>NC_138060.1:61886874-63086874 GCF_964194185.1 Rhinolophus hipposideros
CTTTCAGGCGATCTGGGATGTGGCTTACGTCGTTCATTTGTAGCAGGTGTTACTGTGTTTGGATATACATAAGGTTTTTAAAAACAGTTTTCGGTCAAATTGAATTCTTTCTCTTGCAGTGTAAGAGCAGCACTGGTGGGCACCGATCTTCATGTTCATTCTGCAAGTGCCCGAGGGAAGGTGAGTGATGGTAGAGGTAGTGGTAGTGGGTTTTGTTTTGCGCATAGAGCGAAACAAATTTCATGCTTTCCTTGGCTTAAGAGTAGTCATGCCTAATTATAAGTTGATCAATAAAGTTCTTAAAAGTGCATTGTGATATCTAACTTCATGTGACTTTGGATCTCAACCCCATTAGGGAAAGAGATGGGTTTGGGCTCCTCAGACTGTGGTGGCTAAATGAACCGCTGAGCAGAGTCAGTAGTGTTGCGATTTAGAATGCACTTAAGGATGTTAAGTTGGGAAGAGTCTATGTGGCATTAGTCCATGTGACCCTCCCACCCCCGCCTCTTTGAAGTTGCTGGGAATCATTTGCTGTCGATATTTTCTCATTTACACGCTATGTAAACATTTCAGGATCTTCAACAGAAAAAACATTTGTTAAAGTGACAGTAAAAATATAAACGAGAAAATAATCAGGGTTGAGGGTGTATGTTCTTTTTATAGAGGAATAAACCTACCAGGCTTCTTAGTCACTTGACTTTAAATTTCTCCAGAGAACCTCTAAGTAGACAACCTTAAAGAGACTATCAAAGGCACTCGTGACAACAGTCCTGTAGCAATGACTGTCGTGTGCTTGTTTCTGATAGTATCCCTTAAGGAAAGCTAGGGCATGACCATAAAATACAGTTCAGTGCAGGGCCAGGTAGCCTTCTACACAGCCTAACTGTTCCACGGTTAGAACGTAGCCTACAATGAGTTTCTTAGCTGGGCTTTTGGCCTGTGGTGGAGATTCTACTCTCTAACAAAGGCTGTAAAGCAGGCGTTCTGAAAATCTTTGGGAAAGGCTCTGCGTGCTCTAGAGACCAAACCACCGTGTGGGAAGGTGAGTAAATAACTGAGGGTTTTAGCTTGTTGTTTTACTTCAGATTAGGCAAAATTGTGTTTTTTCCTCCAAGAAAGACTTCTTTCTCTGTCTGTTCTAACAAGTAAATAGGTAGTTTATAAAAACCCTTGGGCACCTTACCAATAAGATGGCTGAGAAAACTTTAACCTGGAAACATGTAACACAGGTGCTCACTAGTTGCCTGTTGCTGCTGTTAATTTCTTTGTAGCTCCCATAGAATGTCTCTTTGTGGGTCCCATGGCTTCCTGTGAACCCTCCAAGAATGAATTATTGCAAAAACATCCCCCTAATTAACTGGACAGATTATCCTCCTATAGAAAGAGATTTGCAGTGAATCATTTATATTCTGAAGGTCACTTGCCCATTATAATTACTTGCCTGTGAATGAGCTGTATGCAGATAGGTCTGTTCGAGGAGAGAGGGCCTGTGGTCTTACAGAATTTAAGACAACTGTCTCAGTACCATGACCCTGAAAGAAGCAAGGCTCCTAGATATATACGTCTGGGATATATGTTTTGACCAAACTTCTCTCAAGGGCCATATCTTTGGTAATGTTGTTCCCAAATCTGTTCTTATCATTGGTTATAATAGTCAGGTCCAGGGTCTCATGAAGGATTTCTTATATTTAAATGTTTGGGATGTGGTAGAAATCTCCTCTTAACAGTAAATGTTTTAAATACTTGCTCAGTTCTCTTCTGTGAACTATTTCATGTGCTGTCTTATTAGCTTTGTTTAAAGTCTGTCGGGATTTTTTTGTAGGTGTTTCTGAGGCTATTAAAAACATTTCAGTATCTGTATTTGATGTCAGCTAAGGAAGAATCACAGCGGTAGTGTTTTTTAGATAAAACTTGCTGGAGATTCTTTATATTTCTGTTCCTCTAGTGACAGAGGCCAAGCAAGAGTTAATAACCTACCCTCAGCCTCAGAAAACATCCATACCAGCGCCATCAGAAAAACAACCCAACCAGACCCCAAGGTCCACCGATAAGGAACCTGAGCCCAGGAAGCGGGAAGAAGGACAAGAACAACGTTTGGGACATCAGAAGAGAGAAGGAGAAAGGTATCCGCCTCCTCGAAGGGAAGGGCTCACCTTCCGAAGAGACCGAGAGAAGGAGCCATGGTCTGGGGAGACACGCCAGGATGGAGAAAGCAAAAGTAAGTGGCTTATCAAGGCCTGTACCAGACTGCGACCACCTCAGTTGGGGAATAGATGGCTTATGTTGTGGGTAGGGACCAGCTGCTTCCCAAACCCTAGTAAAACTGCTTGTCCTGATCGCAGAGGCTTCTACTTTCTCCTGGCCTTGCTGCACTCGTGGAAGGAATCCTCATCCTCCAAATAGCAAGTTGCTATTCAAATGCAGCAGAAGCATAGTTTTCGATTTCCGAGTATTGGTGAAGAAAAGTATGAAGTATTTATTTATTTATGTATTTATTTAAAATAGAAATTTATTGGGGTGACAATGGTTAGTAAAATTACATAGGTTTCAAGTGTACAATTCAGTAAGTAATACATCATCTATATATATCACATTGTGTGTTCACCACCCAGAGTCAGTTCTCCTTCCATCACCATGTTGAAGTCTTTATTTGACTAGCATTTTGTTATAGACCCAGCTTTGCCAGAGCAAGTAGCTTCCGCAGTTATCTGCAGCAAAAAAGGGACAGTCAGGCTCTGAGGACTTCAAAACTTAACCTTTCTCCCTCTTTCCTTGCTTCTTTGCATGTGTGCTTGGTTTGTTCAGCAATCATGCTCAAACGCATCTATCGTTCCACGCCACCTGAAGTGATCGTGGAAGTGCTGGAGCCCTATGTCCACCTTACCACTGCCAACGTCCGGATCATCAAGAACAGAACTGGCCCCATGGGCCACACCTATGGCTTCATTGACCTCGACTCCCACGCAGTGAGTTTCCCCCACCTTGAAGTGGCCTCGGGACAGCTGCCTATAGAAACCTCAAGAAGGTCTGAAGGACTTCTTTTTTATCATTGGAATTCTCATGTGCCACCTGGTACCGTAACAACCCCTCTTGTTCTTTCCTTTGGGCTTCATGCTCATTCAGGTGAAGTGACTGCCCTTGAAACTTAGAACTCTGAGTGGTTTTCCAGATCCACTTTTGTTTTGCATTTACAATTTACAATTAAAATAGAGGGAGAACTTAGTCACTTGTGAAGAATTTGACTACTGAAACTTGCAACAGTTTAGTGAATTTTCTGATTTCTCAAAGTTGTTTTGCCCAACCACAGGCGGACTTTGGTTGCTTTAATAGATTCTTACGGCTTGAAGTTTTAGTTGTGGGGCGCTTTTCTATGGAAGTAACATGAAGATATAATGAAAATCATTGGTATTTCTTAAATTTCATGCTCAAAAATCACAAGGAACTTTGTAAACTGGATCTGATGCGAAGATGGTTGCAGCCTAAAAGAAAGGGATTTCAGTTTCTAAAATTTATACCAGAAACTGACCAAAAACAAAAAACAAAATCATAAATCTGAGTTGATTGTCCAGTCTTCTCTTCTGAAGCAAACCTTAAATCTGTAATTCAGAAAAAGGGGTACTTAACAAAATAAAAAAACTATTCTGATCAACCCTTATTAAGAGTTGCCTGTTTTTGCCAGTGTGCTCTTCCTGTTATAGTTACGACCAGAACATAATGTCTAGTAAATTTTTCTTTTGAGAAGGAAAATTCTTGTTCAGTTCTCTTTCAGAGGACATGGACTTTTCTCTCTTCGGGTTCACATGTGTCTTTGGTTCCCCAGGAAGCTCTTCGTGTAGTGAAGATCTTGCAGAACCTTGATCCACCATTTAGCATTGATGGGAAGATGGTAGCTGTAAACCTGGCCACTGGGAAACGAAGGTAAGGCAGAGGGCTGGATTCCTTTGTGCTGCCTCCACTCAAGGTTTTGGGAGGAAACTCCTGTTCCTGGCAGGAGAGACAGAGGTACCGTGTTTCCCCGAAAACAAGCCCCAATTAAGATCATCAGCCAGACGGATGCATTTAGTAGGTTATGACGATGTTCCAGAAGAAGATGACATGACTGTAATTGAATAAATGTAGAGTGTTGTACATGAAAAAATAAGACATCCCCTGAAAATACGCCCTAAAGCATCTTTTGGAGCAAAAATTAATATAAGATCCGGTCTTATTTTCGGGGAAATACGGTAGTAAGATGTGATGCCTTCCCAGTATGGGTTGCTTCAGATACATGTATATGTTTTCTTTTTCGGAAGCTTGCCTTCTTCTGACACTAGATTTTTTTCCCCTTCAGTAGTAGTACTAGATACTTGAGTCCTTTCCTTCTTGACTGCGTGGTACATTTGGGTCCTAAATGATATAGTCTTGGGTGTGCAGCCTTGTCCCTTAGAATCCTAAGAAAGTGCTGTCCTGACTACCACTCCCCTGACCTTGTCCATACCGCCATAGCACTAGGAAACCTAATTTCTCTTTACTCCTTCACTCGTCTTGGCCCAGTAGTGGTACCTGGGAAATGGCTGCATCAGAGAAGCAGGCTTACAGGGTGGGGATGGTCCGGCACTTGCACCCTCAACTCAATTGCTGTTTTGTTCCAGCAGATGGCTTTGTAGAAATCCCACTGTTCCTCCTCTTGGGAGTCTGCACCCCCAGACCTGCTTACTATTGGGGTTGTTTCTTTTCCTTGCAAAAAGCGAAGAGAGTTTGTTGGCCGGTCTGTAGGGTCATTCACTTCTCAAGTGGCTTTTGGTAGCAGGCACATGACATGTTGTATTGTTTGTTGCAGAAATGATTCTGGGGACCATTCTGACCACATGCACTACTATCAGGTAGGCTTCAGCAGTTGGGGAGTGCGGTCCTAAAATCCTCAAGTGACTAAAAGAATGATCTTGAATTCTCTCCAGTGGGTGACTGTTAATAAGGTCAGTGGTTTTCAGAAGTTCCAGAAATGTAACTTGCCTTTCTGTGATAGGGTAAAAAATATTTCCGAGATAGAAGGGGCGGTGGCAGAAATTCAGACTGGTCTTCAGATACAAATCGACAAGGACAACAATGTGAGTGCCCTTTGTTTTATTTTACTGTACTTTTGGCTTGACTACTCATTAATTGAAACCTTTGTGGTCACAAAGTTAACCAGAGATGCTGTTGATTGGGGATGTTCATTCAGAGAGTGCGCTACCTACAGGTTCTGCACTTGTGTGGCTTGGCCAGCTTCATTCTGGGGCTTCATGGGACAGGGATTAACACTGGCTCTGATTGTATCCCCTCTAGCATCATCTGACTGCTACATATATGATTCTGCTACTGGCTACTATTATGACCCCTTGGCAGGAACCTATTATGACCCCAACACCCAGGTGAGTTTTTGGCTTTGTTTACTTTATCAGTGATCCTTTTGAGGAAAGAAACTATAATGTGTTACTTTGAACATTTTACCCCCTGAATTATTTGGTTGCTCATTACATGAAAAGAGGAAAAGTTTAAATCTATGGAAACTGAATATTTCTCCATTCCAGGCAGCTACTTGGACTGTACCTCATGTCTAGTCTGATGTTTTAAAAAGTCCAGACCTTATATTGAGTTATATTTATTCAGGTGGATTTTAAAGATGATGACTTTTATAGTAACTGTTGCCTGTGTGGAAAAATCAATGCCTTGTGGCATTACAGGTAAGAACAGTGCTGCTCTTGGAAAAAGGGACAGTGAGTGGTCTGGCTGTGTCTTGGCCCCTGGAGTAGGTTTTTAGGTTGTTTGAAAGGTCTCAGGCTTGGGGGGTGAGAGAGCTGTTCTTTCCCCCAGAAGGGAACTGTGCTCCTCAGGCCTGGAATTAGGGGGGAAGTGGAACATTTCGTAAACTTAACTGTTTCCCACTGTATTGCAGCAAGAAGTCTATGTGCCCCAGGACCCTGGGTCACCAGAGGAAGAAGAGATGAAGGAAAAGAAGCCCACCAGTCAAGGAAAGTCAAGTAGCAAGAAGGAAACGTCTAAAAAAGATGGAAAGGAGAAAAAAGACCGAGGGGTGATGAGGGTGAGAGGACTTGTGAGCTGCTCTCTTTCACCACGTAATTGCAGGTTAAAATAAAGGAATCTTCAGCAGGCAGACATCAGGTTTGAGGTGTAAAGTCGCTAAGCAGGCAATCCCCTTGCCTCTTAACAGCCCCGGGTCACTCTCCTTTACAAATGCAAAAACTGTGGGTGGTAGAACCAAGTAACTGCTGAAACCCCAGCCCCTCAGCTCCACAGTTTTACTTTCCTGCCTTCCCTTTTCAGTGCTTGACTCTGTATGCGCAGTTCTGTGGGTGTTATTTTAGCAGCCGATACCATTTTCTATTCTTTATTCACTTTATGTTCAATCAAAAGTATTTTTTCCATGTTTCTGTAATATTTTTTTAATTATTATTTTAATATCTGCCTGGTAAAAATTCACAGTGAAAGTGTACCCTTGTTTTCTTCCTGCATTGTCTCTTCTTTCTAATCTTGTGCTGTCATAATATACAGCATTTAGCATTTTATAATATTTCTCCTTTTAAATTATTTCCTTGGGATAAAATTTCAGAATCAAAGTGGATGAATATTTTTACATCTGACATAAAATCAAATTGTTTTCCAAAGAATTATATTGATTTACCCTGACACCAGTTATACATTAGTGAAAATGGATGAATGCTTTCAGTTCAATTTATAACTTGTCTTTTTTTTTCCCCCCATCTAATACTGATACTTCTTTAGAAAGAAAGAGGGAGAGGAGAGGCTGAGAACTTAGACTTTAGCATCACCTTGGCTTAATATTTGGATTCTTCTTTCACTATTTATTTTTTTCTAACTATATTCCCAATCATTTCTAGAATGAGAATATTAATGACTAGAGGATTGTAGTAAAAGCTGAAGGTAATGCATATAAATGTCTTACCTGGTTCCTGACATCGTAATCACTCAATATATACTAATGTTTAAAGGTTTTGTGTTTAAAGGTTTTTCATTTTTGAAATCATAGCAACATTGCAGATATTTCACAAATTAGGAATATCAATGTAAGGAACACCCAAACCTATAGAGAATTTTTATCAAGAGTTTATTTGAGCCAAACTGACAACATGCCAGGGAGCAAGATCTCAAATGCTCCAGAGAATGACAGTTTTGCAGCTTCTTTTATGCTTTTGAAATTAAGGAGGGAAGTGAGAAAGATTACATAGAGATGGGGGAAAGCAGGGAAGAGGTTGGATTATAGGATAATTAACAAGATTATACTTTCTTGTGAGTTAATATCCCCTTAGAGGGGTATTACTTCTGGCATTTAAAAGGTGTGTTAACCTAGATGCACAAGAACTAACAATGGACAGGGCTGGCTTAAAACCTTTCTCTGAAGAAGTTACATGCCTGGGGTGAGACTACCTACCACGAGCTGCCCATTTAGGAATTTATAATCAGATCACCCCGTGAGGTTACTTCCATAGAACCCCTTTTTTTGTCCACAGGAGGTTTGGAAAATCAGACTAATTTCAACAGGGTTAACTCTTAGCCTAACGTTTATGAGTATTACATGAGAATTACCTTGGATTTGATCAGTTTCAGGAAAATGCCAGTGAGGGGACAGCACCCCCAGAAGACGTCTTTAAGAAGCCACTGCCTCCCACTGTGAAGAAGGAAGAGAGTCCTCCACCAGTAAGGCTAAGCTGCTGCCCTGGGGAGGGCTGGGGCTGGTCCAAATGGGAAAGGAATTTCAAAGACTGGTGCCTCGCTTGGGTCTTAGTCCTTCAGCTCTGTGTCTCACAAACAAGGACCCTTTCCCTGTCTAATAGGGATCTAACTGGAGAATCAGAGACAGCTATCCTCCTTCCGTCTACCCTGTGCCATTCCCACCAGACCAGGGAATGTGTGGCCCTTTTTAAGTTATAATCTTGGTCTTGTTAATTCTTCCCTTCTAAATGACCAAGGAAGCCCATTTTCCTAGCCTGATGCTTCCTGTCTTTGGCACTACGTAAGATCTTTTAGATGTGGAGTTCCTGGCCAGAGTGAACAGTGCTAACATTGGTGCCCGTTTTTTCAGATGCCTTAAAGTGATAGTCTCAATCTAATCACAAGTGATTCTGATTAAATATCAGTGTATAACAATAGTAACCATGCTTTATTGTTTAATTTTGATTGATCATCGGCCAGTATCCATGCATCATTGTGTAACAGTTTCCTATAAGCTACTGATAAGTACTCTGCCTGCTCCACATTACTAATTCAGTTCACTGTAACACATCCATCCTAACCACGCCTCTGCCTTTCCCTTACTCAGGAGCTGGAGCTGTCTACCTGAGTGCTTATCCTTCACTTGCTTTTCGTCTACTTCCTAAACCCCCTTTTGCTCTGGGGCTTACTATAACCTTGATAAAATTTGCTTTTCTCCAGGTTACAGTGACGTGGAGGTGGTTGCTATCCCTTCCTCTTTGTAACTTGTAACTCTGTAACTCTTCCTATGTGCTAAGTCAGTTCCCCTTTCTCTTCCTTGTCTTCACCATTCTGTTGCTAGAGTCAACTTTCAAGGGAACTTTTCTGGCTGGGTCAGTGAGCAAGTTGAAAAGTCAAGCTCTAACCATGTTGCCTCTATTTGGAAAATGAACAGTGTGGTCAGTGGGCCTATTTTGGACCCGGTTCAGTATTCAAACTAAAAGAAGAAACGAGATGCCCATAGCAGAATATCCAGAAAACAGACCCCCCCCCCCCCCCCCAGATATAAGTTGACTTTGGTGTTAATTCCTGGCCTTCTCCTTCCAGCCTAAGGTGGTGAATCCACTGATCGGCCTCCTGGGTGAATATGGAGGGGACAGTGACTACGAGGAGGAAGAGGAGGAGGAGCAGCCCCCTCCTCCACAGCCCCGCCCAGCGCAGCCCCAGCAGCGGGAGGAGCTAACCAAGAAGGAGAGTGAAGAAGAAAAGCTCACTGACTGGAATAAACTGGCTTGTCTGCTCTGCAGAAGGCAGTTTCCCAATAAAGAGGTTCTGATCAAACACCAGCAGCTCTCAGACCTGCACAAGGTATTAGGGGAAGGGGTCCCAACCTTTCACACTTCTGTCTCTTAACCATCGCTGAGCATTTCAGGGAATAAAAAAGCTCATGGTGTCCTCCCGCAGCCTGTTTCATTCCCAGTTCCCATAATTAAATCAGTCCAATTCAAGAATGCATTGCTCCTCTACCTTTTGTTCATGATTTGCTGTGTATGAAAGCTGTGCCCACCTTCAAAAAACTCCAGTGCGGGGGTGGCCGGTTAGTGCAGTTGGTCAGAGCGCGGTACTCCTAACAACAGGCTTGCCCATTGGATCCCCACACGGGCCACTGGGAGCTGCGCCCTCCACAACTAGACTGAAACAACTACTTGACTTGGAGCTGATGGGTCCTGGAAAAACACACTTAAAAAATAAATGTTTAAAAAAACAAAACAAAAAAGTCCAGTGTGTAGATCCACGGCGAGCAGCGTGGCTGAGGCACCAACCATGGCGCCAGTGCTGACCACCGGAGAAGAGGTCATGGACTAGGAAACTCATTTGCTGGGTGTCTCATCTTAGCTCTGTCACTAACCTCACAATTGGACCTCATATCGGCCCCTTCTCTTCTGTAATACCTGGTGGCTTCACCTGGTTTTATCTAACTCTGACAGTTTTCCCCAAAGGTGGGTCACATTCTGCCATCTCTCCACATAGTGAGTCACTGCTATAAGCCAGGGCACAGCAGCTATGCTTGGGGTGTTAAATTGACGTACATCGGTCCTGCCTTGCAGTCTTCCCAATTATGTGTACTGGCCAAGGAGCCAGATTCTGGACAAATAAAGCCCCTAGGTGGCCTCATGTTCTAGAGGGATTTATTTCACACTCCTTCTCTAGCAGATGCTGCAACTCCTAGAGCAGGGGAGGGGATTGGTTTTCAACTTTCTCTCAGTACCAAACCCAGTCTTATGTGGCTGAAAGCTGAGAAGCTACAGCTCTTCTCCCAGCTGCCTATGGAGGCTCTGCAAAGCTTCTAGGATTCTGAGAAGCTCCTTCTGACAATCCGTACAACAGACTACCTCCTAAGTCCCTTCCATCTTTTTGAAATCCTGAATCATCATACTGACATCTTTGAATTTCAGCTCTCTGATGAAAGTGCTAATAAATGGCTAAAGAGATAAAAAGTAGTTGTCAGGAAAGAAGAACTAGAGGGCTGGTAGATCCACCAACTGAACTGGCTCTGGGGCCGTGGAAAGCCCCTTTCCTTTCCTTGTGGTGTCAGGGCCGAGAGCCCCCTCTATGCACAAGAGCTGCTCTGCTCACCATATTTCTTACATAGGCCTGAGGGCATTGTGGAGTGGGGCCATGCCTGAAGAGTACGGAACTCTCAGAGCAGTCTGCTCTTTCAGGACCTTGGGGTTCCTTTTCATGTTTTTCTGGGGGCTTGAAGGCGTGAATAGTGTCTGAGGAGGTCGGTGGTGGTGGTAGGCTGAGCCTTTGGGCATTTGGTTTTCTTCACTAGTGTGCTCGAATTCTCCTTTCCCATAATTTTTATCTCAGGTAAAGAGATATAAATCAAATTTGTGTCTTTTACATTTTGGGTAGAAGTAGAATGCAGTTCTCTGGGGCCACTCCACGTAACTAATCTGTGTGATTGCTGAGCCTAAAGTAAGACCAGTTAGGGATTGTTGCTTGCTGGGTCTTATGATCACTTAGGAGAGTGGGTCAGTGGAAGGAGCTTCTGTCCTGAAACAACTATGGGGAAAGGCCTGGAGGCATTTCTAGAACCATTTTTATGAGATCTACCGTATTTTAGTGTATATGATGCGCACCTTTTGGCCCAGATTTGTAAGGGAGAAATAAGGATGCGTGTTATACATGGGTAGTACTAATTCTGTATCTATATAAATGTTTTTAATTCTTCTATTTATGTTTTATGAATTAAAAGTGTAACTCTAGAAATCAGTAATGATTATCTATATGCAAAATAATACCCTGGAATACGATCATTGGTTTTATTGAACTTACGACCAACTTGGAACAACGAAGAGTTCTTCGCCTTCTAGGATGCATAAATACCGAAAATTTGTTACCGGTACATGACATTTCTTGTACCTTGTATCTGTTCTTGTGTTTTATAATTATTTGTTGCATAAAATTTCTTGTACCATAATACGTTAAAAAATAAATGCTAAAATTCCTTTATAATACAAAAAACAACTACCTAAATGTAACAAGTACCTAAATGTAAACAAATAAAAATTTGAATTAAAAAATTAAAACAAAAGATTCTTTTTCCCCTGAAAGTTTGGGCCAAAAACATGGGTGTGCATTATACACCGGAGCATATTATACCTGGCAAAATATGGTATATTCATAGAACTCCTTCTCTTTTCAGCAAAACCTGGAAATCCACCGAAAGATAAAACAGTCTGAGCAGGAGCTGGCCTATCTGGAGAGGAGAGAACGGGAGGTAAGCTTTGGGGACCTGTTGCTGCCAGGACCCCACTCTGCTTTCTAGTGTAGAATTTGTAGGCTGTGCCAAAGCCAGAGAACGAAGAGGCTCTAAAAGACAGTGTGTACATTTCTCAAAATTCGTCAAACGACATTAAAATGGATGCATTTTATTGTTTATAAGTTAGACCTTAATAAAATTGATACTTTTTTAAAAGGTGGTGTGAAGGGTCTCCGGGTAGATCAAATAAACAGCACTCATCTTTCCGTCCCAGCTTTTAAAATCAATGAAGGAGTGTTGGATAGGGATGCTGAAATAACATCTTTTACTGCTTAAAGGCTGGAAGTAGCTTCCTGTGAGAGCCAAATGGACTTGCCACCTAGACCACACAATTAGGCAAATCACCTACCCAACCTCAGGCTTCACTGGCCCAGGGCAGGTCTTGTGCAGTGGTTAGGCATCTGTCTATGAAGTCCTATTGGAGATCTCTTCCTCCTCAGAAGAGGAACAGACAGCTGAGCTAAACTTACCCGCTTATTCTTCCCAAATTAACTGGTCGGAGAAGCCACTGCTTTTTCAAGAAGAGTGTCAAGGAGCGAGAGATTCCAGGAATTACCAGTTGAACTCCCTTCACATCAGAAGAAATATCAGGAATAAAGTAGAGCTTCCGCACTCCTCTGGCCCTCAGATGGAAATCTCAGATCTTTTCTTCTGCTTACCAATAGGGAAGGTTTAAAGAAAGAGGAAATGATCGCAGAGAAAAGCTCCAATCTTCGGACTCTCCAGAAAGGAAACGAATTAAATACTCCAGGGAAATTGACAGGTAAGCCCACAACTCTTGATTCAGTCTAGGCCTCAAGACCTAGTGATGAAACCATCCCTTTCTCCAACTGTGCTGCTGTTTTCCGCTTCAAGGAGGCGAGGTTATCGGAAGTAGGTTCTGTCTGAACTCCTTGAGCGTGAGGTCCACCCCAGCCTTTTGACCACCTGTCTTTATACAGGGAATATGTATGTTAGCATGGAAGCTTGGCAGGCTGCTTAGCTGCTCAAAGCCAGGGCTGGAGTGGCCATGGTTGGAAACCCTTTCTCTCCTGTCACTCATGCTGTACTTTCTTATGGGCACGATAAGCATGTCACACTCTTTAGCTTTTTCGCTAGAGAACCTTCATATAGGTTATATATAGGTGCTGAATAAGTGGTTGGCTGCTGAGAGAGATATTTGATCTCTAGCTTCCCGTGTTTGTTTCCAGTGAGATAGTCCCCACGTCATGAGACCAGAGATAAAGAGTTTGTCGATAACCCACTGTGTACAGATGCTGCACAAAGTGCAAGGCTACTCAGGTGGACATTTTATCTTTAACTGTCTGAACACACAATAAGGAAGGCTTAGGTGACTGTCTCATAGGACAGACAGAGAAATGCTGTAGAGAAGGGGAGGGCATTTCAATTGGAGGGAACCGAATGCACCATGGATGAAAGAGAGAGGCCATAGTGCATTTGGGAAGTTCTAGGCTTGACGGGGCTAAACACTAGGGGTGCGGGGCTGAGTGACAGGAAATGAGGCTGGCTCAGCAGACAGAGGCCAGTTCATGAAGTTCATACTCCTTGAATGCCATGCTAGGTCTTTGTCTTAGGGCAGTGGGAGCTTATAAAATGTTTATAAGCAAGGTATTGATCTCGTTAGACTTGAGCAGATCTCTCTGTTGGTTAGAGAAAGAACTAGAAGCCAGGGTAGTTTATGCCTGTGGGGAAGAGGGCAGTGACGGTGGAGAAAGGCTCCTGAGGAGGCCAGGTGGGGCTGGGGCTCTGGCATTTCAACTTATTTGCTCAAAGCCCACAATAAGAGGTTATTTCTGAATCATGGCCCAGTAATCGTGTGTACCTGTGTAACTGAAATCTTCATGAAAAATACTTGCTTACTGTGTGGAACTGATACTTTTTATTCTCGTCTGTTCTGTTTGCATTTTTAAGAAGTGCTGAGGTGAGACCACTTACTCAATGTAGCATCCCGTCGGGTCATTCTCTTTGGACTAGGACAAGGTGTAGGAGTCAGCCATGAGGAAGGAGGACATCTTAGCCCTGACTTACGTGGGCTTGGTGCAGAAGGAGCCACTATCCTCCGTGCCCTTCACACCACAGTCCACTGGCTCTCCTCCTCTTTAGGCTTCTTTCCTGCTCTTCTTCCTTGTCTGGATAATTCCTGATCCTCTCCAGGACTCTGCCCTCAGTGCTCCTTTATTTTTGCTGCTCCACCCTCTTGAGCTGACTGTCTAAGGTACCCAAAGCATCAGCCACCATTAACAGGCTAACAAGTCCTATGGCTCCATCCTAAGTCAGTTCTGTTTTCTGAACTTGAAATCACTTTCCATTTACCTCCTGGGCATGTCTTCATGGACACCTCTCGAGCTTCTCACACTACACGATGACTCAAGATTGTATTCCATGTTATAGTTCAGTCCTGCTAAACCTGCTGCATTCCTACTGCAGAGGAATAACATCACTGCACATGGTCTACCTGGTGTGACCCCGCCTTCCTCCTCGATCCCCTGGATTGTCAGGGAACAGAACTCTCCTAAAACTCTTGTTTTTGGAGAGGTAGACCTTGCCTAGAGGGTGGCCTCGGTTTCAGGGTTTTGTTTTGTTTTGTTGTTGTTGTTGTTTTGTTTTGCCTGAAGGATGAAGTCCAGAGTCATGACTTAGCATGATATTCAAGTATTTACAGTCTGGCCCAAGCCGCCTTTTGTCAATTCCTACCGCTCCTCTTTGGATTCTTTCACTTCTTGCTTGTGTCTTCTCCACTCCTGACTTTTTTCTAGCTCACAAACTCCTCATTTGTCAAGACCCAGTTCAGATGCACCCCCTCTTGGAATTCCTGTCATTTTGGCTGATGCCCCTTCAGAGTTTGTGTTCCCTCTGTTGCATTTCCACAGCAGACACCTACTGGTGCCGCATCCACAGCTGAGCTCTTCCGTGTGCCGTAAGCATCTGTGGACGTATTATCCTTCTCACATCCTTCCTCGTGAACAGGGTCAGGTCTTGGTCATCTCTGTATTCCCCAGGACAGAACCTGTTGCACAGATTGCAAGCACTCAAAGATACCATTTAACATACATAAGAGGCAAGTCTGAATCAAGAAGACAGGTTTTTATTAGGCTCACAAATGGGTCACTTTGAAAGTGATGGCGTCTATGTACCTTTTACTTTCGCAGTGATCGTAAACCTGTTGGTAAAGAAGGTATGGACAATAGCAGCAAAGGAGGCTGTGTTCAACAGGCCACTGGCTGGAGGAAGGGGGCAGGCCTCGGATATGGCCATCCTGGATTGGCTTCAGCGGAAGAGGTGAAATGGCTTCTTTCTTGTTGGGGGTGTCATGAGCCTGGAATATACTTAACTTCCTCTCACTCTGTGGCCCAAAGCTATGTCCCTGCCTTTCAGCTGGCTTTCTCCACTGCTGGCTAAGGACATCAGAGCTGAGAGCCCATCGATTTTGATTACTGGGTCATAGCTGGGCGTGCTGGCCCTTTGCAGTTTGGTTGGTGGTGGGAAGGGGAGAGAGAAATTGTAATGGGGCTCATCTTATTCTTACATGGACTAAGAGGTGAGGCATTGTGGGAATTAGGCAGTTTGATACTAAAGAATCATTTGGTGAAAAGATCCAGGGAACCAGCAATAAAAAGTGCAAAGGCATCTGTGAGGGATTGTCATCAGAGGTCTTTGATGGCGAAAATTTCAGGAGCATGAAGTTAGTCCTGGTTCCCAGAAAGGGCCTTGACCCTCAGTTTTCAGGAAGAGAAGAGAGAGAAGGTGACAAGAGGAAACACTGCACATTTTCTGTTCGCTTAGCCCCCCTCTGAAATTGCCAACCACAGGAGATTGGCTTCTCATATTTCTGGTGTTGAATCCTGTATCCTGAAGTCATGGTGTCACCACCCTCCTTATTCATCTTGGGTATTTGTTTATTAAACGTCTAAAAAATCGCCCTATATCCTGCTCCTTATTGATCCAGAAATGCTTGTAGTCAAAGACCAGCCTTGAGGCTAATTTAATTCATAGAGCTCACTTCACTGTTTGCCTTTGTTTTACAGACTGAAGGCCGGATGAGGGGGCCCAATGTAGGGGCTCCAGGAAGAACCAGCAAGAGACAGTCCAATGAGACTTACCGAGACGCTGTGCGAAGAGTCATGTTTGCTCGGTATAAAGAACTCGATTAAGGAATGGAGACAAGTCCCATAGGACACAACCTCCTTGTTTTGTTTGTCCGTCTCTCCTTTTGTTTTGTTACTGTTCTTGCTGCTAGAACTTTTTTAAATAAACTTTTTTTCAATGTGAGTTTTTTACATTGTTAAATTTTTCTCCCATAAATGGGGAGGATTATTGGTGGAAGGAAGAGTGGCTTGATGTGGGCCCATTTGAGATGATGCGGAGTGGAGAGTACGCAGTGAGCTCCAAAGCACAACCTGCTGTCAGCCTGATGGATGGCAGTGACCTTTGACCTCTAGCCTGTATGAAGACTGTCAGATTTTTAAAAATTATTTTCCTAATCAATTAGTGAAAATAGCATTTTTTTGTTTGTTTCTATTTCTTCGCTAGCTGCCAAGGCTGAATTATTTCCATATATTAGTTTATTACTCTGATAATCTTTGAAAGCCCTCTTCTGACTTTCCCATTGTTGGAGGGGTTGCCATTTGTGAAAACTCTGAGTGCCTGCTGGGTACTCAATGCTAAGGAGCCAGCGTCAGTATTTTAGGCTTTACAGGTCAGATAATCTCCGTTGCAACTACTCAGTCCTGTTGTAGGGAGAAAGCAGCCATAGGCAGTAATACATAAACAAGTGATTGTAGCTGTGTTCCAATAAAACTTTATTTACAAAAACAGGTTGCAGGACATATTTGGCCTATAGGTTATGGTTTGCCAACCCCTAGTCTAATGACAGAGTCTGGAAGTGTCGGGCAGGACCAAGGAGGGCTCTGTGAAAAGAAGGGGTGGGATGGGGATTGGCATTTTAGAGGGGATAGGCAGCGAGGGGTAGGAAATGTAAGGGAAGGTAGGCATACACCCAGGAGAAAACATTTCCAGCAACAGGCATGATAAATGTGAATTTAAATTGTCATGCTGTGTCCAGACATAATAGTCCCTATAATAGTCCCTTTCTCTGAATCTTTAATAAGTTTTTACCCCTCCAAAAGGGAAAACAACATCAGGAGCACATTGGCTTAGGGATCGAGAGCCCCAGATGCTGGGCCTTGCTACCACAAATGCAGCATTACAGAAGGTGGCCCATTTGAATCTTTCAGCACCAGACATGCACTCCAAGAGCCCTTCTGGTCTAACTGTTGCTCTGCACGTACATCTAGTATCTCAGTACTTTCTGTCTAACCTTCACTGAGTAGGTCTCAAAACACTTTGGAAGATGATCCAAGTTTGTCCTGAGCCGACAAGACCACGTTTTCCTACTAACTCTGTGTCACCCTGTTGGGCCTAGAATGAGCTGTGGGACACATCAGATGCTTCACTAGTGAAGGCTCTTAGTTGACCCAGGCTATCGGCTGCCCAGCAGAAGCACCGTCAGGCTCTTAAGTGGTCATTCTAGGAATGTTTTGAGAGCCTGCTCTTGCCACTTGGGCTCACAGCGAGACCAGTGTGGGTCTCTGTGCCCATGGGACTCAGTCCAATGAGGAAGATGGACATGGAGCATTTTCTGACATGACGAGTGCCTTGAGGGAGGAGGACAGCAAGCCTTTGGGATGATCTGAGATGGACTTGATTGTCATTTGTGGCAGCAGCATCTTCCCTGAAGACCTCAGACCTCAGACTGGTTCAGGCTATTGCCTAGTTTTGTTTTGTTTTCTAGTTTTATTTCGCTACTTTAATGGAGATTTTGTTTGTTGAAATAAGGTCTAAAGTATTTAATACCTTTTAAAAACAGTACCTTACAGGACTGATGAAAATAGAAATGGGTGTGGAAAATGTGTCACCTTATGATGTCCCTGGAAAGTTCCTTGAGGCCTCTGATCAGAATGCCAGCCGCATAAGGGCAGGGATCTTGGCTAATTATCTTCGCTATTATACACCTAGTGTCTGGCACAGGACCTAACACTGTAAGCAGTCAATAAATGAGTGAAGAAGGCTGAGCTCATACGTCTATAGAAAATACTTGTTGAATTAAATTTTGACTGCATCTTTCAGTTCATAAAAGCCAATCTTGACAAGGAATTATTTTAGTTTCTTGGCATAAGCAAGAGTTTTCACATAAATCATTTTTTTCTTTTTATTCTAGAGCAGTAGTTTCCAGCCTGGGATCGTAACGTGAACTGTTTTTTTTCTCTTGCCAAGTGGTGGAAGATTAATGGGGCAGGGGAGAGACCTAAGATGTTTATTTTGTTAAAGAGAATTTTTTTTTTCACATCAGAGAAGTAGGAAAGTCAAATTATCCTTTAGTCTATATTGAACATACGTGGCTTTATTTAAAACAAAAGACAACTCACTGTTGGCTTTCCTTACTTAGCTGGAGATTTATACTTTTCCAGACCCACTTCAGCTGCCAAACAGGCCTTTGGGGGCACAGCTCTGGAGCTCAACAGGGCAATGTCTACAAAGAAGGTCAGCAACCTCTGAATGGAAACCATCTTTTTTTCTAGGCACCTCCTTCAAGAATGATTTTGTAGGGGCCGGCCCGGTGGCTCAGGTGGTTGGAGCTCCGTGCTCCTAACTCCGCAGGCTGCCAGTTCGATTCCCACATGGGCCAGTGGGCTCTCAACCACAAGGTTGCCTGTTCATCTCTTCGAGTCCCACAAGGGATGGTGGGCTGTGACCCCTGCAACTAGCAACGGCAAACAACAACTTGACTTGGAGAGAAGTCCTGGAAGCACACACTGTTCCCCAATAAAGTTCTGTTTCCCTTTCCCAATATAAAATCTTAAAAAAAAAAAAAAGATTTTGTACCTTTCACAACCAGCCACACAGCTTTTGTGGCCGGTGTGGAGCCCAGCCCAGCAACACCAAAGGGATTCTCAGAAATGCTTGTTGAACTGCTTTGGGAAGAAGGCAGTTAACTGCTAATGGCCATTAAGTCTCACAGGTTCTAGATTCTTGGCACCTGCATCATCCATTGCAGGGTTGGAATGACCCCATCTCTCACTTTTAGGTTTAATTAAAGATTTGAGTGCCTTCTGTGGATTGCATACATTTGCTTTTTTTTGATGATAAAAGTTTTACATATATGTAATATCTATATATCTATAGATATATTCCCCCCATAAGTTGGAATATTGTCACGCACTTACATACACACACATATATATGAAAAGGGTGTATATCACTTGTATTCATCTTTTGTTATCAGTATATATTGAATTACAATTTCAGTTTTTTCCTTTCTTAAAATGTGTATACATTTTTTGGCACCCTCTGTATTTGTGTGTGTGTGTGTGTGTATGAGTATATTGCTATGGTCTGAATGTTTGTGTCCTCCGTCTCCCCAAATTCATGTGTTGAAGTCCTAGCCCCCAGAGGTGATGCTGTCAGGTGAGGCGTTTGGGAAGTGATTCGGTCATAAGGATGGAGCTTATGGATCCTTAAATAGGATCAGTGTTCTTATCAAAGAGATCCCACAGAGCTCCATAGACCCTTCTACCATTTGCAGATACGAGAGAAATCTGCAACCTGAAAGAGGGCCCTCTTCCAACCATGCTGGCATCTTGATCTTGGATTTCCCAGCCTCCGGAACTGAGAAATGTTTGTTGCTTATAAGCTACCCAGTCTGTGGTATTTTGTTATAGCAGCCAAAGAGACCTAGGTAGGTAGGTAGGTAGATGTGGAGTTGCAGAGATGGAGAAAACAGAAATAAGTTACCTGTTATTCCAAAATGCAGCGATTTCTACCTTTCCATTTATTGCAAGGTTTAAGTACCCAAAGAGTTTCCAGTGTCAGTGACTTACTGCCTTTGATGTAGGATAGCCATAGTTAGAACATGTTTAAAGATGCTTCCAGGAAAAAAGATTTATTTGAAGCTTCTGGTTCGCAATTTCCTCACTGACATCCTTCCACTAATTTTTCAAAGGTTTCTTATCTAGAAGAGAGTAATGTGGGTGTGGTTTTCCATAACTGATTATCTTCCTCTGCCTTCTCATTGTCTATTTTTCAATCTGTATATGTGACTTGAAAACTCAGTTCCACTAAAACTACATTTATCAGTAATGCCAGGGGGACAAGTGATGCTAAATCGATGCCTAGGAATTCCACCATCTCGCTGGCCAAAGTCCAAAACATCTCTCCAAATCACCCAAGGATTCCTGCTTCTTTCTGCCTCAAATGTTGTACTTTGTTAAAAATGTTAACTTTGGTAGTGGATTCATTCGTTCATTCAACAAATATATACTGAGTGCATACCATGTGCCAGGCACCAGTGGAAGCACTGGGGTATAGCAGTGAACTAAACAAACAAAAGTTCCTGCACGTATGGAATTTATATTCTAGTGGTTGAGGGCATGGACTCTGAAATCTAACTTACTAGTTCGTTTACCAGTCCACCACTATGCGCTCTGTGTGACCTACTGTCTCTATAAAACAAAGACTGTGGTGACGGCTATGACTAGGTGGACAACAGTGGCAGCTCGAAGTGGTCAGATCCTAGAAATATTTTGAAAGTAGAGTCAAGGATTTGCTGACAGACTGGGTTCAAGGGAAAAAGTCACGGATTACTCCAAGGTTATGAGCTGGGGAAGGTTGTGAAGGAGACAAGTTTTGGTTTTGGCTGTGTTAACTTTGAGATGCTACTAGACATCCAAGTAATAACTGTTAAATTAACCCTGAAAACTGATTTTCCAAAGCCCTTGCCTTAGACTAGACGCAGGGGTGTCCAAACTGTGGCCCGCGGGCCAACTGCAGCCCACAGTCCATTTTCAATTGGCCAGGAGCAAATTCCAAAAATATAGGTTACTTAAATAAACCAAGTGAGGCAATAATACTTCACCTCCAGTGAGTGGCCCGGCTGTTTGTGTATTTTACCGCATATGGCCCTTGGTAAAAAACGTTGAAAAAAGTTTGTACACTCCTGGACTAGAGTGTATCAGTGGAATGATACTCTGAAGACCTGCCCTCAAGAATTCTCTTAGTTTCCATAAACCTCAATTTCGTTACCCACAAAATGGGTTTCATCACCGTCTTATACGTTATGAAGATAAAAATAGATATTTGTAAAGTATCTAGCCCAATAATCCAGCGGCCGATAATTCAACAAACGATCAACTAACGTTCCTTCTCCTAAAGCCGGGTTAAGCGGGTGTTTTACATCGGGTCATTGAAAGCAAACTGTACTCTCTAAGGCACTTTGAGGAGGGCGAAGAATTACTATGCCGAATAAAGACAACTCTAATTCGGGTCTGCAAAAGGCGTGGCAACTCCGCGGTGATTTGAAATAAAGGGAAATACGCAGGGAATTAACAGCGGGCGTAGGAACAGGCTGCCCTAGCGACCACATTTCCCAGCAGCCCTTGCGCAGGCAGGCACCTTCGCAGATTGGACGCCTCTTCAGGAGGCGTGTTCGGGGGAGGGGATAGGCGCGAAGTACTGTGGGTAGGAGACGGCCGTCGACGGAGGCGCCATTTTGTGAAGCGGCGGTACCCTGTTGGATATTCTGGGGCACAAAACCGCTACTTCTGCTACTTCGGTTCCTCCTGAGGGTAAGTGCGGCGGCCGGCCGTGATGACTGGCAGTTCTTGCTGTTGAGGCAGGCCCTGTGGAGCCTTTCTGTCAGTCGAGGGCGGCGGCCCATCAGACCCAGCCGGATCGTGAGGGGCTAAACTACCCGAGGTATTGGAGGGCCGCGCCCCTCTTCGCCGCCAACCCTGAGCTCTCAGGGGGCGTTTTCCCGCCCAACCCCAGGCTCCCTTCCTTCGGGCTCTGCATGTGTCCCTGCCGGGACGCGTTTCCGACTCAGCCCAGCTGAGCGCGGGACCGTCGCCGTCCCTCGGGTACTCTTCAGGGGCGCCCCGCGGCAGTTTCTCGCTACCATCACCCCGCAGCTGCACCTAATCCGCCCTCTGCGGAAGGCTGTTTGGTGAAGGTTGATATGCGGGCTGGGAACCTTTTCGGGGGCGGGCGAGGCGTGTGCGGGGAGGGAGGGGAAGTCGGCCACGGGAGTCTGTGGGGCAGGCCGTGGCGCCGCCATGTCCGCCGCGACGCTCGGCGGAGGTGGGTCCGGGCACGGCCCGCGAGACGAGGGGCGGCAGCAGCGAGTCCGCCCAGGGCCTCGTTTCTCCCGCATGATTCTCTTCCATTTGATTAATTCAGCAAATGTTCGTTGGGCGCCTGCTCCAGAACGGGCGCCAGGGACGGCCGTCACCGGGGTCTCGGGCCTCGCCGGCGTCGGACGTGTGCTCGGTGTGTGTGATGTGTTGTCACGGCCGGGGCGCTCGGGGCCTGGGGGTGACTGTGACCGGGGAGCTGACTCGTGTGGGCATTTCGTCCGGTCCGACTGAAGTAGCTTTGCAGCCGCCGTTGTAAATGGAGATTGCAGCCAGCGCAGCACCCCGGCTTCCAAAACGTTTACATTTTTTTCTGCAGAAAGTTTTGAATTTCACGTTGCTGCTTGTATTAAAAAAGGCACTTTGGTTCATGTTTTAACCGTCGTCTACCCCATTGGAGTCTCTTGGATGCAAAACACGGGAGCTGGTTGCAGATCTGTCCTTTTTGCTTTATAATCTTAACGTAGGAGCAGGGAAAGACTCTTGCGCTTGCATCCTTTTATGGGTTCGTTATTGAATATAAAATATGGTGTTTTAAAGTGTGCTTCCTCTTCCTGCTTTGCTCATTGTTCACAAAACGTTAGCATGGTTTTAACGTTGGCAGCTGGTCCCCACCGCCGTCCCCCACTTAGATAATCACTGCTTTGACTTGGATGAAATTCCAGCCTCACTAGTGTCCCATCTTATAGAATGATTGACTTAAATGATCTCAGATTTGTAGCAACCGATAATCTCTCTTGTTTCCTAGAGAAAACAAAATTTGAACCTTTTGGAGCAGTGTGTTAGATCTTCAGTAAGACAATGGGTTCAGATAAACGGTAAGTTCTACTCTACATGCCTTTGAGCTCAACATTTTAGTGGGGGCTGAGCAATTTTGTTAAAATTATTTGTTTATCAAATACATGCTTGAGTGTCTTTATGCCAGGCATTGCTATGAGCACCTTCATGGTCCTTGTTCTCACAAGCATGCAGTTTAGTGAGAAGATTGAAGTACTGTGTGAACTGTGCTGCGAGAAAGGAAGTTGAGGGTGCTGTTAAACAGCAAGCGTATATATTGGCCAGGAAAGCTTCCTGGAGAAAGTATTCTCTAAGATGAAGCCTGAAAGGTAAGTAAGAATTAGGCAAAGAAGGGCAGGGTGGAGTGGGTCACTGAGGGTTCCCAGTGTGGATACCCGCCTATGCAGAAGCCAGATCATGCATTCTGGCACTTTGCACAGTACCCGGCTGTGGTAGTAAGCAATCATTGAGTGCCACTTCTTGTTATTGTCCCCTACATAGTAAGGTGATCCAGATTTATAGAGCCGAAAAGTTCTGGATCATGGGTTACATATAGAAAAACTGCTAAAGGATTAGCAGAAAGTAAAGATGAGAGTGTTTGCCTGCTCTACGGTTTCTCCTACTCAACCCATTTGATTTAAACACACAACCTTTGCTTACTCAATCACCTGCCCCCTTAGTATTGAGGCCAGTCCCAGTGATGGATCAGATTGATGGCCCAGAGGGACATCATGTCACATGATGTCATTATTTTATTTTTGTGTCAGCAGTCTGTGGTTCCAAATAACTTATTAAATTAACATTTACCCCTTTAGGGTCTCTCGCCCCCTTACTTTACATCATGAAATAGTCCTAGACTACTTATTTTCATTCGTTTCTTTTTATTAAATTTATGTACTCTAAATGAGATCCTAATAAAAACCTTTCCTTTGTCTTGTCCTTATATAGTAGTTTTAGGAACCTGGTAAAGAATTTATGAAAGATTTATGTATATCTGTGGTTAAATGGTCTTAAGCCTCTTTTTTTTAGATTTTCCTGTGGAGCCCAGTGCTGCTCGTAACCAAAAATAAACCAGATGTTATAGGAAATAATGTTCTCTGATGGTGCTAGTTATGTCTAACAAACGAACTACTTTGTTAACTGCCTGGTGGGGAAAAAAAGACTTATTTAACTCATCCAGGTTGTTGGTCCATTTCTAAGTAGTGTAATACCCTTGGGAGTGGATGAGTCAAGATTTGTTCTCCTTTGAAATTGGGTGAAATGCTAATAATTGCTTTCTTCCTACCTTTGATCACTAAGATCTGAATCACGGATGAATGGGGTGATATGTAGACCACAGACTTGGGAAAATGCAGGATAAACTTGGGCAACCTGACCCTTTCTCAAAAACATTAAACCCAAATATTCGATATCTGTATTTTCAGATTTAGCGTGAATTCCTAAAAATTACTTTTGCATTTAGGGATGTGGATGTTTTCCCAGTGGTTGTCTTTGTGAAGTGGAATTTGGTGATAAACTTTAAGGGATACATTAAACTATTTGGATATCTTATAAACTGAGCTGTGAGGTGTGTTTTTTCTTTTTTTAAAGTGGGGTGTTTTCAACCATGTTCTCTAAAGATACAAACTGTGATTTAGTTTAGAGTAAATGAAAATTATTTCCCTTGGCAGAGTGAGTAGAACAGAGCGTAGTGGAAGATATGGTTCCATCATAGACAGGGATGATCGTGATGAGCGTGAATCCAGAAGCAGGCGGAGGGATTCAGATTACAAAAGATCTAGTGATGATCGGCGGGGTGATAGATACGACGACTACCGAGACTATGACAGTCCAGAGGTGAGTGACCGGCAACTGTTCATGCAGTTGTTAGGAGTGTGAATTATATGCAGAAACCCTCCAGGATTCTTGACGTGAAATAAGTATACCCAGTGTGGAAATGGCTCCTCTTGAATATTGTATCAAACGCTCTATTCTGAAATCTATTCAGTTGACCCTCAAAGACAAACTTAGCCTTATAGTAATAGACATATTGGCCAGGGTTTACGTAGGGCTCACTATGCACCAGGCACTCTTTGGAGCACTTCACTCACATAAACTTACTTAGGTCTCACTACAACCCTATAAGATAGGTGTTATTCTCATTTTAAAGATGAAACAATCAGGCGTAATGATATACTGGCCCTGTTCCTGAGGTGGTGTTTCCAAAAGTTACAGTTTCAGTCATCTTAGCATAGCTTTTTTTCTTTTTTCTTTTTTTTAAAGATTTTATTGGGGAAGGGGAACAGGACTTTATTGGGGAACAGTGTGTACTTCCAGGACTTTTTTTTTCCAAGTCAAGTTGTTGTCCTTTCAATCTTAGTTGTGGAAGCGCAGCTCAGCTCCAGGTTCAGTTGCTGTTACTAGTTGCAGGGGGTGCTGCCCACCATCCTTTGCGGGACTCGAGGAATCGAACTGGCAACCTGGTGGTTGAGAGCCTACTGGCCCATGTAGGAATCGAACCGGCTGCCCTCCGAGTTAGGAGCATGGAGCTCTAACCACCTGAGCCACCGGGCCGGCCAGTGTCATAGCTTTTTTCACATTCCTTTCCATATGCATACATAGCTTTGTTTAGAAATAATTGTGCTGCCCATGTAATTTTACACTGGTTTTCTTTTTCCACTTTTTCCATGCACATAATCTTCATATTATAATAGGTAATGGTAGTTCATTGCGCGTGGTATATTGTATAATGAGTTGTTAAACCATTCTTTCTGAACTAAATGATTATTGACAGATTGGGGGGTGTTTTTGTTTGTTTTGTTTTTTGCTGTTTTAGAAAATACTGCAGTGGGCATCATCATGGAATTCTTGAATCATCTCTCTTGTTCCCAAAGATAAATTCCTAGGAATGGAAGGCCTGGATCAAAGGTTATAAACACAGTATGATTTTAATTGTAATGTTGTTTATTGTCAATCAGAGAGAACGTGAAAGAAGGAACAGTGATCGATCTGAAGATGGCTACCATTCAGATGGTGATTATGGCGAGCATGACTATAGGCATGACATCAGTGATGAGAGGGAGAGCAAGACCATCATGCTGCGCGGCCTTCCCATCACCATCACGGAGAGCGATGTAAGGGGAAACAGTTTTAACAAGCAGTCTAGTAGGCACAATGACCTTTGAGCTCCTCCCATTATTTTCTCGTGTTATTGTTTTATCTAAAGCTAATATCTCAGCTGGTGAAATATATTTCTCTTTTTAAGGTAGAGTTCTCTCAACTTGGTTCGGAGGTAAATTACCATTTATATTTAGGCATTAAAGCTCAATGTGGAGTTTTTAGAAGTTCTTTAACTACAAGAAGCCAGTCTTGTTTCTTCACTATCCCTTAGAAGTGGTTAGTACATTTTTATTGTATTGCTTACTGATTTGGTGAACATGTCTATATCAGTAAAAACACTTTATAATCTGGCCACCTTTGATGAAAGTTATACTGTCACTGTCCATTTGAAACATCTGAGAAGTCTGTTGAAAAGGAGGGCCATTTCTTGACTCCCCACTCCTCAGACTGGCCAACTGGGGCCTTGGTGTACTGGGCATTGCCCGATGTCCAGTGGCATCTGTGGCCCTTACCCATTCCTTCCAGGCATATCTACCACCTGCTTCCCCTGTGGGCCACTTTGGACAGGTCTGTCATTCTACTAATGTGCCTCTTTCTGCTTGAAAGCTACTTTATGTGAAGGCTTTCCTGATCTACCAGGTAGAATTTCTTCCTTATTCTCTTCCCAAAGCACTGTATCCGTGACAGTCATGTAGCACTTATATTGTGGCTGTCAACATACACATCTCATTTCCCCCATAAGATCACAGATCTCTGCAAACAGGCTTCCATGTGAACTGGTCATCTCTGTGTCCCCAATGCTTGAATGCAGGAAACTGTTCAGCCAGTGTTGGTGGAATGATTGTGAGATTTTGAAGTCCGTTTTTAAAAATGTAAATGCATAGCATTGTCCCCATATCCATTGTATTGGAGTATTCAAAGTAATATTCTCACTAATGTTTAGTGAATTTTAGACAAAGCTGAAAGTAAGTATTGGATTCACACAGTTTTTGTCTTCTACATACTGGAAGTGACAAATGTGAGTTGAGATGTTAGAATTAATGGTGGGTGATTATATAATTTGTGGTCCACTGCACACCTGCTATGCTCTGTGCTATATTAGATGCTACAGTGATACAGAGCCATGGATCCAAAAGTTATGGATGAGTAGCTAGTCGTCAGCAGGTGATGAGGACAATGCAGAGTAGAAAGGGCCCAGTATTGAAAGATGTCCTATTGAAAGAGGTCCTGCAGAATGGCTCTGAAAGCTTCAAGGGAGGTTGTTACTTGTGGAGGGTAAGGAAGTTCTCCATGAAGATACTAGTTGAGCTGATTCTTGAGGGATAGAAATATTTTGCTCTGGGAGAACTGGGGGAAAGGTGTGGTGAACTGGCCCTCCAGGCAGGGGCTTGTATGACTAGACCTGGGAATAGAAAGATACTGAATCTAGGGAAGGCCTTGCAACTGGCTTGGTTTGACTGAGTCAAAGGCTTTTGGTAGGAGAGAGGTGGATGGGAAGGTGCTGTCGTGGCCAGGTGCTGGAGTCTTTGAAAGCACAGCTAAGTAGAAAAGAAAGGTACTAAGGGTTTTGCTTAGTAGCAAAAGCTGTGCAGGATAGATAGCAAAGGCAGGGCTGAGCTCAGGCAGGGGGGCAATGAGCATGTGGAATGGGGGATGCACGAAATTCTGCAGGATACAATTCAGGAACGTTTACTCGTTGATCAGATTGTCCCCTTCAGGAGTCTGTTAGGCCTGTGGCCCTAGAAGCCCACAGAGGAAGTGTGTGGCGTAGGGAGAGCAGTGCCCTAGCTGACACTTGGGGGCCTGCCTGCTGGTACTGGAACAAGATTGTAATGCTTGTATGTTTTAGGCTTCAGGGAAACAGAAGTCCCTACCATAGAAGACTGGTTTTCAGAGAAGAATTTCTGAGGTTCCCAAGTACTGTGCAATAGTCTTAGAAAATTGGCTCATTGAGAACTAAAACATTTTAAAATTAAAGTATTTAATCTTCTCCTGAACTTCAGTTTATCACTTACATTATTATTTGCCTTTTTAGTTTGTCCCCACCACTGACATGTGAATTCTCAGAGTAACTGTCTTTAGTTGCTGTGTTGCTATATATGTTACTATATCGCTGCTTTTAAAGTAACTCTTACTCTGGTGACTAACTTTTTTAGTCACTATTTTACAAGCTTGAGCCTGAGTCACAAGATTGTGTCAGGCTCAGTGTAGCACTTCTCATACTCTGTGAAAAAATAAGTACGTGTACTGTCAATTTTCCTTATTTGTAGTAGTTCTGTTTATAAAGTCACTGCATACTGAACCATTGCTCCTAGGGAAAATACAAAGTTAGGTTCCTGTGAGCCTCTGGTCACAATATTTTCATCAACAGATCAATACATAACCCATTTTTTGTGTATTTCTATAGAGAGTTGCCTATTTATATTGTTGATTTGTTAGCATTGAACTCATGGCCAATAGCACTATAATTCGTACCTGAATGAAGCTAATATATGTGTTTTCTCTGTAAGGGCCATTATGGTCTTCTTACACTCAGGAACAGTATATACTACTACACTTGGAGAGTCATTTAAACGGTGAAATCACCAACAAAAAGTACAAAACTGAAAAAGTTGGCACTAAATAGACTGAAAAGGCCACTTGTTAACAGTATGAAAGCTAAACCAAGGCAAGACATTGCCTCAGCCAAAAACGTGTGCATTGGGTGACTCAGATTCTTCACTGCTTTGCACATGCGCATGACAGCACTGCAAGTATTGGCTTGGAGTTACAAATTTAGTGAGTAGGCAAATTTGCAGATATGGAATCCACAAGTAACAGGGATCCGCTATGTAATCCTACAGCCTTTGCACATAATTTTGGAAAATTGGAGCCACTAAGAAAGAATCTCTGTTTCACAAATTAGGCCTTGTGTTTTTGTCCATGTCCGTGTCCCCCCCCCCACCCCGGGAGTATTGCTTCCTGGTATGATTGATAAAGAGACTAATGTATTTTTTATTTTTATAATTGTCTTTTTCACTAAGGTCTTGGTCTAACATCAATAATAAACATAACAGCCAGAATTGTTTCTTCTAGGCCCAGTTAATGTTTTTTGATTTATTAGGAGCCTAAAAATGTCTGACCTTTGTTTTTTCACCATTAAAGTAAATGTAAGAAAATTCTTTTTAACTTAAGATGTTGTGCAGAAATGTTTATCTTAAGGGGAGTTTCTCATTTTTTGGCTATTGATTCTTGATTATGTGCTTTAGAGGACAGCAACACATCCTGTGCCTGTTTAAATCTCATTTTCTCTCTAGTCCTTTAGAACAAAGGACAGCGAGATTAGAATGAAGGAGGAAGGCTTGAGGGACAGCATACCATGAGCAAGACTGTGTATCATAACATAAACAATTGTCCCTGAGGGAAATTGCCAGGCAGCATATGTAAAGAATGTCTCCAGGGCTGCAATAATACATTGATTTCTGTGAGAAGTGTTCCTTTTATTCCATTTTTAGAATAATTGCATTTGGGTGATGGAAGTTATAAACTTGGCTAATTAAGCAGTTGATGTAATTCCATGTTCTTGAACTTTCTTTGGTGTGGAATAGTTTGGTGGCTGAAGCGTTTACTATAAATGTGTAAAACTCTGCAGATTCGAGAAATGATGGAGTCCTTTGAAGGCCCTCAGCCTGCAGACGTGAGGCTGATGAAGAGGAAAACAGGTGAGAGCTTGCTCAGTTCCTGCTGTTCTGGTTCTTTTCCCCACTCCCACCTCAGTCCCTAAAGACCATCCTGATACCCCCAGTCTTCAAGCACATGAATTCAGAATGAAAGGTTTGCCATGGCTAAGGAATGTGACTCTTTGAAAACGATGTTAGCATCTGAGGACCTTTTAAAAACTTTGTTTTTAGGGACTTTTTCTTCCTTCGGTAAGTAGTGATTTATAAACTCCTTTGACTGTTGTAGTCGGTTGCATGGTTACTTTTTAAGCGTGGAATCAAATCGATGGCACTTAGTTCAGGCGGCTTGGTTCCTTGCCATGGCAAAGTATCAAGAAGATCCCCAAGTCAAGTCACATTTGTAAAGCTGCTTCCCAATTGGCTTTGTCACGCAGTGTTGAAGCAGTGGGAGAGAGATTCACCTGTTATAAAGGAACTGACTAACACGAGTATCCCGTCTATATCTGAATGCTGTCTCTAGGTGTAAGCCGTGGTTTCGCCTTCGTGGAGTTTTATCACTTGCAAGATGCTACCAGCTGGATGGAAGCCAATCAGGTTGCTTCACTCACCAAGTCTAGATATTCATGAAAATGGAACAAGTCTGTACAATTAAAAAAAAAAAAAAAGGTTGAAGGAGTGGTTTGTTCCAAAGGAGTGACTTTAAAAAAAATAAAAGCTTTGTATATATTAAAATTGATATTACTAGAAAAAATATAGTACCAAGGACTGCATTGCAGAATTTACTCTGCCTTTAAACATGGCTACCTGGCAGGGCTTTGTTAACCACTGAATACCTGTCTGGTAATTACCAAAACATCTTGATGTTCCCTTTTTCCCTACCTGATTATGTTTCTATCCCTTATGTCCGTTGAGAGTAATCTTAGACTATCTAACTCTCGATTTCAACAGTAAAGAGAATATAATAGAAGTCTGCTGCAGGCATTTTATAAATAATTCCTCGTTTCTGCTTGGAGACCACAAGCCTCCTGGAGGTATTACTGCTCATGTGGGTCTTCAAGGACTATTTAAGGACCTAGTAGAATTTATCAACAATAAGTTTGATGCGATTAGCCTGGGAGCTGGTGTCCTGCTGCTGTCTAATCTAGTTAGAATGGCATTAACATTCTAATCTCCCTGAGAATGCCTGTTATAGTCTGTTCAAAGTGAATCATTGATGGTTCTTTGATGCAGCATTAACTAAAGTGTCAAGATAATGTTCAGTGCTTGGCACTTAAATAACATTTTTGCCAGAACTCCAAAGCACGGTATTAAATGCCTTAACCAAGTGCATTCTGGGAAGTTTGCTTAACTCATGTTGCTTTCCTGCAGCATTTGTGATTTTTCACCCATAAACGTTATATTCTTTGATTGTTAATATATTGCCATTTATAACAAGACTCACTAATGAGGGTATCATTTTGATTGACTTGACTTGTTATACTTTTAAGCCTCTCATTTTCTTAACCCAGAGGTGACAACCTGATCTTACAAAAGTAGAGCTTCATCCATTTCATACCATGGACACCATCCTAGTAAATTCAGAACATACATGAGCTTCATGTGAGTCTGTTTTCTTGATATGACAGCATCCTTTGATGGAGTGGATGTATCAGAATGACGTGCCTGGGAGTTTAAAACTCCTAAGAAATTAAAACCTGTAAGACATTTTAAAAGATCTCCACAATTTTAATGTATACAAAGCTATGCTAATGTGTAATACTTCATTACAGCTCAAATTCACTCCAGAAATAAAAGGCCAGTAGGATTAGGGACTGAGTGATAGTTTGGAGTCTCCCTAGCACACATCTCTCCCAGTGGGATGATCTGTTGACATATCTCCCCGCTTCTTTATTTTTGCTTCTGTACAACACAAGGAGTGGATGGCCCTTTAGCTTTTTCCCTCTTGGCCAGACACGCAGTCTTGCCTTTAGATATTAGACCGTATTTTAGATAAAGACCGTATTCACAGCGTGTCTTAACTCTTCCAGGATTTGCAAGAACCAAATTGCTCAACAGTATGTATGTTTAGAGGGGTTAGACTCCTTTTAAAAATCTGGATAGCTAACCTCCTACTTAAATCTGTTCTGATAGTGTCAGAACACCCCACTCCCTTCCCCTCTTCCCCCTAAAACAGAAAAAGGAAAGATGCTCCTGTTAAATGAAGGCTCTTTGGGGGCAGGTGCTGGCTATACTCTTGGCTAGACTGATTCAGCTTGGAGTTTTGACCTTTTAAAATGAAGTCCCTTTTAGTCACGTGGTTGACTTGAAGGATGAGGTGGTGTACGAGCATCTATAAACTTGCTAGCCCCCTGAAGAAACTTCATTGGCCTCCTGGTTACTCATCTCGAAGAGAGTACCATCTGTTTCGAAGAAAAACACATCTGTCACCTAGGACATTACATGGCTGCAATTGGCAGGAAGAAATCTCATTTAGCTCTTTTAAGAGTCGATGGCATTCAGAATAGTTCCTCCTGAGAAAGAGTTGTAAACAGATTCCCTTTTAAAATGAGTTTCCCTCCCCTTGTCCCCCAAAGGATATATTCTGAAGCAGGAGTTTGGGGGAAGGGGAAATATGAAGGCTTTTACTTTGCATAAGGATGGGGGACTGGGGCCAAAGTGAAGCAAAGCTCGAGGATACCATGCTAAGGGCTTAAGTAGGAGGCAACCTCAGAATTGGGAGAGTTGTGTTTTCTGCTTTTTGAAATAGACTGTCACTCTCAGGCAGCCTGTCAATGCTGAATGTTAGGACTTCTGTCTCTGCTGGAGACACGGCCTGGTGCATGTCAGCGTTTAGTGTTTGGCAGCTTTCTCAGCACTCCCTGACTCCGTTTACCTTTACTCCGCATCCCATTCTCTTACTGCCTATCTGAAGGATTGGATGGGCAGAGTATAGGTGGCGGTGGTTGGTCCTCCCCGTATGTTGTCCATTTAATTCCAGAGCACTGATTTTTCCGAAGTGTGCTCTGCCCTGGGAAAATGGACACGTGTTCCCCACAATGGGAATAACTAATTACTGTGGTGCTTTTTTTTTTTACAGAAAAAGTTGGTGATTCAAGGAAAGCACATTGCAATGCATTATAGCAATCCCAGGCCTAAGTTTGAAGATTGGCTTTGTAACAAGGTAAGTAGCTTGTGTTCTCTCCAAACAGGCAGAATGCCTTCGGGGTTTTGTTTCTGTTTGTGTGTGTGTTTGTCTAAACAAGGAAACAAGTACACAATCACCATCTTTTATCATAGGGTGATTTTTGTGCTTTGTGACGTTCTTTGGGTCATCCTGTAAACGTATGAGAGGACAGAATCTCTAGAACACTAGAGATTTTGTTTGTTAAGATCCAGGGTTGAAGCCCAGTGTTTTCATTAAGATTTTAGGTTTGTTTCACTTGACTGTTTCTTGAACTCTAGCGCTCTCAACTCATGGCATTTCCTTAAGTACATTAACAAAAATCCTTGTGAACCCTGCTCAGGTTATTGTAAGGTCTGTTATATTCCTGTGACCACTATACCATGTCGAACTTGGGTGTTGCCGTTGACATTTTGAGAGTGCTCAGACTCTCTGTTCTACATGTGTCCCGTGTCCAGTAGGGAGCTAGACAGTATTCCATTTACATTGTGTTTGTGTATAGAGAGTGGTCCATATAGTGCTCTTCTGATACAGGAAGAACTTTGCCGATGACTGGCTGTAAGGTTTTGGGGTGAACTGAAACTTTTCCCCCAACTTGATAAAAATGGAATTCTACCTCAAAATACATCAAGATTTGTTTTTCTTGGAAGAATTCACATAGCGAAGCATTCTAAGTTCTTAGGTTAATGCCACTTTGTCTTGGATGCATGATACCACTTTCTGCTTCTTATGTTGCTTACGGGGATTTGCCCATGGCCCTGTTGCTCTAACCCACGCTGTTAGTAGTAAGCCTGGCCTACTGTGAGAAATAATTATAGGTAAAACTTTTTTTTTTTTCCAGTGCTGCCTTAACAATTTCAGGAAAAGACTAAAATGCTTCCGATGTGGAGCGGACAAATTTGGTAAGCCCAGATTCAGCTGTTTGGAATATGCATTAAAACCTGACTAATTGGGTTGTCTGTGAACCTGAGGGAAAGTACAGATTGTGGGGCATTTAAACGAGTAACTTGTGTTTTCCTTAAACTTTCTTAGCATAGGTTTGGTAGATGCTGCTGATGATTATGAGAGTGCAGAGTTCCTTTAAGTTCTCTTATTTTCCCAAATAAAGTGTGCTTGCCTGGATTGCATTCTGCACTTGCTTCTCTTTAGTACAGAAATCATGTCACTCCTCCGCTGGCCCAATTTTTGCATTCCACATTTATGTCAAAATTAATGATGTTTTACTATAGCCACAAATGTTTTTTAAAAAATTACTTCATTTACTTAAAATTAAGACCTTGGTGTTTGAATATATGTCTTTACTAAAAATACATTGGTTTAATTGTTTGTCTTCAATTACTGAGTCTCCCCCTCTGTTTCCCTTCTGTTAGACTCTGAACAGGAAGTGCCCCCAGGAACCACAGAATCTGTTCAGTCTGTGGATTACTACTGTGATAGTAAGTTCGAGTATAATCTTTTGGCCTGTATGTTAGAAGTTGGCCTTAGTTGGAAGTTTTTATTCTCTTATCCTTTTTTTTTTTTGGGGGGGGGGGTTAGTTATTAGCCTTTAAGTAGATTTTAAAATAAGGTTGGAAAAAAGTACATGTCATTTACCATAAAATTAACTTTTTTTTTTTTATTGGGGTGACAATTGTTAGTAAAATTACATAGATTTCAGGTGTACAATTCTGTATTACATCATCTATAAATCCCATTGTGTGTTCACCACCCAGAGTCAGTTCTCCTTCCATCAGCATATATTTGACTCTTACCCTTTTTAATGAACAGCAGCAGCTTCAGGTTGTCCTATTAAAAGATTGGTGTTTAGAATCTTCTCTATGTGAAAGTAAAAGATACGCTAAGAACCTCCCAAAATGGATTTATTTGTTTGCACTTGAACCTGCTTTGAAAAACATTGGTGGTAGGAATGCATATACATATCTCATTTGTCTCATTCACCCCCAGCAATCATACTTCGAAACATAGCTCCACACACTGTGGTGGATTCCATCATGACAGCGCTGTCTCCCTACGCATCCTTAGCTGTCAATAACATTCGCCTCATAAAAGACAGACAGACTCAGCAGAACAGAGGCTTCGCATTTGTACAGCTGTCTTCTGCAATGGTGAGGTGCTCATTGAATCTTTCCTTTTAAAAGAAACTGCTTCAAGAGGCAAATGTGGTTCATCCAATTTTGATACTATGTGTAAGGCTCCTAGAGCCCAAAGTTCTCAAGACTACATGGTGACAGTTAGTGCTAAACTACAGGCCCGTTACTTTGATAAGTGATAAAAATACTGCATACACTGGTAGATAACTGGCAGAACTTAAGTTTGAGCCATAGTTCAGTACTTCATGCTTTATTTTAAATTGATTTAGCATTTACTCCTTTAATAATACTGGATACCTTCGTATTCTGGTGGAAAAAGGAGTATTTTTTTTTCCCCTCAAGATTTTGTATCCACAAACAATAATGAATTGCTGTTCTGTTTTTGTTTTTTTTTTAAAAAAAAGCTATTTCTTTGAATGGGGTTAGTGGTAGGAAGAGATTTTTAATTACATGACAGTTGTTTTTCTTCATATTCTCCTTCAGGATGCTTCTCAGCTGCTTCAGATATTACAGAGTCTCCATCCTCCTTTGAAAATTGATGGCAAGACTATTGGGGTTGATTTTGCAAAAAGTGCCAGAAAGTGAGTGTCTTGATCTTACTTCAAACCGTTGCGTATGCACACTGGTCCAGGGATGCTTTGCTGACCTTAAGCCTTTGTCCTCTGCACTGAGACACTACCCTCCTTGGTTGCTAAGGACAGGAGGGAGACAGTTGTCTCCTTAGAGCTTATTCCCTCCAGTCCTCAACAATCAGTTGCCAGAAAACTTCAGAGCAAGACAAAAGCAGACATGACAGATGGATTGAGAATATGTGCTATGCAAACTGCTTTAGCATAGTGCAAACCCATCTGAAATCTTTCCTTCCAGAACAGCATGCTAATAGCTTCATGTATATAGAGCTTCAGTCTAGCAATGTAAATTTACCATTTCTAGTATCATTGCTCATCCAACAGACACCTTATTAGAAGGCAGGGTACAAAGTGTTACAGTGATACTACAGGGACACTTGCCCACTGAGGACTTTGCCCATGGAGACCCCTCCCCACTCTGAAAGGAGGCCTTGCTGACATTTGAGATCTCCCAGCAAAGACTGGAGTGAATTGCTGTTTCATGGGCGTGTGGGGTTACTGGTTGGGAGCGCACTGAGATGGACTCACATGATTGGATCTTGGTGGTTTCAGAGACCTGGTCCTCCCAGATGGTAACCGGGTCAGCGCTTTCTCTGTGGCGAGTACAGCCATTGCTGCCGCTCAATGGTCGTCCACCCAGGTAAGATGGAGGATCTTTCTGCTCCAAGTAGTGTGGTGGTGGTGCCCAAATTCACGGAAGTGAGCGCTCCTGTGACACTTGCCTTAGGAGCTCTCCAAGGAAGTTTTTAGGGAATACCTCCTAGTTTCTGTCCTTGGCATCCACTAAGTTTGTCTGTTTCCTTCTCTTTTGACGTTTTGTAGTCTCAGAGTGGTGAAGGGGGCAGTGCTGACTACAATTACCTGCAGCCAGGCCAAGATGGTTATGCCCAGTATGCTCAGGTAGGTCGATTTGACCAGCATCCACCTTCTGGTCTCCAGAGTATGTGTGAGAATAGCAGCTTTAACGGTGGACTTTTCTTCAGTACTCACAGGATTACCAACAGTTTTATCAGCAACAAGCTGGAGGATTGGAATCTGATGCATCATCTGCATCAGGTAGTAAACTTCACCTCCCTTTTCTCTTGTTTAAGCAGCTGCGATTGAGGAGATGCACCTAGATGTCCTAGCTAGACCCACAGCCACGAGTCCATTTCCCTGCAAGCCTAAGGGGCACATTTAGGGGTGTCACCATGTGCCTGAGGAGCTGGGGAAGATCAGAATTGCTCATGTTTACCAAGAACTGATCACAACCTCTTAGAGACCATGTCATGATGAGTGTTCGTTCTTGGAATTCAACTCTATTTCCCCTCTGTGTTCTTAGGAGTCATGGATGCCCACATAGATTCAGGAGCAAAGGGAGTGTGGCCCTAGAGTCTGGTGCCCAGACATCAATCAAAAGGGTCTCTATAAGAAGCCTTTGCTTTAGTTTTTGTTCCAGAATTATGAAAGCCTTGCAGTTAAATCTTTTCTCAACCCCGGGGTGGATGTGGATTCTTTCTTCCCTTTCTTCTTAGCCATTGTACACCCTTTGTGTATCACATTCTAGTAGGATTATAGAAATGAAAATGTCATAGATCCAGGATATTTAGTGGGAGTTAGCTTATTAAGAACTGACATGTCAAAGACAGAAGGCTAGGTTGGGCATTACAGGTCAAGGTTTTTGTCTTGGTGTTCAGTGCCTTAGCTCTTCCTAACCCCTGTGTTTGTATCATAGGCACAGCGGTGACCACCACCTCAGTGGCCGTAGTGTCCCAGAGTCCCCAGCTGTATAATCAGACCTCCAATCCGCCCAGCTCTCCGGTAATCCTGTTGTCCTAAATACAGAATTGGTGACTGTCGGGAAAACTTGGTTTTGGTGTACAAGTATCCTTTCCTGCTCTACGAGGCAGGATTGAATAATACACATTCTAACCTTACCTCACTTATGTCTGATAGTATTAGATAATAAAATTTGTGTATATATTTTGAATGTAAGTTTCCAAACGGTGTATTTACACTTTCTGCATGCTTCGACTTGACGTTTAGGAGGAAAGTTGTCGGCATGTGTTTGGCTCAAGGGTTGCCTTAGATCGCTGCTGCAGTGTGTGTGTCAGGGGAGCCCTTCCTCCGGGTGACTGCAGTGATTTAGTTCTCTTAAGAGGCTGTACAGTTGAAATTATATTGAAGCTGCTGTTCTTTGCAGACTGAGGAAGCACAGCCTAGCACTAGCACAAGTACACAGGCCCCTGCCGCTTCCCCCACTGGTGTAGTTCCTGGTACCAAATATGGTAAGCCAAACCTCATGGGGCTATTGACAGTTGGAAGGGCCTAGTTATTGCCTTTGTTTCATAAGAGTTCCTCTCCTTTTGTGGGCATCAGAGGGACACTTGGGGATGTGAGAGAAGACCATTAAGGCCTGTTGCGTCTCAGCAGCTTAGAATTTGAATGCAGCCAGTTTCTTACATGGGATAACTGTGTGCTGGGTTTTGCTTTTGCAGCAGTGCCTGACACATCCACTTACCAGTATGATGACTCATCAGGATATTACTATGATCCAACAACAGGGCTGTACTATGACCCCAACTCGCAGGTAACGACTGTTTTCCCCCTCGGTCCCACTGGAAATGTCTTAGTTTCACTTAGTCCATTTATGAGTCATGAAATGAAACATCTGCTGCAAAAAGGGTCCAGTGACCCAGATTAGTTTTAACTTCTTCGAAACTATCAAGATACAATTTTTATTTTAGGATTTAAATTTTTAATTTATGGGTTAGAAAAACTGTTTTGAGGTATAATGTGCATACAGAAAAATTCACAAAACTGAAGTGTTCAGTTCTTTGAATATTTACACATACACATTCATACACATTCCCAGTACACTGCAAGTTCCCTCATGGCCCTTTGCCGGTCGGGTCGGTACCCACCTCCCTTCAGTAACCACTGTTCTGACTTCTGTTGCCACGGACTGTTTTGTCAAATTAAAATTTATAGGTGACTTAACCTCTTTCTGGGAAGACCTCGATAGAAGTTTTCAATTACGATTTTTCTTCCGTATTTTTCTTCTTTTTTTTTAATTGAGATAAAATTCACACGACATAAAATTAACCATTTTAACCATTTAGAGTATATAATTCAGTGGTTTTTTTCTAGTATATTCACAGTATTGTGCAACCACCACTACTGTCTATTCTAGACCGTTTTCATCACCCCAAAAAGAAGCCCTGTCCCCAGTAAGCAGTCACTCCCTAGTGCCTCCTTACCCCAGCGACCACTGTCTGCTTTCTGTCTCTATGGCTTTGTCTATTCTACGTGTTTCAGATAAATGCAGTCAGATAGTGTGTGACCTTTTTTATCTAGCTGCTTTTACTTTGCACACCCCTGTGTATTCTTGAGGGTGAAAATTAGCAGATATGTGGGGTGATATTTTTTGGTGGTATAGATAATTTTTAAAGAGAAAAATCAACTTTAACAGTCCATAAATAAACAACTATTTATGACTAGGAACTGTATATATAGAATAATAAGTGCTTTTAACAGGAACTTGGCATTGAAAGCTTGTGGTTTCTGAGAGGTGTGAAGCTTTGTGGGACCTGCCTGAACCTCTGCATGGTTCTTTCACTTCTCTTGTTTGACACACGAGAGAGCTGCCTTTCCCAGGAGTTCTTGGTGGCCATAGACATTGTGACTCCTATGTCTGTGACCCACAGACCTTCCCCAGAAGAGACATGACAGTCTTCTGGGTCCCTGTTGAGCGTGTAGAGTGAGCAACTAGAGACTAAAGAGAACAGACAGGTGTTCCCATTTGCTGTGGCAGCTCTTCCCACAGACTTAAGACAAGGTTTCTTCACCTGTTACCTCCTTCCAGGATCCTGAGCTATAGGTGGTAGTGTTTTGCAGCCCTGTGTTTGCTTGCCTCAGTGTGCAGAGGGTTCTGGATGGTTGAACCTGATGGTGAGCTGTTCCTTGGTTGTCATGTGCGAGTAAAAGCTCCGGAACCACCTGCTTCGTAAAAATGGTCTATGGAAAGCAGTTCTTTGGGTGCCCTTTAGGCCCAGGGATTAGATTAATGGGAACTAAACTCCTGAGAAGAAACCATATTCTACTTTTGCCCAGGAAGTTTCACACCATCGCTTGGCTGGTTCATCATCCTCACCTACACCCAGGTGTACAGCTCCTCTAGGCGGGAAGTGTGACTGGCCATAGCATGTTTTATGTTTGTATGTTTGGGTTTTTTGACAAAACAACTTTGATGTGCCTTTCTGACAAAATAGTCCTTTAAGTTAAGGGTTTGACGTAACAGAAAGTCTGCATTAATTGTGTTTTTCCCCCCAGTACTACTACAATTCCTTAACTCAGCAGTACCTTTACTGGGATGGAGAGAAGGAGACCTATGTGCCGGCCGCGGAGTCTAGCTCCCACCAGCAGACGGGCCTGCCTCCTGCAAAAGAAGGGAAGGAAAAGAAGGAGAAACCCAAGAGCAAAACAGCCCAGCAGGTGAGAACGTGACCCAGCCAGGGACCCACACTTCTCTCTGGAATATTGAATGGGCTTAACTTTGTTTTGTTGCTTGTGGCATGTACATCAGCTTTATTTGGATTCTTAAAATCTGGGTCACACATCTTATTTACATGCAGTTCGTAGAGCATTTTGCAGTTTTGTAGTGTTACCATACGTTGTCTGTCTGTTGGTTTCCTAAATACTTGTGGGGTGGGGAGGGCAGGTTGAATCCTGGAAGACTCACAGGCTTCCGAGCACTGTTCATTAATGACTTGGATTGTATGCAGTAGCATCTCGTGGTGACATTTCCAGGTGGAAGTCGGGGCAAAAGGGGTTTTGTTACAGAGCATGTGGTTCAGATAAGACCGTTAAGGCTTATTGTCATGGCAGAGGAGACTAAAGTGTTTTCGAAGACTCACTACCTAAATGCTTTTTTGTCGTGGTGGTTTTGACATTAGATCGCCAAAGACATGGAACGCTGGGCTAAGAGTTTAAACAAGCAGAAAGAAAACTTTAAAAACAGCTTTCAGCCTGTCAATTCCTTGCGAGAAGAAGAAAGGAGAGAATCTGCTGCAGCAGATGCTGGCTTTGCTCTCTTTGAGAAGAAGGTAACAGCAGCAGGAACGGCCGTACTTTATAATGGGAATTTAAGTAAAACGTGAGGCTTACTTGTTCTCTGTTTCCCAGGGAGCCTTAGCTGAAAGGCAGCAGCTCATCCCTGAATTGGTGCGAAATGGAGACGAGGACAATCCCCTCAAAGTAAGGAAGTACCACCGGTGTTTTAAAGACATTTTCTGTGGTTTGTGTCTCACTCTGACTCTCAGCTGCATCTGGGGTGATGTGATTGCTACTTAAAACTGGATTCATGGTCACTGTCAGGGGGTGTTTGGAGCAGCCCCTGCACATACAGCCCATGTTCAGGGCTTTGTTTTTCCTGAGTGCGAGCAGGGGAGGTGGAGCAGTGAATGAGGCCTGAATTCCTCAGCTCTGTTAATTAAGTTTATTGTGTTTGTAAATAGAGAGTTTTAGTGATCTGGGAAGAGAAAATTAAGAAAAGGAAAAAATGGTGGCCACGTGGCTCAGTTGATTAGAGCGCGAGCTCTCAACAGGGTTGCTGGTTCAGTTTCCACATGGGATGGGGGGCTGCACCCCCTGCAACTAAAGATTGTAAGGGCGACTGGACTTGGAGCTGAGGTGCGCCCTCCACAACTAGATTGAAGGACGATGACTTGGAGCTGATGAGTCCTAGAGAAACACACTGTTCCCCAATATTCCCCAATAAAATTTATTTAAAAAGAAAAATAGTATTTTACTTGATAGATACTTGTCTGTGTGGGCTTTTGCTCTGTCTGTTGTATTTGGGGTTTTCCTATACGGTCAGTAGTTTGAAAACAGCCATCCAGGGAGCCATCTTGGGCCCCAAGCGGGTTGGTACCAGGGAGGCTGTCAGGCCCAGCACTCGAGGACCCAACAGCTCCATATGGCTGGATGGAGTGCCACTGACTTCTAAAGTGTGGCGTAGAGCAATGCGAGTTCTCCCATCTCTTGGGTTATACTTTGCTTTATCCAGCTACATAGCCATTGCTCTTCCCGTGGTACGTTTCCGGTGACTACCCTCCTTTTGTCCCCAGAGGGGTCTGGTTGCTGCTTACAGTGGTGACAGTGACAATGAAGAGGAGCTGGTGGAGAGACTTGAGAGTGAGGAAGAGAAGCTGGCCGACTGGAAGAAGATGGCCTGCCTGCTGTGCCGGCGTCAGTTCCCAAACAGAGACGCCCTGGTCAGGCACCAGCAGCTCTCAGACCTGCACAAGGTGCTGTGCTTCTCTGAGCTGGTCTGAGGTGGGGAGGGGAGGCCAGGGACCAAGACGACGAGAGAGCCCTGGCAGCAGTGAAAGTTCAGTAAATACCTGTGTTGGAAGATTGCCTTTTAGAAGGCTCTTCCTGATTACACGGCCTACCTCAGACATGGCAGGTTCCGTTTCAGACCACTGCAGTAAAGTGAGTTGTAATCTTTTGGCTGGCGGTGGGTCTTGCCTTCAATTTGTGGGGGAGAGGGGGAATCATGGAGCGCAGTAAAGCGAAGCACAATGAAATGAGGTATGCCTGTATAGAAATGAGGTATTCCACCCCAAGTATAGGGTGGAAGGGAGCATGGAGGAGGCTCCATAGACACCAGGCTCTGCTTTTTCTGCGTAGTGGGTTGAATTGGGCTTTTGACTCTAGGGCTATGGTAGATGTTGATAATGTTCAGATGTTTCCAAGTAGGAGCTTGGAATTCTTACTGTGTCTAAAATCTCTTGTATAGCAAAACATGGACATCTACCGGCGATCCAGGCTGAGCGAACAGGAGCTGGAAGCCTTGGAGCTGAGGGAGAGAGAGGTGAGTGACGGGTGGTGTGCCACTAGAAAGGGTATCTTGGGGTCTCTGCCTTTAGCTTTTATTTGTAGCACTTAGTTCCACTTTTCACCTGGCCACTGTGGCTCGTGTAGGCTGGAGCCAGGCTGTATGTGCTCTGTGAGCCGTGTAGTATCCCTCTATGAGGGTGCACGGACAGATGCCACCCTGAAGACTCTTCCCAAGTCCTGAACGCCGAATACCTGCCGGCCAGGGACACTGGATTTGAGGAAGGAGAGAGGGATCTCTGGGCTCTACCAGGGAAGCCCTCATGGGTGATGAGGGCGGCTTCAGATTAGGCTCGGGACAGCAGCGCATCAGACAATTGCAAGTGACGGAGGAGGCAGCAGTGGGCAGGGCGGAGCAGGGCTCGCAGTAATGGGCAGGGGTTTGGTAGTTAATGAGGCAGGTTGAGGGCCAGCCAGGCAGGGGTTTCAATGCAAATAGGAGCCTGTGGGTTAGAAATGAACCAGTGAGCAAGTTACTTCCTACCCCAAGTAATTCTGAGGTATCTGAAGTTAGGGCTTTTGCTTTCCTGTTTTTTCCACTGTTTGTGGTGCCTCCTTCCCAGGGAGTGCTCGTAGGTCCCTGGAAGCCACCTTGGCACTATCTGTCCCTGGAGATGGGCCTGTCCGAATGGGATTGGGCAGCTCCGCCCTCTTCTTCCTCTAGGACCTTGGCTGGCTGCTTGAGGAGTCTGACGAGGGGCAGCGGGTTAAATAAAACTGCTTGTTGGAGACAGTTCTGCCCCAGGTCCACACAGTCCATCTCCCAACCTGCTGTTTTAGATGTGACTGAGTGCAGCGGGCAGCCGGGACACACAGTGTCTCAGACCACGCAAGGCCATGCTCCAGACTGAGAAAATACTTGAGGTCCTCGAGTGTGGCTGCGCTAGGCTCTTACAGATTGAAGTCTGGATATCTCTAGCAGTGTTTATTCTCCTGTGTAGATGAAATACCGAGATCGAGCCGCAGAGAGACGGGAGAAGTACGGCATTCCAGAACCTCCAGAGCCCAAGCGCAAGAAGCAGTTTGATGCTGGCACTGTGTATGTGTTGTGCGCATTTCCCACTTCATTAGCTAGGCTCGGGCTGTTTTAAGTAACTCTGTGTTTGCCACCGGCAGGAATTATGAGCAGCCCACCAAAGATGGCATTGACCACAGTAACATTGGCAACAAGATGCTGCAGGCCATGGGTTGGCGGGAAGGCTCGGGTTTGGGAAGAAAGTGTCAAGGCATCACAGCCCCCATAGAGGTAAGCGGTGGGATTGGGCTTCCGTGGCGGGATGAGAGCGATGCTCCCAGGGGGCCTGGCCAACCCAAGGACAGCGTATTTTACACAGAAGGGTGGTCTCCTGAGTCACGTCTTCACCAAGTGGGAGTCCTGTTCCCTGATCCCTCCCTTCATCCTTCCTTTCAAGATACCAGTTGGGAGGAGTGGTGCAGCCCCTTGCTTGATTTTTCTGGTCTTTTGATATCTTTGGATATCAAAGATATCAACCTATTTTCTCCTGAGGACTGTATTTCTACGTCCTTTGTTATAAACAAACCCTTAACCAACCCCAACTCAGACTCATATAGTAGCTTCAATTGGATGTGTAAAAGGTACTGTTCTTTCATTTCTTTCTAAGTGATTTTGGTTATGTATAAAAAACAGATTATAATTTAGCAGGATTTTTGTTCATGATAAGAAATCGTTTAGTTGGTCTGAGCCCAGATTGAGACAGAATCCCAGGATTGGAGGCCCCATCCGTCTCATCCGACTAGAGCACTGCCAGTCATTGGCTCCCTCCCACCTGGCAGGCAGCTCCGTTAGGTCAGACTTACAGACTGTTCATCTTGTGCAAGCGAGTTCTGCTGACACCAGGCTGTCCTGCTGTGATATGTGCTCGTAATTACCAGGCCTGCTTGGGGCCCTTTCTAGAAAGGCTCGGATGCTTGCTCAGCAGGCATTGGGCGGTGGGGGTCGGGGAATGCGTGTCTGTCTGCCTGTCGTGCTTGGCCCGTTTTATTCCTTCAGACCTTAAACCTGCTCTAGGTCTCCAGTTCAGAAATTCGTGTCTTCAGAGCAAACTTCCGCTCTGCTGTCTCCTAGTGGGTGGGTGGTCCTGCTCCATGGGGAGTGGGCTGGATGAGAGGGAGTGGGAACAATCCATAGCCTACCTGCTAGCTGCTGATAGCAGTTTTGTTCCCCCAGGCTCAAGTCCGGCTAAAAGGAGCTGGCCTCGGAGCCAAAGGCAGCGCATATGGCCTGTCAGGTGCGGATTCCTACAAAGATGCTGTCCGGAAGGCCATGTTTGCCCGGTTCACTGAGATGGAGTGAGCACAAGGAATGGTCCATCTCCTGAATTCTTGCCACCAGTCTCTTTAAGGGCATGCCTCGTGCTGTTAATAGTTCTTAGGGTGAACCACTTCATTCTACAAGGTTCTCCCACTTCAAGGAGTTCCCCTCATGTGGGTTGTCAGGTGCATGGCCTTCCTGCCAGAGAGGGCTTGTGAGCTGGCCGAGGGGACAGTGAGTCTTTTATACGTAATGTGTACATACTGTAATGTAGTGTGTTTTACATGTGTAGCCTACGTAGTGGTCCATCAGCCCCTCGCATTCTTAGGGGGGTTGAAGATGCCCTAGGTGGTATATGACACCAAAGCCGCCTGTAATTTGTTGTCGTGCTGTCTTTTCTCGGCAAAAGCCTTGTGTATATTTGTATATTACACATTTGTACAGAATTTTGGAAGATTTTCAGTCTAGTGGCCAAATCTGGCTCCTTTACAAAAGAAATACCTTGGAAAATGAGTGTCTGTGTCTTTTTATTCTTGGGTGACGGGGGGGATGGGTAATGCATGTCTGAACCAGTGAAGCCTGGTTATAAAATAAGTGTGTTAAAGTTGCTTGTAAGGTAGTATTTTATATGCCCTGATCATATTCAGATTTTTAAGTTCAAGAGTTTAACATGTTTTAAAACTCTTCATGGAAACACAATCATTGAGTCAGCTTTTCCACTTTCAGTTTCTAAAGACCAAAGAGCTTGAGCACTTACTGTGCTTCCTCAGTTTTCCCAGAGTATTCCAGATGTGCAGGGGTGGGGCCCGTAGTTCTGCAGGCCATGATACAGGTGACACCTGGTCCACCCCCTGCTGTCGAGACACCCAGGAGGCCATCTTCCTCCCCATGCAGAACTCCACTTCTGTCACCTGAACTGCTGAGGAGAGGTGCTCAGGGACGTTGCGGCGTTTTCCATTCTAAATGTCTTCCCATCCCTGTCATTTTGGCCAGCAGGACCATGTTTGACAAGGGTAAGAAGTGTGCCTGGCTCTGACTCTGCTGCCAGGACGAGAGGAGGTGGTGATGGGACACCCACGCTGGCAGTCAGGCTGAACTTGAGTGCTTAGGCTGCACTTTGGGCCTGTAGTCAAGGAGGGGGACTTGTCCTTAAAGCTAGGACTCCACAGCTACTGTGGGTGCTCACATTTCCCTGCTCTCAGGCAGGCATGGTCCTTCTAAAATTAGGAGGAAAAGGGCTCAGGAGGCTTTTCACACAACGGGCCCTCCCCTCAGCTCCCCAAGGGGTGTCTGGGAGAGATTGTGCCCAGCTTCACCAGGTAGGCAAGCAAATGGAGAAGCTTGGGAACCTCACAAATGCGGCGCCAACCTCCAGGTCCCCATCTTCCAGGGTCAGCCCCACCTCCCGCACCTCTGCAGCAGCATGGAGGTAGGTGCTCTTTGCACCTGGGCAGTCAAGCAGCCTCATTACGCGCATCTGACAGCCAGCCTGGAAGGCTCTTCCATGTGTGAGCACACACGGGATCTGGGAAGCTCTTAATTACATGCACCCCGCTCATCAGGCTGAGTAGAAGCTTCCTCCCTGGGGAGCTACGGCTGAGCCCTGGCAGGGGACTCAGGCCTCCAGCCATCTTGAACCTCAAATTGACTTCCCCACACCAGGATGGGCACTTGAATTAGCCCCATACTGTCTGGTGCTGACGTCTGCTCCAAGCTCCCCTGAAGACTGTTCTGGAGCACAGGATCAGCTGTCAGCACCAGCATGGACTTGCCTATAAACATGAAGTTAGTGTTCTTGGTGCTCTGAGCCAGCCCCTCAGAAAAGCTGGAGGCCTCTCCTGCGTCTAGCCTGCTCCACAGCTGCACCTGTTACCGAAATACCTAGCCAGGTGACCTGAGCCTTCATTCTGCATCTGCCCCCATGGCCCCATTTCTTGAGGCTGTACCTTGACCTGGATCTCTCGCGAGACCATACTTGGGAGACCTGCTGGTGCTGAATGGCTCATTCCCTGAGGATCTAAGGCTAAAGCTCCAAGGGCCCAGCTCAGTAGGGTCTGCTCCAACCCCAAGCCCAGGGATAAGCATGCTGTGTCCTTTCATGTCCTGCCCTGCCCAGCCCCAACAGGGTCTCTATTTCTCCAAACACCCCCCTGACGAGGGGGTGTGGCAAGAGCAGCGGACACTTCCCAAGCAGGGGAACCCCACTTCTGCATTTGGAAGGATCTCTTTCTGAACTACAGGGAGCCTCCAGGGATCCCAAGCCCAGCCTGCCCTTGGCTGGGGCAGCTGCTGCGAAGTTCAGGGCTTTGAGGGCCGTCCAGGAGCAGCTGTCATGGCCATGCATCAAACGAGTTTCAAAGCCCAGATGAGCAGCCAGGCCTGAGCTAAGCTCCCCAGGCATGCAGAGACTTCCCCCCCAGACTTGGCTGAGGGGGTCTCAAGGGCACCCAGAGCTCAGCCAGCAGCCACCCTAGTTCCCGAGGGACCAATGCCCTCAGAGACAGGTGGGGTGTGGGGGGGAGGTTGCCCTGGAGACTGGATCCTGGAGAAGGGGACTGTGCCGGTGGTGGCCACCAGGTGGCAGCACTCCATCATCTATCGGACAAGACTTGTTTAGGTGGTGGCGGGAGAGTCTCAGCAAGTCATGGGGTGCTGCGGGATTCCAGAGGCTCTCCCAGGTCTCTTTGGGATTCAAGGAAACCTGGCCAGAACTCAGGCCGTGAAGCTCTGTGTAGAGCCAGGCAAGCACCTAGTTTGCTGACCCTGCATGTTCTTGACAGGTCCCCTACCCCCAGAGATCCCCACTGGTTAGAAGGGGAAGTTGTTGCCCAGCTGCGGGGCAAGGGCCAGGCTGGCCTGGTGCTCAATAAATGCTTCAGTCTCTTAACAATTCTTTCCAACCCAGGGAAATAATGTCTGCAGTCGATAAAATGCATTTCTGCCTCTCACGCTCCCTTCACGCATCTGACTGAGTATTGACTCTCAGAAATTCTCCCTTGGCAGAGCCCACATCAAATCCACAGCCTCTGTCTCCACAGCCCAGGGAGTTGGGGCTGAGCTTGCCCAGGCCTTTCAGATGGAGACAGGGTGCCCACTGCTCTCACCCAGCCTGCCAAAGGTGGGGGGAGGGAGCTTTCCAACAGGAGACATGAGCCAGGGGCAAGCCCTCCCACCGCTTCGTCCCTGTATCACTTTCATCTGGCTTCAAGAGGAAACAGGCTCAAAGCAGAGCAATTGCTGGAGGTTATCAGGTAGGGAAGTGCTGTGCCTGGGTTCTAACCCAGATGCCCCCACCCAGCTGGCCCCTAGCCAAAGTGACTCATTTGGTGAAGATGGGTCCGGCTCCCACTTTGGGCAAGACATGCTTCAGCTGATGTGTTGGGGGTAGAGTGAGCTCAGCCTTGGGACACCCCCACCCCACCCCCACCTATGCCATGGGGAGAGAGAGAAGATAGACAGGGAGAGGTAGGAAAAAAGACAACGGCAGACAAAGCGAGGCCGAGAGGATGCTGGGGAGAGGAGCGGAAAGGGCTGAGGCTGCAGGGGCGGGAGGAGGCTGCAGGGGCAAGATAACACGGAGTGGAGCTGCTGGGTCTGGGGGCGTCGGATCTGCTCCACCCCCTGGCTACCGCCAGATAAGACAGCCTCAGACAGCCAAGCAGGCAGTGGGTGAATTCTGCACACTGGTGGGGGAGGTGAGGCCATAGCAGGCAGGGGAGAGAGAGGAGGGGCCAGGAGGCCTGGCCAGGACCCCTGCCGGCTTTCCTTCCAGACTGAGGCCCCAGAGCCTGGCATACCCAGGCCAGGCTCCCAGCTTTGGGCAGGCACCACTATCCTGAGTCTGGCTGGACAGAGCTATTTGAGAATGATTCATGCATGTAGTAAGTGTGCCCCCCACTATGCCTTTGCTAGGGCCCTGGGGTGGTACAGCTGTAGGAGCCCAGCTTGCTATGCAAAGGTTGGGTTCAGTGCTCCAGGATGGTCAGTCCAGGTCTACGCTGCCTGAAACAGGCAGCGCTGGGCTCAGATCCTGGGGGGTACCATGCAGGGCCTTCCTCCCTTTCTTCCCAGCTCCTTGGCTGGGCTGAGGGGCCGCCCTCTGCATTCACAAGCATGCAAGAGTACACATGCACGTGCACGCACAGGCCTGGATAGGATAGTCACCGGCGGCAGCGGCAGGCTCACTCCCCCAGCACCCTCGACGTGCGTTGGGGTAGGACACGCAGATGCCTGCAGACCCCAACCTCCCCCACCTCCACCCTCATACATGAAGCATGCAAGCTCACGCATACCGCTTCCCACCTGCACGTGGGCAGGCCAGGTCCAGTCCTGAAAGCTCACCCCTGTGCACACTTGCAGTTTGCTCAGGCCCAAGGTGGGGTGGGGGTGGGGGGGATCAGATTCTCTTGCTAACCTAGAGGAAGGGAGCCTGTTGGAATCTGGGAGGGAAAGGGAGCCGCAGGGCTCAGGCTGGCAGAGCACAGGCACACCCTTGCACACGCACGCAGTCACTGACTCCCCCCTTCCCAGGGAGGTGGATCTTGGGGGTTTCCACCCCAAACAGGCTCCTGAGCTTACCAAACAGGGTCCACTACTCAGCTCTAAGGTCGAAAGGGAGAGCTGAAGGGGGAGAGAAGGCTGAGGAAGAAGGGAGCATAGGCTCTAAAATAGATTGGCTCAAGGCTCAGAAACTTCCCTTCTAATACCTGCAGCCACACCTGGTGGGGAGGGGAAGGAGCAGCCTTTTTGACTGGTAACGTGAGGCTCAGAGATGGGCACCAGCAAACCCTGGCTGACAGTTCATCAGCAGCTCCCAGGGCTCCTGCCTCTACCCATCGTCATTTCCCAGGGTTGGTGCCCATCCCACCCAAGATGGGCCTCTGCCACCCCCATCAGGCTAGACGTCCCCAGAATCTGGGTTCTGCCTCCTCCCTCAGACTAGACAGCAGAGCACTTGCTTGGCTGGGCCTCTCCTAGGGCCAGGCACCCCGGCCTGAGCTGCTCAGGCACCACCAGGCTCATGCAAACCCTGAGCAACAACCACATGCGCAGTCGTGCCCCCCCCCATTTTTCTGGTTCTTATTAATGTAAATGAAATCTGCTCCAAGCGTCCTTAATGGAAAGCGTTCCTGGAATTTGACTGTGCACACGTGATGGGGGGGGTGGCACCCTGAGATTAACTCTTGTGCAGCCAGAGACTCATCAGGCTGCAGTGACCCTTGGGCCTCAGGCTGCGGTGGGGCTGGGCAGAACCGGACAGTCACCCAGCCCCTCCCAGAACTGTGTCCCAGGAGGACATCAAGAACAATGACATGGATGGTGGCAGGGTATCACCCACACGATACCCTCTGCCCTGGGACCAGCTGGCGGGGTGTGTGGGGGGGTGTCCAGAGGTTTCTCAGAGCCTAAGGAAGGTGGCCTTGACAGGAAATGGGGAGCCCTAGAAGGTCCTTGATCAGGGAGGGGCCCGGCCAAAGACTGGAAGGGTGAAGGGGCAGCTGACAGTCTGCTGTCCATCATGTCCTTATCCGGCTCTATTCTGAATTGGGAGAGGGGCCCAAGCAGCAGGCCTCTCCTTGAACCTCTCCACCCGCAGGGAGAAGCCCCCGCCTCTGAGATGCACCCCCATCTCTCCTCCTCCCACCTTCTCCTGAGATAGGTCTGCCAAGACAATAAGCTTCTTAACTATGGGGGCAAAGAGGGGAGCTGGAGACCCCAGGGTGGATGCCCAGAGACGGTTGGCTGTGGGAGTGGGGGGCAGAAAAGCCCTGGCCTGGAGCCCACAGCACGCCCTGCCTGGCTCCCTCCCCAAAATCTGGATGCTTGTTCTGGCACAGCCCTTGCCGGCCCCAGTGGAGCAGTGTTTTACTGCCTTACGTGGCCAGGACAGGGATGTCTGCTTCATTGGCGGGGGTAGGGAAAGAGTCTAAGATTTCAATTTCTCCCAGGTGTGGCTCCGTCTGGAGGATGGCTTGGGGAGGCTGGCTGAGGGGCCAGCACCTGGGGGGGAATGCAGAGGGGGGAAGGGCAGGGAGGGGAAGGAAGCCACAGGGTGGGTTTCAGAGAAGGAAGGGGGGCTCTGAGGGGGTAAAGAGGTGGGCTCTGAGAGAAGGCAGGGGCTTTATAATGGGCAGGGGGGCAGGGAGGGGTTTGGATGTAGAGAGGCCTCAGAGTGGGACTGACTTTAATGGGGGACAATAGGCTGACAATCCTCCCTCCCACCCACACCTGTCAGGCAGGCTGGGGGAGGGGGCTGACCCACTTAGCTGCCTCCCTCCCAGGCTTCCACTAATGAGGCTCTGGGCTTTGGGAGGCAGCCTTCCCCCCCAGGCTGTGCCTGAGGCTGTCCCTTCCCCCATAACCCCTCATTATCTACTGGGGGTGTGCATTGGCTCAGGCTGCCCCCCTTATCTGCAGCTGTGCCTGCCTGTAGCAGTGAGGAGGAGGCTCTGGACCCCAAAATGTGCCCTCTCTGCCCCTAGTTCCCTACTCCCCAGAAATGGGGAGATAAAGGCGCACAGCTCCCCGCTGTGCAGCTCAGCTCTGAGCAAAGGGCTTTGATTCCACCTGTGGGTCCCACCAGCATGTCAATGAGGGAGGCAGGGGTGGCACATGGCACATAGGAGAGCTGGGACTGAGGCACAGGCAGACACCCCCCCTACCACACACACACACACACACACACACACACACACACACACACACGGGGAGTCTGCCCTACTCACCAGAGGGGTTTCCAGCGCCTGAGTTCAGGAGTCCCACTTGACAAGGAGAGGGGCTCATGCTGGGTGAAGGGGGGACTCTTGAATGTGTGGGGAGCACCCGTTTGGAGCAGTTCTGGGAAGCATGGTTCAAGGAGAATGGGGAGTGTGGAGCCCAGTTCCAGAGGAAAGTGTGGGGGTTAGGAGGTGGTAGGGGGAGGTTTGCATGGGGCGCAGCTCCTTGTGGACTGTGGACATCTCTGCAGGGACAGTGTATCTGTAGGAGCACAACTCGAGGAGGATCATGCAGGTAGGAGGAGGTGACGCGAGACAGCTCTCAAGGACACTCAGCACAGTCTAGGAGGATTGTGTGGGGAGCACTATAAGAGTGAGAGCGCAGTCTGGGGGGCTGAGGCATGTGGAGAGCACAGCTCTGAAAGATCTTCTGTGGGAGGACAGTCCAGGGAGGAGGCTGCCATGTCTCCCTTAGCTTTGGCCTCTTCCGACTGCTCTCCTCCTCCCCCACATTCCTGGGGTGCATAGGGAGGTCTGGTTCCTGGAGTATGCCCATGTCCCCCAGGCTTCCCCAAGACTGTCCCACTGTCCAGCTGTCGTCTCTCTCCCCAAGGATCCCAAGGCCCAGGTGGCACGCTCCCCTCACAGCGTCCTCATTAGGGAAGGGCTTCGAGATCCTTCTGGAGCATCTGCCCCCACCCCCAAGCCAGCTGCAGGCGCTGGCCCCAGGAGCCTGATAAATATTTATGACAAGATAAGCTAGATCTGCCAGGTCCCAGCCCAAACCTTTGTCCTGGGAGCCGGAGGGAGAGGCAGGGTCAAAAGCTTAGGACTTGAATTTCTGCGGACAGAGTAGGCCTGACTGGGTCGGTGCGCCTGCTGGGCTCCGTACCAGAGAGGGCCTGGGATGGAACAGCTCAGGAGTAGGGTGAGCAAGGGGGCTGCCTCCACGGTGCCACACTGGCCAAGGCCACTCTCTCTGGCCCTGGCAGGTCTTGTATTGGGAGCAGGGTACACACTGTACTTGGGACACATTTAATTCCTGCTCTGGAGCAGACAACTGCTGTGCAACTGCTTTGGAGCCACATTTAGGGGCAGTCCTTAACTAGGCTATTCAAAACAGCCCTGAAATTGAAAAGGGATCTTCATAAATGGTGAATCCAGTGAGGCTCTGGGCATTCCTGACCAGGATGGACGTGGGGGGAGGTGATCCATGGGGCCACCCAACTGATTCCAAACCTTCCCACAGGGTGCAATTCCGCACAAAGCGAGCTGGGCTCAGGGCTAGTCATGGAGGGGTGGGGCAGCTTACGGAAGCCTGGGAGAGGAGTCCCACCCCCTCAGCTCGGCTCGGGCTCCTGCTTTGTGGGCCCAGGTCTTTATCTTTCCAGGCTCATTGGCACCGGTCCCTGGGAGACTGGGTGAGGGCTGGCCAAGCCCTCTGAGAGAAGGCCAGGCTCTTTTTGGTGCAAGGTGGTGACCTCAGCTCTGGTGGCGTCCAGGTGGGCGTCCTCAGCTCTGAAGTTGGCCTTTTTCGTGCAGTCCCAGGTGCTCCCATGCTCGCATACCAGCTGAGACTGCAGTGACTGCCCACTTGGCGTAGCCAGGGGTGAGGGGAGGGGTGGAGACTCATGTAGGCTCTGGCCACAGGGTGTGGGGGCAGCTTGAGGGTCCCTGCTCTGAAGAGGGGTTGGCCACCTGGGGGTAGGGGGTGGGGTGCGCCTTGGCCAGGGGACCTAGGTCTGGGCGCGCAAGCTGAACTACACTGCGCCTGCCATCCCTCTGTGCGCACACGCACGCACATGTGTGAGTGTGAATGAGAAGTTCCTCCTGGGTACCCGTGTCCCCACCACCATTGGGGTCAGGGTTGGTGCTCCGTCCCCACCAGCCGTAACTCAAGCCTGCCTTCCAGGCTGGGCGGTAACACAACCCATCTGGCCCCAGTCAGGTGCTTCCTCCCATGGCCTGGCTGTGCCAGGACGGATGCTGGAGGAAGGGGGCACATGAGGCCTTCACCAGGATGGTTTCTGTGTTCAGTAAAACCACCATTGTCAAGGGCCATGGGGACCTTGGAATTCATTCACTTGGGCAACCTAGACTAGTGGGGAGGGGGATAGTGAGGGGGCAGCCCTCCCGGGGCTGGGTGGAGGGGCTAGGGCAGAGGTAGACCATCCTCAGCTTAGTTTTCCTCCCTGTGAGAGGGGCAGTTAGGCTGGGGACCCTATCTGAAGCACTGATTTGCCCTTGGCTGGGGGGGCCAGGAAAGGAACACCTCCCTTCACCCATCGGTATGCAGCCCTCCTGGAAGAGCAGGCCAGGGCAGTGTCTTGGAGGAGGGAGGAGTCATCAGAGTGTCTTGGGTTCTTTCTTACTTCTGCCGAGTCAGGAGGCATCTCTTACCTGCCTGAGGGCTGCTTTTCTCCTGGACCAACTTGTTCCTCTCTACCCACCCTAGGTAGCACCCGGGTCACACAGCCTCCCTGGGCGGCGGCCTGCCTGATTCTGCTCAGAACTCTGGGCCCAGGCCACACTTGTTGGAAGGAATCTCTGGGAATGGACCCAGGAGTCTAAGTTGTAACAAGCCTGCTTGGCGCTGGCAGGCTGGGAAGGTAGACACTCCCACCTCTTTTGCTGACTGTCCTGTGCTTGCACCCCCCACACACACAAACACACAGAGCCAGGTCTCCAAGGCCACAGGCAGCCCATATCATCTCTGAACCTCAGCTCCACTAATGCATTAATGGAAAGCCTGAGACTCCGGAGCCAAGATGCTCCCAGGTGTGTCTAACAAGCATCTTATGGTATCATGGGGAAGCCCAGAGACAGGCTCTGAGGGCGGACGTCAGGCCACGGGGCCAGTGAGTCTGAGTGTCCAGGCCCTGCCATGGAGCCTGTGGATATGCGAGGGTCACTCGAGACCAATGGTTGCTCACGTCGGTCCTGAGCCTGCATCAGGACCCGTCGGATGTGACCAGTGCTTCCAGCTGCCAGGCTGTCCTGGGCTTCCTAAGAGGGTCCTTGGTGGTGACAGAACAGGAGCCTTCCTGCCCCTCTCTGGACCATCACACTACACCAGGTCTGGCATACTAGAGGCTGGGTCCTGGAGACGATGCCGGCCACCGTGAGGAGCCACCCGCCCAGTGTGTGTGGCTTCCTCAGGGGATTACATAGTTGTCCTCTAGACGTCCTGGAGCTGATTCCTGGCCATGTACTTTTCTTTCTCGGGACAAGTAACTGAAGTGACTCCCAGACTGCCACTTCCTAAGGTCAGGAGCCACTGGGATGGTCTCCAAGGCCCAGGCTCTGCCCAGTTAAGCAGGCTCAGGATCCCCTAGAGGCCACTAGGCTGGAGACATGTGAGATAGGGATGAGTGGTGGGGGCTAGGGGATTACTCCCAACCGTCTTTCTCCTCTGATCCCACTGCTGGGGTGGAAGCGCCCAGCCTTACCTAGCCCCTGGAAAGGTGTGGGGGTGTGATCCGAGGCTGCAGAGCACTCCCCCCCACACACACAAAACAGCTATAGCCCAGGCCCAACCTCCTGCGCCCACCCCCTCCGGCCACATCCCAAATCCCCAATCCCAGCAGCAGACCTGGTGTTTGCCTGTTGCCATGGCAATGGGATGTACCTTTCTGTTACCATGGCAACCAGCCAGGGGTTTTTAAAATTCAGTTGAGGTAATTTCCACCCCTCAGTCCTCATCCTCAGACACCTCATTCTTCTCTTCTCTTCTCTGAATCTTAGAAGGCTGGGGAGGGGGGCCACAGCCACCAGCCAGAGGTAGAGGGTCGGAGGGGCTGGTGGGAAGACTCCAGTCCCATTCCTCCCTGACGCCTCCACCCAGACTAGACCTTGGAGAATAGGGCAGCCTTTTCCCCATTTCCTCTCTAGGCCCAGTTTTATAGGGAGAAGATGCGAGCTCTGCATGGCGGGGCAGGCAGAGACCAGCATGCCTGGGGAGCCTGGCTGGGTGCAGCCTGTGTGGCTGTGTGCCTATGCAGGAGCCGGGAGAGTCGGCAGGGACCCTCCCTAACCTCCCCACTGTGTCCCCAGGGCTCATGTGAGGCTCTCAAGGCACCAAGGCCCAGACCTCAGGACAATAGGGGACAGATGTTGTTTACGCTGTGTCCTGGGCCTAAGGAGCTTAGCTTATGGAACCCGGGCTGGCCGGAGGTGGGCAGAGGGTATCGAGAAGGATGGAGGGAAGAGGATGCAGACGCTGTCTGACCCCTGTCAGCCCCTCCCCTTGGGTCCTCACACGCATTGGCTTCTTTAGTGTGGTTGTTGTAAAGTCAAGAAGCCTAGCGTCCTCTCCCTGCCCCCACCGGCCTCCCAGCTGGGAGAAGAGGAGCTGACAGCCCAGGACAGACAGGTGGATCCCTCCCTGAGCAGAGTAGACTGGCCATCAGGTGGGTACCAAGGCCAAAGGGAAGTCACTTCCAACTTTCCTGTCCCTTGGGCTCAAGGGCCAAGACCCTATAGCAACAGCCCTTTTGGGGCACAGATGGGCAGGCCAGCCTTGAGGGGCTAGAGAGAACCCAGTTTGAGCCTAGACTTGCCTGAGGCCCTGCCCACTCCTGCTTCTCCGTCACCCAAGGCAGGCAAGTCTCCGAGACCAGAAGGTTTGTTTGGGGAAGCGTTGCCCTCCCCCATCTCCTCTAGCGTCTAGCAGCCCTAACCCGAGTCCACTCCATGTGCTGTCCTCCCCCCAAGGATCCACAGGGCCCTTTCAGGGTCCCCAAGTACCTGAACACCTAGGTCTGCAGCCCCCACAAACAGGATAATAAAGTTTGGGTTTGACACTTTTCATGAGTTATTATTCCCACCAGCCCTATAGGTTCCATTGGCCCAGACAAAGCCACGGGTTTCTCGATGGCAGGCATGTTAACTCTTTTCTGTTCTGCCAGCCGGTGGGGGAGCTAAGGGAGGAGGGGTTAAACCAGAGACTTCTGGGAAGGGGTGGTGGGGCCTGGGGAGACAGGATGGAGAAGCTTGTAGACACCACCCACTACCTGCCCACTTTTCTTTCTGCCCCTGCTCTTCTCAGGCTCCCAGACCAGGGGAGCCCCAAGCTAGGCTGGGGAGGAGGGAGCCCAGACCAAGCCCTAGGTGAGTGAGGATGTCTTCGGTGGGGACACGCTGGTCCTTGAGCCTTTCTCCGCGCTCAGCGGGTAGGCACCTGCAAGTCTCTCTGCTTACCGCCCAGGCACCTCCTCCCTACAGTCCACGACGCCCTCCCGGGGTTATGGGACCCAGAGAGAGCCAGCCCCCATCTCCGCAGTAATCTGTGGCTCCTCGGCCCCCTGAAGAGCTTCCTAGTACCAGGGAACTGAATGTGAACCACATGACAACTCTGCAGGGCCTCCCCATCGGAGAGGTCCGGAGGTTTCTCACGGGAGCAGCAGGCATCTGGTGAGCCTTACTCAGTGTGAGCTGCTCGTGGGGGCTTGGCATCAGTGAGGGCACTGTACAGCTGGGCAGAGCCTCCAAGAAGGTCTGCTGGCCCTGGAGGCTTGTGCAGCACTGGAGCCCCCATTTGGAGTCAGAGGAGAGGTGCAGGTGAAAGAGGGACCAGCAGGGCATGGCAGGGCTGATCCAAGACCTCCACTAGGAAGATGAGGTCAGGATGGGAATAAAGACCACCTCATCCTAGGACACGGGATGGCCTAGATGCTGGGCACCTTCTCTGCTCTGGGGTCAGAGCCAGCACCCTGTGTGTATATATGCAGGGAGCAGGCCTCATCCTCACTGGGGGGACCCCTGATCCCCAGCCTAATCCCTGGATACAGAGAAACCCTCACTTGCTCTGCCTCGCTGGAGAGGGACCCCTGGGGTGCAGGACCAGGAATGAAGACCCAGAAGTCTGCCTCCCCAGGGGCCATTTAAAAGAGAAGCTGAGGAAATGCTAACAACTGCTTACAGCCTGTGTGATGTGCCAGCTTGAATCTAGGACGCATGCCCTCATTCTCCTGCCAACCACCTGCCAGCCAAGGGGCAAGCATACCTGCTCTAGAGATGGGAGACCCCAAAGGTTCAGACAGAGCAGGAGACCTAGCTGAAATCCCACAGCACACGGTAGGCACAGCCCTGGCAGCCAGACGGTGGGGGCGGGCAATGCCTAACCCAGGGCAGCGTGGTGGGGGGGAAACTGAGAGAGGGCATTACTCAGATTGCCAGGGCAGCGCTCTCGGCCCAGGACAGGATGGTCAGTCCTGGTCAGTGGGAAAAGGTGGTTGAAGAGACCTCCTGTAGGGGAGTGAAGAGCCCCGTTCCCCCTGCATGGAGCTAAGGCTGTCACACTGTCTGTAGGGATGGGTGTGGGAGTGGCTGCTAAGGAGCAGAGGATACAAATGATCCTATCAGCGGCTTAGGTGACCTAGCCACAGAGGCAGGGGCAGGTCAGAGCTGAGAGTAGAGGGGTCACTGCCTGTCACTGAGGCTGGTCCCCACTGCTAGCTGAGCAGACTGGACTTTAGAAGCTTAGAAAGTGCCCCCAACCCACCCACCTGTTGACTCCACTCTCTGTGGAGCCCCTGAAGGAAGCACCCCTACCCTAACCACAGCAGACCACCTGGTCTCCTGATGCTCTCGCAGCCCACCCATCTCAGGTCTCTCTGGGCACCTCTGGGACCCAGGGGCATGGCACCTATTCCCCCAGCTCCAGGTCTGTCCTCCAGGAAGATTCTGAGAAGCAGGCAGGCAGAAACCATATCTGGCTAGTCCACACCCCTCCCCACACCCTACCCACCCCAAGGCCCAGAAAAGAGGGGCACACAGCTTATTCCATGTGCGAGGCAATGCATTTGCCTTAAAGCCTTGGAAATGTACCTGTACTTTGTGGTCAGTTACTCCATCAGTTGGCTCAGTGGCTTCCCAGGGCTTCCAGGACTTGGGGACCAAGTGTGACTGATACAGAGATGGTCTCTATCCACCCAGAGCTCTCAGTCCTATGGGCAAGGAGGACAAAACAGATAGATTGGTTCAACTGTGATGAGGGCCATAGAAGAGATGACACCAAGGAGGAGAGACAGGTGGCCTCTCCGAGGAGAGGACCTGAGCTGAGCTGAGCTGGTCCAGGAGTGTCCAGTCTGCAACCCCGAGCAGCAGGGACATCAGGACCCAGAAAGAACCCCTCATGGCTGGAGCTGTCTCCACAGACTCTCCTTGAGAGTAGGTCTCAGTGGAAGAGGATGGGAGGGGAGGTCAGAGGGGAGTGTAGGGAACACCTCTTGTCCACACGGATAGCCTGGGGACGTAAAGCTAAGACAAGGTAGTGGCAGCCCTGAGGTTACTACCTGTCAGTGACCTGAAGTACAGGCCAGCTCAGATCTCACCGGCAGCTGGCTCTACGGATCCGCCTGGAGACTGAGAACCCGACCAGGAGGTGACCAGGATTGTCCAGGCCAGTCACACTGTGGGGCTACTTGTCACCTCGGCCTTATCTGGACCCAGGTGTGTCCCTTCCCAGTAGGCACAGCACAGCTGTTGTTGTGGCAGGTACCCCATTCCCAGGGACTGGTTTGTTTCCTCCAGGGCCTGCCAGCAGGTGACCCCCAATGCACCAGTCAGACATACATCTGTCCCCCCCTCCCCAGGGACACAGGTGAAACCCATTTCTCACCAGCCTTCTTCCTGGGAAGCCATCTGCCCAGCTCAGGTTCCCTGAAATGGGCACCAACACCTGAACAAACAGCCCCGGACCCGGGTGGGGTGGGAGGGGAGGGGGGTGCCATTCCCCCCAGCCCTGCTCGGGAGCTCACTGCTCACCAGCCCCACTGCTGCCCACATCCAGCCAGGCTGAAGCTCTCCCCAAACAACCTGTCTTCACGTCCCAGCACATGAATAGCCTCAGTTTCCCTCTAGAAAGACCTCTCGCGTGGTCCTCCATTCCTTGCCACCACACCTCGAGCTGAGCTTCCTTCCCAGTGCCCATCACTGCCATAACACAGGGACAGGCTGGCACAGTGGGTACTCGGTAAACACTTGCCCACTGTCATGAATGGCTCTCTGCGGTGGGTGCTCCCAGGGATGACAGCTGAGCAGTTTGGACCAGTGGTTCTTCCTGCTCCTCTAGCCTTGAAGGCCTGACGTGGGCTCAGTGTGGGGCTGGGCGCCTGGGGAGGAGCTGCCATCTGAGGACCACACTCAGTCCAGCTGTCCCTATCCCTGCCCACTCGGGGAAAAAAGGGACTGGCACAGCCCCTTCCCCATTCCTCTCACATCTGGCATTGGCCTGGGGTTGGAGAGGCCCTGTGACCTGGGGAGGAGCCTCAGCACTCTCTGAGAAATGGGGAAAATGTGCTGCCAGGACCTGGGGACCAAGTGTGACTGATACAGACGGTCTCCATCCGCCCAGAGCTCAGTGCCATGGGCCAGGAGGACAGCCATCTATGGGGTGTGAGGCTGCTGTGGACGTAGGATTATGACCCTCAGTGCCTGACACCCTCAGAGGCTTGGGCAGGGGACAGGGGCTGTATCAGCCTCACTGTGTCTTGCCCAAGGACTGTCCACTCTCTCAGTCTCCTGATAGGGAAGGGATAGGCCTGTAGGGCTGTATGTATTGGGGGCGGCTCCCCAAGGACTCAAGGCAAGGGCGCACAAGTGTCCCTGACCAGCCTGCCTGTGCCCTTGCTATGAGACCTGGGCCAGTGGGGAGTGTGAGGTGTGCCAGCCCCACCCTCTGGTACTCCAAAAAGCAGTAAGTGCATCCCCCAGCTTCATTTCCCATTTCCTGTAGGTCGGGTCTCAACCTGACAGGCATCCCCTCTCACCTTCCAATTACCATTCCTCCCGCCCCTTCCCTCTCCCCCTGCCCCCCTTCTGCTCCCCACCCGCTCCCCCTACCTAATCAGAAGCGCCCACCCCCACAGAGTGGTTTCCTCTCGCAGCATCTCATTCCTACCGCAGAGAAGGGGAGGCCATCACCCAGCCCCTGCCTCCCTGTGGTTCCAATCCTCTCCCCTGGGTCCTTCAGGAAGCCCCCACCCCGTCCTGAAATGCCCCACCCTTCTGTATCCCTCTCCCTAACCTGGGATTCAGTGTCCCGGGGCCCCCACAACCAGCAAACTTGGCTCCTTTCAGCTCCCCTCCCTCGCGGGCAGAGGCAGGGCGTTCAAGTCCATTTAATCTTGGCAGAATGCAATTTCCTGCTTCAGGGAGCTGGCGGGTTTAGGAGGCTTAATGAGGGGGGAGGGGGGAGACACGGGGAAGAAGGGAGGCTGAGCCGAGCTGGGAGATGGGGACCCAGCCACTGAGAGGGGTGGTCCCGGAAGCTCAGGGAGGTGTGTGTCTGGGGGTGGCCTGGGGGGTCTTTGGGATCACGCAGGGGTCAGCTCTTCAGCTCCAGGCTCCCACTGGTAGGTCAGGGCTGTCAGCAAACCTCCCACCCCCAGCTATGTGGAATGGAAATGGGGGAGGGGAGGGGCCTCAAAGTGGCCCACTGTCAACAAAATGGGGGAGGGTCTGGGGCGCACGTGTCTGAATGACTGGGGTTGTGGGGGTGCAGGTCCAAGTGTGCAAATGGGAGAGGGGGATCCAGGGGAAAATGTGCAGCTGGGAGGGGCTCCTAGGTGGATTGTGCCCTCTGGGCGGGTCCTGAGGAAAGTGTGCAGCTGGCAGGCCCCGACCCCCAGGTGCGGGAATGGGCAGCTGGGCTGGAATTTCAGCCCCAATGGGATGCTTATCTGGATACTGCCACCAAGGAGGTGGGGAAGATAAGGGACAAAGGGGCCTCTGAGCTGCCGGAAGCCCCACACCTGGTGGGGGCAGGGCGGCTGAGAGCCCTGCCTGACATCCAGAACACAGACAACCCCTGGGGGAGACTGAGGCTCGGCTTCCTCCTACAGGCTCCTGCCTGCAACCCTACTTGGCTCCTCTCCTCACCCCTCCCCACCTCTCCCCCCACCTCCTCCATGCCCCTGCAGGGGAAGGAGGGGCACAACTCATAAACTCATGAGACAGGGAGTCCCCAGGCCAGGCTGGCAGAGCCGGGTGGTAAGGGACCAGCCCAGGACCACGGTCAGCCCACAGGAAGCAGGCAAGGGGGCAGAGCGGAGGGCCCTTACCAGGAAGAGCAGGCAGCCCGGAGTCCTCCAGGAGCTGTGCCCTGGTTAGGGAAGCTCTGAAAGCCTGGGCCCCTGAGGAGGGGACAGAGTAAATAGGGTGGAGAGGGTCTGAGGGCTCTGGAAGGCAAGCGTGAGGCAGCTGGAGGCACCTCAAAGCCAGCTTGCCATTGCAGCCCACTCTTTCTGCTGGGAATTTTCATTTATGGGGCCTGGGAGGAAGGCCCATGGAGACCATGGAGGGCGGGAGCCCTCAGCCCCTTGCACCCTGGGCCTCAGTTTCACCACTTGTGAATAAGGGTGTGAAGATAGGATCTCGGAGGAGTAGCCCATGCCTCATGGAAGCAGGTGGGCACTGCCCCAACCCAAGGGTCATCAGCAGGTGTGCTTGAATGGCACCCAGGTGTGCAGAGGACAACACTAGGAAGCTGGGGAGGATAGAGGGTACGAGAGGGACACAGCCTTTGGCCTTGTGTTCTCCTGGAAGCCTGAAGGCCCCCCAGCTCCCCACCCCTCAGGAAAGCAGCATGTTCTCCAGACAGGCCATCCTATCCCTTTGGGGAGGATAGCTCGGAATCTACCTACCAATAGCCTATGCCCAGAGGCAGCCAAGCCCACCCCACGGAGGCGGGGGATCTCTAGGAGCCCCCCTCCTCACCCCTGTGTAGGGTTGACCTGCTTCCTCGCACCTCTGCTTCCCTTTCTGTCTAGCTCACCAGCTGCCCAGGCTCAGCGGCTGCCCCCTCACTGGCCTCTTCCTCTAGCTCAGGCCTCCCCGAGGACTGTTCCAGGGCCTACATCTGCCTCTTTGCTGAGCTCAGCCCCGGGCCCTCCTGGCTCTTATAAGGGCCAGTCAAAATGGAGACCTTGTGCCACTGCTTCTCCCACCCTGCCCTTGCCCCATGCCCATCTCTCATAGATTCTGACACTGAGTCCTGCTAAAGACGCTCCACAATCTGGCCTCCAGGACACACTTTGCCAGGTCTTGGCCCCAGGCTCTAGCTCAGGTTGTTCCTGCATCCTTCAGGCTGGGAGATCTCTAATTGGTTCTTTAAGGCCCAGTGGCAGCGTCACCTCCTGTATGCAGCCTTTCCTTAGTCAATCTCTGAGCCCTCTGTGTGCCCTCCATACACCTGCCAGGACACCTCCCTGCTGACTTGGAACTGGCCTGGAAGCAGCCCCATCACCTTGCCAATTCCCACAGCTCCTGGTTCATAAGGGCTTGGAGGAGTCGTGGGCTGGATGCTGAGGTCAGGGCTGGAGTGAGGCTGGCCTGCTTAAGGAAGGAGGCTGGTTTGTGGCCCGGGATTCCCAGGTGGCCTGCTTTGCTAGCACTATGTTCCCATGACAATCTGGATGAGGGCCCTCTCCTGGGTAGACAATGAGGTCGCCTTTGCTGGTGGAGGCTCCAGAGGGGCCAGTATGTGTGCTGTCATGCGGGTCCTAAATGCCTGACAAGCAGAGGCAGTGGCGGGATATGGGGTAAAGGCTGCCCCACCCTGAGGGGACCCATCCGCTGGATGAGAAGCAGACACCTACCCACTCTCTCCTGGGACCCCAGCCTGTGGTACAGCAATTCAGGCAAGCCCTCATGCCCCTGGTGATGGCATCTGGGTCTCTCTGTCATCCGCTGGGGAGGGACAATGAGTCATAACAAAGGTGACGTGGGCAGAGTGTACCCTCTATGCCGCTCCTAGCAATTTGTCCTTAGTGGCTTGTTTCATCCTCCCAGCACCCTGGGAGGGAGGGGCTTGCTCTTATTTCATAGATGGGAAACTGGGTCCAGGGAACAGTCAATGAATGCACATGGGGAGGGGGGTGAGAACCTCACAGTCAGGCGTAGAGTCCAGGGGTCCTTGGTGGGGCCAACAGGAACATTGCCGTGCATGTATGTGCTCGTGTACAGCAGCTCCCGCCCGTTGGGCAGGTACAGTGAGACCAGAGCTGCGGGGCTCTGCCACTGCCCAGGCTCACACCAGTATCCGTACTTATGTGAGCTCAGACTTCTCTAGATGTCAGGCCCTTTCCTGCCTGGGGTCCATCTCTCAGTCCACATGAGACCTTTCCAAGGTGTCGGGTCCAGGAGAGGCGTGGGCCCTACACGGACTTGAACCCCCAACCCTGTGCCATCAAGGTCTCTCAAGGTGGCCCCCACCCCTCATCCCCAGGCCTACAAGCCTAGCCTACTATTTCTTGGAGACAATGTTGAAACTTCAGGCCAAACTGAAATGGAAAGTCAGCAGTGGGGGGGGAGCTTTAGTGGCTTCCTTCCCCAGTCAGGAGCTGAGTGGCCATCTGACCCAGAACCAGCCCTGCACCGTTAGCCCAGGGGAGACCCCATTAGGCCCTCTGGAGTTCATGGTCCAGGACCAGGGTGAGATGTATGGGGATGTCAGCCTCTGTGGCCTACCGCTTGACACAGGGTTGGGCACATATGATGTCTGCGGAATGAATGACATTTGACTGAGATACAAGGCAGAGTGAGGGCTTGCCCCCAGAAGCTCAGAGGACAGTGACAAGCTGCGTAATCAGGAAGGCTTTTGGGGGAGACAGCATTTGAGCCAGGCCAGAAGGACCAGGAGAACCTCCTTAGGGAGATGGGAAAGACATTCCTGGAGGGAGACGGGCCTGGACAAGGGCTTGAAAGCAACATGGTATTAAGGGTGACGAGGCTGTGGTCGCCCAGGAATCCCGGAGGGACCCAAGGAACCACACAGCCAGGCCCTGGGCCCTAGGTGCCCTGGCACTGAGGTTTATCTGGGAGCCCCTGCAGGACCCCTCTGCCTGAACTCCTGGTCCCAGAGCAGGCAAACTGGGTTTTGCTGGTTCTGACTCAGACTTTCAGGACCCTCATTTTGTTTTCCTCATTTGCCAGTTGGTCTAGCCTGGTAGAGGGTGGGGGTTCCTGGCATGGGAAGGTGTAAAGACCCCATCATAGGACCCCATGGGAGAGCAGAGGGGTAGGGGTGAGTTCTCTAGAACTCAGGTTGGCGGAGGGAGGGGGCGGGAGCAGGGTAGGGGGGTACTGCTCTTGGTCGGCAGGTGACAGAGGGAGCAGGAACTGGCAAACCCCACAACAAGCCCTGTCATGAGAAAACACCAGGTCCAAGGGCGCAGAGGAGGAAGAGGTGGTGCTCAGGGGTTGAAAAGAATGTCTCCTAAACTCTGGCTGGTGGGGGCACACGCCTTATGCCCTCCCTAGCTCAGCCCTTACCTCCTCCTCCAAGGCTCCTTTCCCAGTTGAAGGCCCCCGGATGATGGGGACCCAGCCTGGACTGCCTTGTGCAACCCCAGGCCACAGAACCTGAGACCTGAGCAAGCCAATGGGCCAGGACTGTGTCTCCTGTCGGGGTAACTAATACCAGTAAGAAACACCAATGTTACTCAGAGAATGAGCCCCAGGCAGCCTTGCCTGGCCCCTCCTGGGGGAACTGGGCCCCCATAGCTAGCCTGGGCCCAACCAGATCCTCGGCTGCGAAATGTGGGCTTCCAGGGCCTTGGGGTACTGCCTAAGACCCCATGGTTGCAACCCCCCCCCCAGGGATTCAGACCCCTCTCAGTCTAGGGTATAGATAGATGTCCTGGGCTGGGAGGCACTGCTTGCTCGTGGGGCAGCTGCAGGGAGAGCAAGGCATGCTGGAGTCAGACTGCTGTCAGGGAGGGAGCTGAGACATAATCTATGGGACACGCCCTCAGGGGAATCAGATGCAGGCTGGGCTGAAAGGAAGTGGGGGCAACTTGTGTGGCCGTGACTGAGATGGAGGTGACACACAGTAGGTGCTCAGGCAGACTGTGCACACGTGAGTGAATCCTTCTCGGTGGCAAGAGCAAGGTCCTGCAAGTTAGTCTGGGGGTGCTGGAGACAAACAGGGCAGAGGGCAGAGTGTAGATTTCTGAGCTCTCCTTTGCAGGCCCTGCTCCCTCCCTCCCTCACCCCCTTATCCGTCCATCTAAGCTGGTCCCTGTTCCTTCCTGCAGCAAACATGAGCTTTGTGGAAACTTGTCCTTGGATTAAAGCTTAAACCACTGTCTCAGGAGAGGGGGCAGGGAGGCCAGCCAGGGCACATGTCGGGGGTGTACCAAGGCCAGGGAAGAGGCCTCTCTCCCCACCCCGAAATCTCAGGTCAGATCCAATGGATGGGCTCCAAGGGAAAGATGAGGGGACCCTGGCTGAGCCTGGGAATACCCAGCAGCACTCCCAGTGATCAGGCCAAGTCCCTGTCCTCTGTCTCCTGAATGCCCATAGCTTCATTTGTGCAACCCCACCCTCCCCAGGAGCCAAAGGAATCCTTTAAAATCTTTACTTCATCACCCTTGGGTCAATCCCAGTCTTTTGTCAATCAGAGGCTGCACTCCAACATTCAAGGGATCAGAGCTTTTTGTGTCCCCACCCTGGTTCATTCTGAACTCACGTGAGGAGCAATTGCTGATAGACCCAAGGGCGCCCGTGTCTGGAATCCCCAGACAAGGTTGCCCAAGCCCCTACTCCTCAAGGTCTCAGTATTCCCTTCTGTTAAAATGACACACATGATACTCTGGCCCAGCTGAGCCAGAAGCCTGATCCTTCCTAGGCCTCCACAGATAGCACAGGTGGACGCCCAATCCCTGGGTGCAGGGTCAGAGGCCGGGGATGGCCAAGGGGTCCACTCTGTCCAGCTATGTTTGGAAATCAAACCCTGATAGGACAGGAAGGCACCCTATCCCGGGGTAGGGTGCATGGGCTCAGCTTTGCTGCCCTGCCAACATCAACACAGGGAGCAAAGAGGTTCTCGTCACCTGGATGGAGTGCTTATCCAGCACAGCTTGGCCAGGGTACGCTCAGCTCCCTATCACCTGGCGTTAGCCCTACTACCCAACCTTCCTCCAAAGCAGAGGCCATGAGCTGGAAGGGGGATTCTTTGCAAGGAGCACTCCTCCTTGGCCAGTCCCCATGCTTCTGTGCCACAAAAGACTTGCAGCCCAAAGCAGGCGATAGTGCTAGCCAAGATCCAGTATTTCCTGGCTCAAGGGGGATGGAGACCAAGATGGGATGCTCTGGCCTTAGATCTCCGGTCTGAGGGTACAGACAGTCACCGCCTAGTACAGCCCTTCCTGGGAGAGGACCTGGAGCCAGGCTGAGAGAAGAGGATCAGGATGGCAAGGTGCCCAGGGTCTGTCCACCTGCCCCTCCCCCTTCCCGGGGGGTCTGCCTATATTGGGGCCCCACTTCCCTGCTGGGAGTGAAGGACCAGGGGAGGCCAGCCTCCACTGTCACGGAAGGGACATTCCCCAGTCATTTGGAACTAAGTAAGTCCAGATCCCAGTTTGCAGGCCTAGCTGTAGGACCTTCCTTGGGCCTCCCTCCCCCAGGACTGTGGCCACACAGACACATGGAGGGGGTGTGTACAGCAGATGCTGGCCTGGGAGGCAGCCAGAAACCCCATAGGATCAGAGCCCATCGCAGTCAGCCTCCTCAGGGAGCTGCACAGGTCTCCCCCAGCTCTCCCCACCTCTGCTAAGGGACTATGCCTGCCCCTGGGGGGCTCACAGCTGGAGCTTCACTGCCTTTTAAGTGAAGGCCAAGTCTACCTCGAGTCCCTGCTGCTGCAGCTGGAGACACTCTCTCCTCAGCCCAGCTTTCAGGTAGAGGAGGTAGCAGCAGCAAATGGGCATCCACGCCTGCTCCATCCTGAGCTCCAGGTGAGTGTGAGCAGAGGCTCCAAGATGAAGGCATAAAGCAGCTCCCAGCCCCTGGTTATAGTACAGAGCAGCCCTGGGCTGTGCCTCCTCCCATGCAGTCAGCAGGAGCCCTGAGGCTGAAATGTGCCTGGTATGGGAGAAAGAGTGAGGAGGATACAGGCAAAAGCAGGACTCAGGGTCAGAGAGGTGGGCAGGGGGCTGAGGGAATGGCCGCTGTAAGGATTTGGCTTTGACTCGCAAGGAAGTGGGAGCCCTTGAGAATGTGGGGCAAGAGAGAAACATGACGTGGCTTCTGTTTTAACAGGGTCTCTCTGGATGCTGGTTAACTAGATTGTAGATTGTGCAAGAGCAGAAGCTAGGATTCCAGTATGGAGTCTTGGGTACTTGTCAGGAGAGAGACCGACGTTGCCTGTGGAAGTGGTGGCTGCATAGACATTGGCTGCAGAGCTGGTGGCCAGGGAGCAAGTAGGAAGCGGTCACCTGACGTTTCACATATTTTGAAGGTAAAATTGAAAGTATGTGCTGATGGTTTGAATGTGGATGTGAGTGAAAGACAGCCCAGGCCGATTCGAAGGCTTTTTGGCCCGAGCAGCTAGAAGCATGGAGCTGTCCCCAATGAGTTGGGAGACGCCAAGCAGTTGCTGGTAGGGGCTCCCAGGTTGGGCTCCAGATCGAGGTCTTTTCCACACAGACCCTGTCTCCATAGCTCCACTTGAGCCCCCATGGCTGGAGATGCCCAACCGTTATTGACCAGAGCCCAGGCACCCAGCGACAAGGCAGAGGAAACCCAGAATCCCTACCTCTGTGAGGAGGCCTTTCTGGAGCCGGATAATGATTGAGCTCTAGGCCCAAGACCTGGAATCTGCAGCAGGGGCTGGGTAGGCCCAGGAGGTGAGGGACAGCTGTCTGGCCTCTGTCTAAACAGGATAAGCTTAGGTTGGCCAACGGTCATGGGTCACTTGGCAGCCAGCCAAGCTTGGGCCCACCCAGCCCCCACTTCCCTCACTCCCCCACCACACAAATACACACACAGGATGAGGGCGTGTGGGGTAACATGTGAGGATCAGAGCTCTGTGTCCCCCACACTTGTTCACTCTGAACTCACATGAGAAATAATTGCTGATAGGTCCATGTGGGGCCCACTGGGAGAACCCAGAGGGGCCTAGGTTCTCTTAGTGGCTGGAGGGATGCAGGACCTGCAGGGGCCCAAGGAAATTCCTGACCCAACTATTGGGATTGGCTTTCTGGGAGGTAATGTCTTCCTGGAGGCTTGAAGGATCTAAAAGGAAACTGGGCAAGCGTTGCAGGCACAGGGAAACAGCATGTGCAAAGCCCCACAGATGAGAGTGGTGAGCTCCTTGAAGAAGCGTGCGGTGCTGGCTGAGCTAGAGTGTTGAAGGGGAGGATGAGGCAGCCTCAGGAAGAAAGGCCAGATCCTTGTGCAGAAAGGGACAGTGTTTGTGGGTGAAGAAGGTGGCCAAGGGCTCTCTCCAGTCTAGAGGAAACTCAGGGTTTACACTGGCGCTGAAGTCTGGGAAGAGCATTCCTGGTAGAGGGAACAAAGCAGAAAAGGCCTAGAGGCAGCTTTGGGGAGCAGCCAGAGAGGTGGGTCATTCCAGCTTTTGATCGGCTCAGAGCCAACCCCTGGGGCAGGCTGGGCAGGAGAAGGCTGAGCCGAACCCCATCCTGGGCTGCGGGTGACTCCACAATGCCCGCCCCCTCCTGCTGCTGCCTGAGCCGCCTCCCTGTACCCCCTCCCTGGCCCCCTTTCCAATACTCCCTCTCTCTGGGATCCAGTTCCGGGCGGGTGGGGGCTGGGCCAGAGAGCAGGCAGCGCCTGGGGCAGGAGAGATGAGAAAACCAGAAAGTGGGGAAACCTGAGCCAGCAAGGCTGGGGCCAGGCGGGCCAGGGCTTGCTCAGCCTGCTAGGCCCGGGAAACAGGTTCCCCAGAGATAGAGCCAGAGGAGGGAGTGCTGGTTTATCTTCCACCTTCATCCAGGGGGCATGGTTGGCCTCTGAGCCCCAGGCCTACCAAATCCATACTTCCAAGTCTGGATGCAGAGGCCAGCAAAGAAGTCTTTCTCAAGGTTACCCAGTGTAGGGGGCTCCCCTCCCCACCTGAGGATAGAGGTCGTAAGGTAGACAGAAGACAGAAGGGCAGCAGGAGGCCAGGGCTGCACTTCAGTGCCCCACAGCACAACCTGGAAGAGCCAGAAGGAAAAGAAACAGGCATGAGCACTGCCAGAAACAAAGGCTGGCCAGGGGGAAAGGGTGGGGGCTTGGTGGGAGAAGACCTTCAAAGCTCTCCTGCCTGCGGCCAGCACTATCACCCAGGGTGGGGCCTGGGACAAAGGGGGCCAATTCCTTCCCAATTGCAACCCCTACTGTTAGGTTCTGTGGCACCTCAGAAGTTCTTGGAGACTGAGCCATGAGCCCATGGCTACATAGTCAGGATGTCACTCTAAGAGCCGATCTTGTAGGCATTCAGTGTCCATCTGGGAAAGGAGAGGGGGCTGCTCCAGGAGCGGGACCCCAGACATTGCGTCTATGGGGAAATCAGACCTGGCCTAATCATCTCTGCACCCCCTACCACCTTGTGTGTCCAGAAGAGTACCAGGCTGGGCCATGGGGGAGCTGCGGAAGCATGCCTGGTATCTGAGTGTCCCACAGAAAAGGGAGGGAGGCCTGGCACAGGCGACCCCATAGAGCATCCTGGCTGGCTCTCAGGTGGAGCTAGCATAGCTGAGTGGCTTTTGGAGGGGAAGCCAGAAGACTCTGAGTGGCAGGGAGAGTCAGGTAGGGGCAGCCAGTCCAGAGGGGATGGATAGTAGGGCAGGTTGTTGGCTACTGGCCTCTTGGCTTTTGGCTCAGGTGCCCTGTCAGACCTGGTGCTACAGAGATTTGCTCTCTTATTCATTCAATAAAGACATATTGACCTCCATAAGTGCCATATGGGGCTCCACACTCATTGCCAGCCCTGAGCGCCTCTCTGGGTTGCAGGCCCTTGGCTCCATATGGGCCCCATGGCCTGACCCTTCCCCCCTGGAGCCTTCCCATAGCAGCTTTCTTCTGACACCACAGCCTTCTTCTTCCAGTCACCTCTTCCTCATTTGTGCAATGAGGACGCCAGGACCTGCTTCATGGCAGGATCGTGAAGTGCCTCAGGGTGAATAACCACAAACCCTGTAGGCAGACAGGGCCTCCCAACCTGGCATCTGGGGCTGGTTTCGGGGGATCTTTGGAGCCCCCGAGATGGAAGGCAAAATCACGGGAGGCTCTACAATTTCCTCCCAATAACGCATATTTTATATGTATAACATATATAGTAATTCGAAATGCTCAGCCCAGTCTGGACAAGGGGCAAGGGTGTAGTGCAGACTCACTGCTGGAGCCATAATTGTTCTTATTGAGATTGATTACTCAGCCTTCTCAGCTTGTTTAGGAGAGGCTTAGCATTCCACTCTGCATAGCCAGGCTCAGCTCTAGCTCTGTTCCCTCTCCCTGTCCCCCCCACCCCCCCAGCCTTCCAAGGCCTATTCTGTGTGTGTGACTGGAGCTCCCGGGACAAATCAACTGAGTTTCTTTGCTTCCCAACCAAGCACCCTAGAGTCTTTGGCAAATCCTAACAGTTCTGCTTTAGTGAGGGACCATGATAATGATCATGCTAGCCGTGGTAACAGAGGTGGCCAGGCTAGGAGGGGACAAGGGAGGCTGGTGGAAAGGGTGGCATTAGATACCGTAGTGGTGGTGGCATAAGCTGCACTGGTGATGGTGAGTCAGTGGTGGTGATTAGGGGTCGCCCTGGTATGGAGGAGGGTGCGGAGGAGGCATCCCTGTCCTAGTGTTTTAAAGGAGGCGTGACAGAGAGGAGAGGCAGGCACTGTCACCGCAGCCACAGGACTCCAGGCTGGGGTTTTTGCCTGCAGCATGTGGGCCAGCACTCCAAGGTGGGTCAGCAGGATACCTAACAGCCCCCCACCCCATTTGCAGTCAACCAGGCAATGGGTCAGAGGGAGAGAGGCCTTCTCCAGAGGGTCTGGTTAGCCAGGAGGAGAAGGGTGAGGAAGAGGGGGGGAAGAGGAGAGGAGGGAAAAGAAGGAGGGAGAAAAAAAGGAGATGGGAGAGAGGAGGAAGAAGAGGAAAGAATAGGAGAAGAGGGAGGGGGGAGAGGACAGGGAGGGCCCATGCCCCTTGGGACCTCAGCAAAGTGCAGGGGGCAGGGCTGAGACTATGGTCCTGGCCTTGGGGGTTGGGCTGAGTTTGGTAGAGGTCCCTTCCAGCTCGGTTGCTGGGCCCTGGGGTCATCAAGAAGCCATTTGAAAGCAAATGTCCCTTTCAGGAGAGGAGGCCAAGCTCTCTGGCTTCTCTGGGTTATGGACCTATGATGGGTGGGTCCCTGAGGCTGCTGGCTTGTAGTAAGGCTGGCGGTTCGGGGAATCATAGGAACCCTTGAGTGGCCGGACAGAGCTGTGAGGCTGGGCTGCTGCAACCTGGCCTGGGCTGGAGGGGGCAGGCGGGTCCAGCGGTGTCAGCCGTCCCAGGAGCTGCACCGCCACCTGCTGAGCGGCCGGGGCAGTCCTAGGTCCTGCGCTGAGAGGCTCACGCGAGCGGCCAGCCGCAACTGGCAGCGAGTGGAAAGGAGCCACACGGCAGGGGGTGCGCAGGTGAGCGCAGGCTCGTTGCTCCCCAGCGCGCCTGCCATTCCCACCTGGGAGTTGAGTGCCCGGGTAAACACCAGGCGCGGCGCGGTGTGCGCGGTGTATCCACGGAGAGACAAAGCCAGGGCGGGGCGGGGGCGCCGCCCGCGAGGCCGGGACAGGAGCGCAGAGTGCAGACTACCCTCTCCTGGAGCGTGCTGCCCCACCGCCTGGGAGACCCCAGCCCAGCCCGCCGACAGGTGGAGCGGGGGCGGGGCGGCGGCCGGGCGGGTCCCGCCCCGGGGGTGGGGCCGGGCGGGGCGGGCGGGGCGGGGCCGCGCTATGCAAATGTCGCCCACGGGCGGCCAATTGCGGGCGCTCCCCGCGCGGTTCCTAGCGCCCCGTCCCGCAGGCGGCCGCGAGACCAGAGCAAGCGAGCGAGCGAACGGCCGCGGTCCGCCGATTCCCGAGCGCAGCGCAGGGCTAGGGTGCTCGGCGAGGAGCGGCGCAGCCCCGCACGGCCGCCCGGCCCCAGCGCAGCAACCAGGCGGGCACAGCGCCACCGGGCCGAACCGAGCGCAGCGCGCCGAAGCCGAGCGCACGGTCGCCCGCGCCCCGCTCCCGGCGCCGGGGAATGCGCCCTCGGCGCGCCGGCCAGGGGGCGCCCGCAGCCCACCCGGGGGGAGGCGGCCCCGAGCGCCCCTGAGCCTTCCCATGGCCCGGGCTGGGGCCCGGGGCCTCGGCTGCTGACGTGCTCGAAACCCTCGGAACCGGGTAAGCCCGGGCCGCGGCGCCGACCCGGGCTCAGGCACAGCGGCGAGAGGGCGCGGGCAGGGCCATGGCCCCGGGGGGCCGCTAGTGCGGGCCGGCCCAACCCGGAGCCTCTCTGCCGCCGCGGTAGCCGCCGACGCCCGGGAGCCCAGGCCCCGCCGCCACGGAAGAGGTGAGTGCGGCAGGGAACCGGGAGGGAGCGGGCAAGCGGCCGGGCCACCCCGCGATCCCTCTGAGACCCGCGGCACTGCAACTCTGCGGAAGTGTGCGTGGCACGGGGCATGGAGAGCCAGGGAGCTTCCCGCAGACGCAGAGGCGACAGGTCTAGAGTGGGCGCTGTACCTGTCTGGCGTGCCCGGACCTTTTGCATCGGGGCGACATGGGGTTGTGTGGATTAGGTGGCCTGCGGGGTCATCAGTGTGTAAAGCAACTTTTTCCCGTAAGGTTCTGGGTGAGTGGGTGCTCCCTTACACCCCCACCCCCACGTTCCTGGAGCGGGAGTCCGGCTGCCCCTTTTCCCGGCTCAGCTCTTTCACTCACTAACGCTTCAGGCAGCGCTCTTCCCCGGTAGGTGCGCCCGCCCTGCCTCAGTGTCCCTGCCTCAGTGTCCCGATCTCACGGTCGTCTGCTGGCTGCCCCCACGTGGAGGGTCTCCCGCATCTGCAGGGCAGGAGGACTGCGGCCACCGGGCTTTTCTCCCAGCACTGTGCCGGCCCCCTGACCTCCAGCTACCAGCTTGGGTTTCTTTGCCAGCAGGGAGTCTTGTCTGTTAGGGGCCGGCTGTATGTGGGGTGTAGGTGAGCTGGGAAAGCCTGCAGTCAAGCCCCCGTTTGGGCAGGCTGGGCCCCAGTGGTGAAGTGGGCAAGGGACACGAGGAGCTTGGTGGGCTCTCCTACAGCAGGTGGGACCAGAGAGTGTCAAGGTGGCCCAGGAACAAGGCAGGCATGGCAGGAGGGGTCATCTGGGGCTAGGGTTGGGGGCCTGGCTGGATAAATAACTTCTCATTCTTGAGATAACTGTCTTGTGAGCACCAGCCCATGAACACCTGGGGGAGGGATGGGATTGAAGGCACTGGAGTGTCTGCCCTGGACCTGGCCAGGTTGGGGGTTGCTGTCCTGAATTCACCAAGATTGTCTCCCAGAAGCTCCTGTCCTAGTTGCAGAGATAGGGAAACTGTACCCAGGGTTTGGGAGGCTCATCCCAGTTTAGGGGGTTATTTGAAGCTGGGGCTTTATCCCAGGCTGCAAACGGATTGTGCCTGGACCCATGGGGGACCATGTCCTGGAATGGTGTCCTGGAAGGCGAGGGCACTGGGCATGCCTACCCCTACTGCAGCCCCTCAGTTCTGAAGGAGTCAGGTCCTCCGGAAGTGTGTGTGTGGGGGGAGAGAAGGCCAGCAGCCTAGCCTCAGCACCTCCACCCTGCTCTGCTAGGCCTACCTTAAGGGGGAGGATGGAGCCTAACCCAGGTGACCTTGACTGGGAAACCCCCGACCACCACTAAAGGAGGAGTTTCAATCCCAGCTATGCTAGGGTGGCTCTGCTTCCTGGTCCATGGGGTGTTGGGGGAGGGGGAAAACCAAGGAGCCAGGAAGGAGCTCTGGCCTGCAACGGGGAGTATCTGAGGGGCTGGGTAGTGGGTGATGTGCTGTTAATAATTTCTTCCCCATGTTCCCCCCGTAGCCCCTGCTTCTGTCTCCCTTCCATCCTGGCAGTTCTCAGCTCAGAGGAGTAAACCTCCCTTCCCTGAGGCTGTCTACCCCTCCACCCCCACTCTAAGCCTGGGAGGTCTGGAGCAGGCTGGACGATTCGACCACCTAGCCCCCTGCCCTGCCCCCAGGTGCCTCCGGACCCCCTCCATCGGCAGCCCCTTTCCTGCACCCCTTGCCAGCCCCAGCTCCTCGGTTCTTTGTTCGCGTCTCTCCTCCGTCCCTCCCTCTCTCCTCCCTCTCTCCTCCTCCCTCCCGCCTGCCTCCCTTGCTCCCTCCCAGCCAGCCTTCTTTCCTTCCTTCTCTGCTCTCCTCCTGGTGGGCTCCCAGGTGGCGGTGGCTGTTCCTTCTCTGTCCACCCACCTGGACCTGCTGACTGGGGGCTTCTCTGGGGCTGGGGCTGAGTGGAATGCAGCTAGGGGCTGGCAGAAGGGAAGCAACTATAGAAATGCCCTCCCCTTCCCACCCTCTGTCCTCCTCCTCTCCTTCCTTCCTCTCCTCTCCTCCATCCCTCAGGCTGCTGAAGAGAGGGCTTGGAGGCCCCAACAGACTTGAACATTCCCCATTCACCCCTTTAAAGGGCCAGAGCACTGTGGGAGGTCCCTGTAGGGATCCTTAGGGTAAGGCCCTCCACCTTCCTGGACACCTTGGGGGACTCCAACTGTCCTTGGTGACCCTGACCTTGCCACCGTGAAAATGGATCCAGGAGAAATGAGGTTACAAGGAGGGGGGATGTGAGTCAGCCCGAGCACCCTGATACATAGGATCAAAGCTCTCTGAGGGACCCAGACTGCATCTTACCCTCCCAACGCCAGGACAGTGTCTCCCAGCTTCCTCGAGCCCCACCCCACCAGCAGGTCAAGTTCTTGAGCAAACATGCCTGTGAGGACGTGTGTGGGCATGTGGACGGGTGTATACATCGTATACATCCACAACTGCTAGTGGGGGCCTCCGAGGTGTCCCCCGAGGGGGGGGGTGGCTGCAAAGCCCTTTCTCCCACCTGTGCCCTCATCAGAGCTTGCACCTCATCAGCACCACCTTGGTGCCCCAGCAGACAGGGTTCTGCCCTCCCCCAGCCAGCCTCCCCAGGAGGGAGCATCTGGGGTGGGGGATTTTGAAGGCACCTGAGAGGTGTGTCAGGCACTCTGGAGAGGGTGTTTCCACAGAGGTTGCCACGTGGGGAATGGGCCAGGAGGCCTGAAGCTGCGTTTCCTGCCTGAGGAACCATGAGTGCTTTGCCAAGGCCGGAGAGGCAAGGCTCTGGGGAGGTGGGCCTAGGGAGGGCCCGGGGGTCTGTCTAGGGAGGCCTGACAGTCAGATGCGGAGCCTGGGCCTTGCCTCAGCGTATGTCAGCCAGTGCACGAGTAATAGGCCATAGTACCCCTCACCCCGTCCCAAGGTCCTAACATTGGCCTGGGGTCCTGCCTCCCAAGTGAGAAGGTAATAGACAGGGCAGATCTGGGGGATGGGGCTCACACTGTCGTTCTTGGTGCCCCCACCTCCAGTGCATCTGGGTGGGGGGGTTGGGAGTTGGCGCTGGCTTTTGCTGGGAGGGAGCAATATGTTGCGACAACTGGTGCTAGGCTGCGTTTACCCAACAGCCAGCCTGCCACGGGAGACAATATTTGAAAAACAGTATCCAAACTTGGACCTGCTGGGGGTGTGGGAGTTTTGCAGGGGAGACTGCAGGCCTGCCCAGGCCAGCTGGCCATCCTAGCTCCCCTTCTTCATCCTCTAGAGGTAGAGCTGGAACTTTTCTTGGCAGGAAGTCCTTCTGTATGTCTGACCTGGATCCCTCCTGCTGTGATTTCAGTAAAAGTATACACTGCTATTCTTTGCCTCTCCTTTTCTGGCTGCTGTTGCTCTTTCACTTTAGGCTGTCTACGTGTGTCTCACTCATCCTCCACTCTCTCCCATGCACCCCACCCCAATAATCAGGTCCAGATTTTCCTGTACTTGGAGGAGAGGTTTTGCTGGAGCAGGCAGGGCTGGACCCACCTCTTTCCCACATTCCTTGACATGGCAGAGGGAAGGGGCAGTCCACGTGGTTAGGGGTGGTACAAGGAAGAGCTCATTGGGAATGGAGAGGGCTGTAGTTCACCTGCTTGGGCTGGCTCCTGTGAGTGGAATTCAGGAGTCTGGGGGCCGGAGGTTGGGGGGTTGAGTCTCCAGTCGGTTAGCGCTGCTGACCCCAGGCTACACCTGATTGGTCTTCAGGCCTATTTGTTACACCTCCCCAGACAGAGGCAGTGACAGGAAAGTATATGAGGTTTCCACTCTGGGGCATTCATGGCCCCCGGCTGAGTGTGTGAGCAAGGAGACACTCATCACCCTATTTGTTAGATAGGGAAACTAAGGTACCTTGGGCAGAATTACACATGGGAAATGTGGGTAGGGCAGGACTCCCTTATCTGCCTCACACATTCCAATCTTGATTCCCCCCTCACAGGTGTCCAGACTGCTGAGCCTGCTTCCTGGGCCCTCGGCCCCTCCCACGATGCCTGTCGCTGGTTTCCTCCTCTGGGCTTCCCTACTGACTGGGGCCTGGCCAGCCACCCCCACCCAGGACCACCTCCCAGCCACACCCCGGGTCCGGCTCTCATTCAAAGGTAAGAGGCCACCTTGCTGTTCCTCATGTATAACACTTGGCCCTATTGCACAGGAGTGAGGAGAGGTCAGGGCAAAAAAAGGACAAGTTGTGCAGCCACATGGGTCTCCCTGGGTGTGTGTGGTGGGGACAGGGAGGTGGTGGCCTGCTGGGAAGGGCTAGAGACTGAGCCACTTAGACATCTTGGAGAAGGGTCCTGAGTCTGCCCCTTTTAGAGCTAGCATGTGAGGTCTCAGGCTGGGTGGCCTCGGCTCTGCAGGCTGTTTCCCTCTGTGCTTGTAGAAGCCCTTTCTTGCCACTGCTGTGAGTCTGGTCTTGCCCTGGGCAATCCCTGGGATGGAGGTCAGATAGTCATGCAGACCCTGAGGCCTCAGGAGGAGCAGGACCTACTCTATTGGGGTGTGGGTGCTTGAGGAACCTTGCTGTGGGCCTCCAGGGGGGAGGGATTCCCAGGAATGGGAGGCTGTGACTGGGTAGGCCACCTGGTGAGTTCTGAGAGAACACATGCTATGGTGACAAGCCTGAGCACCTGAGATCCCCAGTGAGCACTTTGCCTCTGAAGTCCCTGGAAGGTTATAGTGATGGGTTGGGGTCTGCAGAGTGAGACGCTGGTTCCCCAGCTCCATCACCTTTGCACCTAACCCCACTGGGCAGAGGAACACACGTGACACACACACCCAGCTGTACACATGGCTCACTCACTAGCCACTTCCTCTAGGGTGTGTGATTAGAGTCTACCCTCGGCCTGGGGTAAGGGGCAGTGGCCATACTGGGGCCTGGGGACCTGGGGTCACTGCTGAATTCTCAGCCTGAGCCCTCCTCTGGCCCGAGGTCACTTTGTCCAGCCGCCTGTCATGGGTGGGTCTGACTTAGCGATGGCTTGCTAGATTTCCGGGCACACATGTTGGGGTGAAAGGCTGGGCTGACCTCCTTCCTTCCTCAGGCTTGGCCGAGGCCCAGCCCTCACCTTACCAAGTTCACATGTTCCCCAGCAGAGCCCCTCCCTTGCCCTCATCCCACCCCTGCAACTTGCTGGCGTTAGTGGGGTTTGAATTTATGAGGATGTGCCAGGAAGGAACTGAGAAATGGGCAGAAGAGTGCATCAGTTTGGTTTGTAAAAGCAGCCCTCCTCTCCTAGGCCTGGAACATGAGATATTTATTCTGCTGATATCCCCACCCTTCCCTGGTGGAATTCCTCAGAGCAGATTGACTAATAAGTCTTGGTGGGACCTGATCTCCCCTCCTACCCCCTTCCCAGCCCAGGGTGCAGGGACAGGGAGTAGAGCATCCCCCTCCCCCCATGGGAAGGAGGGGTGGCTTGGTCGCCACACCCCTGAGACCCTAGCGCCCAGACCTCCATTCTGGGTGTTATTTTTATCATCACCCTGGAGACCCATGAGAGGAAGCAGGAGGGACGAAACATAGGGAGGTCCTCCGTATGCTCCTTTTAAACCTTCTTGGACCTCCAGGGCCAAAGGGGTAAAGGCTTTTGTTCCAGTTTTCCAGAGAGAAACCGAGGCTTGGGCAAGGGCAGGGCCAAGGTCAGGCGGGAGGCAGAGGCGAGGCCAGAAATAGAACCCTGGTGTCCTGGCCTTGTTGTCGCCTGACTCCCACATCAGTCGGGTCGATTCCCTCTCAGTTATCTCTGAAGCCGACACCCGCGGTGACTAAAAGCCCAACTCCTGGCAGCCAGCCTATGGTGGTGCTGACTGCCTGGCAGCCTGGGGTGGGGCTGCTACCTGGGGCCACCCCCTCCCTGGGCCTTGGTGCCTTTGCACACGCAGGTTTCCCTGCCCTGGATGGCCCTTCCTGTTCCCCACTTGATCTCATGTCCTAGTTTTATGCTTAGACGTCACTTGGTTGAACAGATACTTGAGTACCTACTATGCACCAGGCCTCGTGCTGAGTACTGGGGGCTCTGCAGTGAACACAGTCAGGTACTTACAGTCAAATTGACTGAAGGACAGTGGACACCCAGTTGGTCAATGCCACCTGGGAGCCCAGCACTTCCTGTGCACCAGGCCCTGTGCTGGGTGGTCTCAGCCGGGTCACATACACAAAGTGGCCCTCAGTGAGAAGGAAGCCCTCACCAGGTGTTTGTGGCATGAGAATGGAGACCCACACCTACAGAAACTGCCATCCCACAGCCACGCCAGAGACTGGGAAGGAGGGGGCTTCTCCGCCGAGTACACAAGAGGGGCACAGAGGCATTGGTGGTCACTCTGGCCCCATGCCTCAGTTTCTCCATCTGTGCTTTGGGTGGACATAGTCACTGGTAAGCCAGGCTTCAGGGACTCAGCCTCGGCTCATGCCCTCCCTACCTGAGTCCTGCTGCAGGTGCTAGTTCCACCCTGGGAGGGGCAGGCTCTAAGGCGGAGGTACTGGCATGAGGGGCCATGCTGCTCAGGGCAGATAAAGGAACAAAGGCAGGAACTGGTCCAGACTCGGGTTTGCTGCCTGCCCCAGCCGGGCCTAAAGCTGAGAGGATGTAAGGGAGAAGGGACTCAGGGTTCAGTGAGAGTGTGTGTGTGTGTGGGGGGGGGGGGTCTCTTGGGACTCACCTCCTGAGCTTCCATCAGCTGCACAGCCCAGGTCAGGCACAAGTGAGGGATCACGTACAAAAGAAGGCTAGAAGCAGGCGAGGTATTCTTTGAGAGCTCGGGGTGCTTGGGACTAGAGAGCCTGGACAGCAAATCCCTCTTTCCTCCACCCCTCCTTGCGTGGGCCTGGAGTCCTCTTAACCCCAGAGTCACTGGCCAAGTCTGAGAGGAAAAGCTCTCCTTCCCCCACCCTGAAAGGGCACCACCTCAGCTGCTGCAGGGAGGTGCCAGGGCCCTGCCAGGTCCTTTGTTAAGCTTGGGGAATGTTTATTTTTTCCCAGGAAGCCATCCCATAATACACCGCTGCTGCCTGGGCTGGCTTTGGCCAAGAGGTTTTTTGGTGGGGGATAGGGGTCTTGTGAAGATATGAGGTGGCTGGGCTACTTGGGAAACTGAGGCAGAAGTAGGGAGATGGAGCAGAAGGTCATCTTGCCAAAGGAGGTCAGGAAAGATACGAATAATAAAAATAATAGTAGGTGTGCATGGCGATGACCAAGGAGTGGTCCCTCCAAGGCCTGATGGGCCCTCCCTGGATGTCCTGTGAGGCATGAGACCTAGAGGCTTCCCATGTCACTCAGGAGCAAGACCAAGACGGAGCCTGGCTCTGCCTGATATCTCAGCTTGTCTCAGGACTGAGTGTGGAGGGTGGGATGGGGGGTGCACAGCCCTGTCCCATGAGCTAGGGACAGGGTTCCAGGATCCTGCGGTGCCAGCTTTAGCCTTCCCAAGGGAAGGGATAGGGTCGCGGCTTCTCGTGCCCCTAGGGAGCTCTCCTTTCAGAGAAGGAAAACCAGGGTCCTGCAGAGGAAAGTGCTCCTGTGTCCAGAGTAGCCTTGGGGTTCGGACCTTCTGTGACTCTGGTGTCATTGGCTTGCTCACTGCAGAAGGCTATTCTGCAGGTGGAAGGGGAATGAGTGTGTGTTGGTCAGTCCTGCCTCTGAGCCTGGTTGGGGGGAGCTAATGGGCCAGAACAGTGCCACCACTTACAGCATTTGCATGTGGCATCCGAGAGCCAGTTTCCAGGTTTCTTTGTTAGGAAATGATGAGATATGGAAGTTAGGAGGGGTCACAGTTGGTGGGGGTAGGGGTCGGAAGTTGTACAAGCCTTGACAGAGCATTGCCCACCCCCAGGCCTGACTGCTTGGGCATGGGGGTGGGGCTGGCAAGCTGGAGGACCTACTCTTGCCTCCCAGGGGCTCCCTGGCCAGCTTCAGATTGCAGACGAGGTGAGGAGCCCTGGGAGCTTGAGGCCAGGGGTGGCATTAGGGAGCTGGGCAGCGGTCAGGTGGCTTGGATAGCTACAGGGGGATCTGAATCTAGCAAACCAGGATGGGTGGGTATTCTAGGATGAGCCAGGAGGAGGGAGGAAGGAAGATCCAAAGCGTGAACTTGAGCCCCAATCTCTGCATTTGGGATCAGTTTTCCTGGAAATGGGAGCTGCCTCACTCCTAACAGGGGACTTGGAACTGGCCACTTAGGGAGTTGGGAAGTCCTGTGGGCTGGCTGCCCACCCCTCAGCTGCCCAGAATCGGCCCTCAGAGAGAATGGGGATATGTCCTTGTGCTTGCAGAGGACCTGCCTGAGGTCCAGCCTGAGTCAGCCAGGCCAGGGCTTGGGGCCTTCAGCTGTGGTCCTTCCAGGTCCAGCCAAGCGTCGGATGGGACCGCCACCGGCTGGGCCTCAGCGGCACAGGCCTTGTCTCTGGTTCCCTGGCACTATGCCTGCCCCTCCCTCCCTGGCTCCAGCTTCCCTTGGCACCGAGCGAGGAGCTGGTGCATGCTCAAGGAGTAAATCATGTTCCTTGGCAGCCCCCGCTGCTTCGTAATCGTAAAGAATTTAAAGAGAAACCGCCAAGATAAAAATCTCATCCTGGCCCATAAAAGCATCTTTCACCCTGTGGCTTAGGAGGCAACAGTCTCAGACTGGGCTCCCGGCTGTCTGCACCTGTATGTGTGTACCCCCAACCCTGTGACCCCTCTGGAGGTGATGGGGGCCCAGAGGGTGTCCTCAGAGCTGTGGGTACCAGGCCCCTGGCTCCAGCTCCTCGAGGCTCCAGGGCAGGGAGTAGGGCACTGAAATTTGGTAGAATGCTCGGGTAGTGGTGGAGGTGATTGGAGGGACTGGCCCTGAAGGCAGACAAACCCCATTCTACCCTCGCCAGCTGGGTGACCTCTGACAAGTGGCTTAGCCTCTCCAAGCTCTGGTCTCTTCCTGTGGAAGCAGCATCCTGAGGTTTCCGGCTGCGCTGCTCGCATCCTGGCCTTGGGTGGACCTTGACCAGTGAGGTCCCTCTGTGTCCCTGCTACCTCATCTGTAAAATGCGGATATGAATGGTGCCGATCTCATCATGTTTTCAGGAGGATTCACTTTGTGCGTGTAGTTGCGGCCCCAGCAAAGAACTCTTAGTAACCAGAAGCTCCACTGAGGGTGGCAGACAGGTGAGGGCTGATCCTGGACGCTGCCCGAGGAGCCCCACACTGCCTCACCCCGCCCTCTGGATTTCTAACCTTTGGTGAGCGAGATGGTGTTTGGAGAAGACTGCAGGAGGGACCCTGAGCCCTGTGGTGGCGTGGGGTCAGGAGGAGGAGAAGGGTACCATGGGCATCTGGACATGGGCTTCGTGCAGGAGGCTACATCTCCAGCAGGGGAAGAGAGATGGTGGGAGAGGGAAGAGCAGAAGCAGAGGCAAGGTGTTTGTGGTGTAGCACCTGGGGAAAGGGCAGGGTGCCAGGATATAGTTTGCACTTTCTGCTTGTGATTTTTAAGCTCCTTTTAATCCCAGCAGAGGTACCGCATACATATTGTAAATCCAATGATAAGAGATGCATTTGTAGAGGGGATACCTTGGAGGGGGCTCTCTCTAAGATGAGCTCCGCAGTCTGGTTGGAGCCCATGATCAGTTGCAATATCCCCTCCTCTGTCTCCTGCAGCTTGTGCTGGGTTGACCAGATCTGGGCTGCTCTTTGGACATCTACACAGCTGGGCCGGGAGCGTGTTGGCCTGGCCTGGCCTGGCCTGGGAATCTGAGCCCCGCCTCAAGGGGGCCCTTGGCGCTTTGGAGAAGCAGAGAAGATTCCTGCTGCATTTTTCTTAGAAATAGCAAGAGGGCCCTTGCCAAAGGCCTGGATGCCAGAAGGCTCCAGTCTGAATCCCAAGCCTAGCTCACGTGGGCGCCCGAGCTTGGCAGGCCTGCAGCCACCCCCCACCACCAAGGCGGCTGAGCAGCCCCAGGGAGAGGGCAGACGCCTCCTGGACTCCAGACCCTGACCACTGGTCCTGACCCAGCACAGAATCGGGCCTGGGTAGCGGGTGTGGAACACCCAGGAGGCCAGCCTGCGGGGGGAAGGTGGCCTCAGCTAGGCTGACTTGTGGCATTCTCAGGGGGGGCACCCTGCAAGTCCTGCCTATCTGCCTTACCTCTGAAGGCAGGGACAGCCCCAAAGCAACAGGCGCCTCTGGGGACCAGGAAGCCTTTGGAGTGTAAGGCCTCAGCTGCAGACCCCCCTTCCCCCGCTCTTCTTCCTTCCTTCCTCCCCTGGTCCTTCCTTGCCTCCACCCTCTTCCATCACCACCCTGACCCCTCCTTGGCTTCCTACCCGGACATGTTCTTTCCTCTGAGGTCTCTGCACCTAGCCAAGAGCCTTGTTTCCTCCCACGTAAGGCTCGGTGCTGATGCCCTCATTTCGCTCTAGGGAAGAGTCCCCTCCCTCTGTTCCTGCTGGTTTAGCATGGTTTAGCTCCTGTGAGTCAACCTTCATTGGCAGAACAGCAGCTAGAATGTGGGGGCCTGGTGGGCTCCTGCATCACCTGAGGTCAAGGCGAGTGGGTGGCACTCCAGGGGGTCTGCCCATGGCGGTCTGCATTGTCATTCTGTTCAACACCTGCCTGTCCCAGCATAGGCCTGCGTGGAGGCCTTATTGCTGCCTTCCTGCCCGGGCTCCTGACTCAGCCTCGCTGTACCCTCAAGGCTGGCCCTGAGCGCACATCTGTCTGGGTAGTGCCTCAGTTTTCCCATCCAAATGTGTTGGGATGGGAGCTAAGACTGGCCGGGACATCCTGGGAATCTTCGGGTGTGTGATATGAAGGGGCTGCAGGGACCCCAAGAGTCAGAGGAGGGCAGCAGAGATGGGGGCTGAGACCAGGGCAGGGGGAGGGGCCTGACACCCACGAGCCTGTCGCTCCTATCCTGACCTGTCCGTCTGGTTGATTTATCGGAGTAAATGAGCCGTGGAGAGTTTGTTGTCTTTTGCAGTCACAGGGTGGAGGAGGTGGCAGAGGAAGGAGTAAGGGGTTTCCGGGCCAGGTCTGGAATGTGGGAGGAGGGGTGGGCCCCCAGGCCTTTGGAACTAGAGGCACGGATAGCCCTTTCCCTCTCCCCACCTGAGAAGTGGGTCTGTGCAGCCCTCCCCCTCAGGCCTCACCCCTCTTCCCACCCCACCCTCACTCCCACCCCGCCACACTTCTTGGGGCACATTCCTGTGTGAGCTGCTTGCCTGGGCGGCTCTGCTCCTTCAGACTATCCCTCCACTGCCTTGTGTCCTTTCCAAGCTGAGCCAGAGCTCTGAACATGGCCTGACCAGTGAATGTCCGGAGGGGTTCTCATAATCAGCTGTGCACACCGCTAGCGTCCGTGGAGGACTTCTTGGCGCCCTGAGCCACCAGCCCAGATGGAACTATCAGGCACCATGGGGCTGGGGGATGGGCAGGGATCCCTAGGCTAGAGAGCCCCCTACCTGCTGGGACAAAATGGTTGAAAGTCACTAACCTCCCGCGGGGGAACCTCTGGTTCCAGCTGGCCTATGTGCCAGGGAGTGTCCCTGCTGCCCCTTGCCTCCTGGCTTTTCCTGCATATGATGAGCTGTGCCCCCAGCCTGTCCTCTTCTGGGCGGAGCAGGTGGGCGCTGGGGCGGAACGGGCGTGGGAACAGCATGCCAGGTTCTGCTGGCCCCAGCCCTCCCAGCCCCAGGCCCCTTCCAGTCCCAGTTCCCCCAGCCCCAGTCCCCCAACCCCTGCCCCCCTGCCCAGCTGGGTGGTTCCTCCAACTCTGGCTCCTGTCCAGCTTGGTGTTTACTGAACAGCTGGGATGTTTACAGCAGCCTTTAAGAAGGGGCCCCTCATTCCAGAGGGTTTCCCATCTTGAGGATTCTATTGGGGACTCTTTCAACTCACCACTTCCACACCCCTGGGAGAGGCCTATCCGGAATGCAGGGGCAGCACCCACTTCTACCCTCTCCAGGGCTGGGCTGCTGTCCAGGTGTTGGCCCCTCACTCTCCATTCAGACCTCAGGTCCCTCTCCTGGAGGGGTGGACATTCCCAGGAGTGGCAACTCTAGGTGGTGAAATACGGTACTGGGTCTCCAGTTCAGACATTTAAATTAAATTCAATCAGAGCCGTTATTGAATATAAACACTCCGAGTCATTTACATGTTAATTATGTTGAATGGACTATGAGGCCATAATTAGTTGCTAATTGGGTGAGAGCAGCTGTAATTGGTTTTGTTGGCATCGACCTGGCTCACCTGCCTGTGGGAAGGGGGATGAGTATGGATAGCTCCTGGGGAGGCCCCTGGGTCTCCAATCTGTAGAGCCTGGCCCGAGGATGGGATTGGAGGGGAAAGATATTGAGGTGCTTGGGTCCAGAGGAGCCTGGAGCCGACTCCCTAGGGAGGAAGGAGGTAGCTTAAGCCCAAGGCAAAACCTTGGATCTGGCTTCTAGGGGTTTCCATCCAGAACATCCTGGGGTGGTTGGGAAAGGGACTGGGAGAGCCAGCCCCAAATCAGCAGTGACAGCCTTTCCTGCCCAGCCCTATGTGGGACTTGAACAAATGGGAAATGCCCAAGAGACGGTCAACAAGGGAACACAGGGCCGGTGACACCCTGGTATATCCCTGCCAATGCTGGGGCCCTGGCTGGCCTGGCCAGTGTGGGAGTTTTGGCCTTGGGGTATGAGTGAGGTGGGTGTGCTATGCAGGGGGAAGGTATGTACACAGGCTTTGGGGCTGCCCTGCCCCCAGCTCAGCCTGGCTGGGGCTTCCAGGGTTGCATGGCTGTGGCCAGGGGCTGAGACCTTCCGGTTGGCCGCTCATTAAAAGAGGATTAGGCCTGGAGCCAGGGGGCCAGCCCAACCCCTGGGCCTTCCTCTGGGGCCCCTCACAGCTTTAGGGGAGTGAGAAAGGGGCTGGGGGCCACCCTTCCCCAGAGCCCATGGGCGTATCCAGTCCATCTGGACTCGCCACTCCTGCTGTTGCCATTACTGCCACCTCCTTGTCCACCTCAATTTCTCTCCTCAGAAGAGCAGGAGGATGAAGGACTGACGAAGACCCTGGCCAGCACCCCTGCCCCTGGCCCCCAGCCTCATTTCTCTCCCTCAGCTCAGGGAGTAGGCCTGCACCAGCCCACGTGAGGTCAGAGGTCAGGAGTGGCTGGGGCAGGGACCTGTCTATCACCCCCTAGGACCCAAGCACACTGTCAGTCAGGGCTGCTGCTTTGTGGAGCTGTAACCAAGGGGGCGGGCACCTATCTCTGCTCCGGTAGCCCCCTTTTGGCAGCAGTCACTTCCTCACTAGCAACAGGCCTGGTGTCCTAGAGACGGGGCAGCAGGGGTCGGCCCGCCCACTCGGGGTCCACGGGTGAGGGCTGCGGACACGCCTCCTCAGTGCTGCCCTGGTCCACTACCTCCTTTAAAGCATTATCAGCTGTTTCCAGAGAGGAGGAAATGGAGACCCCTGGACTACACCCCCTACACACTGAGAATGTTCCTGCCTCTGGACTTTCGCCAGACCCTCCTGGGCCAGGACCCTGAGTATCTAATGGCCATGGGGGAGGGCTAGAGGCTGGGAACTGCTGCGGAAATGAGGTGTCTGATGCCAGAAAAGGCCCTTCCTTCCCCATGACGGGAAAAGCCTTCCCGGATGTCACCCCACCCAACCTGTGCCCAGCCTGGGTGAGGGTATGGGGGTGGGGCGCCTTTCCCAGGAGGCATTACCCACGCACGCCACCCTCCCTCCCCAAGGTCAAAGCTTATCCAACTTGAGTCCCAACACTCTCAGAACCCATTGTGCCCCAGCCCCTCCCTCAGTATGGCCCTGGTGATGGGGGAGGGGTGGCCCTCCCTCTATCAGAGCTGCGCCTGGGACTAGTGAATCAGGTGGAGGGAGACTGGCCTGAGGACATGGCCAGGCTGGGTCCACATCAGCCCCCGCCCACACTCATGCCCCGATGCCCCAGATCCTTGGTCTAAGTCTCTGCTCCTCAGAGGGGCTGAGGACCAGTGGGATCTAGTCTGCTGACGTTGCAGGTATCGGAACAGGATAGCAAGCGTTACTCAGCTACCTCCTGCCCTGTCCCAGGCTTCTTGGAGGAATGGAAGCCCCCAGTTCCTTTGTCCTGTGGCAGGGTGGAAAAGGGGGACAGACACCAGTTTCACTCCTCACCCTGTAACCTGAGGTGAGCACCGGTCTCCCCAGGAGCTGGGGATGCAGGGCTGTCATAGGGCCCCTTGTTTTAATTCTTTCCTACAATTTGGCATCACTGAGATGAGCACTGCAGCCGTGGGTTGATAAGGCCAGAGCACTGTATCTAATTCACTCTGGAACCCTGGGAAACTTCCAGCCTCCCCACCTCAGTTTCCCTGTCAGTAGGCTGGCTTCAGATAGATGATTTGGGGGTTAGCTCTGCTCCTGTGGGTGGGGGATGGGATGGAGACAGACTGGAGTTAGGGGAGAGTTGGGGCTGAGTCATTGCCCTCTCTGCTCCCCACTAGGAAATGGGGAGGCAGGGATGGGACTAAGGGTTGATGTCCTCCGAGAAAGAGTGATGTCTGAGATGCCAGCTTCCATGGGAAAAGAACTTGGGCGCCCATCCTGTTCTCTCCCCGCCAAAGCAGAGATGGCCTGGGAAGGATGGGTGGGGGGAGGAGCAAGGATGGGTGCTCAGCTGTAGCATTTCCCTGAGATCAGAGCAGGACGCCCACCCCAGGATCACCTAAATGTCAGTACTAAGAAGGCTCAGGAGATGGTCTCGGTAGGAACAGAGTGCCCTAGCCAGGGTCATGAAGCCCATGTCAGACCCTAATTTCTGACCCTTGTTCCCACGTCTCCCCCACCCCACACGGCCTCATGGGGCACCCTTTCCCTGCCAGTTTCCACCGTGACCAAAACATCATGTCCTGTGACAACAGAGCCATTGACGCCATATCCTTGGCTACTGGGAAGAGTCCCGAGGGTTCTGAGTCATGTGCCCTGTTGGTGGAAAACGAGTCACCTTCCCGCTCTGGTCTTCACCGCCGGGGCTGGCCTTGCCTGCGCCTCCCCTGCTTCCGTCCAACAGGCCATGGACCTAGGTGGGAATCCCAGCCCCCGTGCACTCCCGCACGGCGTCTGCCTTCTCTGTGCCTCGATGTCCTCATCTGTACATTGGATGTTGTGAGTGCTTGGCTTTACACATAAATAGGTGCTCGATGACTGAGTGTGAGACTCGCTCATCCCCACGTCTGCCCAGGGATAGGGGGGCATGGAAGGTTGGGAGGTAGGGTGTCAGATCAAGGCTAGTCTCCTGCTGCCTAGCACGTCTCCATTTCCTCATCTACTGAATGAATGATCTGTCCCCTACCTTTCTCACAGATGGGGATGGAGCCCAGAGTGCTGGGGCTTTGAGTCCCGTAGAGGTACATAGATTTGGGACTTGGGCATGAGGGGGTCACAGCATGGCAGAAGGGGAGGGTCTGGATTCTAGAGGACCAAGGCTGGGCAGGGGTGGAGGGTAGGGGTTAAGTCTGGTTGAATCCCTAGGGCTAACTGTTTGGCGCTTCCCCCACACCTCTGACTGAAGGTGCTCACTTGAACCTCTGCTTCCCTCCTCTCCATTGTCCCCGAACCGCCCCCTCGCCCAGCAGGACGGGTCAGGACACAACCAAGGCTGTGCCCCCAGTCAGGGTATAAATAACCCCTGGCGGGCTGTCCCAGCCTGGGGGGGCTCCGCTGGCAGCCCCACTTCCTCTCTGGCTACTTCCTGGCCCTGGAGGTGGGGGAGTGTTTACTTTCCTGTTGTCACTATGGCTGGGTGGCCAGGCAGGGGACTCCGAGTGGCCCAACAACAGGTGCAGGACAGGTGCCCAGGCTGCCCTGCCCAGGACTTCAGAGGCGCCGCCGGACAGGCGGGCGAGGCTGTAGCCAGGCAGGGATCGGCCCTTTGATCCCTCGGCGTCCCTGCGTCCCAGAGGTTGGCCAAGGTCATCACCTGTATTCTCTTGTCGCCCCACAGTCAGGACTGGGCAGGACAAGGCCTTTGCTTGCCCCCCAGTCCCTCAGACATGGGCTCTGGGTCTGCTGTGTGCGTCCCCTGGCTGCCAGCCCGCCGCACACACCCATCCTAGCATTTCCGGAAGCTCTGTCCAAAGCTACACTCAGGCACAGCCCCTCCAGCTCCACTCCTGGATCCCTAGCTCACAGCAGGGGTCAGGGTCAGCCAGGCCAGTGCCAGACGGCTGCCTGAGTGGAGGGTGACCTTGACTGAGGATGAGGCCACCTGCTGGTCCCACCTCAGGCAGCATCTAGGGCCTTGGATCCCAGCTGTTCTCTCTCCCAAGGCCTCCTTGACTGCCCCACCTGTGAGATGGGTAACCAGCTGTGAAATGGATAAGCAGCTGTCATATGGGTAACCACCTGTGAGAGGGGTAACCACCTGTGAGATGGGTAACCACCTGTGAGAGGGGTGACCACCTGTGAGATGGGTTGCCACCTGTGAGATGGGTAACCAGCTGTGAGAGGGGTGACCACCTGTGAGATGGGTAACCAGCTGTGAGATGGGTAACCACCTGTGAGAGGGGTAACCACCTGTGAGAGGGGTAACCACCTGTGACACGGGTAACAACCTGTGAGATGGGTTACTAGCTGTGAGAGGGGTGACCACCTGTGAGATGGGTAACCAGCTGTGAGATGGGTAACCACCTGTGAGATGGGTAACCACCTGTGAGAGGGGTGACCACCTGTGATAGGGGTGACCACCTGTGAGATGGGTAACCAGCTGTGAGAGGGGTGACCACCTGTGAGAGGGGTAACCACCTGTGAGATGGGTTACTAGCTGTGAGAGGGGTGACCACCTGTGAGATGGGTGACCACCTGTGAGATGGGTAACCAGATGTGAGAGTGTTACCAACTGTGAGATGGGTAACCAGCTGTGAGATGGGTAACCACCTGTGATAGGGGTGACCACCTGTGAGATGGGTAACCAGCTGTGAGAGGGGTGACCACCTGTGAGAGGCGTGACCACCTGTGAGAGGGGTAACCAGATGTGAGAGGCGTGACCACCTGTGAGAGGGGTAACCAGATGTGAGAGGGGTAACCAGCTGTGAGAGGGGTAACCAGCTGTGAGAGGGGTGACCACCTGTGAGATGGGTAACCACCTGTGAGAGGGGTGACCACCTGTGAGATGGGTAACCAGATGTGAGATGGGTAACCAGCTGTGAGATGGGTAACCACCTGTGAGATGGGTGACCACCTGTGAGATGGGTAACCAGCTGTGAGAGGGGTGACCAGCTGTGAGATGGGTGACCACCTGTGAGAGGGGTGACCACCTGTGAGATGGGTGACCACCTGTGAGAGGGGTGACCAGCTGTGAGAGGGGTGACCAGCTGTGAGATGGGTAACCACCTGTGAGATGGGTAACCACCTGTGAGAGGGGTGACCACCTGTGAGATGGGTAACCAGATGTGAGATGGGTAACCACCTGTGAGATGGGTAACCACCTGTGAGAGGGGTGACCAGCTGTGAGATGGGTGACCAGCTGTGAGATGGGTGACCAGCTGTGAGAGGGGTGACCACCTGTGAGAGGGGTGACCACCTGTGAGAGGGGTGACCACCTGTGAGATGGGTGACCACCTGTGAGAGGGGTGACCACCTGTGAGAGGGGTGACCAGCTGTGAGAGGGGTGACCAGCTGTGAGAGGGGTGACCACCTGTGAGAGGGGTGACCACCTGTTAGATGGGTGACCACCTGTGAGAGGGGTGACCACCTGTGAGAGGGGTGACCAGCTGTGAGAGGGGTGACCACCTGTGAGATGGGTGACCACCTGTGAGATGGGTAACCAGCTGTGAGAGGGGTGACCAGCTGTGAGATGGGTAACCACCTGTGAGAGGGGTGACCAGCTGTGAGAGGGGTGACCACCTGTGAGATGGGTAACCAGCTGTGAGAGGGGTGACCACCTGTGAGAGGGGTGACCAGCTGTGAGATGGGTGACCAGCTGTGAGAGGGGTGACCACCTGTGAGAGGGGTGACCAGCTGTGAGAGGGGTGACCAGCTGTGAGAGGGGTGACCACCTGTGAGAGGGGTGACCACCTGTGAGATGGGTGACCACCTGTGAGATGGGTGACCAGCTGTGAGATGGGTGACCACCTGTGAGATGGGTGACCACCTGTGAGAGGGGTGACCAGCTGTGAGAGGGGTGACCACCTGTGAGAGGGGTGACCACCTGTGAGATGGGTGACCACCTGTGAGATGGGTGACCAGCTGTGAGAGGGGTGACCACCTGTGAGAGGGGTGACCAGCTGTGAGAGGGGTGACCAGCTGTGAGAGGGGTGACCAGCTGTGAGATGGGTGACCAGCTGTGAGATGGGTGACCAGCTGTGAGAGGGGTGACCACCTGTGAGATGGGTGACCAGCTGTGAGATGGGTGACCAGCTGTGAGAGGGGTAACCAGCTGTGAGAGGGGTAACCACCTGTGAGAGGGGTAACCAGCTGTGAGAGGGGTGACCACCTGTGAGATGGGTGACCACCTGTGAGATGGGTGACCAGCTGTGAGATGGGTAACCAGCTGTGAGAGGGGTGACCACCTGTGAGATGGGTGACCAGCTGTGAGATGGGTAACCAGCTGTGAGAGGGGTAACCACCTGTGAGATGGGTAACCAGCTGTGAGAGGGGTGACCACCTGTGAGATGGGTAACCAGCTGTGAGAGGTGTTATCAGCTGTGAGATGGGTAACCAGCTGTGAGAGGGGTAACCACCTATGAGATGGGTAACAGCTCTGAGAGGGGTAACCCGCTGTAAGAGGGGTTAGCAGCTGTGGGACGGGGAGATGGGATGGGTGAATGCCTCATCTGATGCAGGACAGGTGCGCACAAATGTGCATACCTGGGCCCTGTGCAGACATGCGTATGCTCTTCTGTGTGCTGCCATCTCAAGCCTGTGCTGTGAATATTCATCTCCCTCATTACAACCCTCCCTCTCTTGCTGAGTTAAAAATAACTAGAGGTGGGTGGAGGAGGGGCTCGCCAGGGGAACCCCTGGGCTCTCCCCCTGCCAGAGGAAGGTTCCTAAGTTTTCTGGAGTCCTGGGTCTGTCATTGACCTATCACTGGACAAGTTCCTTCCTGTCCTTCATCCTCAGGGAGGAGGACTTTCCCCTGCAACTCGAGGGTGGGAGGGCCAAGCTGCTAGACTCACGCAGAAGAGAAACTGAGGATGCAACTAGACCCTTGCCCAGCCCCAGGGAAACTGTCGCATTCTGGCAGTTTTTCCTGGGAAAGACTGTTCCTGGCTGCTTCAAAGTGGCCTGAGAATTCCACCATTAGCAGCCCAGTGGGGCCTGGGGGAAGCCCGGCTCTGCTGGGTAGTATGGCTCCAGCAGGGCTTGCTGGTGTCCTGGCTACCCCACTCTGACCAGGTGGGGATCTTGCTGTGTGCCAGCTCTGCCTTCTGTCTGATGGGCAACTGGGGTAAGGACAGAGCACCCCAGCTCTGTGCCAGCAGCTGGGAGCTGTCCTGGATGCATCTGCCCCCACCCCTCTACTTATTAACCATTTTAGGCCCCTGGGGGTCGCTGGCAGCATCCGGCCCCACCTGAACAAAGACTCTGATGCTGTCAGGCTCCCTGGCTCTCACCCACTGCCCTTTCATGGGGACCCAGAAGCTTTAGCTTTGGGTGTGGCCCCTCTCTGACCTACCCACCTGTCCCACTTTCTCCTCCCAGTAATCAGGGACTGGAGAGGGAGCTAAGCATTCCCTGGAGGGGAAGCTGGGCGTTTAAGGTGACCGTGTGGTGGGGCCCCCTCTGCCAACGGGCGGGTATGGCTGGATGGTCTCCAAGTGTCCTACCGGCTGCCCTGCCCTCCACCCACAGAGCTGAAGGCCACAGGCACTGCCCACTTCTTCACCTTCCTGCTCAACACCACTGACTACCGAATCCTGCTCAAGGACGAGGACCACGACCGCATGTACGTGGGCAGCAAGGACTACGTGCTGTCCCTGGACCTGCACGACATCAACCGCGAACCCCTCATTGTAAGGGCCCGCCCAGACATGGGGTGGTGGGGTAAGGGACACAGGGCCCGTGTCTGGGGCCCCGTCCAGCAGGCTGTACCCTCTGACCCCCATCTCTGGCAGATCCACTGGGCGGCCTCCCCGCAACGCATTGAAGAGTGCGTACTCTCAGGCAAGGATGGCAACGTGAGTACAGTGGGGTCCACAGGTGGGGTGGGGGACAGGGGACAGGTGACCCCAGGGAGGCACTGGGACCCGGCAGGCACCTGGGTACCTCCCCGGCTTTCCCTCTGGTCCCAGGGTGAGTGCGGGAACTTCGTCAGGCTCATCCAGCCCTGGAACCGAACACACCTGTATGTGTGTGGGACGGGTGCCTACAACCCCATGTGCACCTATGTAAACCGAGGCCGCCGGGCCCAGGTAAGTCCCACCCACCCCCACCCTGTGCTTCTCCCATTGGTGGCCACATTCCAGGGTTCTGATGGGAGGATGGGCCACTTCCCGGCTGTGTGACCGTGGGTGAGTGACTTCTTTCACCTCTCAGAGCCTCAGTTTCCTCACCTGAAAATGGGGCTAATAGCTGCCTTTCTCACAGGTTGGTGTGAGGAAGAGGCAGTGAGCTAACACTCCCAAAGGTCTTAGTACTGTGCCTGGCACATAGTAAGCACTCACTCCATACATGGCAACAGTTCTCTTGGCAATGCCTGTGGACCATGCGCCTGCAGCCAAGCCAGAGGGTCTGGCGGGGGCCTCAGCGTTAGGAGGCTGGACACCTGGGTCAGCTTCTGCTACACGGCCTGGGGAGAGCTGCCCCTGCCCCAGCTCTGCCCGTCCCTGCCTGCTTCTGCCCTTTTCCATTTCCATGTGGGCATGTATGAGCTGGCGTGACCTTGTAGGGCGTGTGTAAGAGTGATTGGACCTAGGGGTCACATGTGTATGCAGGTGTGCACCAAGCTTGTGTGTATGTGTGCACGCACAGGTGCGTATATGGACTCACGTGTGTTCCTGGCATGTGTGGTGTGAGAGGCTGGCAGCCCGAGCCCGCTCCCCCAGCCCCTGCCACCCCTAGCTCTAACCCCTGTTCCTCATCTTCTCAGGCCACGCCCTGGACCCAGATGCAGGTGGTCAGAGGCCGAGGCAGCAGAGCCACGGATGGTGCCCTCCACCCGACGCCTACAGCCCCACGCCAGGTGGGCCCCTCCCTCCAGGCCCTTGCCAGGCAGCACTGCCTCGGAGCCGAACTCAGGGGCCAGCCTTCCAGGCCAGCCTCCCTCGGGGTTCCCCTCTGTCTCTGTGCCCCCTCCCAGCCCTTCCCCTGCAGTGACTCTGAAGGCACTCCCAGCTGGATTCATGTCAGTCTCAGTGTGACCCCTGCAGGCAAGAAATCATAAAGCCGTTAGGTGGGGAATACGAGCCCTGGGGACAGCCAAGCCTCAGCCCTCAGAACACGTGTGTAGACGTGCATGCACATGCACCCACATACACTTGGGCACCTGCAGTGCACACTCTAGCCCACACTTTATTCAGCCCCCAGAGTGGGTCCATGGCCCATGTGTGCAGTCTGACACATTCTACTCAGGTTTCCATGACCCAGGCCTCCCGTGGGCATCAGTCGGCACAGGTGTCTGCACACTCGTAAGCTTGGGGCTCTCTTCTCCTGGGTGGGAGGGGCGGAACTGTCTGCCCACTAGTCATGAACTGGGGCTGGGCTGGGAGGGGCTGGGGCTGGGTAGGGGCGGGCAGGGGGGCAGGGGCTGCCGGTGAATGAGAGCAAGTGATCACTTGAGCCTGTGTTTGTGGTGGGGAATGCTGAAAAGTGGGACTGCTCAGACTGTGTGTGTGTGCCCAGCGTGTGAACCATGTGTTCTGTATGCTGGCAGTGCTGTGTGCCAAGTTATGTGTGCAGCCCCGTGTGTGCAAGAAATCATGTGTGCAGAGTGTAACTGGAAGCAGGCCTGTGTACACCTTCCCATCACCATTCCTGCCACCCGCTGCCACCTCCTTTTGCCTCTTTGCCTCTTGTCTTTCCCTCCCTTCTCCCCATGAGCTCATCCTAGTCCCAGGGCTTTCACCAGCCTTCCTCCGAGCATCTTCAGGGCTGGGCTGGGAGGCACAGGGGCCTTTGTAAATTCTGTGTGATCTGGGCTGAACCCCTCAACTCCTGGCTCCCTGGGGAGACGTGGAGCTGGGGGCTCTGCTGAGGGGCAGGAAAAGGCCATGGCCTATTAATCTGTCCTGAGAACCACAGGTAGGGCACAAAGCCTGGGGACATAGTGACCTCAGAGCCCTCTGACTTGGTGGAACCTGATGCCAAAGGACAGAACCCCATGCGCTTGGCAGCCCCTCCTTGGCCCAGGACAGGCAGCCACAGCTCAAAGAATTGTGTCTGTTATGGCCCAAGGGGACCCTAGCCAGCGTCTTCCTGAACCAGACGGCGTGGAGCGGCTTCAGCCTCTATAAACCCACCCTACGCCCCTCTCATGGCCCCAAAGCAGAGCCCTCTGAGACCTGATTCCCGGGTTTTATCTGAGACTTGGGACCAGGCAGCACCTCCCTTAGAACAGTGTGGCCCTGCCCTGGGAGACAGTTAAAACCCAAGGAGAACTGGGGAGTGAAGGGGGTGGTTTCAGGGTGTCCCTGGGGGCCTTGCCCTTCCTGGCTGTGGGACCAGCCTGGACCATGCTGAGCCCCCCTCTGCCCTGCAGGATTACATCTTCTACCTGGAGCCTGAGAGACTCGAGTCAGGGAAGGGCAAGTGTCCATACGACCCCAAGCTGGACACAGCCTCAGCCCTCATCAGTGAGTGCCCCCACCCCATCCTGCTTCTACAGCCTGAAACTGTGGCCTCTGCCTCTGGAGTAGGGGGTGTGGCCCCAAGACTGACCCAGGGTGCACATGTAGCCCGGAAGCCCCCCAGTGGAGCCCCATCTGGCAGGCAGTAGGGTACAGACACTCCCCAGTGTGAGCTGAGGGGCAGAGACTAGGGGTGTGAGCTTCTATTCAGCCCCTCAGATCCTACCCTGAAATCCACAGTATGGTCCATGCAAAGGCCAAAACCCTCCCAGCCACAGGCTGCCTGGAGGAGGAGACAAGCCAAGTGTGCAAGGGGTGGTCCCCTACCATTTTCTTGTTTGTCTGAGAGGCTGGGAGAGGCCCACAGAAAGCACCAATGGAGAGTCCTGGCCCTGTGACCAGCTGGCGGGAATTTGTCTGGGAGGGTTGGGGGAATGTTCTCTGAGGAGGGGTCCCGTCTGGGACCTCAGGAGCAGCTGCTGCCCCTACCCCCAGGTTGGGTGAGCCCACCGCTGACCCTCGTCCCTGCGCTGTGCCTGCCTTCTGGCTGCCCAACTCAGTCTGCCTCTCAGAGCAGCTGCTGGGCACCATGTCACCTCCAAACCTGGGAAAGGCCCCCAGGGCAGGGGTGGGCATTATCCGCCCTGTCTTGGTGAATGAGAAGGTCCTAGCCTGACAGCAGAGGCTGCCCTAGGGGAATCTAGAGGGAATACATGGAGTCAGCATAGTTGTTACATTTTCAGGTGTCTTGTGAGCCAGCTGTTAAACACAGCTATTATTAAAAAAAATTAAATACATACTCAAAACTCATTACTTCCTAATTATTTTAACTGCATTTTATTATTACCTATGCTCTTGAGGTTATTTACATCTATTTTGTATCTGTGGGGGTGGAAATACTATACAGTGGTGGTGGCAGCTCTTCCCAAATCCACTTTCAGGGACTCCAGGTTAGTAGCTTCCAGTCAGCCATGGTGGGAGTATTTATCCACAGAAACCGGGTCTTGCTACTAATCAGAGCTCATTGCTACTAATCCCAGCCCTCCCAGAGCCAGTTAAACATTTACCGGCGCCCCACTGGTGAGACGATTGTGCCCTGGGGAGGCTGAGGGGCAGACAGGGCCCTACCCTGGGGGTCATGTGGGCTGTGCCCTGGTCCTGGCAAAGGGCCGTCCTCTTGACTGGCCCACCGGCCCACCCACAGATGAGGAGCTCTATGCTGGCGTGTACATCGACTTCATGGGCACGGACGCAGCCATCTTCCGTACACTGGGAAAGCAGACGGCCATGCGCACCGATCAGTACAACTCCCGGTGGCTCAATGGTGAGCACAGCCTGCCAGCGTGTCTGGGATGGGGAACGCTGCGTGAGGAAGCAGTCCTAGGGGATTCGGGCCCTTGGACTGGCTGGGGTGGGGGTGGGGATGGCGCTTCCTGCGCATGGCGGGGATTCTGTTGGGAAGAGGCACTGGCAGAGCAGGATCGCCTAGCTGACCCCTGCCCACCTACAGACCCTTCTTTCATCCATGCTGAGCTCATCCCCGACAGCGCCGAGCGCAATGACGACAAGCTCTACTTCTTCTTCCGCGAGCGGTCGGCGGAGGCGCCGCAGAGCCCTGCGGTGTACGCTCGCATTGGCCGGATCTGCCTGGTAGGCGTTGCTGGTCCCATGCTGCCCCTCTCCGGACACAGCCCTGGTTCTTTCAGCCCTTCTCTGCCGGCGGTCTGGGGATGAGTGGGCTGATCTGACTCAGCTCTTTGCCTCCTGCCCCCCAGAATGATGACGGCGGCCACTGCTGCCTGGTCAACAAATGGAGCACGTTCCTGAAGGCCCGGCTGGTGTGCTCTGTGCCAGGCGAGGATGGCATTGAGACTCACTTCGATGAGCTCCGTGAGTACCCAGCAGACAGGTGGGGCCTTGTGGCTACTACTGGAGGGATGGAGGCTGGCTGGCTGGTCAGGTCAGGGCACCTTTGGTGGGCCCCCCTGAGCAGGAGTGGGCAGGGCCCAGGGGTGCCTGGCTAAGGCACCCTCCCAGCGCCTTCTCCCTCTGTCCCCAGAGGACGTGTTTGTCCAGCAGACCCAGGATGTGAGGAACCCCGTCATTTATGCTGTCTTTACTTCCTCTGGGTGAGGCTGGGGCCGGGACCACAGTGGCATGGTGTGGCTGGAGGGGGGCTATGACTTGTGGAGGACCCAGCCTGGTGGCGAGCTGTGGGAGGGGCAGGCTGGGAGGGGCCTGGGCCGAGGGTCTGCCCGGTCCATCTCAGCAGCCTGCCCTGCCCGCAGCTCCGTGTTCCGAGGCTCTGCCGTGTGCGTTTACTCCATGGCAGACATTCGCATGGTCTTCAACGGGCCCTTTGCCCACAAGGAGGGCCCCAACTACCAGTGGATGCCCTTCTCAGGGAAGATGCCCTACCCACGGCCTGGCACGGTGAGGATCCTTCTCACTCTGCCTTTTCCTTTCCTCTCCTACAAGGCCTGTTCCGAGTCAACCCTTAGCAGACATGGGCCCCACCATCATGGTGCTCACAGGCATATGGGGGAGATGGACCACACATAAATGAAGGGTATAAACCCTTCATTTATCCTCAGTAAAGCTGAAATTTAAAAACAAACAAAACCATTTACACATGGCATCAGGCTGTGAAGGAACCCAGCCAGGATCCTGAAACAAAGATGGCAGCCTAGGTATGGCAGGCTGCTCCATCTGGGGGGCTGTTTGGGAGCCGAAGGTTGGAGGAGAGAGTCTTCAAGGCAGTAGCTAGGAGCCAGGGCTGGAGGTCAGTGTCGCCCACTAACTGTAGGCAAGGAGGGAGGGGTGGGCAGGGGCTGACCTGCAGGGCCTCGTGGTGGTAGGAGGTGATTTATTTGATCTTGGTGTGACATGGGCCACAATAGGAGTCTAAGCAGGAGAGCAACATGACCTGAACAAATGCAATGGGCCGTTGTGGCTCCATGTGGTCAGGACTGGGATGGAGAAGCTGGTCTCAGCAGAGGTCAGGGAAGGCATCCCCCAGAGGCGAAGTTGGATGCTGGGCTGGAGTGAGGCTGGCAGGGGTGAGGGAAGTATGGCCAGAGTGTTAAAGGAGCCTACAGTCTCTCTGAGCAGCGTCCAACGTGGAGGGGGTGAGGGTGTGTGTGGCAGGAAGTGGAGGAACATCCAGAGAGGAAGGAGACATCAGGGTGGAGGCCATGGAAAGGGAGTGGTCAGCTTTGCTGAATGCTGCCACAAGGTCACAGCACATGAAGCCAGGGAGGTGGCTGTGGGAGACCTTGGGACTTCAGCTGGAGTAGGACCTGCAGAGGCTGGGTGAAGGGCAAAAGCCTTGCTGGGGGCTCTGAGGAGTGGGGCTGGCAGAGGTGGTGGGGACAGACAGAACAGCATCTCCTCGTGGAGCTCGTGGGTCCAGCGAGCCCCACGTGGGAGGCCTGGACCTGACACTCGCACCTGCCTACAGTGCCCTGGTGGGACCTTTACACCGTCCATGAAGTCCACCAAAGACTATCCTGATGAAGTCATCAACTTCATGCGCAGCCACCCGCTCATGTACCAGGCCGTGTACCCGCTGCAGCGGCGGCCCCTGGTGGTCCGCACAGGTGCTCCCTACCGTCTCACCACTGTCGCCGTGGACCAGGTGGATGCAGCCGATGGGCGCTATGAGGTGCTTTTCCTGGGCACAGGTACCCACTGCTGCTCCCGGCCCCTCCTGCGCTGGGCCCGCTGGGTGGAGGGTGCTGATCCACGGGGCTGGGACCTACGCTGCTAGGGGTTGCTGCAGGCTGGTCAAGGTCAACTCTGCCACCGTCCTCCTTTGGAGCCTTCTCCCTGTTGCCAGGATAACAGACTAGGGGTGGGCAAACCACGTCGTCATCCCTAGGGGCCAGGAGACCAAGGACACTGGGTGCCTGGGGACCCATGTAGGAAAGGGGACAGATGGCAGACACCTCCAGGATACATGGGTCCAAATGCTAACACACGTATGCTCATAGACACACATACAAGTGCACCCACCGCAGTTCCAGTGGCCCTCACCACGGGGGACTACTCCAACGTCCTGTTCTGAGCAGTGCCCAAACGAGGGTCTGGGGTGGGCGGGCCAGGCCCTGGCCCTGATGCCCCTTATCCTGGGCCAGTCCCCTCAGACCTCTTCCCATCACTGGGTGAAACTCTTCAGTCTTGGCACAGAGCTGCTGCTCCACTGCCCTCTGGGGTTTGGGCCCTGCTGGGGGAAGGGGCTGAGGCTGGTGCCCCTTCCCCAGCATCCTCAGCCTCACTGAGGCCCTGCCCGGCCCGTTCCAGACCGCGGGACAGTGCAGAAGGTCATTGTGCTGCCCAAGGACGACCAGGAGATGGAGGAGCTCATGCTGGAGGAGGTGGAAGTCTTCAAGGTGGGTGTGACCACCCAGTCCTGTCTGTACCCAGGCCCTCGTCCATACCAGCTCCTGGCCTCAGACCTCCAGGGCAGGGCAGGGAGGGAGTCCCCAGGATCCAACGCTGATCCCTATTTTCTTCCAGGACCCAGCACCTGTTAAGACCATGACCATCTCTTCCAAGAGGGTGAGTTTTGGCAAAGTGGGCTGGGGGTAGGGATGGAGCCTGCTACCCCTTGGGGTCATACCCTCGGTGCAGGGGTGGGGAAACGGAGGCATGGAACAGGAAGGGAAAGAGCCTGGCCCACCTGGCTCCTGATGGGGGCTGGCGATGGGAGGGAACTGATGTGCCCCTAACCCTCCCCCAGCAACAACTGTATGTGGCCTCAGCCGTGGGTGTCACACACCTGAGCCTGCACCGCTGTCAGGCGTATGGGGCCGCCTGTGCTGACTGCTGCCTTGCCCGGGACCCCTACTGTGCCTGGGATGGTCAGGCCTGTTCTCGCTACACAGCGTCCTCCAAGAGGTATGGACCTGCCGACCTTTGGAATTTTGGACACCAGACCCAGGGCTCTGTCCTGGGAGTCGGGAGGTGGATGCAATATTACCCAGGGAAAATCTATGAGCCCTGGATTCTTGAGGGTACAGGGACCTGGGAGGGGCACGCCTCTTTAGGCATACTCCTTCAGGAGCTATCCTCATCCAGGCGGAGCCGCCGGCAGGACGTCCGGCACGGGAACCCCATTAGGCAGTGCCGTGGCTTCAACTCCAACCGTGAGTGTGCTGGGCCTCCCCACTGGGTGCTCCTCGCAGCTCCGAGCCTCATGCAACCCACTGAGCTGCTCACAGGGCCTCCACTAGAAGGATTCTCACATGGCTCATGGGGGTGAAAGGGCTTGGGGTTTTGGAGATGGATGCCCGATGGCTCATCTCTGCCTTTCTGGGTGGGTGTCCCTGTATGTGCTACTTGGTGCCTGCCCCTCATTGGCCTGCAGTCTGCCCAGAGGCCCTGCTGCTTTTTCACACAGTGCCCTCTTGTCCGACAGCCAATAAGAATGCCGTGGAGTCGGTGCAGTATGGCGTGGCAGGCAGCGCTGCCTTTCTTGAGTGCCAGCCCCGCTCGCCCCAGGCCACTGTTAAGTGGCTGTTCCAGCGAGATCCCAGTGACCGGCGCCGTGAGGTGATTTCCTTTGCTCCACAGTCTTCCCGTGGTTGTGGGAGTCCCTTGTACAGTAGAAATTCCACGTGGGTGGAAAGGTGGGGTAGGAGCCAATCGGGGGCAGCCCTCATTCTAAGAAAGCACTTCCAAACTCCCTTACCTACGAGGAAATCATTTGGGTGAATCTAGTTATATGGAAATTCTGTGGGGTTTACGTATTATATGAAACCATTGCTAGGCAATGCCTCTTTCCATGAAAGCTTCGTACGTGTATCCATCGGAAGTGTACCTCCTTGTAGGGAGACGTTATTGGGTGGGCTCCAGTATATAGAAATTCTGTAGGGTGGCCCTCATTTTGTGGAAATACCTTCCAGGCATTCCCTCCTTACATGGATGTTTTATGAGGGAGCTCTAATTGGGTATTCTCATTAAATAGAAATTCTATGTGGGCGTGCTCCAAAATTTTCTCATTGTACAGAATCCCCTTCTGGTACACCCCTCTTGAAATGGAAATATGTGTGGATACTTCGTTCAGATGTCATGTGAAACCTTCCTGTGGGTGTTTCTTGGTATATGGAAATTCCAGATGGGTGCCCCTACATGGGATGGCCACAGAGGTGGTGTGATCTAGGAGCTGGCTGGGGCAGCAGGGTGGTCACATAGCCCCTGAGCCCCCACTCTCTGCCCCTCAGATTCGTGCAGAGGACCGTTTCCTGCGCACAGAACAAGGCTTGCTGCTTCGTGCCCTGCAGCTGAGCGATCGCGGCCTGTACTCCTGCACGGCCACTGAGAACAACTTCAAGCACATCGTCACGCGGGTGCAGCTGCATGTACTGGGCCGGGATGCTGTCCACGCTGCCCTCTTCCCACCACCAGCTGTGAGCGCCCCACCGCCCCCAGGTGCCGGCCCCCCCACACCACCATACCAGGAGTTGGCCCAGCTGCTGGCGCAGCCAGAAGTGGGCCTCATCCACCAGTACTGCCAGGGCTACTGGCGCCACGTGCCCCCCAGCTCCAGGGAGGCCCCGGGGGCACCCCGGCCTCCTGAATCCCAGGACCAGAAAAAGCCCCGGAACCGCCGCCACCACCCGCCGGACACATGAGGCCAGCTGTCTAAGCCCTGCAATGGGCCAGCCTAGCCCTTGTCCCTTTTAATATAAAAGATATATAGATATATATATATATAAAAATATCTATATTCTATACACACCCTGCCCCTGCAAAGACAGTATTTATTGGTGGGTTGTATATAGCCTGCCTCGTCGGCAGCTTTGACCCATGCTGGTCAGAGATGGCAGAAAGCAGAGCCCACCTAATGAGGCCCAGTCAGTTGGCAGGGTCAGGCTAGGACTGTACAGCCCCCAGACTCAGCTGGGAGTCCCCCTGCTGGACAGCCACCACTGGGATCTACAGGACACAGGGAGGGAGCGAGCTCCCCATGGACGGGGCACGGACTCCACCTTTGCCAATGTGTGCTGTCAACCTGAGCCATCGGCATAGACATGAATACAAGGCCTGCTTTGGAGACTGGGGGTGGGGGGGCTCAGACGCACTCAGAGAGGGAAGAAGGGGCCGTCACAGGATGCCGGCCCCTGCCTGGGAGCGGGGCACTCAGTCAAGGCCAGCCCCTTCCTGGGTATTTATTCTCTATTTATTGGGGACAAGAGAAGAGGAGCCCTGCGTGGGTGGGGCAGCGCCTCCAGCCCCTCCTTCCCTCCCTGCCTGGCCACTCTACCTCCTCTTCGCTTTTTCTGTGCCACTGTGACTCAGGGGCTGGGAGAATAGCAAAGGGGCCAGGCGAAACCAGGGCTGAGGGGAGAGGAGGCCATGGTGGAGGCCTGGGGCCTACAGGGGCTCCCCAGGGCTCCCTCCTGCCCACCACTTCAGATGATGGGTGTAAATAGCTCTGGTGGGGCAGTTGGGTAGGTGGATGGGGGCTCCTAGCGGCCCTCTGTGCCCAGGCCACAGACGCCCTTGGGTTCCATCTTGTTAATAAACACTGGCTCTGGGACTGGACTTTGGCTTTTCTCCTTGGCAGGGGAGGAAGGATGGGGGTTCAGCCATGCCCAGATTCTGTGTCTCCTGCCCCCCAAGCCCCATGGGTCCTGGCTGCCAGTTCCCACACGTTCTCTTTTGCATGCCATTCGTTCATTCAGTTGTTTGATCATTTGTTCACCATTCCTTCCTCACCTGGCTTTGTGTGCAGCCTGGTGCTGGCACTAAGGACGCGGAACTGGCAAAACACAGCCACAGCCCTCACAATCTAGTTGCCCCCACCCTGAGATTCACAACAAAATTCCCATCCTTCCTGCCTCCTTCCAGGCAGCTCTCCACAAAGGGCCCAGCATGAGCAAACGAGCAGAGGTAGGGAGACCAGGGTAGGTGAGGAACTGCTAGAGGAGGAAGTGGGGCTGGGCACCCTGGGCTAAATATAATGAGTCAGGCCCTGGTAGGGGCAGCTAGGAGCTAGGGAGTCCCATGGATCCAGCGGGGCGTAGGGCCATACCTGATAGCAAGGGGAGCCAGGTGGCGACTGGGAAACAGTAGTCTGGCCCCACTTTAAATAAACCCAATAAGCAGAAACCAGGTTTTCATTGGTTTAACAAACCTGGGCTCCTGTAACATCCCGCCCCCCTGGGAAGTGTGTAAGGGGCTGCAGAGACCACCCCTCCCCAGCCCACTTACAATGTGGAGGTGGAGGATGGATGGAACCTGAAGGTTGAACAGGGCGCAAATGGTCTTGCTTCCAGACAGATCTCCGGCCCCGGCCCCGACAGAGAGCCACAGGTCAGGGACAAGCTTCAGTGCTCAGTGTCTGGGGCCTTGGCACCCCCTCGTGGTACCTTGGGTAGCAAACAGTTGGATGTTAAAAGGCAGCCAGGTTTCCAGTAGTTGAACCAGGAGGCTCAGGGCTCCTAGATGGGGCCTCGGGAGCCCAGGGTTTAGATCTTCTGATGGGAGGTCCAGAGCCTGGGAACTCAACACTGGGCTCAATTAACCAGTTCCACTCAGCAGCACTCCCCATCCTACTGAACCCACACACAGACCCCAGACCCCTTCGGTGAGGCAGGCATGCCCCAGAAATACCCCTAGGCAGGTCCCAGAGCACCCACGGGACAGAACAAGAGCAGAGCAGATGAGCCCCACCCCTCCTTGTCCCAGAGTGCCAGACCTGCTCTGGCACTGTTTCCCCATCTGACAACAGGCCTGCAAAACATTCTCTGGAGGAGCCTAGCCACCTCTGCAGGTCAGGCCTTGTTGCTCTCCAGTACATACAAACAGGTAGACACACGTGAAAGTGTGCACACATAAATGTACATGTACACAGGCACGTGCTCAGACACAAATACAGGAAACTGCACACTAATGCATTGCACATGTCCGTGCATTTATATATTCACACACGTTAATCCACACAAGCACGCACATGTGCACATAAAGATAAATGTACAAAAGTACATACCTGTACACATGTATAAGACGTGTACATAGGCGCACACACATGCACACAAAAAGGCACACGTGTACATGTGTACACACAAGTGTACACAGACAGATGTGTTGTCATCATGTCATTGGCTTGCTTGGTGCCAGTAAAGGATAGACACACCCCCCAGGCACAATAGCAGACATGCACGCACACCCAAGTCCCCTGGCATCATGGAGGCATGTAGAAGCCCTGCTCAGGTCATATCCAGCCCTCACCATGGTGCAAATGCAATGTCTACCTTTGCATCTTGATTTCCTGCAGCGTATAGAACTCTGGTCCAGAGTCACCGGGCCCTTCTCACTCACCTGCTGTATAGCCCTCTGAGCCTCTGCTTCCTCAGTACAATGGGGCTGATGACGTGGGTACCCTCCCCCAGGACCGGTGTGAGCTCACAAGATACGGAGCAGTGCTGAACCCAGTGCTGGGCATAGACCAGGTGCTGGGTGCATGCTTCTCCCTCTCCTCCCTGCTGGCAGCCCCAACCCTCCATGGTCCCCACCCCCGGGGCTTGAAGCCCTTTCCTCCCCTTTCTAAGCTGGACCTTACCAAACATGTCTTCTTGCTCCAGGGCAGGGGCAGGACTGTCTCCAGCAGGGTTGGTGAGGGGTGGGGAGGTAGAAGGGGTGCAGAGTCAGCAGTTGAGGGATTGGGGCCATGCTGCCCTGATTAGAAGAGCTGGAGGCTGAGCTGGATTCACCTGTCCTTGTCTCTGGTTGGCTCTTGGGTACTCCCAGTACCCAAATTCCACTAAGCAGCCCTACCAGGGCCTGCACAGGTCTGTGGAGAGCCAGTAGATTGCCAGTCCTGGGGCCAGGAGGCTGTCCAGGGAGGCCAGAGACTGGCCTGAGCCTGACTCTGGGGACCCCTCCATCCAGAAAAGCCAACTGACCAACCTGTTCCTTCCCCCGCTGCGGGGCCATGGGGGCTGGGGCCAGCGCAGAAGAGAAGCACTCAAGGGAGCTAGAAAAGAAGCTGAAAGAAGATGCTGAGAAGGATGCTCGAACCGTGAAGCTGCTGCTTCTGGGTAGGGATGGGGCCCAGGTCAGGGCTGGGGGCAGTGCCTTTGTGTGAAGCAGGGCTGAGCAGAATGAGCCTGCGACAGGGCAGGTTAGAGTGGGAGCCCTGGCGGCCAGCAAGGCCCAGCCTGACAGGTGATACCCCAGCTCCCCAAGTCTGGGTATGCTGTGGCGCTCCTCTCCAGAGGGCCCGCCTCAGGCAGCCTCCCCTCCCGAGAAGTTTGTGTCGGCCACTCTTGTGGAGCTCCAGCCTTTGGCTTGATGGGTCTGCTGGGCAGGGCTCAGAAACCAGGGGCCTCCTTGGGAGAACCCGCTAGGGCTGCGCCCTTGGGAAGGAGAGGGTCATAGTCGTCCTGAGAGTGGGCAGGCTCTAGGACCACCCAGAGCCACACACAATGGTCCTCAGTTTCCAGAGCTTTACTGTTGGCAGACCTGAAAAGCAGCTCAAGGGTGAGGAGGGGTACTAAGGCTCAGTGGGGAATAGATAAGGCCATGCCCACGGTCTCATGGAAGTGAGGGGAGATGAGGCTGAGCCAGTGCCTGGAGGCCACTGCTTCCCCCAACGGGAAGAAGGAGCTGTTCTGAGAGAGCAGTCAGGCTCCACGCAGGCTCTCCAGGGTCCACACAGGCAGCGGGATGTGGGCAGACAGACCAAGTCACAGTGCCGGGGAAGACAGAGAGGCTAAGCCAGAAATCCCATTAGCTGTGCCCAGCACCCTCGGGAGAGCAGGCTTAGAGGGGCTATCAGCTCCATCTCTTCCCCCACCCAAAGGCGCTAATCCCCTCTGAGCCTCTTGGAGACACTTCCCTCCCACCTCAGGTGAAAAGCTGGGTTGACCCTACTCATAATAATCCCGTGTGTGCGGTACCAGATATATCCACGAGGTGGCGCCCTAGGTTGCCTTTATTTTCGTCTCAGGCTGATAAAAAGTCTGTATCCAGGGTCTTGGAGGTTCCTCAGCACAGCTGAAGGTCGTTGATTCCCCTGGTCAGCCCTCTTCTGTCACTGCTGACATTAACAAATATTTTTCTGCCAGAATGTCAGGACCTTACCTTGGAGGATGGGGGGAAAACAGATGGAACTAGGGGCTGGGCTGGTGCTCTGGGTCTGCCTAGCCATTTTCCAGGCCGCGTTTCCAGTGGCAGTAAGGGGAGTAGGGTAGAGATGCGATCAGCGCGGCTCTGAGGTAGGGCTTCCCTTCCAGGTGCCGGTGAATCCGGGAAGAGCACCATTGTCAAGCAGATGAAGTGAGTGCCCTTGCCGGTTGGGAGGCCTTGGGAGGGGGGAAGGGGAGGGAGCCTTGCGCACAGGGCCTGTCCTTCCCCACCCGACCACGAAGCGCTGACAGCTGCTCTCCCCGGCTGCAGGATCATCCACCAGGATGGGTACTCGCTGGAAGAGTGTCTCGAGTTCATTGCCATCATCTATGGCAACACGCTGCAGTCCATCCTGGCCATAGTGCGCGCTATGACTACACTCAACATCCAGTACGGAGATTCCGCGCGCCAGGTGTGCCAGGAGGCAGGCTGAGCGGACCTCTGGGGACTCGAGGCGCCAGGCTGGGCCCAAGCCCTAATCACCGCCAACCATTCCCACCTGTCCCCAGGACGACGCCCGGAAGCTGATGCACATGGCGGACACCATCGAGGAGGGCACGATGCCTAAGGAGATGTCGGACATCATCCAGCGGCTGTGGAAGGATTCTGGCATCCAGGCCTGTTTCGATCGCGCCTCGGAGTACCAGCTGAACGATTCCGCCGGCTAGTGAGCGCGCAGGCGGGGCGTGGGGGCGCGGGCGGGGCCCTGCGACACTCCTGCTTTCCACCCACGCACACCCCGGCGTCTCCCGCAGCTACCTCTCCGACCTGGAGCGCCTGGTAACCCCGGGCTACGTGCCCACTGAGCAGGACGTGCTGCGCTCGCGAGTCAAGACTACCGGCATTATCGAGACGCAGTTCTCCTTCAAGGACCTCAACTTCCGGTACGACCCCGGGCCCGCGCCCTCGCTCTGGGGCCCCGCCCGCGAGCTCGCCGCCCCGAGGCCCCTCGCGTCCCAGTGGCCCCATCCCTACCGGAGACCCTTCCGGCTCTCGCGTAGCCCGCGGGCGGAAAGGCCCGGCCCCTCCAGGTGCCAGGCCGGTCTGAGGGAGCCCTGGCCAGCCCTGGGAAGCGAGGGGAGGCCGGGGGCTCTACGCGCCGGGTCAGGTCCCATCTGACCCGCAGGATGTTCGATGTGGGTGGGCAGCGCTCCGAGCGCAAGAAGTGGATCCACTGCTTCGAGGGCGTGACCTGCATCATCTTCATCGCGGCGCTGAGCGCCTATGACATGGTGCTGGTGGAGGACGACGAAGTGGTGAGTGCCAAGCAGGGCCTGAGTGAGGCCCGCGGGCAGCAGGAGACAGCGCTGCGAGAGTGGGGAGTGTCTGGGAGGGGCTTTCGCTTCTGAGCGGCCCGGGGGAGTAGAGGAGGCAGCCAGCAGCCCCGCTGAGAGGCGTTGGGGGGAGACTGGCCTGAAGCTGTCCGCGGAGAGGCCCCGGGTGCCCCGGAGCCCAGGGGGCAGGTGTCGCCACCCTTGTTCCCGGCGCCCGACAGCTTCTGCCCTCCTCAGAACCGCATGCACGAGAGCCTGCACCTGTTCAACAGCATCTGCAACCACCGCTACTTCGCCACCACGTCCATCGTGCTCTTCCTCAACAAGAAGGACGTTTTTTCCGAGAAGATTAAAAAGGCGCATCTCAGCATCTGCTTCCCGGACTACGATGGTGAGACTCCGGGCCCGGCCGCCAGGCGGCGACCCACCCCCACGATCTCGGGCTGCCTCCTCCTGCCCTGAAGGATTTGGGCGAGGGAGTAAGAGCCCCCTTCCCCGCCAGGACCCAACACATACGATGACGCGGGCAACTACATCAAGGTGCAGTTCCTCGAGCTCAACATGCGACGCGACGTGAAGGAGATTTATTCCCACATGACGTGCGCCACCGACACGCAGAACGTCAAGTTTGTCTTCGACGCTGTCACGGACATCATCATCAAGGAGAACCTCAAAGACTGCGGCCTCTTCTGAGGTGGGCTCCTCCCAGCCCGGATGCTCCCCTGCCTTGCCCCTTGGTCTCAGTACCCCAGCCCCGTCCCATGCTCCCACCCCACCTCACTACAACAGACCCACCCCAGGTCCCGCCCCAGCTTTCCAGACCCACTCCACCGCCTGACCCCCAACTACCAAACCCCTCTGCTTCCAGGCCCCATCCTGGCTCCTCAGGCTCCACCCACTGCCACAGGCCCCGCCCTTGGCTCACAACTCCCACCCACTTAATCTCTGACAGGCCCAACTCCCCAGGTGTCGCTGCTTCCAAATTCTCCACAATATCTCTCAACCTAAGCTGTTATTTTGGGGCTAGGGATGTTGACAGATTCCTTCTTGTTTTCCCAGGTTCCTGAACCCATGTGCATCCTAAGACCCTGTAGCCCTTGCTGCCTTGTAGCCCCAGCCAATAGGACCCTATCATCTCCCCAGGACTTCTGGGTCCCAGCCTGTGGCCCCACCAGCCACAGATCCAAAACCCTGAGCCCCACTAGCCTTGAGGCCCTGACCCTCCCCTGTAATTCCTAGGCCTCCCAGAGCCGGGTGCCCCCAACCCCAGCACTGCCCTTCACGGCCTGGTTGCCCTGGCCTCCAAGACCCAACACAGCCAGCCCCAGCTAGGAGCAGGCAGGACTTGGGGCAGCTCGAGCACACAGTGACTCAGCAGTGCCCAACTGACCAATCTCCTGCAGCTCTCCCGCCCCAGGGGGCCCCTGACTCACCTTGGTGGGTCTGGGCTCAGCAAACAGCCCTCCCTCCCAGAGTTTCATGAAGGGCAGAGGGGCAGGCAAGGATCCCTCCTCCAAGCCGGCCTGATGCTTACCATCAACCGTTCCAGCTGTACCACCTCCATGTGACAAGTCTGACACCTGTCTACCCCAGCAGCTTCAGGGGTCCAAAGTCCAAGCCAACTCTGGCCTGTGCAGTTCCTACATAGATGAATTAGTGAGTGGGGGCAGGCCTGGGAGCCAGAGAGAGAATCAAGCTGGACCCTTCCCCACATACCAGGCTCACAGTAGCCCCCTAACCCCTTCCCCCACAGGCTCTGCCCCCTCTGTCCTTGAACACAAGATCCGTGTCCTAGCTCACCCACCCACCCACAGTACTGCAGGCCAGCCAAAGGGAGGGTCTGTTGAGGGTGGGTACTGTTGACACCAGCTGTAGCCAATGGTCAAACTGTCCTGAAGGGTGGCTGGGGGCAGAGTCCGACTCCGATCGATCAGCCCCAGGAAGAGAATTTGGGACAGGACAGAGACCAGGTCGTGCCCAGAGGGGTCTACCTCAGGTGGGGTCACAAGCAAACCCAGGTGACACTTGTCTCTGCCAGCAGCTTCTCTCACCCTTTCTATTCAGGGCCCATCCCCTGGCAGGAAAAACTGAGGGCCATGCCTGAACTGTCAGGGACAGAGGCCCATGTCCCCACATCCCCACTCCCTACTTCTCATTGATCACCAAGTCCTTGCTGATGTCCATGGGCCAGGGCCTGTGCTGCAGGTGAGAACAGGAGCTTCTGTCCAGCAAGGCCTGAGAACGATTCGCACTCATCCTCAGCTAAATGCAGACTCAGCAATAAACCTTTGCATCAGGCCCCAGCTGTCCTTTCTTGGGGGAAGAGGGCGACTGTTAATTATCACTCTCATGAGCATTGATGGAGTGTCCAGTGCCAGGCTGGACACGAGTGGGAAGATGGGTCCTCCTATGCTAAGACACCTTACTTGACATGGCAGGGAGCACTGTTGGAAGCATGGGGTCAACTTGGGAGTGAAGGGGGAGAAGAGCCATGGAAAATGTTCACAGGGACAGTCTTGGATTGAGAGGGAGTTTTGATATGGAAGGTCATTCTAGCCAGAACAGTAGAGTGTACAAGACCCAGGAACACGGACTTGGGGGCCACAGGAGTTCAGGAGAACAGGAGCAGGAAAGGGGGACACGGGATGGAGAGATAGTGGGCCAATGCTAAATGCCAACCTGAGGGCCTGGGCTTCCTCCAAAAGATGATGGGTCTTGGAAGCGCTTGAAGCTAAGACATAATTGCAGGGCTGGGGTTAGGGTGAGGCAAATGAGGCATCACTTGATGCAAAATTTGGGGTGGTGCCAAAAGTTTCAGTAATCAAGATTAATAATATATTAATGCCATGCTTAAAAAAAATCAAAACGATTGCAAAAAAAGAAGTCCATGATGCACAAAATATCAAAATTCTAAATACAGACGAGATCTTAGAGAGCACTGCCAAGCCATGTTGGTGCCACATTGGATCCTGAAGCAAAAGCAAAAACGTCCAGTCCTATATATGGTTTTATGTATTTTTAATGGTTAATTTTTTTACAGAATTTTAAAGTAGTTGAAAAAACATTGACATAATTGACAGTAGGTATATTAAAACTCAAAGCATTATTTTAACCTGAAATATTTTACTTATACCAAAACAGAATTTATAATTTTATTTTCCTGAGTTTAATGGAAATGAAATCATCAATATTTTTCCAAACTGCTTCTGGAAAAAATAATCATTAAAAATTTTCATAGAAACATATAGGTGCACACAGTTTTCCTGAGGGCTGGTGTGAGCGTGCAAGGGAAGAAGAGACCCATGGGATCCATGAGGAAGACTTAAGTCCTCATTACCCCCTGGGGCCAGGATCTGCAAGCAGTGGGGCTCAATGACAAGAGTCCGGATCTGTGCGGTTGACCAAGGGCATGAGATGCCCCCCACCAAGCTGGGACTACAGAGGAATGTTGAAGGGTCTGAGTTTTCCAGACCTGTGACCCACCACTTGGGGGAGATGTCCAGGAGGCAGACGGATACGTGGGGCTGGGCAAAAGGTAGCATGTGGGCAGCATTCTTAATTATCAGAGGATAGACTTGTGAGCCTTAGGGGGGTGGCTTAAAAGGGGAGAGTGAGGGTGCCCAGACCCAAGACAGGGTGTGGGGCGATACAGGCTAGGTTAGGGAGCCCAGGACATGTATGGGCAGCCACGCTGGTGCTGCTCAGAGGCCTGAAGGGTGGATAAGAGTCTGGACAATGATTTAGGACCCCCACTGGGTGGTCTGGGGCCTGGCTGAGCTGAGGCTGTCCTTCTCAACTAAGGACCTTCTGCCTGAGTAGTTTACTGGAGTGAGATGGGGTAGGGGAGAAAGACAGCAGGATTCAATGGAGAGAGGCAAGGAGGAAGAAGGAGGCTTTCAGGAGCCGGAGGTGGTGGGCTAGAGAGGGAGGAAGCTGCCAGGAGACAAGGGTTAATGCTGTCTGCCGCATAGCCACCTTGTCTTGGAAGAAAGGGAATGAGATGAGCTCCCCAGCCCTCCTAGGCAAGGGGCAGAGAGAAGCCCAAACACCATGCAGGGGCTTGACTCCATCCTCCAGGGAGTACCGTCCCATGCATGATTCTGACCCCAGAGTCTGGAATTCAGGACCCATATTCCTGGATCCCACGGGCTGGGGATGCTGCCTGGCCTCAAGCTGCCCTATCCATGGCCGGCCAGCCTCTTCAGCCCCGTTCACCACACCCGTGTAATTACACCCTAAAGAGCAGAAGCAATGGGTGCCCAAAGCCTGATTCACAGCCAGGGCAGAGGATCAGAGAGCTGGCCCAGAGTCGACACTATGGCCACACCCGAATCTTGTAGGTCCAGGGCATTTACTGCAGACACCTACAGCCACCACCTTCCCTGCCCGACCTGCAACCTCAAGGTGCCCCTGAGGGCCCTCACAGCCTTCAGCTCTGGCTCTGACGGGACTAACCTGGCCCGGCCACCGACCAGAGATTAGACAGGCCTGGCAGAAGGTTAATGCCACTGACGTCAGGGCCTGGTTGGGTGACCACTGGGGGCTTGGGCACTCCCCACAGGCAGTAGCTCTGCCCCATGTGACCTGGGCTCATTAAGCCGCTTCAGTGGCCAGAGAAGCTGGGAGCCAGATCTCAGGGGAGAGAGGGAGGGCACCCTAGGACTGTGGGAGCAGGCCTCAGCCAGAGGTCACCAGCTCTGGGGACCTAGGCCAGGGAAGTGCTGGAGAGGAGGATCCCCTCTATACTTCCACTCTCTATATTGTACCAACCAAATCCCTGCTCGTGTCTGAGGAGGAGTGTCCCAGACACCAACCTGGGCATTGAAGGACAAGTAAGAGTTTGCTGAGGAGGTGGGCCAGTGTGGGGAACCAGGTCAGAGGCATAGGAAAGTGAAGGCAGAAATGTGTGTGGCCCACTGGGCAGTGGGGGCGGTGGAGAGGCCGACTGGGAGGAGTGCGTTGGGAGGAGTCAGCGAGACCAGCGGGGTGTAAGGCAGGGTGTCCAAGGAGTCAGTGGATACAGATGCTGGGCTCTGGGGAGGACTGGGTTGGAGGTGAAGGGCCTCGCTGGTAGAGAGGGTCTTGGCGCATTGTGTGGATGGTGTGCCAAAGGAGTTGGTGGCATGGTGAGAGGAGGCTGAGAGGATGTGACCAAAGAGGGAGGAGGAGAGCAAAGGGCTGCCAGGAACCTGGAAGGAGGGTCTGAGCAATCCTGGGACGCTCAGTTCTGCCTCACATGTCTGGCAGTCTCTTGGGCCCAGGTTTCAGTTTCTGAAGATGGAGGAGTAGAGGTGGGGGTTGGACTAAAGGCTAAAATAAAGCTTCCCCCACCCGCCACTCCAGGTGGCTGCCCTCAACACTGAGGCTGCCTGGGTGGACGTTCCCTCTGGTCTATGGAAGAAGGCATCCGGCAGCTCTCAGAGCCTCATCCTGGCTGCTAGCTGTCCAGCCACCACAGGCTAGGCTGGGAGATTCGGCAGGTGGCGGGAAAGGCCTTGGAGCTGTGTTTGCCCTGGCCAGGGCCCAGGCCTAGCATCAACAAACAGGCAGCCCCTCCTCCAGCCTGGCCACAACTGGCCTGGCCCAGGGACCCCACATCATGGTGCCTCTGGGCCTCGCACAGCAGCCCAGCCCAGCCAGCCCTTGCTCCCTCCATGCTGGATTGAGGACCTCAATACTCCCATGCTGGGTGACCTTGAATCCAAGCCCGGCCCCTCATGAACTGCCATGGGAGCACCCTGCCTTTTGTAAATGGTTTCTGTGAGCATCCAGGATGTCTGTAGGTGGGAGGTGGGAGCTGACCTGAGACCCTGGTCAGCACCTTTCCTTATCTGACTTTGTCCTATGAGCAGTCTTCAAGCCCCTTTGGAGGATGAGAGTCTTAGGGTCCCTCATGACCAAGGTAAGCTCTGATCTGGGGATTACACCAGCCCCAGATCAAGAGGGAAAGTCAGTTCCTTCCATTTTCAGCCATCAGCAGGGCAGGAGCTTGGGTTGTTGAGGTTTTCAGGTATTGCCATCCTAATGCCTTTCTCTTTAGTCCTCCCAGGCCTCTGGCACTCCCAGCCAAAGCTGAGTCCCCTACCCTTGGCTCACAGCTTCCCCTTCACCTACACAGAAGGAAACTGAGATACGCTAAGGCTTGGCTGTAATAGTGTTGTATGTCAGTAGGAAGAGAGTCCGGGAGTCCTGACTCCCAGCCCGGGGCAGGGAAGGGGTTAGGCCTATGGTCCGGGGCCATTCCCTCCAGCACCAGGGAAGGGAACAGACATGACACAGAGACATTCAGCTTGACTAAGAACAGCAGAGGCCACGGGATTAATCGGATCAGAGCCAGTGGCTGAGAAGCAAGGGACACAGCTGTTCTAGGAACCCCCCCCCCCAGCTCACTCCCAAGGTCAAGGCCTCCCCCAGCTCCCTGCTGGCTGGGCCTGGAGGCCTTAACACCCACCACCCACCTCTGAGCACCAAGGTCTTGCGTGAGAAGCAGGCAGGGATGGGATAGGAGGCCCAGCTGAGAACAGGGCCACCCTAAAACTCCTTGCCCCAGGACACCAAGTCTCAAGCACCACTTCTCATGAGCAGACTGACAGCTGTCTCCTACTCCTTAGAAATAAGGAAATGGGGGACGTGGCCAGGGAGATCCCAGGCAAGGCTCAGCACAAGCCAAGCCTGGTTCCTCTCTGGTCCTCACTGCCCCTACCCCCATCTGTTCCAGCCTCAATCACTTCTGAATATCTGGGGTGAAGACTGAATTGATTCAGGGAGCCCCCCTCTTCACCCCTACCCACCTCTGCTTGGGAAGGGTGAGGCAGGCAGAAACACATATTGTAGCCTGAGTGATGCCTGAAAGTCCCTCATTCAAGCACTTTCCCTGAAGTTAAGCATTGCCCTGTTCCCACTCCCCTTGGCCGAAGAGCCCCTTCTGTCTCAGGGAGATTGGGGCGGAGCATTTCAGGGGTTAAGGGGGCACTCAGAGGGAATCTGCTTTGGATTGAAGCATTCTCCCCACAAGACTCCACTGAGCCCTCCCGGAGCAGCTGCTCTTCTACCTAGGGGCTCCTTAGCGCTCCGGCTGCCCCCTGTGCTCCGCCGGTCGGGCCCCCGCCTCTCCCCAGACCAGCCCCTCCTCCTGCGGGCAGCTGGGGATTGGCGGGCGGGGGGCGGGCCGGGGCGGGGCCGGGCGCCCTTCATCCCCAGCCGCCGCACTCCGCCGGGAGCAGAGAAGACAGCGCCGGCCGGAGCAGAGCACCGCGCGTCCGCACCCGTGAGGCCAGGTACCGCTGGGGGCGCCGACCCCCAGTCCAGGGGTACCGGGCGGGCCAAGCCCTACTGTCCACCCTCCCGTCTAGTGGTCGGGCTCTAGGCAGCTCCCCTCGCCAGCCCCGCCTCGGGGCAGGCGCCCCAGCCTCCTGCGAGCCAGAGCCCCGCGCGCTCGGACCCAAGTCTGGGGACCCGTCGGTCAGCGCTCAGCCTGAGCTTGAGCAGGTGTCCCAGGAGAGACACCTTCTCGCCTCGGAGCCTCAGCAGGGCCGGGTGGGACCACAGGAGGTCGACAGCATACGACGGACTTTCCGAGGCACGGCCCTAGGGGACCGGCTGGAGAGGGCCCCAGAGGGGGGGCCTGAACGGGGCCGGGATCAGGCCCTGGAGCGCTGCCCCGACGGGCACCCGACAGGCAAATGGGCCGGCAGGCACGCAGGGACTCCGGGTATATTTATCCCGGCTGCGTTGGGCAGGGGCTTGAGGACAGATCCGGCCAGGCTGCCTGAGGGGCCACGGAGCACATGTTGGTCCCAGAGCCCGTGCCATCTGCAGCGGGCACGTCGGGCACCGGGCACATGTGGTTTTCAGGCCTGGCCTGAGGGCGGGGCTCGATGTGCGCTCCTCGCCTCCCTGCGCGAGGCGGGGGTGTGAGAGGAGGTATCGCGCACCAGCTGAGGGAAAGGATCTGGACTTGGTTTGCAGAAGCCCGCCCCTCCCCATTGGCCCCTGCGATTGGCCACAACGAATGCATGCGTTTGTTTACACCCGGGGAGGGGGAGGCCAGGGGCGGGGCCAAAGGGGATCCGCCCTCTCCCCCACAGTGACCTGAGCCCTGAGCCCAGGTATATAGGCTCTAGCACAGGTCTGAGGGGAAGTCAAAGGTCCTTGCACCGTGGGGTTCACCTATACCCAGGCTCATCCTTCCTTCAGGCTGCCAGTACTGTCCTTCCTTCCATGACTGTCTTGGGCCACTGTGCTGTCCCTGGAAGAGGCCGTTGGATCTTCCACTCCTTCCTCTTCAGTACTTTGTCTGGCATGGGGGCTCAGTTGCTTCAGGAAAGGAAGCAAATCCCTCAGAGGTTCTCAGTCTGGAGCATAGAAAGCTGCAGCGATCTGAGGACAGTTCCATTTGGGGGACGGGGGTTCTGCACAACCATGGAAGGCTTCCTGCAGGAAGCACCAAAGGTGGGAGGAATTGGGAATGGATGAGGCCAGGCCTGGCACATCTCCAAAAGGGCTGGAATGACTGGAAGCAGGAATGAATCTCTGACTCCTTGGCGTGGGGGTGGGGGCAGGGAACTGTGTCTCTGGAGGAGGTAGTGGTGTATGTCTCAGAACTTTATTCTGCCTGGGCCCATAGAGCTCCTGCCCTCACTGGCTTCTCAAGCCACCCCTTTATTCATTACTGGTTCTTTTGGCCCACATCACACACACACACATATACACACACACACACACCTCCCCAGTTCAGGGCTCCAGGTGACCAGACCATGAGAGTTTGTTTCTGGTGCCTGCTGCCCTAGTAAGTAGCCTTGGAGCCCCAAGCAAATGGAGAAACTGAGGCACAACAGAACAGGCTGGGTGGTTTATGATTTCTGGGTGGGGTCAGGGAAGGTTTTTGAACTAACTTGAGTGTACCCTGAAAGTCTGAGCTGGGTGTGGGGATGGGCACTCTATTTGAGGGGAAAACATGTTTTCGATGAGTTTGGCATCTGTGTACACAGAAAGCTGGGGTGTGTGTGCTGTGACAGAATAGGGGCCCTGAAGGAGGACGTTCCAGTGCGGACATGGCTGGCGGGGGTCAGGGTGCCACTTGGAGCTGATGAGATGGGCTGGGGGCTTGTCAAGGACCTTGAACCCATTTTGTGCATTTAACATTTGCTGAGTACCTGCTGTGTGGCCTGTGCATAATCAGTCTGGTGTGTGGAGGACGGGCCTTTGACTCTGGATTGATGTGGGGTGGGTGAGGTGCTCCAAAGGATCAGGCGGGGCTTCTGGGGACCAAAGGGAAGGACCAGCTGCTGGGGCAGGAGGGGCTTTCCGGCCAGCGGCCTGTGGTGGCTTGGTTTTGAATTTCCGCTCTGCGGGCCACGTCCTGTACACAGCCTCTCAGCTGGCACGTCTGCACACGTGCGTGGCTGTTGGGGATGGGGTCACTCCAACTGATTGTTGTCTCCATATATCTTTTTCATTGTGTCGGTAGACAAACCATGGGTGCTGGACTAGGGGGCTCTTTCCAGCTGGGCCTGACATTGTGGCCCTAGTGGACTCAGTTCCACCCTCTGCATGTCCCTGCACCTGGCTAATGGGGGCGTAACCTGCCCTGTGGGAACCTGGAAATGCTCCGGCCGCCTTCGTGTGGGGTCCTCCAGGGTTCTGCCTGGTCATCCCTGCAGTGCCCACTGGGTGCTGCCCCATCACCTGGGCCTCGCTCCATTCCCACTTCCTGCTCCTTTCGGGGCTCTCTCTGTGTTTCACTGGCTGTCCGTTGTCATCTCTTGCTGTCTTGTCTTTGTCTTTCTCCATCTGGCTATCTCTGACTGGTTGGCCATTTCTGGTTGTCTGTCTCTCTCCGTCTGAATGTCTATCCACCTGTCTCTCTCTGTAGTTTTCTGTTTGTGTCCCTCCACATCCGTCATTATTTCTGTCTCCCTGTGCCTCTCTGTCTGGATCAGTATGCATGGACGCATGGATTGTGTGTGTGTGTGTGTGTGTGTGTGTGTGTGTGTGTGTGTTTTCTCTCCCTGTCTCTCTTCCCTCCCTCTGCCTCTCTATTTCTTCCTGACGTTGGAGGGAGTCTTTCCTCCAGGCTGACCTTGCCTTTAGCCCCCCCATCGGAGTCTCCAATGAGTCCTGAGCTGCCCCAGGCCCCTGCTCCAGCTTTCTTTGGGGCCAGAAGTCCGGCTGTCCAAATATTTGGCCGCCTCCAGGGGATTCCGGGTCAGCAGGGAGGAGGATGGGCTGGCTGGCTCGGGGTCTCCCCTGTTCCTGGGGGGCCATGGGCACGTGATGTCCTGTCCTCTGCCTCAGCTGGACCTCAGGCTGCACGTCCCTCTCAGCAGGCTGGCAATGGGGGGAGGGGGCTGCTGCTGGCTCTGGTTCAGTCTGGAACCAAGAGGTTCCAGCTGCAACCCCTCCCGGGGGCAGCCTGAGCAAGGAGGATCCAGGGTGGGAGGGAAGGCCGAGGTGTCTGGGGCTAGGCCCAGCTCTAAGCGTCTGTTGGGTGTCTAGAAAATGTACTCTGCACAGGAAAGTCCACCTTCCGGCTCCAGCTGGGCCCCTTAGATCCTCCTAGACACTTCCGGACGCCCAGAACACAGAAACACACACCGCAGACTCCAGGGCTCGGGAGCTAGGGTATGAGGGATTAGTTTGGCCAATAGAACAATGTTCTGGGCCATCTGCCTTTCCCTGGAGGTGTCCTTCCTGTATGCCAACCCCTCGGTATCAGCCAGGTGTTGGCCAAACACTAGCCATTTACACAGTGTTGTTGACAAAGAAGAAGTAGTAGATGAAGAACTGAGTCTACTGGGATCAAAATCTGGAGGAGGGGCACAGGGTGTGTTCTGAACACCCTCCCACACACCCTGTTACCAGACCCCTGACCTCAAGAATGAGCTTCACACCAATCCCTGTGGCCGTGCCAATTCAGACATGTCCACCAAATCCTCTTTCCCTGTTGACTGACAGCTTGCCCTAGGAGGGCATTTTCCCTCGGAAGCCTAGAGAAGTAGGTGGGCAGAGAGGTACCAGGCTGGAAGGCGCACCTTGTCTCAGTCAAGGAAGGGAGTGGTGATGATGGGTGAGCTGGAACTGGGGGTGGGGGCAGCCCTCATCCCTGAGCCCCCAGGGATAACTGTGATGGACCCTAAAAGCCAGGCCAGCTGCCTCTCCTCTGAGACCTGGTCTGAGGTTAGGGCTGCCCAGGCACAAGAAAACTGGAGGCCACGGCAGCAAGCTCTGTGGGGTCTGTGCCTCCACCAGCGCATGTGGCCATAGGACTGAAGGAAGGGCAGTGTGGATGCCCCCTGTAGCTGGCCCACTACTGCAGACCCACTTCCATCCCCGAGCATTGGGGAGGAAAGCAGAGAGGCGTGAATCCCACAGCAGGCAGGCACTGGCTGCTACCGTGTTTCCCGAAAATACGACCTAGCCAGACCATCAGCTCTACTGCGTCTTTTGGAGCAAAAATTAATATAAGACCCGGTCTTATTTTACTATAATATAAGACCAGGTATAATATAATATAATATAATATAATATAATATAATATAATATAATATAATATAATATAATATAATATAATACTGGGTCTTACATTAATGTTTGCTCCAAAAGATGCATTAGAGCTGATTGTCCAGCTAGGTCTTATTTTCAGGGAAACACAGTATGTGGTGGCCTGGATTCCTGAGCCTTGAAATCTTTAATTAGGCAACTCAACACCTGCCAAAGTGTGCCTGACGAATTCTCACCCTGTGATGCCTGCGTGGGCGGGCGTTACCTGCTGCACTAACCCTGTGGCTCCTGTTCCCTCCTGTCCCTTATCTCCCAGCAGAGCAAACAGGCCCCAGGGCAGTGGCCTGAGCCATCGATTTACTGCTCAAACCCAGGCTGCACCCATGACAGATGCCATTCTGATGATCCACCCAAGGTCACAGTGATCTCCCCACCCCAGAGCCTGACTCTGGGAGCCCAAGGAGGCAAAGGCATCAGAGAAGAACAGGAAGACACAGGTCATGAGTGGGGTATACTCTGACCAGTCACACAGTGAGGCAGGGCTAGGCCAGCCTCAGACTCAGAGTATCCACTCTGGGATTTCCACACAGTGGGTCAGGGTCTGCTGGCAGCTTTCCTTAGGCAGGGACAATCCCCTGAGTCCACCCTGACTCCCTGATAGAAAGGAGCCTGGGATGTGGCAGGCCTGAGGCATGGAAACTGTCAAAAATGGGCCGTCAGCCTCAGGGAATGGCTAGGGGTCCACGTGCCAGGCCCCCTAGCCCCCCAAGCCTTTAGCCCTACACTAGAATGAAGTACAGACTCCTTGACCTAGCCTTCAAGGCTTTGTTGGGCTTGTCTAGGGCACAGAACCTTCATTCTACCCTCACAGACTGCCTCATACCACACCTCAGGGCCTTTGCCCATGCTGTACCCTCTGCTGGAGTCACTGTTTCCTATTTTCAAACCTTGGGGATTCTCACTGGAATTTCAGAACTGGCTCCATCACCTCCTCCTCCAGGAAGTCTTTCTTGATGCCTCACTCTCCCCCTTTCTGAGTCCCAGCACTATGTGGCTCACACTCACTTGTAGCAGGAGCCATAGTATGAGGGATGTGTTTGGCGGTTTTGTGCCTTCCAGACTGAAAGCCACTTGAGGAAAGGTATTCCATGTCGTCTCTGCGATCTGAGGCTAACCTGAGACCCAGCAGTAGTAGACAGGCCCTGAAGATCCAAGCCCAAGTTCTGCTGGGGGAATGGGTAACCTGGAGCCAGGACCTCAGGTACCTTGGCCATGGGCTGTGGTCTCCCTGGAGGCAGTGCCTGGCTGCTAGGGAAGGATATTAAGGCAGAGAAGGGTACTTTGTCTAGGCTGCTGACTCAGCACACTCAGAGGGCCTGTCCCAGCCTGCCCAGGGCAGGAGGCCCGGCAAACGCACCCCAGCTGAGAGCTGGGGGCCCTCTGGAGTGACTCTGGAGACCAGGCGCTGGCACCTCCACACCCAGCTGGGGTCCTTGAAGGGTGCTGATGGTGAGGCTCTGGGCAGGGGCAGGAAGACAGGCTGACCTCTGGGACCCTGGTCCAGGGGAAGAGGGCGTGAGGAGAGGTGTTCACATGTCATGCTGCTGAGTGGGCAGGGCTAGAGGATAGAAGGGTTCAGATGGCAGCATCAGAGGAAGTAGAGGCAGACTGAGGACATCCAAGGGTGCCAGGGGTGTGGCCCCCAGGACTGACATGCCTGGGATCTGAACTCTGACCTGGGACTATCTGGGGCAAAGTGTGTGGGGGGGTGATCTGGTCTGTTCTGTGTTGCTGCTGCCTCTGGGCCACGGGCCTGAGGCCCAAGACCGGAGCCTAGCCTCCCCTACCCACACTCAGCCCCGAGTGCTAACTTTGAGACCACTGGTGCTCCAAGTTCAAGAGCAGACCTGAGACCATCGGGCTGTGGAGTGCGGATGGGGAACTCAGGGCAGCATTCAGGGTTCCCAAGCAGACAGGGTGCCATGGCATCAAGACAAGGCTCTGGCTGAGCTGCCCAGCTGTACTGCCCCATCCCTGGTCACCACTCTGGCCTCAGCTCCCTTGCTGGCTCATCTGGCCCTCAGACTGTCCTTGTAGATCTTGGGGACACTATGCCCAGGTACCTTCTGAGCCTAGGGTAGATGGTTCCCAGCCCCAGGGTCAGGAGAGGCGCCAATGAGCTGTCTGGGCAGTGGGCAGGGCTGAGGGATGGAAAGGAGGGGAGTTGGTTCCTTTGACACCCAGCAGAGCTATGCCGTAAGAGCAGAGAAGGGGGACTGATCCAGTGGTCCAGGCCCTGAGCTCCTGGCCTGGGGCACCTAAGGGTGGGAGGTCCCTCGCAGGGAAGGAGAGGCTTGAAGGAGAACGTGGCCTTCAGGCCAGGGTTGTGTAGAGAGTGAGGCCTGTGTGGTCTAGAGAACTGGGCTCTGGGGCACCCATTTCCTGGAAGGCCCCCTGAGGGCCCTTTGCAGCCAGGCGGGCAGGGCCCAGGTGTCCAGCTACCCAGCACTGCCTCAGGCCTCCTGGCTCCAGGGGGGCGGGTAGCCTCTGCGCCTGCCGTTCCCAGCGCCAGCTCTCAGCCCACAGAGGGCCCTTTGTTCTGGCTGCCAGCAGTGCCCGCCGGGCGGCTGGGAACAGGGCCCACAGCCCTCACCCTCTCCCGAGGCCTCCAGCCGTCGGGCCATGCCATTGTAGGTTGGCTAGGAGGCCCCTGGCACACAGGGCCAGCACAGGAAACCGTCTCCCAGTATTAACGTCAGGGAGGGATAGTCAGTCCAGGGCCCACCCCCAGAGTGGGGCCTGGCAGCCTGGGACTCAGCATACGAGGGTCCTGGCGCCACTGGACTCTGAACTCAGGTCATCCAGTTGACCTTCACTTCACAGGTGGGGAAACTGAGGCCTCAAGGGCTTGCCTAGGCGTGTGTGTCACGGGGGGGGGAGTGCTATGTACTGGCTAAGGTGTCCCCTCAGGATGTCCCGGAGAACTCAGGTGTCTGAACTCTACCCCCCCCCAAGGCAGGTCCTCAGGAGGCAGCAGGCAGAGTGGCATGTGCGTGTCTGTCCTGAGTGACCCTCCGGGAGATGTTCTACGGCCTCCCTCCCGGTGGGAGGCTGTGCCGTGGGCCCAAGGGTGGGGTAATCAGCGAGACCATCCGCTCTGCAGACTTCTGAGTGTTGGTGTGTGAGCTAGCACTCCGGGTGCTGACCCCTGAGCCATGCAGGCACCTCTGCAGACAGAGATGGTGGAGCTGGTGCCCAACGGCAAACACTTGGAAGGACTACATCCAGTCACTACCCCCACAGCAGGCAACCAGAGGTGAGCAGAGGAGGGACCCCGCTGTGGTTCAGGGCAGGGTGTAGAGCGAGGGGCTGGAGCTGAGCTGCCTGCCCTGGCCTGTGCCTGCAGGGTCGAGGGCCCCCGGCAGAGCTGTGTGGAGGGTGAGGGCTTCCTGCGGAAAAGCCCCAGCAAGGAGCCACACTTCACTGACGTGAGCCAGGGCAGTGGAGGGGGGCTTGGGGACACCGTTGGGAGCTCGGGTGCAGTAATGAGGTGCTCGGGGGCAGCAATGGGCGGCTGACGGACAGTGAGGGGAAGGCTGAGAAGCCCTCCACTACTGCTGACTCCCCCAGCCCTCCCCATCTCACTCTGCGCCCGCAGTTCGAGGGGAAGACATCGTTTGGGATGTCAGTGTTCAACCTCAGCAATGCCATCATGGGCAGTGGTATCCTGGGGCTCGCCTACGCCATGGCCAACACGGGCATCATCCTTTTCCTGTGAGTGCTGTCAACAAACCTTCTAATGACAGGAGCCCTCAGTAAGCCGCCAACCATGACCTCCCAGGACCCATTAGTTTCCTGTCCCAAGGCCCAGATTGCAATGGGTGGGCACTTACACTCAACCCAAACCATGGCTAAAAGAAACAGCCACGGCCAGACAAATATACCTCACTTCCCAATAAACCCACTGCGATTACGACACAGGGCCAGTCTAACAGGCCTGAGTCTGTCCTTCTACCACATTTACACGTGACGGACAAATCCCCACGGCCAGGCTTGTGTGGGCACACGTGTCCTTACCTGGGCGCTCTGCCCTGCAGCCAAATGGAAAACATGTTTGTTCCAAGAACTCAAGGGGAGGTGGTACCTGGAGGGCCTCTTCTGGGTCGTGCTCCATCCTGGGTCAAACTGGGTGGTGTTCACCAGCCCTGGGGCCGGCTGAGCTTGCAACCACACATGTTGGGGATCCAGACACCTTGGCCACAGACCTCGCCCATCCAGGCCCCCCCCCCCCCGAGCTCATCGCCCCCTGCCAGCCAGGGGAGCCCCAGTGGCCTTTCTTTTCATCCGTCTTCCCCAGGTTCCTGCTGACGTCTGTGGCCCTGCTCTCCAGTTACTCCATCCACCTGCTACTCAAGTCCTCAGGGATTGTGGGTGAGCCCCAAGCCAGCCTATAGCGAGGGAGGAGCAGACTGGGAGGGGCAGTCTTGACTCTCCCGATCCCCTGTGCCCACAGGCATCCGTGCCTATGAGCAGTTGGGCTACCGTGCCTTTGGGACCCCGGGAAAGCTGGCAGCAGCCCTGGCCATCACGCTGCAGAACATTGGAGGTGCGGCCTGCGGGCAGACACAGGCAGACGGGGGGCGGGGGGCTGGCCGGTTCGACTGACCCCAGCACCCGCCCACCCATCTCCCCACAGCCATGTCCAGCTACCTGTACATCATCAAGTCTGAGCTGCCCCTTGTCATACAGACCTTCCTGAACCTGGAGAAGCAAACTTCGTGAGCCCCAGGGTGGGGCGGGGCTGGGTTAGGGTGGGAGGCCCTAGTCCACTCCTAACACCTAGTCCACCCCTGACCCCGGGAGACCAGACTGGGCTAGTGGGACATGAGACAAAGCCGACAAGTGGCTGGTGGAGGGGCAAAAAGCTGCCACCAGAGTTAACATTCAGTTCACCTCCGTTTATGAAGCACCTAGGGGGACCCCAGGAGGGCCATGTGGGGCTGTGACGAGGCTGAGGGAGCTGGGCCCCGCCTGTGAGCACGGAAGGACCTGAGAGCCTCAGGCTTAGTCTAAGCGCCTGCTGCTCCTGACTGTGGCTTGGGTGTTAGCTCTCCCACCAAGAAATTAAGCCCACGGTGTCCCAGTTGCCCATCAGTAGTTTAGCCAGCATTGATGGCATCAGCCACATTTTGTGAGTGAGGGCAGAGAAGACAGCAGACCCAGCCCTTGGCAACATGGCCCAGGCAAGTAGAGGGTCTGTGAGGCTGAGAGCAAGAAGGAAACAGCCAGAAACCCCCCTCCCTGGGGGGTCTTTCCCAAGGAGTTGGTCTTTGGGCTTGCCTTGAAGAATGGTCCCATTCCTTCTCCCTTTAGTTGCCTGCACTCCCTCTCCCATGCGAGGGTGGGGCAGGATGGTGCAGGATGCAGGGGGGACCACGGGAGCACAGGTTATTGGCCAGTCCCTGAGACCCCCTGGAAAATGCCCCACCTCCCAGAGCCAGGGTTTTTTCATTCCACCCACCTCCCTGAGCCTGTCGGGGCCACTTTTTGGGGAGGCTGGACCCAGACCTGTGTGTCCTGAGAAAGACAACAGCAGGGAGTCTGATCTTGACGATTACCAAGCAGGCACTGCGTGCCTTAGTCCTCCTCACTCAGAAGGAGAGTGCTGAAAACATGCCCATTTTGCAGATGGGGACAGGAAGACTCAGAGCTGTAGACCAGTATTCTTTGGAGGTCATTCAGTGGCACCACTGGTGACTCCGACTGGAGGTGGAGGCAGGCCAGCCCCACGAGGTTGTGTGCCCTCTAACCTGGGCTTTCCACTCCCATTCTTCAGGGACTGGTACATGAATGGGAACTACCTGGTCATTCTGGTCTCCCTCACCATCATTCTGCCCCTGGCACTGATGCGGCAGCTCGGTGAGTGTGATGGGGCCAGGGCCTTGGAGAGAGATGTTGGAAGGATGTACCATGAGGGGACCCCAAGTCTCACAGCACCCCCACTTTGCAGGCTACCTGGGTTATTCCAGTGGCTTCTCTCTCAGTTGCATGGTGTTCTTCTTAATTGCAGTGAGTCACCCTCTGTGCTGGTGGAGGGAAGGGGCAGGTCTAGGGGAGTCCTCTGTCAGAGGGAGGGGGCAGGTCTCCTGGGGGAGTCCTCTGTCAGGGAGGGGCAGGTCTCTCTGGGAAGCCTGGGTCAGAAGGCAGCTCCCTCGGTCCCATCTAGAGGTGGCTTCAGTGTGATTTCCCAGGCAGCCTAGGCTGGCCCTGGACCGTCACCCTCACCCTCCCACCAGGTCATCTACAAGAAGTTCCAGGTGCCCTGCCCACTGCCTCCCAACTTTGCCAACATCACAGGCAACATCAGTCTCATGGAGGTCACCAAGAAGACGCAGCTGCAGGGGGAGACTAGCACTGCAGACCTCTGCACCCCAAGCTACTTCACACTCAACATACAGGTTCTGACAGGCTGGGGTCAGGGCAGGGGCCCGGTGAGAGTGTGGGGGCTGCCCTGACTCAGTCCCCATGTTCCCCCAGACAGCATACACCATCCCAATCATGGCCTTCGCCTTCGTCTGCCACCCGGAGGTGCTGCCCATCTACACAGAGCTCAAGGAGTAGGTTCCGTGGCTGGGAGAGGGAGCAGGGCTGCCTGGCGCTGCTTTGCAGGAAATGGATGTGCTCCTGAAAGCGGGGAAGGGAGTGACAGGAGCCAAGTCATTTCATCAAAGGTCTCCATGGCAGCTGCGGGTGGTGACTGGGGGCAAGAAGGAGGCTTCCTCGCTGCCAGATGGGGAGGGTGTGGTGCCAGAGAGGTCCCAGGGCACGTGGGGGTCTCCTAGCGTGGCCCCGCTTGGCACCAACCCCTGCTCTGCCCCTCGTAGCCCCTCCAAGAGGAAGATGCAGCACATCTCCAACCTGTCCATCGCTGTGATGTATGTCATGTACTTCCTGGCTGCCCTCTTCGGCTACCTCACCTTCTACGGTACGGCTGCACTGGGGGCGGAGGCAGAGGCCAGGCTGGGGGCAAGGGGCTGGCCAGTGGCCATGGCACCCTGCGTACTATAGGCGCTCATTAGGTGTGTGATGCCTAATGGTGCCCTGCAGCTGTGGAGGTGAGTCTGTTGCCACCCCCCCCCAGTGTCAGGGTCCACCCAGCCTCAGAGCCCGCCCTGCCTGGGCTGCCTGCTGACCACCCTCCCTGCCTGCCACAGACAGGGTGGAGTCCGAGCTCCTGCACACCTACAACAAGGTGGACCCATTTGACGTGCTGATCCTGTGTGTGCGCGTGGCCGTGCTGACGGCAGTCACACTCACAGTGCCAATCGTTCTGTTTCCGGTGAGCCGGTGGGCAGACGGCTGGGTGGCTGGACCACTGGGGCTGGGACTGATGGGGCTGACAGATTGATGACCCCCGCACCCGCCACAGGTGCGCCGCGCTATCCAGCAGATGCTATTTCCAAACCGGGAGTTCAGCTGGCTGCGGCACACGCTCATTGCCACTGGCCTGCTGACTTGTATCAACCTGCTGGTCATCTTCGCCCCCAATATCCTGGGCATCTTCGGGGTCATTGGTGAGGATCTGGCCCTGCTGGGTATTGCCCCAGAGAATTTCCCTCCTGCAAATTCTGGCAGATTCCTGAGCTCAGATCTTGTATCTAGGTGATGACTTTTGGCCATATGCACGGCTCGTTCTCCCGTCTGAGATTGTGTTCTTAGGTTATTCTAACCCCTTCTGAGGGCTCAGAACCACTTAGTCAGTTCTCCTTGCTGGGGCATGGTATGGAGCCCGGGGGTCAGTGGCCTCCACAAAGGAGGGTCTTGTCCCCATTTCACATATGAGGAAACTGAAGTACAGGGTGATTAAGGGAGTAGCAGAGCAATAGAGCTGATAAGTGGGGAGCCTTGATTCAGCTCCAGGATAATGGGACTACAGCTTTGGTGCTCTGTCCACTGTCCCAAATCAGTTGGGGCTCTGAGCTGGAAGGTCAGCAATTCTGAGACATCTTTGGGGTAGCCCCACGTAGGAGACTGACTCCCAACCCAGCTCTGCTGGCACCGACACACACCTGGGGCTGAGTATCATGGATATCAGAGACAGGACTCTTGGTTGTGGATGTCCGAAATCCAACTCAAAATGAGTTAAGCAGGAAAGAATTTTGGGCTCAAACAATGGAAAAGCCTTCAGGAATAGCTATATCCAGGAGCCCAAGATCCTCAAGGCTCCGTCTCTGTCTTGTGGCTTGCCCTTCCTTTTTGCTGACTTCATTCACTGACAGGATTCTTCGGACACCAACGGCACTAGCCTTCCACCCTGGTGGGCAAAGAAAAAGGGGAGGGGCTGGTGGGCTTTCCAGCATCTGGGAGGCTTTCTAGTGGAGTCTCAAGCTGAGACCCCAACCCCAACAAGGAATGTTTGATCTCATTGAAGGGTCCACCCCCGAACGTTATTCAGCAAGTGGCCCTGAGCCTGCAGTGGCCATGCCTTGTTCTTCACAGGTGCCACCTCTGCCCCATGCCTCATCTTCATCTTCCCTGCTGTCTTCTATTTCCGCATCGTGCCCACTGAGAAGGAACCTGCAAGGTCCACACCCAAAATCCTGGTGCGAGGGGCTGGAGGCCAGTGGGCTGGTGTGGGCTGAGGGGCTGCCCTGAGCTCAGCTGAGCCTGACTTCTGACTCCACAGGCCCTTTGTTTTGCTGTGCTTGGCCTCTTGCTGATGACCATGAGCTTGAGCTTCATCATCATTGACTGGCTCTCGGGGACCAGCCGGCATGGAGGGAGCCACTAGGACAACCCAATCTTCTTCTGTCTCCTCATCCTAGTATCCCTGCCCACACGCTTTCACCCAGTGGCCAGTCGGGGGGAGGAGAAAGACGTGATTAACACTATGGCATCTGGCCCTGCCTCACGTCCTCTCTGTGAAAGGTTTTTGTTAAAGAGCCAGGACCAAGGCCCTTGGGCCACTACCCTGAGGGGCTTCCGGGCTGCAGAGGCCTCCTGAGCTGAGAGCACGGTGAGCTGTGCCTCTGCTCCCCTCTTCTTGCCTCAGATCCAAACCCAAGCCCCTTATCCTCTCTGCACAGATGTGTACCTGAGGCCTGACAGCTGCCTCCTGGGGTCACACAGCCTGCAGGGGCACATAGAGCTGAAGCCCAGGACTGCAGCCATCGCCCCTCCTTGCTGCTGGGCCAGTCTGCATGCTGGAGCCCCATCTCCCAGCCCTTGCCTTCCCTCTTTCTGTCCCCTAGGTCCCGCACAGCCACTTGGGCTTAGGTCCTTGGATACTTTTGTCCCCTTGTCCCATCCCCTCTACCAGGAGCAGAACCCCCACCCTATACCTGGAGCCCACAGGCTCTTTTGAGGGTGAGGCTGGTGTGGGTACCCCCAATGGGCCCCTACCCTGCCCCTTCACCAGTCCTGGGGAGGCTGGGACTCCCCCCACCCCAAGCCTGGGCCATAGCTCACATTCCACTGTGGGGAGAAGAGAGAGATGGGGCCCAGAGCGGCTCTGTCTCTGGGAGCCAAAGCCCCCAGGGGCCAGCCTGGGGCAGGGGTGGAGAGGCTGGCTGGCAAACCCCCTTTTATAAATATTATACATAAGACCAGCTGTGTTTTATATTGTGAATCTCCACGGTCCCTGGATTCCTGGAAAGTAGAGTGAGAGCCAGGACATGGATGGTGATAGAGGCCACTCCTGCTTCTTCCCCGGGATGAGGCTGGGGACAGGGTGAATCCCCTACCCCACCCCGGCCCCTGCCTCCCAAACCAACCGTGGTGTGCTCAGGCCTGGGCCACATTCAGCACAGACCTGCTTTCTCACGGGTGAGGTGGGGAGGAATTAATGAGGCCCCAGGAAATGGGACAGAGAGAGGCCTCCGGAAGGAGGCAACGTGAAGTGCATCCCCAGCAGCCACATAGAGGGTCTGAGCTGGGGGCAGCTGCGGAAGCTCTGTGGAAGGGCCCCCTGCCCTCCCCTGGCTGCCATGTCAACCCTTTGTCAATGCCTTGAGTCTGGAAACAAAAGTCCAGGGACCCTGTACCCTATCAGTCTGATCTTTTTATGAATAGTAAAACCCACTGTGAATAAAGGTGGGTTAATGTGTCCCTGTATATGGGGCCTGAATTTTGAATGGGGGAGTCCAAAGCAGGGCAGGAGCTGCAAGGACGCAGGGCAGCCTCAGGTGCCCTGGTCTGGGTGGGGCTGGGAAGCTGCCCATTGCCTGGGGCAGGCCTGAACCAGCTGGGACCCAGCGGGATGGAGCTGCCTAGGCCTTGGCACCAAATTCTCATTAGGAGAGACCCTGCGCCTGGCGAGGCCGCCAAGGAAAAAGCTGCAGGAAAAATCCAGTTTGAACTGGCAAGGAGGCTGCCAGCATGGGAAACCCCTGAAGAAAGAACTTCCTCAAGTTGGTGGCTGCTAGGCCCATGGCAGTGCCAGCCGGTCAGAGGGGAGCTTCCTGAGTCTGGTTCCCATCAGCCCCGGCGCCTGACTCCAGCCTGGGGACTCACCCAGGAGACCCATGGCCCTAGAAAAGAGCTGGACACTGGCCTAGAGGTGGCTGCAGCCCAGAATGCCCTGGCATGAAGGGCTGCCCTCTGGGGATCTCTGGCTTTTTCCTCATCAGATGGGTCTATGCCCTGCCTAGGGCCCTGGGCTCCTGCGGAGAGGGAAGCAATACAGTGCAGGGTCCCTGCTGCAAACAGACCCTGGGTTCTTTTCTCAAATTCCCTCCCCGCAAAGCAGGCTGCAGGTCAGAGCAGCAGCAGGACTGCCTGGAGTCTCTTAAGACCCCAGACCTGGCTTCAGGCCTCTCAGCCCAGGGGGATGTGCTGCTCTTGCCCTTACCATACACACACACACACAACTGGGGTGGAGGAAGGACCCTGGCCCTGGGAGGCCATCGTCTCTGCCTGCCCAGCAATGTCTCCTCCAGACTCTTGGGGGGAGGCTGCAGGAAATGTGGCCACTCTATCCAAAAACCAAGTGTCTGCATGACTTCAGATGAGTAACTCTCATCCCTAGTTGTCAAGTCCCAGACACTCGGCCTCCGTGAGGATGGGTCTGCAGGCCCGTGGTCATCATTAAGCATTTTTGTATGTTTGGAAATTTTCCCCAGGTCTTTTTTCTTTTAAAATATCGCACTGAAAAAAAAATTGCTCTCTTTGGAATATTGACAAGATAAAACAGCCAGAAAGTCCAGCATAGAAGTCTTCTATATTTCTTTTCACTGCTTTTCTTATGCCTGCTTGTAACAGAAAAGTAAGAAAATATAGACCAGGAAAAGGGACCAAAGCCTGGGCCTTGGTCTCCCTGCCCGCACCCAGGTCGCCTGTGTGCCCAAGCACACATTCACCGATCAATCGAAAAGGGATTCATTAGTTCATTCAACATGTTTTTATTAAGATTCCCTATGTGCCAGTACTTGTGCACACTGCAGTGAACAAATTGAAGACTTATATTCTGGGTGGGGGATTGGATTCGAATCAGAAATATGAAACATAATCCGTAAGTTACATCATTTGTTAGAAGAAGCTCAGTACTATGGGGAGTAAAAATGGCAAGGTGTGCGTGATGGAGAACAGGGAGTCTGAAGGTGGGTCAGTGTGGGCCTCACTGAGAAAAGGACATTTGATCAGAGATTTGGAGAGGGAGGAAGCTACGTGGATTCCTGCAGGGAATGGTCCCAGCCAGAGGGATCAGCCAGTGCAAGGTCCTGAGGAAGAATGTGCCTGGCATTGAGAGGAGCAGTCAGGAAGCAACTGTAGCTGATGTTAGGTGATGTGGGAGACGATAGAAGGGGCAAGTGGGGACTAATGAGAAGGCCAGATGTTGTCAGCTACCTTAAGGACTTTGGACTTTTCTCTGGGAAAGATAAGAGCCAGTGCAGGGTCCCAAACACATGGGGAGCAAAATCGGACTCAGTAGCAACTCTAAGTTTTAAATGGATTATTCTGGCTGCTGCTTTGATACTAGACTCTGGGCAGGGGTTGGGAAGCCACGAGTGACACCCACACAAAGGCTACTGCAGTTGTTCTAGACAAACATATTGAGGGACTCAGCCCAGGTGGTGACATAGTTGTGGCAAAATTCTGGGCTTGTCCCGAAGGTAGAGGTGCTTGTCCTGATGGTTTGGGTAAGAGGGGAGGGGCAGAGACAAGTTGAGAGTGACACAAAGCCTGTCTAGGGACCAAGCTGCCACAACATCCACTGAGGGAGCAGGCTTGGGCGGGAAATCAGTTTTACCAATGAAACATTTAAAACACTGAATGGACATCAAAGTGGAGATGTCACGTTGACTTGGGCGTATAACCTGAGTTCAGTATAGCAGCCAGCACTGGAGCTTTGGATCTGGGAGGCAGAGCGAGCGGGACCCTTAAAGCCAGGGGCCTGGATGAGATGGGGGGGGTGACTTTAGACAGAGGAGGGCAGCGGTCAATACTGAGCCCTGGAACATTCTTGGCAGGAGGTAGGAGTGATGAGGTGGAACCAGCAAAGGAGCGGAACAGGAACAGCCAGGAGATGGGAGGAAACCCAGAATGGGGGCACCGGGAGCCAGGCCAGCATCAAGTGCTCAGGGAGGTGAGGGTAGAGAACAGACCGAGATGTGGGCCGCTGAAGAACTTGACCAGGGCTGTTTTGTGGAGGGAGGGGCAAACCTGACTGGCATGGTTGGAGGAGAGAGAGGTAGGAACTCAAAAGACAACTTGTGTGAAGTGAGAGGAGCAGGGCCAACAAAGGCTTTTAAGGAAGGCTAGGAAGAAGAAACTATGGAGGATAAGAGATTGGAAGAAGCTGGTAGGATGGTGGGTTGGGGGTAGGTAAAGTACTTTTGGGTCAGGGCCCTGAAGAAACTGAGCTGGAAGACAGTAGATGGAGGTTGGACAGTTGGCATCAGGGAGAATGCAGGGTGACAGCTGTCCAGCCTGGCCACATGCTGGTAGCTAGGAACCTCGTGGGTGGAAGATGCAGCCAAGAATGTTATGGAGGGACCCAGAGGAACATCATCTTATGTCTGTCTTGACCTCAATTTAAAGTCATCCAGCAACTAACTTTCAAACAGTAATAATTGACTGAAAGTTACTTAGAAAAAAAGAGTAGCCCCGGAAAAACTCCTGAAAGAATAAACTGCTTTCAAAACCACACAAGGCTGCGAACCTGTCCTGCCAGGCACTGCCAGACGCGGACAGGATTATAGACCGAGACCAATTCCCACCAAACCGGGAGAGAGCGGCCTCTGCTGCCGCCTGGCGGTCACCGTCCGAAGTGTGGGTTGCCCCTTGAACCACCCGACACGTAGCCCCATGGGCTGCCTGACTTTGGAGGGGTTCCAGAAGGGAGGAAGGGGCTGGACAACCAGACTCATCCTTGACCAAGCGTTCGGAAAGCCCAAGTATCACCCAGCTCCTCTTCTTATCCTGCCCACGTCTTTGGGGTCAAACTCAGCCGGAGCCCCCACTACGCACCCGCTTCCCGACTGGGCGCAGGCATTGAGCACCGAACAGTCCGACCTTGATGGTGCAGGGGGAGTTCCCACCCGGATAATTACCCAAATCAGCATCTAATCTCCGCTGTGAATTTGAGGAGGTGGAGGCGGAGAGTGCCCTATAACAGAGAGTATGAAGATTCCAGGACCAGAAGAAGCAGAAAGGCGGGTGTCGTAGAACGATCTTAGGATGGGCCCAGAGTGGCTACAGCTGGAGGAGGGCCTGCCGGCCCGGGGGCAGGGCAGGGCGAGGGCGCTAATGCGCCACGGAGGGCTCCGATCAAGAGGACGCTGAAAGGCTGCTGCTCTGTGCAGGGAGGGCCTCTCTGGCCACCGAGTGGCAGATCGGCGGTGGCGGTGTCGGGACCGAAGGCAAACAAGGCGAGAGGACAGGCCCTTCTGGGGGTGACTGCAAATCCTAATCGGGAGGAGAGGAGATGGCTGCGGGGAGGTGAGGGGATGGGCCGGCCTCTGCTCCCGCGCTGTGCCCCGGGCCCGCCAGGAGGCGCCGTTGCCCCGCGAAGCCTGGCCGGGCCACCGAAATCTCGCACTCCGGCCTAGAGAGGCCCCGGAAGAGGCGGGGAAGCGCGCTCAGAGGCCGCTTCCGGCTTCAGCGGGGCCTGGGAGGCCTGAGTCGGGGGAGGCCGCCGTGGGCGGGGCGCGGGTGCCAGGGGTGTGCGTTGGGCCGCGGCCTCGGGCAGGCAGTGTCGCGGGGTCCCAGGGCAGGGGCGGGATCCCGGGCAGGAGGCGGAAGGTGGACGGACAGGCCCTGGTCGGCGAGGCTGCTCCCTGCACGGCTGTCTGCCCCACGCCTGCGTCTCCTGGCCTCTTACCTTGTGAAATACAGTCGTGGGGTCCCTGGGGAGCCTGGCGCTGGCCGACACCTGGGGGCAGGGCTAGGAAGACTTCCGATCGATGGAGAAATGGGGTGGAAACTCCAGCAGTGGAGGTGCACACAGGTGGAGAAGCAGATATGGGGTGTGGGGGACCCCTTTAGACTGGTTTTCTTTAAATGTTTGAGCAGTGTCCATTTGGAGGAGGGGCTAAGCCTGTGGGCAAGGCTGAAAGGGGCTTGGCCAGCGTAAACCTGCTGGAAGCTCAGCGCAGTTACACGTGACCGGCCTCCTCCCCTGCCCCCCCCCCACACACACATTTCGCCAGAGCTCCCATCTCTAGGGGACATGGGCAGCCCAGTCTCCATAGGCTTCACTCCAATACCCTTAACTGCTCTACATGGTGGCCACCCCCTGCCTCGCTCCCTGCCTTCTCTCTTGTTCACAGGTGGCACTCCTCATAGCAGCCAGAGGGATCTTTAAAATACTGGATCATGTCACCCTGCCTAACACCCCCCCCCCAATAGTTTCTGTCACACTTGGAACAAAATTTAAACTTCCCTTCCCTGTGATTCTGATGGTCTGGCCTCTGCTGACTACCCCTGGCGCTGGGCCACAGCCAGGCCTGTGGTATACACACCATACTGGTCCTGACCTCAGGGCCTTTGCACTGGCTGATAGCATCTCAAAAGCTTTTCTCCATGAGCCTGAAACAGTCCCCAACCAGGCTCATTTCTCTAAGTGTTTAGTTGGCTTCAGTCACAGCATTTGCTCTCTGCGGTTAAGCGAAGCAACGTCCCATGCTCCCAGGGTTCAGTGACCAGTATCCATCCCCGGAAAGGTCCCCCCCTTCTTTTCTTCCCCCCATCTATAGGAAGCCTGGGAGTCCAGGTGGCTTAGCCTTGGAGGCACCTCATGAGCTGCTTGCTATTGCATCACCTTCATTAGGGCTGTTTTACTCCTTCATTGAATTAAATTCCAGGAAGCAGTGCTAATAAAGGCCTAACGAGTCGCGGGAGAGGCACCAGCCCCAGCCTTTGGACAGCAGGACAGGGAGGGTTAGGCAACAGGGTGAGCAGAGGAGTGGCTCCTGGGGATAGGGTCGATTATCATTTCCCAGGCCCTCTAAGGACCCTGGGTTTCCCAGAGGAGGTAGCCTTTAGAGACTACATGTGGCAGGCACAGTGGCAAGTTGGCAAAGCAGAGCTCAGCTCAGACCCTGGCCCCAAAGCCCTGAGGGCTCCCTGGGTCCCTTCCCAAGGCACCGGGCAGTTCTCCCTGTCATATCAGTAGCACCCTGAGTGCCAAGACCAGTTGGATTTGCAGGGCCATACAAGAGTCACTGGCTTGGAGATGCTGGTGCCTGCTGCAGGCTCAGTCCCACCCCTACCTCAGCATCCCCTGGGGACTTGGGAACCCCCTGCCTGCCCTACTCCTCAGTAATGCCTCACGGCAGTCCTGTCTCACACTGCTGTGCCTCTTGTTTTCGCTATCCTGGCCGGGCTGGCTGCCTTTCTGTTCCAGAAACACCCAGCCCCTACCTATACTTTCAGAATAGCCTTGGGGCTCACTACATGCCACACAGAAGGTCCAGCTTTTCCTGACTTCCTGTCTTGCACCAGGCTGAGCAGGGTGAGGAACAGAGACCCCCTCAGTGGGCTGTGACACCCCAGCCTGTAGGCTCCAGGAACAGGAAGCTGCCTTGCAGTTGCCTCTACCGGTCACTCTCTTCTCTTGGCTTATCATATAGTTGGTCCCTTCTCATCATTCAAACTTTCCCTCCTGCACAATCCTCCCAGTGGCTCCCATGTCACCCTGTTGATTTTCTCCAAAACTGTGCAGTTCATTTCCCTCTTTACTTTGTTTGGCACGTGCTCCTGGAGTACAGGGTCATAGCCGTCTCCCCTACCGTAGAGTTCTAGGCACAATAGGTTCACAGTAACCACTGTGTCAGTATCAGGTGAAACCTCCTAGCCCACCCAGAAACTTCGAGTGAGGAGTGCTGGGGGCCTGAGTTCAATTGTTTCTTTTTTTTTTTATTTTTAAGATTTTTATTGAGAAAGGGGAACAGGACTTTATTGTGGAACAGTGTGTACTTCCAGGACTTTTTTCCAAGTCAAGTTGTTGTCCTTTCAATCTTAGTTGTGGAGGGTGTGGTTCAGCCTCAAGTTGTCCTTTCAGTCTTAGTTGTGGAGGGCACAGCTCAGCTCCAGGTTCAGTTGCCATTTCTAGTTGCATGGGGCACAGCCCACCATCCCTTGCGGGAGTCGAACCAGCAACCTTGTGGTTGAGAGTCCACGCTCCAACCAACTGAGCCATCCCGGAGCTCAGCGGCAGCTCAGCTCAAGCTGCTGTGTTCAATCTTAGTTGCAGGGGGCGCTGCCCACCATCCCTTGCGGGGCTCAAGGAATTGAACTGGCAACCTTGTGGTTGAGAGCCCACTGGCCCATGTGGGAATCGAACCAGCAGCCTTTGGAGTTAGGAGCATGGAGCATGGAGCTCCAACAGCCTGAGCCACAGGGGGGCCCCAAGCCAATTGTTTCTGAAGGAGGTGGATAACCAGGAAGGGGCACCCTGGACCTCCCAGGCTTGGGACTGTTCCTTTTGGAGGGACAGAAGCCTGGGAGGAGAGGTTTGAAAGAAGGGACAGAGAGGACAGCGTAACTGACTCAAATCTCAGAACTGCTGTTGGGCTAAGAAGCAGGAAGTTCAGGGGACGTACCAGGAGGTGGAGCCTGGCTCAGGGTGGCAGGGAGGGGCCAGCTCTAGCCACTGAGCTCTACTAGCAAAAGCTGCTGAGGTCCTGTTTGCAAGGCTGTGATTTGGTGGTCACGAGGCCTTGCCAGGACTCCCTGCCCCCGGAGAGCCATGGAGATGGGTGGTCAGGACCCCGGACTCGGGATCCCTCTGGGGTCCTGCCTGTTCCTGGACTCTGGGTACGGCAGACACACCTAGTCTGAAACTGCCTTTAGGGAAGTGCCAGCAGCTTCCCCTTCCCGGAACCTGTAGGCTGGGGTGTCACAGCCCACTGAGGGGGTCTCTGTTCCTCACCCTGCTCGGCCTGGTGCAAGATAGAAATCAGGAAAAGCTGGACCTTCTGTGTGGCCTGTAGTGAGCCCCAAGGCTATTTTGGCTGGGTAAGCCGTTCTCCATTCCACTACTGAAGTGCCACCTCAGTTCTGCTGGATGTCATTTCACTGTCTTTTATGGTCCAGTCCAGATGGTGCTGGGCTGGTGTGCACAGGGACAAGTCATATCTCCTCTGGCGTGCGTGAGGCCCTGGCGAGGCAGCCACCCCTGCCCCTAAAACAACATCTTTCAAAAGGACTCCTGGCTTCCCAAGTGTGAAGGAAGCAGGTGATGTCCCTCATTGTATGACCATGGATGAGTCTTGGGCCCTCTGGCCTCAGTTGTCTCAGCTGTAAAGCAAGGAGTTTCTCCGGTTCTGACCCTTGATTTTCTCCCTGGTCCTTCCCCAAAGCCACCCGACCTCCCTGTTCCCTATTCCTGGAACACTTCTTCCTCGGTGCTCTTCTCCCTCGAGCACTCTGTACATCACCTTCCCCAAGAAGGCTCTCTAATCTTAGTTTCTCCCTTCTCTGCACACACAATTATGGCACATATTTTTACAGTGTCAGCAGGATTAGTTGTTCACACCTCTCCCAGTTCTAGGATCAGGGACCCCTGGAAGGGTGGGATAGCGTTTGTGTGATTCACTCATTTAAGTTGACATATATTTACCCGTCACCCTCAAGGACTATGCTGTAAGGGCTCTGGAACCAGAGACTCGGGTGGGAAAGACACTGAGATCTGGCTGGGGAGGGGGAAGCCCCAGGACACTGGGAGTCAGAGAGGCCCAGCTCACAGCCAGAGAAGGAAAGATGGGGAAGAGGGGGGAGTGGGAAGGTGATCAGCGGGGAGGAGAAAGACGGTGGGGTGAACAGGGCACGTCAGAATCCTGGAGTGCTGGTGTGATGCAAGTGGAGGGAGATGAGAATCTTGGGCTGGGACCTCACAGAAATTATTGTTATAACAACTCACTCCTATTGAAGGCTTTCCATGTGCCACTCATATTCTGAACATTTCACCCACATTTCCTTTTTCTGACCTCAGCCAGTGAGGTGGGTAGATAGTAATGTTAGGCCCATTTTACTGATAAGAAAACTGAGGCACAGGGAGGTACTTTTCCAAAATAATACACAGCTGGCAAGTTTGCAGACTGCTCCCCAGAGTCCTTGTTGTCAGTCTCCACTCTACCACCTCTGTCTCCTGCACAGTCCAAACAGTGTGTGGGCTTTATCCTCGGGGCACGGGGGAGCCACAGAAGGTGTGTGAGCAAGAGAGTGATATGATTTCTTTCAGCAGGATCCCCTTGGCTGCCATGTAGAAGATGGACTACAGGGAAAACAGCAGAGCCAGGGAGGAGTCTGGAGGCCTAGAATAAGGGACTGTGGGAATAGAAAATAGGTACATATTTGAGGGGGAGTTGAGGAGGGGAAGAAGCTGACAGGATGAAGGTGTGGGGAGGGAAAGTCATAGCTCTCGCCTGTGAGAAGTCACAAGGTTGTGAGCCCAGGAGCAGGGCCAGTGGGGGTGTCCAAAGTGTCTGAGGGAGGCTTCAGAGCAGTGGTGGACACTGGGTTGGTGACCAGGGGAGAAGCTGGGTTGGAGATGACTGTGTGGGGTTCTGCTGAGCCACTGGAGTGGGAGGTATGTGACTGGAGTAGCAAACAGTGGTCTAGCCAAAGCCCTAGGGACCCCCATGGATATGGAGAGGGAGCAGCCAGGAGGGATGGAAGCAGGGGTTGCTGGACTTTCTAGGAAGAACACATAACTGGAAGGCAGTGGCTAACTGGTGGGAAGGGTGCAAGGAACACACGAGACCTGGCCTGGGGCTGGGGAAAGCCATATCTCCCAGTGGCCCCATCCTGCCCCCTCCCTCCATTAATTGGGGTCTCTGTCTACCCATCGCTGGTGAGCCTGGCCTCTAGGGAGCTGACAGGTTCTCCCTGTTGCCGGGCAACTGCAAGAGCTGTTGGCTGTTGCTAGGAGCAGGCTGGGGAGGCCTGAGAAGGGAAGATCAGCTCTCAAGCGCAGGGCTGAGCTGGTGGGGGAAGAGGCAAGTCTGGTCACAGACAGGCTGTGTTCTTGGCTATGTGCACCCATTTTTATAGTCTTCTGTGGATTAGAGGCATGTATAGAGCATATCTCTGAGTGTCTGTGTCACTGGGTGGGCATTATGTGTTTTCACCATGTTGCATGCTTGTGGCAGTGCCTGTCTGAGCTTTGGCTCCAGGAAGGAGGGAGCCCAGGGGGAACAGTTGGAGGACTTACAGGCCAATGGCTCCTCAACAAGGGAGCCTTTCAGATAGGGATACAGGCACTCCAGGGGGAGCAGACAGCCTGAGGACTGGGAACTGAAACAAGATGTGTGCCAGGGTAGGAAGGAGGGAGTCTGCTGAACAGGGGCTGTGGGTGGCCAAGCATTGGTGACCGAGCATTGGCAGCCAGTTCCCCTCCTGGCTTTGTTGACCTCTTCTGTCTTTGGGTTGGGGCCATCTCGGCTATTGCACTAGATACACTGCTGCCCCCACCCCACCTTTGCCCAGTCATAGGGTTGTAGCCACTGGCTAGCGGGGTCAGGCCATAAGATCATGGCCACTTCTATTTTCAGAAGTCAGTTGGCATCTCTTTCTCTCTGTCTCTCTCCTCTTCACTTGGGTCCTGGTTGCCGAGACCCAGGCTGGAGTCCAGGATGCCTAACTGCCGGAGAATGCCTCCTAGAAGAACTGAGGATAGAGTAAGTCCTGGATGACTAGAGAAAGCAAAGATGTAGAGGTGGCAATAGACTTTTTTAAAAAAATTGCAACCCAGAAAGAGAAGGGGAGCAAACCCTCCTGAGGACGGAGAAAGCCGCAGTCCAGAGAGACTCTGGGCTCTGTAGATCCCAAAACAAGTTTATTGGGTTTATTAACTTTAACAAGTGCGAGAACACGCCTCCTCCACCCGGTTCGCCCAACTCGCAGAAGCTCAGAGGACTGCTTCCTGCTCCGCCCGCAAGGTGCAGCCGATCTCCACCCTCAGGCTACGAGATCCTCCCGCCCCGCGGTTGGGCTGCGCCCCGGGCGCTCCGCACCCAATCGGAGCCTGGCCCCGCCTGCAGCCCGCCCCGAGTCCTACCCCTCTGGGCCTGGCAGCACCTCTACGGCTCTCCCCCGGCGTGGCTCCGCCTCCAGCCCGGGCCCAAACCTGGGCGGCGCCTAACTTCTCCGTTCCGCCCTCGAACCAATCGCTGGCCCGAGATCGCCTGTGGCCCCGCCTCCAGACCCGCCCCTGCCCAGTGCCGGGCCTGGCTCGTTCCGGCCCCGCCCCCGGCCCGCCCCGCCGTCGGTGCGCGGAGCCCTGGAAGGCACCGCCCGCAGACGCTCGCAATTGCCGACCCGAGAGCTACCCGAGGAGGGCCGGCGGCGGGAGCGGAGTGGGTTGCGCGCGGGGCCAAGCCGGGCCGGGGGCCGTGTCGGGGCCGAGCGGCGGCCGGGCCGGCGGACGGCGGGATGGGCTGCACCGTGAGCGCCGAGGACAAGGCTGCGGCCGAGCGCTCCAAGATGATCGACAAGAACCTGAGGGAAGACGGGGAGAAGGCGGCGCGGGAGGTCAAGTTGCTGCTGTTGGGTGAGGCCGCGCCCTGCGCTGGGACCCCCGACTCCCCGCCCCAAGCCCCAACAAGGACTTGGACCTCCCGGCTAGGGCTTTGAACCCCCAGACTCGGCCAGGACCCCCAAATAATGATTCAAAACCCTGGCCTGTCTAGACCCCTGACCTACAGCCCAGACTCCAGGTTAGACCTTCAGCTCCTTGCAGCCCCCACACCCGGCCGCCGGAGCCTCAGACAAGCTGCTCAGAACGCTGCTGCTGGAAAAGCCGCCTTTACTGACCAAGCCCACGGGCCTCAGGGCCGCTGCCTGCCCTTCCATCCTCCCCTAGACTTGACCCCAACCCCCAGCGCCCTGCCCGGCCCCCAGGCTGCTCGCCTGGATTCCCGTTCGGTGGAGTACCCTCAGGGCCCCTGCCAGGCCCCCTGTCCCTCCGTCCCGCCCCGTTCCCCATCTCTCCACGGGACCCTGTATCCTCCACCTGTGCACCCTGATCCCAGGGGGCCGCTCAAGGGGGAAAGCATACCTGCTCCTGCGCCCTCTCTCCAGACGGAACCCCAAACCCTCAGAGACCTCTGCCGCCTGCACCTGGCCCGCCGGGTCCCCCTGCCTGCATCACTGCTCAGACCCGCTGTTTCCCCTCCGCGAAGTCCCCTCCCACACTTCGGCCTTTCCCAGAGTCCCCCAGCCCTCCTGCGCTGGATGGGCCAGGCTGGGAGGAGGTGGCCCGGACCCCAAGGGGTCGGACGAAGGCTTCTCTGGTCCCGCTTGGGGAGCCCGGGCCTCTGCATCCCGGGGACATACTGCTGGCTGTCCTTTTCCCAGTTTCCAAGCCGGGTCTGGGCCGGTGCGGGGGCCTGGGCGGTAGGAGGGAGTGTGGAGGAGTTGGGGTTGTGGCGCCTCCAAGGCCGGGGAAGATGGTGGCTGCTTGAGAGGTGGGGGGAAGTGGAAGTGGTAAGACAGCTAGCCGACATATTGCTGCCCTGGCGGGCGGGCGGGCGGGCGGGCGGGCCGAGGAGATCTGCTGACGGGTGCCAGGCTTCCTGCACGCCTTCTGGGCCTAACGGCCTGGATGTGGCCTCCGGGAGTGGGTGGCCGCTTGGATCTTGAGGCCGTGTGAGGAGCGAGCGGTGGACCAGCTGAATGGGGAGTGGGGGGATAGACGGGGGGGCATGTGAGGTGGACTTTTACAGACTGTGGGCCCTGTAGTTGTCCCCGTCCAGCCTCCCACAGGGAGCAGGTGTGGTGCCCAGTGGCAGCCTGATTTGGGGGAGGTTTTGGGGTTGGAGGGAGGGAAGCCCCTGGCAGCCGCAGTGGAGGCTGGACAGTGTATGGGGGGTGTGGCCCCTCAGCCTCAGAGCTGATGTGGGGTCCCAAGCTGTGAAAAGTAGGGCTTTTCACGCTGAGCATATGGCCAAGGGGCGTATGGCCGAGGGACAGTGTGTCTTTCGTCATGCATCCATCTGTTGACTGTCCCTGGGGGCCTGGCCTCGGGGGCACAGCCCCGAGTTTTCAAAATGGCATCCGCTCCAACGCTGCGGGAGGAAGAGAAGGGGCGGGAAGGGGCGGCGGCCCAGCCTCCTGGGCTGTTTTGCGTTGGGCGCTTGCCTCTTCCTGTCTCTGTGCTGCGAGTACAGCAGCAGCAGCGGCAGTGAGTGGGTGTCGCCGCGATGGAATGCCCGTGGCTGCTGCCTGCTGGGCCTGGGAAAGGTGCTTCGGGTACTGCTGCCTCCCAGGGCCCGACCAGGGGCCTCGAGCCAGCCCCTTCCCAGACCCGTCAGAGTTATTGTGGCAGCTGAGATGTGGGACTGGGCCAGGGGGCTGGGGGACACAGGGCTCCTGGGCTGTTCTGTGTCTGGACCCCATCCCACCAGTCTTGCTCCTAGGAGCCTGGCTCAGGTTTGGGGCCTGGCAACCCCGCCTACACTGGGCTGGCACAACCAGGGGTTCAGGGTACGGCTCAGCATTTTCTAGGCTGGGGAGTGCATTTCAGCATCATGCCCCTCTGGCTTTGCTTCCGTCCCCATCGCCTACCCCCATGAAATGGGCTTCCTGGGTTTGGGCCAGAGGAGTGCCTGGGTCCAGGCTGGGGAGAAGAGGGGCTCCTGGAGGTTCGTGTGGGAGTGTGGGGATGGGCGCTAAGACCCTGCAGACAGTGCACTGCTAGGGACTGGGAGACCCAGCTCTGCCTGACACTGAGGACCCGGTCTGCCATGGCGGCGTGGGAAAGGGTCCTGGCTGGCCATCCCTTTCTTATCCAGGTATGAGGAGGTGATGGGAGCCCAGCTGGGGCAGCTTTGGGACTGGGCACCTGTTTCACATAGCGGGAAGGACTCTATCCAGGCAACGGGACTCAGGTTGGGCAATTGCCAGCCTTGCTTCCCAGACAGAACCACGCCTGCTGCCCCACCCACATACTGGCTCCTTCCTGTCCGGAGGAGTCCTGGGTAGCCCTGCCAGCAAATGGGCACAGCACTGTCACCTGTGCAGAGGCAGATGGGGTACACACTGGTGAGAGGGTTTTTCCTGGCAGCTTTGGTGTGGGGAGCAGAGTTGCCAATACCGGCCCTACTCCAGGGGTAACCCCCAGCCCCACCTGCTGTCCACAGGTGGAATGTGGGGCCTTGGGCTGAGCACTTAGGAGAAAGGAAGCCAGAGTGTGTGTTTGGGGGTGGCTGTGATTTGGGATGGGCTTGAGAAGGGAGAGACAGTGCCCATCGTGGGCTCCATGGAGGCTTCAGGTTGTAAATACAGCGGTTCTCTCTTGCCCCTGGCACTTTGCCTCTGTTTCCTTCCCCTGATGTGCTTGGTGTACTTTCCCCATGTCCATCTCACTCACTCCTACTTGGTTGTTCTGCAGGACTCAGGGATCCCCACCCCGATCCTTCCGTGACAACCCCCTTCACCACGGCTGGGAAGCACTTTCTCTGGCTCCTGGCACTTCTGTCGTCAGAGCATGGTCTTTGCCATGGGTCACAGCTGTCCTCCCTTGAGACTACAGGGGCAGGGCTGTGTCCTGTTCATTTCTGAGCCTTCCATGCCAAGCACGGAGCCTGGCACCTATTGGATATTTCTTGTCTGTTTGTTAAATGAAGGGAAGTGCTACTGGTCTGAATTTGGTCTTGGGGATGGGTAGATGGAGGAGTAAGACGGTGGTCACTGAGCCACAGCCTGGCGTATCATGGGCAGGTGGCAAGGGTTCAGTAGAGAACCAGTGACTGGTGGTGGTGGTGGTGATGGGGGACAGTGAGAGAAAAAACCTCAGGTTTTTTTCCTCCTGGTCTCGCCACAGGCTATGCTGGCACCTCAGAGATAGCCCTTACTCCACTGCAGGAGGAACTTTTGCTGACCGGTCTGCAGCCTGTCACAGGGCACAACACACAGTAGGGCCTCCCACTGTTGCTAGGGGAGAGTGGCTTTGCAGTATTCCTTTCAGCTCAAGCTGTTCGGGGACGGTTGCAGGCCTGTCTGGCAGTGCTACTGGAGTTCCTGGCCTGGCCAGTGCAGACTAAACATGAGGGATCGGTTAGGTTTACCAGAAGAAAAGGAAGGGTGTTTTGTGGCCTTTGTCCTGTCTATGTCTTAGCACAGGGTTTGGCACACTGGGTGCCTAATAAGGGTGTATGGGAAGAACAAAGCTATTGAGCATATCTATGAACTGGGATAAGTAATTCTGGGGCCACTGCTTGGGGCTTAGTGTAGTTGGAGATAGTGGGAAATGCTAGTGTGGGATCCTGGCTGGCTGGGTAATGGGGAATGGTGCGTCCTGGAGAAGGGGTCCTCTGAGCGGCCTTGAAAAATGACCAACAGTTATTACTGCCAGGCCTTGGGAGCAGAGGGACCAATTCAGCAAGGGCACTGAGGGTGGAAGGCCTGGTGTAGGTTCCCGAGCCTTTCCTTGGGTGGGTGTTTCCTAGCCGAGAGAAGGAGGGCTCACCCTCCCTACACCAGCTCTTGCCACCTCCACCTAGGCCACTGGCTGAGAAACCCAGCGACAGGTGAAATCCTGGGAAACATCGAGGACGGGGCTGCTTGACTGCAGCCACAGCTATTGTGGGGACAGTAGGTCACAGCTTAGAGGTGTGAAAATGGTGAGGGATCCTCTGCTGACTGCTACCGAGCTGAGAGTTTGGTGGGGAGGGATCTCCCCAGCCTAGAGGCTGGCTGGCCCCAGTGTGGAGGCCCTGGGGAACCTCCTTCCTTGCCCTCGGGCACTGCTCTCTGCTAGTGGAGAGGCCGAGGTCTGTAGATAGTTGGTGCTAGCTGGAGTGACAAACTTCCCTGGGGACCAGAAGCCCACCCTTGGGGGGCTGAGCCACCTTCTAGGGGGTCTAGGTAGCTGGGCCAGCCTCCAGCTCCCTTACCCCTCCTTTTTCTCCAGCTTTTGCCATCCCGTCTGGAGCTCATTAGCATTTGAATGGGAGGCGGGCGGCTTGGGCCTCCCAGTCTCCTTTTCCCACCCCCACCCTACCCCCGCTGGGTGAGGCTTTGTCTTCCAGCGTGGGCAGTGTGGGAGCTCCCACACTGGGGAGTGAGAAGGGGTCTGAGTCCTTTGTGACCCCCGCGCCTGACCCCAGTGTGGGTGCAGGCAACCTGAGAGGGTGCACCTCTAGGCTAGGCATGAGACCGGTTCTTCAAGGGATACCCCTGAGCTGGGAGACTGGATGAGGCAGGGTGGCTTTGCAAAGGAAGTGATGGGGGTCTCAGGAGGGTGGGGGTGGAGAACCCCAGGCAGAGGGCCGTGCCGTGGTCATGACAGAGAGAATGAGGCGTTTGTGCCTGGAGGTGAAGCCAGGCAGCTGGGCCTGGCTTCTGTGCCAGGCCAGAGCAGCCTCTAGCCACCCACTGTGCTTGAGTTGGAGCCTAGGCTGCCAGATAGGGGCTGGCATGGTCAGGGACCCCCTGGGGCCTGGGCAGCCTGTTGGGGTTGGCCCTGGGCTGGCCTGAGCCACAAGATGTAACCAGGCCCCTTGATGGTGGCACTATTGGTGTCCTAGGCCTGAAAACATTGCCCAGCAAGTAACGGTAGGTAGCCCTGGGGGTGGGGCCTGAGCGGATCCCAGTGAGATCCCTAGGCCTCCAGCACCGCAGGGCCTAAAACTTGGGGTGGCTGGAGCCACAGGCAGATACATCGGTCCTGTACACCCTGCCTCGGTATCAGTCCCCAGCTGCGTCTCTCTGGGTCTTTGTCTCTAAAAACCACCCATTCCTTTGTCACGAAGAGGATGGAGGAAGCTCTGTCCACATAAGCCCTTCGCCACTGAGAGACAGGGCCTTGATTCCCCACACCCCCAGCAGAGGATAAGGCCGTCTGACCCAGAGCCTGAGCCTGCCTCCCCAACACCCCTGGGTGCTATGGGGGAGGCAGGACTGGCAGATGGGCGCAGGGCCGAGGCCAGCCTCTGTCCCGTTTTCCCAGCAGCTCAGGGCAGGAGTCCCAGCCTAGGAGGTCATTGAGGGGGAAAGGGTCAGCAGGTGCTGGCTGGCCACAGCTCCTGGGCCCCAACTAAGAATGCTCTGCGAGGTGCCCTAGGGAGGGGAGAGGACCAGGCCCTTTGAAGGTGGCCCTGTTAACTGATTCTCCGAGGCAGCTCCTCCCTCAGCCAAATGTGCAGGCTGGGGCCCCCTCTGCCCAACCCCTCTAGCGCGGAGCTCTTGTTGTTACTAAATCCCAACCCACCCTCACACTCACCCCAATGTTGTTTCTTGGGGCTGTGACCATCTTGGTGGTTTGGGAGGAACAATGTCCTTGGAATAACCAAATGTTTGCTGGGCACTTCTGCATGCATGTCCAAGGCTTGGCAGCGAGTGCCAGGCCAGTGCAAGCCAAAGCCTAAAGGTGGATCGTGTACGGCTTGTTGAGAAGATGGTTTGTGGTTTGGTGGGTTCCGGGACGCCAAGGCTGCTACAGCCTCAAAATATGCAGAGGGGTTATCAATGGCAGCACCTACTATGCCCCAGACAGGTGAAAGGGCATTGGAGTCTGCATGGCAGGGCACGGCCGCTCGGGGAAGTGGTGTCCACACCAGAGGAAAGGAGGAAGCAGCTGGAGGAGGAGGAGCCCAAAAGAGGAAGAGGCCAGAAGGCCGCTCCTGCTATGTGCTGGGGGTTGGGGGTGGTGGGTGGCCCTGTCAACCCAGGGATCTAAAAGGTGAGCCCCACCTGCTCCGCCTCATCTGCATGCTACCCTCCACCCCGTCCCGCACCCCGACTGATTGGATTGGTGGTCACTGGGTTGCAGTCAGCCCAAGCAGCTCTGGCCGTTGGCCTGTGCCAGCAATCGCTGGGCCCAGGATCCCAGAGAAGGTGGCGCCTCTGAGAAGGATTCCAGGCCCCTCCTTTGACCACAGGAAGTAGTGGCTGGGAGAGGGACGCTGGCCTGAGAGCTCGCAGGAAAGCAGAGGGCTGCTCTTATGTTCCCGAGCGGCCATTGCCTTCTAAAGCCGGAAGGCCGACTGCAGGCCCAGATGAATGCCCGGAAATGGAGCAGCAGCCCTGGGATTAGCTCACTCTGGGTTTCCCCTGCCTGGGAATAGACAGAGGGGCCCTTGGTCCAGCCTAAGGATTCCCCCTTCTACTACCCACTGGGCCTGAGGGTACCTTCATTGGGCCTCTTGTGAGAACAGCAGCCACCTCTGATTGAGCCTTGACTGTTGTGGGGCTGGACTCTTCGTAGTCTTGTCTTATTTAACCCTGTGAGCCTGGGACTGACGTTACACCCATTTCATTGATGGGGAGACTGAGGCTGAGGGCCATTACATGACTTACCCAGTAAGTGGAGACATCAAGATAGGAGCCAGGTAGTGATTCTGAGCACCTGCCCCCAACTACCATGGCCTGCCAGGAGTCTGTCTGTGCCCAGCTGGCAAGAATTGATGAGTCGGGACACCAGACAGGTGCTGTGGGTGCATGTGTCTTCTTATGCCTGGGGACCTGTCTCTGGGGGCCTTCATTCGTATTTTAGGAAATTGCGAAGGGACTGTCTGCCCTGGAGGGCAGGACCCAGGGCAGTGGCTGAATCTTTCTTGCTCAAAGCCAGAAACCTGCCACGTGGCCGTGGCTGACCGACCTCCTCCTAATACAGCTGCCCCATTTTTGCTTCCACCTTCCCTCGCAGCCCATGTCCCCGCATAGTGATACTCAGGTCATAGTCAGGCAACTTAGCACTTCACTTTCCCCTAACATGATGCTTGGTCCTCCTACAACCACCAGGCTTCAGACGACTGAGCCCAGGCTTCGAGGCTGTCCAAGTCCAGGGTAGGGTCCCCTGAGCCTCATCTGAAGACTGGGAGTTGTCCAGACGAGAAGGGAAGAGTGCACCTGCAGACGACGCCCGCTCTGAGCACAGGCTGTGGTGGGCTCATGTGGGGGGGGGCTGCGTGGCCCCTCAGTGTGTCCACGTTGTGGGCTGCCCGCAGCATGAGAGGTGCTCAGGCTGGTCTTCATGCTCCTTGGCCTCCAAATCCGAGATTCATGGCCTTCCCCTCCCCGTGGCGGTTCTCAGGGGTTCTGCTCTGTGTTGTCAGGCCAGGCCCCAGGGGGCTGAGGAGCCTACGAGAGACTTAGGAGAGCTAGCGCAGGCTTCCAGGGCTTTCCTGGCCCTGAGGCCCCACAAGCAGAGAACATGCATCCTCTTGACCTCTCTCAAGACCTCAGGTCCAGAAGGGTGCATTCCCCCAGCTGCCTCACGGAGTGACCTCAGGCTCTGCTCTTCCCTCTCTGCCTGGTGCTGGGACCTGTGATGTCGTCCTTAGTGTGAGGCCCCTGGGAGGCTTCTCAGGACAGGCCCGGGGCTTGGCACACTGCCTTGAGCAGGACATTTCATAGATGGGGACACTAGGGCCCAGGCACTGGGCATCTCACCCAGGGGCACGACAGTGACTCCGGAAGAGAGCTGGATGTTATTTAGATTCTGTGAGCACAGCAAAGGGATTCCTTAAATGACAAAGCCCCCAGGAAGAGGGGTGCCTAATGGCCTGGCTTCTTGTGTGAGCTGGGTCCTGCTCCCAGCCTCCTGGTGCCCATAGAGGGTGAAAACTGTAGCCTGAGGGCCCTCCTCTCCTCCAGCCTGGCCTTCCTTGCCCGGTCCCTCACTTTCCCTCTGTACAGTGGGTAGGGCCCCTCAGAGGGAGACCCAGTCCTGCCTGGGAAAGCCCTCAGTGTCTGGTGGGCCCCAGGCCTGTTTCCCTTGCGCAGAGAACTCTGACTTGGCAGTAGCAGGCCAGGCCCTGGTTCCTGCTTCTCTGATGGACAGCATGAACCCCTGGAAGCCGCTGGAGGCCGCCCAAGTGGCAGGGACTGGAGGGAGGGAGGGAGGTTCCGGCTTTGTTGGGGTACCCAGGGGAAGGCAAGGCCCACATGTGGGTGGGGATGTCACAGGGCCAGACCCATGCTGCGCCTCCTCAGAGGGAGTGAGGGAGCCACAGTAGCACCTGGAGGAAGGAAGAGACGCCAGAGGCGGGGCTTAGAAGGCCTTTGTCTGGCGGGCCCTCTTCCCCTCCCTCCCATTCCTATTGTTCCCTGTGTGCAGAGTCTCCGCTGGCCGAGGGCTTCCCAGGCTCGGGAGGGGGCGATGGGTGAGGGTCCAGGCCCCTCCCCCAGCTGCCCCTAAGCTAAGGCCGCTTTTCAGAAACAAATGCTCTCCAGTGCTGCCCAGCCCCCACTGCCCGCACTGGGTCTCTGGCTGCCGGGCTCCCCCTGGTGGTGGCGAGGACCGGGACCCTAAGGCGACAGGGGAGGGGCGGGAGCTCTGGGGGCCTGGAACCACAGGCTGGGCTGCAGACGTGGCACCTTCCTGGGATAGAAGGGGGAGGTGGTGGTGCCTGGGCTGCCTTTGGGGGTCGGCTTCCCAGGGTTCACCCCACCTTCCCACTCTGCCCCAGTGGGGCAGGCTGGGGGCAGTGGCAGTGGGAGTGGGCCCGCTGCTGTGGGTTTGAGCTGGGCTGCTGCCCAAGTCTGTCCTGTGGTCATAGCCACTGCTGCTTATGAGAATCTCTGCCCTCAGGCCTGCCACGTCAGCTGGCTGCTCTCCCTCGCCCCATGTGTTACCGGGGAGCCCACGAGCACAGGAGCCTCTGCAGGGGAGGCCTTTCCCCCAGCCTGCCCGGCCTTCTGAGTGTGGGGAGTCCATGAAAAGCGTCTGTGGTGAGGCTGCCGGGAGGGCAGGAGGCCCCGGCTGGGGAGGCGCGCCTGGTTGTGTGGAGCAGAAGGGACAAAGTCAGAACAAAAAGGCAGCGGCGTGCGCAGCTCGGACTGCAGTCCCGGCTTCCACGAGTCCCGGCAGGGAACCACCACTGCTGAGTCAGCCAGTTACCACTGGTCAGTGGCCTCCCTCGCACTTCGTCTGAAAGCTTCAGAAACGCTCCTTCAAATGCAGCGGCCCCAGCAGGCCGCTCTGCAGGTTGTGCTTGCAGTGACCGATACAGCGTGGTCATTGTGAGCTGCAGGAAATGAGAGGTCTGAGGAAATCGGGAATCTCCAAAGGGTAGAAAAATCGTGCTAATAACTTTTATCTGAACACTCCCTATGTGCCAGGCCCTGTGAGAAGAGCTTTGTGTTTAATCCTCACCCCTCTCCTAGGAGGAGATAATGGTGCTTTATTTCACGGGTGAGGTGCCAGGAAGTGGCAGGAAGGGGACTAAGTTCTGGGAGATCTCAGGAAGGATCCGTGCGGGCACCAGGGTTATGGCAGGTCTGGACCTCCCTCTGGGAGAGGACCTGAAAGTGAGAGATGAGCTGGCTGGCCACTCGAGGCTCGGCCGCTTCTGCGGAGGGGAAACTGAGGCCAGAGAGGACAGCAGCATATCACAGCCTTCTGGCAGGGCAGTCTCATCTAGGAGGTAGAGGGTCCACGATGGACAGACAGCAATGACCTGACTACTGGGGCTTGGGATCAGCAGCTGGACCAGTGGCCCACGTGTGTGCTGCAGAGGCCTGCTGGCCTTGTTCAGGCAGGTGGCGTGGTACTGTCTCCCTTCCCCCATCTGTTCCCTCCTCCACTGGGGCCCAGCGCTCCCAGAGTGGAAGCAGATGTTCTAACACAGAGCAGCCGCTGTCATCCAGCACACCAGGGCAATTACTCCCCGGCTGCTGGGGGCCCAGCAGCTGCGCCCCAGGGCAAGCGCTGCAGAGCTGTCTTCCTTGGTGGGACCAGGTGTTGCGCAGTGGGAGCTCTGGGCACCCCAGCATCTCTGGGCCTCTGTGGTCTCACTCAGCTGGAGACGGAGTGCCTGGTGGGGCCCTCTATGGGCAGGAGACTCCTGCCACCTTCTGTTGGCGGAGCTCCCCTACCCAGCACCTTTGCAGCAATCTAGAGACAGCTATGAAGCCCCCTCCTGTGAGGAGAAGGGGCAAGAAAAACTCTGAGCCAGGTACCAGCGTATCTGATGGGGAGTACCACAGGTCCTGATGGAAAGGGGGCCCACAAGGAGTGATGAGTGACACTGCTGACTCAAAGCTCCAGAGGTGCCCAGCCAGCGGGCTGCCCAAGAACCAGGGCCCTTGTCCCCCACCCGTTCCACTGGGGTGTCATACTGTAGTCCCTCCCCCCTCTGTCCCTGGCTCCCGGATTCTGTCTCGGTAGTCCCTCCTGCTTCCTGCCTGGCCGCCAGCACCACATCCTTATCCTACCCCGCGCTCCTTCCCACTTGAGTCACAGCTGCTGGAAAGACAGAGGGACATCCCTGAGTCCAGCGATGAGGGTTCCATGACCTTGCTTTGTCCACCTGTCAAATGGAGTCTTTCTGCAGCGACCCCTGCTCGGGGCAGAGAATGGCCTCCTAGCACTTAGAATGTGAGAGCAAGAAAGACTGAAGCTCAAAGGGGACAGGGAATTGGACCCTCAGCGGGCTGGGACCGGGAGCAGTTGTCCTGGCTCCAGCCTGGCTCGCCCAGGTGCTGCCTGCTTCAGTGCCTGCCAGGCCTGCCTCTGCTGGGAAAATTGGGTACAGAGCGTGTTTGTGTTCTCCCCATCGCTGAGGAGGGTCAGAGTGGTCCAAAGGCCAGACAGGGCAGGTGCCTCAGGTGGACAGGAGTCCCCAAGTTACACTAAAGGAGGGGGCAACTCGCAATCTAATGTCAGGTCTCCTGTGCCCTGGACAGTTGTGGCTCTGAGTCTCTGTTCACCTGCCCGGGACGGTGTGATTGATCTGACCATTCACGTTACGTCCTTGGCCACCGCTCCCCCGCGAGACCCCCCCAGTCCTGGCTGAGACTGTGTGGCTCCTGCTTCCTCCCCTGCTTCAGGATGTGCTCCCTCCCTCCTGCGCTGTGGGGAGGACAGATAGGCAATCACCTGGCCCTTGGCTAGCCAGTCCAGTGCTGCCTCGTGGGTATCTGGAGCCCCGGGGATGGGCATTACCATCAGGCCTCCCTGGCCCACTCCCCTCACCCCCTACTCAGCAGGTGGGGAATGTTAGTGTGTGGGATCCCACCTGCTCCTCTGCCATGCACACTGGAGACGGAGGGGTGCTGCCCTCTGACCACAGCTCACTCCCGGGGGAATACACTGGCGCCTCTAGTGCCCAGGGGCTGAACCAAGAGAGGGGCTCCCTGTGCCTCCCTCCCACGCCTGCACATTGATGCCACTCGCAGTGGTCCCCTCTCCTGGGAAGCAGGTCTGGGATAGTCAGAAGCCTGTGACTCCAGGCAGCTGTGGTGTCTGTGAGGAGAGCCCAGGTCTATCTCCTCAGGAAAGCCACTGCCGTACACGTACCCAGGCCTGTGAGGGCCACAGCTGTGCCCGTCTCTCCTGGTCAGAAGTGGATCTGGGATGGGAGGGAGGGCAGATGCAGGTGGGCCCGCGCCTTAGTGGGCTCAGCTGCTGCTTGGAGGGCACTGCAGAGGCCTGGACCCCACTCGGCATGTGGGGAATGGTCCAGCTGCAGTACAGGGCCCTGCAGGAGTCCTGTAAGGCAGGCAAGGTGGGTGACACACAGAGGAGACTAAGCATGTGGCAGCAACCTCACTGTCCTCATTCGTGAGGTGGGGTGAGAACGGAACTGTCCCTTGGGATGACTGAGATTCCGTGACTTAGTCGACATGATGGACGTAGCGTCCGACATGCAGTGCGCGCCACTCACGGCTTTCCGTTTTTATTCTCGCCGAGTTATTCTTGTTGCTCACGTTAGTTTGTGTGTTAGCCACTTCATCCTCTGGGGTTACCTTGACTGACCCTGAGGGACGTGGGGGCCAGAGTCCCCAAGTATGACCTCCCCACCCACCCCGCTGAGCTGCTCAGAGGGACAGATCTGCCATGGTAATCACAAATGGTGGGACACATGTCAATGGGGCAGGTGTTTCCAGCAAAGAGAACTATAGGGGAAAGGCCTGGAGGTGGCAAGAGGCAGTGCCTGGCAGGTGCACGGGTGACTGGCAGTGGTAGAGCAGGCGCAGAGGGAACAGTGGGCAAAGGCCGGGAGGGCAGGGTGGGCCCAGCCTAGGTGCCTTCTGCCTGGAGCTCAGGATGGGGAGCAGTGGCGAGAGAGGTGAGGCCCTGCCCTGCCCCTTCCACGCCCCCATCAGGGAGACGGTAGCCCTCCTGCTCTCACACTTCCTGCACAGACTTCCGGGGAATGCATGTTCTTGGGCTAAACGCCTCCAGATCTGGCTCTGTGTCTGGAAGGAGACCTGGGAATCTACTATTGTTAACACCCCTCCGGGGGCATTGTCCCGCAGGGTCTGAACCATCTTTTGAGAAGGGCTGGGCCGGCTGGGCATCATGGTCCTAAATGTGCCCCTGTCCTTCCACATCCTGGAGACGTGATCTTGGAATCAGACTTTACTTTCTGAGCTGCAGTGTCCTCGTCTGTTAAATGGGAGTAGAAACAGGATCTGTGGGGCTGTGATGAAACTCCCAGGAGAGAGTGCCGGCAAACCTCCCGGCACTGGCCAAGGGGAAGCACAGGGTGGGTCTGCCGGGCCAGGGAAGCACCTTGAGTCAGTAGGGAGAGAGAGAGACACTGGGTGTCTCCCGGACCTGGTCTGCCCTCTGCTCAGGGGTAGGTCTGGCCCTGTTGGCAGAGGGATGGGCCTTGGGCCATGTCTGGGAGGCATGCTCATCCCAGGCTCCTTGGCAGCGACGGCTCAGAGTGGGGGAGCAAAGGGCTGCTGCCCTGCTGGACTGTGCAGGGCTCCTTACTGTCAGCTCTGCCTGGCTGCCATGTTGGTGGGCGCCAGCCGCAGAGTGGGGAGCCTGCATGTGTGAGAATGACAGGGTGACTGCTGTGTGCTGGCCTCCAGTCTCTGGCCAAAGCCCCTGAACTCAAGTACGGCAGCGGGGAGCTGTGGTGGAACTTTTGGGAGGTAAAGGTCGGGGGAAAGTCTGCCATGGGGCGCAGCTGGGTCGGGCTGTGCTGCCCACCAGGCCCGACTGCCTCCGTCTCACCATGCAGTTGGTGGGGAGTGAGTTCTGCCTGCAGGGCTCCAGGTGGCTGGGCCACTCGCTGCCTGCCTGTGCAGCCCACTGGCCTGCTTCCTGACTGCCTGTGCCCTCTGTTCCAGGTGCTGGGGAGTCAGGAAAGAGCACCATTGTCAAGCAGATGAAGTAAGTGCTATGTACGGGAGGCAGCCCCCAGACCTCGATTTCCCCTCTTCGTCTGGGCCTGTACTGCCCAGCCCGTCCTAGCCAGGCCCAGAAGCTTCTCGGAGGCAGTCATTCATCCTCAGTCCCAGTGGGTCAGGGGCAATTTGTCCTTTCTGAAGTAGGTCCCTGCAGGCCCCAGCAGCCCAGGTGGCCAAGTGAGGTTCCTATGGCCTATGGACTTTAACCCCTGACCCCTGACTGCCAGGATCATCCATGAGGATGGCTACTCAGAGGAGGAATGCCGGCAGTACCGGGCGGTCGTCTACAGCAACACCATCCAGTCCATCATGGCCATTGTCAAAGCCATGGGCAATCTGCAGATTGATTTTGCTGACCCCTCCCGCGCGGTATGTGGACCCCCACACTTGCCTACCTCCCAACGGCTTTAGGGCAAATCATGTCCTGGGGCCCTGAAAATCCCCCAGTCTAGGCCCCATTCTGGAGGCCTCCGTGCCCTTGACAGGTGGGGTGGGAGTGTACCCCGATGTTTGGTTGACCACCCACTGCTGTGCCCAGGACGACGCCAGGCAGCTATTTGCGCTGTCTTGCACTGCTGAGGAGCAGGGCGTGCTCCCTGACGACCTGTCGAGCGTCATCCGGAGGCTCTGGGCTGACCACGGCGTGCAGGCCTGCTTTGGCCGTTCTCGGGAGTACCAGCTCAACGACTCTGCTGCCTAGTGAGTACTCCAGGGCCTGGGCGCGGTGGGCGGGGTCTGGCCCACAGGCTGGACTGAGGGTCTGAGCGCGCTCAGAAACAATGCAGTCTAGTCTGTCCTTAGACTCAGCCATTCTAAACAACATTTGCTACCACCTCTCTGTGCCAGACCCTGTGCAAGGCTTCAGGGACACAGTGATGCGTGGAGCAGACAAGTCCACAAGCAGTGACAACTTAGGGTATCATTGTTGTGGCAGAGTCATGGTAGGTCCAGAGGGGGGACTGCCTCTGAGCTCAGCGCGAGACGGAGGAGGAATGGGAAGGTCTTCAAGGCAGGGGCACAGTGCGTGCGGACTCCTGGGGGCAGCAGAGTGCTGGCTCTGCTTGAGGTCGCAGAGGAAGTTCAGGCCGGTTGGGGAGGGAGACACCAGAGGATACCCTGACCTCCTTCCCTGAAGTACCTGCTGTGTGTCAAGCTGGGCGCAGGGCACCCTGAGGAACGGGACAGACAGGCTGGTGGCCAGCGCTGATGGCTGGAGGACTGTGGAGCACATCCGCTGCCTCAGGATGGTGCCACCCGAGAGGCTGCTCGCCCTGTACTCGCACCTCGCCTCTCCTAGCCCTGCTTAAGCCTGTCCCTCTGCCTGGAACACCTTTCCCGCTCCCACTGCCCATCCAACCCGGAGTCCTGCCCCAGGTACATGGACAGCCGCCCCCACCCTCCTCGCAGTGGCCTAAATGCCTTTGTGAGTGTACACCCCCCCACAGGAGCTGAGCAGTCACATCCAAACATGGGGGGCCTCCAGGCCTCAGCGCTGCCCCTCCCAGAGGTCACAGAGCCTCAGCGCCAGCAGAACTTATGGGTCCTAAAAGCAGGGAGGGGTGAGCCCTGTCAACCGCTGCCACCTCAGTGCCCAGGATACTCAAGGAGGGCAGGCATAGAGCCACCTTCCAGGCCACTTCCCACTCCTCCCTGGGCCCATTCTTCATTCCCCATAAGTACCCGCTGTGCCCAGTGCTGTTCTAGGTAGGGGTTCAGCCGTGAACACGGGCCCTGTTCCCCGGGCCGATTTATGCCTTGGCAAAAGCAGGGATGGGGAGTGGGTTGGGACACTACAGGGACAGGCATACTCCACCCCTCTTCACAGCCATCCTCCAAGGCTGCCATGGGGCATCAGGTCCCTGGGGTGAGCCCACCTGTTGAGGAGGGAGAGGCTGGTGTGGAACTCACCGTGGGGCCTCCAGACTGGAGGCTCTCAGTAGGGGGCGGGGCATGGTATGCAGGTCACAGCACATGCGTCATGGTCCCCCATGGCCCTTCCTGTTTTTCTATTCTGTGTCTGTCTCTGAGGTCATTTCCCTCTGGCCCAGCTGCTGGTGGGAGCCGAGAGCTGGCCCCAGCAGCCCTGCCCCAGGAGTGCAACATTAGCGCTGGGCAGCACCTTGGAGGCCTGGACCGGCCCCCAGGCATAGCAAGGATATTGAGGCAGGTGGTAGAGCTGGCCCCAGGGCCCGGCAGGGGTGAGTTGACACTAATTAAGGGAACTGGTAAAGAGGAGCCCCTGGCACCCCTGCCAAGGAAGTGTTGATACTCTCCCCCAAGGAGCCCAAATATTACTGGGCGTTGGGCAAAGAGCCCACTGGGCCTGGCAGACCCCAACCTGTCCAGCTCTGCCTCGAGGGACATGCCAGGCTGCACTGCGTCCTCCAGGGCCACGATTGCACCAATTAGTATCCCAGACACCTCCCTGAAGGACTAATGTGCTCCCTCCCACCCCCTCCTCTGCACCTCCACCACCCTGGATCCTGTCTGGGGCCGGCCTGGCGCCAACCCGGGGGCTGGGCTGGCCGGCCACAGGGCTGCACCTCCTCCCAGGCCTGTCCTGTAGTCTGGAGGCGAGGGATTGTAGTCCAGGGGTCCTCATCTCAGCCATGACTATAATGCAGTGGTCCAGGTAAGGAGACCCTGTGCCTGCCCCCTCTGATGCTTCCCCCACCTTCAGCTACCTGAATGACCTGGAGCGCATCGCACAGAGTGATTACATCCCCACGCAGCAGGACGTGCTGCGGACCCGTGTGAAGACCACGGGCATCGTGGAAACGCACTTCACCTTCAAGGACCTACACTTCAAGTGAGTGGGCAGGGTGCAAAGGCAGGACCTGCTAGCTTTTGAGGTGATAGGGAGGGACCCTTACTCCAGGGCCTGCTGATGGCTGTGTTGGGAGGGAGAGGCCGGTCCAGCAGCCCCCAGCCCAACTCTGAGGTTTCTCAAGGCCGTGTGGTTGCCAGCGGCTCACAGCCTCTGCTGACCCTGCGCCGTGTAGCTGCAGCCTGCCCTGCTGTCATGCCCTGGCCCAGAACCGGGGGGAAGGTGGACAAGTGTGGAGGATTCTGTGAAGGCAGCTGCCCCACTCTGAGCAAGCCTCTGTCCTCAGTTGGCCAACCTGTGAAATGGGGCAGGGACCCTCTCCTAGAACCCCCTTCTCTGGAGCTAAGGTGACTGTGTGTCCACAGGATGTTTGATGTGGGCGGTCAACGGTCTGAGCGGAAGAAGTGGATCCACTGCTTTGAGGGCGTCACAGCCATCATTTTCTGCGTAGCCTTGAGCGCCTATGACCTGGTGCTAGCCGAGGACGAGGAGATGGTGAGAGGCCAAGAGGCCCCTGGGGGCTGGGAGGTGGGTGGCCGTTGGCTGGTGCTGACTGCGCTGTCCTGCTCCCAGAACCGCATGCACGAGAGCATGAAGCTGTTTGACAGCATCTGCAACAACAAGTGGTTCACGGACACGTCCATCATCCTCTTCCTCAACAAGAAGGACCTGTTCGAAGAGAAGATCACACACAGCCCCCTGACCATCTGCTTCCCTGAGTACACAGGTGTGGGGACTGAGGCTCTGGGGAGGCCTGGTGGCCCGGTGGCCCACAGGTGCCCCCTGCTGGACAGAAGGGTAACTGCAGGACCCTTATTCTGGGGCTGGGGTTCCCCAGGCTTGTGTACTTGTGCCTGCATACGCAGCGCCCTTCTTAACACAGTGGGCTGTGGGTCCCTTACACGTGCACGTGGGGATCCCCCTTCACACAATCAGGAGCCCCTCTTTCCACAGTCAGACCTGCGTGTGCACTCACACGGTCCTCCTGTGCACATGGTGCACACCTCACGTACCTGTCCGTTGACACGCACAGAACCATGCAGTACGCGTTGGGTGGGCCTGCCTGCTGCCCCCTCAGCACAGGCCCTCACCATTTTGTCTCCCACAGGGGCCAACAAGTACGACGAGGCAGCCAGCTACATCCAGACGAAGTTTGAAGACCTGAACAAGCGCAAGGACACCAAGGAGATCTACACGCACTTCACGTGCGCCACCGACACCAAGAACGTGCAGTTCGTGTTCGACGCCGTCACCGACGTCATCATCAAGAATAACCTGAAGGACTGCGGCCTCTTCTGAGGGGCAGTGGGCCTGGCAGGATGGTGAGCCAGAGAGGGGCTGGGCAGGGAGCTGGGGAAGAACACAGTGGGGCCATTGAGCCCAGAGAAGGGCAGTGTCTGGGTAGGGACCCTGGGTGCCCAGTAGAAGAGCAGAGCACAAGGGGGAGCCCCGGGATGGTGAGTCAGGAGGGCCACTGAGTGCAGGGCACTGGGGAGGTAGCTCAGAGTGGGCTGGGCTCCATTCTGCCCAGTGGTCCAGACAGCAGCATCGCCTGGCTGTGTGCTGGGACAGAACTAGAGGGCTGTTCCCACCTTCCTTGGAGGAAACACTTCCTCAGGCCATTGGCTTAGCCTGAAGAAAGCTGGATGATGAGGGGCCCAGCCGCCTGCCGCTCAGTGTTACCAGCTCAGTGCTCAGTGCTGCCGTCTTTTCCTCAGACTGTCTGAGGGTCCTGGGCTGAGGCTGGCCCCACCAGCCCTGGGGGAAGTGGGGAGGACTCTTCCAGTGCTGCAGACTCCCCTCCCCCACAGAAGCCAGCAATAGACGCTGGCTCCTGGGTGGCCACCGTGTCCTTGGTAACGAGTGGGTGGGGAATAAAGGAAGAGGGTCATTGTCTAGGGAGATGGGAGGAGAGGCACAAACTGGCTACCCCCCAACACATCCCTGATGTCCCCCACCTCCAGGGCCACCGCTGACTCTGCCACCCCCAGCCCCTGAGGAAGATGGGGGCAAGAGGACCACGCTCCCCGCCTGTCCCCGCCAGCTGCTTTACCCCTTTCTCTATTCTTGGCTCCCCCATCCCCTCCCTCAGCTCCAGAGACTTGGGGGAGGGGTTACCACAGGCCTCCCTGTTTGAAGCCCTCCTTTGTCCCAGGTGCTGGGTATGACTGCGGTACCCCCTTCCTGGGCATCTGTTTTGGTTTTAACCATTGTCTTGTTCTGTGACGGGGGAGGGGAGAGCATACTGAGTCTCCCAAGACCTGTGTCTGGAGGGGCACCCACTTCTCCAGCCTGGGACCCCTGGCTTTGCCCAACACCAGCCCCTGACCCAGCCCAAATCCAAATGTTTACAGGGAGCCTCCTGCCCACCCCATCCCTCAGCCGCTCGGAGGCCCCAAAGGAAAAAGCACAAGAAGCGTGAGACGCCACCATTCCTGGAGACCACAGTCCATCTGCTCATTCTCGTAGCTTTTTAAAAAAATGAAAGTAAAGGAAAAAAAAACTGCAAACCTAGAAAACTTTTTAGAGAAAAACTATTTAAAATTGTCTGATCCTAACCAGCACCCACCCAACCCCCTTCCAGTGATTTCCGTGCCTTGAGTGTGTCTGCGTGTTTACACCCATCCCTCTGCTGGCTGTCCCTATGCGGGCAGCTCCCCTCCCTGCCTTCCACAGAATCAGATTCCAAGGGCTGTTCCAGACAACTGCCAACGTCATGGAGGGCCCCCACCCCAGCGGCCCTGGGCCCTGGCTCCATTAACCTAAATGTAGCTCCTTAGCGCTAACTTAGGAACCACCGCTGCCTGCTGAGGGGCCATGCCCCTTATGCCCTCGCCCCAGGCCGGGTCCTTCGGCGTTGAACACTTCCTTGCTTTTTTTCACGTTTTATGGAATTGTTCACCTGGTTTGAAATAATAAAATGTAGAAAGAAAAATACCAAGAACTGCTTGGCATTCTTCTGTCCCAGAGGCAGAGGCCCAGGCTGAGATGTGCCAAGATGATGATGATTTGGACCCGAACCCTCACTGGCAGGGCCCTGGGTGCTCAGCACTTGAGATTTCCCACTGGGCCGAGTCATACCTGCTGGGACCTGTATGTCTCCCCTTTCCCAGCACATCCTGTGCTTGAGCTGGGGCAGCTTTCAAGCCTTGCTGGAGCAATAGGCCAGATTTCTTAAGGAGCTGTTCTAAGGGACTCCCACACTGGGAGCAAGAGTGGTGCCCATTGAGTCTAGTGTGAGAAGAAACTGATTCTGACCCCCCAGGCTCAAGGCCCAGAGCCATTTGCTGCAGTCACAGCCTGATGATGAGCTCCAGCCGCCTAGACACCCCCTCCCCTCTCTGGGTCAGACAGGTTGCCCAGAACTGAGGCCCCTTGGGCTTGACTAAACAGAAAGTTGGAGGCTCTAGGGGACTATACCCCAGATATCCCCCTCCAAACCTGACGCTCGGGGAAGGGACAGGCAGGTAGCTACACTTCAGTGTGACAGTAGTCAAGGGTGGGGGCCTGGAGGACTGCAGGCTTTCGGCTTCATTGGGACTAGGGCTCAATGCGGAGGCTATGGGAAGTGCATGTCTGTTGCTGGATAAGGAACCGGCAAGGGGTTCCTGTAAAGTGAGCCAGGCAATCGCCAGACTTTCTCCCGCAGAAGGCGGGAAGCAGCGGCCTGGGCCTCGGCAGGCCTCCGGAGGCCGGCCCCAAGCGGGCGGGGTTCGGAGGACAGCGCCACCGCCTTCGGCCACCAGAGGGCGCCGCAGCCCGCGCGCTCCGTCCCGCCCGGGTGGTCACGGAGGCTGACGTCATCGGGTCCCGCGGAGGGCGCGGAGCACAAAGGGAGCTTTGTGGGGCCGCGGGGGCTCAGCGCCCACCGCCGCCGGACAAAGCAGCCTGGGCCGGGGTCGGCGCCGCGAAGGCGGGGTGTTGGGAAGGTGGGGCCGGAGACCCGGGACCCCGCCTCCGCACACCTGCCAGTCGCCGGAGAGGCCTCGGGGCCCAGAGCGCTGGCAGGAGATGAGAGGCTGGAGCCGCCCCATCGGAAGGAGATCTACGCCCCCCAGTCCCCGTCCCCGCCCGTTCCCCGGGTCTTTCCTGCTACCCCTGCCTCGAGGGCTGAGGGCCGTCCGACAAGGAGAGCAGGATCCCTGCCTTCTTTCAGCGGTCAGGCCTGGACCCCGCTGAGCCCGATATGCGGGTGGGTACCGATGCCCCCCAGCAGTGATGCCGGCCCAGCAGGAAGCTGGCACTGGAGATGGTTCCTTCCTTCCCTCCTGAGGGGGAACCCTACACAGAGGGACCATTGAGGGACTGGCACTGTCTGCCTGATGCAGCCAGTGTCTTCCTCCTGGGTGGGCCATGCAGGATTCTGGCCAGGATCCCCTTGCACCCGGCTTGGCGGTAGTTCTGGGTGGGGTCCTGGCAAGCATGGCTTCCCTGGGTGCAGACAACTAGGCCCCCACCTGCCCTTGGCCTTCCTACCCCTGCTCTGATTGCGAGGGCATAAGGCTCCATTGTCCCAGCACTGGCGGGGGCGGCCTCTCAATTCCTCCTTGTCTTTGGCTTTGGGAAATTCCCAGCCATGGGGGATGGAAGGCAGGGGGGCATTCCAGGTGTCCTGCACCCCAACAGGAGGGACTCCATGAGGTTGACTCATGAGGATCCCTCACTACCTGGAGCTGTCCAGGGCTGGACCTCAGCCATCCCTCATCCCTGGGAGCAGCTGGGTGAGGGGAGGTAGAGATTCAATGCTCCCTACCTCTATGTCCCCCTGAGCTCTCCCAGCCTAAGGAGGCCCATCTTTCTGGCCCCACCCATGGGCAACTGCAGCTATGAGGGCCAGGTCTCTTAGGCAGGCAGAGCCAGGCAAGAGACCCAGGGTCCTGCTCCCAGACCAAGCCTGTGAGCTTGTGAGAGATGGGCTGTCTCCAGCCAGTGGGGACTATTCTATGGCTGATCCACCTCTCAGAGGGCCCACTCCACTCCAAATAGTTGCTCAGGCTATTGATGTGGTGGCAGCCTTGGTATTTTTAACCCATTTGGGAGTGGGGAGACAGCTGGGAAGAGAGAAAGACACAAGCTCTGAGTAGAGACGCCTGAAGAAGGGAGGGTGTAGGGAGACCCTGTGAGGAGGAGCCAGGCTGACAGCCACTCCCCAGCTGCCCTGGCCCAGACTCCCCCAGCAGGCCGGTGGAGGCCCAGATGCCAGCTCCAGAATGGGAAGGGGTCCTCATTAGAACTGGGGCTTCTAGACTGCAGGGCTGTCAAGGCCTGGAGGAAGCCCTCTCACCATGTTCCAGGGCAGCCCCAATGGTTCCTCCTGATGTCATGAAAACCTACTCCCCTCAGAGCCCCTCAGAATTACTGCCTCCAGGCCCAGTGTGCCAAGCCACCAAGGCTGGAGGATCCAAGCCCTGACTGCAGCCACCCAGCCTGTGGCATGGCCAGCCAGGTCCCAGTTGCCCTTGGAGTCAGGGACAGGGCAGGCACAGAACGGCAGCTCCTCTTGGCTGAGTTCTGGGTCCAGGCCCACTCCCAAACAGTTGACCCTCATCCTGTGTCTATTGCCCTAAAAGAGGTCCCAGGGTCCTTCATCCCTGCCCTGGGGCTGTGCATTCTCCCAAACCCCCTTGGACAAGCCAATGCCCAATGCACACCCAAGGAGGGCCTCAAGCCAGCTAGGGTATGTGTACAGCTGTGTGACCGCAAGTGCGTCCCTGCCTACCAGCCACTCAGTTAATCACAGTGATGGACACCAGTGTCCCAGGGGACAGAGGATCCCTTTCTTCCTGCCTTGGTTTTTCCCCTTGCATGAGATACAGTCCCACAGGTAATCTTGGATAAAAGAAAAACCAGTTTGACATCAATGGAAAGACACTGACTCTGTGTTATGACCTCACTGTGGGTAGAAGAAGCCAAGGCTTGGGCCACCCCGGTGGCTCAGGTGGTTGGAGCACGGTGCTCCTAATGCCAAAGGCTGCCAGTTCGATTCCCACATGGGCCAATGAGCTGCGCCCTCTACAGCTAAGATTGTGAACAACAGCTCTCCCTGGAGCTGGGCTGCCATGAGCCGCCAGAGGTTGGTGTGAGCTGCTGTGAGCTGCCGTGGTGTCTTGCAGAGTACCATGTGTGGTCTCTGGTCCCGCTCCCCACATAAGAACGCAGGATATGGTGAGGCCAAAAAGCAACACCCACGGAGCCATAGATAGGGGAGTCATACCACAATATTCTCGCTGGCGGCTGGGTTGGAGACACAGGGAGCAAACATCCGCCAGTACCCCAACAAGGGATCTTCCTGCACCCGTCTCACTGGTGGCTGGGCGAGCACACACACGAAGTAGTAGCCACACGACGCGCAATCCGCCGTCCGCTTTTCTGCCTGCCAACCAACCAGTGCCGCCACGGCAGTTACATCAGCTGCTAATTGGCTAACTGGTTACAGCTGATGGCCAACCAGTCACAGCTGACGGCCATCTACTACCCGAGCCAGCACCTTTCCACGTGAGGCCGAGAGCCTGGAAACTGCCCTCTGGGAATCTATCCCCACACATGGGCTACCGTGTGCCGCCATGAGTGGCCGGCAGCCATCGTGAGCGGCCGTGAGCTGCTGTGAGCGGCCCACCAACGACTAGCGACCAACTGCCTCAGCCCCGGGGAGCGCAAGGCTCTCAATACCAGCATGGGCCAGGGAGCTGTGTCCTACACAACTAGACTGAGAACCAACGGCTTGAACCGGAGTGGGAGGGGGAGGCAGAAGAAGGGGAGGAAAAAAAAAGAAGTCAAGGCTTGAGGGGTTGGTGCAGGGTCAAGGAGGGGCCTGAGGTCTCCTTTCTCCCTCAGTCCCCCATCGCTACCTAGGCCCAGGTAGGTGGAAGGGCTTCCTGCAGGCACTATCTCCTGCCTCTCTGTGCCTGTCCTCTCCTGGGTCCTCAGGTCCCCAGTGATGATCGCTGACAGCTGCTGGGGAACCCGGAGTCCTGGCAGAGGCCTGAACCTGGTGTTACAGGCATCGGGGCTTCACAAAGAGATGGGAAGTGAATGGTGAGGAGTCCAGCAGGTGGCAGAGGGGTGGGCCTAACAGCTGGAGGGCAAGCAAAGTCCTGGCCAAGAAAGCTGCTGCCTCAGGCAGTGGGGTGGCTGGAGCACTGGCAGGCTGGCCAGGGCTGAGTTAGGCATGAGTGGTGTGAATGCCAGGCTAAGACCTGGGATCCCGCCCCCAGCTCTCTGAGTCAGGGGCTGGGGGTGCCTGTAGAAGGGAGGCCTCGAGAGGAGGAGGTGGCAGAAAGACCCCAGGGACACAGCCTGGGGTAGGATAAAGGGGTCAGGCTGCAGTCTGCAGGGGGAGGAGGCGGGGCCTTGTCCTGCCCTCCACACACAGAAAGACCTCCCTGAGCTAGGGGATCTCTGGAGGAGGGGGGTGGGCTGTGCCTGCTAGAGGGGTTGGAGACTTGTGGAGTAAGAAGACCGAGGAGTCCCCAGGTGCTGGGGAGGGAAGGAGGTTCAGGTGGACGCTCAGGGAAGTCACTGTGCTGGGGTGGAGGGTGGGGGGTAGAAGGAAGTGCGGGGGAGGGAAGGGGCCAGGAGAGGAGCCAAGCCTGAGAAGCCTCTCTAGGAGACACGACAGGGAACGGTGTCCCTCGAGGCTCCCAGGCCTGTGTGCCACAGAGGATGTACAGTGCAGAGGTGGAAACAAGAGTGCACACCTGTGCACCCCCACCCCCCAGTGTGCCAAACCTACCCAGTCCCTCATCCACAACACCGCAGGACAGTGTGGAAGCCATCTGAGAGGTTCTGTCTCCCCCTAGGGACACACAGCTGGGGAGTGAAGAGGTCAGGATTCAGCCCCACGACTCCCCAGGCTACTAGGGGGATGATCCCTGGGCACCTCTCGCATGCCAGAGTATCGGGAGCTCCCCCCACAACTGCACACCTGGGAATGCAGCATTGTGTTAATGTATGTTAATGAGTATAGTGGGTTACTGGAGTCCACTTTTGCCGCATTCCTGGCACCGCCCTCTCCCCTCCCCCAGGCTATGAAGAAGGAGGGGAGAGGGAGGCCCCACCCCCAGACCCCTCCCCTCCCCTCTGCTGGGCAATGAGGAAAACAGGAGTGAGTGAAGAGCTGTGATGTGGCTGGTGGAGGGGGTGGGGGGAAAGGCTGCCCCATCCCAGAGGGGTTGACCTCAGCCGGGGAGGAATGTGCAGGAGGCGGAGGGCTGGGGCGGAGTGGGTGGGGGCAGGGCCACAGCCAGAGGCCCAGGGTTCCTGGTGGCCCCTCCTTCAGCCCCTCCACCTCAGCTCTGAAATGGCCCTCAGAAGGGAAGGGGAACGGGCAAGGAAGGGAAGAGCTGATCTTTCCAAAAAGGTGGGCCAGGGGTCCCCTGGGAACGTGGAGGCCAGGCTGGGTGCGGGTGGGGAAGTGCCTCGACAGACCCTTTCCCGGGAGACCCCCTGGGGTGGGTGGTAGAGTGTCAGGGAAATAGGTCTTGCTTAGTTTCTCTCCAGGCCCACTTTCCATTGCCCCTGCCTCCTCCTCCCCCCCCCCCCATGCCTAAGCTGGCAGGGAGCTTGTCCTTGTACCCACGTGGCCAGAACGGGAAAGCTGGAGCCACCAGCCTTGATGGCTAAAGCAGGAGTGAGTCGGGAGCCAAGGTGACCCAGCCCAGGCTGGGCACTGGGAGGCTGGGCTGCAGCCTTCCTCAGATGGGTGATCTATAGTCCAGGCAGGGGGCAGGGGGCAGGCCCAGCTGGTGAGAGGTAGGCAGGTGCTGGGACTTGGCACAACAATCCAGTTATTTCCAGGAGGAAAAGCTGAGGCCTTGGCAGGCTGTGCCCCTGACAAGCAGCACCAGGACAAGAAGCAGGCAGGCCTTTACCCACAGATGCCCCGGCAAAGGGTGGAGGCCCAGGAGCCTGGGATGGCCCTAGGGCAGGGGTGCAGGAAGGAGTAGGGACCCCAGTTGCCTCCCCTGGTTTGTCCCATTCTGTGGAGACACAGGCCCTGGCTGCTTGTTTCCAGAATCCCTGGGGACTTCCAGAGCCCAGTGTGACCCACAGCCAATGACCCTTCTCCGTGAGTGCTATCTCCATGAGGTCCCTACTCAAGGCCTGGCATACATTTGGACCTGGGCCTGAGGAACAGAAAGGACACCTTGTCGGAGAGGGAGAACTTGAGCTGCTACTCCTGGGGATCCCCTTCCTGCTCCAGGGAGGGGACACATCTGGTGGAAGGCAATGCAAAGGGCTCAGGTGGCCTAGGCACAGCCCAGTTGCCTTGGCTGGGGGTTGAGTCCCAGGGTGTTGGGAAGATGGTAGGGTAGTCCTAGTCCGATTTCTCAGTATGGTCATAGGACTAGGGTGGGTGGGGGTGGGTAGAATGAAACAGGCTGGGACCCTGGGCCAGAAGAACTAAACGCAGTGGGGGCAGGTAGGGGGCACAGCAGGGGTGGGTGGGGATCTCAAAGGCACTTGCTGATCTTGGCTGCTTGGGTGGAAAATTATAAACAGCCAAAGAATTTTGTTTGCTTGCATGGGGCCAGGGGAGGCTGCCCAGGTCCAAGGCAAGAGAGCCTGGGAGGAAGGACAGGCCACATCCCGGAAGCCCAGGAGCTCAGGAAGGGGTGTGCCCCTCTACTCCCCCTCCTGAAGGCCCCTGGTCCTCCCAGTGACCCCTACCCTTCCCTGCCAGCCAGCCAGCCAGCCAGGCCAGGCACACTAAGCCCTGAGGCTCAGGACAAAGGCATGCATGGCCCCACCCTGGCTGGGCACAGACACTTCTACTGCCGGGGACTTGGCAGGAAATGGGCAGCAGAACTACGTGCACCACACAGTGGTCACACAGCTGCCCTTGCTGACCCCTGAGGAGCTGCTGACCAGCCTTGGGGATGTTGCAGGAGGATGCTTTTTGGGGGGATTGAAGTGTGGAAGCCCATCCTCCAGCCCTGGCATGTTCACCTCGGTGGACCTGAGGTCCCCACTCGGCCATTGTCAACATTCAGTCTTTCCAAAGAAGTACGCCCGGCAGTACAGTGTGTGTCCATCAGAATCAACTGTAAGCCAAGCCCCCAGACCCTTCCCAACTGAGGCGCTAAGGTGTAGGAGCCCTGTCCTAGCTGTGACAGACAGAGGCCCCTTTGGGCACCTTGTTCTGTGTTTGGTGGGGCAGTTCCTCCCACCTTCAACCTAGAAGAAAGACCGGAGTCACAGAGCTGGCACAGCGTGCCCCTCACCTCCATTCAGGACTGGGTGTCTGGATGGTCCCTCACCCTGCAGTGCACAATAAGACTTACTGGGCTTCCGGGATCTGCTGACTACTGCTCTGCCTGCCCCTCTCTGGCCCTCCTGTCCCTGGAGCTGGTAGGAGTCTATTGCTTCTTCCTCCTTTGCCTTGACTGGTAGTGCCACTTCCAGCACCGCTGCTTGGGCCCTGCTGCCCTGAGGACTGACAGGGGAGGGGTCGCCCCTACTTGCCCCTCCCTTGTGCCCACTCCACTCCAGCTGGGCCACCATCTCCAGCCATCCCGGCTGCCAGCCCAGTCACTCGATCTGCCTGCCCCACCCCGTAAACTTGACGGCGTGTGTGGGGCGGTGGCTGGCTTGGTGGGGGCGGGGCTGCTCCTTAAAGGAGCCGTCAGAGGGTGCTCTGAGGCCTCTAGGCTTCTCCCCTTCTCCAGGGTGAGAAAGGGCTAGGGTGGGGGGAGGCGCTGCTGCCGGAGTGCTTGGTGGAGTGTGGGAAGGCAGCCAGGTGTTTTGTGGCATCACAGACTTCACAGGCCCAGAAGAAGCAGAGGCGAAGGCAAGGGTCAGTGGAGGGACGGAGGGAGGTGGGAGTCCCAGCATGGGAGGGAGCCAGGAGCTACAGAGCTGGGCAGGGGCATGAGGGGAGTGATCTGAAACATGCCTCAGCAGCTGTGCCCCTTGCTTTATTGTACCCCACAACCTTGTCCCACACCAGGGCTCCTGTGCCTGGCACCTGTCTGGCCAGCCTCTGGGAAGGAGATGGGCATCGAAGCCAGAGCCTGGCCCCATCTGAGGCGCAGGGAAGGGCTCTGGCTCAGAGAGATGGAGGGGCTCAAAGATGGGGAAACCCTAAGGGCGAGGGCAGGGGAGAGAGAGGCTCAGGGAGGGGGAAGGGCAGCTCCTCCAGCTGGGGGAGAGGCTTCCTCAGGCCCTTGGCTCTCCCCACTTGATTTCTCTTGGGTCTGAAGTCTGAGCTCACCGAATTTCTATGTGTGACCAGCCCCTTGCACCCTCTGGGATGAGGAGAGAGAGAGGCCGACTCGAGCTGGGGCTGTTAGATCTGAGTGGCAGGAGCCCCACGTCAGAGCTGGGGCTTCCGCCTGGATCTCCTGGGCAGCTCTTCTCCCTCTGGGAAATGGGTCGAAGGCAGTGATTGACTGAGACCGCAGTTGTTTTTGCTCACCTGCATGTCCAGAGACATGCGTACACTCACCTGTGCACACATACGTGCCCAGTGCCCATCACACAGACATACACTGCATAGACATACATACAATGCCATGTATGCCCACAGGCACATGCCACGTGTCTACATGTGTAATAAACACATGCCACGTGGCCTCACACAGACATGTACACCTGTGTGTGCATACACACTCCACACACACGTGCAGTACAGATCTACAAAGGGACCCTCAGAAACGTTCACTCGCACAGGCGCCCACACCTTGTTCCTCTGTGGGCCTGTGGCCACACCGCCATCTCTAGAGGGCTGACTCCTCCTGTTGCTTTCACTCCCATGACTGGCTTGTTTTGCTCTTTGCACTTGCCGCTCTCTAAAACACACCCATCTGACTCCTTGTTGGCACTCTGCCCCCTCCTGCATGGGGACCCGGTCTGCGTCCCCCAGTGCCCCCAGCCCAACTCCCATGAAGTAGGCGCACAGAGTGTGTGAATTAATGTCTGAGTGTGTATACGGGAGGGAGGGTTACTGGGGAGGGTGACGTGGTGGTGGTGGGACTGGTGCCTGCCAGTACCGGGGTGACCCTGCGGGTGTGCCCAGCGTGGGTGTGTCTGTGATTGTGGCCAGGCGGGGCACCCTCCAAGGGAGGGGAGCGTTCGGAAGTGGAATGCCACCCCCTAGCCTCTTTCCCCTAGGGGTGTAATCTGATCCCTGGGGACTCCCCCCTAGCCTCCCGCCCTCCCCCTCGTCCTTGCTGCTACTCCTTTTCCAGATCCCGGGGCAGAGTCCAGGGAGGCTCAAGGCTCCTCACACGCCTGCTGAACCCTGAGCGCCCTGAGCCGGGATGGGGCAGGCGGAGGCTGCCGCCATGATCCCAGGCCTGGTCCTGCTCTGGACAGCAGTGCTGGGGGGTGCCTCGCCCAACCCCCCACGCCTTCGGCTCTCCTTCCAAGGTAGGCGCACCTGGTATGCAGGAAAGCCCAGCTCAGGGCGGGCAGGAAGGGGGTCTAATGTGGGTAGGGGGCATTGTGTTTGCTGCCACATGTGTGCACCACCTGACCCAGTTTGGATTGGGAACACTCTCAGGCCATCTTCAGTTAACCCTATCTTGGCCTCAGTCTCCATCCTCTTTGCCCACATTCTCCTCGTGCTTTCCCAGAAAGACCCCTTCTGTCCCCATGGCAACAGATCCTGCCTCTGTCCCATCCCTCACTCCCAGGGAAGCTGAGGAGTGGGGGCCGTTAGAGCCCCCTTCCCACACCCCCTACATAGCAGCACGGTCACTAGGCAGTGGCATCACACTGAGCTTAGGCTGGTGGCAGAGAACCCTCAGCCTGACTTGGGGGGTGGGCTTCCAGCTTTCCCTACATGCCTGGCCTCCCAGTGTGCCCACCGGGAGACACTTCTTGTCCAAGCACGCCCAAGGAGCCCAACCTCCCTTGCCCGGGGGTGGGGGGGTGGCTGCACTGCCCACCCTTGAAGCTTCACAAGTGGGTGGGCCTGCCTTCATGTGTAAACTCACATGCATGTAAGGTCACGTGTGTGGGCCAGGTCACATGTACCTTGGCATGTGAAAGAGACAACAGGCAGGGCCTGGGGGAAGCTTCCAGTAGCAAATCTTCAGTGGTGTCCCCACCCTGTAGAGCTCCAGGCACGGCATGGTCTCCGGACCTTCAGGCTGGCAAAGACCTGCTGTTACGAAGCTTTGCTAGTGGATGAGGAGCGTGGACGCCTGTTTGTGGGTGCTGAGAACCATGTGGCCTCCCTCAGCCTGGACAACATCAGCAAGCGGGCCAAGAAGGTGCCAAGGATCCCCAGCCTCAGCGATACCCAGGGAAAGAGCCCCGGGACCCCACTCCAGACTGCCTGGAGATACCTAGGGGGATGGGTCCCGAGTATGTTGAGGACATCCTCAACATAGAGACCATCTGAAGTCGCTGACCTCTATTCTCCCCTCCCCCAACCTCCCATAGCTGGCCTGGCCGGCCCCTGTGGAATGGCGAGAGGAGTGCAACTGGGCAGGAAAGGACATTGGTGTGAGTGTTGGCTGCCGGGGTAGGAGTGGGGAGGGTCATCCCCTCACTGTATAGACAGGGCAGTGCTAACACAGAGGCCTGCCTGTTCTGCCTGGGATGGGGGCAGGGAGGTTGAGGTGGCTGAAGTCTGGAGGTAGTGAGTCAGGGGGTGTTCATGTGATTCTTCTTGGGGGCCTGTGAGTCACGGGTTAATGCAGGCCTTTGTTTCCCCATGTATCCATTTTGGGGAAGGTGGGCTGGGCTGGTCACCAATAGCACCCAGGTCCCTATAGCCCGTGTTGATACTTGCCAGGGCTGAAGCAGAAGAAAGGAAGGGGTCGGGGTGCCACTGGTGAGCTGGGGCCTCTTCAGGCTGCCTTCCTGCTCCTGTCTCATTGTCCCTGCCCCTGCCTGCCCACTAGACGGAGTGCATGAACTTCGTGAAGCTGCTGCAGGCCTACAACCGCACCCACCTACTGGCCTGTGGCACAGGGGCCTTCCACCCAACCTGTGCATTTGTGGAGGTGGGCCACCGGCTGGAGGTAAGGCCAGAAGCAGGCAGGAAGGGAGCTCGGGGGAGGAAAGAAGGGCCTGGCTGTAACAGCGCCCCCCACCTCCCAGGAGCCCGTGCTCCGGCTGGACCTTCAAAAGCTAGAGGATGGCAAGGGCAAGAGTCCTTATGACCCCAGGCATCAAGCAGCCTCTGTGCTGGTGGGTAAGTGCAAAGGCTGGGACCCCGACAGAACTCCTGGAACCCCTAAGGGACTCTAGAACTTCACCAAGTCCCAAAACCCTCCCTAGAGCCCCCGGGATCCTCCATAGGCTCACTGACTCCCCAAGATCCCCCAGAGCTCCACAACCCCTTCCCTCAGAACCTTCAGCCGTGGCTAAGCAATCCTTGCTCTGTCTGCAGGGGAAGAGCTCTACTCGGGGGTGGCTGCAGACCTCATGGGCCGGGACTTCACCATCTTCCGCAGCCTGGGCCCGCGTCCGAGTCTCCGAACAGAGCCACATGATTCCCGCTGGCTCAACGGTGAAGGGCTGGTGGGGCTGGTGGGAGAAGGCCCTCATCCTCAACAGGGCAGGAGCTGAGTAAGGTCCATAAAAGAAGTGAACAATGGGTGCAGCCAGGTTTCACCGAGTGCTACCATGTGGCAGGCCTTGTGCTAGGTACTGGGGTGGCAGGGCAGATGACATATGCCCTCTTTGAGTTCACAGGCCTTCTAACAAATATAAGATCAATTTCAATGGCCATGAGACCAAGGAGAGAATAGGAGGGGGAAAATAAGTTTGGGGAAAAGAATCCATTCTGCTGAGGAGAGATGTGAGCTAATTCCCAAAGCACAACAGGATTGAGGGAAGAGCATTCCAGGCAGAGAGAGTAACTGGTGCAAAGGCCCTGGGGCAGGAACAAGCCAAGGAACAGATTCATGGAGTAATGATAAGGGGCCTGGACTGTCAGGGGCCAGGGTATTTATTCTGAGAGTAATGGCACCCAGTAGACTTCTTGAAACAGGAGTGGAGGCATCTGCTTCCTGCTAGAGAGGAAGACTCTTGAGTGAAGGTAAAACCAGGTACCCCACCTCCCTCCTTTCTTGGCCCACAGGCCTGTGGAACTGTCAGGGGCAAGGTAAGAGGGTTGTACCTGGCAGAAGCTTCCCTCCTCCTGCGTGTCCAAGTAGCCATGGTCTCTGCTGCCCTCTCGTGGCTGCTTCTTGACTCAGGCCCTGAACCTTTGGCGTCTGTTCACGTGGACCGCCATCTGAAGTTGATCCTAGAGATTGGGTAGTCCGCTGCTGCCTGAGGGGCTGTTGTGAGAGGAAGAGGAGGCAGCACCTGGGTCTCGTGTGGAGTGGAGGTGGGGAGGAGGCCAGGACCTCGCTGACACCATGCCTCCTGCTGTGGCCAGAGCCCAAGTTCATCAAGGTCTTTTGGATTCCTGAGAGTGAGAACCCAGACGATGACAAGATCTACTTCTTCTTCCGTGAGTTGGCAGTGGAGGCCGCGCCGGCACTGGGACGCCTGTCAGTGTCCCGTGTTGGCCAGATCTGCCGGGTGAGGAGACCTTGGCCCGCATCTCTTGACTCCCTCCCTGCCCCTTTGCCCTTAGAGAACTCACCCTCATTCCCTCCTATTGACCCCGCAGAATGACGTGGGGGGGCAGCGCAGCCTGGTCAACAAGTGGACCACTTTCCTGAAGGCGCGGCTGGTGTGCTCCGTGCCAGGCGTGGCCGGCGACACGCACTTCGACCAGCTCCGTGAGTGCGAGGAGTGGAGAGTGGAGTTGGGGGAGACAGTGCAGAGGCACAGACCCTAGAGCCTGGCTGGCCTGTGGGGCTGTGGGCTCTCCCCCAACTAGGTCCTTTCCCTGCAGAGGATGTGTTCCTGCTGTCCTCCAGGGACCGCTGGACCCCACTGCTGTACGCTATCTTCTCCACTTCCAGGTGAGAGTTGGGAGGTAGCCGGGTGGGGCCGGCTGCGCTCTGCTGGGCCCTTCACTCCGCTCACATCTTCGCCTGCAGTGGTATCTTCCAGGGTTCCGCAGTGTGCGTGTACAGCATGAATGATGTGCGCCGGGCCTTCCTTGGACCCTTTGCACACAAGGAGGGGCCCATGCACCAGTGGGTGTCCTACCAGGGTCGTGTCCCCTACCCCCGGCCTGGCATGGTACGTAGCCCAGGGACCCCCATCACAACCCACTGAAAGCCTCAGGGGTAGAGAACTTGGCCTGGGGTCTTTTTGATAAATAAGGTTTCTTTTTTTTGCTATGGGTGGAAGAAACGTTACCTTCATCAGACAGGACCCCAGGGGAAGACCACATTTCCTCCTCAGACTCCCAAGGGCAAGGCTGGGTCTCTGTCCAATACACCCACCCACATATATATATATATACACTCCAGGTTCCCAGAGTTTTGCGGATGGCTGCCCACCAGGCGCTCATCCCCACATCCCTGTCATGCCTCCTTCCTATCCCCCAGTGTCCCAGCAAGACCTTTGGCACCTTCAGTTCCACCAAGGATTTTCCTGATGATGTCATCCAGTTTGCCCGGAACCACCCCCTCATGTACAATTCAGTCCTGCCTGTGGGGGGGCACCCTCTCTTCCTACAAGTGGGTGCCGGGTACACCTTCACCCAGATTGTTGCAGACCGCGTAGCAGCAGCTGATGGACACTACGACGTCCTCTTCATTGGCACAGGTCAGGGTCCTGCCAGAACCACCCACCAGACCCAGTCTAGGCTTTTTGGCTTGTTAATGGAAGCTCCCGATGTTCAGTCCTCTCTCCAGGCCCTTGCTGGGGCTGTGCCTCCATCTCCTTCTGGATGCTGCTCTGATTGATTGCTCCAACCCACATTCTCCACCGACCCAACCATGTTGAGGGTAGAGGCCTCCGAGATGAAGAGACCCCTGGCCTTAGCTGTCAGGGAACACAGGGAGTCACTCACCCCTCCTCATTCCTGCAGATGCTGGCACCGTGTTGAAGGTAATCTCTGTCCCCAAGGGCAGCCGGCCTAATGCTGAGGGGCTGCTCCTGGAGGAGCTGCAGGTGTTTGAGGTGAGACCTAATCCCCCCTCTCCTTCCTGTCACCTGGCTTCCTCCACTCCACTCAGCCCTGATCCCAGTGCCCCTTCTCGCTCAGGACTCTGCCGCTGTCACCAGCATGCAAATCTCTTCCAAGAGGGTAAGTGATCAGAAGTCTTATGGGCGCCATGGACCAAGCGATGCCTGGGCGCCCCTACCTCCATGCTTCCCTTGGTAGTTTGAAGCCTTGGGTTTGAGTATAGGCTCTGCCTTCACTAGACTGTGTGACCTGAGACCTCAGTGTTCCCATCTGTCAAGTGGGGAAGGGATCCCTGGCCGATGGGAGGTGGGCACAGGGCCGCCTTCGGTCACCCCGGAGCCCCTCGTGCCCCCTAGCACCAGCTGTACGTAGCCTCACGGAGCGCAGTGGCCCAGATCCCGTTGCACCGCTGCGCTGCCCACGGCCGCGCCTGCGCCGAGTGTTGCCTGGCGCGTGACCCCTACTGCGCCTGGGACGGGGCCGCGTGCACACGCTTCCAGCCCAGTGGCAAGAGGTGGGCAGGGTTGTGGCGGGCCGCTGGGAGGGAGTCGCTGGCTAAAAGAAGAGGGGCTCAGGGAAGCTCCAATGTTCCCCCCAGGCGGTTCCGGAGGCAAGACATAAAGAACGGCGACCCCAGAACGCTGTGCTCTGGGGGTGAGTGCCCCAGCTGTCCCCATCTCTCAGTCCTTGAAGACGCCTCAGCCCGCCCTGCTTGGCCTGTATCTGACATTCATTCCCTTTGCCCCCAGACCCGTCACATCCCGCATTGCTGGAGCGGAAGGTGTTAGGTGTGGAGGGCGGCAGCGCCTTCCTGGAGTGTGAGCCTCGCTCGCTGCAGGCGCATGTGGAGTGGACCTTCCATCGCGCCGGGGAGACGGCCGGCTTCCCGGTGAGCCTGGTGGTGGCGGTGGCGGTGGGGAACCCTAACCTCCCAACCAAGCCCTTGTCGGGCTCTTTACATCCAGTAGGGGCTCCGCCCTGACTAACGAGGCCCTGGCCTTCTCCCCACGTCTAGATGAGGTCTAGCCCCACCTAGTGCGGCTCCGCCAACCCTGATCCCTTTCTTCCTATTTCGCCTGCACTCCACATGCTGGTGAGGCCTGTTCCGGCTAACTAGGCAACACCCCCCCCCACCACACACACACACACACACACACACACACACACTCACTCGCCGGCGCGCTGACCCCTGCCTCTACTGTCTCACGGTGGCGCCCGGGAGCGGTGTTCCCGACCTTGCCGCCGCGCCTCACTCTGGCCGCGCCTACAGGTGCCGGCAGAGGAGCGCACCGAGCGCACTACGCGGGGGCTACTGTTGCGCGGCCTGCGACGCGGGGACTCAGGCGCGTACCTGTGTACAGCAGTGGAGCAGGGCTTTTCGCAGCCGCTGCGTCGCCTGGTGCTGCACGTACTGAGTGCTGCGCAGGCAGAACGGCTGGCCCGGACCGAGGAGGCTGCGCCCGTAGTGCCACCGGGCCCCAAGCTCTGGTACCGGGACTTCCTACAGCTGGTGGAGCCCGGTGGCGGTGGCGCAAGCTCCCTGCGAATGTGTCGACCGCAGCCCGCGCCGCGCCCACCGCTTCCTGAGTCGCAGAGAAAGGGTCGCAACCGGCGGACGCACGACCCAGAGCCGCGCGCTGAGCGGGGGCCACGTAGCGCAGCGCACTGGTGACTCGGCAGTCCCCACGCCGGGGGCTGGGGAGATGAGACGACTGGCGGGAGAGGGGCGGACAGACCCTGGGAAAAGACAGCTAGGGGGCGGGCACACAGCGGCCCCCGGCCAACCGAGACACCGCCGGACAGGCTCTGGCCGTGGGGCAGACGCGCCAGCTTATTTATTAACAGTGGATAACCCTTGAATGTAGCCCGGGGAGGGGCAGCTCAGGCCGGGCACAGGGTCCGGCTGGTCGGGACAAGGCAAAGAATCAGGGCTCCAGAGCAACGACCTGGACGACCTGGACAGGAGAGGTGCCAGGAGTCCCCACCCTGGGAGAAGGACTGCCTCCTTGGCGATGAGCAGAAAGCTGTGAACAGGCTGGGCTGGTGGGGGGGGGCGGGGCAGGCCGACTGTACTAATGCAATAAACTCATTATCAGCTGAAGCTGGAATGGCCCCAGCAGACAACCACTGGTCCTAGATCTTGCTGCGTGGCCTTGGTTACCTTTCTAGCAATTTCAGGACCTCAGTTTCTTCTCAAGATGCTGTGGTGAGGGTTAAAGGTGGTTACCATGTGACTGAGGGGATTCTGTAGGGCCCGTGGGGATACTGACATGCACAGTAAATTCTGAATAATATAATTTCTGGACTAAGTGCTGTGAATAAAATTGGGTGATGTGGAAAAGAATGTGAGCAGAAGGCCTCACTGAGGGGATGGCATTTGAGCTAAAAAACAAGGAGCCAGCCATGGGAATATCTGGGAGCAGAGCATTCCCAGAGGGAAGAGCCAGTGCAAAGTTCCTGAGGTGGGCACTAGCTTGCTGTGTTTGAGGAACGTCAAGAAGGCCAGTATAATACACGGAGTAATGGATTTGGGATGTTATCACAGTCAGAGACCCACTGTTTCACTTTGTCCTATTTGGGAAGGTCTAACAACAAAGGGTGGGCCTAAGCTGGCCCACTTCCTCCATTCAAGGGTAAGTGGTCCATGCATCCTTACCAGGACTTCTGTGACCTGTGTGCCCTTGTGGAGAGGAAGGAAGATCAAAACTATATTGTGCCAAGTGCTTCAGACACGAGGTTGTATTTCCATTTTCATGGATACTATGCCAGTGAGGAACCATTGTTATTCCGATTTACAGATGAGAAAAGTGAGGTTAGAGAAGGGGCAATCCTTTATACAAGGTTGTAGGCTTAATAATAGAAGTTGTCATCCTTCAGCCTAGGTCCAGCCATTGACCAGCAGGGTACATGCACATGTGGGGTATCTTCCCCCTTTTAGGGGTCTCTGAACCCTGGTGGCACTGGGCTTAGGTTGTCCTTCACCCTCAATCCCTGATGCTAACAGGTCAAACCGGGGTGCTTGTCCCACATTTGCTTGGATGACCCAGCTGTGGGTAGCGGTTTTGGAGGGTAGAGGAGTGGAGATGCACAGGGCCCCCTTACATGTCTTGACTGCCACACAGGTTATTGCTGGAGGTGCCACTGACGTGGCTTGTCTGGATGAAGACACAGGCCCATGTATATATGGGAGTGGTGGGGTTCCCCAGGAAAGCCCTTGGGCACTTGCACTGGGTCAATAGTCCACACTGGCCCATGTGGGTCACTTTGCCCCTTTCCATGGCTGAGAGCTGTCCCCTCTAAATATAGCCCAGTGGGCTGAGCTCAGGCCTATTTTAGGCTCAGGCTGGGAGGTGGCCAGGCCTTCCCCAGGCTCACAGAGGAGCCACTGCTGCCTCCATCGTCCTGCTACTGGGTGCTGACATCGGGCTCCGTGACTGCCCACCCCCATCATGCCTGAGGAGACCCAAGAAGGTAGGAGGTGACTGAAGGAGGGCAAGGCCCCAAAATTATGGCCACGGAGAAACCTACCCCCTGCTCCACTGACCCCACTTCCTTAACTAGTCATCAGTCACAATGTCCCAGCTCAAGTAATGGGACCTGCCCCTGTGCATGGAGGAAGGCTTACCATGCCTGAAACCCCTTCTCATCTCAGGTTCTGCCTGTTTCCCTTGCTAGGGACAGCAAGAGGGGTTGAGGTAGCCACCCCGTTGGGAGAGGGTGAACTAAAGGCTGTGCCTAAGTGGGTGTGGGTGGGGCAGCTGCCTGGCAGGCTCAGCTCTTACTTCAGAGAGGAAGCTGGGATTGTGGATGAGCAGTGGTTCCAGGAAGCATTTGGGCACATGGCCCAGGGAGGGGATAGGCTTCTGACTTCCTCCAACTTGGGCCTAAGTGTCCCCAACTGGCTAAACGTTGGGATCCCTTTGTTGGCCAGAATAACTGCAAGTAAAGACTTTGGTGGCCACTCACCTAACTGTTCCACCACATACAAGAAGCACGGAGGCTCAGAGGGGTCAGAGCAGGGACCCAAGAAGCTCCAGATCCAGATGCCGGCCAGGGTGCAGGACCAGCTGCTCCACAGTTCCAGCCTGGCCTAGCTGGTAAACTCCTCCCATCACATTTTCAATATTTTATATTGGATGGGAAGAAGGGAAACCCTGGGTGTGTAGGGGTGTTACCTCCTTTTGGGGTCTTAACAATGACATTTACTGTGTGTTTTCCCTGGTAACAAACAGAATCTGAGTTCAATTTAGAAAGTGTGGGAAGAGCACAGCCAAGTACAAAGTGGGAATTTAATATGACCCTCAATGCACCACCCAGACATAACTGGCAGCATCTGTTGTTTTACTTACTTTTGAGCACATCAGGGGTCATTTTTAGGCAAATCATGAAGGTTGAGTTATTGTTCAGAAAGCGATAGACCCAGAAAATCTACTCACCCTTGCCCCTATAAGATGTCCCTTCAATGCTCCCCACTTTGTGATCTGTTTTCCAGCTGGACATCTGGGGGTCTTAAGAAGCCAAAATTAAAAAAAAAAAAAATCAAGTCAAAGAACCACCAGAAGAAGATATAATTTTCAGAAATAATAAACACTTTGATGGATCTAAAAACAAGTAATAAAAATCACGGGAAAAGTGACTGTAGAGGCTTTGAACAGATAATTAGGAAGCCACATACATATTGACCAGCCCCCACTCTAGGCAGAGACCAAATCAAATGGGTCAAAGAGGCCTTTCTCAGTTCCCAGCTTAGCAAATATGTGTGCACATGTATGCATGGTTTTTTTTGATGGAGATGCTTAATGGTGGCAATGTTGTATCCTTTGGGGGGCTGCGGGTAGCCATTGTGGCAGACAATTTGAGGATAGCTGTAAAAAAGTCCCTGCTTTTTGATCCAGTAATTCTGCTTCAGGAATCTGTCCTTATTAACAGTTAGGAAATTGAAAGACATCTTCTTACTCAATGATGCACATCCTTTTCTAGGAATTATTGATTTCAAAAGAGAACTGGAAACAACCTAAATACCCAGGCGGCCTCAGAGGGATGCCTGAAAGACCTCAGAGGCCTGTGAAAGTCTGATAACAAAGGCGGGTCTCCTGTCTTGATTTTGAGTGAAAACAGCAGGGTTCGAGGCAGTCAGCAGAATCATACTGAGTATGTTAAAGAACACAGAGCTAAGGCCAGGAAGGAGAGGCACCACCAGCTCACATGGTGCTGCTTCTGCTGGGGACCAGGAGAATGTCAGGCTGTGGGTCTGGCCTGATGGCTAATTTCCAGGGTTACAGGGAAAACTGACAGCAGAAGAGGCAGGAATGAACTTCATGCACTATGGGTTTATTCCTCCAAGGCTGATAAAACTCTCCTCTAGAAATGAGCAGGCAGAGGAACACTTGAAAAGTCCTTGAGGTGCTTGGAAGGAAGCAAACGTGACCAAGTCAAGTGCACCACCTGCTACTGTGGGTGAAAACAGACCTATGGGGTTTCAGGTTCGTCCTGGCTCCAAAATCAAGGGCCATTCCTCAGTTGGTTTTAGATTAGGAGTCCCCCGTCTCTTTGTCCTGTCCCCATCTTCCCTGAGTCCCTACTGCCTCTGGAAGCCACCTAGAAGGGAGGGGGTGACCCACTGGCTGAATCAGCCTCACGGTGCCCCACAGACACCATGGCACCGATGCTGAGCCCGAAGAACAGGGCATCACTGGCCCCCAACCACATGCAGGAGGTGCGCCTGCACCGAGTGGAGTCCATCAGCGACCTACACAGCGGAGGTAAGACAGGGGAACGGGATGGATGAACTGGGCAAAGAGGAAAGCAGGTGCACCCACTGCCCTCCTGATGCCCCATTCACCTTGTAGGCTCACTGCGCCCCTACCTGGCCGAGGAGGCTCAGCCATGGGATGAGCTGCTGGGCAGCCTGCCGCCGTCGCTGTGCGCCCAGCCTGGCTGCGGCCCTTTGCACAGCCGAGGGGGCTTCCTGCTGCTGCTTGCACTGCTGGTGTTCACCTGCCTGGCACTTGCCATCCTTGCTGTCTACCTGAGTGGTATGGTGGTGCAAGAAGCCAGTGGGAACCAAGGGCAAGGAAGGGGGACCAGGAGGCCTTTCTGTATGGTTGGGAGGAGCAACTGCAGAGACCGAGGCAGAGAAGTGTGGGGTGGGGGTTCTCGGCCCCTGGCGCTGGGCTGAGTGGAAGGGTGATCATGGGGTGGCATGGGGTCTGATAACCCCCCATTTTATCCTGCCTGCCTATCCACAGTGCTGCAGAGCGAATCCCTACGCATGCTGGCACACACACTACGTACGCAGGAGGAGATGCTACTCAAACTCCGGCTGGCCAGCCTCAGCCAGTTGCGGAGGCTCAACTCCAGTGAGGCCCGAGCACCCAGTTGAGCTGCTACTTGGACCTGGGGTTTGGGGGTGTGTGGGGGGGAATAAAGTGGCCGTTAGCAGGTTTCTCCTCTCCCACTGCTGCTCTACCCTACTTTCTTGGTGAGGGTTTTGTATAGGAGCCTCCTCTGGCCCCATAGCTGCCCGCCTCTCCTGGCTTCTTCAGGCCAGGCCTAACCAAAGCTTCAGGTGCCAAGACTCTGCTTTGGGTGGCCCAAGGTCAAAGGAAGTGATGCCAGCCTCCTGGCTCCTCCTGTGGCCTCTCAGCATTCTCTGGCTCCCTCAGCAGATTCAAAAGTCTAGAAATAGCCAGCCCCATCCCAGACACCCAAACTGCCAGGCCTCCCAGTGAGGACCCAGCCTCAGCTCTCAAGACGGGCTGGGCTCTGAGGAGGAGGGCCATCTGGGGAGAGACTCTTGGAGGGTAAAGATGAACTGAAGATGGGGAGATCCAGCTGGGCCCAAGCCTGGGGTGATGGATGGGAGGGAAGGCAGGCAGAAAACACCCAGAAGCCAGGTCCACAGAAAGCTGAGTTTTCAGTTTACTTATCTCTAATCTTTAAAAATCAGCACATAAATCCATTCTAGATAGCCTCATCCACCCCCCAAAGAAGTGGTTCATCCCAGAGGAACAAGGCCTGAGAAAGGAGAAAAAGGAAGGGACAACCCTCCTGCTGCCTGGCCCATAGGTGTGGGACAGGCACACACCTGGCCAGGCCTGAGACAGGGCAAAAAGAGGCCATAGGGCTGAGTGCAGGGGCAAAAGGCCAGGATCCCAAGTGGCCTGGCCTTCAGCCACCTACCCCCATGTCTTTTTTTGGTTTTGTCATTAAAAAAATTAAAGCGACCATTTTGGAATGGACCAGTTGTTGTACTGTCTTACGTCAAAAATACAGGCAAGAATAGTTTCCTGTTTGGCTGGTCCTGCCTCACAGGACGTCTGCCCGCTTGTCCCGCATGCGGCTGCGTGCTTTGGTCCGTGCTTTGAAGGCAGCGGTGTTGTACAGGTGCTGGAGTGGAGGCAGAGTAATAATCTGATAAGCGGGGGAGAGCGGAGCCCAGAGCTTCTCCTCCCTCCAGCCCCTGCAGAGCTGCAGGCCTCCAGGCAGCGGGAACAGAGGGACAATAAAGGTGCCCAAGGGTTCAAACCTTCTCAAAACGTGAGGTCTTGCAGGCCTTCAAGGCAGTAGCGTCCAGCACCAGCACAGGGCCCAGGCCAAAGATGTCACGGAGTAGCTCGTTGTTCTGGGGGCAAAGAGAGCAGTGAGCTCAGGCCAGCCCGAAGCAGACAAGCTGGGTGCACCTTCCCTGTTGGCCACTGTACCTGGAGGTGGTGGTGCATGCCTGACCCCAGCACGTCCCTGAAGGCGGCATAGATCCGACGCCGAGCCCAGCTGTCCACGTAGAGCACCTCGAGGCCGAAGCGGACTGTCTCTGGTTCACAGCTGCCGCCCTGCAGGGGAGAGGGGCCCACCCACAGGATCGGGCTTGGCGGCCGTGCCTGAGGACACACTCCTGCTAGGACACACACATTCTCACACACACCTCCACAAAGTGCAGCACGGCACGGAAAGTAGCGCGCTGCCGCCGGCGGTCAGATTTGGCACGGTACTTGCTGCTGTCAGTGGCCAGAGTGCGCAGGGCACTGCAGAGGGCGTCCATGTCCTCGTAAATAAAGTCCTCCTGCAGCGGGAGTGATGGAGGGTGTGTCAGCAGAAGCTTGAGTTCGGCTGGCTCTCAACATGGGGTGGCCCAAATCCTTCCTTTCACTGACAAACTCACTTTCCTCTCTGCCTGGCCCCCTGGTATTCCTTCTTGACCCTTGCCTAGGCCAGACACCCCTGCTCAGGGTCCCAACATAGCCCTTGGCACCTGAGTCTGCGGTGGGGCTATTTCCGCTCTCCAAGGACCTAAGGCTACCCTGTTTTCTGTGGCATCCCCTACCACCAGCCTGGGACAGGCAGGTGGCATCAGCAGCCCCCTCTCACACCTCAAGGTCCCGGGCGAGCTCAAAGAGCAGCGCGATGGTCTCGCCGGCAGCGATCCTCAGGTTCACACTTTCGCTGGACAAAAGCTGGGGCAGCCGGGGCAGCTGCCTGGGGAGGGGGCAAGCTGAGCTACGTATGTGGGGTGGGGGCCTCCTCACCTTTCCCCTCCCATACCCAGTGGGCAATCGTCCCTACCTGTCCAGGATGTGACTGACATAGGTGCTGGGGCAGATGGTGAGTAGCAATGCCCAGGCCTGTAGGACGGCACAGAATAGGCCATGCAGGCTGGCAGGGCCCACTGGGGCTGTGGGACCACTCACACCACAGGACAGGCTGAAAACACCTTCCAAGCAGGTGAGGCAAGAGACCAGGTCCTAGGGGCACAGGGAGGCAGGGTGGAGGTTTGGGGGCAGAGCTAGGACCTCTACTACCTGTAGTTGGTGCTCTACTACCTGCGCCCAAAGGCCACTTACCTGGACATCAGCGGCAGCCACGTAGCAGCCCAAGCCCAAGGCAGAAGCGCACTGTTGGGAGGACGGTAAAGCCAGGCCATGGTCAGAGGGTGAGCCTGGGGGCAGGTGGAGCCCACCTCCCTGCTCAGGGATTGGGTGAGGAAAGGGTGTCACAGAGCATGGACCACTCACTTGGAGCCGGGCAGCAGGGCTAGCTGTGCTGTCACTGAGCACGGAGACCAGGAGGGGCTGCAGGCTGTGGAACAGCTCCTCGCCCTTGGGTCCAGGGCCCAGTTGCACACAGAGCAAGCCTACCACGGCAGCGGCCAGGGCCTGTTCCTCGCCCTTCCCTGTAGAGATGCTTTACAGTCAGCCCCCGCACAAGGGTCAACACCTAGCCAGTGTCACCCACGTGCCCCAGATCCAACCTTTCTTAAGGCACTTTTCCAAGGCATCGGCCAGTGTAAGGTGGCGTTCCAGCAAGAAGTCAGGGAGTAGGCGGGACGCCAGGGCCAGGCGCAAGTTCTCTAGAGCACCTTGCCGGGTCTTGACACTGAGGGACAAAGAAGGGGGGTCTTGTTGCCCAGCCCTATCTGCGTCACATCTGGCTCATGGCACAGGTTGATTAGGGACATGGGTGTAGGGATTGGCTGGAAGTCAGGAGTACCTCTTATCTGTGAGGCAGTCCACATACTCCTTCACCTTCTCCTCAAGGTCTTCCGGCTGGCCCTGCTCAGCCACGGCATCCCCCCCTGCAAGGCCAGCTGGTCAACCCTGCTTCTCGCCTTGGCCCACAGAGCCCCCACTGGGTCCCTGCCAAGCTCCCACCCGCTCTCACCAAGGCTGTCCTCTGCGATGGTGCTAAGAAGGCTGGGGCAATCACTGGTGGTGCTGCGGGCCTCACTGGCTGCCTCATCCTCACTGGAACCTGAGTCAGCTTGGAGACTGCTCTGAGCACCTGGAGATGGTAGAATGGGACACTTGGACTGCCTCCATTGATGAGTGATGGCTAGGGGTACCACATGCCCGGCCTCATGACCCCACAAGACAGAACGCTGCCCCTTTCAGAGATGAGAAAACGAAAGCTGAGGTGGGAGGCAGGGAACAGAACCAGGAAGCAGGACAAAGAAAGGGAACGTGGTCCATCTGCGGGAGAGCACTGGGCACCAGGCCCAGCCTAGGAAAACCTGGCAGGCCTGATGAACAGAGCCTCCTTGAGACCAGAGCCTGCTTCAAGGAGGAGACTGAGAGCCCGGTAGAGGCAGAAGGGACTGCACAGAATCTGCCTGGGATGGGGGCACATCCAGGTAGATGCTGGGAAGCTCAGCCACCAGCCTAGATTATGCCCCTAAATGGGCAGGAGAAGAGTCAGGGACTTAGATAATAGAGTCAGACAGATGCAGGGTTCAAATCCCAGCTCCACATCTCAACAGGTGTATAACCAGGTCAAGTGCCTAGCCTTAAAAGTCTCAATTTCTCTACGAAACAGAGCTGCTAAAGCACCTCTTTTGGGTAGAGCAAATGAAGACAATGACTAAACAAGTGACTAGCTCTGGCTCTTCTGTGGACCAACCAGCTCACCCATCAGCCCAGGGACCACAAGCCCCGCCCCTAGTGGAAGTCGGTGGGGGTCCCTGGCTTCCAGGATACTATCTTCTGAGCCTCCCTGGGTCCATCCCAGGCTTTCAGCCCCGGGTGGATGGACGCAAAGGCTCCTCCTGCCCCTGGGAAGTGCAGAAAGTGAAGTGGCCCAACTGATGAGCCCCTGAAAACAGGCTGAACACAGGACAATGTCAGGCCAAGTAGAAGTGCATTCTCCTGTGTGTGGGTTCCTCTGTGCGGCTGGTTTTGACCAGGGCAGCTGCCAAAGCAGAGCCCCAGATGGGTTCTGGTCATCAGGCTGACTTGACTTCTCAGGAACTACATACTCCATCAGCACCTGCGCAGGCCTCTGCTCACCACCCTACCTGCCAAAGCAGCCCAAACTTCCCTCATTTGCTCCACTGTGCCATGGTCCCTCCAGGTGCCAGGCCTTTACACAACTTGTTCCCTCCCCATGGTGCTCTTCTGTTCACTTCCTCAAGACTCGCTCAGAAGCTCCAACCTTGAGGCTTTCTTGGTCCCTAAGTCTAGGGCTGACACCACTCAGTGAACCTGTCCCCCGACACGTCCTTCGGGAATGTTGCTACGCTCTGAGATGTACCCCTGCGCAAGCCCCACCAGGGCGGTAGCGAGGTCTGAGCTGTACCCAGGAAGCACAGCATCCCTGCAGAGTAAACACGTGTGTTTACCGCACCAGGCCACTCTCCTGGTCGACGCCGATAAGCGTCTCAAGACTGCCTCAGGTTGCACCGCACTCTTCACCCTCTGGGGCCAGGTCCGCCAGTGCCGGAATCCTGCAGCTTCCGTAGCGCCCGTCCCTCAGTTCTCCCCTAGCCCAGGAAAGGATCAGGGATTGCGGAGAGGGTGGGCGTCCTGCTCTGTGCTGCGGGTTTGTACACCACAGCAGGCAACTGGAGCGGAGGAGCAATGGGGAAACCGAGTCCGGGAGGTGCCGACCAGATTAGGGGCGGGAACGCAGGCTCCAGACCAGCGAGCAGCGCGCTCAAGCTGGGCACACACGTGGCCGCTATCTCCCGAGGCACGTGCCAGCCACCAGGGAGTTGCGGGAGGCGGCGCCAGAATGCTCCAGGCAGGAGTTCCTGCCCAGGACGCTCGGGAACACCGATGGAGACCCACGGAAGGTCCCCGCTCGCTGTTCTCATCAGTTGCCCGGTGCGCCCCACTTACCTCCTCTGCGGCGCTGGCCGCCCTTGCGCGGCGCGCTGTCCTTACGGGCGCGGGGCATGCCGGGTACCCGGCGCAAGTGGGGCGCGGGGTCAGGGACCCGGCGGGCTGGGGCTCCAGACCAGCGAGACGCCGGCTGGTGAGTTGAGCTGAGCCTTGGGCAGACGACGGGAGAAACACGCCGCGCTTACCACCATCTTCGCGAGGCGCCCCGCCCTGTCAAACCGGTCGGAGAGCCCCGCCCCGCTAGACGGGTCGCCGGGAAGACGAGTTCCTGGCCTCCTGGTTCAGATCCACAGCCACGCGGCAGAAACTACTATTCCCAATGGGCTGCGCGCGTAGATTACCGCGGGTCGGTTGGGCGCAGAGCACCTCGGGAATTGTAGTCTCCTCCGGCAACCCTTAAGCCTACGACGCTCTAGGTGAACTATGCCCCCACAATGCTCTGCGACCTCGCCCTCCCCACCACATGCAAACCCGCACAGTCCTTAACTCTGAAGATACCCTCTTGGAACGACCCACCACGCAGGACCCGCATCTCTGGGTGCTTGCAGCGGACACTCGCGACAGGATGAACGTGGGTCTTGGTACAACAGGGGGAACAGCCAAAGCTCAGGCAGTGAAAGAAAAAGTGACTTTATGATGAAAGCAAAGTAGACAACAGCTTAGCAGGTACCGACCTTAGCCAAGATCTTGGGGCCCACCTGCCCTTGGATAGATGTCCTGTGACCTCTCTAGACTCAGTGGTGTGAAGGAACAGAGCTCTGGGCTGACAACCCTAACCATCTGGAACCCTGTCTCTCCCTGGGGCCACTTCCTTGTTAGGAGGGATCAGGTGATTTCAGAGGGCCTCAGGTTTTCAAATGGTGTAAACGCCCATGGAAAGTAGGGTGTGTATGTGGGAGGATTGGCTAGGCTAAATAGAACAAGAGTGGGACAGAATCCTCCAGGACGGGGAATGGCAGCAGGAACAAGAGGGTCTCTCTCAGCAGATGACTCCTGGCTTTATGCGGCTTCTTCAGGCTCAGGCTCAGGCCTGGGCTCCTGGCAGGTAGGGCCAGCCCAGCCCCAGTAACAGCGGCAGCTGAAGGACTCCCAAGCTCCAGGCCTGCCATCTGGCTGCAGGTGCAGAAAGGATTCCAGCTGTCCGGGGTCTTGCCGGACACAGCGTCCATGGCCATGGCACCACTGGTGACTGCAGGCTGTGGCCGCCCTGGTCACGTTGATCACATAGGGGCCCAGGGTGTCCACCAGGTAGTCACGAAGATGCCCACACTTCTCCTGAGGATAGGGAAAAGGTCTATCAATGCTTCTGCTCCATGGCCCTGACACGGCCTCTCCCCAACCCTCAGACCCCAACATGGGCTGTGTGGCAGGCTGGAGGGGGCAATGATCACCTCAGAGCTGGAGATGCTCAGGTCCCCCCAGAGCACCACGCCGGCTGCCCCCAGTGCTGCGCTCACACCAATGGTCTGTACAAGGTCACCCTGGAGGCAGAGAGCTGTTAAGCCAGGGCTGCGCTGGCCAGATCCATTTGGATCTACCTCCACCTGCCAGAAACTTTCCAGTCTCATTACCATGATCTGATTCCATTTCTAGAGTGGGTAGGGCCCCTTGGCACTGAGCCTCTGAGTGGCTTCTCAGGCCCTCCTCTCAGAGAATGTCCTCAGACCACGGCTCCAACGCTGGGGCTTGCCTTCTCCCTCAAAATCTCTCAAGGCAGAGCTCTACCTTGTCGGATGCTCCAGGACAGGACCACCCCCCTCAAAACCCCTGAGCAAGGTCTTCCCCTCAGACCTTCCTAGGACTTTGCCATGTCTCCCCACTAGACATCAGTTTTCACTCACCTTAGACAGGAACTTTCCAGAATTCTGGTGTGTGAGGCGGGCATAGGCCAGTACAGGCAGGGGATGTGGGTGCCCAGTAAGGGCCACACGAAAGGCCTCCTCCAGGCGATATCGGACAAATGTCTGGTGATAAGCAGGTGGCAGCTGGGGTGGGAGGTAGATGCTGGGGAAGAGCGCGCTGGAGGCAGCCCAAAGCCAATCCAGTTGGGTGTTGAGGGCGAGGATGGCTGAGTGGCAGCGGCCCGTGTAATTGGAAGCCATATCGTGCCAGCCATTGCCACAGGCTGGGAAGTGATAGAAGCCCCAGAGCCCATGGGGCTGCAGTGCCTGGCCCAGCCGCAGCGTGTCCTCCATCAGGGCACGGGCTGCCTGTTCAAAGCCAGTACGGGCCTTGTGGAGCTGCTCCTGGGGGTCCAGGTCGGGGAATGCCCGCTGTGCCCAATCCCATGAGGCTGCCTGATAGGCTCGGCGGCGGCCCCAGTTCCCAGCCCAGAGTGGACACCATTCCTCCCAGTCCAGCACTGCCAGACCAGCAAAGCCAGGTCTCAGGCTGTGCTGGATCTGGTAGGCAGCCCGTGCCAGGTGGCGATCAAGGAGCACTGCCTGGGGGATGCCCCCATTATGAGCTGTGCCCCTGGGCCCAAAGTAGGGATAGAGGCCGAGCTGGTTCTTGTAGAAGATGGTGATATTCTGGCCATGGAAATGCTGGCCGTGGTTGGCTGTGATGCCCAGAGACTGTAGTGGTAGGTGCACACCAAAGTGGGCACTACAGTGTGCTGAGGGCACGTTCCACAGCACAGAGAAGGGGTGTTCAGGGGCCCGAAGCAGGGGCTCGCCACACGCCAGGCACAGGGCTACCCCTAGCACCAGGGCTCGGCCTGGCTGCATGGTCATGTCCCAGGAAAGAAAACCTGCAGGAGAGAGGGGTGTGAGCTCAGAGTCCACGGCATACCTTCCACACAGCAGGGAAAGTTGGGAAAACTTTCCCACTCTTCCCCACAAGAATGGGGAGTGGCGAAAGCATGGTCCCCACGGGGTCCCATAGGCTTCTCGGAGCAGCCACACCCCAAGTTAGTCTGGGCAGCTCTCCTCCCCTTTTCCATCCGTCATGGCATCATTGTGCCCTGATACCTCCCACACACACAGCTCTCCAAAGTCTCCTTTCCTTTGCCCAACTTACTTCCTGCCCCAAGAACACTCAGCCCCCACCTTTCCTGGCTTAATTCCTACTCAGCACTGAAGTCTCTGCTATGATATCACTTCCCCTGGGAGGTCTCCTGGATCTCCAGGCGGAGTGAGGGTGCTTGGGCTCCCACTATCCCAGCATGGATCCTGCCACTGTATGCCTGTCTCCTTATCTGTCCCTTCAGGTCAAGATTCTATCTGTCAAAAAAAAAAAAAAGAAAAAAAAAAGATTCTATCTGTCTAGTTCCCCATTGTCTGTGCCCTGAGTAAGTGAATGTGGAAGGGAACAGATACCCTGTCCCTTGGGCCTGGCAGAGGGGGAGAAACAAAGGGCAGGTGTCCTTCCATCCGTGGCCCTAGGGCCAAAGTGGATTTGGAGGCTCCTGTAGGGGTCAACAAATAAACTGTCAGAGCCACACCCAACAGAAGTCTTTATTCAGCCACATTGGCAGCTCTGAGCCAGAGCCATCTCCTGGCCCCACTGACTCTCAGGAAACATGCTCAGGCTACAGCTGCCCCCAGGGGCTAGGGGCTGAAGTACGGCCAGTGGGCTGAGTCTGGGACTGTCCCGGGCAGTCCAGTGAACCAGAAAGACAGTGCCTTGTCCTACGTGGCCCTCAGATGTCCTTCTCCATCCAGAATATGGGGTATCCTCTCAGGTCATGGTACTGTGTCCCCAGGAGGTTTTGTGGAAGGGGCCCTGCTGAAGGTCGGGGTGAGGTGGTCAATGGCTCAGGCAGGGGAGGGGGTGGCGGCAATGATGGCCCTTTGAAGGCTTTTGGGGCAGCTTGGGCAGTCAGGCTAGGGGCCTTACAGGATGGCTGGGGGTAATGGGCCCTGGGGAAGGCACTGAGTAGGGTGGCTGACAGCCGTTGGCTGGTGAAAACCTGGCCCTGCACAGGCTCACCCAGCTGGTAGCCCAGGTGGGCATAGAAGTATAGCTGGTCATGGGTGGTGAGGTGTAGCCGGCGGAAGCCCCGGGCTTGAGCAAAGACCTCGAGGCCCTCCAGGAGATGGCGGCCAAAGCCACGGCCCCTCAGGGCCCGGGCCACCACCACTGACTCTACTAGGAGGCTCTGGGGCCGGTCCAACACCCGTGACAGGCGGGCATGGCCCACCACAATGGGGGCTGCCCCGGGTGTGGGGTGGGGGCTCAGTAGCATCAGGCAGAGGGGGAAGTTGTCTGAGGACTGCCTCAAGGAGTGCAAGCGGGAGGCACGGCTGCGGGGCCACTGCTCATTGATGAGGTCAGCACAGGCATCCAGGAGCTCAGGTCGGCAGTGTACGGGCTCCAGGGTCAGCTCAGCCAGGCTGGGGATGGGGGTCTCCTCTGGCTGTTGTGCGGGATCCAGGGTCAGCTGAGTCGAGCCAGGCCTGAGGGTCATCTCTGGTGGCATGCAGAACCTGGGATCAGTTCAGCCAGCCTGGGGCTCAGGATCAGCTCTGGTGGGTGTGCAGGATCCAGGGTCAGCTTGGTCAGCTTGGATCTCAGGGGCAACTCTGGCTGGCATGCAGGATCCTGAGTCAGCTCAGCTGGGCTGGCACTCAGGATCAGCTCCACCCAGTGTGGACGGTCTAGGCCAGGGCTCAGAGTCAGCTCCCGCCTACATATAAGATCCAGGCTCAGCTGAGTTAGGCTGGGAGCCAAGGCCATCTCCTGCTGGGTTGCAGGTGGCTCAGTGCCAGGCTGAGGGTATCTCTGCAGACCACAAGGGTGCTCCTCTTGTGGGACACCAGCCATGCTGGGCTGTGCCAGGAGGGAGGACGGGGTTGCGGCAGGGAAGGGCTGACAGAGTGCTAGGGGAGCCATGCATCTTAGAACAGGGAGTGTGGGCTGCACCTTGTCCCCATACTCACCTGATAGCAGAGGTGACCTGGAGGAGGCCCATCTCCTGTCCCTGGGAGAGCTGACTCAGGTGGACAGCAGAGGGTATGGGTTCAGGGTGTCCTGCCCCACATGGGATGGAGGCTGAGGACTAAAGGCTGGGGCAGAACCTGAGTCCTGGCCCCATCCTGCTCTGGCTGTAACTTTGTCCTCCCTAGGACAGTTGATCCAGCCCTATATCACCATGGCTGGCCGGCCATCGGACAGAACATGCAAACCAGACACAATGACCCTCTGTTTAAACCCACGCAAGGCTCCTTTCAGAGGGTACACAGCTGTCCCCAAAGCTCGCCTGTTCCTCCTTTTCCAGGTCACCCTTTTTTGACCACCTGGGCATGCCTGCCACTTAACTGATCCTGAGCACCACTCACCCACCCATCAGACTGTTTCCTCTCCCTGGACTGCCTTCCCTGCCTGGGGCAGCGCCCATGGCCTCCTCCCTAACAATGCTCAGCTCAGGACACTTCGGGCATGGACCTAGCTGTCCCCTCAGATGGGGCCCCAGCAGCACCAGCAAGGGGCCTGACTCAGTCATACAACAGTGACGCTTCTGCAAGCCCGGTTCCCCGCTGGCCTGAGTTTCGAAGTCGCCCTAGATAAGGACCAGAGCTTCCTTCCTATATCCACAGAGGGGCCCAACGGCCACTAGGTTGGGGACCCAGACCTCCTGCACCGAAACCCCATTGTCTGCCCAACCTACCCCAGGCCCTGCTGGCAAGGAGGGTCTATGCTGGGGGATTTCTGGAAGTGGGGGAGGAGGGTGGGAGAGGCGCTGGGCACCACCATGCTACTCACCTGCTCACCAGACAGGGTGTCCTGGCTGCCCTTCCCCACCTCCCCAGAAGGGCCCCTGAGCTTGAGGCCAATTCCACACTGGTCAATAACAGGTAGCCCCTTCCTCTCACACCACGTTACACTCAGAGGGCTATAAGCCCCTCACCTGCAATCAGCCACCTCCGCAGCAGACGCACCCCTTGACCCAGAGGAAGGAAGCCCCAGGATCCGCCTCTAGGCCTGGAACCCCAGGCTTCCCCGCGGGCTTAACCCCTTCAGGACCGACCCAACCCACTGTGGGCGGGGCTCCTGGGTCCTCAGACTCAGCCCTTGTGCCTCGGTTCTCCCCTCCCCCCAGTGGGTCCAAATCGTGGAGTTTTGGGGGTAGGGACTTCAGGAGCATGACCCTGGGTGGGTGTGGCTCGGCATGCTCTGGGAGGGAACCACAGACACGGGGAGGGCGTCGGGGGCGCACAGCCACTTGAACGCACGCGGGGACTAGACAGAAACGTGGGGGACGACGAGGATGGACACGCCACACGTGGGGAGGGGGCGGTACTAACATGCTGCCGCTGGGCTCCAGGATGCTCGGCGCCCTGGCTCCGCACAGATCGGGATCTCGCCGTCTCTGGCTCGGACTCCTCCGTCGGCCCGCGCTGGCCCCTAGTGGTGCGGCGGACGCACTGCAGCCGTCGCGGTTCGCGGCGCACCACGGTTTTGTCTCCAGGACGGCCAGGTCCCGCCCCCGGCCCGTGCGTCATAACTGACCGAGGCCGACTCAGTCTGTGCGAGGGCTCTGCCTCTGCTCGGCCCGCGGGTGCAGAGCCCAGCCCTGCTCTCTGCACGTCACAGCCGTGCCCCAACGCCGGCTCTGTCTCCCGCACGCTCCGCCCCTTCCAGCCCCGCCCCACACCGCCAGTCTCTGGCTCCGAGCTTCGCCGCTTAGGCTCCTCCTGGATTCGCTCTGCCGAGGTGGTGCTGGCGCCTGGCGGGCCACAACTTGGGCCCGGCGCAGGCCCCCCCTGCAGCTGGCTCCGTTTCCGCCGCGTCCAGGTCTCAGACAGGTCACGTCCCCGCTCTGTTTTGTCTCACCTCCCGCCAGCCTCCTGTCCCCGTCCTGAGTGGAAATGGCCAGGTGGAGCTTCTTCCTGAAATTTGGGCCCCACCCTGGGAAGCAGCTGTCCCTGGACTAACGTCAGATCTGAAAGAGATGAGCCTTTTCTGTGCCCTCTGGATCCTGGCGCCTGCACGTTTTAGGCACTCAATAAACAGCTCTTGAAGTAAGAATCATTGCTTTATTTGCGGGGCTGGTGCCTCCGAGTGGATTCAGGTTGCCAGCAGGGCTGGTTACCATCAACACAGTGGGAATCAAAGGGCTCTGCCGCTATAGCCAGACAGCCTGGCTTCCAATCTCAGCCTCTCTATTTTCCGGCTGTGCAATGGTGGGCAAGGTGCTTCTCCCCCGCACCCCCCCCCCGTGTGCCTCAGTTTCCTCATAGTGTCGTGTTAGAACTGAATGAGTTCGCCTACTTGAAATGCTAAGCACGAGACTTGGCGAATAGTAGGTGCTCAGCAAATGTCAGTTCTTGTGATTGCTGCAGTTTAAAGACTAGCTCAGTGTCTCTGGAGGAGATGTTTATGACCCTGCTGGGTGGGTGCCAGAGACTCTGAGTTCCTTAGGCAACTCTCCCCGTCTGGAAGCATGTGTGCATGTGCAGGCATCCGCTCATGATGGGGGCTCAGCGTACTCCTGACTCACCATGACTTGTGTGACTGTCTGTGCTTGAGAAAGCCTTGGCCAGGCCCAGAGTGCATTAGAGCTGCTCAGGGTGTGCTTCCCGGCGTGTGCCATTCACCACACACCCTGCTGCTCACACCACGTTCCCCTCCAGCCAGGGTAGCAGCGACATTCGAACTCCACAGCCATCCGCGCCTGATCCTCAAGTGAGAGGGCACCTCGTAGGGTCAGGGGACCACCACCAGGGGTGAGCTCGATGGAGAAACTGCTGGGGTTGAGGATGAGGAGGGCCTCGGGGTGGCTGGGACGCCGGGCACAGCGGCCATGGCCCGAGCACAGGGCTTGACTGCACAGACGAGCCCCACTGGTCACGTTCAGGATGAAAGGACCCAGCATGGTGTCCACATACTCCTTGATGGCCTGGCATGATTCCTGGGTAAGAGGGGGAGTGTCGGGGACACCACAGCCGTGCACAGGCCCACCTAGGGCATTGAGGCCCTAGGTGGCCACCTGCTGGTCAGCCAGGACTGCAGGGGTAGAAAGGGTCGGCCAGGATCTCCCCAGTCCTCTTGGCAGCCCACCCCCACTCTGGGCCTGAGCTCACCTTGGTTTTTGTGTTCTCCCAGCTCACCCAGAGCACCACTCCTGCTGCCCCCTGGGCTGCACTCTCCCCCAGGCTGTGCTCCAGTTCATCCTGGGGAAAGGGATAGCATAGCTCTGTGGGGCCTCCCTCCCTCTCCACAGCAGATTGCTGTAACACCATTGGATGAGAAAGATAACTCACAACCCGCGCGCAGCTGGGCCTGCTGTGGCCCCGGTGGCCAGAGGCCAGCCTGAGCCTATGAGGGCCATGCAGGTGGGGACTACGTTCTTCTGATGAATGCTGAATCTGTGCTTAGCACAGAGCTTGGCACACAAGAGGTGTTCAGAGAATGTGAGAAGGAGTGCATGAAAGTGCCCCAAGGCTGTGTGGCCTCAGTTGCTGGACCCAATGCCTGATGGGAAACCACAAGGTGTGCAGGGTCACAGAGGGAGACTCACCAGGGGCAGAAAGCGATTTGTCATGTCGTAGAAAATCTGGGCGTAGGGCAGCACTGGCAGATTGGGGTCCCCAGCACCCACAGCCACACGGAATGCCTCACCCACGCGGTGCCGTACATACATCTGTGTCTTTCCCGTGCCTTCCAGCGCTGCGGGCATGTAGATGCTGGGGTAGAGAGCATGGCTCTGGCCCCACAGCCACCCTAGCTGGTCATTCTGGGTACGGATGCCTGCTGGGCACTCGCCTGTGTAGTTGGGGCTTAAAAAGTCATAGTTATAGCAGTCAGGGAAGCCATAGAAGCCCCAGAGGCCACGAGGTCGCAGTGCCCGGCCCAGCTTGAGGGTGCCTAGCATCCAGGCCTGTGCAGCCTGTTGGAACTGGTCTTGGGCTGCTGCTTCCACCCAAGGAGCTGGCCAGTCAGGGTGCTGCCTCTGTACCAGTTCCCGTGAGCGCTGCCGATAAATGTCCTTGGTGTCCCAGTTGAAGGCCCAGCGTGGGCGCCATGCCTCCCAGTCGATGACTGCCAGCCCTGAGAAGTTGGAGGCAGGCATGGCAGCCAAGATGTCCTGGAATGTGCGGGCCAGGTGGGCATCCAGGCTGGCATTCTGGGGCAGGCCACCAAACACGGGCTCCCCAGCAGAGGTGTAGTAGGGATAGGTGCCCAGCTGGTAGCTGTAGAAAATGGTCATGTCAGCACCGAGGAAGGACTGTCCTGGGTTGGCCACCACATCAAAGACACTGACGTCCACGTCCACGCCGTGCCTCTCCAGGCACCACTGGGTGTTCGCATTCCAGATGGTGGTAAAGGGCTGCTTGGGTACCATGGGGCCCTTGGAGCCGTGGGCCATGCCGAGAAAGGTGAAGAAGAGGGCGCAGATGGGAAGCAGGTGGGCTGCCATGGCACAGGGCAAGTCTAGGGAAACCTGGCCAGGGGAGGCAGAGCTGAGAACAGGCCTTGAGCTCTCTGACCCCTGCTTAGGGCCAGCTCCTTGCTCATTAATCCATCCCTGCTCTGGCTTTACGTAAACACCCACCTGCAGGGCTCAGGGAGGTCAAAGGGCAAAGGCCTGGAGGGGAACACAGCCACTGGAGGGCAGATGGAGTTCCCTCTAGGGCCGAGTCTTTGCCTGGTCTCCCACAGGATTTGCCGTGGCCTAGGCTTGCCCACCCCACTTCCCCAAGGGCCATGGAAGCCTTGATATCAATTTTGAGGAGAGTGGCAGAGAGCCAGGTCTTTGGCCCCCAAGGCTGACCTGACTGATGGGATGGGGGGGGTGTTGTCCCTTCCCCTGGGAATCCCAGCCAGCCATTGGAGAAGGGGGATGCTCAGTGAACAAGGAGTCAGCCCAGCCCTCCTGTATCCCTGCCAGTCTGCCCACTGGTACCTACTGACCTCAGAGCTGAAGAGCCTCATCCTCCAAACTCCTGACCCTAGGGTGAGGGCCTAGGCAGGGCCCAGCGAGATCCTTCGTCCCTCAACCCTGGCCCCAGCTGCACCAGACTCAGGAAGCTGCTGCGGGGAAACTCTGAGCTTTTGTAGGGGGTAACCCCACCCAGTCTGGGGGCAGGCGGAGGGGCGGGCCTGGGCCAGGCACCAAAGCCACCACCTCTAGCAAAGCGCCCTTGGTAGGGGGTGGGGTCTGGGCAGGAAGTGGCCCCTCCTGCCCAGTCAGCACTAGGGCAGGGCTTTGTGGCTTTACTTGTGGCAGAGTGGGGGTGGAAGCAGTGCAGGGGGGCTGTCTGGGTGGCGGCCCAGCTGGGCAGGCCTGTTTGTGGTAGTGGAGTCTTGGGTGCCCTGGGACTGATACCCAGGGAAAGTACTTAAGCCCTCACAGCTGAATTATAACATTTGGGGGTCCCAGATACTTGCCTTTGTGGACCTCTTCCTCAAAACAATAGTTCACAGCTACGTTGGTATAGACAAATAGAACCCAGACTGAATTTGTTATATATTATTTATGTATTCTTTCTTCTATTAAAAAAGTTAAAACGAAAACATGTTTGTGGGCCCCCAGAAGTATTGCGGCCCTAGGCCCTGTGCCCAGGGATAAGCCATCCCTGCTTCAGGGACCTGAGTCTGAAATGCCTTGTGTTCATGAAGTCGGGGCGGTGTTGGCCCCCATTCGCACTCTTGCTGGGTGATTGTGCCTCTGTGAAGCCCATCAGTGACCATCTGGGATTCTGCACAAACTCTGGCAGAATGTGGAAGCCAGTGCCTGGGCTGGGTGAGTGTGAGACCCTGTGGTCTTGTGACTGTGAGACCATGTCAGTGTGACCACGAGTCTGAGGTCAGTGTATCAGTGACCACGTGCTTGTTCATTCCTTGATTTCTCTCGTGTGCTGATTCAGAAGCCAGTGACTGAGACCTGCTAGATGATCAGGCCCAGGCTTGCCTGCCAGGGTGGCGTGAAGGAAACATGTCCCTGGCCCAAGTGAAAGTGTTGCCTGGGTCTACAGCAAGTCTGGGCCTGAGCAAGTGACCGACCCTCCAGCATGGTGATCACCAGAGCAGTGGCACAGTCGGCTGCCACCTGGGCTTGTCCCTTCAGGCTGGCTAGGATGGAGAAGCTGGCCGGGCTGAAGGAGAGGAAGGCCCAGGGTGCTGTGGGCACATGAGCCATGACTCGAGCATAGGATGTAGCCAGGGGTGGTGGCTGCTGGGCCTGTTCAGGAAGCAGGGTCCCAGAGTGACGACCATTATGGTCAGAGAGCCTGGCACAACTCCCACGGGGTAGGGGAACAGAACACCAAGGCAGCCCCTGACCCCCTCTCCTGAGGCTCCATGCTACCCCTTAGTGCCCCCAGAAACCTAGTGTTGCAATTGGCACAATCCAGCCAACCAACAAGCCAACATTCCCGAGCTGGCCTCAGTCCAAGGGAGAAGCTGTAATGGTGAAACGGCAGGAAGCAGCTGGGGTGCCTGAAGGCCTCCCCCACCCACAGGCCGACTTCTGCTGGTTTGGTCTGGTCAGATTGGTCAAAGTGGTGTGTGTCTGGGGTCTGAGGAACAGAGTGAAGAAATCAAATGGAGTCTCTGTAGTCAAGCTGCTAAATTACTAAAATTAAATAGATTGAGGCATGAGAAAAGATTCTGTTCTTAGCTAGCCTGGGAACTCAAGCTTTTTGACTATCCAGTCCTGGACATACCTCAGACCTCCAGTTAACCCTCTGATTTCCCCGACTCACATATCTAGACCACCTGACATCCATTATTTGGACTGCCGGATGGGACCAGACCTCCCAGTGTCCACCCTGTAGACCACACACCTGATCACTATCTCAGGCCAATCCAGTGGCTGAGAATATAGAACTGATTCTTCTCAAAATGTACCTCTTAACGCTGTCGACAGGTGGTCCTGCTTCATGGCCCAGGCCTGCTTGCTTTCTGGTTGTACAGAACTCGGCCCCTGAGCCACCTCACTCCCCACACCCCCCACGTAGCCCCCCACAGGACCGCTTTCTCCAAGGCTGTCTTCCAGCTCCTCCTGGGCAAGTGATGTGAGGTGGTCACCGGTTTGTATGTCGGGGTCACAGCTGGGTGGGAAAGGTGCTAGCTGTGTGGGTGAGGTCACATGTGTACCTCGATTACCTGTGTTGGGGGAGGTTCCAGATGTGGGTGGGGTAGCTCACAGGTGTGCATGGGTCATGTCTGTGTGGTACAGGGCGCAGGTGTATGTGGGGGGCACAAATGCCTTCCCTCCGCTGGCCCCTCATCTCATGGCCTTCTTGGCCGACACCTGACTCCTCTCCAGCAGGCCCTCCCCACCTTGGCCAGGAGCACTTGGCAAACCTTCTACCTCGGTACCTTCCTCCACCATATGCATTAACATCACCCTCGCATTGTTACCATCCAGACTCTTCTCTCCGTTCCCTGCCATGACCAGCCAGAGGATGAAGGTCGCTTTATAACCTGCATGGACATGGATTTGGTGGACTTGCTTCTGCAGGCTCTGCTCCCCGAACCACACCATCCCCCCCCACCTGCATGCTTCTCTGGGGAACAACCTCCACTGTCCAGCACCTGACTCGGCACCTGACTCAGTCTTCACATCCAGTGTGCAGCTCCTTGTACCCTGTCAGCCACAGGGACGGGGTCTTTGTTGGTGTGTTCACAGATGCGTCGCCTGCAGCTAGCCCAGCTCTGGCAGGTGTGTGCTCTGTGTGTTTACTGAACAGGCGAGTCACCACCCTCAGCCGTTCAGCCAGGGGCTGCTCCAGGGCTGCCCCTTCTGCTTCTGCCTGCAGCAGCCCCCGGCCACACCCCGGACTTGTGCTGAGTCACAGGTGAGCTCAGCTTCCTCCAGCCTCTGCCTCTGCTTTGTTCCTGGCATCAAGCTTCTCAAAACTCAACACAGAAAGCGCTTTCTGCAGGACACCTCCCCCGAGTCCTTGTGGCTGCCCTCCTCACCACTTGCTGCTTTGAAGCCTGTCTCCCCCGACCCAATGTGACCCGAGGCGGGGATGAGTCATTACTGGACAGGGGCAGCCAGGTGTGGGTGTGATAACTGAGGGGCAGGGAAGAGACCCACCCAGGTAACTCCCTTCAGAAGCAGGGGAGTGAAGCAGGGCAGAGCTGGTCTGACTGCTCTGGCTGCTACTTCTCTCCCCTGGGACAGCCGGGGACGAGTCATATTCTCTCATGGGCAGGACACAGCTGACATTGAAGATGGCTCTGCTCCCAGGCTCAGTCAGGATGCCTCCCGCTTGCTCCGTCATGCAGTGGAACAGGCACCGGACCTCAGAATTCAGACCCCAATCCCCTGCTTGCCTCCTCTGACCATACCCAGTGTAGACTGTGACCCAGAGGGAGAGAGGTGTGGGGGGCTGGAGTCCACTGCCCTTGGGAAAGGGGAGTGGAAGAGACACCCTTGCCTGTGGGAACAGCAGGGAGAAGTGGTCTGGCTACTTGCCCAGCCAGGGAAGATCAAACATCCACTTTGCCCTTTCTCCCTGGGTGGGCAAGGCGAAGTGGCTGGCACTGGCCCAGCTGGGGATACATGGGCCAGTAGGAGAAGCACAGTGAGTCCTGTCCTTCATAGAAGGTTGGGCTCAAGTGCACTGCAATCAATAGGGAGCAAGCAAGGCCCTCGGCACTGGTGTGGCGTGAGTCCCTCCACTCCCAGGGGCCCCTGTCCCAGCAGGACAGCTGCAGAGTGGGCAGCTCCAGGTCCCCAGGTCCCAGTGAACACATTTACAGATGAGAAGTCCCCAGCAGAGCCTCGCAGGGCAGAGCCTCGCAGGGCAGAGCTGGGCTCAAACTTCATGGAAGACTCTGGAAACTCTCACATGCCCTGGTCCGGGTGCAGACAGCCCAAACACAAAATGAGTTGTTTTATATTTAATTTACAAGACAGACCCCAAAATAATAATAATAGACTATCCAGGGGCAGGGAAGTAGGGTCAGCTTCTCCCCAGCCATGCCCCCTCTTCCTCTCTGGCAGGGAGAGCAGGCTCCTCCCCAGGGGACTGCTCCTCCCCCTTAGAACAGGGGGTTGAGAGCTGGTATGGACACCCTCCTGGGCATCCCAGGGGCTCTGCCCCCTTCGGACTCTAGTTTGTCCACCCCTTGCAGGCTCCTATATGCCTGGCAGAGCCCTTGTGGCAGAGGCCAGCTTGCCTGGCAGCCAGGTGAGAGAACCCTACAAAGTCCAGGTGAGGGCTAGGGCTGCCATAGCGAGCAGGCTGGTGAGCTGGGACCCAGCACAGGCCCCACTGGCACCCCCAGCTGATCGCCTGCGGTCCCACTGGCATTGCTCGCCACCCCAGCCTAAGTAGCACTGGCAGCGAAAGTGCCTCTGCATGTGGTCATGGTCCGCCCAGCTGAGCTCCCCCTCTGGTCGCAGTTGGGGCTCACCAGGTGCGTGGCTAGGCACTAGGCGGAAGCTGCTGGCACTGAGGTGCAGGAAGGTACTGGCGCTGGGGTCGCGGCGCACGCAGCGCCCGTGGCCATGGCACTGGGCCCAGCTGCAATAGTGGGCAGCCCAGGACACGTTGACTACGTAGGGGATCAGCAGCTGCATCAGGTAATCCTTGAGGTACTGGCAGGTCTCCTGGGGGCAGAGGCCAGAGATCAGGGTCAGTGGCCTCAGCCCACAGCCCCAGACGGAAACTGTCCACCCTGTGGTGACAGTACCTTCTTTTACTGGTGCACACGAGTGTATATGCACATGTGTGCTTGAGCTCTCACTGTCCCTGCTCCTGCTGAGAAGGGGGTGGGGGCAGAGACTGGAGCCCAGCAGGGCAGGCAGGGAAGGCTAGAACTCAAGAGCTGTTCAGGACAGCATGTCCCCTTTCATGGGAGAAGGGGAAGGGCCCTGTCTTCTCTGTTGAGACCTGGGATGCCTTGGGTGGGAGACAGACAAGGGGGCCAGACTAGGTTTGCCCACTTTGAGGTTGGCAGCCAAAAGCCCTAACTCTCTGCCTGTCCCTGCAGACTCTGCAGAACCGGTGGGCTGGGTGGGTCTTACTTACCGTACTGGTGGTGAACCCTGCATCACCCCAGAGGATGACACCTGCAGCCCCCAGGGCGGCACTTTCGCCAATGGTGGAGATGAGATCCATCTGTGTGGGAAGGGGTTGGTCACTGGGGAGGACTGAGCCCGCAGGGAGGACAGACAGGCTGGGCAAGCTCAAACCTGTTCTGCCTTGCTGACCCCCCGGCCCAGTCCTCCCCTTCTGACCCCCAGGCAAAGGCTCTTGTTTCACTTTCTCCTGAAATGTTTAAGCCCTTTCCACCCCCATGTTGGGCCTCCGTTACCCAAGCCAAGGTCCCACGTGAGCCTAGGATATATCTATCAGGATGGACAGAATGCCTAGGCCCATGTCCCTGCTCTGCCCTGGACTTGCTGGGAAGCTTTGGACGAATTTCATAGCATCTCTGGGCCTCAATTCTTTTATCTGTAAAATGGAGCCAATGCTGCTCCTCTTTCACAAGGTTACAGAGAGATTGACGTTAGGGGATGTAGGGTAGCCAGTCAATTATGGGGCAGGAGGCCCCCGGGTAACTCAAACCTGCAGTGGTTCCCGGGGAAGAAGGCAGAGCCCTGGGAGGTACATACCTCACTAAGGCCCGTGAGCCTGCGACTATAGGTGGGCCGTGTGAAGACGTAGACTGGGAGTGCATGGTTAGCGTGGTGGGTGCGAGCCACGCGCAGCGCCTCCTGAACACGGAAGCTCACAAAGTTGCGGCCATGGGCAGTAGAAGCGAGTGTCTCGTCCAGGTAGACAGACGGGAAGAGGGCCGTGCTCTCGGCCCACAGCCAGGCCAGCTGGTCGTTTCGGGAGACCTCCACATCAGGGCAGCGGCCCGTATAGGTCTCCCAGTTTTGCACATAGTCGTGGTTATAACAGTCAGGGAAGAGGTAGAAGCCCCAGAGGTGCCGAGGCCGAACTGCCTTGACAAAGCGCAGCGTCTCCAGCATAAATTGCCGAGCAGCGAATTCAAACTCGTACTGTGCCTGCTTGACTACCCGGTCCGACGGCCAGTCAGGGTGGCGGCTGGCCACCAGCTGGCGTGAGGATTGGCGGTACACATCTTTGTCCTGCCAGTTGCGCACCCACACGGGCCGCCAGTCCTCCCAGTCGATGACCGCCAGCCCTGCGGGCTCCTGTCTACGAATGTAGTGCTCCACATGTTCCTGCAGCATCTTCAGGTGTGCCCAGAGGCTGCCATTCTGCGGCACGCCACCATGGACAGACCTCCCCGCGGAATCGAAGTGTGGGTACAGGCCTAGCCGGTTGCGGTAGAAGATGGTGATGTTCTGGTTCACAAAACCCTCATTAGGTGAGGCCTGCACGTCGAAGGCTTTCTCCTCTGGGTCCAGTGGCACCTTGAGGCGTGGGCCGCAGTCTTGTGTGGGCACGTCCCATGCTACCACAAAGGGCCGGCCTGTGAAGATGGGCGGAGCTGTGGGCTTGAGCTCCGTGGCCCATGCCACCGCCAACACCAGGGCCAGTCTGGTGGCAGGGCTCAGGCCTGCCCACATGCTGGGGGCTGCAGGCAGACAGTGTCACCTGCCTGACACCAGCTCAGGAACTGAGGAAAGGGTGGGAGAAAGCAAGTTAGTCTAGAGAATTCTGGAGGGGCTCACCCCAAACCCTTCCATACTCCCAAAGTCCATGCTGTGTGGGGCACTGTGCCCAGGGCTGTTCAGACCCCGTTTCATGGCTGTAACAGGTCTGAGACACGACAGGCCACTGAGGAGCAGGCGAGACACCCTGGGAACTCACTGGCAGGAGCATAGAGCTCCTTCCTGGTGCAGGTGGCCAATGGCTGGGAAGAGACCTCTGTTAGGTCTGTGACCTCCTCTGAGAATCGTACGAATTGAGCTATGGACAAGCTACCCAGAGACACACACACATGCCTGCATACCATCCAGCATATGGTTTCAAAGAGCTCCGAACCCAAGGCCCACTCTACCGGGTGAAGAATCTTAGTCCAGAGAAACGACAGCATTTGGGTAAGGCAGGGCACAGCTCAAGCAGCGACTAGCACGCTGGAACACAGCCGCGAAGCTGGTATCTGTGTAGCACCCGCCCGGCAGAAGAGTGAGGCTGTCAAGACTTTGTCTCGAGCGCAGACACTCTCCCAAGCTTGGAAGAGGCCACGCGGGGACAAAGGGGCAGCGGACCTCCCACGGAGGCGCCGGCAGACCTGCCCTTCCCTCCACAGCCACCGGGAATGCGCGCGCCCGACGCCAGGCGGGTAGGGCTGGAGCTCACTCAGCCTGGCCTTTGTGCGGGACCCCGCCCCCGCTCCGCACGTGGGGCCTGAGCCCGGCCTGGTGGGGCTGGGGTCCCTGGGCTGCCTCCCAGGGGGTTCGGAACCCAGCCCCCTGGGAGAGACCCGCCAGGCTTGCACCTTCCGCCCTCACCTCGCGCAGGGTGCCGCCGGGGCTCGCGCCATAGCCACCGCCATCCCGGGCCCAGCCCAGCACACTCCGGCCGCTCGCCCAGGCACGGCCCCGGCTCGGCGCCTCTGCTGGCTCCGCCCCCCCGCCCCCCGGCCCGCGGGCCCTTTAAGAATCCAGCGCAGAGGCGGGCCTGGGGCAGGACTCGCGGTCCGGGCGGGAAGGTGTGCTCCACGTTCGAGCCGCTAGTGCCGCCTTTCGGGCTCCAGGGTTCCGAGAGCCTCCGCCGAGGAATCCAGCCACCCATTTGGGACCGTGAGGCCCCTCCGAACGGGGATTTTTTTCTGGTGTCTCAGTCGCGACAGCCAGTCAGCCCGAGATTTCCCCCCTGCAGCCTGCTGCCGGTGGTACAGTCCTCCCGGCTCCGCGGCGCAGCCAGCCCCTTAAAGGGACAGCGTAAAGGCCAGGGATCGTGGAGGGAATAAAGGAGGTGGCGTTCCCCCGCCCTGCCGTAAGGAGGTGCTGTGGGACCCCGAGGCCTTGGCTGGGGGTAGCAGCCGATCTGGCTCTGTACTCGTGTCGTCCCCTAGCCCTGAGGCCCCTTTGTGTGGAAAGGGGGACGGTGATAAAAGCCGACAGTAACGTCCCGACCCCTACGGATCAGGGCTCCCCTCTCCCTTCAGGGTCTGAAGGGGAACCCCGCCCCCTGCTTGACTGGGACAGGGGGCCGAGTGCCCGCCTCCTCGCCCTTCCAGGGCTGGGCAGAGGCGGTGGTTGTCTTGGCAACATGAGCTGTGGGTCGCAGCGTGGCCCGACAGCTGGGGGCCGCTAAGCCCAGCCCGCCTTTGGGGTAGGGCACCCTCCGGCCCCCGACCTACATCAGGGACACGACAATCTCTGGATTCCCGTCCCCTCCTGCCCAGGCGCGGGGATATCTGTGGGAGCCCCTAGGGCTTACTTTCAACTCGGGAGGCTGCCACCTTGCAGAAGTTCCTGGTGGGACCGCGGAGAAAGCCAGCGGGCCAGAGGGGCAACCCCGGGCCTCCACCCTATATCCCGAGCGCGTTCCTCCCGCTGGGGAGCAGACTTGCAGCTGGAAAAAGAGCAAGATGTCCTTGCTCTTCGTAGTCTAGACCCACTCCCCATTCGGGGGTCTGCTCCCTCAAGGGCCCAGGTCTGCACCGCCGGCCCCTTCTCCTCTCGCGCTGGGAGGAAAAGGAAGGAGCGCTGCTGTGGGCGCACCTGTGGGGGGACATGCAGACCAGTCGTCCGCGCTGAGCTTACCTGTGTGGGAGTCCGTCGGCCTGGGAGGTCGGAGGCCTTCCTTCTTCCCCGGGGTTAGGCTCTCCAGCCAAGCTTCTCACGCCAGCTGCTGCCCGCAGGCAGCCCGCCGGCGACTTGATAAACCCCATCCCCTCCCACTTGCTCCCGCCTCCCACCCCGGCCCTTTCTCCTCACTTCCTGCTGCCCCTCGGAGAGGAAAGGGCCAGGAGCGGCGCGGGGGAGGGGACCACTTTGACCCTATTTCCCTCCGGCGTGCCCTGCTGGCTGGCTGCCCTCCCCACCCTTCCCCCAGTCGGTCCTGGCCAGGGGGAACTGCGCCAGCTGACAGGAAGGCTGTGGGACACCGCTCAGGTGCCAGCCTCCCCCATGCCAGCAGCTTCCTAACATTAAAAGATCTTCTCCCCAACTTTCCCTTGGGGTTGAGGCCCATCCTCAAATCCAGTAGTGTGTGAGTGGAGGGGCAGGACAGTGACGGTTTGGGGAGTCAGACTACTTGGGGGTTATTGACTGATGGTCCCCCTAAGCAGGTGATGAAGAAGGGAACCAGCGGCGTGGGGGTGGGGATTGGGAGAAATTCCAGGAGCTGAGTCCATCTTTTTCCAGAGAGCGGAAGTGTCCCAAGTGTGAGTGGACAATGTGTTGATGTGTGTGACTGTGGGCTGGGGAGAGGGGCAGGGGCTGGAGGGTGGTGCCGGGTGTTCTCCTGCTGGAGCACATCCCTGGGTGGATTTCACTGAGACACTCGAGTAGGGGGCTCCTTACAGCATGGGTGAGGAAAGGAATGTATATTCTTGTGGGAAGGGGTGCCCATAATGCGCTGGCCGCAAGGAGGCTGCAGCAGGCTTCCAGCAGACCCCTCCAGAGGTATGGACAAATCGGCACATCCTCAAATCACCGAGCCTACCCCCTTCTTACACTCCAGGCCCACCTCCTGACGCCCAGGGCCTCTCTCTTAACAGAGGCTGTGTAAGACTGGGGGACTGGCGAAGGTGGGGACATCCTCGAGTCTGCCCCGGAGGAAAAAGGAGTCCAGGACATGGCATGGGAGGGTGGTGTCCCTCTACCATCATGCTGGCTCCACAATGTACACTGGCTCCAAAGGAGGGAAACAAAGGCCAGGCCAGACTGTCCCAGGGCAGGGTCACTTCCTCAGGCAGCCAGCAGGAAGGAAGTGAGCACAGCCCAGTGGGAGTGGGGAAGCAGGGGAAGCCCTGACCCCCATTGTTTCCCGCTTTGGGGTCAGCTGGGGCAGGTCCAGCGCAGGGAGTTCCCCACACTGGACAGGAGTGATGGGAGATGCATGGCAGAACCCTGGCCCTGGGCAGTCAGTAGGCGAGACAGAGGAAGATGACGGGGTTTTATGCCTGGCACCTTGTTGGGAAAATGATGCCCAAAGAACTGTTAAGTCCGGGCTGCACAGTGTGATCCTGCTCCAGACGTGACAAGTTTAAACCTCCCAAAGACTGGCAGGCCCAGAAGCCTGTCCTTGAACTCCCTCCTCCCTAACGGGAGTTGGGCTGATGACCAAGGGCTGGGCCTAGCAGAGAAGCAGCCTCATAGTGGCTCTGAGAAGTACAGGCCAGATGTCCCTAGGGGCAGGCTACAGGTGAGAAGACTGGCGGGAGGGAACAGAGGACGTACTGGGTGACTGAACTTTGCCTGCTGGAACGGAAGCCCCAAGCCCACTCTTCCTGGCGGTGTCCACAGGCTGCCCTAGGCGGAAGCAGGTGGGTTTGGACGGCAGAACCTGGCAGTAGACCAAGGCTGTGGTGGCACCCATCTGGCTGCTATCCACCTAAGGCTGGGCCTTGGAGGTTTGTAGGGCTCAGGCTGTGACCTCATGTGTGGTCAGCAGCACTGCTGGGGGGACAGCTGTTCCAGACCTCTGAGGTCACACTCTCACCTCAAGTTAGGCAGGTGGGGCCAATCCCTACTGAAGTATCCCAAGGCCTTTTAATGCTAGGGGTCCCCACCTATTGAATACAATACAAGAGTGGCCCTCCATCCTGAGGGGCCCTGTGGTGAGGTCTACATGCATGTGAGTACAGTGCCACCTGCTGGTTACGGCTGGGATGGCTGTAGGCTGGGCTCAGGCTTACCCTGGGCCTTGCTGGCCAAGAGGAGCCACCAGTCTTAGGCGTTAAGCCCACCTACCTAAGCCCAGGTGACGGTCTAGACACTGGGTGTTACTGCCCCAGAGGATGACACTCTTGTATGCAGGGTCTACAAATAATTTTATTGAAACTGAACAAATAACACAACAGCCTTCCTAGATTGGGGGCCACCCTCCCCATACCATTTTCCACTCTTGAAGCACGGAGCTTGCACAGTAAGGAATTTAAAAAAAAAAAAAAAAGTCATTTCTATGTAGAAATCAGATTCTGCCCCAACATCATGAACTAGACTATTTACAAACGTTCACATTTTAAGTATTCCTTTACGGTTGTTCTCTCCTTTCTGTCTTGACCCAGGGACTGGTACTTTCCCTTGACTGATCCTCAAGGGATGGGCATACTATAGGGGAAGGGGTGGTGGGCTCCTCAGAGCTATTGGCACCAGCCCTAGGGTGCTGTCCCTCACCACAGGGTGACCGATGGTCTCCTCCCAATGGGGGAGAGGGCTGGAGCAAAGGCAAGGGGGATTAGATGGAGTAGGTGATTGGGGCAACCCCCCACAGGCACAAACATCCTTAGCCCTTCCTGAGCCCGTCCTATGCCCTCTTAACTGGGGGGTGGGGGAGAGGGTGACAATAAGGGACAACAACTAGTTGCAGTGGGATCAACCCAGTCCTGGATGGGGGGAGAAACCTCCCACACCAGTCCCCACTCAATTATTAACAGCCAACAAACTGTCCATCCATCTGGGGGTGGGAATACATGGGCAGGTAGGCAGGAAGAATCAGGCTTGTGTTGCCCCCAGCCTCTGCCCAACAGAGGAGGAATCGAGGTAGCAAACGGCTGAAATGCTCCAACGAAGGGGTGAAGGAAGTGAGGGAAAGGAAGTTCCCACTTGTATACAGCTCCCACAGCCCAGGGGCTGGAAGAAGGCAGACCTTACTTGTAAAGTGCTGTAGCCTCTAGCAGGGCTGGGCCCCAGGCAAGCTTGAAGAAAGCAGGTCAGGCAAGGGCACAGGAACCAGGCATTCCCCATCAGCATATGCCCTGCCATGCTCCTTGTAGGGACTGCTGGGGAAGGTGGGCTGGTAACTCTGCTATTAGCCCTTGCCAGCCACCAGCCACTTGTCAGCATACAAACCAGCACCCAACCAACAATGCAGAGCACCCAACTTCCCCGCTTACAGCTGTAGGTTCCGGGCCAATGGAGTCTATTTAGGGTGTGGCTTCAGCCTAGGTTCAACGGAAGCCACACCTTGAGCCTGGGGGTTTCTTGCTGAGACAGGGGGTGCTTATGCCTGCCACCCCCCAGGCTCACACCTCATAGAGGATCACAGGGAAATCCACGTGGATGCGGGGGGGATCCAGCTTCACGATGCCCTGCCATGGAAACAGAGGCTAGTGAAGGCCATCTCAGTGCTCCTACTCCAGGAAGCCTTCCTGTTCCTCCCAGCTCCTCCCCCACAACCCCCCACCATGACAGCAGACCCCATCTGGGTCTACCTCCACACACTCAACACAGGCTTTATGACCACTGCCCAGCCCCTCACCTGAGGAATCAGGTTCTTATGCACCCGCCTCAGCTTGGCCCGCTTCTGCCCGTTCTTGGTGATGATTGTCTCCTCATAGAATTCGTGAGCCAGATCCCCATCCTCGTCATAGAACATGGAGCTGTATAAAAGGAGAGGGGAACAGGCTGGGCTGGAGCCTCATATCGGGTTATGGCAAATGCCACAGACCACCGGGAAGTGTGCCCACCCCCAAATGGGGAGGAACAACCTTGGTGGGAGAAAGGGAAGATAATATTCCTGCAGAATCTCTTGCTTAGGATCTGGGGTCTACTAGAGGAAGTGAGGGCTGGGGTGGTGGCCAGTGCTACTCTCTCAGACCCCAAGAACGGAGGTTATTTCAGGCAGCCAAGGCCAGCTCTCATCACTGGTCTGTCCAGCAAGAACAGCCACTCCAACTTCAGGCCAGGACTTCTCCAGCAGGTAGGATGGTGGCCTGAGCATGTTGGTCTCTCTCCAGGAGACACTGCTGGCCCAGGGCCAAAGCCTGAGATAGCACATGACTGAGCTAGGAGGGAGCCTGAAGAAAAGAAGGTTGCATCCTTCCCACCCACCCCCTGGTGGCTGGTGCAGCCAAACTGCCACTGTTGGGTCTCCCTAGTATCCACAGCCAAATCTCTAGCATCACCTAAGTGCCAGTCCCCAGGGGACGATCAGGGCCAGGTCAATCTAGTGCTCCCGTCTGGACCCCTGGGGAGAGAGGGGAAGTCAGTGCTCCAGACCTGGAGAACATACCTGGGTGAGGGTCCTTCTTTTCCTGGGCCCCATCCCCAACACCAGGGCCCAGTCCTGCTTTCCGCTCCCTACCCTCAGAGGTCCAACCTCACCACTGTGGGTGACGGAAACAGCCAAAACAAAGGGTCATTCTCCCCTCAAGATTAGGAGGGAGGCCAGGAGCCTTTAACTTGCAGGCTGGGCTGAAGGGATGAAAGGAAGAGATCCTGAAGTCCCAGGAGGCCCGTAGGTTGGCCATGCGTAAAGCTACTGGCCCAGGGACAAGCTACAGGCCCACTCTTCTCCTAGGGACTCCTTAACAGCAGCCAGGCGGCCAGGAACCGACCGCCCGGCTTTTCCCGTCCCTTGGCTCCAATGAAGGCCCGAAATATGGGAGTCGCCCTAGCTCGGGGACAGGGAATACAGCGGTGGGAGCTACCCATCATGGGGGGCGCCTGGCCGCCCGCTTGTCCTCCCCGGGGCGGAACCCGCGCCCTTACCCGCGGCGCGTGAATACGAAGGGGGGCACGACTCGGCCTCGCGGACGCACCAAAGCTTGCTCAGAGACCGCCGCCTCCGGACCGCCACCCCCCGCCGCCGAGGCGAAGGGCCACAGGCCCCGAGCTTTGGAGCCGCTGGCGCCCATGTCAGGGGCGCCGGCGCATGGCGGACCCCGCGGCCGCTTCGTTCTCACAGGGCCGTCGGCGCCGCCATGCCCTGCCTGGGCCTCCGCTCGCAGGTGCCGATGCCGCCGTCTTCCGCAGGCTCCGCTGTCTCCACGGAAACTTCATTTCCGCTTCCGTACGCTCCGCATGCTCCTCCTTCTGATTGGCTGCTCCTCTCGTCGGTCCACAGAGTGGGACCAATAGCCGACCTCGGACGCTAGGCATCCCGGCACGCACTGGGAGACGTCAGGTCCCGGCAGGCCTCGCTCTCTCCAGCTGGGGTAACTCCCACCTCGGAAAGCAGTGGCCGGTCCTAGTGGCTTCCTGGGCGCGTGCGGCGGCCCCGACGTCCCCGTCCCCCACAGGTCAGGTGCCGCGGGCCTGCCCACCCGCCCGGGTTCCCCCAAACCAGCACTTTGGGACCTGGCCCAGGCCAGGCTGCGCCGTGCCGTCTGGCCTCACTCTATTCCCACACCGTTTTTTCGGTCACTACTGTCGCGTGTGGGGAGGAAGCCAAACCTGACAAAAACGAAGCACTTGGCCAAATTTCACATAGCGTACATTCAAGAATGAAGAATAATTAACAGGTGTACGTTTAGTGTCACGAGCAGTGTCTGCTCTACAGTCGTCGCTCGATAAATAGTTAGAGAAGCGCCTCCCACCCTAAGCTCTTGGCCTCACCAGGACCCGAGCCCCACGGTGCTGACTGCTGACTGACGAGCCTGTAGCCCACATCCTTCACAAACCGGTCTCGTGGTGACCTTGAAGCGGTGCCGTGAGCCTGTTCATCACGCCTGGCAGCTCCTGGTGCAAGGCGCAACTGGGGCGCAGGGCCCACAGTAACAGTCCAAAAGCGGGAGCTTCTGGAAGTCTTTATTCAGCCAAATTTTCTCACGCCCCAGGTCCTGATGATGGTCGTCACCCCCACCCCTTTCCCCACAGGAGGCATTCAGCTGAGACCACAAAACGTTACATACATTCACACGCATCATCAAATAGCCAAGTAAAGACCTTGGCTTTGACTGGCAAACAAGGCACGGAGCTGGGCCAGTGCCAGCACTCACACAGACCTCGGCCCAGGGACAGCCTCCTGGAAGGAGGCACTGAGGCACGGTTGCTGTACCTTGAGATAGCACTGTCTGACCTCAGGGTGTGTGTGGAGTCACAGGGCATCATACAGGGAAGCCTGGACACTTCCTTGATGCCCGCCTTATCTTGAACACCCATTCTTGGGTCTGATTAGGCTGTCCTGAGACCCCATCGAAGACCTAAAACATACAACCTTTCCACAAAGAGGAGGACCCTCATCCCTGTAAACATGACCCTGGTGGTAGGGTCTCCAAGATTCTCGTATCGGAGACACAAATTAAGGAAACTTCTGTCTGCTCTACCCTTGCTGCAAGCCTAGAGCAGCTTCCCAGGGCAGCCCTGGCCCACCATGACCCACAACCTGAAGGGCAGAAGGGTGCAGAGCCATGCTCTGCTACACCCACTGGTGGACACAGGGAGCCAGTTCCTTCACTGTTTTCTGGGCTCATTCCCCCAGCAAGAGAGGGCTTCCACGCACACTCACTCCTCAGGCCGCACGGCCCTGCCACACTCACACAGCATGCCCTTGGCGCTGCCTACTCTCTCCCTTCCACCTAGGGGTACAAGAGGTCATCCTAAGGGGCAGGCGTGCAGGGCCTCCTGGATCTTCTGGCGGCAGTAAGAGTACTTCTTCAGGATCTGGCGGAGGTGTTCCTCTTCCTCCCGCTGCAGGATGCGCAGGAAGTTGTGTAGCTCAGGCATGCTGAAGGCATCCCACTGCAGGGGAGAGGGGTGACAGTAGCTGCAGCAGGCATAGCCAAGCTAGCAGGCCCTCCTCAGAGAAGACCAAAGCATTGTCGTCACACAGCTAGGATGGGGCTTTCTAATGTCAGGTTCTTGCCTGACTGGTCTGTGCTAGGATTCCCACCAAGTCTATATGGAAGACGTTTCCTACAAAGTAGGGCAGTTGTCTCGTGGACAGGCAACCAAACCAGATGTTCCCAGTTACCTGTGGACAGGTCATGCCCATACTCTGAGTCTAATCCCACTCCACAGACCCAATACCTTTGAGCCAGAAAACTTCCAGGTGAAAAGTCCTAATGCCTGAAGGGGACCCTCCATGATACTCTGGGTCCACTTGTGTAGCTTTTCTTTTTTAAACTTTTATTTATTTAAGTGTGTTTTTCCAGGACCCATCAGCTCTAAGTCAAGTAGTTGTTTCCATCTAGTTGTGGAGGGCGCAGCTCACAACGGCCCATGTGGGGATCAAACCAGCAACCTTGTTAAGAGCACCACGCTCTGACCAGATGAGCTAACTGGCTGCCCCTCTTGTGTAGCTTAGATTTAAACTGGGATCACCATACCATCAGATGGGACTCCTGCATCTCCTAAGAACTATCCACAACAGGAAAGTTGCAGAGCACTAAGATACTTCCTGGCTTCTTGGAACAGGCCCTAGACCTTGACACGAGTGGCTAAGAAACCTTCACTTTAGCCACAGGCTCACACACTCCTGCAGAGGCTTCGCAGGGCTTGTCCTCCAGCCCTATTCCTCCTCTGAGACTAACTATAGCTACAACCCACCAGCCCTGCCCAGTGACAACCAAGAAACAAAGGAGGGCTGTGTACTCACATTCACTTCCCCAGAGTCATTCTCCTTCAGGACAAAGCTTAGCGTCTTCTCACTGGGCCCTGCAAGGAGCCGCAGCCGCAGGGGTTGCTCATCATCTGACAGCTTCCGGAGGTACACTGCAGGCCAGGCAGGGGGAAAGGAAGTGTTTGATTAGAGTCAGGCCCAGCCCCTTCATACACAGGTGCATGCATATATACCCTCACACACGGTGGGGTGGGGTGGGAAGCCCACCTTGGCCATGACGCTCAGCTCGCTCAAAGAGCGCAAACTTGCGGGGGTCATCCACCACCAAGAACTTGCGCAGCAAAGCCTCGATGACCTCTCGTGCCCGCGTGCGTGACAACACATGGAGGTGCTTGACCGCATCCTTGGGCAGGTAGAAGGAGGTGCGGCGCTTCACAGCTGTGCCTCGCCCTGGGCCCCGCCGGGCATCCTGCAGGGTGGGTGGCTTCTTGCTGGAGGGCACTGAGACGGGGCGCACCAACTTCAGCTGAACCTTAATGAAGCCTGTGTAGGAGCCGTCCTTGTTCTAAAGAGAAACCAAACCATGACTAGGTTCCTGGTGAAAGGGAACAGATTTGGGTACCGCTGGTCCACTTGGGGCTAGGCTGGGTGTGAATAAATCACTGCTTGGGCCCCCCAAGAATACCTAAGCTGTGACCCTCTGGACATCAGGCACACAGCTGGGTTCCTGCCTCTCCCCACCCCCTTCGTGGGCTGTCAACTCACCAAGCTCATGAAAAGGTTGCTGTTGACCTGGCCATTGTACTCCTTGATCTTCTGCTCAGTCTCAGCCTGAGAAAGGTCAGGGGTCTCCCACTCCACAGCCTCGTCCTGAAAGATGGGCCAGCATGGATACAGGGCCCGTAAGGAACCCATCCCGCTGCCATGCATGTCACGGGCAGACAGGTGAGCCCTTGGTGGGCCACTCTGAAAACGGCCTCTGGGGCAGCCTTTGGAAACTGACAAGAAAGCTCGAGGCCTGATGAGGAAAACTCATCACTGCTCCTAGATGTGCATGCTACAGATGGAGGAGGCAAAGGCAGAATCATTGGCTTCTCTCTGCCCCAACGGGGCCTCCTCCCGGTGAGGCCCTAAGAATACCTTAAAACCAAGATAACAGAAAGCACAAGATCAGGGGCCAGGAAAAGACGGGGGATGCTGAGGAAGGACTCTTGTTTACAGTAAAACTACCTCAACTGCACAGCCTGATGCCAGCACTTTAGTTAGGTGGGGTCAGGGTGTGTCCTGGAGAAGGCAGCCCACTTTGCCACCCTACCCTGGCAAAGGGCCACCACCCACTACAGGGTGAGAGGTATGAAGACTGGTATACATCAGCGGCCCAGCCCCCCGTGGGCAGGAGGGGAAGGGCAATCTCTACCACATTAACACCCCTGGGTGGAGGACTTGGGGCCAGCCATACATGTCTCAGACACAGTGAGGAAACCACTGTGACATGTCATTTGATCTTGACCCAAGCTGCACAAAATGTAGCTTCAGGCCAGGTTCCAATCCGCCTGAGGTGCACAAGCAGCCTCCTGGTAGAGCCTGTCCCACAAGCCAAGCAGGTAGGCTTCTGCACGTCCTCCCTGCTGTCTAGATGTTCAATGCAAAGATGTTAGCTCCACCACTCCCCCTCTCCCGCCTCCAGGAAATGGATTCTCGTTAGAAGGGTGGAGTATGGACTAGTGCAGCCAGGGCTCTGAATTAACTTTCTTCTACCAAACTCCTTTGGTCCCATTGCATCAGCCTTACTTCCTGTTGACGTCAAACAGGCCTTAGCTGGAATGGGAGTGTCACAGACACAGCTGAGGTCACCGTGGACCAATGCCTTGTCCAAGGGAATTCCCATCAGAAGGTTTCCAGTAGAACAACCTTGTGCCAAGCTCTGAGCCCAGGACAGCCAAGTTTTTCCCTGACTGCTGCTCAGAAGCCCCCTAAGCTTAAACCACCTGATGGGGAACATATAGGGAAGACAGAGGAGGGCGTAGGATGGAGTCCACAGCCAGCAAGTACGTGCTGCTGAAGACTAAGGGTGACGCACCACAGGAAAAAGGTATTGGGGGAGGGATGGGAAGTGAAGCCTATTTGCTTTCCCAAGTTTCCAAAGGTCTCCTGGATGGAGAGCATTGAGAAGTGAAAACTAGCAGAAACCTTGTTGGGGACAGTGGGAAACCCCAGAAGACTGTAAGTTCAAATGGTGTGGGCTCTGGACGATGGAATTTCTGGGGGGTAAAATGAGTGCTGGAGGCTGGAATAAAGGGTAGAACTCTTTGTTCAGGCTCAAGGAAGGAGAGGGCTTGGGACAGGAAGGAGTACCCCAATGAGAAGGAGTGCCAGGATGGGAGGAATGCTAGGGACAGGAAGCAAGCTGAACAGACTCTAGTGCCAGGACAAGAAGGAAAAGAATTCTGTTTACAGAACAGGGTGGGCACAGGAATGGCACTAACTTATTCCCCTTCCATGTAATGGTTCTGATCTCCAGCCTGGGAATGAGAAAACTTGTTTCTTCCTCTTCCCTTCCCAGATAATCCAGGGGCCCTGGACTGGGATGCAGTGACCTTAATTCCTGCCCCTTTCCTTTTCCAGGTAAACATCCCTCCCTTGGTATCTTTACTCAGGAGACAAGGAACTTGGACTGGAGTCTCTGCACTGTCCTGCCAGGGTTCTAGAAGAGGAGGAGTTTTCTGTTTCCAAAGCTGCCCACTGGAAGAGGATCCCAACAGCCATCCCAGGGGGATGCATTGCAGGACCGTGGAATTTCCTGTCTCCTGCAGCACAGCAACCCACTCTCCACGCTGCCCCTGTCCACGTAACTGATGGTTTCATTTTACATACACCTACGGGTACGCCAGCCTCCTTGTCAATTGGTTAGTGTCTTATGGTCTTTTCACCTTTCCACAGTGGAAAATGGCTCAGGCTTGAGTGGCACAGAGGCAGTCTCAGGGAGCCACACTCAAACCTTGCACCCAAACTGTGGGCTGAGCGTTTGAGGTATCAAACTTTCATCTAAAGAAACACCCACAACTCCCTATTCTTGGCTCGTGTAAGGAATTCTGCCCCGCTGCTGCCAGATATACTGACCACCTCTCTTTCCTGTTGTTCTGGCCAGGGTACTCCCCGGAAGTGTACCAGCTCCAGAGGTTACCATCTGAGACTGGCCGTCACACTCATGGTGTAGAATACAGAGGTCTCCGACAGCGGCGACGCCCAGAACACTCCGGGAGGCGTCGCTGCTCCAGCACCAAGCCTTACAGTCCCGGATTAGTAACCCGTATCTCTCCAGACCCCCCTCTCAGGCATTGCACAATGTAGCCTTCCCGACCTCTTGTGGAGAAAGTGCGCCTCGATGCTTACAAGCCTCCTTCCCATCCATTCCCGAATCCCCCTTCTCCAGACCCACTCCAGAGTACGGATCACAATCTTCCATACTCGAGCAGCTGGTAACAGGCCAGGACCGGCAAGAAGCCGGGACTCGGCTGCCTCCAACCAGGAGTCCCCATGGAGGCGCGCGGATCTTCCTTCTCCACTCTTCTAAAAGCACTCAGTTCCCGGCGAGGACTCCTCCCCCTGCACTTCCTCCTCTTAGTTTCTCAGAGCGGGTGGGAGCGCCCCGACGCGGAAATCGAGGTGCTAGTCCAGATTGCGCAGTTGGCTTTAGTCATAGGTGGATGACGCCTGTCCCTGGTCTACCCCACGCCGCGTAATGCCTCCCCCTGGTGCAACCTGTCTGCAACAGGCAGAGCAAGGCCTCGGCCCGCAGTACCGACGGACGTCCCGAGAGAGCCCGACACGTGGTTCCGCGGATTCGCCGGGGGCTGGCCCGCGATCCACGCTGAAGGGTGCGCGGGGCTGCCCACAAACTCTCCACGTGGAAACTTACCGGGCCGGGGCGGGGTCCCAGCGACTGCCCCTGGCCCGCCGCCCACAACCCCCGGGCCGCACCTGGTCGCGGCGCGGCCGGCGTACCAACGAGGTACGCGCCGTAAAGTACTGCTCGAGCTCCGAGTCCGAGTCTTCTTGGCTGCAGTAGCCACTGCTTGCTGTGCTGCTCCAGGTCATCTCGAAAGACGGCGTCCCCGCGTCCGCCTCGCCCATCGCCGCGCCCGCCCGCCAACTTCCAGAGCCCCGTGCGCCGGTAGCCTACAACCACCGCCCCAGGCGCGCGTGCGCGGGCGCGTTTCTCCGTGTGCGCGTGCGCTGGGGCCAGTGCCCGCACCACGACCGTTAACACTGAAACGTAGCCCCCAGAGTCTAGCTCTGGTCTCATTGGAGAAGGAACTTCGAGGGGCGGGGCCACACGCGCATCGCCTCCGGGAATGATCTCAGCGCCCAGGCAGCTCAACTCAGCTCCACCCGCAGGCCCCACCTCCCCTAGGGACCACGTCGGAGCGTGTGCGCATGTGCACCAGCGTGGCTGCAGGACCGGATGCGGAAAGGTGCGGAAGTTGCGCGGGCGCAGATCCTGGGCGATTGTGGCAGTCCGCACCGAGGCGGCGGCACCCCCGGCACCCCTTCGATCCCGCGCGCGCAGCGTTAGGCACTCTCCGCCGCGGGAAAATCTGCTGTTAGAACGCTCATTGAGCGTAACGCCGGGAGGGCCAACGCATTGCAATGCGGCCCGCTAGTCTACGCGTCCCTGCCGCGCCCGTTCGCCGTCGGCCCCGCACTTACCACGTTCGTGTCCCGCTCCAGCGCCGGTTCCCAGCCCAGGTCCCGGGGCCCGCAGCAGTCCAGGCAGACGAGCGCGCGGCAACGGTAGTGGCAGGTGAACTTGCAATCTGCAGAGAGGCCTGGCCGTGAGGCGGAGGAGCGCCAGCCTGGCGATGCGTCCCGGGGACGGAAGAGAGGCCCCGGGGTGAAGGCCGTCGACCGCCGGGCTCTGCATGACCGGCCATTTCAGGCCCCGTTACCGCCCACTGCCACACAGATTCTAGTGTTGGTCCCCGGCGTCCGGAAACGGGCAGGAAGGCATCGGGCTGTTAGGGAATCCAGGCCTGCTCTAGCGCCCAGCGCAGAACGTCCCCCTTGCGCATTGTCAGCCCCCTCCCTGCGCCCTTGAAGGGGAAAACAGTTTTAATCCACAGCCCCCTCTAGTCATCTGTCTCGACTCTCCTCACACTAAAACTTACCAACACTGATCTCCATGCACTGTAACTTTGTGCCTTCACTCTCCTCTACCCATTTCAGTAGGGCTTGCCCCTCCCTCCAGGAAACTGTCCTGCTCTCGGTCCCTCAGCAACAGGCTCAAAGCGGAATCCGGTGGTCCCTTCTCTATCCTCACCTCGTCAAACTACAATGCTGCTTCCCTTGGTTCCCATGGACCGCCATGACCCCGGTTTCCCTCCTCCTTCCCTGCAGCTCCTCTCTTGGTTCTGTCTCAATTCCCAGATCTAATGGCAGCCAGTGTTGATCGCTTCTCTGCTCTGCGTACACTCACCCCAGATCCAAGGCGTCCATCAATGGCCTCCCTCTCAGATCAACTCCTATGTGTCAGTCTCTTCACTTCGATGTCTAATAGACATTTCAATTCAACATGGCCAAAATTGAACTTTTTTCCATTTCACCCTACCCTCGCCAGAGTTCCTCGTCTCAGCAAAAGTTGCTACTATTCTCCCAGTTGTTTGAGGCAAACAAAACAACAAAAACCCAAAGCCAAGTTCGTCCTTTATTCCTCCCCCGTTTCTGCCTCTGACATACACCCAAATTGTCCTGTTTTTCATCTCCATGGCCACTTTATTCCTGCTGGCGAACGCTGCAGTGTGCCAGCCCTTATTCATGCCTGTATTCTGCCACATCTCCGGTGTCTCCCAGCTGAATTCAGGACAGAGCCCGTGAGAGGGTCTCCATGCACACACAGACAGGCCTGGGACACCTTCCCTAAGTTCTTACATGGGCCAGAGCAGTGATTCTCAACCCAGACTGCACATTAGAAAGATGTTTTTAAAAATCCCTGATAAACTCCCAGTGATTGATTAAACAGGTCTGAGGTACGGGCCAGGCATAGGGATTTGGAGGGCTGTACAAGCATCCCAAATGATTTTAGCTGGCAGATAACCAGTGGGAGAGCAACTTCTGCTTGCTGTTGATTACCGGGAGGGCAGAAGGACTGCTGGTGTGTGGGTGTCTGGGTCTCATGTTTTAGCACCTAATTGCCTGGGTCTCTGATAGGTAATTGCTGTCATCAAAATTCCTGCTTGCAGGGGGCCGCCCAAGGTCCTAACTTTTCCCAAGCTCCCTCCCATAGGTGCGAAAATTCCCTTCACCCCAGGGATTCTGGAAGGGGACATTGGTGAGTGAACCTTTGGGAAGGGGCAGGCCTGGGAATACGGACTCAGAGACTGGTAGGCACAAAGCCTTTCTCAAGAAGGGCCAAGGCATTTTAAAGATAAGAAACTTGAAATCAGCATCTTATTATTTACAGACAACTGCCTCTACCCAATTGTGCCCCAGACACGGGGGCGCACGCAGCAAGGATATAAAACATGTGCCTACACTCTCTTCCAAAATGGGCCAAAGGTAACGGACCTGGTCCTCAGGGACTGTCCCCACCGACCCTCCCCCCCCCACACACACACAACTTGAACTGCAGCGACGGTGCTGCCCCTTGACCACCCATTTCGCTCTCGCCAGCGCGTGGGGCCGCTACTCACGCGCGCACTGCAGGCCCTTGCGCACGACGCCCCAGATGAAGTCGCCGCAGAGGTCACACCACGTGTGCGTGGTGGGCCCCGCAGGCTGGAAGCGGTGACCTCGGCCCGGGACTGGCTGCCTTGCCGGGTTGCGCGCTGTGCCAGGCGCGATGCGCAGCGCGTTGGCACGCTCCAGCCGGGTGCGACCCGGGCGGGCGCGCCGCACCGGTGCCAGTTCCCGCAGTTCAATGAGCTCGGGATCAGCGGACATGGCCCGGTCGGCCCAGGCTCCGGCGGCTCTGGGCGCGAACGAGCGCGGAGCCGGTAGGACCGCGGGGCGGGCCCCGATGCGGCGCCGCCCCTGAGACCCACGCAGAGCGGTGGGCGAGAGCTGAGGAGAGCAGCTCAATAGAAACCTGGGTGCCCAGAGTGTGTCGGCCCGCAAGCAGAGTGGGGCGTTGGTGGACTCTCGCGGTGTCCCCGCCCTCCTTTCCTTCCCTCCCTTCATCCCACGAGCAACTCTCCTCCCCCTAACGACAACGACCGCAAAGGGCCACGCGGAGACAGGCGTGTTTCTGGAAGCCAGCTTTACTGTGCAAGAGGAAGAGGGTCCCCACATCCGGCCCCCGCCCTCGTCTCTCCTCCCCCCAGGCCTCCTGCCCCAGCTGAGGCAGCGCCCTAAGCCTACCCGCTGGGTGCGGCAGGAAGCGGGGAGCGCTTTGCTGGGGAAGATGGGGCAGCAGCTCCACCCCGCCTGCTGGGCTCACCACCTGGGAAACTGGGGCTCTTGCAGAAGCCAGGCGGAAATGCTGAGGTTCAGGGGCACATTCTAGCTGGGTTGTATGGAATGGGTGGCCCGTCCTCAGGAGCTGCAGTCTTCACTTTGCTCTGTCACCTTGGGCTGCCAGGACACAAGCCTTTCCATGCTTCGCCCAGTGCTTGACTTGGCACTCCCTGCAGGCAAGCGGGCCTGTGAGGATGCAGCGCTTGTGGAGGGTGTGGAAGTATGGCTTAGGGACCCACTAAGGTCCCAGGAGACCCTCACCTGCAGCAATACCACTCATTCTGGCACCGTGAACAGCGCTTCAAGGCCTCTGCACTGCAGTAGGCACAGCGGGGCCGCTCTGGAGCCACTGCCTCAAGCACATCCAGCCTGTAGGTCTCAGCCCACCTGGGAAAAGGGTCAGGGAGGTCTGGCTGGGCCTCATGGGTGGGCGCACAGGAGCACCCCTGCCCACGTCCATGCCTTCTGCATCCCTCCCACCCCTCAGCTCAGCAGGCCTCACCTTCGTGCTTGCAGCCGCAGGTCCTGCTCTGAGGGGCTGAATACATGCTGCAGCTGATGCTTGGCAATAGCCTGCCACTTACCTCTGTTCTCTTGCTGCAGGCGCTCCCAAATTTCTGGGATCTGGGGGAAGGGAGTAGAGAGCGGCAGGGAGGAGCTGGCAAAGTGGGCAGTGGTCCTGAGCAAATAACTGCCTAGTATCTACCTGCTCTAACACCAGATCCTTCTTAGGGCGCTGGGGTTCAGCCAGGGCCAGCTGGGCCAGGAAACCCTGTAGGTCTGCCAGGTTGGGCAGCTGGTCCAGCAGTGTGTCTGTGAGGAAGGCCCGAAGCTGAAAGGGTATCAAGGAGAAGCCAGTGTGAAGTGGTGCTGACCAGAGGGGCAAAGGACAGAGAAGGCCTATGCTGGGCTGAGGGTTCCTGCAGGGCCCACGTCCCACTAGCTGCTGTGTTACCTGAGGCCCAAGGTCTGGAAACAGGACTGGGGCTGAGGGAAGTGGGCAAAGATAAACAGCAGTGATGGGCTGAGACAGTGCGAGGACTGTGGGGACAGTATGGCAGGAGTTCCCCACCTTGAGTAGCTGTCCCTTGACAAAGCTTGTGAGGCAGTAGCGAGCTCGGGCCTCAGGGCTCAGCAGCAGGTTGTACAGGGCAATCCACACCTGCCCGTCCAATTTGCTCAGCTTTTGCTGTTCTGAGGGGGCCACTGTCTGCCAACGGCCACCCTCAAATTGCTGCAGCTTGCCTGGGGGGGGGGAGAGGAACCAGCATATTGGGTGCAGGCATTGCATGCTCCTTGAGTGAGTGGCTGTGTGGGTTGGGGAACAGACCATTGTCTGGCACAGTTCTTGACCAGATTGGGATGCTGCTTGCTCCAGAGCATGGTGAAGCCTCAGTAGTGGACACATGGGCCTCGCCTGCTGCAGCACCCATGTCGAGGCCCACTCTGGGTGAGGCATCCTGGTATCCTCTGTGGGCTAGGGGGCAGAGTTTGTCTGCCTGTGTTCAAACTGCCAACTCCCATCAATCCTGGAGGCTGTCCTGGAAGCAGTGAGCTGGGGCTTAGGCAGGCGGAGGAGGCTCTTACCTCCTTCCCGCCGGCTCCAGGGACTGTGCTCCAGCAGTTCCACGAGGAGGCAGGGTAGGTTGTGGGTGCTGAGCATGTGGCTCAGGGTGCTCAGAGAAAGGCTAGGGGCGAGGGTAGAGAGAGGTGAGCAGAGGCGACAGGCCCAGGCTCCCAGCCCTCCACTACAGATCCTAGGCTGGGCAGGCCAGCACACCTGTCCACGCAATCTGTGATGTAGCGCAGCACGGAGAGCGCCTTCAGTGTGATCTCAAATTCCATCAGCTCTGCCTGCTTCTGCAGCTCCTGGGGAGCACATGTGCTCATGGCTGGGGGAGCCTGGGTCCAGCCCTTGCCACCCCAGGGAACCTCAGCCCACCTGCATGGGGGTGCTGTCCTGGGACTCCTCCTTCTCAGGGGGGCCTCCATGGCCACTCCGGGCCACCAGCAGAGTCAGTTTGCGGCGGCAGTAGTCCACCAGGTCCAAGACCGTGTCCTCTGCCGACTCACACACCTCCTGGGGGTAAGCGGAGGGGAAACATTCTGTCTCTGGTGCCCCCTCCCCACAGATACAGCCCTCTTGCCGCCAGGCCCTGGCCTGGGGCAGTAGCCAGTGGTGGGCAGGACTGGTGGCTCACCTTGTGGAAGAACACTGTCTCCAGGAGGTTGATGATGGAGGCCTCATGGTGTACCTGGCAGATAAAGAAGAGAACAGGGTCTGAGGATGCTGACGGAGGGCAGGGGCTACTACTCCCCTCTCTAGTCCAGGGCTCTCTGAAGGGGTGGGCGGGTATGAAGCAGGGGTCCAGCTCACCACCATGTATATGGGAAAAGTGTTCTGGGGCTCGAAGTCCTCCAGCCTGCACAGCACAGGGAACACCTTCTGCTTCCATGTCTCCACTGTAATGAGCTCTTCCACCAGCGTTGGGATCTTTGGGGCGGGGCGAAGGACAGGGATGAGGTGGGCCTACCTTGGCCTGGCAACCCTCCCATCCCTGGCTCAGCCCATCCCAGCTCTCCTCAAACTCCCTGGCGCCCCTAGACTCTCCTACGCTCCATGAGTACCTTCTCAACTTCTCTCCTGCACCTTGACCTCCATTTCCCGCTGCCCCCGACATCTCTGTGGGGGCATCTCCTGTGCTCCCTGTGACTGGCCCTTGCCTTCTCTCCATGCTGCCTTGCTCCCCCTGTACATGTGCTCGTGTCCGCTCCTACCCCCTCCAGGTATCCCTCAGCCCTCCTGCTCATGCCCTCCCTTTTGTCCCTGTCCTCTGGCCTGCCAATGTTCTTGTGTGCCTTGGCCGCACTCTTACCCAGTGCCCTATTCCTACTTCCTACCCCACCTTTTCCTTGCAGGGGACCTCTTCTGTCAAGTGATGTCTCAGGTCATCTACTGATGCCACCTCCAGGCTCATGTTCCAACCAAGCCAATCCCTGGTTTCTAACTCCCTCGGTCTCATGTTGGGAAGGCTGCCTCCTTCCATGCCGAAGTTCCACCCGCACTTTAGTGGGGGCCCCCTCCAGCCTGATAGTCCATTCAGGACTGTCTTTAGAACTTGGACCCTTCCCCTGCAGCCCATGCTATTCTAGGGTCCCTGAGTATCTCCCTCGTCAGCCATGCTCTGCACCAGGCCTGGCTTGCCAGGGGTGCAAAATCTAATGTGTAACACACTCTTCCTCCTTCTTTGGGGAGGATGGGTGTACCAGCTAGAGGGAAGAGCAGGCACCCAGGATATTCCTGAGGGGTAGAGTGGTGGGGTGGGGGGAAGGCAGGAACCCTGCCAGTGACCCCAGCCTACCTTCCTATGTGTGACCAGCAGCTCCTGGATGGGCTCACCCTGGCTGGCGGTGGCATCAAGGATGGCCTGCATGTTCAGCTTCTCCAGGTTCTCATGCTGCTGGTTCCACCTGCCCCGGAGGATGTGTGTGCATTCATTTAGGTGCACATGTGTACAGTATTGAATGGGGTGGGCGCTGGGTTCCAGTGAAGCTTAACCTGGTCCTGAGACCTCAGAGGCGGCTCATGCCATGTACATCCATTTCAGATAGCTTTACCTCCCCACCTGCGGGCCCCGCCACCTGGGCAAGCCCTGCCCCCACTGTCAGGACTCCCCCCACTCAAGGACTGCCTGCCTGACTCCGCTCGCCCCTCGCCCCAGCTGCCTCACCCTCCGGAGCCTATCTCGCGCAGCGGGAAGCTGCGCAGTCCCCGCACCACCACATCAGCCTCTCCCGGCAGCAGCAGCTCCACGTCACCCATGTCGGGGCCGGGGACTGAGCGGAAAGGCGGGGTTCGGGTGACTCCGGGCAGCGGCCGGCGCTGAGGTGGGGGTGCCGACACGCTGGAGAACAACGGTGTTGCGCGGGGCGAAAGTCTGGGACCCGAGTTGCAGAGCGGTTGGGGCGCGTGGGTACTCGCCGCCATGGAAACGGCTACCGCGGCGCTTGCGCAATATGCTTGGGTCCGCCCCTGCCCGCCGCCGGCGCCGGGTGGGCACTACCGGGTTCGCCCCGCCGGGGTAGCAACTCTTTTCCGACTCCTGGAGCTTTCTCCCTCACAACCAGCTGCGGCTCTCCGGCCTCCCGAGTGCGAGACTCCTGGGGCCTAGGCTCTCGCTTCGGACGGAGGCTAAGTCGCCCCGGCCTCCACCAGCTCTTCCAGCAGCCGTTCTTCCCGGTACACACCACTGCTCCTCTGCGGGGCTTCCTCGCTCCAGATCCGCCTGTTGGCTGGGCCCCCGAAATACTGCGCATGGCCCACAACTTCTCTCCATCCTAGTCTAGGCTGCCCTCACCTCGCATGAGGTCCCTGCTGAGCCCCTTTACTAGACCCACTTCCACTCCTGAGCAGCGAAGAATCTTTTAAAGGCGTACGTTGAGACATGATCCCTTCGCATGACGGTGGCTCTAAGGCTGCCTCTCTGGCCCTCAAAATTTTACGTCCAAAGCAGCCTGCTAGCGCCTCTGCAGTCTCGGCTCTTGCTCCTTCTCCTATCTCTGAACTTTGTTTCTTGCCCCTCTCCCCCTTGCTTCCAATGTTTCTCCCCATGGGCCTCACTAGGGTTCCTCATACATCCCAAAGTGGGCTTTGCTTCAGGGCTTCTGCATCTGTTCCCTATGCCTGGAATACTCTTCCTTCCTCAGGGCTCAGTTTAAGTCACCTCAGCGAGGCCTTCCTTGCCCATCTAATCTAGAGCAACCCTGGCTCCCACCCCAGTTCTCTTCATCACTGCCTCCAGATTCAGATTTTAATTGTCCACTGCCAGCCCTGCCCACCAGATGGCACACCAGGGCGCCAGGACCATGGCTATTCCATTCATTGCTGGTTCTCTGGTGGCTGGCTCAGAGGTGGTACTCAATAAAGGTAGGCTGAAATAGATGACTTTATTTACAGAAGTGAGGGTCAACCTTGAGACAGAATGGCCTAGTCTGCTGGTGTAGCCCTCATGCACCAGGCAGTGCTTAGCGGGAGAGTAGATGCAGTCGTGTCTGGGTCCAGCCCCCATCATTCACTTCCAGCAGATGATGATGTTGGGGTCATTTTCCAGCCGTTCATCCAGCTCACGGTAGCTCATGCCTGGATGGGATGGTAGAAGTGAGCTCAACACCCTCGGCTTGGCCACCCTGCCTTGACCCCAGCTCAACTATCCTGTCTGCCTCTACCTGTCTTGCAGCAGATCTCATCATAGCTATGGCAGCCTGTGTAAAGGCGGGCAGGGTGGCTCCGCTCCTCCCGAGATACCCGTACAGGGTACTTCTGTAGTCTCCGGATGAGGTTCTTCATGAGCCCGAACTGGATCAGCTTCCTGGGGTGCAGGTTGAGGGAGAGACAGGTGATGCCCTGGCCAGGCCTCCTCCCAGCCAGACCAACCCTTTCCTGCAATGTCCCTTCCAATTTTATCTTGGTGACCAGACTGGCCTCCAAAGCCATCACCTCCAGGAGGCCTGCCTAGACTAGCAGTGACACATGATTCTGCTCACTGGAAATCTGCTTCCTCTCTAACCCAGGACTCCAGAGAGACAGGGGAGTATATCTGCCCTCAGGTAAACCCCTCGCACCCCTTCTGACCGTTCATCAACACGCTGCAGCTGCTGGGGGTGGCGGCCAATGAGGTCTCTCACAGTAGTGCCAGGACTCAAGCTGCAGTACAGCTGGAACACATCCCGGAGACTGGCCCTCTTGTGCCCTGTGGGCACCAGGGGTCAGCTCTGCAGGTGGCCCTGCCCCCCCTGAGATGGCCTCCCCCAGAGCCCACCACTACCTTGTTTGGTCACGTAGGATAGGCATGCTTCCTGCAGGGACTTGTCATCTACCAGGTCCTGGACTTTGGGTGTCGGGCAGTACACGTTGGAGTACTGGAGGGCAGCAGGAGAGGCACAGGGGCCTGCGTGAGGGCTTGGGAGTCGGAATAGCTCCAGTCTGGCCCAGCCACGTGATCCAGTCTCCACATAACCACACCCCAGACTCACCTACCTGGAGGATGGACACGAGCGTCACAACACCGTAGTACCTGGGGGAGACAGTTGTGCTCAGCCACGTCTTCCCAGACCCCATATCAGGGCCCTTGGGCTCCTCCCTGGCTGGCGACCCTGTCCTGGGTTTCACTGTCGCCCCACTCACAGCAGGTTCTGGATGGCAATGCGCACCAGGTTGAGCTCGACATCTGCCTCAGCCGAGATCTTCTGGACGTGGCGGAAACCATCAATGTAGGGCAAGATCTGGGCAGGACAGGGCAAGGTCAGGAGGGGATGGGGGAGGCCAGGGCTGTGGCCAGCCCCCGGTGATGATACCCGGGAGGGCTAGCACACCTGTTGTGTGGTGAGGTCCCACTGTGCGTTGAAGAAATCCTCCTTGTCCTTGGTAAAGACAGGCACGTCATACTCCTGGGCCACAGGAGGGTCAGGCCGCTGCTCAATGACCTTCAAGTGGATGGTGTTGGACTCATCTGCAGGGGGCCCACCCATATTCTCAGTGCCTTTTCTTCCAAGAGGCCCTCAATTTCCATCTAGTCCTCCCAGCAACCCCTGAGGCAAGCAGGTAGATGTGGGTAGGTCCAATCTTCCCCTTTATGGAGTGAGAGACTGAGGTCCAGTGAGGGGAAGAAGAAACATGCCCAAAGAGCAGAGCTGGGTAGCTCTGCTGGCCTCCCCAGCCGCATCCCTATCATACACTGGACACCATCAGCTCAGCTCATGGGTATTTCCTGGCCACAAATTTGTTCATGAGTCTTGTCCTTGGCTGGGCTCACCTTCCCCTGTCACTTTCCCATCCCTCCTCAACCCCTCCACTGTCCTTGCAGAGACTGGGCCATACCGATGGGCAGAGTGCACCGGCCTGACGCATTTAGCTCCTCCAGCAAGATGGTCATGATGGGTACCAACTTCTGCTTGCTCTCCTCTGTGGACACGAAGCTGCTCTCCAGCTGGATGGAGCATGGACAGCATGGTGGGCCCCCCTCCAGGACTGGCATTCTGCCCTGGCAGATTCCTAGGTCTGGAGGGCTTTGGAGACATGTAACCACCTTCCCCAAATGCCTGCCCATCCACCCAAGCCCATCGTGTTGCACACCTCCAGTGTGGTCAGATAGCCAGCCAGCTTTTTGACGATGGGCTCGAGGGCACAGGTTTTGGCCTGGGCGTCACACACGAAGCCCAGGTTGAAGAGCAGGGCATTGCGGCTGTATTTCTTGTGCTCAATGCACACAGGGCAACCGATCAGTTTCTTCTCCATGGCTGTGCTGGATAGGAAGATAGGTGGGAACAGGGTCAGGCTCCTGTCACCCCTAAGCCTGCCACTCCTCCCGGGAACTCCCCCAGCCAGGGCCTCACACAGTGATGAGCTTGTTCTGCAGCTCCGGCTTGGTGATGACGTACACCTGGACCGTGTCAAACAGCTCCCGAGAGATGAAGTCCTCGGGAACCTGGGGGGGGGGGGTGGCAGGAGGCTTCTGAGTGGACCTTGGGACTACGCTCAGCAAACAGCAAAAGCCCCAAGCCTAAGCCTTCTTCTCCAGCATTTCTCCTCTCTTCCATCCACCCAGGCCTACCATTCCTTTGCTTCCAAACACACGCTACGCTCTCACTTGCCTCCTGGCTTTTGCACACGCTGTTCCCCTGTCTGGTACACTCCTCCCACGTGTAAATTCCTATGCATCTGGGGGTAGTAGTGGATCGCTCACTCCCACTTCTCGTGGGACCTGGCACCTCGCCTGGGTTCCCACAGCCCGATTTCCCACAATCATTGCCTATGTGATGTTTGCCCCGCCACACTGGGAGCCTGCGATAATTCTGTCCGAGTACCCTCACTGTTCACGATTCTCCGCGAACGAAGGAGTGGCAGGCCTGCGTGCAGCGCGGGGGTGGGGATCCACTACTTCCAGGCAAGCGGGCTGAGCTCCGGAGAGCTTCCCTATGCCCCCGCCCCAGCCCCGAGAGCCCAGATAACACCTGATATGTGATCTTGGGTCCCAGCGTGGGATGGAACTCGCTGAAGAATATGCATTCGATGCGACAGCCGCTGCCCATGGCGCTAGCGGGACCCGGGGCCATAGCTCCTTGTGCCCCTACCCCTGGGAACACCTTTCAGAAAGAGCTCGGAGGCCTCGGCTGGCGGTCGAGCACGCCTGCGCAATCACACACCCATAAAGCCGTCTGCTCGACGGCGCCTGCGCAGCGCGACTCAGCGGTGTGGCTGCGGAGGGGGCTCGTCCCAGGAAGTCCCGGTTGGGTAGACCGCACACCCGGAAGTGAAGCGGTTCCGCGACGCAGCGGCGGCGCGCATTGCACGGCCGCGAGTATCCCGCTTTCTCAGGAGGAAACCACTGTGTCGGGTCGGCGCTGCGGGTGAGGCAGGCGAATCCCTAGCGTGTAGGGGCAGCATGCCAGCGACACGTGAGACGGCTGCGCGCGAAGGGATTCAGGCTGCGAGTTGGTCGCAGCTGGAAACTACCGTTCCCGAAGTGCTTCCTGCCCTCCCAGCTGGCGTTCCCGCCCGGCGACGGCGTGGTGCACGCTGGGATTTGTAGTCTGTTACACAGCTGTGCGCATCCTACCTGGAAGGTGGGCCAGTGATCAGTGCCAGTTCAGATGTAGGTACACGCTGACAGGCATCCGGTCCTCGACTATTCCTGGTGTCTGTCTTGGTACTGTCCCTTCCTACCTTAACTTCTTGGAAGAAAGTGGCATTCCTGCCCTGCAACCCTCGTTCCAGTGAGAGGAGTGGACTGCGGGCATCTGAGACCCTTGCTCACTCTACTATGCTTTCAGGCTGCAGCCACCGGCCTGGTTGACCATGGCCCTTTCTGTGGAGACCGAGTCGCATATCTACCGAGCTCTGCGCACTGCTTCTGGGGCTGCCGCCCACCTTGTGGCCCTGGGTTTCACCATCTTTGTGGCTGTGCTTGCCAGGCCTGGCTCCAGTAAGTATAATTCATAGTTAACTTCTGGGAAGGAAAGTGCCACTTTTCACTTTTCCTGGGGAGTAGGGGCAATAGGAAGTCGTGGGCCTGACTCATGGGAAAGGCCTGGCTGGCTGAGGGGCATGCTATGCTGGAGGGATAAGTGGGGTGGAGAAGATGAATGTAGGGGCTCTGCCACCTTGGCCAACCCCCAAAGTACCTGGTGTCTCTTTTCTTGTTTTGATGCTCCACTTGGCTGCCTCTTATAAAGTGCAACGGGAGGGGGTCTTGCATTTTGGCAACACTTTTCTGGGCAATGGACTGCTCATTTTCTTCAGCCTGTAGGTATTGGTCTGGCTGGGTTCTCCTTGCCTCCGCCTCACAAGGCCTCCTTTTCTCATTCCAGGTCTGTTCTCCTGGCACCCCGTGCTTATGTCTCTGGCTGTAAGTAGTGGGCCTGGCCAGCTCTCAGGGGTGGGAGGGAGCATAAGTATGGCTGGTGGCCCTGGAGGCCTCTGAATCCTTCTGGTCACTTAATACCTGTTTGGAGGGATGGGATGGGGGATTGGAGGAGTTGAATGCTTCAATTCCTGTCCATGGTATTTATCCCAGACTTGAACCAGAATATTCAGACCCAGGGCAAATGGGTAGGGTTTGTTAAGCACAAAATGGGGCTTCACCTACCTCTAGGCAGGAAGCATAGAAAATGCATTTGGGTGTCCCTGTGTCCCTTTTTACCTTAACTTATAGTGATGCCTCTAATTTTCTCTGACATAGTGCACCCGCTTGGCCAGCTCTGCCAAGAAACTGTATCCAACCCCGTTTGGGGAAACAAAACTTATGAATCATTTATAAGTGCCACATCTCAAACCTTGGGTTTACTGGGTAACAGCAGAGATGACATTTCAGAACAGCACCTAGGAAGAAACACAGAGGGGTACCTCTTGCTGGTTACTTCGGACAGATGTGCTGTCCCAGACGGAGTTCTCCACTCCTGCCCCACCAAATGGGTACTTTTGTCAGTGGGGAGAGAACGGAGGGAAATCTGCCCCGATTGACGGGTGTCTAAATCCCTCTTCCCTTTTGCTGGGCAGCACTCTCACTAGTTTCCCATCCCTGTCTCCCCAGTTCTCTTTCCTGATGACTGAAGCACTGCTGGTGTTCTCTCCTGAGAGTTCGCTGCTGCGCTCCCTCTCGCGGAAAGGCCGAGCACGCTGCCACTGGGTACTGCAGCTGCTGGCTCTGCTGTGTGCGCTGCTGGGGCTGGGCCTTGTCATCCTCCACAAGGAACAGCTTGGCAAAGCCCACCTGGCCACGTGGCATGGACGTGCAGGGCTGCTAGCTGTGTTGTGGGCGGGGCTGCAGTGCTCAGGTGGGGTTGGGCTGCTCTACCCCAAACTGCTGCCCCGATGGCCCCTGGCTAAGCTCAAGCTGTACCATGCCACTTCTGGGCTAGTGGGCTACCTTCTGGGTAGTGCCAGCCTCTTGTTGGGCATGTGCTCAATCTGGTTCACTGCCACAGTCACTGGTGGGGTCTGGTACCTGGCTGTGCTATGCCCTGTCATTACCAGCTTGGTCATCATGAACCAGGTGAGCAACGCCTACCTTTACCGCAAAAGGATTCAGCCGTGAGCTCTTCTCAGCCTAGAAGCCTGGATTTGTCCTTCAGAGTAGGAGCGGGGGCTGGGAACTCCTGGACTCTCTCAGCTGACTAGGTCGCAGGGACCCTCAGGCACTGGGGCGTTCACGAGTAGGAGTCGTGTGTGTGACATTTGTGCTTGCTCCTCGCCCTGGAATGCTTTCTCTCCCTCTCTACCATCCCAGAGGCGCTTATGGAACATGTGGCTTGCTGAAGTCGGGGTGGCAAGACTGCCTCCCCAGCAACTCGACTCATACTGGTATGTCCAGAAATTATTGGAGAAAAAAAGTGAAATAAACAAAATGAATGAAAAGACTGGATGGGGGTAATAGCCCAAAGTTGGGGATAGTTCTCGTTAGTGCCATTAGCATGAAAAAAATGGGCTGCTGGGCAAGATGGGGACGCGTCCCTGGCTGCTCGCTGACGGGCTGAAGCTCTACCTGCACACAAATCTCCATGGCTGTTGAGTGTCCCATGCCACCCAGGCCCTAGGGCTGTGGCTGCGAATGGTACCTCTGTGTGTCCTTTTGGTCTCCCAGCTGCCCACTGGGCTGGAGTCTCCAGCTGTGGTAGTTAGATCTGGACAGTGACAGGATGGGAGCTGGCGATGGGCTGTCTCTGTAGGTGGCAAGCACTGAGTACTCTCTTGGGGGTGAGCTGTGGCTGAGAACAATTCCTTATGATAGAGGGGTCTGACAATCGTTTGATTCCCTGGGCAGGGCCTCCCTGCCTGGGGGTAGGAGGGAGAGAGAAAATGAGTAAAGGTGGGAGGTGACAGCTCTGGGAAGATTGCTTGACAGTGCGCAGGTGTGGTGGGGGAGGTAGAGTGCGGGCAATGGCCTTATCCAGCTGGAGCTGCCATGGGGACTGAGTCCTTTGAACCTAAAGTCCTATCTCATTTTGCAGTTGAGCACGATGAGGGGACTGCACAAGGTGGTCTGACAGAGCCCAGGAATCGTATCTCAAAGAACTGCTTTATTGATACTGCACGGCTGGGCTCGGCTGCCCACTCAGGTGGTCCTGTAGAAAATGTCTGGGAGCTGTGGCTGCTCAACCATGGCCACAGCAGAGGGAACCAAAATCTTGACATGAACGTAGTCCTTCTGGGGATGGGCGGGGATGTGCAGTCCTGCACTGGCTGGACCCCCAGAACGTTTTTGGCAAATCCTTGCCTTGGCTCAGGGCTCTTGGCAACCAGTATCAGGCGTGGGGGTTGGCCCAGGCGCTGTGGCACCAGTGTCTGCAGCCACTTGCTTGGGCTGCTGGCTGAGGTACAGTCTTACCCCAGATGGCCTAGGCTGGCTGATGCTTCGAGGCCCCATGCCTGACTTAGTGGTTGTCTGGAGTTGGAACCAGGTAGCAAGAGTCCTGGGTAGTGTTGGCGAGAAAGAGCAGGAGGCTGTGGAAAGCCCCAGCAGGCCATCTTCCCTCTCCTCAGAGTAGTGCCCTGGAGTAGCTGAGGGGTCGAGGGGAACTGGGAGAGGAGGTGCTACACTCACGGTGGTCTGGGGTTACAGCTTCGGGGAAGCTGCCTCGAAAGTGATCAGGCTGGATTCTGGGGCAGCCCCCTTCCCTGGGAGTAGGGGGGCCGTGTCTGAGGGCAGGGAGCTGTCCACTTTGGCCCCGGCCTCCTCTTCATCGTCGTCCATGGTTGGCCAGACGGGCTGGTCTTCCACTCTCTTCAGTCGCTCATTGAGGGCCTTTAGGGCCAGTTGCCTGGGGCCAGAGGAAAGATGAGAGGTCATTCTGGGTTTGGACTCTTCTCCCATGAAGCTGACTCCCCTTACCACTCAGATTCCTCTCTCAAAATCATTCAGAATCCTGTGTGTTCCCCATCCCCGTGCAGGGCTCAGGGCTCCTCAGGGATTGGATCAGGACTCACTCTGCCATCAGAACGAGGATCCAAAGGCTGTAGAACCTTCTCTCCAAAGGTGGGGCACCTCCAGGCTGAGAAAGCCAGCTGGGTGTCTGCCCCACTGCCCACAGGCCAGCCCCAGGAAGGGTTCTGAGGGTGGTGCATACAGGTGGGCAGAGCTGGTACCCCCAGGTAGATGGGTAGAAGTGCAAATCCCTGGACATAGGAGTTTGCCTGGGCATTGGCATCACTGGAGAGGGTGATTACTTCTCTGCTCTCGTGAGAGGTGTTATGAACCTCCTGGCAGGGGTCTGTGGGGGAAGGGTGGAACTCAAGCGCCTGACTTGGCTCTTAGCCTGGGAAGCAGGGCCAACTGGGGTCAGCTCACCCCTCTGAACCGATTCTAATACTCTTCCCAGAAGAAGCCCCAAAGTCACTAGTTTCTGTGTTAGAGTAGGGATACACCGAGTTCTTGCAGGAAGAGAGGAAGGACAAATAGCACAGGCCAGAGCACAGGTTTTGGGCAGACCTTTGGAGACCCCACTCTGGGTGGAGGTGGGAAAGTTCACTAGAAGAAGGTACGTACGTGCACTCGGTACCACAGGGCCTGACAGTGGACCCCTGATGCCTCACCTCTGTGCCACCAGCATGGGGGACAGCCTGTTTCGCCTTCCAAGTTCCAGCAGAGAACCAAAATCTTTACCATGCCAGGGAACATGGCAGGAGAGGCAATAATGACGGGCACAGAAAGCCCCAGCAGACTTCCACTCTGTCCTCCAACCTGGCACATGGCAAGTTGGCACAGACAGGACAGTCTTGCTCTGCTGCTACCCACGCTCCCACCCTGGAGATGGAGACTGCCTTGTCAGTTCTGTCAAAGGCCTGCCAATGGAGAGAGGCAGTGGCTTCCTCACAGGGTCAAAGATAGGAAACCCTGTGTCTTGCTAGTAGCCCTTTAGGTCTGAGAGTAGCCAAATGTCAAAGCAGCCAGATGTCAAAGTGGTTGGAGGAGTAACCCTCATCCCCAAGTAAGCTCACAACCGCAAGGCTATGCCAAGAACCCATCTCCTGACACCCCCCGACCTGCCTCCACCTGTTCATTTCCTTGGGCCCGAGCAGAGGTATTCTGAATGTCCAGCCAACCCTAGCAATCCAAGACCTCTCAGTGGAGGAGGGGCTGCCACTGTGGCTTGGTGCCCCCTGAATAGCTCTGAGGACAGCTCAGTTTCTACCAGGCCCAGCCCTTCTGGCTCCATCTCCTCTGCTGCGTAAGGTTAAGACAGACCTCAATCTTTAGGATTCATCAGCCACAGAAACACAAACTGCAGGGCCCACAATCATGGCCTGTAGCACCTGCCACCTTGGACCTTACTGATCGGTGGAATCTGTGGTCCCCCTGCTGGAAACTCTTTTAAGAAAGGGACGCGTCCCCCACTCCACAGCCCCAGTGGATAGTAAGCACAGCACTCACTCTTCAGCTGAATTCATAACGTTTCTGAGACCCATTTCACAGGTGAGCAAGAGCAGGAGCCTTTGACAAATGCAAAGTAGGAACAGAGCCTGCTCCAGATTTCACTACTCAAGTAATTGCCTCAAAAAACACCCCCAGGAATAATGTTGAAAACAGAGTTGTGACCGCTAGAGAGGCCACAGACCTGGGAGAGACAAAGAGATGGATTAAAAAAGACCTGCCCTGGCCAAGGTGCACTGAGTAACTCAGCTGGGCCTCCTGATGGTGCAGGTGTCTTGGTTTACACATAATGAAAAGGTTGTCTCCACTCCCTGGGGTCACGTGGCCTGTCCCCTGGGTTTGGTAACACTTGCCTGCGGGAGGGCAGGATAAGTCTAGTAACACTCCAAGCTTCCCTCTCAATAAGTGGCAGTGAAGCACAGTATCTGAATTAAGACCCAGGAAGAGAACATGGTTTAGCCACTGGAAATTGCGGTGGCCTGGACTGCCTCTTAAGGATCCCAGGTCTCCTCTAGGACCAGCACGTTGTTTCCGGCTCCCATGGAACCAGTGTCTAGGATTCCAAGACTGAGACAAGGCCAGGGTTCTCCATCAGGCCCTCACACAGCACCCAAGGAAACTGCATTTCTTGAGACTTGTTAAGCGGCCACAGTGGTGAGGAAGGCAACAGTCCCTAATGTTGGAAAGCACCTACTGGAGCCTAGACACCTACATGCTGAGTTCCTCAAGGCCACAAACAGGATCTGATCTCTTTCTGAGTCTGCCCCAATGTGACCCAATGTGCCAGCCTAGATACAGCAAGCACCTTGACAGACAGAATGCGACCTAATCACTATTCTCCTAGCTCGACAAGGTTTCAGAAGATTCCACAGTACCTTCTCCGCTCTGCGTCTTGAGGGTCTGTGCCTGGGAGGCTGATGGTGATGGAGGACGGGGCCCCCACATCATAGCGCTTCACTGTCTTCTGGCATATCTTTACCTTCACCAGGAGGCTGTGCACCAAGTTCGCCAACAGCCCCACCACAGGCTGCACGATCTCCGGGAAGAAGGTGGCGAAAGCAAAGTGGTCGGCCATGTCCCCTCGGCCTCGGCTGTGGCGCTGGTAGAAGCGAAGGTACACCCAACTGGAGAGCAGCCCGAAGCCGTAGGAGGCCAGCGCGGGGCTCTGCAGCAGCGTGGCCAGCCGCAGGAGCAGCAGCAGCCCCAGCAGCAGCATGGGCACCACGCTGAGGCGCACCTGGGGCACTCGCAGGACCACACAGTCCCCCATGGTTTGCTTGAGCGCCACCAGGACACCACCGAGGAAGCCCAGGGCGCCGTGGATGCGGACTGTGAAAAGGTAGACCAGGTTGAAGGAAGCCATGTACGTGAGGAGGTAGGCGAAGGCCCCCAGCAGACCCACAGACACGTTCACCACTGAGAAGAAGACGAGCAGCTCCAAGGCCCCCCAGAGGGGCTCCAGCAGGCGTCCTGCCACCACCACGGTGGCCAGGCTGATGGCCACATCCCACACGTGCTGCTCCATCAGCCCATGGGTGGCCAGGGTCCAGACCCAGAAGTTGGGAGGAAAGAGATAGCCCGGGGTGACCGCCAGGCAGCCCGTGTCCACGGCAAAGGACAGCAGGTAGAGGCAGAGCACCGCGGCGCACAGGGCCTTCACCACCACGCTGGCGCTGGCCAGGATGGCCCCCAAGTGCTGGCGGGCGCCCGGCAGGGCGCGCTGCATCTTCCCAACGGGCGTCGGGCTGAGGGAAGCGCTTAGCGGGCCAGGGGCCTCCCCGGGGCCTCGTCCCAGTGCGGCCCCGACGGGAGGCCCGGGCTCGACCTAATCACTACCTATGGCCCCGGTGACGGCTCCACTGCTGGTCGGGTCGGCTCCGGTCCCAAAGGGCCGAGCCGGTCCTGGTTGCAGGGCCGGGGCCTAGGCCCCTCGCCGGGACCCGAGGGAAGGCCCGGGGCGGTTTCGGCACGCCTGCCTGCCCGCCCGGAGGGCCCCGCGCCAGCTACTGGGGCTGGTGCTGATCTCAGGGCTGGGCCTCCTCCATCCACTCCAGGGTCCTACGGTGCGCGCGAGGCTGGAGCCTAGTTCTGGGCCCGAGACAAGTGTGCACAGCCACGGCTCGGCCTAGGTCTTGGCTTCCACCGTACCTCCTCCCTCTCCAAGGCGCCGACAAACAGGGGTGCTGCGCTTGCGCGCCGCGAGCGGCGGTGGGATGCCCTCTTGGCGTAGGTCTTCCGGCTTCGTGGCATGCTGGGACATCGAGTCCGTGGCCGAAGCTGGAGACAAGCGGAAATCCGGTTTCTGGATAGAACTACAAGTCACAGGAGGCTGTGCGCCCGGCCGTTCCCGCAGGTAGTGAGAGGAGGGTGTGCTTGGGAGCTGTAGTTCTCAGGACCGTTTCCGTCGGTTCTCGGGAGGTGGGAGTGGGTGAAGGAGCATCACTAATCTTGGGAAAGCGGCGGGTACCGGCGGCATCCCAACTGCAGGCCACACACTTGCTGAATTCCCCTGCAAGAGTGGCTCTTTATGCATGTACATCTGAGTGGGTGTGTCATTGTGGGCAGGTGCGTGGGTAAGAATGTGCACATGCCTTACTCAGGTTGTATGGGATGCATGGGGCTCGACCCAGGTTGGAATTCTTGCTCTGCCATTTGGTGGCTGTGTAACATTGCCCAAGTTCCTGGACTTTGTTGAAACTCAGTTTTATGGACCAACAAATGGAGGTGATGGCAGGACCCACCGTGAGGGTCCAAGGGGGACCGGAGTGTAAAATGCCAGTTCACCCTGGGTGCTCAGTGAGTGTGCTGCCCACGCTGCCCTTGTTACAAGTAAGGTGGAGTCGTGACTCATACTCAGGTCGCCTTTCCCCAAAGGAGCGAGGCTGGGCAGCTCTCAGTGACTCACCTCCCCACCACAAACTTCTGATTGCTGAGCCAGAGGAAGAGAGGTCGCCTCACAAACTTGGAAAAGACTGGCTCTGGGTCCCCACTTCACTGCGGCGGTGGCTTCCAGCAGGTTGTGTGCTGTGCAAACTGATTTTTTTGTATCTCGAGTTACTTTTTAAAAAATACGCATATTTGACAAACTACATTTATAAAGTGCAGAATCCTTCCTTTCAGCCACTGATCTCAGTACCACTGCCAACGTGTGCTTAACCTTCCAGATTACAAAGGGTGTTGACACCTTTTATCTTTGCATGGCGTCTGGGTTCCCCCAGGATGCCACCCCAGGGTAGGGTTGCCAGATTTAGCAAATCAAAATACAGCCTGCTCAAATTTCAATTTCAGACAAGCCATGAATTATTTTTTAGTATGAGCATGTCCCTAATTTTTTTCAGTATAGTTATGTCTCATGTAATATTGGGAACATACTGAAAAATATTCAATATCCGAAATTCAGATTTGATTGGATGTTCTGTATTTTATCTGGCAGCCCTACCCACTGGACCTCTGGGGCCACTGGGGCCATGGGGGCTCTCTCCGGGGTTGCTAGTTAGGCATTGCTCTGTGGCCAGCACCAGAGGAGTGAGGAAAGGTGCCTTTCTCTGTTGAGGCCTGGAATGCCCTCCTCCACTTATTTAGCATCTATGGCCCCCTAGCCACAGGCCTTTGCTAATTTCTTGCTCGTCGCATCTGGGGTGAAAGTATTTCTCCTCTCTACGTCTTAGTTTGCGCAGCTGCAATATAGGGACCCAACTAGGACCCAACTGCAAGGTGGTGGTGACTCAGCTGGCTGCCACTGGTTGAGTGCTGAGCATAGTGAGTCAGGAGCACCGGGAAACCTCTGCACTGGTGATTATGTCTTTCCCCCTGAAAAGAACGTGAAGGTCACCTAGACTAAAGTTGACTATTAAGAGGGTTGAGATTAAAATGAATAAAGGCGTAGGGCTGGTCAGAGGGAGGGCTGAGAGGATTTGCAGAAACTGACTCAGAGTTGGGTTCCAGTATGAGCAGCAGTGGCCACCGAGAGCACCGGGCCTTGAGTCTCCCCTGGCCTGGGAGGGACAGCGGTCATACTTTTAGGTGGACCAGACCCTGGCTTCTCTGGACAGGGGCACTGGGCCCTCAAGCACCAGATGCTGGAGTCAGGCCAGGTATTCTCTCTTCGCTTTGGGTGGAGGACCTGCCCACTAGACTCTGGTAGTCTGACCTGATGGCCAGATGCATGCCTAAACCCGCATCTCATCTCCTTGAGCCTTTGGGAGGCTTTCTTTCTTTTTTTTAAAAGACAGCTTTTCCCAGATGCTTTTGAGACGATTATACAAGACAGTGGATTAAACTATCTGGCACTTAGGAGGACCTACGCCCACCTGGGACCTGGACTGCTATGGCCTTCACTTCCAGCTGAGTGCTAAGTGGGGCTCTGAGGTCAAGGTCACTTGTCTTCAAGCTACTCAATCGGCACCCACGGGTAGACACAGTAGATGGGAACTATTTTGAAGTGAAAATATGAACATTATTTAATAACTGATCTTCTGTAATAAACCATTTGAAAATATTTTACAAGGAATCACACACACAGTATTTTACAAAGTTTCTTGACTTTTGTCGCTGTTGTTTTTCCGACTTGTCTGTACAAAATAGAACAATAACCAAAAAAAAAAAAGGGCAGAGAAAAGGAAATGGTCCCCCAGTCCCCCACAGATCCCCGAGCCCGAGGTAAGGGGACAGCCAGGTCGGGTGGGTATTGAGAAAGATCAGACCCAGCTGGGGGTTGGACAACTACCTGATGGGAACTGTTTTGTCTGTTTTTCTGTTTTTTAAACTTAAAATATATATTTTTCTGTATATGTTTGATCCTTTTTTATTTTTATATTCTCCATTGAGCACCTGACTACACTACAGTTACACACACGCCCCCGCAAGACATGGCTGGCATCTAGGCTGGGTGTACAGCGTGGGTGCCCACCCTGGCACCAGCAGTGGGCATGGACCATACACACACTGAGAAAGCGACAAGCAACATAACATTAATTAACGGAGCCATTAATTAATGCATCCCCCTCCCCCCTCCTCCCAGTCCTTCTGAGCCCCACAGCCACATGCCCCTGCCCTCCGTCCCCCAATGGCCCCCAGGCTGGGATGCCTTTGGGGGATATGACCAGAATGAATGGTGTGATGTGCCCAGGCCCAGCCTCTGTGTGCACAGAGTGTGTGTATGTGTGCCTATGCATGTGCAAGTGTGTATTCAGCAGGGAGGAGCAGTTTGGCCTCCTGGCGGCAGGGAGTGTGTGTGAGCGGGAAGGAAACGGGAAGTGGGCACAGGCTTGAGTGTATAAGGGCCAGATTGGGGGTGGGATGGCCCAGCTAGGAGCACTCAAGTCACCCCGCTAAGGCAAAGGGCAATGTCTAGTTCCTCTGCTGAAGGGTGCAGGCAGTGACATGTGGTCCCACCGGGGACTGACACTATTGAGAAATGATTACAATGAGCACCTGGGGGGGGGGTGAGGGGCATGTAGGGGACACTGGCGGCTAGGGTGGGTCAGAGGAGTCTTCACCCTCTGCCCCAGCATTTGGCACTGTTTGACATTCAGCTTTAGAGATGGAGGACCAGCTGGGCTGCAGGTCAGATTCGAGGGGGGTGGTGAGCAAGAGATGGAGTGCGCATGTGCCAACCCTCCCATCAACCTCTTGCCCTGTGTAAGGCTTTGTGAGCCCCCACCCTCACCCCACCCCATGGTGTGCATGTCTGTGTTTGTTTGTGTGTCCTTTGGGGTATGTCTAATGTGAGTCCAGTTTCTGCCCTCAGGGCTCCAGGTGTGTATGCGGTTTTGTCTCAGCCAGTGTTATTGTCACGTTTGGACACCTCCAGGGCTTGGGGGAGGGAGAGGAGGATGTAGGCCTGAGAGGGCAGGAGTCCATTGGGAGGCTGACCCGGAACCTCTCTCCTGCTAAGACTTAAGCTGGGATGGACAGGCCTCAAACTGCCCACCTCAACGTCCTCAATTATTCCCAGGGAATCCAGATTTGGTCCTAGGTGGGGCAGAAGGGACAGGTTAGAAGAGTGCAGGGGGTAGGGCCTAGTTCTCCCACACAGAGGGAGTGTCCAGGCAGGGTGGGCATTGAGGCCTGCTTTGGCACCAGTACTGTGCCTTCCCTGTCCCAGCCCGGGGATGGGTGAGTCCAGTGGGAATGAGGGCTCTGGGGACACTGCCACAGTTCAGCAGCAGATGTGACTTGGGGGCCAAAGATCTGCGGCGCCCCCTTGTGAGGCCTGGTGCGTCCAGGTTCAGGTCCTTCAGTAAAGGAGGGGGTGAGGCTCTAAGGAGGGGAGTGTGCGGCAGGGCACAGGGGAGAGGCGGGGAGGCCTGGGGCGGGGGCGGGAGGGGGGCTCAAGGGCGGTGCGAGGCGTGGGCGTGCACGTGAGGCTGCGGCCGGGGAGGCAGGCCCAGGAGGAGCAGCAGCTGCAGAGACACCAGGACGCCCAGCGACGGCGGGAAGGAGGCTCCGCGGCCGCAGTCTGAGGTATCTTCCTGCGGGAAGAGAGAGGGAGCTGGTCGCCCTGGGAGCGCGGGGGTAGGGGAGGGCACAGGGCCGCGCCAGCCCTCGGGGAAGGGGGCGGGTGACAGGTGCTGGCCCCTCACCGTCGCGTTGTAGTCGAAGCAGATGTGCGGACCTCGCCGGTATCTCGGTCTCTGGACCAGTTCGCACTGCTCCGGGCCGTCCGCTGGGCATGGGTGGGGAGTCAAGGAGGCGGCGGCACGGAGGGGGCGCGCGGAGGGGAGGGGGCGGGGGGCCGGGGCAGGATACAGTGCGTCTCCTTCTGGAGCAGTCGGCCGGCCTCACACTGGCTGCACAGCGGCTTCTCGGCCACCACGAAGAGAAGGTTGGTGTTGGTCAATCTCTGAGCGTGGAACAGCCTGGAGGCGGCACAGAAAGGCGGGGCATCGAGGTTCTCGCCACCCCTCCGTCCAGGCCCCGCCCCGGGCCCCGCCCCCAGCCCTCCCCGCCCCGCCCCTCCCCTCCAGCCCGCTCCCACCAGCACCTGGAGCAGTTCCCGCAGTCGATGATGGCGTTGTAGGAGGCGTTCACCGACCCGAAGTAGTACTGGGTCTGTTTCATGACGCAGCTGCTCTCGCGCGCCTCGGGATTGCCCTCGGCCTCTGCGGGACCTGCGAAGGCCCAGAGCGCCTCAGCCCCACGCCTACACCCTGGAACCTCTCGGGCCTCAGCTGCTCTCAGCCTAAGCCCCGCCCCCCCTTTGGGGTCGGTCTCTGGGTAGACGGGGGAGGAGTTTTGACAAGGGGCCTCCAAAGCCCTACCTACCTGCCTGGAACCAGCTGTGGTAGATGAGGCCATAGAGAAGCTGCTGGAACAGGGTCCTGCAGGGCATGGGTCACCGAGTGGGAGTGGTCAACACAGGCCAGTGCCCTGCCCCACTTCACTTGAGACCTCCCGGCCACAGAGCACCCTCCCTGACTCCAGTGGGACTCACCAGGCTGCAGCTGAGGTCCACCAGGCCAGGTTAAGGAAGTCTGCAATGGTGGGCTGAAGTAGAAAGAGGGGGCACGGGGGGCTGCCACTTCTACCCCTGGGCCCGGTCACCCCCACCCCTCTTGCCAGAGGTGGGAGGTCATCTGGGGGCGGGTCTCCCAGCCCTCTCACCTCCGGGCCAGGCATTGCTGGCACTCACCACAAAGATGCCGCGCGGAGCGGCACCCAGATTGCCTGGGGGCTGGGGGGCACAGGCTGCCTGATAGTCGTAGGACTCCTTGCGGGTGTAGAAGGAGTTATTGTAGAGTGCCAGCATCAGGTGGGCGTCCACCTCGCTGAAGAACCTGCCCACCTGGGGATGCCGGGAGAGACCAGTAACCACAGGGCTGGCGATGCCAAGCCTGCAGAAGGCTCGGACCCGGACCCTTTCCTTCTACCCTCTTCCTGATCCTCACCTGGTCCCACTGCTGGTTCTGGTTTGACAGCACCAGGAATCCCCCGTCATCAATGAGGACGCAGAGAAGGTCCTGGGAGGTGGGGAAGGGGAAGGGAGATGCAGAGGGGCCCTGGCCCACAACTTCCTCCCTAGACCCTGGCAACCCGGTGGTGGGGTGAAGGGTGCAGCACTTCCCCCCGTTCTGGTAAAGCTGTGCATTCAGGGTGGGATGTTGAGACCCACAGGCCAAGGGAGGGGCTAGGACTTGCACTTGGGACTGAGAAGGGGGGGGGACGCTGGGGTTCAGGGCACACATACGTCGTTGTTCGCCTCGCAGTCCATCTCGCAGTGGCTGTTGGGGCCGCACTGCTGGGCGGAGCAAGGACGGTCAGGGGCCCACTCGCTTCCCCGCCCTCCCTCACCCGGCATCCATCCGGCTCCCCAGGCCGTCTGCAACCGCCCCTGCCTCCCCACCCCTGCCTCCCCAGGGGCACGAGAGACACGCTGAGTGGCAGGGTTGCTAGGGGTTCCCGGGGACTCCAGAAGGGGTACTGTCCGGCACTGCCCCCATCCCTGCACAAGTACCTTCTGAGGCTGGTCCTGGTGGGTACGATTGCTGGCGAGCACCTTGAACTTCTCAGCCCAGGCCTCTAGGTCCAGCTTAACACCCACCACTATGGGGAGAGAGAGGGAGCATCAATGCCCACATGCTTGGCGGCACCGTGCCCACTGTCTCTCTGGATCTCTGGCCTCGGCACTCACCTGCTGGCCTCAGGGTGCGGCCACCCAGGCTGAGCTCCACAGCTGTGCTGACAAGAATGCCTACCGTGTCATTCTCCAGCTCCAGAGGCCTGAACAGGGCTGGGGGAGGGTGCAGGGGGGCAGGCAGTCAGGACCAGGCTTGGCAGCCACACTGACCACTCTATGCTGAGCCCTGCTGACCCAGGAGCCCAAGTCAAGGCTGAGCCCAGCCTACGCACCCAGCACCCAGCATAGTATTTGGCACAGATTCTCCATCTCTTCTCATCTGTCCCTGTCTTAGCTAGCCTGGTGTTTGAGACGTGCCTCAGAGAGCAGAGCCCAGCCCTGGCTGAGCTTTCCCTGGGAGGACACTCACCATCCTGGGGTGGGGGCTTGAAGACATAGCCACGATTATCCAGGCTCCGGTGGTAGAAACTGGCATTGAAGGGCTCAGGGTTCTCTGTCCAGTCCTCAGCTGCCCTGGTCGCCAAAGACAGGCAGAGGTTGATGGAAGGGGTAGCTTATGGTGGCCAGTGGTCCCAGGAAGTGGCAGGGTGTTGGGACAGTGGGGTAGGTCACTTACTTGTTGGGGAATACGCGAGTGATGCCACCATCGGTGGCGGCAAACACGGCCAGAAGGCTGTACCTGGGGCAGCAGGGAGGTGAGGTCACAGGCCTGCCTTCTGTAGGGTAGGGCCAGGGCCCCTGGGCCCCTCCCAGCCTCCTGCCCCCACATGCTGGGTGGTGCCTACGTGTTGAGATCCTGGTCCCGCCACACGCGCTCTACCAGCTGCTGTGTGATACCCGTGTCCAAGATCAGATTGTGCAGAAGGAAGTTGTTGCCTGGAACAGGACGGTAAGGGTGGAGGGGGCATTTTCTTGTGGCTCCCTGCCCACTCACCCCCTCCCCGCAAAGCTCCCACAGGAGCCTTCCCCTGACCTGGCCCAGGCGCTACCCTTAGCTCGGGCCTGCGGATTTCCACAGCTGCCCATTCCCTGGGTTCCTCAACGCTGCCCCACCAGGCACTCACACTGCTTGGAGTCTGGAGTCACTTTCTCCATGAGCTCAATGAAGTTTTTCAGGAACTCGGTATTGTTGTCTGAGGCATTCAGGTCCTTGCAATACTCTCTGGGGATGAGGGGGCAAGAAGAGTGGGCTGGGGTGCTGGATAGAGCAGAGCGTCGAGGCTTCCCAGAAGGTCTGCCTGGCTGTTGGCTGAGAAGCCCAGGCCTCAGGGAGGGGCAGGTGTGTTCTCACAGGCTGCAGCCATGAGGCGCCTGGCGGGCTCCCAGATCTCAGGAGGGGCAGAGCTGACAGGAGAATGAGGGTCTGCTTCCTCTACTCTGGTAGGTTCTCCCTTCTCGGCATGACCCTGCAGAGCCTCCCACCTCCCCTATGTGTCTGGGAGGCCCTCCTAGCGGGCTCACCCACCTGTATGTTGTAGTGGTCCGTGGGCACAAGGTGGGCGGAGTCCCAGAACTGGCTTAGTGAACCGAGTCTAAGACCTCAACCTACGTTCCTCCTGCTGCTTCCTGACTGTGTGCCGTTGGACAACTCACTCAAGCTCCCTGAGCCTGTTTTTTCATCACACCACAGAGCATGTCAGGAAGTCAGTGGGAACATATGGATCGTCGGACTGGCTATTCCCTCTGCCTGGGATGCTCTTGCCCCAGAGGTGGACAGGCCAAATCCCTCACCTCAAGGCCCTCACAGGGCTCAGAGACCATGGGGGTGATGGCGCATTTGGAGGCCTGCTTGGGCTCTACTTCCCAAGAAGTCTTGGCACGTAGTCTTTCTACCCTGGGAGATCGAGCTGTCTCTCCTGCCCAATTCCTCACTCATACCCCTGCCACCAGAGACCTCTGCACTGGCCCGTATGGCAGCAACTTTGTGGGGATTTAAAAAACGTGCTGCTTTGGGGCAGCCGGTTAGCTCAGTTGGTCAGAGCGCGGTGCTCTTAACAAGGTTGGCGGTTTGATCCCCACATGGGCCGCTGTGAACTACGCCCTCCACACCTAGACTGAAACTACTTGACGTGAAGCTGATGGGTCCTGGAAAAACACACTTAAATAAATAAAAGTTAAGAAAAAAATGTGCTGCTTCCCCAGGCTCTGCTAGGGCCCACAGCTTGGTGAGAGCACCTGAGACTGGGTCTCAGCTGCATTTGCTCCCTGGCCCCCAGGGCCTTTGTGCAGTGCACAGCTTGTACTTCTGTGTGGAAGACACACTTGATACACCCAGAGTGACACCCACACAGCGGGGCTTGAGATCCTTGAGATCCGGGACACTTGCAGTCCCCCCCTGTATACATTTATATTTGTGGGTTACTTTATTCACTCACCCAACATGTATTTATTGAGCGCTCCTGAGCCAGACACAGAAGTGACAAAAACAAACACAGTCCCTCTCCTCAGTGGGTAAGGTCCTGTAGACCACACAGGCCTTTTCCCACGTTTCTACAGTCACTGATGCACGCAGCCCACCCCACATTTATACTGCAACTCTTAGAAACGTTCACAATGATTCACAAATACAAACACACCATCTACGAGAGTCACAGAGAGATTTGTGGGGCATGCACGCCCGTGCACACACGGAGGTCAGGAGAGTCCAGAGCCCCCATGTGGTGCCTGAGAGTGCCCGTGGGTCTCTGGTAGCTGCAGCCACCTGCCCTCATCCAAAGCCCAGGTTACAGGGGAGGGTTTTCCCACCTGGGGGCCCGCCAGGCTCCTCAGATGTGGGCATCAGGCAGAGGGTGTGCACACGAGGATGTGTGTGCACTAACGGCTTGCAGGGGAAGCTGCAGGCCTGGAACTGTGCTGGGCCCTGACCCCTCACTAGTCAACGCAGGTTCCCAAAGCCCCCATCCCCTCTTCTGCCCCAGCCTCAGTGAGCCACCACGCCTAGACTCGGCACTGCCAACAGGGGCTCCGACTGGCTCAGTCCCCAGACCCACACAAACACTGACACAGGACAAGGACAGGTGCAGGGTGGGGAGGGTACCACAAACCAGAGCAGCAGCTGCCCATCAAGGGGCACGCTGTGGACAGCCAGCCCAGGGCAGCAAGAGCTCCTTCTGGTTGCTTGGGAGGGTAGGGAAGGTCAGCGGAGGGTCCAGAGCTCTCCGCCCCAAACCTGGTGGGAGCCGGAGCTGTGGGCAGCTGGCCACTGCTGCCTGGTTCGGCTACATGGCCCAAGTATGCACATGGCAGCACATACGGGGCTATGTATGGGAGGGAGGGTGGGCGACACTGCACAGGACAGATACACAGAGCTCCAGGTAGCAATGCAGGAGGCGGGCCAGGGCGGTCAGGGTGGGGAGGACACCTCAGCAAGGCCACACGCAAGCTACCTGGGAGCAATGAAAACATGTCCTTCAGACTCAAAGCTGCTGGGGAGCAGGAACTCAAAATCTGCAACAGAAACGGGGGGTTATCCGGCGGGGGCTGGGGAAGCGGGAGGCCAGGGGGCTCAGAGCTGAAGGGGCTGGAGGGACAGGGAAGGGGGTGGCTTGAGGGGAGGGGAGACACCAGCAAAGAGGGAACCCGCCACTTCCACGTTCAAGTTCGAGCCAGAGAGAAAGGGTGGGTTGGGAAGGGTGGAGGGCCTGTGGAGACTACAGCATCGCAGGAGGAGGGCAGTTATAGCCAATATGTTGCCCGGGCCTGGTCCTCTGTCGGCAGTGAGTCCCTTGGCGTGGCTGTATATGCTTCCATACGGCTGTATAGCACATATACACGGACACACACACACACATATATATACACACACTGCAATATATATGCATGGTCTGGGGGAGGCGCCAGCCTCGCTCTTATTGCATCCATAATGGAAAACACCGCATGCGGAACGCCCTTCGCCTCCAAAGAGACTTTGAGGAAGGGGATTGGCTTTTGGCTGCGGATTTTTATCTCTCTTTCTTTGCTGCAGCTGTTTGCATTTTGGTAGGTCTTGCTTTTGTTCTGTGTCAGGCATCAACATGGCCAAACCGAGGGGGTTTCTCACGGGCACAGACAGTCCAACCAGAGACGGTGTGGGCAGCTGGGGGTGGGCTGCAGTGCATTGTGGGGGTTGGCGGTCCTCCCTGGAGTGAGGGGAGAGCCTCGAGGTGCCTGTGAACGCTCCCACACTGCAGGAGGAGAGTCTGGGAGCTGGGAGGGTGGCAGGAGGGCTCCAGGAACCTGCATACTTGCCCTCTTGGCTGGGGAATGAAGGCCGGTGGAGAAGAAGGGCTAAATCTCCCTCCTTCCTAGGACCTGTCTGGACTAGAGCAGCCAGGGAGGAATGCTGGGGCCTCTGTAGAAGGTTTGGGGTGCTGTTGAAGGATCAACCAATGGGGCTGCGTATGTGTGTGGGCGTGAGCACACATGCGTGAATGTGTATGTGCGTGTGAAAGCATGTGTGTGTGAGAGCACGTGCTGCATTAGTGTACATGTGTGAGTGTGTGCAGGTACAGGAGTGTCTGGGTAGGTTTGTGAGTGACTGGGGATGTGACCACTGGGGCTGCTCTCCGGCCTCTCCCTGCCCAGCTGGACTGGCCATCTTACTGGTCTGCACCTGGAAGGTATCCCTCTGCTCTCCGTCTGTCGCACTCTGGGCAGACCACTTTCCGATCGTTTCACCCAGATTCCAACCTCTCTGTCACCCCAGGGCTTTATTTTTGCAGGAAGGTCTTCCCTGATCCCAAATACTCCCACAATGCACTGCAAGATTCCAGGGTGGGGGGCCTTGGGGTGCCTGGAGGGGCAAGGCAGTCGTCACTGGTTGGACTGTTGCTTTCTGATAGGACTGTGAGGTAGGGTTTGGACACAAGCCGACAGGGAAGGAGTGGGGGGGCGGAGAGGAGGAAGAGGAGAAAGAAAAAGGAGGTGGGGGAGCAGGAAGGGAGACTATCTATGGTTGTCATTGTTATCAGGGCTCTGCATTTCTGGGGGCACAGGGAGGGATGTGGGAGGGGAGAAGAGACAACTCAAGCCAGTGGAAGGAGGGTACGTTCCCCACCCCACCTAGGGCAGTGGGGTCGCTGTACCCTCTTTGCTGGGCTACACTGGACAGAGCCCCTAGGGTTTCTTGGGGAGCCCCTGCTTCCAGGCCCTGGGGACCAGGGGCAGGACATCCTCCCACGGCTCTCCATGCCCCATCTGCCCAGGTGTTCCGAGAGGGGTGTCTCTCTGTGTGCCGGTGGCAGAGACCCTCGTGTGCTGCTCGCACTCCCTCCCCTTGTTCTTACCAGGATCTGTGAATTCACTGCCTACCTTCCCTGGAAGTCTCTGGCCTGGGTACCTGTGGACGCCTGAGCCCTTTTTCTGCACATCTAGGCTGACTCCCTCCAAGCTCTTTTGCTGGCCCTTGGGGTCCCAATAGATCCCCTTTCCATTCCTGGCCAGGCCCATAGTCCCTGAGTCTGCCTTTATTTCCCAGGGGAACGCCTTCTCTGGACCCTCCTCCCCAGGAGCAGCGAGTATCCCCGGGTGGGGCTCTGGGAACACTGGGGCATCAGGACACAGGGGTTCAGCACCTCGGCCAGCACCCAGGATGGTCTGGTCTGCCTGCTGCCTTATCCTGCCTCCTTGTCTCAGGGTCAGGGCACAATGCTTCCAAAGCCTTCTGTCTTTTCTTGGGAGTGCTGCCAGCTTCTGGAGCCACCAACAGAGGTCAGAGGAGGGAAAACTCGCTTAGAGGAAGCCTCACGCACCTGGCTATTTCCCATAAGCATCATAAAGACCCTCTGAGGACTGATCTACGCCCTGCATCTCAGGGCCCTGCATCTCAGGCCCTTGCACTGCTGGGCAGGAGGTGGTGCAGAGGCATGCAGTGCTGTCCCCACTGTTGAGTTGTCTTGGAGGGACAGAGAAGGTGGGGGTGGGGACAGGGGCTGCCCAGAGGGACTGAAGAGGATGAGGTGGCCTGATGTCTCAGAACACGCTGGAGAACCACCCTGCAGGTAGGGCCAGGGGAAAGGGCCTCTGGCTCTAATAGGGGTTTAGGGATCGGAGGAAAGGCAAGAACTAGAGGAGCCAAGGGGATGCTGGGAGGGGGGCCCTGGAGAGCAGGGGTGTGGCTGGTCCTGGGCAGGGAGGGGGGCAAGCAGGGGTGTGAGGGTGGGTGGGGTGGGGAGAGGAGGGTGCACTGGTTCTGAATATACTTGCCCTTCAGTTTGCTGATTGGCACTGGGACAGTCCACCAAGAGAGAAAGCGAGGAAAACAAAAAACAACACAAACACAAAAACAAACGAAAAGGGGGAGGGGAAGGGGGGGGCACAAACAATATTTTATTCAATGGCTGTTTGAATGAAAATATTGTGTCTCATCATCATACCGAAAGGAAACTTCTTGCAAAAAACGACATGAGAGAGAAAGAGAGAGCAAGAAAACTCAAAGGAGATGAGCCCCAGTCGGCCAGGTAGGTGGGGGCGCCCAGTGGGGCCGGAGCCCCAGCCTCCCTCCCAGTGACCTCTGGCAGTGGGCAGGCGGGGCCACAGGCTCCGGGGCCTCTTGGGGGAGGCCCAGGGTGCGCAGGACATGCAGGGAGGAGCCACAGGCAGAAGAGAGGGAGAGGGAGGAGAGGTAGGAGGGCAGGAGAGGGACAGACGGGGAGCAAGGGAGCAGAGCTGGGAGAAGAAGGAAAAGAGGATGAGAGACAGGAGGGTGTGAGACAGAGAGGGAGGGAGCCTGAAACAAGAGAGAGCAGGGAGGGGTGCTGGGCCGGCAGAGAGGGAGGGAGGGAATGTGGGAAAGAAAAATGGAGAGAATGGGCAGAAGGGAGGGGAAGAGAGGGAGGGAGACAGAGCAGGTGGGGGTGCAGGGAGGGGCAAGAGAAAGAGGAAGGGAGGCAAGAAAAAGAGGGAAGGAGGGGAGAGGGAGGGAGGGAGAAAGAAAGAAGGCAAACAGAGAAAGGGAAAGAGTGGTACTGGGAGGGAGGTGAGAGAGGCAGAAGATGAGGGCTGAGGTGAGGAGGAAGATGAGCAAGGATGAGTTGTGAGAACACCAGAAGGGGCAGAAGGTAGAGAGAGAGACCCTGGGGGGGACACCACAGGGGGAGAGCTGCAGGGAGAAGGGGAGGGAGCGATGAGAGGAGGGGTATCTTCTGGGAATGCGGCCCCCAGGGCTGTTCGGGCAGGCAGGCTAAAGAGGGAAGACACGGAGTAGGAGAAACCAAAAACAGAACCTCAATGGAAACCATGAGAGAATGGTCTGGAACCAAATCTGAGAAAAGGCGAGCATGCAGATTTTCATAGACTTTCTGGGCTGGTGCCCCAGCCTGCGGGTGCCTGGGGGGTGGGCAGAGTGGGCAGGAGGGGCCGCCTGGCTGCAAGCGGCTGGCTATGCTGCCTGGGGCCGGCCAGGGTGCGGGGCAGAGGCAGGGGTGCAGGGCGCAGGCAGGGGTCAGCCACTTACACTTGACCTGCAGGATCTGGTCGCTGAGGTTGGCTTGGAGGTAGAAGGTGCTGTAGGGAGGGAGCACGAGCCCTAGGCTGGGAGGAAGGCAGGGGAGGGGCGTGGGTCACTGCTGGGGAGAGGGGGGCCACACTGGCACCCCTCCCCATGGCCTGGGAGCTGGGTAGAGGCGCCTAGGCTGCGGCCTCCCCTCCCCTGACCAGCAGGGACACCTCTCCCTGGTTAGCGGTGGGAGATTCGCGGCCTAGGAGCCTGGACCCTCCACTCCCCAACTTCTCATGGAGGCTTCAGGACTCCTAGTCCCAATGCAAGTCTCCATCCCACCCCTCACCCCCAGCAGCCTTCCCCCAAATACCAGCTGCTCAGCCAGCCTCCTGCAGCTGGCCAGCAGCAAACTCACAAGGAACAGAACACTGTCAGTGAGCTAGGCTGGGGCGGGTGCTGCTGTGGGGAAGGGCTCCACAGTCCCCAGAGACAGCTGAGCGCAGGGCTGGCACTAACGCCGTGCTGGGCAGCCTGGGCTGGTCGTGGGGTGTGGATGTGACGGCCTGGCTGTGGCCTGACCACAGGGACCTGCTCCCAGGCTGTGCTGCTTGCTGAAAGGAGGCCAGTGAATGTGCCGAAGGTGCCATCCTGGAGGCAGACACCCAGGGATACAATCCGAGCGAGGGAAGTGGGGCGGGGTGGGCAGCAGGGAGCCATCAGAGGCACTGCCTTGTGTCTGTCCTGTGCTCCCAGATGGTGCTTGTTCCTGAAGGGTTAGTGAGGGGCCCTTGGGCACTGAGCGTCCTGGGGTGAGGACTGAGCAGCCCTGGCTGCTGGTGCCCCACTGGGATTTGGCACACTGGGGTGGGGGAGGGTGGAGGAGGCAGCTCGGGGCCGCCTCTCCTTGCCCGCCCGGCCTGCGCCCCGCTCACCTGTAGTTGGTGCTCCTTATCGGCACCCAGGTGTAGTTGCGCATCACCTCGTCTATGTACCTCTGGGAGAAGAGGCTGCGTCAGCTACTTGGGCCAGCAGGCAGGGGTGGGGTCGGCGCGAGGAGGAGGCCTACCCTGGCTCTCTGCCCCTCCTGCCCTCACCTCGTCCAGGGACTTGACCAACGTTCTGATCTGCTTGTGGCCCTTGTTACCATCGATCATGCTCCGACGGATCTGGAAGGGCCAGAGGTGTGAGGGGTGGGGTTCCTGCCCTCCTCGGTTCTGCGTATCCCCCACCCCCTGCCCCTCTTCACCTCTTCCTTGTTCTCATCCTCTAGTTCTGCATCTAGGAAGTCCAGAGTCACAGGCTCCCGGAAGTTGGTGGTCTGCAAGAGGCAGGGCAGGAAGTCAGGAGTCCCATCTCATAGGGTTTACCCCCCTCCAGGCCACCTACCTGGCTCACCTGGGGCTTGAGGTTGGGGTGCAGCAACACGTAGCCATTCAGGTCAATGGCAAACACGTAGCCATTGGCTCCAAGCTGGGGGTATAGATCGGGGGCTCAGGGCCTGGAGGGCTGGGCAAGGGTGCTCTGGGCTCCAGAGCTCTTCCCTGGCCTGCCTTCCAAGCCGCTGAGTGGTGCCTGCCTGGGCCAAGCCCCCACATGCCACTGGGCCCCAAGCCTGCTACTCAAGCCAAGCCCAGCAGGCTGGTGCCCTTTATGCACCAGCCCTGAATGAGGCTGTCCAGCTCCATGGGGCCACGAGTCATTTGGCCTTCTGTAGTGCTCCCCCCGCCCCTGCTTCTTATGGAGCTGTCAGCCAGATTGTTCACCTATATTGGCCCCACAGGCTGCTATGGCCTCCTGGTCCCCATGTCGGTAGAGCGCAGTGGGAGGCATGTCCCCTGGAATCCCACAGGCCTGGGGCATCCCTTTTAGGGGTGCCCCAGGGAAGGAGGAGCAAGACGCTGGACACACCCTTAGCACTTGGCAGCCTTCTCCCTGCACATGGAGCCAACGACAGGTGCCTTCACATGGCTCAGGTTTGAGAGGCGGCACCAGCTCATCCCCCACCCCTTTCACAGCCAAGACCTAAACTCCCTTTGCCACAGGCCCGCGGCCGGTCACACTGATCTTGCCCCTCCCCAGCTTATGATTCTGGTTTTCACCTTTAGGACTTTGCTCAGAGAGTTCCCTTTGCCTCCGAGGTACGCCTTCCCTCCTTTCTACCCAGGATACTTCTGCCTATGCAACAGTCCAGGGGTCGGCAAACTACGGACCATGGGCCACACCTGACCCGCCACCTGTTACTGTACAGCTGTGAGCTAAGAATGGTTTGCACATTTTTAAATGAAAAAAGAATTATATTTCATGATGTGAAAATTATCTGAAATTCAAATTTCAGTATCCATAAACAAAATTGTGTTGGAACACAGCCATGCCCATTTGTTTGTTTTGTCTGTGCCCGTTTTCCCAATACAACAGCAGAATTGAGTATGAGTATTTAGGCTGGCAGGACCTTAAATAGTCAGTCTGGCCGTTTACAGAAAATGTGACGACCCCAGCTCTAGACCCAAGGTCACCTCCTCCGGAAGCCTTCCCTGACTGCTCAAACTCAGAGGTCTCTGTGGAGGTGTTGTAATTGCCATCAGTCTCCTCTCCTGAGCCTGGCTGTGTCCCTATGGGAGGAAGAGCAGGGAGGACACGCAGGTGGACACTCACCGTGTAGTTGGGAGTCAGCCTCTTGATATCATTCAGAGCCACATCAATGCCCATCACACCCAGGATCAGCTGGTTCTGGGAACAGAGGCAGGAGGTCTGCAATGGGCTCAATTCCATGGCGAGCTCCCTGCCCACCCCCATACCCAAGGCCTCAAGCTGCTCTCACAAGCAGCTTCCCCTGTCCAGTTTACAGGCCTGCCTATCTATCCATCCTCCATCCCAGACCTGCTATGGTCATGCCCAACCCTCCCCAGGCATGTCTCGCTCTTCCCCAGTGGGAGACCTTACCTTCTTTTCCCCAGGGCCATCCTGTGTCAGGTTGAATACTGGGAGGGTCCCTGTCACCACCAACCCCAGCCCCTGAAAGGAGAGGAAGATGATGGGTTGGTCTCCTGTGGCCAGCCATACCCCTACTCCAAGTGTTCAGGGAAGAGGCTTAGGTTCAGGCCACTTCTCTTGTTCCTCTGTTTGGTTTACCCCCACAAGGGGTCCCTCCAAGGACTTGACCCTGTGGGTACATCCCTGGGGGAAGGTTGCTAGCCTCACCCCTCCTTGCCCAGAGGCCTTACCAACGCATCCTCATACACGTTCGTCCATTGCACCTGCTTGGCCTCCTTGCCCGCCAGCACCATGGGCCTGCCCAACACGTCGAGATATTCCTGGAGGGGACGGTGGGCAGGGGTCACGAGTCTGTGCCTTCCTCTGTCCTTTCTCTGTTCTGCTTCCCATGCGTCAGCATGCCACCAGGGGGCGCTCTCACCCCACAGCAGCCTGTCATTGGCGCGGTCCCCACGGAGGCAAGGGGCTGGGAGGAGGGGGCCCCCCACAGTCTCACCTGTGTGTTGATGCGGATGGCACCGATGGAAGGGATCTCAAAATAGTAACCTGTAAGGGAAGGGGAGGCAGAGGCGGGCCTGGGTAGTGCTCAGGAACCACGGCACAGGGGACCCTGTACCCTGGGGTACGTCTGCAGCCCCAACTAGTTCTTGAGGCTCCCTCTCTTTTTGGTGTCACTCTCCTTGAATCAGGTCTCTTTAGTGCCCCCTGCCATTGCCCTGTCAATGGGAACGAGCTATGGGAGGGGCTGTGAGTGTAGGGGTATACGGAAGCAGCTGGGTGAAGAAAGGAGCCTGAGGCCTCAAGTCCCTCATTCTAGGATGGCGGTGACATTCAGAGTTCAGCCAGGGGACAGGCCCAAATGCATGGAGACAGACTGACCAGCAAACAGACACACAGGAACAGACAAGTGGGAGATGGACGGACAATGGCCACTCAGACAGATGGACAAGTTAGACAGCCCGACAGCCAGGTAGATGGACAGTCACACGTATAGAAAGATGGACAGACAGTGGATGAACAAGCAGCTGGAAAGCTGCACATATGCAAGGACAGGCAGACAAGCAGCCCGGTGGACAGCAGGGCATGGCAGGCAGGCCCCATGGCAGTGATGCCCAGATGAGGTACCTTTGTTGGCGCAGGCCATCCACTGCAGGGGTGTGACGTCATAGTTGTGCTGCCCCACGGAGAAAGTGAACACGCGCACCTGTTTGGGGCTTGAGGTTAGTGCTGCGGCGGCCAGAGCACAGCACCCTCCCGCCCCCCGCCGTGCCGGGCCCACGTGAGGGCAGCGCCTGCCCGGGCTGAGCCGCACCGTCCGATTGGGCCAATTGTACTTCTCGAAGACATCCTGCACGCGGTCCTCGCCGCCGTCCGTGAACATCATGATCATTTTATTGCAGTTGGCACGGGTGATGTTGGACTGGGCAGGAGCAGGTGTGGCGTCAGGCAGCTCCCGGGCCCTCCTGGCCCAGGGGTGGGTCTCCCTCCCCCAGGGGCCTGGCCCTCTGGCCCTCCTCCCCCACAGCAGACGGTGCTATCTGCCCCAGCTGCCCGTTGGGTGCTAACAAGGCCATTCGTCTTGACTTCCCCAGTGTCATGAAGCCCCGGCCCTCGCCCGCCCCCAGCTGTCCACTTGCCCACCCACGGGGCTCACGTTCTGCAGCTGGTCGAAAGCATACTCAAAGCCGGCCTTGTAGCCTGTGGTGCCCTTGGCCACCATGCCCTGCACAGCTTCCTTGAACACCTTCTTGTTCCGTACATTGGCCTGCACCAGGTGTGTGAAGCACGACACCGGCTGTGCCTTCTCATTGAACTGCAGGGACAGCAAGGGCGGTTAGGGGCTTCAAGCTGGCTAGGGAAGGCAGCTGACGTATGGGCAGGCAGGTGACCCGTTCCTGGCCCGCAGGGCCCCCTTAGCACCTACCGAGGCTACGTTCACATAGTCATCGTCGGAGAGCGTGTCCAGCATCTCACAGACAGACGTCTTCATCAGCTTCAGGGTGAGGCCGCTCACACTGCCACTCCTGGGAGGTCCCAGAGGTGCCAGGTAGGCCTCAGGTGTTCCCTGCTTTTCCCCCAGGATGTCCCCAGCAGCAGATGCTAGGCCCCTGCCTGCCCCCACCCCACCTGCCAGCACGGCTCACTCACACATCCACGATGATGACCATGTCTTTGGGTGACGAGGCCCCCTGGATATACCTGTCCGGGAGAAGCCGCCGTTAGGGCCAGACTCATGGGGATCTTGTGGGTCCTTCCTTCCTTTACCCACATATTGGTGCAACGTGTTTTTATTGAGCACCCCCCATGTGGGCCAGACAGGGTTCTAGGACTGAGTTTAATACCACAGTCCATGCCCATGACATGAGTGACCTGGTCCCCCAGCACGTGAATGACCCTAAGGAGGGGTGATCCAGAGAAGGGGGCTGGAGGCGTGGTACTGGCCTCGGCGGCTCGTCATGTCCCCTGGTCCAGGTTGAGGTCCCCAGGGCAGAGTCTAACTATGTATTGGATTGAACAGGTGGCAGGGAGGAAGGTCCTGGGCTGCAGCAGGAGAGGCAGAGCAGAGGGTGAGGGCGTCTCTAGGGCTCAGACTGGTGGGGTGGGGGCTGGCATTCACCCTCGGGAACTTCCACTGGTCCCATCCCTCAGTCCCGAGGGGGTGGAGTGCCGGGCAGCGGACGGGGGCAGAGGCAGCTGGGAGGCCTGCCTGGGTGATGGGATCCATTTTCCAGTGGCAACGATGTGTGAAATGAAAATTGGATAGAGCTGGCTGCACCCTGCTCGGAGGCCTGGATATCAGGAGGGAGGGGAGCAGGCGGGAGACGTGGGGGAGCCAAAGGGGTATTCCTGCCCAGCCCCTCCTTGCTCGCTCACCAGGGTCTCCTTCGGACATCGTACAGGTCGATTTTCTTGGGGGCTCGCCATGGGGTAGCTGTGGGGGCAAAGAAGGTGAGGGGGTCTGGCAGAGAAGGGCCTGGCCTGGGTAGGCAGACCTTGCTGGAGTGGCCAGGACATTCTGCAGCCTATGGGCTACCATCCCACCCCACACACCCCAGAATGAGTGGGCTGGGAGATGGAGGAGGACACGGTGCTTAGTGGAAGGGGAGACGGGCTGGTACCCACCTGGGTAGTAGCGGGTGACTCCTGTGGCACTGCCGAAGACCTGCCACAGCAATGTGGGGTCCTGCCTACGGTTCTCAGTGAACACATTCTCCAGGGCCTCCGTCCAGTTGAGCTCATTGAGGATGATGGTGGCTGTGGGGGAAGCAGGGGGCTGGGGTGGGAAGCGTCTGGGCTGTCCTCTGCTGAACCTTATCACGATGACACCCATGCATGAAACTCCCACTTAGAAAGCCTCACCTGCTCTCTGCCTATCCAGGCGTTTCCCTCATTCCCCAGGGCTCAGCTGGGCCTGCACCAGCTCCTCCAGGAAGACTTCCTGGTCTTATCCCACTCCCCTTCCCCACAAGTCATCAAAAAAACAGCTCAGTCTACCCTTCAGCCAGGGCCCACATGACCAGGCAGGGCAGCTGTGACCTGTGGCCCCTGGGAAGGGGCCACCCAGGTGGCAGAGAGTTTTTAAGTTGGGATGCCGAGCCAGCATGCTGCCTGGAGCTGGCAGCAGGTCCCCTGAGAGCTCACCCACTCAGCATGCACTCTGGGCTGCAGCCACAAGAAAGCAATTAAGGGCTCGATGATGGGGCTGGAATTATTCAGCTATTAAGGTACCTGATAAGCTGGAAGCCACTCAGCTCCATGATTAATCAACTGGGGCCAGGAGCAGGCAGGGGTGGGGCTGGGGCTTCTTGGAGGGGCAGGGGCTGTGCCATGATCCTGCTCCAGCATGGACACACACACACACACACACACACACACAGAGTCTGCACTTATACCTGCATCTAACCTCCATGTTTCCAGGCAGATGTGTGATCCCCTCACCTCCAAACCTGCCTGCCCAGCAGCCCACTGCTGCCACGGGCACAGGGACTCATGTGCTCCTAACTACACCCCACTCTGCACCTACAGGACGACACCAGTGAGTCCTGTTCTCACAGCCCCATGGCCAGTTACCCCCACCCTCCCTTTCCCTCAGCCTCTGTGGCTGCACATGGCTAGACCCACCCTGAGCACACTCACTGAGCGAACACGGCTCCTCTCAGATGGATGGACTCCAGCCTTCAGATCCCTCCATCCGGGCACAGACTCAGATGGCTTGAACAGTAACCCTGTCCCCCAACTCCAGACAGCCCTAAATCTGCCGATGTGTGTGGCACATGTTTTCACATATGCAGTGTACCTGTCTCTACACGTGCAACGCTCAAAAACCCCAGCAGGAGTCGGACACCTGTTACTGCCAGGCCTCTGTACTCACCCCTCCCCTAGGGACTGCTTCCTTCTCCAGTTTCTTCCATCTCCTTTCTTCTGACACCATCACCCCCCAGCCCTCACCCCGAGGTCCCTATTAAAGATCCACCCCAAGTGAGAATCAGAGAATGCCTTCCAAAGGCCCTGCTCTTCTTAAAGCACCGCTCTGAGCACTGACAGCTTCAGAGCAGCCGAAGAGCTATGATTTAAAGACACACACGCTCCAGGCTCTGCCCACAGCCTGGGACGCCAAGGGCACTCTTCCCGTTGCTCTCTTCCTCTTGAGTGGGGCCTCTGGTGCGTCTCGTCTGCTGCCAAGTACCTCTCCCTCTGCTCTCACTCCCCTCTCTGTGTCCCTGCCGCTTTCCTTAACTGACCATAATGTGAAAACAAAACACATTTCTAGCATTGGCTCTGCCTATTGAACAGTATGTTATGGTCCTGTTCCTAATTTAGAAACTTAGTGAGTTGAACAGTTTCTATTTTTCTCTTTAAGGGGAAAAATAAAGTCAGGCTCTCAAATGTTTCCACAGTATTCTCTGCCCTAGGAGACTCTGCCCGACAAGTCCCATCCATCACTGGGCCTCAGTTTCCCCATCTGCACAACGAGAGGCTTAGAGCAGATCATCTGATTATCCTGGAAGCCCATCTATTAGGCTGGTAATTGCAGTTTCAAAGGCTAAAAATAATTGCAAAACCCGCAATTACTTTTGCAGAAGGGTATTCCTGACTCAGGTCAGGAGCCAAGAGAAGAGCCCTGGCCTGGCTCGGCTGTCCCTGCAGCTGTCTAAAGCCACACGCACACACACATGCACGCACTGCCAGACACACGTGTGCAAACACTCCAGCCCTCCGCCTGGAAAGGGCCTGCTCCTTGGCCCCACACGCATACTTCCACACCCACGTGCACACTCTCAGATCACGCTGAGTTGGGAAACGGGGACCATGCCCCCTTAGGCAGGCGATTACAGATTTAATTAAAAGTGACACAGTAAATAAAAAACATATAAAATGTAATTTGTGTGGGTAGCGAGGGGTGACTGGGGAGAGAGACGTGGCTCCTGTTTTAATTAGCGTGCCTGCTTGTGATAGCGCCCCTCCACTGGCGCAGGCAGGTGGCCTGTGAAGGGGGTGGGGGCAGCACCCACCTTACCCCGCCTGAGGCTGCCCAGAAGGCCTGGCTGACCTCTACAGGGAAGAGACCTCCCCGAGGACCCTGGAGGACTCCCTCCGTTCTGCAGACTAGCCAGAAGCTCTGGGAACTTTGCCCAAAGACCTCTACCCCCTGCATGTGGTTACCTGTATGTGCCCACAGAGTTGTCAGAATCAACAGGCCCCAGAGCCTTGCACCCTGCTGCCAGAGCTCCCCAGGTAGTGTCTGACTCGTGGCCTCCTCCCCTAATACCTCCCAAGACCTCTAGTAAGTTCCTCCTCATGTCTGACTAAAGTCCTAGCTGTAGTGACCTGGTTTCTCCATTGTGCTAAACTGCCCTGTTTGTAGAGCTTGGAATCTCAACCACCCTCTATCCACTTTCCCTTCTCTTCCCCCCATGCCAAGGAGAAGGAGGGAGGTGTTACAGGGGTGGTGTCTGTGTGAGGAGCTGCTCCCAGCCCGCGTCCATCCGGGAGTAGCTCCTCCACCGTGCCTATGGGGGGCCGGGAACTGGGGAGGGTAGTGGAGAGCTGTTTTGGGGGCAGGCGGGGACGTGGCCCAGCATGCAGCGGCACAGTGTGTATGGGCGTGTGTGTCCACATGGGAGAAGGCTCAGTGTTTTGTAGCTACTATGAGGCTGTGCCCGAGACTGGCTTACTGCCTGTGGGCGAGTGTGAGAGGTGAGCACGTGTGACCTTGGGTGTAGGGGTCTGACGCTGGATGGCTGGGCCCCTGGGACCTGGCAGTGCCCGGGCAGTGGGCCTTGCCCATGGGGGGAGGGCGCTGTTCCTGATCGCAGGCACACTCACAGCCTTTGTAGATATCCGTGGGGATCTGCACTGCCGTGTACGAATAGTTGACCTTGTTCTTGAAGTTTGAGTCCTCAATGAAGTCCAGCCTTAGGGTGCTGGCCTTGGACCCCCTCTCCACGTCCTCACTCTCAGGGTCATCCTGCAGAAAGGACACCCCGCCACAGCAGTGTCAGTGCCAGCAATGGTGGAAGGGCTCAGACAGGCCTGCAGGCAGGGGAGGGCCAGAGTCTAGACGGTAGGGGCATCAGCATCGGATTACTGCAGTCACAAGCAGAGAGAGGGGAGACGGACAGACGGACACCGGGCACGGCCCCTTTACCCAGGAGGCCTGTGACTCCCGCCTCCCCTGCCCACCCCACCTACCATCCCCACATTTGCTAAACTCAGATTCTAAAACCAAAACCAAAACCAAGCTCAACCTCTTCCTGACATCCTTGAAAACCAATTATGAGCCACGGAGGCAAGTCCTGGAGCCAGTGACAAGCGGGTTGCAGACCTCTGCCTCCGGGACATGCCTTGTGCAACCACAGCCCTTCCTCGGAGCTCTGTGACCCACAGACCCCACTGGGCCCGCCCATCCCCTGCATGGAGTTCCTTTGGTGACAGGGAGAGCGCACTGGCCCCCTCTGGGGGAGGGGCACCACCCTCTGCAGTAGGGTGGCTCTATGGGCTAAACTGGGCAGTCGTGGGGAGAACTGGGCTGGGGTAGGGGCTGGCACTGAGACCCAGTAACCTCTGGAAGGAGCGTTTGCAGCGCCCGCTGGCAGCAGGACTGTAAAGGCCCCTGTTGACTTTCTAAAATGAGCTGCAGCCGTCTGACAGGTGCCAATTACTGCATCTCTGGCCGGGCAGGCTGGGCATGCGCTGTGCACCCCCGCCCGCCACCGCAGGCTGGCAGGAGTGGGTCGGCGACGACAGTGTTGACGCCGCAGCCAATGGGGGTTGGTAGGCACAGGTGCAGGTGTGCAAGGGGGAAGGGAAAATGGTGGTAGAGAGTGAAGGCAAGACAGGGAAAAGGCAGGCAGGGCAGGGGACAGAGCCGGGGGCCTTTGCGTCCTGGGAGGAAGAAGAGGAAGAAGCTAAGCAGCTCTGCACGCTCCCTCACTGCCCGGCACGAGCCCTGTGAACACATTTGGCACCAGGCTCAGCTTATTTCCTCTCCCTTGTCGATCGCACAGAGACAGCTGACCCCACTGCTCACGGGGTCCTGGGCACACCCCTCGGCTCCTGTCTCCAGGCGTGTGCCCATGCCACGTCTTGTCTGGGGAAAGGGTGATTGTGCCTCCCCACCCAGCTAGATGTGCTCTCCCTACCCTGGGAATGCTCCTGGACGGGGGGTGAGTGGCTGGCCTGTGTGGGTGCCGGCATGTCTCGGAAGGGCCTGAAGCAAATCCCTTTTCGTCTCTTCAAGGGTGGTTTTGTACAGCACACCCCAAGCCAGCTGCCCCTCTAGTGTGCCCCCCAGCGTGCCCCTCTTCCCACCTGGGCACACCGGTGTTCCTGGGTGCTGGGTAAAGCTAGCCAGCGGCTGCCCAGCAGAGGCCAGAGCGGGGAGCCGCTGCCTCTGAGGCGTGAGCCACTCACGTTCTGCAAGGAGGAGGGGGAGACTTGGGAGAAGAAAGCCCCCGAAATGTCAGCGGCAGATGAAGGGCGCTGGAAAATTTAATCTCCCAACTTTCCCAACTAATGTGACATTTGGATTCCGTTCTGATAAGCTATCAGCTGGCGAACTTTTTTCTTTCCTTCTCTTTCCCCCACCCCCACCTTCTGGCTGGTAATTTAAAAGTAAATGGTCTAGAAAGATCTCTAACTGTACCTCTGGCAAAGATTAAAAAAACAAAACAACACAACAAGCAGGGGAGTCGGCAAATGTGTATGTGCAGAATTTATACCAGGGCTGGGCTGGGCCGGGCTTTTGGATTACCCGATCCCCACCCAGCCCCACCTGGGGTAATCTTACCCCTTGGGCTGCCCTAGCCCCCCAGCAGCTATTCAAGGGACTGAGGGTCCTGGATATATTGGGTGCTGCTGGGAGCCGGAGGTTCACAGTCCTGGCAGGGGGCTGGGCCCCACACTGGCCAAGGAGTCCCTTAGTGCCACCCTCACACCCAGGGCTTCGTACGGTGGGCAATCGCAGCCTCCTGGTTTATATTTAATGCACTGATTGCTAAAATTACAGCCCGCTGCAGAGGGGGGTAAGGAATTAGATTCAGGGTCTAATTAAAGGTTCGCTCTTCATTTGAATTTCAGATTCCAGCTTTAATTTTAGCAACTTCTCTGGGAGCCACAGAGGCTCAGCCAGGGAGAAAGCACACCTGCTTTAGCCCACCCAGCCTTCCTTCTCAGGCCCCCTGCCCGCCTGCCCTCCTGCAGGCTCCCCCCAGGGCAGCCTGGCACCATGGACCTTCTGTAGGGACCCCCTCCTGCCTGCCCACCTCCTGGTGTCATTAGATACCGCCTGCTCCCCACAGGAAACCCCCCCCCCAGGCCAAAAGGAAAAGGAAGACTGGAGTTGGGGTCTCCTGCAACAGTCAGCACAGGTGGGAACCCGGAGAGCGAGCTATTGTGACACCTCTGTTTTCAGAGAAGACAATTGGGAGGCAGATGGACTGGGGCCTTGACAAGTTCTCCGCACACTGTCCACTCCACGTGCTCTGCCTCCTCTGTAGGCCCCTTCCCCCCCACATGGTCTCCGTCACCGAAAGGATAGGCAGGCACAGGACCTGGGCTGCCTCTGCAGCTGGGGCAAGACTGATTGTGGGGCCAGGCTGTGGGGTGCTCAGCGTACTGAGATGCTGTTCCCCTCACCACAGGGGAGGTACCTGCACTGATCTGAAACACACATGGATGGTATCGCATCCTGTATCCTGTATCCTGACCTGCCTGCCACCTCCAGGAAGCCCTCCCCAACTGCTCCCATAGAACTTCCCTGCGCTCGTAGAACTCAGCATCCCTTCTCGATATTGGCACCTGAACTGACCTATGCGAGGAGGTCCAAGCACCTCACTCCCCTGCCCACGGCCAGGTCTGGGCCTGCCCCACACTGTGCAGTGAAGCTGTGCCGCTTGGTGCCACACAGACATAGCCTTGGAGGTGTCTGGGCCTCTAGGGGTTTGTGGGAGGTGGAGGGTGGGAATCTGTGCCAACATAAGCCTGCGGGCTCAAGCACAGAATCCCAAAGAACACTAAGTCCCACACTCATTTCCAGCTGAGGCCACTAGCAGTGGCCTGCCCCCCGCCCAGAGTAGGTAGGGGCACTTACCAGCTCAGCGTCAGCCTTGGCGTCATAGTATACAATGTCTTCCTCCTGGTGGGGAGAGAGGCCTCAACACTCACAGCTCAAGGTCTCCTGAGGTGCAGTCAGGACCCCCACCCGCATGGCCTGGAATGGCCCCCTCACATTCCTCCGTTTGGAGATGCCATCCAGGGAGGCAGGATGAGTCAGTCTGGGAATGCGCCTTCCCCGGCGACCAGCGCTCGTCCTCAGGGACCCTGTTGACTCCAGGACAGGGTCTCTGCACTGCAGCCCTGCTGGGAGGCAGGGTCAGAGCCAGCCTGTCTGCTGAGATTCTGGCTGAGGCAGAACCAGGGGGAGTGAGGACGATGAAAAACTGGAGCCGAGTCTGGGCAAGAGTGAAATAACGACTCGACACCGCATCTTCCAATTTCTTCTGTTAAAAAGCCTGCTCATTACGGGCATGTACTTATTAATTATCTGTGATTTGTTGTGAAATGCAAGGGGGTTTACACAACAGGATTGGGAGAAAACAAAGCCCGGCCTGGAGCCTGCCTCCCCGCCCTCGCTGCCTGTGCTCACCCTGCCCGCCCGGGCCTCACCCGCCTGCCCGCCGCCTAGGTTCTTGGCCATCTGTGCGTCATAATCACTGGCCACCTGGGGGACCCGTAACACAAACGAGCTAATTTCATGTTTAATGATCTTTAATCAGAACTGAGCATGGCTGACAGAGGCCGCCAGAAGGTGAATCTGGTGCCATCAAGTGCCACCCGCTCAGGAGGGGCCACCCCACTCCTGCCCTCGTGGGCCCCAGGGCGGGGACACAGGATGCCACTGTCCAAGTCGCCCTCCCCTGCTGCTCCTCAGCCCTGTTTTGTACAGCAAAACCTGTAGCATGGCTCTGGCAGTCCCTTGCTCACTGGGAGCCTGTTTCTTTGTGGTCTGCAAATGGGGGTGATGACCAAGTATGCTCCCACGGGTATGGTTGTAAAAGCACAGAGCCAGCACTTACTCTGTGGTGGGCAGAAGTCATCTTGGCTGCCCCATGCCCGGCTAGGCCCCGTTTGCTGTGTGACCTCAGAGCTGCACTGTTCCCTCTCTGAGCTCAGACTCCTCATGCTTCAGGGAGGGGCTTGGCCTTGGTGACTTCCCAGGTGCTGGGTCTGAGGCTATGGTTTGAGGTGATCAAACTGAGGCTTGTTGTGGGGACCAGTCGTGGGTTGTTTCCCACCAATGCTCTGGGGGTACAGGCCATTGGCTGGACGTGCAGGCATAATGCAAGCGTTCTGGAACACTGACTACACACCTGGCACCATCTTGGGCAAGACAACAACCTCCTGATGAATGTAAGCCCGAAGGCCACTTGATAGTTTTAGTTATCTGCGGCATCTGCTATGTCTAGCGCTTGGCACTCGTTGAATTACAGGTTCTCCCAACAGCCCTGTGACCCCGTCATATAGACGAGGACACTATGACAGGGATAAGTAGCCTTGGAAACCTGGTTCAACCAGCCTTCCCGACACATCTCCAACCCCTCCCACACGTGCCCACCAGGAAGGCTGGAGCCCAGGGGGCCAGGCGGGGGTGGGGCCGCGGCCCAGGCTCCGGGTGCTCGGCCTTTCCCCTGTGCCGGCTCCGACCGAAGCATATAATGAAAGCTGACATTATATCAAACACAATAAGGAGTTTCGGTTGATGAAGATCATTCCTGAACACACAAACCCATTAAACCGAGGGGAAAAAAATATCAATTCAACAGTCGCTGGCGAAAAGAAAATGTGATTTGTTATCTAAAAGGGGGTTATAAACACGGCTCTCAGTGAGAACAGGCAGCGCGGCGGGAGGACTGCAGATTAGCACGGGGGCTTCACTCTCCAACTTTTTAGGCAAATCTTCCACAAGGACATGAAAGGGCACGGCTGGGGGTCAGTCCTCCACAGGCTTCCAGAAGCCTGGGCTCCCTCATAGGCCGTGGTGGGTCCTGCCTGCACCTCCGTCCCTGGGACACCCAGACCTTCACTTGGCCACCCCTCCAGCTGCTCCAATGGCTCCCTTTCTCTCTTTGTCCTGTTTCATGGTTTTAGCGGAGGATCAGATGTTGGTGGCATCGGGAACATGGGGAACGTGTCATATAGGAGGATTCCAGCCCCCTGCAGACCATGGATGAGGCTCAGGAGTCTGCACGCAGCCCTTGTCCCCAGGGGCTGGGGTGCATTGCCCACTTTGGAGGGCAGCCCATGCCTTTCCTTGGTCAAGAGGAGCAGTAGCATGCAGTGGTTGTGGAAAGATCGCATGTATAAAAATACATGGTACGCGCAGTTTGGTGGCTATGTTTGAGGTGCTGTGGAGCTGGGGGTGTGGCAGGATGGGGGCATCAGGGTTGGGGTGGGAGAGTCCCTGGAAAGGCCTCTGTCTGCTTTGGCCTGCCTGGTACCCAGTGTCCACAGTTAGTGCCAGCCTCTGGGTTAGACAAGGACGCAGCACACACAGGAGCCTTGGAAAAGGGTCCTGGCCTCAATCCTGACTGGAATGTGTGAGCTCTGGAAGCCTGAGCTGCGAGTGCAGATCCCAGGGGCCCCATGAGGACCCCCAGGGGTCACCCTATCTCACCGAAGAGGTAAGGGTGCCTGTTAAATCCTGCAGCCTCAGTGAGGCTTTAGCTCAGGGTCCCACTTATAAAATCAGGATGCTGCTGCCTCCTCTGAGGGTGCTAAGAGGACAGGGAGCTGGGCATCCCAGGGGGAAGGGTCAATCCTACCCATGGGCAAGGACCCCCTCATGTTTTCAACTTCACAGCCCTGAACGTGGAAAAAGCCGCCTGAACATGGAAAAAGAACACTGGCTAAGGTGAAACAGACATCATTAAGGTCCAGGGTCCACACCCCTGACACCCCCCTTTGTTACTTGGTATTCTAGGGGCCATTTTCCTCAAACGGGGCAGGGTGGGGGGATCACCCCCTCTAACTCACACATATACCCCCTGCCACGTAGATTTCTGTACAGAGATGACAGATGAGGGGTGGGGCTGGGGGGCCCACATGGCCTTGTATAGATGACACACACACTCCTTAGCTGGAGTCAAGCCCAAGAGACAGCAACAGGGGTATTGGCAGGTGGGGAACAGGGTGAGGACACGAGCATGGGGTGAGCATGGGGAATAGCTGTTTGGTGCCACGGATGGCGGCTGCAAGGGCTTGGCCAGACCTGACTGTCGCCTGCCCACCAGGCCTCTGTGCAGGGCCCAGGCCAGCTACCCGGCTACACCAGTGAGGACGCCTGGCCTTCCTGCCCTGGCTCACTGCCAGCTTAGCTCAGCCAAGAGGACTGTTTTCTGAGAGAGCCGTCTGTCGCCGGCTTGGCAGAGACGCAGGCAGCAGGCTGGAGGCTGGGGCAGACCTCAGGCGAGGGAGGCCACCTGTTCTGTCCAGCCGGCTCCTCTGGCCTGGCCCAGCCTTCACAGCCCTCCCTTGAGGTTCCTGGGCACAGCTACTTCTCCCATCAGACTCCCCAGGGCAGGGCTGTGTCTCCTGCAGGTCCTGGTGTTGGCATTGAGGCCCTGGGGCTAATGGCCTCTCTTGCCTCCCCACCCATGGCCTGGCTCAGTTCCTCCCTGGTGGCAGTGTAGAGGGCAGATAACGCTGGCACAGTGAGGTGCTGGCGCCAGGTACAGTGTCCGGCAGGTGGGCTATCTTCATCTACCCTAAGTGTTCCGGGCACCAGAGCACTTGCTGCCTGTCCGCAGGGGCCATGCAAGGTGCTGCCTGTTAACCGGGGCCCTATTTTCTCTGGTGTCCAAAGGCTGTGGTGACAGGTGTGTGAGGTCATGACCTGGGACTAGGGAGGGGAGCAGGGGGGCTTCACATCCAGACATGTCCCCCTTGTTCTCTTGACCCAGCTTTGATGCTGCATACTCCAGGACCCAACTCCCCAGGCTGGGGTCGATGGGTGTGTGTGTGTGTACCATTGTCTGTTTCTCAGAGGTATGCATGCAGACCTACTGTGTGCTGTTGACAGGGAGGGCCATACCCTACTGATCACGCAGTGGATTCTAGTCTGGCCCCACGGTGCCAGCCTCCCCATCACAGAGGTAAGAAGACCGAGGCCTAGCTGCTCCTGGTCACTTTGTCCACCGGGCACCTGGCTGAGCAGACAGGTGACGGGCAGCACTGAGTCAGGCTCAACTGTTTCTGGCGTAGAGGAGATGCGAGTGGGACAGACAGACCAGCCCACTGGGACGCTTGCCCGGGGCAGCCTGTGTCAGGAACCATCTGCGTTACAGGCACCAAAGATGGATGCTGTAGGCAGTGGGGGCCAATTCTAGGGTCGGGGCGAGAAAGAAGAGCCCTAGGGAGTTAAGTGGAGAGGGAGGCGTTACCATCCCGAAGGAGGAGTTAAGGGCATTCCTGGGGGAAGGCCTGGCTTGTGTCAAGGGCCTGAGTTGGACACTGGGGTTGTGGCACAGGCCGGGTGCCCCTCCTGAGTGCCGGGGGGGAACATGGCTCCCTATCTGTCATCTCTTGAAGGTTGTTGGGAAGGACATGGTTTCAAGAGTGAGTGGTGTGGCTGCAAGGGACAAAAATACCCTCCTTCCCCAGCCTCGGGTCGTCCCCTTATCCCCCGGCAGAGATAGTCCCCAGCTGCAGTCACTGCCAGCTCTCCCTGGCAGCCTCGGCAGGGCTGGAGGTGTGTCGGCTAATGGGCCCACCATTAGCATTAATGCCTTTCAGCCTGGCAGCTGGGGCCGCTGCAGTGCTTCAGGGGAAGAGCTGGGCCCTGACCTTGCAGCTCAGAAGGAGGGGGTGACTACAGCTGTACCATGTCCAAGAGACTGGTGGGACAATACAGGCAGACATGGATTGGGGGACATGGTGAGCATTGGGGAAGTAAGGCGGGGCCCAGCTGGCCCTGTGGTCACACCTAAAGCTGTGGGGGGATCTCCGGTCACGCTTGGGGGAGGGGACCAGCCAGACCCTCCTCCTGCCTCAGCTCAGGACAGAGCACCCAAGGCCCATGGGCTGGTGTGGTCAGAGAAGCCCACCACTGACTTGCCACCGTAGGCCCTTTTACATATCGTGTCTGAGCTGACAGGCAGTGTCAACACCAGCCAGTCCTTTGCCCAATGGGGAAACTGAAGCCCAGAGGGCCAGGCCCTTGTCGGACCACACAGGGACTGTGAGGGAGGGGCTCCTCGGCACCCCTGGGTGCCCCTGGGACTTTGGCCCTCCTTCCTGGCAGGCACCTGTGGAGTCCACTCCACAGCTGGGAGAAGCTGTTCCTGCCTCAGAGAATAGCTGACAATCAGAGGTCAGAGGCCCAGGATGACCCTTGGAAATCTTGGGTTTTTTTGCAGTCAGGAAGAGAAAGTCGGGCTGTAGGCGGGTCTTTTCATTCCATATGCCCTGATTTCTTCACTTGCTCTCCTGTACCTGCTCTGCACACCTGTCCTGGGTGGGCAGGGGAGGAAGCAGGTATGTCAGGAACAAAGGAAGGGCCGGAGCAGGAGCTGAGGGTGCTGGCTTCCTGAAGGAGGAGGGGTGATGGGCTGGGGGAGGGAGCAGCTTCCTTGGGAAGGGACAGACAAGCTGGGCTCCAGGAGGAACAGAGGGCATTTGGGTAGAGAGATCAGGAGTGGGTCTGGAAGGTGTTCAGTGTGGCTGGAGCACAGGAGGAAGGGCGGAGAAGCGAGGTTGACAAGAGGCAGAACAGCTAGACCCTGGGGCCTTGTGGCGGTCTTGTCAGGGCAGCGTATTTGCAGGTGGAGGTGTGGTCTGAGTGGCCAGTGAGTGCACGTGGCTGCTGCCATGGGTATTTCTGATCAATGCTGAGGGGCACGGGGCCCAGTAATGGGTAGCGGTGCTAGAATGCGGAGGGAGAAAAGGGCAGTCCCGAGCCCCTGGGGAGGTGGGGGGTGGTCCAGAGAGTTCCTAGCTCATTTCTGTGCCCCCTAAAAAATCATCTATTACCCCCAACCCTTGTGAGCTCCCTGAGGGTAGCACCTAGCACCCACCAGGTAGCAAAAGAAGAATGTCAGGGTGTGGGCAGGGCAGGGCAGGGCTCAGGGTGGTCTGGGGGGACGGGGACTGGGGAGGGGGACAGGTTTAGGGGGACTGGGTCATAGGCATGAGCCCCCGGCACCTGACAGCCTGGCCATGAACCTCTGCCACCAACAGGTAGCCTCCACTCGTGCAGGATAATGACCCCACCTGCCTCCTCGATGGCCCCGGGCCAGCGCTACATGAGTGAAGGGCCTCCCCTGCTGTCTGCCCCACTCCTGCCCTCCTATGGGTCCCAAGGAGGAACTCTTGCTACCTGTCCCTGTGTATCACAGAGGCCACCAGGAGGCATGGCCCAGATGCCTGTGCAGCTGTGGAGGACACAGGGAGCCCTGCCAGCTGGTCTGGTCCCTGTGGGTTCCCTCATCCTTGGCACCAGGGGTTCCCTGAGCCTGAGAGGAACCCTGCCTCAGTATCCTATTTACTGTGACCCTCTGAGACACTGGCCCGACAGAAGGGGTGCAGGTGTGAGGGCCACCTGGGTTTGAGGCTGGGAGTCAGTGAGGCTTCCCTTCCCTCCCCCATATTCTGGACCCTTCTGCCCTCAGGAAGAGTCCTGCTCCCAGCTTCTCACACCTCCGCTCCGTCAGTGCCTGAGCTCATGCGGGCTCAACTGGTGGAGGGAGAGCTTTTGTGGTTGTGACAGCCTGGTCCCTGATCTCAGCCCGAGGGCCTCCTAGAAGACAGGCTGCTGCTCAGGGAAGTCCTGGGAGGGGGAAGGGTCCCCTTCTCTCAGCGTCTCTTCCACGTCAGTGTATTCAAGTCAGAAGACTCCTAGAGTCAAGAGGCTTCTTTGGCCTGGGGGCTCTCTAAGGAGCCTGGGTACCTCCTGAGCCACCAAGGCGACATCCACTTTGGGGAGCACCACTTTAGAGCAGCCTGTCACAGACTCCACAGCTCCTCTGGGTGGAATGACAAGTTCACCTCTGCACGCTGTGTCCCAGCACCAAGGAGCCTCCGTGTTTACTGAACAAAGGTTCCCAACTCCACCCACAGAGCCCTTGGTGCCCGTCCAGTGGGTCTGGGCAGCTTCCGCCCACCACACTCACATCCACCTTTGCTGAGGGTGGGCAGCTCCTCGGGGCTGGGGAAGGCACTGCACTTCTTACCTTGATGTTGTCCTGCCAGCGGTGGGCTTTCTGGAAGTTCTCTGCAGCATCGGCCAATCTCTGAGGGACAGAGCACAGAGAGGTCAGAGGCTAAGGAAGGCGTGTGCCCAGCCCAAAGCCTTCTCCATCCCCAGCACTTCCTGGGGCCAGGATGGCTCAGGGACTCCCTCCCCCCATCCTGCCGGACCCCCAGACATTCTCCAGCTTGCTCTGTGGGCCCTCCCTCCACACACAGCTGGGTTCACCTGCATAAAGTGACCTGAGTGGCATCTCAGTGGAACCCCCTGTACTTCAGCCCAGCCACAACTCCTGCCCACAGGGTGGTAGGGGACCCCCAGGACATAGCAGGATCCAGGTCCCGGAGCTAAGCCCCATCGCCACTCTCTATCCCCTGCAAACCAGTGTCACCCCAGCCAAGGGTGAACTGCCGCAGCGAGAGTGCCTCGCTGATGCCCCCAGCTTGCTCAGGGCCCACAGTCCCCCCCTGCCCACCAACACTGTCCCTGTCCTGGCTTCCGAAAGCTCCTTCCCAGTAGGTTCTCCCAGCTTTCTGTCCATACGAGCCTGGCTTGTCCTTTGGGGCTGGCTCCTGCAGCCTCCTCCACTGAGGCCCGGTGCCTGTGAGCACAACTGTGTGTCTGTCCATCCCACACCTCGTTACCCGGCACACCTGGCGCCACACCATGGCAGCATCAGCCCTGCCATCTTATAGTCCAGAGGGGAAACAGATACGTAACCAGGCAGAACAACTAGGGCAGGAATAGCTGAGGTGCTTCTAGAAAGCTGTGGCAACTTGGGACGTCAGGGAAGGCTTCCTGGAGGAGGTGTGGGTTGGCTCATGGTCTGAGCCCTGGCTGATCAGAGATTATTATTTTGCACCTCCGAAGATCCTGTCCCTCCAAGAAGTCTTAGGGCTCCTGAAGATGGCCCTTGGGGGCCTCCCACAGAGCCGAAAACAGTGAAGTCCTGTACAGTGAATCACCATGATGGCTGTCACCACAAACCAGTCACCTACTGTACTCCAAACCCTCCCCCAGGCGACACGTCACGTGTACCTGTCACTGTTCACAACGTGCCTGACATGTCCTCAGATGAGGATACCCAGGCAGCCTGCCCAAGGTCACAGAATGAGTCTGGGGCCCTGAGCCTGGCCCTCACCACTGCGCTTGCCTTGCCCAGCACACTCCACAGCCCACCACGCCTGGCGAGGGACGGAGCGGCTCTTTCTGGGAGAGCGGCTCTGGTCCCCCACCCGGCCCCACTCCATTTCATGATGGAGCCGTAGCGTCTTGCCTCCGGGCCCCCAGCCCCAACTCAGAAGGCCCTGGCCTTTTGGTGATCAGGACACACGCCCCTGTCCATCAGCCCAGGCCTGAGGTGCACACGGCCCTCGAGGGGAGGTTCTAATAAAGCCTGGCAGCTGCCCATTAGGGGGAAATGGGAGTCAGGACACGGGAGACCAGCTTTTCTTCCCTCCCGCCATGGAACAGTGTTGGGGGCTCGGTGGGATTCCTTGCAGAGCTGCGGCCTCCACTCTCTGGGGGCACAATGCCATCCCAGGCAGTCAGAGGGGCTGTCCAGAGCCATCCCCACTCCTGCTGGGCCTGGCTTCCCCTCCTCCTCGGGCCAAAAGCTGAGACAGCTACGAAGCTGGGGGTCTTGGGGGCAAGGTGGGAAGGCCCTTTTGAAGTCAAACCCCTCATTTCACAATGCCGAGCCCCTCCTGGCCTCCACTTCCCTCTCCTTCTACCCCACCTGTCTTATCTGTATGTGCTGTCCTCTGCCCACCTGTTTCTGCTTGGGTGGACCCCACCCCCCTTATTCAGCTGCAGGGACCACAGGCCTCTCTATTCCCAGATACCTCCTTTTGTCTTGCCTGCAATCCTTGCCCCCCTGAGCTCCTGGACACCTACCTGGGGTGACCCTCAGGCCCAGCGGAGCTCACTCCATCCCCACCTGGAATAAGCCCACCCACCTTGGGACTGCGGACCCTGCACCCCACTGTTGGTATCACTCAGACCACATCCCGTGGTCCCCAGCCCAGGCTCTGTCCTCCCTCAGGCTCCTGCGTCCCCTTTTGCCCTCTGTCATCTATTCCCCCCAGGGCACCTGGAGCCTTCAAAGCGAGGATCTGAGCATGTGGCTGCTCCCTGACCCTAACCCTCAACAGCTCCCCATGATTCTGCGTATAAAAGGCAAAACTTTCTTGAGGCCCCAGGGAGCCACCTGTGCCCAACGCCTGCCCCTCCCTTTCCATCCTGGGGCCTCCTTTCCACCTAAACCACAAGCATCCAGAATGGGTGAGGCCCCTGACTCACAAGTCTGCAGTACCCTTCCGCAGAGGACGTTACTGTGTGACATGGTTAACGACATTTGTCATTACTGTTAACTGAGCACCTATTTCACAAGCTCAGTCCCAGGCCTGGATGAGAGGGGGTGAAGCCTATGGAGCAGCCCTGAGACTACACCTGGGACAGGGGGACTTGGGCAATCACTGCACGCCCCCTTTCCTTATCCTCTCAGGGCTCAGCTCTGACCCTGGGATTCACAGGCCCCAGGGGCACGGGCTGCAGCCCCTCCAGCTCTCTAGCCAAGCAGCCAAGAGGAGGGAGCCCCAGGCGGGAGGGCCGCAGCCCCCAGCCTCCTTGAACTCATGGAGTCCCATGGGCTCAAAGGCCTGGGTCAGCCCGCTGACTCGTGAATAACGGAGTTGCAATAGCCACAGCGAAAGGATTACTTTTAATCCTCGGTAACGATCAAGCCATTATTATTTTTTTGGTGTTACAGATCAATCAGTCCATCCCCGGGCGCTGGACGTGTGGAAACTGCTAAACGCACAGGCTGGTGGTGTGGGAGGAAGGGCTGGGCCGCTGAATGGCGGTGGGGTGGGCAGGCTGTGAGGCTGAGAGGGTGGGAGGACTAGGACCACCCACGGGCACGTCTCGGGGCCCCAAGTGGCGATCAGAACCTGGACCCTGGAGCCTTGGAGCCTGGCCTGGGTTCAGATCCTGGCACCCTTGAGCAAGTGTTCCCGCCCCCCGCCCCCAATTTCCTGCAGGCGGAGAGAGTAACTGTGCCTATTCAGAGAGGGCAGGTTCTCGGCAGCCCCTCTGCTCCAACCTCCAGAAGCTACTCAGAGCGGGTGGTCCCCTGGCGTTTCTCTGGATGGTTCTAAGCACGCAAGGCACTTGCCCACCTCTGTCTCCCCGTTATCCACTCTATCTGCCTGGGATGTGCCCCCTACCCTCTCAGTCAGCCCTGGCAGACTCCGTCACCTCCTGTGGAAGCCTCCTTTTGTCCTTGACCAGTCCACGGGCTCCCCTCCCCACTGGCAGCAGTCAGTCTTTCTTGGGCTGCTGTCTGCACAGAGGCCACAGTAGTCAGGCCTGCCTGAGGCTGCCCCAGGCTTCATCCTCCTCGAGCTTTCCTCCCATCGCTCTGGAGTCCTCCTGTTGGGCTGGGGGTAGGCAGGATGAGGAAGGAAACTGAGACCCAGAGATGAAGGGACACCCTACCAAGACTCCCAGCAGGGCAGGGGCAGCGGTGGGGCCACAGCTTGGTGCCATCTCCAGTCTCCTGCCTGTCTGGAGAGATACACTCTGGTCCCATCCCTGACCCTGAGTGCCTGTTCGCCTGGGACCAGCTCCTGCTTGGGCTCTGGGCTCTGCTCTCCTGCCACCAGGCCCTGCACAGTCTGTTTCCTTCTGTGCGCTCTCGCCCACATTCCACTAGCCTGGCACACTGCCTCAGCCTTGAGGTGTTAGCTTAGACCTCATTCTCTTAACCATTCCCTGACCCCAGCCAATGCCCCATCGTCCGCATCATGGCATCCACAGAACCTTCTGCCTTGTCTGCATTCTCCCTTGGGCTCTGAGCTTGGTGGAGGCCATATCTGACAGCTGTCCAGTTTATAGCAACCTGGCCCCTGACACACAGTTGGTGCACAATGAACCTCTGCTAAATCAAGGTCACAGTGACTCTGAACCAGGGTAGAGGCCAGGGCTTGGGCTGTTTGATCCCAGGTGTGTGGTTTAACCTCTCTGAGCCTCTTTTCCTCCTCACATCCTAGAGAGTCGGGGCTGCCTATGAGGGTAATGCTGCTACGAAGTTGCTGCTGGTGGCTTGCCTGGCCGATGACGTCCTCATTGTGGCCAAGGCGTTGAGGAAAGTGTGGTGGGATTGCTGAGCAGGACAGCTCACGGCCAAGTCCATCACAGTAACAGCGGGCATTTCAGGGGCAATTATCAGAGAGTTTCACTTAACAATCAATTTCCCTTAGCTCCGGAAACTGTTTTTACAGGAAAAGACAAGGAAGAGGAGAACTGGCGGTGCGCTGGGACAAAGCTCCACTGGGGAGCAGGCCCCTTCACAGACACCTTCAAATTTCACTAAGTTAAACGTCTTTCAATTGCCCTGAAGCTGAGGCAGACAATGAACTGAGATAAGGGACCTGGGCCATGGTGGGTGCCCCTCAGAGGGAACACCTAGAGGGCAGGGCCCCACTGCATACTGGGGGAGGGCGTTGGGCATGGGGGCTTCTCCATCCTCTTTGAGTTCCTGCTCCTCCTCCCAGGCTGGGTGCCCCCACTTCTCCTCGGCCTCTTCCCCTCATGTCCCTTACTGGGGAGCCCCTCCTCTCGGTGCTGGCCCAGCCCGAAAAGGTCTGGGAGCAACTGCCCATCAAATAGGATTTGTTCTGTGCAGCCCAAAGGGAAGACCACACTTTTTGGTCTCAGTTATAGTGACTCTCTCTTCCAGGGGATACGAGAGATTTGGGATCAAAGGCCCCGAGCCCATGGTGCACAGGATATGGAGGTCTGGGCCCCTGGGGCTGAGCCCGGCAGAAGCTGTGATGGGGGGCGCTGAGGTGGAGGTTGCAGGCAGCAAAGTGCCAGCACCCAGCAGATGCCCCAAGAACACTGCCGGAGAGTTGCAAGGAAGGTGACGATGACAGGATGACAGCCGACACCGCCCCTGGCACCCACCTTGGCCAAGGCTTCCCTGACTGGCACAGTTAATCCAACCACAGGTGGAAGACTGCCTCTTCCTCAGCAAGACCCCTGAGGGGTGGCTTCTTCTTTTACCGGTGAGGGGACTGAGGCTCAGAGCATTAGTGCTACTGCCTCAGGCCCCTAGGGAGGAAATGGTGGAAGGGACATCAAACCCAGGTCAACCAGAGAACCTTCCAGGGCGGGACCCGGTCTGCCAGCTGCGGCCTGGCTGCTCGGGCTTAGGTGTCCCTCACCTGCCTCCCAGAGTGGTTCCTTCGCCCTTCCTCCAGGAAAGGGGACCAGTAACCAGCCTCCCAGATGCTGCTCTGAAGCTCCCCTCCATCCCTGGTGGCACTGGGCCCAGACCCCGGGAGCAGGGGAGCACCAGGGTGCCCAGCCTTCCCTGCCCCGCCCAGCAGTGCCACCCTCGCCACCCTGTTTCGCCCCTGCCTTCAGGCCCTGTATTAGCTCTGTGTAGTGCACCGATAGATACTAAATACAGATTTCCAATTTCCAGAGCTGTTACGGTCTAATGAGTAAATAATATACATATTTAAAACTGTCGAAAAACATATCTGCATAATTAAAATATCTGCATAATAATGAAGCAAGATGCAGCTTAACAAGGCAGGAGCTGGAGCCCTAGGGCTGACAATAGGGGCAGCCTTACAGGTGGGGTGGGAGGTCCTGGCCCTGTAGCCTCTCCTTCCTGCTACCTTGGCCCGAGTGGGCGTTTGTCTGTCCGTCCACCGCTTGCTGCCAGCAGGTCCATCCACAGTCAGGGACCAGGAGAATCCCACCTTGGCCCTGGCCTTGCACAACTGTGGCCTGAGGGAGGTGCATGGGGACAGTGCCTGCTACACGAGCGATGGATGCCTCAATGACCCTGATTGCCACCATCCAGGGCACATGACATGCTCAGAGGTTTAAGGGGACAACCTTACTCACCACGACCTTCTGAGGGCTCTGAGGGGTGAAGAGGAGTGCACCAGCATGGGCGGCGCGGGCTGACCCGGACCCATGGCAGGTGATGCGCAAGCCGGTGGCTTTGCCTTCCTGCCAAGTGCACTGCCGACATCAGTACTTCCTGGGCAGGACTGGCACCTGGCTTTGCCCTCCTTCCTGTATCCATCCACACTGGACCTACTCGGCTACCGTCCCAGGACACATCAGTCCCACCCTTTCTGTACGAACTTTCTGTATTAAGCTTCCATCTTAAAGATAAAACCACCACTGGAAATATGAAAAACAAACAAACACCCAGACCCCAGACCAAAATTCCAGCAACCAAACCCACAGGGAAATAACGGGCTCTCCCAGCCGAGGAGGGTGCCTGGGGGAAAGTTGTCACGTGGGGCCCGCGTGTGATGGTAGTGACAGGCCCCCTGACCTTTTCCCTCACCAGCCTCATGCGTCTTCCACGAGTTGCTAAAAAAATTAGTAAAATGGATTTTTTTTCTTTTAAAAAAAAGGTCAGAATCCATGTAACAGGGAAAAACTCATTCCCGTTGTGGTTCCCCCTCTGGAGAGGGGGCACTGCCTCCCCGCCCCCAGGCCTGGGCTGGCTTGCTCCCTTTTGGGCACCTCGGGCTTGGCTGTCAATTCCTGCGCCCCTCGGTTCCACCTGCCAGGGGCACCTGTGTTTTAATTTCCCAGGAAAAATATAAAGAAGTGAGGGGTGGCTTGTGATGAGGTTGGAGGTGGGGTTGGGGAACCTGGTGTCCCAGAGGCTTGAATTTCAGACCCGACAGGATTTCCCAGAACACTGATTGCCAGATTGTATTCTGCCATGGGAGAACATTTTAAAAATCCGCTCTTTCCTATTACTGGTATGTTCCCCAAAGTAGACAGTCTGACATCAGGAATAAGGCCATGGGATCTGAGATCCTCCTTCCCAGGAAGGAAAGGAGGTGAAGTGGCATTCAAGTGATGACATAAATCCCATTGGCTTCACGGCTTTAACTTTCAATGGGAACCATAGTCAATACAGAAAGAGTAAGTTTGGTGTGTCATGGAACAGGAGATAAATGTGCCCAGTGTGAACAGGGCAAGGGGAGAGGAAAGGGGCTTCAGCGGCCGGGCAGAAAGTTCGCGGGGCCAGGGTGCCTTTACAGAGCAGCTGTCAGGAATCGTGGAAGAAGCCCACCCTCAGGGGATTACACCTCCAGCATGGGGCTGCTTCAGGATGGGAGGGGTGTGGCCCTGGACAGCCTCGTGCTAAGGGCAGCAGGACAGGCCCAGCTCTTAGGACCCTGCTCTGCCTGGTCTCTGCTGCTGCTCTTGCGACCTGAAGGGCACCTGTGAGACGTTCCCCATGAGAAATTAGCCGATATATCAACACATAGCATCAGGTTCACATTTGGGCTGTGGCCCCTGAGCCCAGCCGTTGGGAGGCACCTCGCCCCTCGGAGCCTGAGCGGAGGGCTGGCTCAGGTGGATTCCGAGGCTATACCAGTCCCTGGTGAGCCAGGTGCATTTCTTGCCAATTTTGTCCATTTTCTTCCCTCTGAATGATGACCCAGTGTAATTCATTCAAGTTTCTTTCATCCTTTAAAAAAATACGCAGATAGCATCAGGTGAGCGTATCGGGCCCAGGGCTGGTGGCTGGTTAGAAGAGCAGGGCGAAACGTCATTTATCTGAATGTACCATGGACATGTCGCTCCCTATGTGTGTTCTAGAGATACACGTGTGGGCCTGGGTGTGTGCTTCTGTGTGACAATGCCCTGTCACAGAGGCTGGGCGACTGGCTCTGCGCACAATTTGGGAAGCACTGCCCTCATCTCTCTGGACCTCAGTTTCTCACCTGAATAATGGGAACCAGAACCCCACCAGGACCCTCCCAGGGCTGTGGGGTTGTGATGGGGAACAAAGTATGGACAGACTGCAGCATGTGGACTCACTTTGGAAATGAGATAGAGCCCCAGCTCCTGGGTTGCCCCTTTACTCAGACTTACCCCAGAACCTGCTAACTGCTCCCCCAAACCTCAGCTTCTCTCTTGGGCCTTCTGACCTTGGCTTGACCTAGCCCCCTCTGAAGCTCATGCCAATGAGGGACAGAGGCTGTCCCCCTCCTTTGTCCACTGCCCCCCAGCATCCTGGCCTGGCCTCAGGCCGGCACTGAGGGACCCTTTGGGTGTCCTACTCAACCAACCACCCACGCTAAGCCATCAGTTCCTGAAGGTCACCCCTTGGAAGCGGCTCCCCTCCAAAGTCCCTAAGCCCGTGGCCCCTTTCTCCCTTCTAAACCAGACCTGTCCAGAGTGCCCCACCTCCACCCAAACCCAACTTCAGACTCCCACCCGATCTGTTTACCATGACCTCATCTGCCCGAGGCCCCCACACCTTCAAGCCTCCCACATAGGCCCTTGTGCCCCCATCCAGGGCTTCCTAGCTGCCCTGATCACTCCTCCCTCTCCTGTTCCATCTTTTACAGAGCCCTGCGGGGCCTGGCCCTGCCCGTCTCATCACTCTCCCACCACGCTGAGCTTGAACTCTACCCCCTTGCCATGCTTAGGTCCCCCCCTTGTTTGTGCCCTAAGCCTGACTGCCCTTCCCTCCCCTCAGCTGGCCGCATCCTTTAGGAGTCAGAGCGCATGCACCTCCTCCAGGAAGCCTGGTGCCCCTTGCAGGCTGGGTCTGCAGGACCCCCTGTGGTGTCTCCAGCACTGTTATGTCTGGCTCCCTCCCAGAGGTGGCCTCTTGCGGGCAGGGACTTGATTCATGGATCTGGGCGGCCCCAGTGCTGGGCACAGGCTTCCACCATGGTCAGAGGGGCGGGGGGTAAATCAGCAGGTGTCCGTAGGGACCTGCCAGGTTGGAGGCCCTGGGTTTCCCTGAGATGGAGATGGCAGAGGCCAGGCCAGAAACAATGCTGACGCCAGAGCACAGGGATCCAAAATGGTGTAGAGGCAAAGGTGTGGGCAAGATGAGGCTGAGTCTAAGTAGGGGCCTCCCTGAGCACCCCATGCACAGGGTCCAAGGGATTGCCTCAGGGGTATGAACTGGAGATATCTGTTCTCCAGGACCCCAGCCCCACTCGGGATCTCATGAAAATGTCATCTGACAGTGCCACCCCGCTGCTGCCAAGTCAGATGGAAAGGTCTGGAAGCAAAAGCCCTGGGCTCTGCTGGAGTGAGAGGTGATGGATAGGGGCCCCTCATCTGGCCAGGACGGCCAGGAGTTGGGTCCCTGGGGAGCTGGCATAGTCTGTCCTCGCCCCAGCCTAGTGCATTCTCCTGACCTGCTCCAACACCCTCCTCCAAGAAGCCTTCTCAGATGCCTCTATGCCCCACCAAGGCTCAAGGAAAGGACAGGGGAGGGTGGCGGTTTCAGTGGGAAGGGCTTGATGTGCCTTCCTTCTTTCCTGTCCATGAATGTTTATTAAGCACCTACTGTGTGCCTAGCCTGTACTAGACATGAGTGGTCAGTGAGCAGCCCAGACACAGTCCTGCTCTCATGTGGTGGTAAGTTCTTTATGTCCTAACTATCTTCCCACTGCAATTCAGTCCTACTGTCCTGAGCACAGAAGCTAACAGAGGCCTCTGCACTAAGAGCTGTTTGGCACAGTGACGTCACTGGGGTAGAACCGCACTGCTAGGCCCCTCTGCTATGAAGTGTGTTTCCACATGAAAGCTGAGCCTGAGAGCCCCTCCCCACTGGAACTGCAGAGCCCAAGCCCCTGCCCAGCCATCAAGCTCCCTTCCCATGATGTTATTTTTATACTTTTTCCTAAAACACAGCCTGAGCAGGTCCTTCTCGACTCCATTAACATTAGGAATCTAATCAGTAATCAGGCAGCTCATAATTTTCTGATTAGCTCTGATTAGGCCCAACCTCAGGGGAAGAGGGAGTGGGACAGTGAGGAGGGAGGTGGGGCCAGAGGGCTGAAGGAAGGAGCCCCTGGTTCCACTGTCGTCTGTCGGGAGGGGCGTGGGGCGGAGTCTTGGGTCAGAGGGGGTGCAGGGGTCAGGGAGCAAGGGCAGCAGGGAAGGGGCCCTGGCCCGTCTCACAGAAAGGACCCCCGATCCAGTTGGGCCCAGACTTTCAGCACCATGGACAGGAGTGGAGGGATAAGCAGACAGGTGTGGGCATTCGCCTGGGCGCCCCACTGCCTAGGCCCTGCTGGGTCCCACTCCTGGAACGATCTCAGGTGTACCCTTGAGTGATGGTGACAGTGACAGAATGGGCCTGCTCAGAGTGTGCAGTGTGTGACCCTGACATGCAGAACTGGTCCTAGCCGCTCTTACTGAGAACACCACAGGCAGGGCCTGGCTTGAGGACCATCACCTTCAGTGGAAATAACGAGGCTAGGCCTGGGGGGATCACCAGGGGACGGTACCAGTTAGGGGCAGAGCCCGGACCTATACCGAAGCATCATCGCAGGCCAGGGCCAGGCTTCCCTTCTGCCTGAGGCCTGCTTGTCACCTTAGCAACACGTGCCCCGATGGAACCGTGGTGCTGGTCCACGCATGGACCCTTGTGGGTCTGCCATACATGGACCCTGGCCCGTCCATGGCCCGGCTGACCGTGAAGCCCCCTGCCCCACGGCCTACCCACTGGCCTTCCCCACAGGCTTAGACTCCTTGGGGCCACACCCTGAAGCCCAGGTCACGTAAGGGTCAGACTGGTCCTGCCCTGGCCCCTGGTCTGGATCACAGGTCAACACCCTATGTTGAAAGCAACCATCCAGGTGACCTCTGATGAAATGCACCAGCTTGATGGAGGAGACGTGCACAGCTAATGCCATGCAAATTGGCATGGAGGCAATCAGCCTGACTCTAAAAGCTGCCCCACCGACCGCAGGCTGGCTCATTGTCTTTTCCGTCAATTTACATCTCATTACCCAGAAGGCTGTGCTCACTGGAGGTTAAAAGAAAAAGAGAATCAAGCAAGCCCCACTGCAACCTGCCTCCAGCTAGGGCATAGCACACATGTGTGACAGGGCTTCCTGGTGGACTGCCCCATGAGGTACATTCCACGGGGGACCCTGCCAGCCCTATCACCTCCATTGCCACCACCACTGCCCCTGCCACCCTCAGATGTCACTCCCATCGCCCCATCACCATTACCTCCATAATCGTGACTGATCCCCCAATCACCATCAACAGTCCCCTGACGACCCCCATATTCCATCACCACTGCACTGTTACCGCCAGTGGTACTCCCATCATCACCGTCACCACCTCGTTCTCATCATCAGTCACCAATACCATTATTGTCACCTCTGCCATCACCATCCACTATCAACATCACCTCCGTCCCACTACCACCTTCACTACTAGGCCCCTCGCCCCACTGTGATCTCTCTGCTAGCACCTCATGTCTTCTCGTAGCCACCGCCATCACTGCTGGCCCCACCGCCTCCGCATCCCTGAGGAAAGTCAGAGAACAGGCAGAGACCACTCACTCTTTACCTTTTTCTGCCCATCACCCCCAGCACTATCACAGGGCTAGGGAATCTGTAAACAAATAATCCAGTGACCAGAGACCTCCGAAATCAACCACCCAAGTCTGGCCTGACACTGGTGCCTGTAAGTGGGTGTCTCAGGAAGGCAGCCCTCAAGGCCAGCAGGTGGGGTGGGGGTGCTCACCCACTCTGGCAGAGCCCCTGGGAGCGTGGTGCTTAGTTTACTCCCCTGTTTAGCGGGACAGAGCCAGGAGCTGCGTGTGTGACACGGGCCGCTGATGCTTGCCCCACTATGAACCCTGATCACTTCATCTCTGAGGCTTCTGACAGCTCTGCCCTCACGAGGCCATGTGGGGATGAAGGCAGACAGTGAGAGGAGATTGCTGAACATCCAGGATTCACTCGGTCACATAGAACCTGGGAGAGGAGTGTGGTTAAATCAAGCTGGGAGGGCTTCTGGGAAAAGGCAACAGCAGACCCAACTTGAAGGACAAGGCCAGGCAGAGGGGAGAAGGGAAGGGATTCCAAGTGGGAGCCTCAGCAGGGCAGAGTTGTAGAGGCGGAAACAAGTGGGCTCCTTTGTGACGAGAGGAGGGCAGCTGAGGCTGGCCTTTGTTCCTCCCTCCATCCAAGGGGGTTGAGTGGGGGGTGTGCACTCCTGGGCAGCTCCTGGAGGAGGGGCCAGAGCAAAATTCTGGGAAGGGCCAGGAAGGAGAAACCCATGGCCCGGTGATCAGGCGGGGCTGTGAATAAAGCGTTCCTGCAATATAAGGGGTGGACAAGCCTCTTCCATATGACATCGTGATTTGTACCTTGCTTCACACACGTTCCTTTTAAGCCCCATGAAGCCTAATTGTTATTCCTATTCCACCAACAAGGACGCCAAGACCCAGAGATGAAGCTGAACCAAGAGGAAGCAGGGACTCCCTCACAGAGGTCACCCAGAAGAGTGGGACTCGGAGTCAGATTTTTCCACACGGCCATCACTCTGCTGGGCGTGGATGCCTGAGAGTCCACCCCACTGCCGCCCACCAGCTCTGGTGGCAGCAGTATGGGCACCACCCAGGACACACAGCCGGACATGGCTGGCCTGGGGGTTATGCGGGGGGCCTGGGCTGAGGTGACAGGCAGACAAAGGCCTGAGGCGGAGGGTGGGATGGGCACAGCCAGGTTGCCAGGTAGAAACGCCCAGGATAAAAGCTGCTCTGAATACCGGCTGCATCCCGCTGCTGCAATCAGCCTCGACACTTGGTTATTACGAGGAGTAAAGGCGGCCGGCGGGACAGCTGGAGCCTTGGTGACAACATTTAAGGCATTTGTCAGAGCTGTGGGACACGGGCTGCCAGGCGCTAATGGCTTCTGCTTGCTGCTGCCAAGTGAGAGGAGGGCGGGCCGGCGGAGGCGGGCTTGCTCCTGCCTGGGCCCCGTGCCCACCCCATGCTGCGCGGCTGCGCCACGACAGGTAGGGCCCACCTGGGCCTTCCAGATGCCTAGCAACAGCCACAGAGCCACGGCCCCAGCTGGGGAGCACGGGGAGCAGCCGTGCAGCACGGGGCATCTCAGCCACCTCCTCCTCCATTCAGGCTGCAGCCCCGCTCCCCTCTTTATCATGCCATCTTCCCGGAAAGGGACCCCTGAAGCCTAGCAGGCTAAGGCCACCTCAGCGCCCTGGGTTGGACTTTGTGTGGGAGGCCCCCAGGGATGCAGCCACAGTGGACTCATATCCATCCTGACAGGCTGAGTTCAGTTTTCCTACTTGTGAAATGGGAAAATGACACCATCCACCCAGGGAGCCTGGCTGCATCAGTGAGAACACGGGAGAATGCTGAAGCGCTGGCCACGTGGAGCCCAGTGGCACTTGGGCTTATTAGGAATGGATGTAAGAGATCAGATGTCACCGGGGAGTGGGGGGTGTGGACCCTACGGCAGCTCCCGGAGGAGGGGCCAGAGCAAAGTGCAGGGAAGGGTCAGGGAGGAGAAACCCATGGCCAGGTGATCAGGCGGGGCTTTGAGTAAAGCGTTCCTGCAACATACAGGGTTGGCGAGGAGCTCCTGGCCTGGAAGTACACTTGCAGGACCTGGCACCAGCACGGTCTATGCGTCACACAGACCTGCCACAGGCCAACCCACTGAGTGCTCACTGTGTCCCAGCACTGTCCTTAATCCCTAGAGCAGTCCCTACAAAGTAGGTCCCATTCCGACCCCATTTTGCAGATGAGAAAACTGAGGCTCAGAGGTGGTTACAGTTTGTCTGCAGCTCTCTGAGGGCAGTGTGGGGGGTTGTCCCATGGACCATGTAACTAAATCCCCCGCCCCTACTCATAGATTCATCCATGAGCTACCTTGAGTCCCCTCTGAGAACCTGAGACCCCTCTGAGGGGCCAGAGGGGCCCTTTGGCTGGCTGTGGACCAGAGGGCAAGGGATGGGGGAACACCATGGGTTGGGGGAGGGATGAGGGGGCAGGAGACTTGGGTATGCCTGAACTCAGCCTCAGCTTTACTGCATGACATTGCTCTTGTCATCCTAGGTGGCCTTAGAGTTCTTGTCCCTTTCTCAACGCACAGGTTGAGGCTTGGGGAGGCCCCAGAAGAAGGGTCAGAGTTGTACGCTCTGCCCAAGGTCACCTAGCTAGCTCTGGCCCCCAGGAATCCTCTTCCACCTGTGGTCAGCCCCTGGAACTGCTGCCAGGCTCAGCCTGGGACCCTCATAGTATCAGGGTGGGGCTGGGGTGCTGCTGTGGGTTTGAGTTCACTAATGTTGAGCCTTGTGACCCGTGGGGGGCAGCTGTGCTTGGCTCTGCGTAGATTCAAGATGGTCCCTGAGATAACAGCCTGGAGGGGTAGAAGGTCAGGGCAGACCCATCTCTCAGAGGAGTAGACCTTGAGTCCTGGGCTGGCCATATAGGCCCCATCCTTCCATGCTCATCAAGACAGAACCTCCGCGAGCCATCCTCATCCTACTTCATAGGTGGTAAAATCAAAGGTCAACGAGAGGTGGGACTGCCCTTGGATGAGGGTGAGCAATGATGTTAAGCACAGAACTTATTCACCACCCTTGGGTCTGCTTCCCTTCCCTGAACCCCCAGAGCCCGGTGCTCTCGGGGCAGGGACGGTCTTTGTGCCCTAGTGTCAGCCCGGCCTCAGCCCACCAAGGTACTCAGGCCTCTGGGCCACCTGATTCCTAGCCCACCGCTCTGCCTGGCCCAGGGTCGGACCCTGGCCATGGGGGCTTCCCCTCCCTAGCACTCTGGAGCCTGATGTTGTTCCCCTGCCCCCAGAGCCTCCCATAGGACTCCCCCCACAGGAAGGGGGATTAGATGGACCCCTGTGACGGGGGCCTTTTGGGCCTCCGACGAGAGGTCTGCCAAGCAGGAGGATGGTAGGGGTCTTCGGCTTTAGTAAGGGGTGGGCAAGGAAGTCACTTCGTCTGACTTGTGGTCAACACCTTTGCAATCCTGGGGGTGGAGGACTTGACTTGGAATTAGAGAAGGAGGTTGTGCGTGCATTTGCATGTGATGTGTCCACACGGACACACGTGTGAGCCTGCGAACATAGTGCAGGCATAAGATATCACATGCATGAGAATACGTGCACACATGGGCATGGGAACACGCATGTATATGCACACATGCTAACGTGCTCAGGAGCATTTGCACATGGTAGGTGGGTCCTCACCTACATGTCCTGAACGCACCTCCTAAGGCACAGGTGGGGCAAGGCTGCTTCCTGGTGTGGCTAAATGTGGGGTGGCTCACCGGCCCTTGGCTCCCAGACCCATAGGCCCTCCACCTGCCAACACTGCCTGGCCCGGTGGACCCTTCTAGCTACTATACTGCCTGCCTCGTTCACGCCTAGTGGTCCCCTCCTCAGATGTGGCCTCAATTCATCCACGGGCTTATCTTCCTCCCAGCCCTCACTCCTGCCTGTGATTACTTTGTTCTGTGTTATCCTACCCAATTAACACTAGAGTATGGAATAAATGAAAAGGTGACCCAGGGCCCCTCTTGTGCCGGCTGCCAGAGACACACGATGAATCAGACCAAGCCCCACGCGCGCTGAGTTCACAGTGGAGGGAGGGGCCTCCCCTTGTCTCCATGCTTGCCTCGTAACCCCAACCACAGTCACAGTACAGCCAACACCAGGCTAGACATATACCTGGACCAAGGAAATCTCGCACATCAGTCTCCAACCAACTGCCCACATGTGACCAACACAACAATGGGGGCGAGGCTGGTGCTACTGGTCCACGTTTCGGAAGGAGGCTCAGAACAATACTCTAGGGCCATGAAACTGGCAGGAGGAGGAACCGGGGCTTATAGCTAAGTCTGTTCAGCTGCTGAGCCCAGGCCTGCAGCACCGCAGCTTGTGTGGGCCACACCGATGTGACCCCCCCATCCCAGTACTGCTGTCAGCTCCTGCCTGGCTGTAGATGGGGGTCTGAGGCCTGGGGAGGATGGGCATGCTCAGAACTGGGAGCCCAAGTGCCAGCTCCCAGACTCAGCTCTTAGGAAAGGTGGGAGGGGCTGAGCGGCACCATCATGAGTCTCCCCCAAACACCATTCCATTGGCAGCTAAACTTGGCTTCCATGGAAAGCTGATCTAAACATCTTATCTCCTATAGTTAGAACACAAAGCTCTGGGTCTCCCTTTTTCCTTGGGCTACCAGGAGGCTCAGGGTCAACCTGGAAGCTCACTTAGACCAAGTACCTGGTCCTGAGGTTGCTTACCTCGGCTCTTTGGTCTCAGCCTTATTGCTCATATTCTATATTTCATGGAGAGCTGCTCAATACTTCGTCACATGAATTGGGGAATAAACCAAATTATAATGTACTCCCCACTCTGCCCCTCTCTCCTCTTCCAGGAGGCAGTAGACCCATGGGAAGCGTCACTAGACAGGGGTCAGGAGGCCTCACTGCTCTGTGGGGTGTTATGCCAGCCTCAGTTTCCCCCTTCCTGTACCCTTGTCTTTGCCTCCCCGCTGCCCTCACTCGCTCTTTGAGGCTAGAATGACTGAAGGCGGGCAGCAGAGCCCTGCTCTGAGCCATCATGAGCAGGCACAGCCGTCTCCCTGGAAAACGAGAGGCTTCTTATTGAGATAACGAATCGCTCCATTTAGATCCAAATTAACCTCCCCCAATTACCCCATTTTCTACCACATTTCACCAGATCGAAATCCCCTCCTGCCCGCACAGCTATGCGCCCCACCCCTCCTCACTCCCAAAGGGTCTGGCTGCGTCCACCAGCCCCAGAAGGGCCAGCAGTTGCGCCCTCCCTCCGATGGCCACGTTTTTCTTTCTTTTTTAGGGGGCGGTGGGGGGGGGGAGATGAGAAGCTTGATGCAGCTGCTGCTCTGAGGAGTGGGAATTTTATTTTATTTTTTTAGCTCATTCTTTGAAATAAGGATGCAATATGGGATCAATTTTTGATGACAGTGAAGTAAAAGGGGAAAATAGTAGCAATTTTCTCTTCTGAACATGTCCTATTTAATGGAAGGATGTCACGGTGGAGTTTTATCCAGAGGAGAAAGAGGGACACATGGTCAATCAGAGATGCCTGGCAGGATCTCAGCCTGGGGGTGGCGAGGCACCCCCTCCCCAGCCTCCCATTGCCCCCTATTAGGATGGCTGCCAGGTCCCAAGACTCGGGGTGGAGAGAGACTGAGGCCACAGGGCTCCATGTCACCTTCTGGGGCCCAGCTGCTGTGGATTGAGATGCCATCTCCCCTGACCAAGCGCAGGGTGGACCTTCCCGGCCTGTGCTCTGCAGGTCTTACTCAGCCTGTGTCAGGATTCTAGAGGTGGGACCCCAAGGAATCGAGGTGAATTGGGGCTATAAAATCCTACCCAGCCGGTGCTGCTGCTTTCGTGTTAAACCGAGGGAGCAAGGGGGCGGAGCTTTGGTTGGCCTGGAGTTGGTGGGGATGGAGAATGGTGATGGAGACGAGGAGGGAGGGGATGGGACACCCAAGGATGGGAAGAGTGTGATGCTGAATCCTGACTGGCCAGGACTGGGGCAGTCATGGCATCCAGCCGTCTGCTCTGGGCTCAGGAAGGAGAGGTGGGGTGAGGACGGGTGGAGAGGTGGGGGCTGTTCTCAGTGGGGGTGTTCTCAGGGGACACTGCAGGAAGAACTGTCCCTCCAGCATGAGAGCTGAACTGGAGTCAGACATGGGCGGTGTGGAGTCAGGAGGCCTTCAGTGAAGTAAGATCTGGAGAAATCTTGGGACCCCTGCTGGGTGGCAGGGAGACTGACCCTGCTCCCCAGCTCTAAGTTGCCCCAGGTGAGGTTGAGCTCCCTAGGCTGGATGGACCGCAAGGACAGGGGCCTGGCTGCTGGGGCCACATTTCCACCGGAAAACACATTCCCGTAGTCTGTTACTCACCACAGTGCCCTTGGGGCACCCCCACAGTGTGCACCCTGGACAGCCTTGGCCCACCCTTCCAGGCCCCTCCGGCTATGTCTTCCAAGGCCGCCCTCACCTTGCAGTACAGGGACTGGGGACATCAATGAATTAGAGCCGTATCTCAAAGGCCCAAGCAGCTCAGCCATCGTCATCTCATCGCACACCGCAGACACCTGCAGTCACTCCAGGCAGCTTGCGACCCGCAAACACAGCACACGGTCACTCCAATCCCCCACGTGTCCACACAGAGCCCATGGATATGAAGACTCCCAGCCACATGCCCGAGCAAGCATGCCCCTGCCTAGGCGTGGTCCTTACGATCAATGACTTCGGCCTCACACAGTGAGAACACCACCCTCTCTGCAGCCTTTTCCCACCCACCACTCATAGATCCATGACACACAAGCAATCCAAGACCCCAAGTAACCTTCCAGAGTCCTCACTGCAAGGTCAAAGCATGCTGGCAAGAACAGGCCCCACTGCCTCCTCCAGGGTACTCCACAAAACAGAAACCCAAATGTCTTCAGACCCTGGGAGGGGAATGTAGAGGTGGCAGGCCGGACCTATGGTTCCAGCATCCGCCTGTCGACAGATGTTACCCAAAGCCACACCCGCCACCACCCTCCCCTCCTCGGCTGTGGCTGGGGCCTGCGAAATAATTAGCAATTCTGCTCAACAAAATGCCGGCCCGATGGGATAATAAACTCCAACATCTGTCAGAAGAGTGAGCTCCTATAGAATTGCCAAGAGAAACATTTTTCTCCTCATTCAATTCACATTTAAATCGAAAACAACCCCTCCAAGTCAGTGCCAGGCTGGCGACGCCGGGCTCCGGGAGCCCACAAGCTGTTCCTGGGCCTGCAAAGAGGCTCGGCCGAGTGGCGATCACTCACTCAAATTAACAGATCATTTTATGTAGAAATGAAGAGAATTTGTAAGTGACGGATGACTCGAGAGCCACTGAGGAGGAGGGGGAGACAGCCATCAGCCCTGCTGCTGTGCTGGTGGGAAGCCCTGTGTCCCTCCCAGCAGAAAAGCCTCCTGGAGAGCTCCCCATTTTCACAGCCACCAGTGTCAGGCAGGCCAGGAATCATGGTGACATTCTGTGGTGGTAAACTGAGGCTCAGTGAAATGCCCGAGGTCCCCAGTTGCTGCTGTCTGTCTGAGAAAGAGCCAGGCCCATTCGGAGGGAGCCCAGCTAGGTCTGGCTCTGCCCCTACAGCTGTCCCTGGGCCTGCAATTCCACCTCTGGGCTGCAGGAGGTGCTAAGCAGGCTTGAGTCCCATGTGAGTCCAGGGTTGGGTCTGGCTACCGACAGCCCGCGATTCATCCAATACAATTACACTCTTGAAACAGGATTCCTGGAGACTTGAGTTTTGGATCTAGGGCCTCAGCCTCACTGTCTATACAATGAAGGATAGAGACTTGGACCACTCAGGGCCTTCTCAGCTATGAGGGCCTCTGACCAGGTACCAAATACCAATGAGTGCTGATAAGTAAGGCCCAGTACTGGCCAGACCCCTCCTCGGGGTTTCCAAAGTGCCCACATGTCTTCCATCGCATCCTCCTCAGGGCTCCTTCAGTGCCAAGGTGCCCTCATCAGGGGCTTCGCTGTTGTCCTGTAGTCTCCCAGCAGACTGCGCTCTCTGAGGCAGGGACAACGCTGTTTTTCCCCATCCCAGCGGCCCGCCCTAGTGTCAAGTTCTTGGTAACTATTTGGTAAATAAGCAAATGAATAAATGAATATCTGGCTGTGAAAACACTCAAATGCATGAGACGGAGCTCGATAAATGTCTGATTACCAAGAGACACTCTCACACTTCCATGCTTTTGCACACAATACTCCCTCTGCCTGAAGTGCCGTTCTCTTTCCTCTCCGCCTGGGCGATTGTTTCCTGCCTCCTGGTACCCAGCTCAGTTGCACTCGGCACTAGGCCTTTTGCTGCTTAGCCTCTCATAGCCGTGCTTACCGTGGGGCAAGCACGAGGCTGGTTTACAAGGCTGGCCACCCTGCCAGGTTCTCTTGAATCGTCCTGTGTGCCCACTTCAGGCCGGGGCTGGGTCTGTGGGGGATGAGGGCATGGCCTCTCAATGAGAGCTTCCCAGTTGGGGATGTCAGGAGCCGCTGAAACAAACCCAGAACCACCCCTGGAGGGTAGAGCAGGTTGTAGAGGGGCAAGGAGAGAGGAGACAGGGCCAGCGGGATTGGGAAGGAGAGAGAGTCCGGAAGGCAGGGCGAGGTGAGACGGAGCTGGGAGTTGGGGCTGGTGACAGACGCCTCTGAGGCTTTTACTCCTCCTGCGGACCGTGTTTGTGCATGAGGCCGAGGGAAAGGTTTCTGCTCCCCAAACTGTTACGATGGTGAGCGAGAGGTTCCATTGTGGGGAAACGCTTGATCTGCCTGCTGATCAGGAGTCCTGCCGAGGGGACACTGACAGGAATGGGGCATTCTGCAAACCCCAGCCCTCTGTCTTGGACCCCACGGGGTCTGCAAAGGAGATGGAGGAGACCGCTGCACAAGCTGTGGGGCCACACGAGACTTAGATGGGATCTTGGGAGACTTAGGTCCCAGCTACAGCTGCTGAGTGGCGTCAGGCAAGTCCCTGTTCCTTTCTGTATGTCAGTTCTTTCATGGAAAATAGAGATATTCATTTTGACCTGCCCGTCTGTTGGTGCAGTGGTGCGAGAATGGGGGAGGGCCGTGACAGCTGTGATAGGGCCACATACCAGGCGAGAAGGGGTTTCCGGGCAGGAACGAGTATGTGCATGTGAGTCCGCCTGGTACACACAGATATACACACGTGGGCGTGCGTGGGCCGAGATGCACGCTTGTGCATATATTACCTGCATGTGTGTATGCACGTCTATCTGCAGGCACTCACACGGGGGCATGGGCCCTGCGTGTGACAGGGAGGTGGGACATGTGCACATGGGTTTTATACACATGCATGTTTGTGGGTGCCTAAAGCACGCTCACATGAGTGCCGGTGAGACGGGCCATGTTGGTACAGTAGGAACCTTGGCAGAGCTCGCCCTTCCCTTCTCACCTCCAGCTGTTCCCACTCTTCCAGCACGGCGCACACGTTTCACATACGCCCATGCATGTAGGCTCTGCCACGGAGAGCGCAGGCCCGACCCTTAGCCCTACCTACGGGCATGCATATCCATCAAATGACATCCTGACATGCATATGGTGCGTGTTCCAGCCACACAGACAACCCTCTGTGAGCAGACACACCCTTCACTTGTGTTTCGGCCTTAGACAGGCCTCACCACCTTTGCTATGAACCCTAAAGGGCCCGTGAACTTCTCTTTTGCTGACACCAACAGTTGCTCAGGGTGGCCTGGGGCTGGGCAACCCAGGAAGGTCCAGGGTTGCCTGCTGTGCCCACCCTGCACCTCTTACCACCGCTCATCAGGCCCTGCTGGGCACAGGCAGGTGTCTGTGGGGCTTGGGGAGGCTCCTGTCTACTCAGCCTCTAGCAAGGGCAGGGCTGGGCAGTGGGGAGGGGAGACCCCACAGAGCCTCAGGAAGCTGTGTGCCAGGTGGGGAGAAGGGGTCAACCCTGAGCCAGGAGGAAGGGTTGTCTCCTCCTGCTCAATGCCTTCATTCCTGCTTGCACCCCAGGTTTGCACATGTGGGTGTGGGGGGTGCTGACACCCCTCCTTGCCTCTCTGCTGTATTTGTCCTCTGACACTCCTCTGACGTCCCATTACACGTTACTTGTCTATGCTTTGCCTCCCATCTGGTCCACAATGTCACAGAGGGCAGGACCAGGTCTGTCTCTGTCACTGTGGAGTCCCCAGAAATCACATAGAGCCTGGCACACAGCAGACACTTGGTTGTACTTGGGGAATGAATGATGGGCGGAGCCTGGCATGATGCAGTTCATGGTACACCGAGATGTGCTTCGGTGGGAGGAAGAGCCATCCCTCACCTTCCTCATCACTGCCCACACCAGCTTTAGAAATTAATGGGCCCTGTGAAGCCAGCCAGGAGATGGCAGTGCAGTGAGAGGCAGGACCACACTTTTGCTCGTATTCATTAGCCAGAATGGGCTGTACCTCCCTGCCTGGCGGAGCACGCACAGGCTCCTCCCCTAGGATCACCCCCACCTGCCACCCCCAGAGCCACAGAGCATCTGCAAGGGAAGTGGGCACTGACTAGGGCTGGGCCAGGCCATGACACAGGCACTAGTACACAGTTGGTGCTTAACATGTATATAAAATGAAGAACACTCATTCTTTTCTCAAGAGGCTGCCAGGGCTTCCGTTGCCTAGGGTCTAATCTTTGCGTCTGGTGTCCAAGGCCTCCCACTGCCTCTTCCACCTTCCTGGTCCTGCACCGCCCCCACCCCTGCTTGTGCAGTGCCCCTATCTGGCCTGCTTGCCCTCTTCCTGCCAACTCCCCAAATCCTGCCACGGCCCCACCCACCTCCATGGGGATGTCTCTCTGGGTGTTTCCAGGACCAGTCAGGGTGGCCTCCTGGTCTGGGAAGCAGGACACATGCAGGGAGTGTCAGGGGGAGTACTAAGGGCAGCCTAGGAGGCGAGTGGCAGAGGAGCCCTTGTTCTAGCACCTCAGGGCCAATGTCCCCATCGTAGCCCCTGCTCTGCGGCATTTGGATTCTCCCATGAGGGCCATCTGTGTCCCCTGCCCACTGCTGCAGCAGGTGGGAGAACGAGGCGGAGGGGTGAAGGGTGGGCCCTGTGGAGCCGTGGGCCCTGCGAGTGGTACCCCTGCTCCCTCCCTGGGCTCAGGCCTGGCTGGAGGCTTGAGTTCCTCAGCCTCGGGGGTTTGGAGGCGGCCTGGCTCCTAGGGACGGGAGAGGTACAACCTGTAGTAGGGGCATGTCAGGATGTGCCTGGACGAGGCTGGGAGTTTGTGGGGGCTTCCTGGACTGGGCCCGGAGGCCCTGAGATAGAAGCTTTGCCTGAGGAGGCGTGGGGCAGGTGACAAGGACATGGGGAGGAGGTGACGCAGTCCTGTCTCCTGGGCCAGGGAGGGCCTATGGGCAAGGAAGTCTAAGCCCAAGTTCTGTAGGTGTGGAGCCAAATAGGCTTAGGCTTCAGCAAGAGGGATCATGGTCTGACACAAGGAAGAACTTCCAGACATTCAGTGGGCTCCAACTCTGAAATGGGAACCAGAAGACACGGTGGCAGCTCCTTCCAAAATCAGGGACAGGCTAATGGGCCACTGAGTGGGGGGGATGGGCCAGACCCCCTCCAGTTCCACAATTAGAGAAGCTGTCTGGTTCCCTGACATCAGGACCTATGTCCCCAGCATCCTGGGGGACCTAATCTCGTGAGCCAGGACTTGACCTTGTGTCCCTGAGCTGAATTGCAAATTTACAAATGAGGCATCGGTGACCCAGTTGGTGACCTTGAGGCCTGAGCTGCATCTCACCTGATGAGCGTCCATGAGGGGCACTTTCCCAACCTGAGACCAACGGGTTCAGGAGTGACTCCGAGGCTGCTAGAGTGAACGGAAAACCAGGGCTCCTGTTACCCAATGCAAATGTGCGGTGATCTTCATGAGGGATTCTGCGGGATTTGGTGGGAGTGCGTGCAGGGGCTGGCGCCATTCCTCACATCTGACAGCGACCCCCAGGGTTGGATCCCTCTGAAATGTCCCCCCCGCAGAGCCAGGCAGCCAGGGAGGGTGACACAGCGCAGGGGCCACCCTGGGTCCTCCATGAAGACCCAGAAAGGCCTGACCTCCACTCCTTGCCTGCCATACCCCTTCCACCCATCTCACCTTCTAAGAGGAAAATCGCAGGGAAGCAAACCTTGGGGGGAGAAAGGAGAATGTTTTTAATTAAAAGTTTAAGAGAATTCACATCCCGAAGGGAGTTGAAGCAAGAGAAGGCGGGGAAACAGTGGGGGTAGTGCAGGGGGACAAAGGAAAGTAGGGCACGCCAGCTGAGGGCTCTGAGCCCAATCCTTCCAGCCACCCAGGGTCCATGGCGGCAGCAGGCATGAGCCACTGAGGGCTCTCCGCGCAGATGAGGCCTAAGCAGCCTTTGGTTTTCCATCTGGGACCGGGTGGGGGCCGGGTGCTCAGCAGCACTGCTCCCTCTGCCTGGTCCCACCTCCTGCTCCCAGGGAGGAGGATGAGGCCTGGTGCCTCCTGGCTGCAGCTTCATGCTTGGTCAGAGCCAAGGCCTGGGGCACATGTGACCCACTGGGGGCCTCACATGTGCCCTGTCCATGGTCCACTGTCCCAAGCAGTCCCCACCTTACACCTGGACCAGACCCTGGTGTGGGTGGGGGTGGCTAGGGGTGTGGTTGCTCAGCACGCCCTCCTGTTGTGGGACCGTCTAATGGGTAGAAGTGGGCAGACACGTGGTGATGAAGCTCACTGTTAACCAAGCGCTTGCTGCACACCTGGCTACAGGCTTGGCTCATCATGCATGGCCACGTGTGCAGAGCAGAGGCCATCCAGCGTCCTCCCTACTCACCCCAGCCTGCTTATCACACACATGCCCACCATGGGCAATGGCACTTAGTAGCTCACTAGTCTGAGTGCAGCTTGGACCTGAGCGGTCCCTGGGTATGTGCGGGTGTGTGAAGGTGCTACCGGGGCAGGACTTGGTCAGGCCTGTACCATCCCTCCTTCCTCGTGACGCCCTCAGGACTTGTCCACTGACCTCTACCTGCTCCGGAGCCCCTGGGTCTGGGATGTGTGTCGAGGGGACCTTGTGTATATCAGAGCTTGGGGGGAGGGCCTGTATGTAGGGGGTGGGGCCAGAGCTGACTTGTGAGGTGGTCCCATGCCCAGAAATCTTCCTCCACTCTATCCTCTCCTACCCTTCCCTGAGAAAAGGAAAAAACCAGGGGAAAATATGACACATGCAATATTTTGCAAAATGAGCTAATTACATGGCAGTCACACCGGGAGATGAGATTAGCAGAAGAATATTTGATAAAAGGAGGCCTAGCTACGCACATGGGTGGTGGGGAAAGGTCAGTGTCATCACTGAGACGGTGGAGCCTGGCACTTCTGCCTGGGCCATGGGGGCAGCAGTGCCTTCACTCAGCAAGGTCATACAGCTCGGTCCCGGGCCATGTGGCAGTCACAATCTCAGGAAAAGCAGCAGGCGTGTGTGTGTACCGAGGACACCCACGTCCAAAGGCACGCACCATGGGATAGATGCAGACATGTGTCCAGGAAGGGGAAGAACACCACACTCTCTTATGCTCCTCCCCTACCCCCGTCTCCTGCTGGCGTGTGTCTTGGGGTTGGGGCTCGAGCTTGTGGTGGGGGTCCTGCACAGGAATATGCAGACGGAGGACAGGGGAGCTGCGGCCACATCACTAACTGGGCTGTCACCACTGTCCATTGGCTGAGCACAGACAGGTCCATGTTCTCTGCTTAAATGGCCGTTACTTGTGTGCTGGCCCTGGGAGCAGGCCCCTCCCACAGGGCGTGCAGGCATATCAGCGCAGGGTGCTCCTCCCATGTGCCGTGGTCCTGCTCCGCAACACGGGAAGACGCTCTGGGTCCCCAAAGCCCCCCAGTCTAAAACCAGCCCCCAGCAGGCCCTGAGGCCCCAGTGCCCCGAGTCAAGGGTCCAAGATGCAATCTCAGAAAAGCTCCAAGCAGGAAGGGGTAACCGATGCTAAGCTTGCATGGAGACACTGGGGTACGAGTGGGTTTGGGGGGAAGGCCACACCTCCCACCCCTGCGACTGCGAGCTCCCACTGCTGTGCCCCAAGCTCGCCTGGGTTCCCTCTGGGGAAGGGGCTAGCAAACAGCTAGGAAGGAAGGTAGGAGGCATTGCCCACTTGCTGACAATCCCTGTCTGTTCCCGCGCGTTCAGCCTTCTCGCTCTGCAGCCTGCTCCTGTCCAAGGCCCCTTGTCCCCATAAGTGCCACCTTCACCCACCCTCCTGTTCAGCATCAGTTATCCTGGACTCTCCCTCCCTTTGCTGCTATAGCTAACCCAGCCTGCGGCCTTGCCTGATCCTGACACACTCTCCCCTGACCTTACCCTAGTGCCAGCCTCCATCCCCTCCTGATAACCATGGTGGCCTCCACTTTGACCACACCTCTTCCCAGGGGCTGGAGTGTAACTCCACATCGCAATCCAGCCCTGTTCACCTCCCCCTCTGCTCCACACCGGACTCTGCCTGATTCTCCTCCCTGACCCCTAGGGCCGCCTCCGTGCTGTTCCCTTTCTCAGAATGCTGTTCCCCACCCTCCGAGAGGCACGCTCCTTCCCTCCAGCTTCAGCCTCAGTGCTACTTCTCTGTGCTTCCAGGTTACTGCGATGCTTTCCCATGAAATCCCAAAGTGAGATCAAGTGACGGGAACCTTCCCTGTAGCCCAAACGTCCACCTTGTAACGGGCACGTGTGTCTCTGAGCAGACCACGTCTCAGCTCTGACAATCCACTTGGCAATCCTGCCAGGTGGACTCTTATTGACCCACTTTATTAATAGGGAAACTGAGAGTCAGGGAAAGGAAATTGCCAGCAAAAGCCGTGCAGCTGATGCACCTGGAGCCGACAGCACCTGGCCCTTCTGCCTCTCGGTCCAGTTGCCTGGTCAATGCCCCAGAGGCCTTTGTCTCCTGCGTGGGTCACCCTCAAAGGCTACTTTCTGGAAAACCTCCTGATGAAGTGTGTGGGGGTCTCATTCTGAAAGTAAATAGGATTTAACTGCCCTAGTCCCCAAGTGGTGGGGCTGAAGGGCGAGGACCTGGGTTCTCTCCAGGCTCAGGGTAAGTCACTCCCCCTCTGGGTCTCTGACAGCCACCAGCCAGAAGCTGCCCATTTGTGCCCTCCCCAGGGCTACGGCTCCCTCACACTCCCCGGCCCATGCCTGCACAGCGTACCATGGGTGTTACCTTGCCTGGTTCAGGCCCCGGAGTCCCCCCCTCCCCCGGGAGCTCTGATCCACTGCCCCGACGCTGTCTCGCTGCCTGGCTGCCATCTGTCCATCTGCCTGACCACTCAGGCCTCTTCTTAGATTGCTGGATCTGATGACGCGAACCCGGGAGAAGAGGGCCGGGGCTGGGGTTCTGAGTCAAAAGGATTCTGCATAGCTGGCGTGGAAGCCACAAACTTAGCCTTCAAGAGCTTGAAGGCTGCTGCTGCCAGGAATCGCCTGGAGCTGTGCCAAGGGGAGACTGCTGGTCCTTCTGGAGCTCTCCTCCCTGCCTGGGGCGTCCTTACTGGTTCTTGCCCAGCCCTGGCCTGGCAATCCTGTGGGTGAGTGGGTCACTGGTGGGGAGTTACCCCCTTGCCACTCCACCCCAATGGTGCAGGGTGGGGCTGGACCCCAGGGCCTGGGTGGCTGGTGGATGAGGCCTCATCCCCTCGGCTATCTCGATAACTGGGTTCCAGCTGGTGTTGACACAGCAAACATGCTGCGATTCCCATTTGCCGAGGCACAGAGTGGGCAAACACAGGAAGGCTGGAACAAAGGGCCCGACAGCCGTGACCAGCCTCCCAAACAAGGGCCCCAATGCCTGTGCCGGGAGGCAGGAAGCATCGAGCAGCCTGGACAGTGTGGTCCACAGAGGTGGGAGCTGGGATTGGCCCCTGACAAGCTATCCAGAGAGGGGAGGGCTGGCATGAGGTCCTAAAGCCCAGGGTTGGTCCACAGACTGGCAGGAGCTAAGGGGCACAGGGTAGCCTTGCCCATGGGGCCCGCCCCATGTGATACCTCATGAGCACCCCTTCCTGAACTGGTGTCACCAAGGCCTGAGCATAAATTCTGATGACAGACCTGTGAGGCTATGCTGGTTGCCCTATTGCATAGGTAGGGAAACTGAGGCCCAGAGAATGTGAGATTTGCCAAGGGTGGAGCGGGGGCCACAGCACAGCAGTGGGTGAAACCTCTAATTCTTGGCCACCTTCTTACTTTGGGCCTGCTCACTGCATCCTTCTGAGGGGGCCTCATATGTGTGCTCTGCCCTCTCCTGGGGGGCAGTGCAAGGTCAGGACTGTGAAGGTTGTGGTCACTAGGCGACGTCTCAGCTAGACTCCCAGGAACGGCATCTGCACTGGGCATGGCTCATGCGAGCCTCTGCCCTACGCCCCACCTCACAGCCCATCTGCACACATGCGCTGCAGAGCCAGGCCAGCGGGCAAGATCCTCCATCATCACAGGCGCGTGCAGACACAGACACACATGTGCTCTGCCTTTGGCCTTTGAACTTTGTTGTGCCCTCTGCCTTGGATCCTCTGTCTCGCTTACTCTCCCCTGCCTGGCTAAATCACCAGCAACTTCCTCCGTACTCGTCCGCACCCACCCCACACCCCCTAGGCCTGGTCAGTATTCATGGGCTTACCACCATGGCTCCACACTTTGTGGCGTGGGTCACACCACTGTCACCGTGAGCAGACTGCACTCCTCAACGGGGGCCCGCAGATCTATCCCATGTCTGTACCAGGTAACCTAGTACAGGGCTCATACACACCAGCTGCTCAGTGCTCACGAAACAGAAGCAGAAGGAAGCAAAGGGCACCTGAGGTACCTGGTATCTCATGATGAGCCAGGGTCAACTGGCTCCTCTCCTCACCTCCCCATCCAGGGTTACTATGGCGCCTGGGGCTGGTCAGCCTTCAGGTGTGGGCCTGGAGAAGACAGCTGAGGGATCCATGAGGGGCCTCCGAGAGGCTTCGCACCACCCCAACGCCCCCCACCCTGAGGCTGGCTCTATGGCACTGTGCCTTCCCCACCAGCACCCCCATGGGCTCACTCTCCTCCAGGTGCCACTGCCACAGTGGAAGCATTGCTCACTGTGTATTTTAACCACAGAAAATCGGGTAGGAGAGGTGACTGTCTGCTCCCGGGTGCCTGCACTACAAAGGAGCCATGCTTACAGATGTGCAGAACTCCGGGGAGCCGTCCCTGCCTGGCTCCGCCCCATCCCCTCTCCCATTGGGTGGAAATCATGACGCACAGGCTACACCTGCTGGACCCCTTCCCAGCCCACAGCACTCATCTCAGCAGACTCAACCTGAGTCACTTCTGCTCACTCACTGCTAGGCTCAGGCTCCGTGTCTTCCTTTTTCCCTTTCTCCACCCTTTGGAAATTCCACCCACCTCCCAAGGCTCAGCTCAAACTCTACCTCCTCCAGGCTGTCTTCTTAGGCTTGCCCCTCCCATGTCAGCTGCACAGTGGGACCCCATAGCTTGTTATCTGTCTCCTGGAAGTCTGGGGTCCTGGAGGATTAGCCGGACCACTGGCTAGCCGTCTTAGATACACTCCACCCTCCTCCAACCTCACACATGAGGATTTTAGAACAAAGGGCCAGACGCTATTAAAATTCAATTAAATTCCTCACTTCTCTGATCCTAAATTAGACTGGTTTGTCCCTTTGGCACCTGCAGGCCCTTTTACTCCGCCTCCTAGCACCTGCCCCCGCCCCTCCACTGCTGGCTAGGACCGACTCTCAGGGAGGTAGGCAAAAGCAGCAGATCCTCCCTCGGTGCAGGCTTCTCTGGGGAGTGCAGTCTGGTGTGTCTCCTTCAGGCCCAGGGTTCGTTTTTCCATTTTGCTGACACCACCCCCCCAATGCCCTAGATTCCCCCTCCTGTGGTGGGCAGGGTGCAGGGGTGTTATAAAGAGAACTCAGGGTGATGGCTCCCAGACTGCATTTGTAGCCCCCTTCAACCCAGCAACCCTCTCTGGCTGTCCCTAGTGTCCCCTAACAGACCTGCCCCTAGGCCCTTGCTTGTGCTCTGCCCTCTCCTGGCAGACCGTCACTTTTTCCTCTCCCACCCCGGCTTCCTCTTTGTCCCCAGTCAGCAGGCTCTGCTTCCTCTTGACCCCTGGGAGCTCTGGGAGGGGCAGGCACACAGGCTGGGGCACCAGGGTGAATAGGGGGAATTGTGATCCTGTCTCAGCCAAGCAGTGGCTAGGGCTGGGATTGTCTCTGAGCCTCTGTTTCCTCATCTGTAAAATGGGAATTTTGCCCCACAGTGAGCAGAGACTACCTCCATGCCTAGGGCCAGGCTGGGGTCAGCAGGGAGATTTGCTGGATGACTGAGTGAGCAAGTGAACGATGGGGAGACTGAGTGGCATTCCCAGGGCATGCACCTGGCATCGTGAGCAGGGCCACTGGGCAGGGGGGGCTCGGACACACCCTCTTGGGACAAGACCTGGGTGCCTCAGCCAAGGTGTCCCTACAGGAGGTGGGCAATGCTGGTCAGGACAAGCAGGACACAGCTTCCTGGCCCAACACGTGGCTGCATTCAGCCCTTTCCCTCTGACCTTCAGTGGGAAGGTCAGTGAATTCCCTCTGAATTCAGTGGTGGTGGTGGGGGGGAAGGCTGGCCCGCCAGGCTCTGTGGGCCTCAGGGACATCGCACCCCAGACTCCTAGACCCTTTCTTTGGCTAGTGGATGCTGAGGAACCACCATAGCTCTTCTGACCCCTCCTGAGGCTCCAGCACCTTGAAGGAGGAGCCAGGAGGGGCCTGCTCCATAGTGGCAATGCCAGGGGCCAGGGAAGCCCAGCCCCAAACCTACAGGTGGGCCTTTCCTGAGGTCTGACAGGAGAAGCCAGGCCCTGGTCTGACTACCACTAGCTCGGGCAAGTGCAAGAATTGGAGGGAATGATGTGTGTCCCCAGGATCCTTCGACCATGCCACACCCACCACGCCCCTAACCACTTCCATGCCCTAGCCACGCCCCACCGGCGCTGTCTCCCTCTTCCAGGCCAGCTCCCTGCCCCGCCAGCTCAGCCTGGAGGCCTTTGAGGGGTCTCTGGGTTCTCATCGCCTGGGGAGGCCGTCCCCACATTCACATCCCCAGTAGCTGGGAGCAGCCTATCTTTGCCCAAGGCTAACACAGATTCCCAGGACCCTCGGGTATATGGGGAGTGGACAGAGGTCCCCCTTCCTTCCTGCACATGCGCAGGCCATCTCCTCTAAGGAGCTCCCTCGACCCCGTTCCGGAATGGTCACTCTCTACCACCTCATGCTTCCTGGTCTCTCCTGAGGGCTCACCACCCACCAAGTTCCTTTCCTTGAGAATTTGGCTGGCCTCTCTCTATAGACAGAGGTCCCAAGGGCTCCCACACGATAGGCACTCAACAGATACCCATTCACTAATTCCATGCTTGCCCATCCCTGGGGGCCCCAGTCGGCTCCTCTGGGTGGCACTGGCACCTTGCCAGGAAGCAGAAGCACTGTTTGGGTGAGGGGAGAATAATCAGCCATAAACGCTGCAATCAGGGAGAAAAGGCTGCTCGGGCCTTGGGCGCCCACGCACCTAATTGGCTCCACGTGTTGGCTGCTCCTTTCAAGAGCGGGAGAGTGGAAGGGTCAAGATCTCTTAACGTTCGTAATGGAGGCAAGGCAGAAGCCACTGCCAGCCCCCCCCCCCCCCACACACACCTTTTAATTGCCCAGAGAAGGGTGGGCGGAGGCAGCCAATGCTACAGAATCTCCATTGCTGTGCCTTTTAGAGTGAGAACCCAGAGCCACAGCCCTGGTATCTGTTCTCCAAATGTTCAAGTGGCTGCTGCTCTGGGCCAGGCCTTGGCAGTGAGTGACACCCATGATCTTGTCCTCCCAGGGCTGATCTGCCTGTCTAACCCCAATGAATGAATCCATCGGTGGTTCTGAACTGGCCTCCAGCTGCCTCAATGCTGAACTTTCCCCCAAATCCTTGCTGCCTCCCCCAGGCCACCCCGAGATTGCTATTACATGGCTCCGCCCCCTTGAATGGAAGGGCTCTTCCTCCTGCTGGGGCTGCCCCATCCCGTCATACCTCTCTGAGGTCCCTGATGTCCCTCTGCTTGGGGGACTTCTTTCACCGTGGCTGCATCTCTCCGTCCCATCAGACCAGTGGTTCTCAACCAGGGGGGGACTTTGCCGCCAGGGGACATTTGGCAACGTTTGGAGAAATTTTTGGTTATAACTGGGGGAGTGGCGTACTACTGGCATCTAGGGGGAGGGCAGCCCCACAACACAAAACTACCTAGTGAAAATGTCGACAGTGCCCACACTGAGACCCCTGCATTAGGTGAAGCCTGAGAAAGAAAGCAGCGAGTGGGAGGCAGGCGGCATGTCCTCCCTCCTGACAAGGGGTGTCGTTGCCCCGCAGTCCTGGCCTCCTGGCTCATTCCCCTTGCTCCTCTGAACACCCAGCCCAGAGCCCAGTTCCTGAACAGACCTGGTCACACTGCCAACAATGCATCAGTTTAATTGGGTTAAGTGGCCATTAGCAGCAAAAACAGGGCGGCTCTGTGCAGAAGGGTTTTTAATTTTACTATTTAAATGATACTCGCTCCCCAGAGGCCACTGATGGTGGGAACACTGTCCACTGGAGCCCTCAGGACCAGGGCCACAGCTGCACCCCCATCCCATCCATCTGGGCCTTGCAGGTGTGGGCTGGGTGGGGTGCTCGGTGTCTTGTGTCTATCACACGAGGAAGAAACTGCAAGGGCAGGGACTTGCCCAAGGTCACTAGGTCATCCTAAAGCAAGCCTGTCAGAGGAGATCAGACCCCATTTCTCTGCGGACAGCAAATGCCATGTGGCCACTAGTGGTAGCACAGAGGAGAGCAGTGTCAGGGGCATTGGTGTGGGGTCTGAGCCTCACTGTCTGGATCTAAACCCTGGTTTTGCCATGAGACCTGGGGCCAATGGCTTAACTTCTCTGGGGCTCAGTTTCCTCAAATGTAAAATGGGGATAAGAGAAGTAAACCTTGGCTTATTTGCAGAGATCTGGAGTGTTCGGCTCATCTTAGGCCCGACATGTGGCAGACACTCAGAAAGACGCCAGTAATCGTGGGAAGAAATTATTTCTGCCATTTCAGGGGCAACATCATGAGCTCCGAATCTCTACAGAATCATCTGTGGGCACTGAAAAACACTGAAGCCCAGCCCCACCCCTACAGAAGCTGCTGTACCCGGTCCGGGGTGGGGCCTGGGCATCAGGAGTTAAAAGCTCCTCAGACAACTCCAAAGTGCAAACAGGGTTACAAACGCTGCATGAGGGCAAAGGTACAAAGGCCCAGCATCTGGAAATGTCCTGGCCCCGGGGACAATGCGAAGACCCTGAGGTGAAACACGAGCATGGTAATAAGGACAGAGTTTAAGGGCTGAGGTCTCTAGGTCCTGGGTCCCCAGCCCGGCCTCCCCACTGCCTCTGGCTCATCCGAGGTTGAAAGGCCCCTCCCAAGAGTAGACGTCTTGCCACCACTGTCCCCTCAAGAACCTGCTCTAGCCTGGCTGCTCTGGCCCTGGGCTTCCCATTCTCCAGGAACTAAGCCCACTGAGCCACAATGCCCTTGGCCTTGTCCTTGAGAGGAGGCCGGAATGCCCCACACTGGGGTCACTCCTCACCATATCCAAGGCAATGCCCCCTCCCCTGGCCTCTCCTCTCCCAAAGCCATGTGGCAGAGGTGCGAGGGATCATGCTGAAGGTGGCACGACCTTCAGGGACACAGTTTTCACTGTGGCCTTTATAAACGATGGCTCCTGGAGTTGTAAAACCAGAAGCATGGAGTGGAGATGGTCTCATGTCCCTATTTTACAGAGGGGGAAACTAAGGCCTAGACAGGACTAGAACGAGAGCTCCATGAGTACACACCAGAGCCAGCCTGCACACAATAGGCCGTTAGTGAATGTTGATGAGTACATGGAGGAAGGACTACAACCATGAAAAGACGACCTTTCTGAGAGAGGGGCTGCATGTCAAGACCCCAGCTGGGAGGACAGGAGAATCTTGATTTGGGTCCAACTCTGCCTCCGATTTGCTGTAAGAACATAGGCACCTCCCTCCTTTTCCTGGGACTCAAGACCCAAACGGTGCGGGTCCTGGCTCAGAGAACCCATCTCTCGTTAGAAAGTTATGAGAGGTCTCCTTCAGGCTCCGAAGCTGAGGCCCCGCAGGTTTCCCAGACCTGAGGATGCTGGTTGCCTGCGTTGCAAAGCCTCTGACCTGGCCGACTCCTGCCTGACTCTTGGTGCACAAACCACCCTGTGCAGCTTGGAGAAACTCTTACAAATGTCTGATGGTCCCTGATTAGGTGAGACAATGAACTTCTGCCCTGCATTGCTCAGTTCCCTCTTTGCAAACCGCAAATTAAAATTCCAGACCAGAGCAAGAGGATTTAAATTGGATTACTGGATGGGGTCCAGGGAGAGAGGAATGACAGAGTAGGGGGTTGGGGGGCCCAGACCCCTACTACCCCTCCCTCCATATGTACTCAGGCTGCAAACAAATGTGGGAAAGGAGAAAATGGCCAGAACTTGATTAAAAGCAAATGTAAAATATAATTAAGACCAAAGCTCCTCTGAACAATTAGGACCAAGGTGGAAGGAGGATGGTGCTCCCCTTCCTCTGGGGATACAGTCAGGAGCATCTTGAGGGCCGACGTCAGGGGCCGCGGCAGCAGGGGTGTTCACTGGCCGGGAGAGTGCTGGGAAGGTAGGGCTGCGGGCTCTGTGCTCACCTGAGGAACAATGTGGGGACTCAAGAGCCGGCTTAGGGTGCGAGGGACTGGATTCAAACGCCGCTGTGCCACACCCTGGCCTGACGCGCGGTACCTCTGAGCCTGAGTGTCCGCTCTGTAAAGCAGGCTCCCTCACAGGGTTGCTATGAGAAGGACGTGTGACAGACTCAGCACATGGTGACTGCCTGATCAGTGAGTGTCTTTTTCCATCATTCTTCCATCGAGAATAATTTCTATTTAGCGCCAACTGTGTACCAGGCCATGGATGGGCTGGGCTGCAGATGCAGTGGGAAGGAGACTGACACCTGCCCTGCCTCATGGGGCAGGGTCTGGCATGCAGCGCAGGGACAAGGCTGGGATCAGGACCCCAGGCCTTGGGCTCCCAAGCTGTCAGGTTGACTGCCTCTAGGAGTGGGGACAGGAGCTTGTGGAGGGACTCCAGCTCTGCTATTCTTGGAGGGGATGGGCAGGGGCTGGGTCCTGGGCTCCAGGTGTGGAAAACAGGTCGGGCATCTATCACTGCCACCACTTAGCATGCCCTGTCCCCCACTGAGGTGACTGGTCCTAAAGCCAGGGTGGGTAGCAGGCCTAAAGGGTGCTCCTTCCTAAATTAATCAAATGCTTTTGACACAAGTTCAAGGCTGGCAGCCTTCAGTTTGCGAACTGGGCAGGGGGTGGAGCACAGCTAAGCAAGGAAGTAGTAGGCAAATGGGGGTCTGGAATATAGGGGAGAGGGAGAGATAAAGACACAGAGAAAGGGAAAGTGTCCAGGTCACGTCCAGTTCTAGGCAAATGCAAAAAGGTGGGATATGGTGTGCTGGCTGGGGGAGATGGGGCAAGCAGATGTTTGCCCCAATCAGAGCAGACCGATGGGGACTGCTGTCCCAGCTGGAGACTTGGCTTTACTTTCTCCTCATGATAGTTCATTTCCCCAGTTGTCCCTGACCTGTGACTAGGAGATTCTGAAGGTCAAGTGGAGCCCAGTTCCCAGTCCTGTGGGTACATCCACATTGCGTGGGACGCCCTCAGGGTTCACCTCCTCTGGGCCTCTGGGCCTGGATGCCAGCCTTTCTTTATTCCATGATCCCAGGTAACACAGGGGCAGGCGGGGGACCCCAAGGGGACAGCAGGGCCCAGATCCTATGCAAAGGGGTCCTAGTTCTCTCCTGGGGCCTGGATGTGGTGGGCTGCATGGATGCCCTGAGTTGACCCTGCCAGGACACTGGTCTGAGCCTGGACATGCTTGTGTGCACTTGCTCATCTGTTGTTTTTTTTAAATAGTTTTATTGAAATATAATTCACATACCATAAACCTCACCCACATAAAGTATATAATTCAGTGGGTTTTTTTTTTAGCATATTCGGCGTTGTGCAACCATTACCACAATCGAATTTTAGGATATTTTCATCCCCCCCAAAAGAAACTCTATACCCATTAGCACTCACTCCCTGTCCCCTCCCTTCTAGCCTCAGGCAACCACCACTGTACTCTCCCTTTCTATGGATTTGCCTGTTCCACAGAAATGGGACGACACAGTAGGTGATCTTTGGTGACTGGCTTCTTTCACTTCGTGTGAGGTTTTCAAGCTCACCCACGTGGGTAGATCAGTACTCCATCCCTTTCGCTGGACTCATCTCTCTGACTGACAGGCTGGGGCAGCTGCAGTTGTGCCCCTGACCCGGAGGCGGTTTGGACCCCCTCCCTATTTACTGCACGAGCTGCCCAGGGCACTCTGTAGCTGTAGAAGGCCCTCCCCAGCTGCTCTCCCTGTGGTGGCTAGAGTACCAGGGGTCTGCTGGCTTTGGAGCGCTGGGCAGCGTAGCCCCGCAGGTTCTGTCACCTCGCAGAACCGCAGTACCTTGATGCTGACAGGCGCAACCTTGCTGGGTATACAGGGGGACCCCAAGGCCTGGGGATGGGGGGGGCAGAGGAACATTCAAAGTCACAAGTAGAGCAGGGGCTGCCACCCCCAGCATCACATGGCCACAGCTTTCTGTGGGGCTTCCAGGGCCCCTTCACACTCCCTCCCTGACACAACCTGCAATCCACCGTGCCGGGCATCCACAGGTCGCAATCCTGGCTAGGAGCTCACCCAGGGCACACGCACACACAGAGCAGAGGAACGGGAGGGGTGGAAACCGCCTGGGCCCTTCGTCATACCCACACCAGGTCCTCAAGACCCCAGGTCACCCCTCAGGTAGCCTACTCCAGATAAAACCATCCTGCTCCTGCCACAGCTGCCCACAGTCCACGTGGACACAGCCCTGCCAATGACGGCCCCACCTGAATCCAGAGGGCAAAAAGGACCTTGTGTTCACAGCGAGTTAGGACGTCACCCTCACAGTGCGGGGCCACTCCGCCAGGCCCTCGCTCAATCCATACAATTGCACCTACCTTCAGGGCCTGTACCTTCCTGTCCAGCAGGCTCTCGATGTCCCCTGCCACCTTCTCCACCAACTTCTGAGGCTCATTCTCCTGCACCTCAAACAGATTCCGGTTATCTTTGTAGATCTGGAAGGAAGCAGAAGCCAGGCGTGAGGCCAGGGCGGTCGCACATTCCCACGTCACTGCCCCTGCATGTCCTGGTGCACAGCACAGTCCAGTGCTCACCCCCACTTGACCCTGGCTTTGGCCAGAGAGAGCGTGGAGGTCTGGGAGTTGGGGCCAGTGCTCTCATGGGCTTGGAGGAAGGGCACGGTCCTGGGCTCCACAGTTTGCACTGCTTGTGGTTGGTAGGATGGGGTTATCACTGCTTTCCCTGGGACTCAGGCAGCAAGCCCCTGACTAGCTCAGAGTGGCTGAGAGCAGTAGAGGGGGAAGCGTGGGCTGGGTAGGAGGCAGGGCGTCGTGGGGGGAGACGGAGCCAATAAGCATACGTGCACACCACCACAAAGATGCTGTCACACCCACGCGTGTACACATACCTATACACCCATACATGCATCACACGCACAGCCACCCCTCCACAGGGCTCAGGCACCCAGACCCTTTTTTGCTGGCACTGCCCCAGGGCATTTGCAGAAACTGTAGCGGGAGCTCTGGGTGCCCTCAGGGTTCCTCTGTCATTCAGGGCACGGAATATGGGAGCAGGGACCGGGGAGGAAGCAGCACATGGGGGGACAAATGTGCCCTTCTCTCTCCTCCTTTGGGGGTGGGCCTGTGTGCATGTGCACACGGGACTGTAACGCTGGTGACCTGCATCTGCGTGTGTGAGCGGGTGTCATGGCTCAACACACATCATCTGTGCCATGTGCCTGCATGCTGGGGGTAGGATGCTAGGTCAGGGCCTCAGACAAAGCCTGGGGGCTTTTCGGTGGGTAGTAAAAGCAGATTCGTGTGGGTGTCTGTTCACAGCTGGGGTCTTGGGGGCGTAGGTATAGGCACTGTATACCCCTGTGTGTGTCTAAGCCTGACTGGGTCCGTGTGTCCATCCAGGTGACCCCAGGAGGTCCGTGCCCCAAACTGGGTCCTTCACCAGGGGTCGCATGCCGGGCTACTAGGCTGTGCTCCTGCCACCAGGCTGCAGAGGCAGAGCGATGTGGAGAGACAGAGAGGAGCTGATGGGGAGATAAGGAGGTGGGGGAGGCAGCTGATGAGAGACAGACAAGTAGGGAGATAAGGTCGGTAGTGACAGCAAGACTGGTAAGCCTCAGGCATCTGATGGGGGAGAAGATGGGGACCAGGTGCCTCCAGAGCAAGGGTTAAAGCTCCACACAAAGCACTCAGGCAATCTCCTCCTCCCACCCCCATCCCTCCAGGCTTCTTTTCTTCTTGTCCTTCTCTTAGAACAAAATAATTTGTGGTGAAGTTGCTCCTTCCCACAGAGCAGTGGCGATTAGAGGGCAGGCAGGATGGAAGCCCCAAGTGGATGCCAGGCCGGGCTGTTGCCTGGGACCCTGGGGCCCTGCCTCAGGACAGAGGCCCCCCCACGGGGACAGAGGTCAAGGAGGGGTCAGAGCCTGGGGATCACTGGGAGCCCGGTGCCCACGGTCAGGGAACCTGAGACTCAGAAACAGGAGAGGACAGGTCAAGGACACGTGACTGTGAGTAGCAAAGCCAGGTCCCCCATTCCCCCGACCCCTCCTGCCCAGGTTTCGGGACATTAAGAACACACCCTTCCCCAACCTTGGCTGCACCCCTGGGTGTGTGGAGCCCATTGTCTCAGCCACACCGGCTGAAGCCTTGGCTGAGAGCACCCTGGTCCACTTTTGCCAGCAGGGGGCGCAGCTGCCTGGCTTCTCAAGGCAGGGGATGGCGTTCCCATACCTGCCCTCGCCGTCAAGGTCATTGCCAGGTACCCCAATCAGGACTGCCCATGGCAGCGGCAGCCCCACATCTCAGCCTGCCGACAGCTCTCCTCAGGGAGCCCAGGAGTTCCTCCCCGCCAGACCCAGGGTGCTCCTTGCAGCCTGGCATGATGACTGGGCTAGGGCTCAGGGGCCTCCGAGAAAGTGGGTTTCCGGGTGGCAGGGTCACACCTCTGACAGGTGACACAGGGCTTGAAAGCAGGGACCCAGCCATGAGTTGCCCCATCCCTGAACCTCTGTCTGATCTATTAAGTGAGAAAACAGCCGTCCCCACTTCACAGGCCGACCGAGGACTACTGTGTAGCATCGCTAGAATTCTGCAGAAGGAACCGCAGTCCCCTTCGGCCTCTGCTCTCTCCCTGCTACCTCTCCCTGCTGCATCTGCACTCAGGATCCAAAGCCACTGGTTCCCACCCCTGGGCAGACAGCCTCGGCTTCCTGAGGTCTGCCACCTCCAGCTCCTCCCCTCTCCGCAGATCTCCCCGGGCCACCAGCCCTAGCCATCCTGTCCTTGTCTCCGACACCTCAGCCGGGGCCCTGGAGGTGACAACAGGGAAGCCCAGACGCAGGGACGCCACTGACAGGCGTCACAGCCACAGCCAGCTCCCTTCCCTCTCTCCCCAAGCACTGTGTGCATGGACCCTGGGCGGATGCATGTGCCTAATTCCATGTTCAAGAACAGAGCTCTGGGGCCAGCTGGACCTAGGTCTGACTCTGGTCCACTTCTGCCTGCAGCTCTGCTACCCCTTGGGACATGGGGCTGCATCTGCCATGCTTTCCTCCTATGCCACTTCTACCCAAGGACCCACCAGGACACCCTTCTGTTGGCCCCTGGTGCCAGCACACAAAGCCTCTGCAGCCCACTGACCTGGCACGCACCTGCAGGCCCCTGGGTCCCCAGCCCTTGCTTAGTCCTCCTGCCACCCCTTTGCTCACACTGTCCCTGCTTCCCCTCCGCCTTTCCCTGCTTATTTAAAGCCTCCCTAGAGCAAGGCTGGGAAAAGCGGCTGCAGGGAGTTCCTGGGGAGATGAGGGTAGGACTCCAGAAGCAGAGGGGCTGATCCCGCTACCAGCCAAGCCTCATCACTACACTCCGTGCAATTCTGCTCCGAGCATTTATTCCCAAACTTGAAGAGGAGGCCTCTGGCATAGGGGGCCCACGGGATAGGCGGGGGGTTTGGTGGGCCTGAAAGGGGCATGGGGAGGACCCAGGGGGATGCTGAAGGCCTGAGGCCCGTGAAAGGCAGAAGGGCCATTCTGGAGGGCAGGCGGGGGAGGAATGGTGGAACCAGCCTGAGCCACTAACCAACCACCCAACCCTGCAAGTAAAAACGGGCATGCATGTGAGGCTACTCTCTGCAGCGAAGGTGAACAGGCCCTAATCTCCGGAAAATTAAATCAGAAAGAAAATGGAACGAGAAAGATTTGATGCAGGCTGAGCCCCGCTGCTGGCTGTCTCCTCAAAGGCCCAGGCTCAGCTGGGGGCTTGGCTGGGTGCTCCAGCATCCCGGCCCCTCCCCATGCCCAGGGCACTGGGAAGGGAGGGCACAGGCAGGGTGCAGGGAGCTGAGCCCCACGATCTGCCCCCTGGGGGATTTGCTGTTCTCCAACCCCCTCTAGCCACATCTTGCCGTCTGGTCCCTGTTCTCAAAAGGAGCAGTTGCTGGGGGTCTTAACTGCCAACAGCCCTCATGCCAACAGGTTTCTCGAGAGAGAGCAGCAAGTGGACTAGAGATCGTGGGCTGGGCCTTCCTAGGCCAGCCTGCATGGGCAAGCACTGGAGGCCACAGGGTCTGGGGTTGGAGATGGGAGTCAGCTACTGGAATGGGGTACACTTCTGCCAGGGATCAGGGGAACTGTGGGAGGAAGCTAGGGAGCTCATGGTGGCTCAGGGACCCTGAGCGGGGCCAGGAGGGACGTGCGGTCACAGGGGACTGGTAGTGATTAGTTCAGGGACCCCAGCCAGTCAGGGCAAAGCTCCTGCCCTCAGCCCCACCAGGCTGCTGCCTCCCTTGTGCCTTTGTGGGGACGGTATTGACATAGCTGTGAATCACCCTCGAAGGTCACAGCATCGACAGAATAGCCGGGTACCTGGAGACCCCTCCCACTGAGCACGCAGGACAGACCCAGGACAGGCCGTACTTCCCTCACCCCGCAGCCCAGTTCCTGACTGGACTGAGGGGCTGCTCCCCAGGGGGTGCACTAAAACCCCCACCCAGCTGCTCTGGGGACATCCCAGGCCCCGGACTGTGTGTGTGGCGGACAGCTCCCTGGGGCAGGGGTTGTGGCCCTCCTTGGCCTTCCTGGTGCAAGACTTAGAGTAGGGTAAGGGGCCCTGGAGCCCCAGAGGACACAGTCGGTGCACAGGCAGGGTGTCAGGGGCCACCTGGATGCAGGCTTCATCAGCTACCGTCTTAGGTTCCCAGGTGGCCATGTCACACTGCCACCATCCTGTGGTGGGTTGGCTCCAGTTAGTCAGCTGTAAGTGGTGTCATGTCACAAGTAGGATTTGTACATTATGATGTTAGTTGTCACATTGTTGATAACTAACCTTCATATCAGTTAGGGAGTTCCTGGAATGAACTTTCTATTGAGGCGATCACAGACACCTACCCAGGCCATTATAGTGCGGCCCTGCACAGGCTATGATGGAGGACACAAAGGCAGTGTGGGAGCAGTGGGAGGGCTCCTGGCCCGGCTTCCAGGAGCAGGTGAGGATGTGCTTCCTGGGTCAGCGTCCCATTAATGGTCCCATCTCCTCCCCGACCTGTGTCCCTACATTCCTACTGGGACACTCCACATTCATGCCACTGGCTCTTGTTGGGGCTCTCTTGAACCTGGGGCAGCATAGATGGACCAGACCGTGTCCCTGGCTTCCTGGGACTCACCATCCAGAGGGGACAGATGTATGCTCAGTCTGCTAACAGCAGAGGGTGGCAGTGGGGAGAGGTGTGTGCAGTAGACGCTTGGGAGTGGGGGTGGCCTGCTTGGGTATGACTGGGAGAGGGGTCAAGGAAAAGACTGGGATGGTTTTTCAGGGGACAGGCCATCTGAACAGAGTTTGAAAGGCTGGGTGGGAGTCTGCCAGACATGGGGATAAGGGACTCTAGGTAGGAGTAATGGCAGGTACAATGCTGGGAGGAGGAAAAGCTAGTGGACTGCACAGCACAGGGGCTTGTGGTGGGCAGAAGGGAAGCTTAGCGGAAGGGAGGTAGATAGGAAGTGGGGGGGGTGTAGGGGTTCTCAGGGAAGGAGGAGGTGCAGCCTAGATCACAAGGTGAGAAGGCCCTGGTGGCTCTGTGGCCCCTTGGTCCCCAAGAGGCAGCTGCTAGGAGCTCTCACCAGCAGATTTCCCTTTGAAAAACTCACAGGGGCACAAAGCACCCGCCACCACCCCCAGCAACGCCTCCCTGTTTTTAAAGTTAAAGTTTAGTTGACTGTCATCCATTACCGCAATTAGTACATTATGTCTAATTATGCAATTAGTGTAAAAAGTGCACTTGCTGCTGAGAATGGGAAATTACGCTGGCTCGTTACGCTATAAAATCCATGTCATAAAAAGGCTCAATCTCTTGTTTTTCAAAAGACACAAAACCCAACACAAAACAATAAACCAAATCCTCCCAGTTGAGTTAGGGCCAATCTGTGCCAACTTCCTGTACTTTCCCCATGCAGATCCCCACCTGGGCAAGGCATGACCCTCCACAAAGGAGCCCTGGGAGCACGGTCCATTTCTGGGTGCGGTCTGTCTTTGCCCCTCTGAAACAGATGTGACTTTCTAAACCTACTTCAAAACCATGCCAGTCCTGATTCTCCATCCATTATGCCAAACCTGACTTGGAAAGAGGCCTCCAGCATGAAGGCCTGTGTATTTCAGGTGAGAGCGGTCCTGGAGCAGCCATGGCCTCCACCCGGCTCCGAGTGTGAGAGGTCCTTTCTGCAAGGTTCCTGATAGTGCCTGTGAGAAAAGGGGCATATTCCAGCTCGGGAAAACTAGAGGAACTTTCTCACACTCTGGGCTCCCGAATCCTGGGAGATTTGCCTGTTTAGATAGTGAGCCCCCCATTACAGGAAGTATGCAAACCCAGCTGTCATGGGTGCTGCGAAGGGAGTCACCCTGCATAGTCCCTGGACTCCAGGCTGCCGCCATTAGATGACAGCATCCCCAGGGCTGTGTGCATACGTGAAGCTCACAGTCAGTGACTCTCTCTTCCCCAGGTTCTGGCTCCCTTGGATACTCAAGAGGATACTTTGAAGACAGGTGGGGAGTGAGAAAGAAATCTGACGGGGGGAGACCCCTACCACAGAGGCGACAATGCCAACTCGCCAAGCCCATGGGAGCTGGGAGGGGACACACTCCAGTGTCCTTGACTGGGCACGCTCCTGTGTTGCCCAAAGCACACACTTCAGGGCCAGATTTCCATCCCCCACGACCCTTCTCCAAGGTCACCAGTTGAAGCTTTAGCACAGGCCGCTTAGGGCCTGCCTAAGAAGCCCTCTCCCCGCACCCCTCCCTCCAAGTTCCCACCACTCCTGGAGTTCAAGATGCTTAACCCGGGCCTGGTGGTGAGTGATACCGTGTCAGAGAGACCCCTCCCCAGCCAAGAGTCTACCCTGACCTCGTGGGGATGATGCGGGCACCTCTGGCAGCCGCCACCGCCGAGCTCTGACAAGTTGACCGCAGAGCACAGAACCTGAGACATGGGGTACCTGGGCTCCTACCACTGCACCCACCTGCAATGTGCACTCATTAGTTCCAGGTATGCTGAGGCAGCGGGTGCTGTCCACATCCCGGTGGGAAGCACTTACTGGGAAGGCAGCTGAACTGTGGGGAGGGGAAGTGGGGGCTGGACCCCATTAGAGGGATACTTGTTGCCTAAGCTCAAGGCATGGGTCCCTGGAAAACTGTGGCCTTTGTCACAGGCCTTTGTCTACTCAGGTGATCTTGGAGAGCAGGGCAGCTGTGTCACAGCCCGGCCACGTAGACACGAGTCACGGAGACTCTCGAGGCCCCTGTCCTCTGGATTTGGTCAAGGATAGCATCAGAAGTGGGGGATTTGAGCCCGAGGAGAATCGAACTGCAGGCAAGATCTGGGGGCTCCTGCCTGCTCCCTCTTCCCTGAGCTGGGAGCTGCCGGCTGGCGAGGCAGCTGGCAGGGAAGCTGTGCCCAGCACACCAGCTGGCACGGGGGAGTGCGAGTAAACATACCCACACTTTCCCAACTTGCAGAAGTCGCCGGGTGGCGGCCGGCTGGTATGGGCGCCCATGTTTACGGGAAACAGATTGTTTGTGCCACGTCTGGGCCCCCTTGCCACCCACACTGGCTCAGCTCTCTCCCACTGCCTCCCCACCCTGCTGGCCCTGGCTTCCTTCTGCCAGGGCTCCTCAGCCTCGCAATCACAGAAGGACAGTGACAGTGATGACAGGACCCTCCATGTGGCCAAACAGGGCTCAGCGCATAACCCATCAAGCTGTCATCATAACTATCCTAAGAGGCAGGTACGGCTATTGTCCCCATTGTACAGCTGAGGAAACCAAGGCGCTGGCAGGTGGAGAAAATGGCTGGAGACCGTGGGCAGTGAGCGGAGGAGCCCGTGGTCCTAGGCTTGTCAGACTCCAGTCGTCAGTTCCAGGCCCCAGTGTCCATCCGTTCCCCGGACAAACCTGGTCTGCCCATTACCTGGGTCACCACCTCAAGTAGCCCTGGCCCTAGGACATGGGTCTTGCCCTCAGAGCAGGGCACACAACTCCCTCCCTCCCACAACAGCCCAAGAAGAGAGGCCCAGGGCCTGGTCACTGTCCTGCAGTCTGGCTTCTTCAACGCTTTTGCCCTCTTAGCCTCTGTTTTCAGCTCTGTAAGGCCTTCTCCCACCTCTCAGGAGCAACAGTTGTGGCGGGGTGGGGTGAAGGGCTCTGGGGGCCAGGGTGGGAGGCTCCAGCGGGCCCTGGGCAGGCCAGGGAGGGCTCCCAATCATTCCAGAGCTCCATCTGTTACCAAGGTCTCATCTAAGATGCCTGTCCCTCAGACCACAGCGGGCAGAAATTTACACCCATAAACATCCTTGTGAGATGGATGTGAGGCAGGCCCTGAGGCCAGGGAGCAAAGGACAAAATCTGCTTGCTCTGCCCATATCACCTCCATCCCACCCCTTCCAGCACTGATGGCCCAGGGTGGGCAACCCTCTTTAGGGGCTGGAGTGGTCCCTCAAGGTCTCCAGAGTGGCCAGAAACTGATCCTGCCTGACATTCCCCAGATAGACTTCCTGTGTGTGTGTGGGGGGGTTCCACCTGGTTTTTCTTTATCCATCTCCCACCCTGACCTGTGACAAGGACATCAGGAGGGGCTCAGCCGCTGGCTGGCTTCTTATCTTACACATGAAGAAACTGAGGTACCTGGAGGTTCAGAATCGGCCCAAAGGGGAGACTTCCTAGGCCAAGGCCCCTGCACTTGCAGCCGAGGATGGCTAAAAAGCCACGGGTCCGAGTCTGGGCCCTGCACTGTACCAGCCGCATGGCTGGCATGAGCCTTCACCCTCAGTGTCCACACAACCCATTGCTGCCTCAGCCAGTCCTTCTGGAGTGTTCCTCTGAGACGAAAGGTCAACGCAAGGTGCTGCTGGCTTCTCACAGGGCCTCCTTCCAGGGCTGCTCCAAGGCCCTGAGCGCTTTCCTTGCCCCATGCTGCCCTGCAGGGCCCAATTTTCCAGACCTCGCAGGCTGAGACTCGCTGCTAAATATGTGCCACATGTAGTGAGAGCACCAATCACGATGAGGGGCGCTTGGGCTGGCTGCTCTTGGCATGTCAGGTGTGGGGGATACAGACAGAGATGGAGGTAAACTGTGGCCTCCCACGTTATCAAGGGCCCCTTTCGGGGCAAGGCCACCCCAGGGTCCTCCCCATACCTGAGCACACACTGTCGTGCCGCCCAGCCTTGCATAGCGGCTTCCACACCCTGACCGACCGCGTCGCATTCATACCCAGTGCTCAGGAAGATCCCGCTCATGCCTCACACTGAGGCTCAGAGAAAGCACCACGGCCCAGCGGGCCTGTCCACTCTCACTGGACGCCCAGCAGCCCCAGGCCTGGGTGAGGTTTTGTGGGTCTCCACGTGCACCTCAAAAGGTGGTCTGCAGCCATCTGAAATGTTTTAAGCAGTGGAACTTTTCTGGGTGGTGAGGGCTACCTGAAGGTCATGGCTAAATGCTCCCACTGGACACAGCATTTTGAGGTTCCCAACAGCATGGGTGCTGGACTTGGGGGGGGCAAAGGCATGGTCTGACGGATGGTTATCTCTGGACCAGGGTCCCCAGGAGGGCCTGGCTGGGTTCCGTCTTCTGATCACAAGGCCCGAGTGTCAGGCACTGATAAGCCGTGGGCACCAGAGCCAAGCTGGAGCCTGTCCACGGTGAGTATACCCGTGCCGCGGCCATCCTGGCTACATCCCGCCAGCACCTCCCAGCTCCATCCGGGTCCTTCCCTGAGTGTTCCTCTTATTTTTTTCCTATTCCCAATTTATAGGCTCTTCTCAAATTTTATGAATCCTTGTAAGTGCCCTTAAATCTTCTGTAGAACAAGTCGGAAGCATAAATAAATAAACAAAATGAACTGAGTCACTGAGACCTTGCACGTGCTGAAGACGTGCTGAGGGCAGGCACACGTGAGGGATATGTGCACCGAGGACACGTACCCACAGGGGACATCGTCTCGCTCATCATTCATAGGCTCGCCTGGGACCTCGCAGGACAGCTCCCATGTTTAGACCCAAAAAACTTCAGGGTGGTCACCACACAAGGGTTTTCCAGAGTTGGGAGGTCGGTGACCACACGTGCTCCCAGCTGGGTGCTCCCAGGCAGACCCTAACCCCGCTCTGCACCTCAGTTTCCCCTCATTTCACTGTGGGGACAGAAAGAAAATTCTTGGCACCCTGAGCTCCAGGTTCTGTCTCCTTAATACAAGAACCTCAGCAGCCACTGGAGCTAACGTTTGCCTTCACTGCGTCCACGCACAGTGTTTGCCATGCAAACGAACTATCCAAACAGGACCCACCTCCAGGCTACACTGGCAAACACTGTGAGGGCCTTGGTCTGAACAACCATGAACTTCGAAGTAAGTGTGCTGTGCTCAGGGGAGCAGACAACACGCCTGGGATCCGGCCCCCACCTCTCGCTGCCCAGCTTCGGGAGCTGCTTAGGGGTGATGAGTGCCACTGGCCCCCGGGGCCATGAAAATCAGTGGGGTCAGCAAACTGGGAGTTTGCAAACATGCAGTTTTGAATATCCCTGGAGCGCTCATCTCTTAAAGGCACCTGCGTGTCTCCTCCTGGAAAGCACAGCCTCCTCGGGACCACCAGCCCTTAACTCGTCTGCCTAGGATCACCCACCTGATCTGTGGTGCCAATGAAATCCTTGCTCTGTTCAGTGGCTCCACTGGCACCCAAAGAACCCACTAGGCCCTGAGGGCTCACTCGCGACCCTGTCTGCCCAGTGGGATTGTGGGGAGGACAAGCAGAGACAGGAGCTGGGCCCAGAGGATGGGCACACCCCATGGGTGTGCTTGGACCTACAGAAAACCATCCTGGCCTTGCAAGTCTAGAAGTCCAGGAGCTCAGTACAGAAGGGTAAACTGAAGTCCAAGAGGGAGGGGTGAGCAGTAGGGCAGGGCCAGGAAAACCCGGGCTCCAGCCACTGGCACCTCAAGTCCGCTAGGGAGGTGTAGCACAGAAGACTTTCGTGAAGAAGGCTCTGAATGGATGGGAGAAGGGACCACCCACAGGAGAGGGGAAGAGCCAGCAAAGATGGAGGGGAATGAGCGGCTAGGCACGAGGGCTTGTGAGGAAAGCTGCGGGGGGCGGGGTGAGAGTGGCAGGGCAGACGCAGCTACACTGCCTTACTAGTCACAGGGACCTTGGGGGATGGTCTGCTGGTGAAACTCTCAGAACGAGTGGGGTCACCTGGCAGGCTGGGGGCAGGAGGCCTGGGTCCCTGGCACATGGTGTGACCTTGCCCCTGTATTCCACCCCCGACTTCCCCCAGGCCTGTGTGCCCATCACGTCTTAGAGGAGATGATACTCTGGGCTCCCATGTCCTCTGCTCAGCGACCTCCAGCAGGAGGGAGGGACGCCTAAGCTTCTAGCTCCATTAAGGGCTCCCTGAGCAAAGGAGGCGGTGAGGGACACGATGCCAGGAGGACAAGAGCGGAACAAATTGCCCCAATTATGTAAGGCAGCCCTACTTCCTCCTTAGCAGGGAGAGGAGAACCGGGAAGCTCTGTTCCTCTCTACCCATCCCCCACCCCGTGCCGCTGGACCTGCAGGGATGTCCCTCAAAGGGAGCCCACTCAGAGGTCCCCTGAGCAGGGTCCCTGGGCCCAGGCCACTAGGGTACTGCGGAAAGGTGACCCCTGTCCTGGGGTCCGCAGGGTAGGAGGAGGACACGAGGCCTGGGGCAGTCCTGTTCAGCCATTGTTCCTTGAGGGTCTTGGAGCATACCCCAGCCTCTCTGGTTTTCCCGCCTGTACACTGGGCTGGGCAGCCTGCCTGCCTGCTTGCCTAGAACTCCATGCCCCAGGCCTCTCTCCTTCCCTGAGCACAGCTCCAAGTTCCCTTTGCTCAAGACAGCACACAGGTCTCTGGGAATATTGATGTCCATGTGACAGGCCTGGGGCACCCTCAAGCAGACCCAGTCCCCTGCCCCTGCCCATCATCTCAGGGGCACTGGAGCCCAGCACTGGTCATACAGCTAGACTCAGGCCCATCAGTGGCTGGTGCCTCCTTCCAGCCACCGACCCCACAGACACAGAGACCTCCCTGTGATATCAGGCTGCAACCAAGAGATGCCAGGCCACAAATTCCCTCCGTGAGTGTGGGGGAGTGACACTGGGATAAGGTGATCCTTCTGCCCACCCGACTCCGCAGATAAGAGGATCTAGAAAACAGCTGATTTCCTGCTGATAGTACGTGAGAAAAAAAAGGATCTTTCTCTGAACACTAAAAATAACGCCCAGTTTCCTAAAAACAAGGCCCTCTTCAGCCCACAGCTTAAAGAGGCTTTGTGGCTAACTCCAAATGTAGATTTGTAGAAGTCGAGAGCTCTAAACCCTCAGGGAGGGGCTCCGCCTCAGGCAGGACGGCCCTGGGATCCCAGCCCAGACCTCTGTGCACACTGAGTCCAGACGATGCTATTCGAGGCAGGCGGGAAGACAGCAGCAGAAACCAGGTCCATATGCTGTTCGTGCCCGCCTAATGGGCTGACAAATGAGCAGGTCTCCCCTCTAAGCGGTGATGAATGAGCAGTCGCCCAGGAGAGCTGGGGGATGGCTGCCTCCCCTGCAGTCCTCCTTGGGCGTGGCCCTGACTTTGCATTTATGGGGTGCCCAGGGGTGGGCCTGGGTGGGTGACTGTGCATGTGGGGTGGGGGCAGAGAGCGTATAAAAGGGCAGCCCTGGCCTTGGAGAACGTCCCAAAATAAGCCCAGCCAAGGAGGCCCGAATGCCCTGGGCTGCTGTCATGCTGTCTGAAGGGTACCACTGAGAAGGGGGTTAAAGTGTCGCCCTCCTCGAACTCCTCTTTAAGACCGTCACCACACACATGGGGGCCTGAACGCCGTGAAGAGAGAGGTGGCTGACTGTGGGTACCTGTGCCCTGAGGACTGAGCAGGACAGGGGGGCACCTGGGACTGAGTCTTGGGGGCCACCCATGGAGTGAGGCCGCTTCTCCCACACAATGACCGGACTGGAGCCTCCTAAACTCACGAGGGACATGGAGTAGACAGACAGGGGTGAGCACCCATGAGGAGGAGGCATCCAGGGAGACTGGTCCAGAGTTAGACAGCTGCTGTCACAGAAGGGGGTCAGCAGAAGTTGGCCCCCAGGTCTCAGCCAGTCCTCTCCAGTGGGGTGTTGGGCCAAATGGTCTTAAGTGTCCCTTCTGAACTGAGAGTCCAATTTCCTTGATTTGCCCCCCAAATCATTATATAGTCACCCTCCTCCAGTACTCAGGACATCTAAAATGGGGCAGGATTTGCAAATTCTTTTGACAGAGGATCTGCTTGGCTCCCACTGAGAGCTGTCTGGCCAGGCGACACAGCCCTGACCCAGGGCCTCTGGAATCCCTGTCCAACAGCCCCAAGTCCCCCACTTGCACTGTCACTCCCACCCCCGACTCCACCCCCACCCTTGTAAACAGAACCCAGCCCGCTTTCTCCCAGGGGCTGCTAATTCCTCACCAGAACTGCTGGGACGTGAAATTGGAGTGAGACAATGTGTGTTTAAGGAAATGAATCTCGCATCTTAAGAGGCTGGGGAGCCCGCCCTGCACTCGTATCTCCCCGCCCAACCTGAGCCCGGGAAGAAGCACTTGGCATCAGGAAAGAGAAAGGCGGAGGTGACATTCAGTGCCAAATCAGCAGCCACCACAGCCAAATATTGTACTTGCCTCCAACCTTCTTTTATTTTTCGAAAGAAAAGGCTTTTACAAAGTGAAAGAGGCTGTTGGAACACTGAGGCTGATGATCGTTTAAAAGGCGTGCCCGCCACGCGCATGCCCATCTTAGCGCCTTCCCTTCCTCTCAGCGTGCCGCCTGCTCCCCACCGCCCACGGCCACAGCCACAGGCGCCTGCCCCCATGGTCAGGGCCACCACACCAGCCTCACAGGCTGACATCATGACTGTTCTTGAGCAGTAAGACCCAGAGTCTTTGAGCCTGTGCCAGGCCTGGATGTGGCACCTGCTTCTGAGCCATCTCCCCACCTGCATCGGGTCCTTACAAGTCAGGGATCCTTTTTGGAGTGCCCAGAGCCACCTGGCCTACAGAGGCCTAAACAAAAGTGACCCACACATGGCCTCTGAAGAGGCTCCTTGCCCACCTCTCGATGGCCCTCAGTGCCCCCGCCATGGACACCACACGGCCGGTGCTCACCCCATCATCACTTTCATCGCTCTCCACTAGGGGTGAGAGGCCTGATGGTGCCTTACCTCTGGCCACTCTGTTGGACACTGCCAGTCATCCTGGAGTCCAGCCCCTGGAACCCAGCCTGCCTGCATGGGCCACTGGTTTGATAACCCACTGAACAGGCTGAGCAGATACCCTCTGAATGCCCCGCCAGAGAAACACTATTTCCACCCCTGGCCCCTCGACCAAGTGCTGGGCTGATCTTACTCATCACCAGGAGCCACACAAACTTGATGGGGCTTTATGGACAGTGCAGAATTAGCCCGTCTCCTGTTTCTTCAAACCTGGGCTGCCCCAGACCTTGGTTTCCTCGTCGAGGGAGAGGATGTGGAGCCTGCTGGCTCTAGGGGTGGAGGTCCGTGAGCCCTGCGCCCCCACCTGCATGGCGATCGGAACCGGGCCCTGCCCCACATATGTGCAGCCTTCAACCTCTCATGATACCTGAGAGCCACCCTCAGATCCCATCTCTAATAGTCCTGGAAGGTGGGGGCTTGGACACCACATTTTACACACGGGACATTGGGCTCAGAAAGTGCTTGTGAGTCGCCTGAGGTCTCAGCTGGTAAAGGGCACAGCCAGAACCTGGATCTGACCTGTGTGGCACCACGACATGGGTGCTGTGTGTGCTACCCAGACTCCCCATCCAGGACAAGGCCCTCATTCGCCCCGCTGCCAAGATGCTGCCTGCTGGCTGCTCCCAGCTGAGCCCCGGCCCAGGCTACGGCCTGAGCAGAGGGAGCTGCCGCACTATGCTCTGCTTGACACACAGGCGGGTGGAGGAGTACAGGGGCCCAGTCTCAATTGGGGACAACTTGGAGGGGCAAGGCCACTCTCTGCGGCATCAGCTGAGGCTTCTGTTATGACTGCCCCAACTTCTCCTCCTGCCCAATCCTGCTTCCTCCGCCCGTCACAGGTGTAGTAGTCCCTGAGAGTACGCCCCCAGTACACACTTGCACACAAACCTCCGCGTCAGAATGATTCCAGGGAACCAACTCCGCTATAGCTGGTGCTGGGAGTGGTCCCAGAAAGCTGGCTCTAGTGTGGGCGCTGTCCTGCTGGCCCTGCGGGCCTCACCATGGCGGTCTGTGGAGCGCTGACAATCCTGGCATATGATAAAGTTGCAACTGATTAAATGTTCACCCGTCTCTAGCTGAGATGGGATACCTCTGGATGGGTGCAATGTTTCAGGTGTTTGGGAGTTTCAGGCAAGTGTAATTATAAGGACTATAGAATGTGATTGCTGTTGCTGAGGGCTATCATTGCTTTGGAGAGAGACAATGAAAGGATGAGAGTTATTAGTCATGAATATAAGGGTACAGTGTGGAAGTCAGAAGCCCCCTTGGCAAGAGGATATAAAAAGACTCTCATCTCCTACAGTCAGAGGCAGAAAAACCTGAGGGTCAGGTGCAGGACTTAATTAAAAGAGTGGCAAAGATCCAGAGGGGGTTACAGTCTTCATTCCAAAAGGTTGGCCACCGGAGGTCAGAACCCTGATGGGGAAGAAATGGGTCCCTGAGTTGTAGGATGGGGATATCTGGGCCACTGCATTCAAGAACCTTGAAACCTCAGACCCTCCCTAAAACCTGTCTGAGCCTCCAGAAGTGGCCACTCCTCGTTAAAGGTTAGGACACCCCACCTTGCTTAAAGAGGCGTCCACATTACAAAACACCATGTTCTCTTCAGAGTCTGCACCTGTCCTTCCCAGCACAAGACCAAAAACTAGGGTCAAGTCCCATCACAACCAGCCCAGGAAGTGCTGGGCCTGCTAAGAGAGAAAAAAGGACTATAGCCAGAGGGCACTGAAGGATTGAGCCAACATAGGACTAGATCCTGATTGTGCCGGATCAAGGATGGCGGAAGACAGGGTGCATATGGGAGAGGCTATTGATATGGAGCACTTTCCTAGGATACAGGATCTAACACCCTATCCGGGACCCCAAGAAATGGTAGAAGCCTGGAAGAAGCAATGGCCCCCACTCAGAGAAGAAGAAATGCCAGTACTGCCACAACGAACAAGTGAGAAAAGGATCAAAGGCTCAGACAAGTAGTCATGCCATAGTGGCTCTACCACAAAAGGCCAGAAAACCCACCATGACCACGTTCCATGGGACGGCTCAGAGGACACTGTTTACCAACGTGAGAAGGAATGTGTTGGTGAGAAGGGGGCACACATCTGGGACGCAGTGGGGTTGTCCTCTGTAGGCCAGCCTGGGAACACTGCTCATACACCAAGACATATATATCTCATGTACCAGGTGACACAGAAGGACCTCACCTCTGGGCTCTGCAGCAGCTTCAGGCGAAGGTGAAAGTGGCCCTGCAGCTTAGCCACGTGACCCAGCAGCTCCACGGTACTAGAGGTATCTGTTTTGGGAAAAGTTGCTGTATGGTGTTTGTGGCAGGTTTTCATAGAAGAATCACAGTGCTAGAGTCTAGACCATTTTCAGCATTAAACTATGCACCATTCAAAAAGCACCTCCTGGATTGTTACTGGGCTCTGATAGAGATTGCACGTGGTACATGATTAAATGACCGTGCATATTAAATGATCTGGCTCACGAAGTCGTGAGGTCTTGTGAGCCCGAGGGCAACCCATTATAGGAAGGAAGTAATGCACCCTGGATCAAGTACGAGCCTGGTCAGAGGGCACAAGAAAGAGGCATGACCCCATTCATTCATTACTATTGTGTGAGTGCCCCTCTTTCAACTATGACTATGTGGGGCGGGGGGTTGCTCATGACCAGCTGATGGAGGAGGAAAAAGACTGAGCCTGTTCTCAGATGGCTCAACTTGCTCTGATGACGTGAGCTGGAAATAGAAAGCAGCTACATTATAGCCCCACTCAGGGGTGGCCTAGAAATATAGCATTAGGGAGAAATCCTCCCAAAGAACAAAGCTTTGGGCAGCATACCTGGTCATCCACTTTGTATGGAAAGGGAAAGGGCCTGAGGTAAGAATATATTCAGACTCATGGGAAGTGACAAATAGCTTGGCTGGTTGTCAGGATGGAGAAAGTCTGGAAGACCAGGAACAAGGAAGCTTGGTAAAGAGGCATATGGATAGACCTGTGGGGATGGGCACAAAATGTGAAGATTTGTGTGTGTTAATGCCACCAGGAAAGAGGCACCAGATAACTACATACGATGACTCTGCCAACTGCCCTCAGCCAGCCTGTCATCAGTCCCTCCAGGGCTGGTACAACGGGTGCACGAATAGAGTAGCTGTGATGGCAGGACGGAGACTATGGCTGGGCTCAAGACCAAGGTCAGTCAGCTACTGCTGCTGGGGAACGCCCACCCTGCCAGCAACAAAGACCAATCCTGGGTCCTGATGGAGCACTCACTCCTGGAGGAGATCAACCACCCAACTTGGTGGCAAGCTGATTACACGGGACCTCTTCAACCCGAGAAGGGGGCAGCGATTCGTATCTGCTGGAACGGGCACGCATGCTGTGATGATGGCAGGTCAGTGTCCTTTCCTCCATGCAGGCTGCTGGCTATCCAAGCGCTTACCCAGTGTTTGACCCAGTGACCTGGGATCCCATGGCTTCCCTGGATTAAGGAGCCCACTTTCCAGCACAAGAGGTGCTTTTGTGGGCATATGGACATAGGACCCACTGGTCCCATCACTTACCTCACCACCCTGAAGACACCAGCCTAACAGTGTTGGAATGACTTTTTTTCCCTTAACACCTTATTTGAGATATAATTCACATATCGTAAAAGTTACCTTTTTGAGTATAAAATTCCATGGTTGTTCATCTATCCGCAAACTTGTGCAACCATCAACACTAATTTTAGGACATGTTTATCTCTCCCCAAAGAAAACTTGTACCTATTCCCACCTCCCTCAAGTTCCTGGCAATTGCTACTTTCTGTTTCTAAGGATTTATCTGTTCTAGACATTTCATATAAATCGAATCATACAGTATGTGCCCTTTTTATAAATGGCTTCTTTCACTTGTCATAATGTTTTCAAGGTTCGTCCACAATATAGTATGTATCAGAACTTCATTCCTTTTTATTGCTGTATAATATTCCATTATATGGATATGCCGCATTTTTACTCATTCATCAGCTGATGGACATTTGGGCTATTTGTTTTTAAAAAATACTACAAATAATGTTGTTATGAGCATTATTGTACAGGTTTCTGTGTGGACACAGGTTTTCAGTACTCTTGGGTAAACAGACCTTTTCAAGCACAGCAAAGCCACCAGGCTGGAGATGATATCCAGCAAGCACGGAATGCCATCATCTAGGACACAGTACGCAGCCTAAATTGATGACTATTACAAGTGCTAAGACCCTAACAGGCAAGAATACTCAGGTGCAGGGACCAGGAGGTAGAAGCAGGAGTGGTCTCACTCCCCATCACTTCCAGTCTCCCACTTGGGGAATTTTGGCTTCCTATTCCCTCAACACCAGGCTTGGTGAATCTCTAAATCCTGGTTCCCAGAGAGGGAATGTTTTCAAAGGGGACACAGTGGGAGTCCTGTTGGATTTTATTTCGGCTACTGGCTGGCCACTGCAAGTTTCTCAGGCCAAGAGAGCAGCAGGCATGGGAATGTAACCGATTCTCATTATCTGGAGATGCTGGGGCAGGGAAAATACGTTGGATTCTGAGGTGACCCACCGGGAGTCTCTCGGTGCTCCCCTGTCCAGTTTTAATGCAGGACTTAGACGCACATGAGCCACAGCCCGAGGACGGGATGGTGGGTGGGGCTCAGACCCATTGGAGATGAGGCCTGGGTCAAGGTGAGGGGAATCTAGAGTAGGTGGTAGAGGAAGGAGAGAATGCGTCCCAATTATGGCCTCTATGTGGGAGGCCATGGCCCATCTACCATCCTTCTTCTTGCAAGGGATCTAAGCAACTCCAGAAGTGGGCTGTTGTGGACGCTGCTTCAGCCCCCCTCAGGATAAGAACTCATTCCCCAACCGCCCGGTGCTGATGGTCCAGGCTGAGTCTATTTGTCTCTCTTCTGACTGAAGGGAACCCCCTAGTCCCTGGTCACACCCGTCTCCAGCAGCAGCCTGTAACCAGTGACTGGGTGGCGAAGGGTACAAAGGCCAGGACCCCTGGTCTCATTTTAGGACATCTCTCAAAGGCCCTCCCAGCCCCAAAGCTCCCCAGGGGGCCGGCCTAGAGCTCCATTCAACTGCACTGTGGTCAGCTTCTCTCCCTGCCCAGTCCTGCCCCACACACGTCCTGACAAGCACTGTTCCCCAGAGCATCCCCTCCCCCATCCCCACAAGTAAACCTTCTGTGTGCAGATCTTAGAGTCTCAGAGTCTGTTTCCCAGGAACATGACACAGACAGAGGGCCTAGGCCTCTGTGCCCCCCAATCCTGGGCCAGCCTTCAGAAACCCGAGAAAGCCCAGGAGGTCTTGAGGGTTTCAGGCAGGTAGATGTGCAAGGAAAGGCACTACAGGAAGAGGGAACAGTGAGGGCGAAGGCCGGGAGGCAGGCCTAGTGGGGGGGTGAGGAGCCCTGGTCTGGGGTGATGACAGAGAAGGCAGGTGGGATCCAAGTGAAGGTTGTGGTGGACACAGACCAGGCTTCAGTCCTGCGTCTGTTGTGTCCTGCTCCCGCCTCACTGTGTCCCATCTCCCTCATTTCTGGTGCCTGCTCTGAATGGCCAATGAGGCCATCTGATTGGCTCATCAAGGGCAAATAATAGCTTTTGCTGAATTCAGCTATAGCCAATCAGAGGCAATCAAGCACACAAGCCGCCTGATGGGCCACATGGGCAGGCGGCGCATCCACAGGCACCAGAACCAGCCCCTCAGTCAGGTTCCAGAAACCTCCCTCTCCTCCTTGTGTGGGGGCACTGGGGTGGGGGTTGGGGGAACCGAGTCCAGGAGGCCTCGGGAAGAGAAGGAGAAGGGGCCCAGGTGGGCTCCACAGCATTTACTTGGCACCTGCTGTGTACCCAGAGCTCAGGAAGAGGACACACTCAGCCCAGCACACGCTCTGCGGGGCAGGCTCAGCTCACAGGCCCCGGGAGGAGTTCTCTTAGGAGGAGCTTTTCTGAACCTCACAACGGCTCCCCAGCTTCTGTCCCTCAGCTGTCAGGCCTGAGCATCTCTGTGCTGAGTTCTTGCCTCTTCCCTGAGGAGAGCGGAGCCTCCAATCAAACCCCAGGAAGCAATTTTTCAATCTCCAACTGCAAACACTAATACCGCCGAAGCTAATTTTACAGATTTCCACTTCGAGGCCTCGCCTTTGTCCCAGAATCCCTCAGCCTGGGAGATTAGTAGTTTAGAGGTTGGAAAAAAATAAGGTGTTTTAAAATTCAGCATAAAACTCTCTCTTAGACCCAGTGAGCTTAAAAAAAAAAATGTTTATTTTGGAAAAGAGCCTGTTGGAAAGAGAGGAGCCGGGTCCGGTCCCTGCTCCCTTGGGTGGCTGGAGGAGGGTGCTGTTCCAGCCCCCAGCCACCTGCAGCCAGCAGCCCCCGTAACATGCTCAAACCTCAGCCTCGGGAGGGGCAGAGAAGGGGAAGTCAGGTCCCCATCCTGCATTCTGGGAACCCATGGGCCCTCTGCTCGAGACTCTGGGATGTACTATTCCTTGAAGGTAGGATTTCTCTGATCTCAACCTCAAAACCTGCCGAGCTGCAGAGAGAGGCTTTGGCCCCTGGGATGGAGCAGGCCACAGGCCTACTTTATCAGCGAGGTTGATTCCATTCCAAGCAGACTCTCTCGGGGCCTCAGTTTCCGCGTCGAACCAAATGGCCAAAATCCGTGGCTATGTGACCCCCCCCCCCGCCCCCGCCGCTGGGCCATGCAGCCCAGCACATACCCTCTGAACACGCATACCCCAGGCTGTGCACTCAGACCCTCACCCCGGCACACCCCAGCCTAGGATGAGTCTGAGGCAGACTCATTCCACGAGCACTGCTATTTCATCTCTCACAGATGAACAACGTAATCACTGGCTCTCCGGGGGCCACAAGCTCAGAAACATCCTAATGCAAAATAAATGTATTTACAGGGAGACGGCAAAGCTGCCAGGATGAGTCAAAGTAATATGCCTGCGACCAGCACGCGGACTCTTATTTCTCCCCCCTCCACGCTCCAGAGCTGTTCCTGTGGCGTGCAGAGATAAATATTTTAAATAGCGACACTTTGGCGGTGCACGGTTATGCAAGACAAGGAATAATTAGAAAATAAATTACTTTTTTAAAACATAGCATTACAAACATCAGGCGTGTCACATTACTGGTCTCCACATCCAGGGCTACCCAGCTCCAGAGGACAGTGCAGCAAGGCCCTTGGGGAGAAACTGCACACCAGCCTGTCCCCACAGCCCCCAGACAGTGATGTCCCCTCCTGCCTGTTCAGGAGGCTCCCAGAATCGAGTTGAAGACCACACTTGGCAGCTTCCAGAAAATCTCGGTACTGGAAAGGCTTCCTCCGGCGTCTCACCAGCAGTGGCGCAGACTAAAAATAGTTTAATCTCCTTGAAAGCAAAAGGAGCAATCAGCAAAACAGTCAGTCGGGCCCACAGGCTCCCCCCGCCGATCCTCACCACACTCTGCCCCCGTCCATCCAGGCCTGTCTCCTGTGCCAAGTGTCAACTTCTGACCGACCCCTGGGCAGCATCCTGAGACCCCCCCCAGATCCCCTCCCCCATCTGTGGACGGCGTTTCTTGGCCATCGTCCAGCACTCCTCACGTCTGCAGCACAGGACAGAATTACATGCATGGTATGTGTCCTGTAAATCTTGTGACACCTGGGAGGGAGGCAGGACAGGGAGTGTTACCCCTGCTTTACAGACGAGGAAACTGAGGCACAGAGAGGTGTAGTCATTTGCCTGAGGCTACAAATGATGGAGAAGAACTCAGACCCAGGGTTTGTCACTAGCCCTGGCTGTGTGTTGATCAAGGGGGGAAGGGGCGCAGCCTCTGCAGAAAGGAGGCTGGTGGCTTTTAATTAGCACCTAATCTAAATCTCTATGCTTGGCTCCCAAAAAACAAAAGACGCCCAGGGCAAGAGAGGGCAAAGGTGGCAGTTGGGGGATGGCAGAGGCTCACACATTCAGCGTGGTTGGGGTCAGCTCCCAGCAGGGCTGAATGGGTCTGCCACACGGAGATGTCTTGCTTGCTGCAGGTAGAATAAACTTTGGACTTCATTTCACCCACCGGCCTGGGGTGGGTTCTGGACACCTGTGATCTGACCCCAGCTCTGCCACCAGTTTGCTGTGTCCCTGCTGCCACCATCCCTGCCCTCTCTGGGCCTTGACTTCCTTAGAGATGGTCATGATGATGTGAGGGAGCCTGCCCTCCCTCCAGGCCCGCCTCACATACCCCCCCCCTGGGCCTTTGGGCCCCACCTTTCCTCCGCGCCTGCCTGCCCCTCACCAGGAGCATGGACAGTGCCCTGTCCCCTCACCTAGTTTTACAGGAGGAAAGTAAAAAACAGGGAGAAAAAGGTCATGTGCCCAAGGCCACCCTGCAGAGCTCAGAGGAGGCACAGCCAGGACCAGGGCCCAGTTACTGATCCAGTCCCATGCCCTTCACGGTACTCCTTGTGGCCCAAGTACGTCAGTGTCTCCTCTGAGTTCAGAAGGGCCTTCTGTCCCCTTCCCTCATTCTTCAGAGAATGAAACCAAGACATAAAACAATACACTGGGCTCTGGCGGGTGGTCCAGTTTGCCCAATCTCCCGAAATGCCATCTGGGAAGTTGGGACTGAGGCCCCCTTTCCTATCTTTCCTGAGGCTCCTGGCAAAGAATTACTCCATAACCTCACTCTGAGCTTTTAAAAAATGGCCTGTGGGCCCGCTTCCAGAAGGCGGTGCACTGCCCAGACCCATGTGTAGGGTTAGGGAGTGAGATCCATGTCCCCTCGGTCCTGACGCCCTCTGCCTTGGCGCCCTGGCACTGTGGCCCAGCTGCGCCCTGTCTGCTGCTCCAGCCTCTGGCCCCAGGTCCAGCTCTTGCCCCTGCAGCTTCATGCCCCTGCTGTTGCCCCCACACACATGGGGCTGGTTCTACCACGTGCAATAATCACTTCACATCCTTCATTATCTCAACATGGTCCTGAGGGCAGAGGCAACCTGCCCCCTGTAGAGATGAGGAAACTGAGGCCCAGGTGACCTGATGTGTGAGGGGCTTCTTCTGGTCTGACTGCCCTCAAGGCCCTTCCAGGGCCCCACTTCCCCAGCTTCAGGACGAGCTCAATTTCAACAGGTTGAAGTGGGGACTAAGGAAGGCAGCCCAGGCAGATGGGACAATTAGGACAAAGGCATAGCCCTGGGACGCTCAGAGACCCAGGGCTGAGCGGAAGAGAGGATCCTGACTCACCAGAACAGCTATCCCAAAGGGACAAGCCCTCAGCCACCGGCCAGTCTCAGGGTAATGCCCTGCCCTGGTCATGGGAGCCCTGGGTAACCCTACCTGTTGGCACCAAACCACCTGGGTAACCTCACCTGAGTGCAAAGAAGGTGCTGGGTGGAGTCCACCGAGGGAAGAGCCGGCAGGCTGTTAACTAAGGCAGAACTTCATCAGCAAAGTTCTTCCCCACGCTGACGCTGATGTGTAAGCCAGGGCTTCCTACTGCACAGATGGGGGAACCGAGGCTCAGAGCGAGGGGCACCTGATCACAGGGAGAGAGCCAGGCCTCTCAAGTTCCTTGTGAAGCTGACGGAGCCCCCTGCCTTTCTGCCTCCTCCCCAAAACCCCTCCTCTGTCCCCAGAGGCTCCCTGAGGCTAATCCCAAACGAAGTGATGAGGCTGCCACACTCCTGGCATGCAGTAGTTTTCTGGAGCCCTGGGCAGTAGGCAGAGAGGCCCCCGGGCTTGTGTGGAGGGATGTGGAGGGTCAGGGCAGTGACAGGGAAGTCAGAAGGCCCGGTGAGGCATGCCACCTCCCTCAGCCAGAGAACGCCCTAGTCGTCCATTCATTGGCCTGCCCTGCACGGATTTCACTAAACAAAAAGTAGGGGCTCAGCGCTACAGAGACTAAAAGCTGCGGGGTCCAGGGGTTTGAACTTCTACTCCTTCTCAAAACTCCCTGCAACAACAGTAGAGGGCCATTCAAAATGGCAAAACCCCATGGGTCAAAGACAATATGGAGGAGGTACCAGGAACATTACGAAAGCTGGAAGCAGATGGACCGTGGGTGACTGACTCAGCAGGTCCTGCAAGGCTTCACTTTTGCTCATAGTAGGTCAGTGTTGGGGAATCCCAAAGACTAAGTCCTGAAATCCCAAATGGGATACCACGAGAACCTTCTCCGGGGAACCTGGAGCCCAGGAGGGCAACTTGGCCAGATTGCCCACAATGAACCCCACAGTCCACGAATCGCCCCAGTATGCCCAGAGTCCCCACCCCCGTACTCGGTGCCCCATTCTATGGTGGGGTTTTGACTTGAGGCCCAGAGGGTTAGTCCCGCTCGTCGGCTCCTATTACATTATCTTCTGCTTAAATATGAGCGGACCGTGTGAAACCCCAAACACGGGGGAGACATGCACGTAGCAGTCAGAGAGCAACACAAACCAACCAGAACGTGAAGGAACCTGGGCTACACAGGGAGATGGAAGTGTAAAAACTGCTACAAACTGTGTATACTAGGGTTGAAAAAAATAAATAAATATGTTGTACATAATAAGAACTGGATTTCTCACTGTTGGAGAAGGAAGTCACTAAAAAGAAAAGGAGGAAGGCTTGCATGAGCCCCATTGTGCTGGACTGGAGTCAGAGGTTTTCAGTATCTATACAGATACACAGATAAAGATATAATTACAGATACGTGTGTGTATGAGGTCTGGCAATTAAGTTTATGAACTTGTTGCAACGATGTTTCTAACCTGTTTTGATATCAAAAAGATTATTCATTATGAATTTTTACTAAGTGGACAAACAGTTCACCAAGTTTACTATTTGGGAGTGTTGAAAAAGCGGTGCGAAAAAGATAGACGACCTGAACTTTTCGCCAACAATTCACGGCTCTTGCATCACGACAATGCACCAGCTCACACGGCACTGTCTATGAGGGCGTTTTTAGCCAGTAAACAAATAGCTGTATTGGAACACCCTCCCTCCTCACCTGATCTGGCCCCCAATGACTTCTTTCTTTACCCGAAGATAAAGGAAATATGGAAAGGGAGACATTTTGATGACACTCAGGACATCAAGGTAATACGACGACAGCTCTGATGGTCATTCCAGAAAAAGAGTTCCAAAACTGCTTTGAAGGGTGGACTAGGCATGCATGTCAGTGTATAGCTTCCCAAGGGGAGGACTTCCAAGGTGACCATAGTGATATTCAGCAATGAGGTGTGTAGTACTTTGTCTAGGATGAGTTCACGAACTTAACTGTCTGAACTCATACATGAGTTAGGACATGGACATACATTCCCTCGTGCTTATGGTGAGGGGGCCTAGAAGTGGGCACACCCCCGCAGCAGTGAGCACACTCAGCACCCAGATCTTGATTTCTAAATACCATTGGCCCATAAACGGAACCAGAACTCCTTGGAGAAGTGGCTGATTCCAGGGAAAATACTAGATGAACTTGGAGTTTCTTACGGTGACACAAAGTAAGGGGTGCTTACAAGGGGCATGTATTGAAAGGGCATAGGAGCCAGCCTGAAAGAGCTCTCAATGGCCAAAGCTGGAATAATGTGAGCAACAAAATAAAAAAGATAATATTGAATTATAACCCATAGTCCATACTGACATAAATAAACAGGAGAAGGGACAGTCCTCCCTTACAGAAGAATTCCAACTAATAAAAGTAGAAGAAATGAGAGACATGGAAAAGCACCATTAGGACACCACAGTAACAATAGGAGCTGCAGGCAAGCTCTACCTACCAATGATGCTAAATATCAACGGGCAAAAGTTTCAGGAGAAACAGGATATTTGCATAGCCTCAAAGTATCTCCCCCAAGAAATTTGTTCATTAGAAAGAAAAAAATAGCAACTTTGCATTGGGGAATGAGGCAGACAGATACCACTTTAACCAAATGATCAAGGTCAACATCACCAATAATAAGATATTCTGACATCATGTACCCCCGATATCACGCACTGAGAAGGACATGTCATTTCTATGGTGTTCTTCCCAAACATGCACAACCTCAATCTAATCACATAGGAAAACATCAGATAAACCCAAATTGAGGGACAGTAAACGACGAACCAGCACTTAAAAAGAAATATCAAGGTCATGAAAAACAAAGAACTGTCATAGAAACTGTCCCAGACTGGAGGAGACTAAGGAGACATGACAACTAAGTGCAATGTGGGATCCTGGTTGGGATCTTGGTGCAGGAAAAGGACGTTAGTGCAAAAACGGGTGAAATCCAAACGGGGCCTTCACGTTGGTTAATAGTATTGTACCAACGTCAACGCCTTTGTTTTGGTATTTGTACTATGAGTATGCAGATGATAACTTCAGAAGAAACTGAGTGAAGCGCTGGGGAATTTCTGTATGATTCTGGCAACCTTTCTAAGTCTAAAATTATTTCAAAATAAAGTGTGTGGGTTTTTTTAAAGCTATAATGCACTCCTCAGAGAGCTTACGGGACATCACGGCAACAATGAAACAAGAGCAAGATGTTAAAAAGGTCGTTTTTAAAAAGGACATAAAAGAGATCCTGGATATTAAAAATATGATAACAAAATGTAAAAACTTGATAGAAAGGCTAGGAAATAAAATTGAGAAATCTCCTGTTTAAAAGACACAGAGATGGAAAATTGGATAGAAAAGAGAGAGGGAAAAAAGGGTCTGAGGTAAAGTCTGTAGAAATAGAACAGAGAAAAGGGAAGGGAGGAAACAGTCAAATCATTCAAGAAAACTTCCCAGAACTGAAGGTTTGAGTGTCCACTGGGTGGTAAGGAATGAAAATCAACTAAGGTACATCAGTGTGGGATTTCTGAGCACTGGGCACCGGGAGAAAATGCACAGGTTTCTAGAGGTAAAAATCAGGTCACGTACAATGGATCGGGAATCCGAATGACTCTTCACAGTGACTCAGGAAGCTGGAAGGAATGGAGTGCTGCCTTAGAAATGCTGAGGCAAATGGTTTCCACCCTGGACTTCCACACCCACCTGGAATCTCTGCCAAGTGTTGGGGGGAGGGCAGGCTTTCTGAGACATGGAAGCTTCGAAGGTCTGGCTCCCCTGTACCTCTTCTCAGGAAGCCAATTTTAAACGTTCTCTACCAAAATGCAAGAGGAAACCAGAAACTGAGGAAGAGGCCACAGTACCCAGGAAAGAGAAGACTTGGGCCCAGAACACAGGGGAGGGTCACCCCAGCACATGTCTGAGCCGCAGGCTGGGAGGGCGGGCTGTCTTCACAGCAGCAAAGAAGGAGGCTCCAGGCCAGACTTCCCTGGACGGCAAATTTGACAGAACCCCGATGTGTCTGCATGTATGAGAGGGGATCAGATAGGAGGGTGGGGAGTTTGGCGCAGAATTAGGAAAAGTTCACAGAAAACTAAGCAAAGGAACTAACACCAGACAGTTGTTCCCTGCAAGTAGAAAATGTAAAACTTGTACTCAGAAGTGTGTACTACGGGTGACAGTTCTGCTTAGCACCAGCCCCAGTCAGGACGATGTCAACACGGAGTCTTGAGCCAATCGTATCACAGTGTGATGACACCAGGAGGGCAAGGGATGGGACTGCAGGGGGGGCGGGGAGCGCTAAGCCCTCCTCTCCTCCAGCGGACGTCCATGGATATGCCGAAGACTGAACAATCATGAAGTAAACGTAAGTATGTCGTTTAGAGATGTGGACTTCTGAGATGAGAAAGTGACAGCCTCTGGGGAGCTGGAAATGGAAGGGAGGGGGCTTCTGTGCTTGGTAAACTATGACGTTACACTATGTACATATGTGATGCTGATTTTAAAACCCTAACATTAAAAATCCATCTAGAAATGTAAGAAAACAAGTAAGAAAAGGCGAAAAGGGGGTGGGGAGGAAAGAAGAAAGGCGAGAGAAAAATGTCGACAGAAGAGTCGGGCTCAGGGGAATGACAGCTTTGATTCAGCCTCTCGCTTTGAAGCAGGGCCCCCCAAAGGGCAGCAGTTGACTTTATGCTCTACTGGGATCACCATCACCTCTGTCTACTCTTCCGCAAATGAAAACAGGTTGAGGTTTCCACCCTGATCAGCTGAGTACGGAGTTCCCAGACCATGCTCCTTAGACCGAAACCTCAGCTTGGTACTGGTGATGCCTCACTCCCACGCCTATATGTCCCAAATGCTGGGAGTAATCAGCAAGCAAGCTGATGACCACTCATCCTGGGGGCAGTGGGGACAGTGCCGGGGGGGGGGGTGGTGGTGGTGGAAGAAGCTGCAGCCACAGAAGCACTACCTTTGCACCAGTGTCTGTTGAAACCTGTGCCGAGGTCAGGTGGCCCATCTCACCCAGACCCACAGGCAGCCACACCTGGGGAAGGGACTGCCTGAGAAGTGAGGCTGGGTGGGCTGCAAATGTCCTCGAAGAATGAGACCTTGGACCCAGAGCCCTTGGGCGGGCTGGGCTCCCCTGGCGGGTCTTGTGTCCCCCAGCAAGTCTCGTGTCTCCAAAGGGAAGATGGAAAGCCAGGCAAACATCCCAGGAGAGGCCCCTCCATACCCAGGCCTCACCCAGGCTCAGGAACCATCGTGCCCCCACATGCCTCATGGAGATCCCAGGCCCCTAGGGACCCAGAACTTGCTGGTGCGCCAGCGTGTGTTCTGCTCCAAAATTCATCCTTCTATAGCCTGAGTTCACTGGGTGCTCACTGCAGAAGGAACCTCAGGGTCCCCAAGGGGCGGGCTGTGGGTCACCCAGCTCCATGGGTGGACATGACCTTTTCCAGCTCTGCCAAGGGTTTCTAAGGAGGCTCTGTGGGTGAGTAGGCAGCAGAAGGGCATGAGTCCTGCCCTCCGAGCCAGTCTGAGGTGGGAGGCAAAGGCCCAATCTGACAGCCCTGCCCAATGAGGAAGTCCACCCTGCCTCCTGGGAGCCCCCAGTCTGCTGTGGGGGGCAGCCACTACTCTCACAGTGCTGTGGTTTGAGAGACAGTGTGCAAAGCCTGGGGGTCCTAGTCTGAGCTGGGGGCCTGCAACACTCTCTTGGATGCAGAGCAGTGGGTTTCTAAGGCCAGTCTCCTGCCACCCCCCCAGGAGGCTCCAGACCTCCGTTCCCCCTGAGCAGCTCTACCACTTAGCAACAGAGACAATTTACATAATGCATCGAGTGTGAGAGCAATAATGGCTGGGGAAGCAGGGTGCCCGTTAGTGCCTCCTCGGGAGGGAAAATACCTGCTCCCGCACCACCACCTCCCCCTTACAGAATGGGGGCCGGCAGACTGCTGGGAAACAGGTGCCTTAAGTGCATGGCTGCTGCCAAAAGGGGCTCAGAAGGGTTGTGCCAGCCCTGGAAAGGGAGTAACCTTGGGACAGAGACCCACGGGAGGAAATTCCAAAGCACCCGAGTTTTGAACATAAATCCACCCAGCCATGCTCCTGAAGCCCGCACCCCTGCTGGGCTCGGGCCCTGTACCGTTGCCTTCCCGGTGGAGGAGGTGTTCTGATAGGCGGGAAGCTATAGTTGGGAGGCAGGGGAGCCAGGCTGCAGCTGCCCAGAAGGCGGTCACGTTCAAACACAAAGGCAGCAAGGGAAGGGGGAGAATACATAAAAATTACTGGCACGGTAATTGCTTTTTATATAAATGTTCTTTTTAAAAGTTTTCCCCAGTGTGAAAGTCCCTCTTTAAAAAGAATAAATTCACTGCACACCAATTTATTCCGTGCCTGTAGATGGAGCATAATGAAGGCTCCTCTGTCAACACCTGATCAAGAGACAAGTGGCTGCCACTTGACCCAGCTTCAGGGTCTCCCTGCACGAGGATGCAAGGAGTGGCAGGGCCCAGGGACCTGTGAGGGGCGCAGGAGGGGACAGCAGGCCTACCTGTGAGACTCTGGGCTTCAGGGCAAGCCCCACTAACGCCATTGGAGCCCCAGGAGCTGTGCTCACAGAGGAAACAGAACAGGGAGCACGGGGGCTGTCACTTTCTGGGGACAGGAGATGAGCGGCGTCCAGCAGGCTTCTGGGGTATCAGGCCCCGGGCCTGCCTGCAGGGAGCTGTGGAGGAAGCTGGTGGATGGCAAGGCCCCTGGGGGTTGTAGGTGCCAGTGACTTGCCCTGTGCTGGAAGAAGCAGCCCACAAACTCCAGCTCTGATCTAAGTCTACAGGCACCCAAAGTGTTCCCAGCCCAGGTGAGGAAGGGCTGCTCCCCCTCACCAGGAGGCCCGTGACCTGGAAAGGGGGCTCCTGCCTGATGCTGCTTACCAGTCAAAGCTCTGTCATCTGTGAAATGGGGACAATGTCCCGGTGGCCCCTGTGAGCACTGGACTGGGGACAGCGAGGATGGACCGCACAAGACCTGTGCTCTCCACAGGGGGGTCGCTTGGTCCAGCGCCCACTGCGGGGCACAGACACCGGCTGTGAGAACAGGATCCACAACCTGCTAGGGCCTTGTCCCCCTGCAGGGCCAGTGAGCACAGATCAGGCAAAGCGACTAGAGGGCACGTTTACCACGCACGGGGACACGGTGTGTGTGTATTTGTGTGTGCGAATGAGAGCTCCACCCACAACTACGATTTCTCAGCCTCACTAATTAATCAGGTAAGTAGTTCTCGCCTGCTCTGGTGACAGAGCTCTCAGCAGTGCCACCCTGGCCCGCAAGCGTGCCTGCTCACACCTGCGCACGGAGCACGGAGAACTGTGTACTCAGCTACACACGCGCGCATGGACATGCTTGCCTGGTCACAGCCCCCAAAGCACACATGCCTGAGGTCACACGCTTGCACACACATGCAGACCTGGTCACACCCCCACAGGCCGCCTTCATGCAGGCTCCATCACCCCCTGGTACAGACCCACAAAAGCTCACCTGTTCATGCCCCCATTTGCACGCACACACACACAGGTTCACGTGTTCCCTTTCACATGCACACACATGCCCACAGTCCCACGTGCAGCGTCACACTTCTGTCCTCTCTTCCACACGTGGTTGGCTGCACTCCACCCCACACAGCCTCTGCAGGTCAGTACTGTGTCCCAGGGAGTCACAGGATGCAGGACCAGCAGGTGCCAGCTGCCTTCTGGGCCTGACTGCCCGTGATCAGGTGGGCTCTCGGGAGCCCCAGAGTGACCCTGCCCTTCTGGTCATGGTGTCCCTACCCTGTAGGATGGGGAGACTGCACTGGGCCCACCAAAGGCTCCTGGCCGCTCCTGCCTTCTATGTGGACTCGAAGGGTACAAAGGCAGGAGAGGGTGGGGAGCGCGGACACCGCTGGCCTCAGCACTGACCTGGAGGGCCTCCTGGGGGAGGAAGTTGTAAGCTGGCTTTCAAACCAGGTAGAGGCCTGGAGGAGATGGGGGTCAGTGAGGAGAGTGGCAAGGGCATGAGGAAGAAGCTCAGAAGTCTAGTGGGGTGGGGAGGGCGCATGGATAGCTGGGAGGCCCAAAGGCTCGCTGCTTGCCGTGCCCAGGCCACACACTTTGGCCAGGCCATCGAGTCACCCGAGGAACGGCCCAGCCTCTCTTGCCCCAGCCTGACCTCTGGGTGCCAGCACACCGTATAGCCGGCTCTTTGCCTGAGCCCTTCTCCATGGTCCCCATCCCCTCTATTCCCTCACAAAGAGCAGTCATTCACCCTCTATGTGGGGCCAAGCCTGGCAGACCCCATGCAAGCTGACCTCTGACACCAGGCTCTCTGACACCAAAGCTCTACTGTGATGCACTGGGTCTGCTTCCCCATGTGGGGCTGGATGGCTCCCACAGTCAGAGCCCTGCTCTCTCCCCTCGGTCCTCAGATGCTTGGCCTTCCAATGAACAGTGACTAGCTGAGCACCTACTCCACGCCAGGCTGGTGGCACATAATGCACCTTGCACACTGCCAGCACACGTGGCCTGCACACCCTCTCAGGTGGGGGCCCAACACCCAACCTGCATCCTGCGGCCAAGGCAGACACATGGTTCCCTGGTTCAGGAGAACCAAGGACAGGCAAGGAGGGGGTCTGAAGAGTCTACCTAGGATGTACTCCCTGCCTCAGTTTCCCCTATACAAGGAGCCGGCCAGCCCTGTGCAGAGGCACCAGGTCCCAGGCTGAGAGAGAGGTATGGGAAAGTGGGAGGTCTGGGGCTCGATAAACCTCCCCTAAACACTAGATCTCTGCACACGAGAAGAGGGAGCCACACTCAGAGAGGGTGGAGGGAGCCAGGCTGAGCCCCCGTCTCCTGCCTGGTCGTGGTAAATGCTGCTCATGCTGCCCCTGGGGCCGGCTGCGGTTTGTTGTCAGAACCAATTACTTCTCTGCCTCTGCCAAATGCTAGGGGCTCCACGAATCTCAGGCAAGTGTCCCCATGGCTGCCACCGCTGCAGCGATGGATGGGGTGGAAGAGGAGGGAGGAATGCAGATCGGGTCAGCCATCCTGGGGGCCCAGCACGGAAACCCAATGGGTCTTCCCCCCCCCACCTCCTACCCTTGATCATCCAGACCAGCGCTTGGCTCTGGATGTGCAGACCCGTCACTCTCCAGAGGTGGATGCAGGGGTTGGGGGGGGTCGGGGGGAGACCCATCGGTAAGTGCTGGGTCCCCATCGGAGTGGACCCTCAGCTGTCCTGATGCAAGGCCAGCCTCTCTGGGGGTCCCAGAGGAGCAGTCAGGTGTCATCAGAACACCCTACACATGTACATGTGTTCATGCACGTGTGTGGGGGGCTCTTGCCTTAGGAAAGTCTGACAAACATCCAGATTCCCGTGATGGAAGGGGTGAGGGCCCCCACTTCAGGGAAGGGGCCTGCAGTAAGGCCCTGGGCTCTCAATCAAAACTTCCAGAGAGAGTGGCGCTGTCTGTCTGCAGGCAAGGTTCTAATCATGCTTCCGAGACTCTCTCTTAAACTGAGGGACCCCAGTCAGAGATCCCTGGGGCCGCCCCCCTCAGGAGCTCCTGATGCTTAGCCCTGGATTCCGTCACTTCATTTTCCGACCCACACAATTAACCTCCAATTCCCAGTGCTAACACCTGGGGCCCACCCAGAGGTTGGTAGCTTCCTACTACCCATACTCCAGTGCCAGCCAAGCCCCAGGCCCTCCTGAGCGCACGGGCCCTGGGAGACAAGCTGCCAACCAGTTGACTGATTTGAGAAACAGACTCACAGGCCTCTTCTGGGGTATAGGGACCCTTTTTTTCACCTGCATCCACCTCTTCCCCAGGGGTGCTTCTGTAGCTGGCTCCCTGGGTTCCTGGCCCAAGAAGCCACCCACCCTTCAATGGCCCATAGACCCTGTTTATTTAAGCCCTGGTAGCCTTTGTGCTTCTCCTAGTAAGGTCCCCCCAAACTGTCATAGTCCACTGGTGCTACAGACTGAATGTTTGTTGTGTTCCCCTATATTCATGCATAGAAACCTAATCCCCAACGTGATGGTATTTGGCGGTGGTCTCTTTGGGAGGTGATGAGATCAGAAGGGCACGGCCCTCATGAATGGGATCAGTGCCCTAATAAAGGACACTCCAGAGAGATCGTTGCCCTTCCATCATGTGAGGACAAAGAGAAGACGGCTGTCTATGAGCTAGGAAGTGGGCCTTTACCAAACACCACACCTGTTATGCCTGGACCTCCCAGACTCCAGAACCAAAAGAAATACATCTCTGTTGTTTATAAGCCACACATCTCTGGTGTCCTGTTCCACTTAGAACTAAGGCAGCAGGGAAGAGCTCCTGGGCTGAGACAAGAACAGGCAATTGATAGTGGGGGGACGCACAAAGGCACCCCCACACCTGCAGGGCTCTGTCTGCAGCCTTTCCGTGCCCCCACTCTCTTGAGATCCTCACATCTCCCACGAGCACAGGGGTGCTCAGATCCCCACTTCACAGGCAGGGGAACTAAAGCTCAGAGAGGCAGGACAACATGTCCCAGGCCCCCCAGTGTGGGAATACCCAGCCCTGCCATTCCTGCCCACATCACTCTTTCAACCACCACCCACCGTTCAGTTGCTGCCCATGGTACAGGCTCCAGGTTCAGATTCCAGTTCTGCCACTTACCAGCTGTGGGACCTTAGGCAGGTCCCTCCTTCGGAAGGCATAGCTCTTGTCTCCTGCTCTGAGTTGTTTGTTTCCTATCCTGTGGGAGCTGACCTTGATTGTGGCCCCACCGTGACCTCTTGGCACAAGGTGGAAGCTGGTGGCCCTTGTCCTGGTGCTCCCACCTAGAGGTGCCCCTGTCACCTACCACCACCTCCACAGAAACCTGGGCATCACCTCCTGGCCAAGCCTATCCCAGGACCCCAGGGGCCTCCTCCGCCAGACCCCAGGAGCATGGATGTAGCCACCCCCTCATGCCCCTCTGGGGACCTTCCTGTCACTGCATCACCCACCTGCTATGAGGCTGTTCTCACCTACGACCCTCACATTCTGGGGCGCAGGAAGAAGAGCCTGGGAGGGGACAGGGGCCTTGAAGAGCCCTGGTACTGGCCCAACCCGTCGGGGTGGGGAGGCTCCAGGCGGCTGGTGCCCATGGAAGGCAGGCCCACAGGAGGCAGGGCCCCAAGGCCAGGTGTCTTAGGGCAGCCCTCCCCCAACCCTGACCTCCTTGCACCCCCTCTCTGGGAGGGTGTGTGCAGGAGACCCAAGCTAGTCAGCTGGCCCTCAGGCAGGAGCTCCTGCCACAGATGAAACAGCTTTTGAAAAGCTTCTCAAAAATGGAATTTTCTCCTGCAGGCGATGAGGGAGCGTGTGTGGGGAGGCGGCAAACAGGAGGGTGACAACCATCCTGTATCTCCACACAGTGCTCAGGAGAGAGTGTTCCCAGACCTTGCAGTGTGTGTGTGTGTGTGTGTGTGTGTGTGTGTGTGTGTGTGTGTGCCGGAGGGGGGGCGTCGCCAGAAGAGCCCACCCCAGGGCAGGGCCTGGGATAGAAAGAGGTGGGGAGCAGGCTGGGCTGGGGGGGACAGAAAGGGGGTCCTGGCAGGCCTTCGGCCAGGCTCCCATGTATCTGCCTGTGTGTATCCAATTATGCACAAGTGGCGGCCTCACCACGTTTCAGACGCCCTCTCAGGAGCCCCCCCTCAGCCCCATGCATCCCCGCTGGGTGCTGAGCAAGAGGACCATATGGAGGGAATAATAAGACAATTAACTTTCCATTAAAGAATAATATATGTGGGTTTTTAAGAAGGCGAATGGCAGCAATCCCTACCCAGCAGCATATTTCACACCCGCACTCCGTGCCCCCCCACTCCCCACCCCCACACATCCCACATCCCCATGAGGAGGACACTGCTGGGCCTCACCGGGAGGTGGCTGAGGAGGGGTAGGGGCTGCACAAGGAGCAAGCACAGAACCCCTAGGATGGTGGTTCTGAGGCTTCCGAGAGCCTTGGGGAGGGGCTGTGATGGGTGTGAGGGGGCTCCCTCAGCACGCCTCCTCACCTGCCCCTGAGCACATCAGCTGGGATAGCCATGCTGGGCCTGTGTGAGGGGTTCTGCTTGGCCAAGGAGCTGCAGGCCTGTCTCTTGGGGTGCATGTGAACCACAGTGCTCTGATAGAAGGACCAACTGTGGGGTCTGGGGGTCACACCACTTGAGCTTCCTTTTCCTGGCCCCCCAAGGGCTTCTTCTGCCCCTGGCATCTCCCACACCCCTGCTTCCTTCCTCCTCTTCTGCCGCAGCCCAGCTAGGGTTCAGAGCTTCTCTGGCACTCTTCAACCCTGCTAACCCCACCTGAGATGCCGAGATGCCCGGAGATGACCCTCCCCAAAAGGGAGCCAACCACAGCTTCAGCCAGCACCCCCGGAGCCAGTGTGTGAGTGCGCATGTGTTTCAGGAGTTGGTGGTACCAGTAGGGGTGGAGGGGTGGGGGGACAGGGAGAGGCTGATCTCAAAGGTATCTACACAGAAGCCCTGTCCCAGCTTCCCTGAGACCCTCAGGAAAGGGGCCCTCGATGTGGCCAGACTTTGGTCCTTGCTGGGAGCCAGCTCCAGATGTGGCGCTCCACAAATATTAATTACACATGCCCAGGGAGCACTGAGCAGGCAGGGAGCGGGGACGGCCAGGCGCTGACGATAAAGGCTGGGCCTGCGGAGCAGCTTCACCCCAGGCTCAGAAGGACCGTTCTTGGCCACCCAAAGGAGGGGATACATGGACGCCTCCAGTCTGAATCACCAGGACTGTCCAGAGAAGCACAGGCAGGCCCCAGGCTTACACCTCTGCCTTGATATTTCTCTACAGCCGCACCACTACTCAGGACTGGCCTGTCGGGGCTCCAGGATGCTATGGCTGATGGCGACCGTTGGCCAGGACCTTGGTTTCCCCATGTCTATGACAGGACCATGGGAGTAACCAGAAGCCGGGCTAGGGCCCTCCTGGTGGCCAGGGATGTGGGCCAGACTCTAAACCATTTCTGCCTTGACCAGCATGTTGATGTGGACTGAGAAAGACCCTTGTAGGTCCAGACTTGGCTTAGGTCCCAGAGATGGCCTATGGTCCCCACATATGGCCATCCCATGTCTCTGTGCCCAGCCCAGCTCTGGCCAGGCTGCTTTCTCTCATCTCCGACTCCCACCCCCGACAGAATCTTGTCTACTTCCTTCCGTAGAGACCCTCCAAGGAAGGTGTCTCCCCCAGGCCTAGAACCCATCTCAGGGCTGGTGTACCTGACGAGCACTGCTTCTTCCCCACGTCTAACTATAATCTCTCCTGCTTTGTTTTCCCACAGGTCTACAGAGTTGTTTCCCTTCTACCCTGAACACCCAGTCAGAACGTGGTAGGTCCCTGGCTGTACCCATCAGAGTGACCTGGGCTTCAGAGTGGGGAGACAGCCGCCTCCACATCCTCCCATGTGCACCCCCAGGCACCTGATGAATTATTCATCCTGATCAGGCTCATTATGTAAATGAGCTCAGATACCAAGCATATGCTCTCTGCTTTCCCCCCCCAGGATGGGGACAATATGGTGCTAATGGGGGAGGGTAGAGAAGGGCTTAGGAGACCTCCCTCAGCGTCCAGGGGCTCTGGACAGGGCAGACTACAGCAGGGTCCTCACGTTTGCGACCTGTTCATGGCAGGAGTAGGCCAGGGCTGGATGGGAGGGCAGGTTGGGTTACCCAAGGGAACACGGCTCAGGAGTGCCTGGCTAAGCATGGGGGTGGGAATGGCACCTGAGCACCACAGTGGGGGCGCCTGCTCTATGCTGGTCCTGGGCTTAGATGAGGAAACGTGATGGGGTCTTCAACATGGCCCATAGACACAGGTATGTCATGGGTTCCAACCTATAAATGGGCCACAGTCTGCACTCAGCCACGCCCCATGGGGTTGTGGTGAGGTCGGGAGGAAGAAAGTGCCAAGGCAAGGAAAATGCTCCCAAATGCCACTGTCTGCAGTTTCTGAACTCTTACAGCTGCCAGCTCTGAGGCTCCCAGCTTCTGGGGGTGGGGCAGCCTCTAGGACTGGGACAGGCGGAGAGGGCAGCCACGTAGGGAAAGAAGGCAGATGGCAGGATCACCCCAGTGCAAGGTGGTGGGGCAGCTCAGAATCAGCTCAGGGAGGCCTGCGGAGGGGCGGCCCCAATGGGAGGGCTGGTGCCAGGGTCGGGGAGCACCTGCAGCTACTCAGGGCACTGCTGCAAGCATCCTCCTGACCCGTCCGAGCCGGCCATGGGCTGGGCACACAGCCCTCTCATATGCATTTGAAGGAGAGCCATGGTGGCTCAGACAGGATGGGGGGTGGGTTGTGGGGGGGTGGGGAGCAAACAGGTTGGTTTCCTCCTGGCTCCCCCAGGGTTGTCCTTTTCCTCTAGAACTCTCTACCTGCTCCCCTGGCACCCACCTCACCAGAGTGCCTTGTGCCTGAGAAGGAGCCCCAGAGCTGTCAGTGGGAAGTAAGAGGCTGAGGAAGCAGGTGAGAAAAAACTGGAGCAGGACAGAGGGCCGCTGGAGAGCTGGCAGCCGGCGGCAGGCAGAGGGATGCCAGGAGGAGCTGGGAATGCCAGGTCAGCACTTCTCTGCCTGCCTGCCAGGCTGGCCACTGCCACACCAAGCATGGCCCCACTCCAGCCCAGCTCCCCACTTCCCCAGCTTATCTTGCCCACCCTTCTGAGATGGGGAGGCATAGCCAGAGAAGCCCCCTGGAACAGGAGTCAGGAGCTCCAGGTCCCAGCCCTAGCTCTGCCACAGCCAGCTTCCTGACTTTGGTGACCGCTGGGCATGTGGGGGTGGAGAAAGAAGTGCTCATTGATGAAAGTGTCTGGAATCTCTCAACTGCCATCAGAAAGGAAGGGAACAACACATCCTAGGAGTGAAAATGATCACTGAGGGAAATACAAATTTGACTTCTAGAAAAGGGGGTATATCTGTGTCAGTCTGTCCACTGCCATTCTCACCACCTCCTCCTCCAGCCAGACCTCCCAGCCACGCCATGGACCAAGAATGAGGATCAGAGAGGGTCCAGGACTTGCCCACGGGCACACAGTGGGTATGTCGGGCAGGGATTCCATCAGTGGGCCTCACCATCCAGGAAGCTCAGTGATTCACTCAGAGCCGAATCTCAGGCATAAAATGTGTACACTATTTCCTCATTGGCAAACTTTCCGGGTCTGAGCTGCCCGTGACTATAAACGAACAATGTCCTTGAGGTGTGGATTCAAAGCATGGAAGATTCTTGACTGGAGGTGCATGGTTAACTCCTCACGTGGGGTACATCTTATGCCCCGATATGAAACTTGGAAAGGCACATGATACACATCCCGGGGAACTCTCCTTTCTTCAGTAACCTACATGGCTGCACTTGACAGTGCCCACTTAGGACCTAGTTAGTGTTGGGTGCTATTCCTGAGCATAAATTGACTTCTGTTTTGGAACAGCTTGTCCTACAGCGCTTTCTCTGGAAAGCTCTGCCGGCCTCCGAGCTCGGCTGAGTCACTGAGAGTTCACAGGAAGAGAGTGGGATGGGGTTACTGCAATTCAAGCCCAACAACCAACCAGGGAAGGGAGGTTCAGAGAGGCTGGGCCACGAGGGGGAGGACACCCAGCAAGTGGGTGGCTTTGACCTTCAGACCTGGGTTCCCTCTTCCTGATAGGTCACCACCTCAGTAAATACCCCTGATCAGCCCATCTTGCGCCAGAGGTCCTACATCCACAGCCCACTTATTGCCACCACCATTTCCTGGGCCCCCGCTGTAAGCTAAGCGTGGGGAACGGACCAACGACCACACCCCATGGTAGCTGCCCCACAGAATTTATATCTACTGATCCTAGCCCTGACCGAGAAGGATGACGGGAACACAGTGGAGTATCTCATCACTGGGCCCTGGGCCTGGACTCCCTAACAGTAACTTCATGTGCTCTGCTATTCCCAGGACAACCATTGGCAGGAAATGCCCGTCAATCCCCTGGTCATACTTCCTGGTGCCAGGCCCCAGGAACGAGCTCCTGGAAGTTCTGGAAGTCCGAGCCGACTTGGGACTGCTACCCCAGCCCCTCCCAGAGATCAGCTCTCAAGGCTCTGCGCTTTCACATAAAGAGCGACGGCTCAGGAGCCTGACAGCGACACATTTTGCAGCCTTCTGGGGGGTGACGGATGGCTTACTCTTCACATCACTATTTCAAACATTAACATAATCTCCCAGGATGAATGTGGTTGCTCCTGTCTAATCAATCACCTCTCCCGCTCCTTGATCCCTCATCTTGCCAAGCACCGGCTTTCAACTCATCTTGTCTCGTGGGACAGTGCCTTGAGTGGGCACCTCTGCTCCCCGGGGCTGTGTGGCCTGATCACCACTCCCTGCGTGTACAGACCCTCTGGCTTGTGTGTATAGCTGCATCGGCTGGACCCTGCCCCCGACACGGCCTGAAACACAGACCTCATCCACCTGAAAACCTGCGAAGCCCGACCCCACACTGGACTGGGTGCCACTTCTCTAGTCATCTCGGGAAGAAGAGGCCAAGACCCGAAGGAGACTGTTTTCCTAGTTACGGCACCTCATGCCCCAATGGGGCCAGCTGTGTCCCACCACGCCAGTTCCTCAACAACGCCCGCCAAACCTTCCTCACGTCTTATTTCTGAAGCCTGTCCCCCATTCCCACTTGGGAGAGGGTCCCTGAAGCGAAAGCCAGGCGCAGCAGGCTTACCTCCTGGAGCTGCTGGACGCCCCCAAAGATCCGCATCACACCGTCAATCTCCTGCTCGAGGCGCCGGGCCCAGTGCTGCATCCTGTGTGAGAGGAGAGAGATGTCAGGAGGCCCGCCTGGTGCAGAAACAGCCGAGCCCGGCAGCCGCCCCTGCAGAACCAGAGTGCGCCCGTGAGTCCTTTGAAATCTAGACCCCGAGGCCGAGGCTCCTTTCGTGTACTGTTGGCCAGCTGGGGAGGACAGCGGCCTGCAGCTTAACTGCACTGAGGGAGTCGAGCAGCTCCAAGAAGCCTGCAGGGAGACGAGTTTTCACCGTGAAGAGCCAGCCCTTGATGCTACTGCTCTGAGCGTGCGGATTCTGGCCTCTGGGGAAGAGGACGACGGGAGGGAGCCAGGGGTGCCTGCCGGGTCTCAGAGCCTCCCGTGCCCCCGGCTGGGTGGGGTCTGGGGAAGGCGAGGGAACATGAGTTGCTGTTGCCACCACAAAGTCTTTGCACAACCCAGCACAGGGTCCTGCCCGTCTGGGTCTCTTCTGAGCAGCGGACCTGGAGAGCTTCCGGCTCAGATGGCCCTCGCCTTTCCAGCACTCCAGTAAACAAATGTTTATCTGGGCTCATTGCTGGATGCCCCCCATGAACCATCTAACCACAGGTACGGTTCAAAGCATCCTACCCTTTTCTGGGGACCCAGCAAGCCACCATGTGTTCTTCACCTGAGCCACCAGCCTGAGCAGGTTTCCTTCGCACCAGTGCTACCTCGTAGGGTAAACAGGCGGGTCAGGGGTGCTGCACAGGCTTCGGAGTGGGCAGGATGGACAGGTGGGCACGTGGCCCTGTATTCTCAGCCTGCACCTATGAACAGGGATTGCACCTGGGGAGAGGCCTGGCCCGAGTTCTAACCTGTGACGCCCCCATTTCAAGCAGTGCCAATCAGGTGAGCAAAGGGGCTGGCCAGAGAGACACTGTCCGTGCTGCCAAGGCGCTTCCGCTGTGACCAGAACCCCCTGTCCTAATGTATCTGAAAAAGGCATCTCAACTTCCCTATCCCACAGACACACCAGGAGGCCTTTCCAGGGGGGACTCACAGGACAATTACCACAACGATTTAAATACTCCCCGGGTCAAACATAGCCCGTAGGACGAGGTAGGGTGGGGTGGTGCCAGCCCCCCAGCCTCTGGAGCGCTCCCTGGGAGCCATAGGGTCCGGGAGATTGTGTCTGGCCCTACTGCCCTGGGCCTGCTACCTCCTTGCATTCCCTCGCGCCACGTGGGGCCAGGCCTCTTCTGGTTCCGTGGGTTAGAAGAGCTTGCCCTGCCCCACATCCCTCCTCAGGCCTGTGGCTGGGGGGATGGGCCCGTGCCATTGTGTGTGCCCGGGTCTGTTGGCATGGGAACTCAGAGCAGGAGGCAGGCAGATCACTAATTGCAATTTGCCAAGCTGAATGTCAGGACCACGATGGAAAAAAAAATCAACATCAAAAGAAAGAGGTATTGGCTTCGGCTTGTTGCTGGTTGAGCCACAGCCTGATGTCCACCCCCACTCCCCACTGCAGGGGAAAGCTAACCCTGAGCCCGGACGGAGGCCAGGAACGAAAGGCAATCAGGCCTCGGCCACCAGCCGGGGAGGGTAAAGCCCACAGAGAATGCAGAGCCTGCTTCGCTCCAGCTCCTGTCCGCCACGTGCCGATCGCTTGGCCCTGACTGTGGGTGGATAGTGTGGCAGGTGGCTGTTCTGTGTTCCTAAGACGGAGTCTGAGGCGTTAATGCTAACTAAGATGGGCCGCTCACAGTCCTGTGTCTAGCTAGGCAGGTGGCACATGAACGGGTGAGGCCAAGGAGCTGATCTCCAAGGGGAACCATTAGCTCTGCCCTGGCCCCGTCTCTGACCTCAGCTATTCACTGGCTTAGGGGACAGAATGCCAATCATAATCCTTCCCCGGACTAATATGTACAAGGGCACCGTCATGTACAAGGTGTGGTGCCAGCATGTCACCAGCTCTTTTGCTTCAATCCTCACAAAGAAGCAAACCATCATCCTGAAGTCACAGATGAGGAAAAACAGGCACAGAGGCTTTAAGTGACCTGTCCAAGGTCACGCACCCAGGCAGTAGTGAGCACAGAACTGGATTCCAGGCCGTGCTGGAGTCAGCAAGAGCCGAGAGTGGGCACCTCTTCCCAACTCCGCACGCAGTGTCATCACCTTGGGAGCTTGAAACCGGCCATGGTGGGAATATTTATAAATCGGCAAAGGCTGCCAATCAGTTTTCCCCCCTGGAGAGCGACTGTACACATTTACCAGCACAGCACTGATGCAGGCCCAGGCGGTTGCCTCTTTTCTAGTGTATCTATAGGTCTTCGGTTCTAGGATTTCACAGGTAAGTAAAAGAAAATTAATTGGATGAACAGGCATGGATGCCAAGTTTTTATTTTGTTCAGAAAACACATTATTATTATTATTATTATAATCACCATCATTTCATCAAAAAAGGCTATTTCGATACTAAAAAAGTTTTTAGAAGAGCCAAATCAGGAAAAGTCCAATTCTTCCCCCAAACACACATTCCCTCTCCCTCTCTCCCTTTCTTTCTCCCTGCCCCCCCCCCCACATGTATGCACACATGCACACAAGTCTCCCCACTCCTATCCGCAGGCTGAGCAGCTCGACTCGGCTATGGGCTGCAGGGACTGGCATACCCGTGACACATCAGGACACACACTCTCCTGGGGTCTAGGGGTGGCTCTAGCCCCTTTGGTCCAGCACACTGGGCCTGATGGGTAGACCCCTGGCTCCAGCTGCGCTGTGCATCATCACAATGCAGAGCAAACAAGTTACTCTGATTATTCACCTACAGCAAACCCAATTAGGAAGGCAAAACGTAGGCCCAGTAATTTAAAAGAACATGACAGGTCATTCACTTCATCATCACAGAGACATGACTTTGTGGGTTCCAGGGTTTGGCTGGTATCCCAATGCTGGCTCCAAGGGGAGATACATGGGATTGAAGAGGCAGGAAGTCAACCATGCACGTCCTACCCTGAGGCTAGAGAAAGCACCCACCAAGCTGAGACTAACCCTGGCCGGGCACAGTCCTCCTCACCCCAGCAGAAGGGCACGGGGGCTCTGGAAGGATCCACGGCCCCACTGGGTCAAACACAATGGACCAAATCCTGCCTGGGCTCCCATCAGCCTGGGACCAAGTGCCTGACCCTGCCAATGCATCCCATGGGCCACCCTCCCCACTGGGTAGACCCACCTGCTGGCTCCCTGCATCCCTGTGATGTCCCACGGTCCTCACTGAGATGACACTGCTTATCTCCAGAGGTCTCTAAGTGCCAAATTAATAAGACTGAGGAGAGACAATATCTGGGCGGAGGCATGTCCGGCCAGGGGCTGCAGCCGGAATGATTGCTGGGGGCACAGGAGGCTGGGGATAGAGCCAAGCACTACCATGGCCTCCAATGTGCCCAAACCTAGGAGGGTCCAGGCTCTGCACCCCCATTTCACAAACAAGAAAACTGAGGCCACTGGCAAGGATGGGTGCAGGGCTACAGCCTCTAGAGAGAAGCTGGACTTGTCCTCGTGGCTCCATCAGCCATGGACCCACCCTTCTAAGACTGTGAGGCTCCAGGAAAGGCTACTTCTGCCAGCCGTGTCATCTGAGAGAGTTCTGCCCTCTCTGACCCTCAGCTCTCCTGTCTGTGAACAGGGGTACTAATGAGTGGCTGAGTAAGGCCAAATAAATTCACACAGCAACCTTACTAGGCAGTCCCCTGAGGGTTTGAAGCTCATCCCATTCAGCCCCTTCCCCCACCCCGCCCCGCAAGCACTTGGGGAGAGGGGGTAGAGAGGGAGGGTGCCATGGAAAGGAGTCCCCTAATGGCTCCCTTCAAACCCCTGCTCCCCAGCTGAGAGAGACTGGGAGCGGGCACAGGGTAAAAGTGCCATGTTTCCCAAGACCAGCAGCCTGAGGGCAGCCCAGTGGGAAGAAACCGACACCAGCTGCTGTGGATGCCAGGCCTTAGTCTCCAGGGAATGCTGAGGAGTATGTGGGGGAAGAGGGGTGTCACCATCAGCAAGGGAGCAAAGTCATCTGTATGTGGGCAAGGAGCAGGGCGGAGGACCCCCTTTAGCAGATAGAACCATCGAGACCCCAGCTGGAAGGCTGGGGAGGCCCCAGTTCAAACTACAGAGCACTCAGGTGGGGGCTGCCAGCTGCAAAGCGCCCCCCCCCAGGGGAGAGAGGGACAGGGCAAAGAGGATGGGGGTAGGAAAAGGCAGCACAAGAGGAGGAAGGGAGAAAAGGGGGAGGGGAAGAAAAGGAGGGAGCGGGGCAGAGAGAAATGGGGGGAAGAGCATACGTACAGATGCAGCAGCATAGATTAAACTGTTGCCAGTTGTTAATTTTATACGTGAAGCTGTTGATCAGAATGTGATTTAATTGTACAGTATAATCCAGGCTTTTGGAATAAATTATGCAGAAAACTCATCTATAATTAAACAAATCAAAAAAACAGAGACAGGTGACACTGCAGGTTCACCCTCAGAGGGCACGGGAGGGTGTGGGCGGCCGGACCCTGCAGAGGGGCAAGAAGGGGGGGAGGACTTTGTTCAAGAGCAGCCGGGGGAGGCCCAGGAGAGGCCAAGGCCTAGCAGTGGCGAGGGCCTCGGGACTCCCAGCCTGGGCCTCTGCAGGCCTGTTCCCCACTCCCAAGGAGGCACTGAAACTCTGCTCCAGGCTGCCTCGATAAACCCCGTTCCAGTCGGGGTTTAGGAGCGGTCTCAGCTGAGAGTGGCACAGCAGGTGACGTGGGAGGGGTGGATGCCAGGACATCACTAGACTGGGGCAGGTGAGGGGTGCAGGCAGCAGGCACAGCAGAGGCCACTTGCTGCCAAGGGCGCTATGAACCACACTTGGCAATGGTGGGGGCCCACGGGTCTCCTGCTTCTCTGTGACAGGCTGGCCAATTATTCTTCCAGCTCTGGGGGAGGCAACGATTTAAAATAAAGTGTTATTTAATTACTCTGATTATATTTCAGCTGGCCTGCCACCTCCCACCTGGGCGCCTTCTCAGTCTTCTGCAGGAGGAAAAGAGAAAGACAGGGCAGGAAGTGGGGGAGGAAAGGACCTCTGTGTTAGGCTGACACCACCCACAGCCACCCACAGCTCAGAGAACTGTGAGCCCTGCTGAGGCTGGGCTTGGGACACAGCTGGCCCCTTCCCTGGGCCACAGCCCGACTGCAAATGGCAGGAAGCTCACGGCTGCACCCCGGGGCTGTGGCACCTCCAGAGTCACCTCCGCCGGGGCGTCCTCCATGGCCACTCATGTAGACGTCGCTCTCTCCTCAGACTGAGTGCCCAGATCCAGCCGTGGCCCTGCCAAGGCTAGAACCAGGTGTGCCCCCCTTAAGCCTCAGTTTCCCCACCTGGAAAATGAAGACAAGGCTCGCCACTTGTGCACATCCTAGGACCCAAAGAGGAGGCAGGTGGTGACCACTGCCCCTTGGAAAGGACTTAGGAGCACACAGATCCATCTGGACAGCGGGGCCCAATCTCCTTCCTTAGGCATGGGATGGCTGTGCCTCCTTCTCAGACTGGGGCCGCCAGGTGGGCTGCAGCGCCCCTGCATGGCCACGACCCCGACACAAGGGAGACAGCTCAGGAAGGGTAGAGCCTCCTTCCTGCTTATTGCTCTCAGGAAAGAAGGCTCTTGGGCCTCAGCGTCTGGCGCGCGGGGCGGCCTGCGGGGTCTCTGCTCCCGCTCCCCACATAAGAACGCAGGACGGTTGGAGACACAGGAAGCAAGAGCCACACCGTTCACAATCCTCTGCACCCCTTGCAGGCTCAGCCACCATCTTCTTGCTAGCCCCCCATTTTCTGCTAGCATAGCCATGGCAGTTATATTAGTGGCCAATTGCTCGCCGGTTACACCTGACGGCCAACTAGCCACAGCTGATGGCCACTCGATCACAGTTGATGGCCATTTACTACCTGAGTGAGCACCTTTCCACGTGAGGCCGAGAGCCTGGAAACTGCTCTCTGGGGCTCTGTCCCCACAGTGTCTTTTGAGGTTCAAAGCCGAAGGTGGGATCCCTGACCCTGATTTGATTTCAACCTTCCAAGAACAACAGGGCTGGCAGAGGGCAAATCCAGCCAAGGTCATTCACCCCCGAGAGGCCAGCTGGGATCAGCGTGCCTGGAGGTAAGGAGCCGGGCCAGCCCTGGCCTCGTGCTGCACAAACCATGGAGGGTGAGAGGGGAGACGCTGGTTCCGCCAATGCACGGTGGGGGAAGGCTCCCAGCTAGCCACCAACCGCTTCATACGCAGGGAAACTAAGGCGCAGGCCTCAAAGGGACTGGCTCACCTTCAATGGATTTGTGACTCAGCTAAAGGGACTCCCAGTGTGAGCATCATAGAGCACCCAGAAGCATCCACCCCACCCCCACCAGCCATCCCAGCCATTCTCTGGAGCTGGGGAGGGGTTGGTGCCGAAGCTCGAATTAGTCCAGATCTATTGGCCTCGACGACGTGTGTCTTGGGACCCTGCCCAAATACTGCTACTTAATGAGGTTAATTATGGGCTGTCCCTTCTTTCTTTGCCGGGGAGAAAGCTCTCTCTTCTAGTTGGCTCTCAGCTGGGAGGCAGCAAGCCTGTGCACCTCCCACCCTCAGACTAACGGTGAACAGTCATCTGGCTTTAATTAGGGCCCAGTATTTACTCCTTGATGGGGGAGGGAAGGAGCCGAGGGGAGGAGAAGGCCTGGAGCCAGGGAGCAGCATCACCCAGGGCTGGGAGAGCCAGGCAGCCCACTTGGCCCAGACAGATGGAGAGTGTCCAGGCTCACACAACAAATGGCCACAGCACCGCCTCCCTTCCCACCATCAGTGCAGGCTGGAGGGCTCACAGGGGCACCAGCAATCAGGGAGGACTGCATGGATGAGACAAGCCAGGGGCACGCGGGCTGAGAAGGGGACGGTTTCCCGGTGTCAGTGAGGAGGACAGCATGGAAGGCCCACCTGAGCCTGCCTTCGTTTCCACCATTGTTAGTTGTGTGACCTTCATAACATCCTTTCACCTTAAGGTGAAAGCAGCATGAGGTGTTTGTACCTCAGAGAAGGCCCTAAGGGGCCCTCCATGGGAAAGCAGCCCCTGCAGTACTGGGAGGGGGGCTGGAGAAGGCACCAAGGGGCAGGGGAGCCGGAAGGAGGTATGGAGCAGGAAGAAAAAGGCTGTTCTGTGGGAGAGGTTGGAGGGCTCGGCTGGGGTGATGGCCTGGGTGGGGAGGGGCCAGGACCGTCTCTCTGCCAGCTCCTACTATGTTCCAGGACCTGCCTCGTGGTCCACACAGAGCTCTGTGGATTGGCCTTTCCGGGTCTCACTTTCCCAAAGAAGGGTGGCCTGAGGCCTCCACAGGCCATTTGGGAATCCATTTCCCGGGGGTCTGATTGGGGCCTTCCTGCCTGGGGCCTGCACCTGCGCGCCAGGCATCACAGCAGTGACAGGCCCGGGCTCTCGCTACACTTCCTTAATGCATTTCACAGTAGTTGGATCACCCCCAATCCTCAGAGGGGAAAACTGAGGCATGGAGCCCAAGGTCACACAACTACTGAATGCCAGTCAGGATGACGCGTACCTCTCCTGGGCATGCTGGGCTTCAATGCCCAGCTGCCAGCATGGCGGTCACTTGGCTATCTAACAAGCCTCTTAAACTAAATGTGCCCCAAACCGAGACCCTGACCTCCCTCTGGATCCTCACTCTCCCTCCACTCCCCCACCGACCCCCTCCCCTGGCTCAGCTGATGGCAGCTCCCTCTGTTCAGGCCAAAAGCCTCAGAGGGACCTGGAACCTCTTTCTCTCACAGCCACATCCAACCCATCAGCAAGCCTGGGGGCTCCAACTTCACTGTGCCCGAACCTGCCCACTGTCCACCACCTGCCTGGCCCCCAGCCTGGCCTGGGCCGCCATCATCTGCCTCCAGGCTAAGTGTGGTCGCCAGCTCTCTGGCCTTCCCACTGCACACCGGGGCTTGCATACACTGTGGCACAGGCCTTGGGACACGCTGTTCCCTCTGCCCGGATCCGTCTTTCCTCAGAAATCCACCTCCTTCGGGTCTCTGCACACACGTCATTTGCTTAATGAAGTCCAGCTTGCCCCCATTTAAGTTGCACCCCTGCTCAAGCAGGGCCTGATCTCCGCGTGCCCTCCTGGGGTTACTGTTTTAGCCAGTACTTGGTCAGGCCTCCTCTTTGTTTACAGTCAGCCTCCGTCCGGGGCTGGGAACCCTAACGGACGCTCCTGCTCTCCAGCCTGAAGAACAGCCCTGTGCTGAGTTGACGCTCCTCCCAGAGTCGGGGCGACCTTCTTCCCACCCTGCCCAGCCTGTGTGTGGCCGGCCACAGGAGGAGGCAGGTGGGCTGGGAGGCCCAGAGGCCCTCCCTTCTGCTGGCTTCTCTCCGTGTGAATTATTAAAGCTCATTTATGACAGGCCTGCCCAGGCCTGTGGCTTCCGTGCATAATTCATGGCTCTCCCAGAAGGGCCGGGTGCTGGAGCGGCCACTTCTTCTAGGAAGCCAGAAGCAAGTGCGGGGAAGAAGTGGCCCACCCCAGGCTGTCCTCCTCCCCGTCTCTGGCACCCTTAGGAACGAGCAAGAAGAGTTCAGGAACTAGCCGAGGCCTCCCCAGAGCAAAAGCAAAGGGTCCAGGCCAGGGACACGGATATCTGCCGCTCTGCCCACGACCCACCGTCTGCCCCCCAGGCCCAGAGCCACTTGTCCTAGTCACTGACATAGATAGACTGTGGGCATTTGGGGCTCTGCAGTGCCTCCTTCTCTCCCCAGCACATTCTCCAGGTAGGAAGGCACAATGGGAAATTCAACCCCTGCCCAGGCCCATGGGACAAACAGGTAAATTGAGGTTCAGGGCGGCTGGTGCTCAGCAGGTAGACATATTGACACAGCCCCTGTGTACCCAGCCAGGTGTTGTCATGGCGGAGCCATGCCCAAGCATGGTCTCGGGAGGTGCACAGTAGGGTTGAGGTACCTGTAAAGGTCACCAGGTGAGTCAGGGAGGAGCCAGGAGCTCCATAAGCCTGTGCCTGCCCCACACTGGTGCTGAAGCCTGACTGGGGGTGGCAAGATAGGCCCTGTGCACGTGCCACTAACCATTCTGGTCAGATTCTGTCATTCACATGTCCCCATCTCCCCTCCTGCACATCCTCCCCACCCCCCAGCATGAGTCAAATCCTCGCTGAGCCACAAATAGCCGTCCTCTGTATGTATCCTCAACACCGCCTCCTGCCTTGAGGAGAACAGAGACTCCCCCTCAGGACCCTCTGTACTTCTTCAGGGTAGAGAGCCCGCTGTGGAAGCTGCCAGGCCACCGGAGGACACCAAGGTAGAGAGGAGAGGTGGAGCAAAGACCAGAACTCAACCCATCAGGGCCAGCTGTGTTCACTGGCCTTGTTCCTCTTCTACCTGGCCAAGTTACCTCCACTAGGAAGTCATCCCTGATTTCTCCTACCCCATCCTCAAACCCACAGTCCTCACCTCACTTTACTGACCGTTGCTTTGGGTTGGAGCTGCAGCCTAGTCTGTCACCAACCTCTCTGCAGAGCATAGCTTGCAGCCTGGCAAAGAAGAGTCTTTGGGAAACACTTGGCATGAGATTTACCCGAATATCCTCCATTAACCAGTGGGAGAGAGAATGGAAGGCAAGGCTGGGAAAGGGGCTCCAACTCCAACAGGCAGCAGAGCACTAAGGAAAGGAACTGGTGCTGAGTTTTCTGTGTGTGATTCCCTCCGAAGTTACACTGCACCCCGGCCAGGTGCAGACTCATTCACACCCACTTTATGGATGAAGACTGAGGCCTAGGGAGTGAAGCAACATAGCCAAGGTCATGCAGCCAGTCTGTGCTGAACCAGAATTTAAACCAGCCAAGTATGGCTCCGGAGCCCTGGCCCTGGCCCCTAGGTCATTAGGCCTTCCTAAGCTCAAAGTGGACTCCAGTGGTCAGATTTAAAATAGGAAATTGGGTGCAGGTGAGGGCCACAGCTCATTTATGTCCAGCCCTGCATCCGGACCCCCACTACCTCCCTGAGCTGGGTGCAATCGGGAAGTCCTTCCTTATACCCCACCAGAGCTATGCTGCTGTAGGAATGTTGTCTGGGCAGGGCAAAGATGGGCTCCCTCAGATCCTATGCCCCCTCCCCCAGGAATCCTGAACCAGATAGCGGGGAGAATGTCCACTTCCTCTGGGATTTGCTTCTCGCTAGCACTTGGCCTCTCAAAGCCAGCCAAGCTGCATGTAAATGGAATGGGAGTGCAGGTTACTCTCTGGTGTTCCCTCCATGGCGAATTCTTCAGTGATGCAAATCCCCCCAGTGGGCTGTGTGGGACCCACAGCTGCCGGGAGAAGGGAGATCAAGTACCATCCCAGCAGCCACACCTCCTTCTGAGGAGCCCCAGGAAGGTGGCCAGGCCAGGAGGAGTCACTCTGCCTGGTGAGCCCGAGTTGTCCGCAGGGCTGGCTTGAGATAAACCTAGCAGGACTTATCGCTGACAAAATACAGGTGTTTCTGACCTTGTGCAAATTCCCTCCTAGCTCGCTCACTCCTCACTCATTCATTCCAAGGCTTATGAGCCAGGCTCTAGGCTGGGCACTGGGAAGGGACACAGTGGTGGGCAGGGCAGATGCGGGCCTGCCCCGGAGATTCGAGTTCAAGCACAGCAGACATACAATCTAATCTGGACCGGATGAGCGGAGGGAGGAGGGTGAGCCTTGGCGGGTAGGATGCATGACGAGGGGCCTGACCCAGCCTAAGGGTCTGGCAGGTGAAGGTGGCACTGCAGAGCTGGAGGGCAGTCCAGACAGAGGGTACAGCACGTGCAAGGCCCAGGAGTGAGCTCTGCCCAGGAAAACGCCCGTGACCAATGCAGATCAACCGTGGGCACCAAAGCAGGCTGCCCTCCGACACTGGGAGCTGCAGAATTCCAACCTCACATGAGCACCTCCACATGCTGGCTGGCGGAGAGAGGTGGGCTCCTGACGACGGGGACAGGGAGAGCAGCCCCAGGAGGCAGATGGGGAACCAAGGGCTCAAAGAGCTGGGCTCTCTGGTCATCCTCGGCGCCCAGTCTGGGAAGGCGCGGCTCGGCCAGGGCCTCTAGAAGCACATATTCAGCTCAGACACATCTCCAGCTGGCTGTCGAGCCAGCATCTCCAACTCAACGTGTCCAAGACCTGATCGTCACCTGGACTCACTCTTCCCCAGCCCCCTCCAGCTCAGCTGGGGACAACTCTGTCCTTCCGGCTGCTGAAGCCAAATACCCTAGGGTCACCCGGGACCCCTTTCTTTCTCCACCCAGACGACTGACATGTCGTACCACCACCCCCACTCTGGGTGCAATCGGGAAGTCCTTCCTTATACCCCACCAGAGCTGTGCTGCTGTAGGAATGGTGTCTGGGCAGGGCAAAGAAACCTCTCCCACGATTTCCACCTCAAAGTAATGGCCACAGACTCTGATTTAGTGGCCCTGCCTGACCTGGCCCCTACTGCCCTCTGACCTCCTCTCCTCCTGCTCTAACCACATTCCACCTCAGGGCCTTTGCACTGCTATGCCTCTGATTGAAACACCTCCTCCCAGATACCCACAGGGCTCCCACCCTCCACCCCTTCCGGGCTCTATTCAAATGTCTCCTTTTTTAGTGGAGGTTTACTCTGACGCCCGCGTCCAGGTAAGCCATGACCTCCCCCCAGTCCATCCTGTTCCTTCTCTACGGCTGGACCACCTTCCAGCACACGTGTCTTCTGTGTGTGTCCCCTGCCAGGGCCTGGCGCATGGCAGACGCACATGAGTGTTGAGAGAATGAATGAACAGCTGGTTGTGGTGTCTGTGGAAGGAATGACGAGGCGCGATTGTGCCCACAGCGAGGGAGGGATGGACTGGAAGAGGATGAATGGCGGGGGCATCTCGGGCGGTACCAAGATTTTTCCAGGCATAGCCTGTGAGGCCAAGCCCATGGGCTACTCCTCAGCCCTGCCTGGCACCTGAGGACAGCCCACTCCAGACGCTTGTGTCCCACTTGCACTGACCTGCAGGCCACCCCACAATGGCGTTTGACCTGTGTTTACCAGCCCAGTTCACATGTCCCCAAGGCCAATCTGTGAAAAAGGGGCAGGCTGCCTTTCCCCATTTTTCAGATGAGAAAAGCAAGGCTCAGAGTGGCTGCCCATCAACTTTGTAAATTTTATTTAACACAGAGCTACCGACTGCTTGTGTTGCTGGGACAAACACTTAACACGTGGCCCCTACCAGGAGTTCTGCATCTGAGGAGAGGAGGCCCTGGGCTGCCTTCATTTGGGAGCACCCAGGGAAGGTGGGCCCTGTGAGCAGGGGAAGGGGGAAAAGACTGGCAGGGAGGTAGGTGCTCTGTCTCCCGGGAACTGATTATATTCATTCACTCGCTACCTGAGGCCCATGACACCTGGGCCTGGCGCAGAGCAGCCTGGAGGGCAGCCCGACACCCCCTCCTGTGCTTCGTAACTTGCGCTCTTGACCCCTGGGGCACCGGAGAGCGCTGAGCCTCAGCCCAGGACACATCGGAGGTTGGGCATAGTGTTATTACCCCCGGGTCAGATGGGGCTCCAGCAATAAGACCCTCCTGCTGTCACTGCAACCAGAGGAGCCCACAAGTGCAAAGCACTCACCACTTTCCTGGTCATTTCTGATACAGATATTGTCACTAAAACATCTTTTCTTGAGTACAGGGCCTGGCACACAGTAGGTGCTCAAAAAATGTTAGCTGAATGACTGAATGCTCCATCTTTACAACTCCATGACATAGGAATTATAGTCCCATTTTAAAAATTAGGAAACTGAGGCACAAAATGACTCAAACAAGGTCACATATTTTGACCTCTTTATGACCTCCATCTAGCTCCTCCCCTCCTCAATCCCTGTCACCTGGAACAGGATTTCTAGCAAGTAGCAGGAGGGCACAGTGAGGCCAACAGAGCCCACAGCTCCAGTCCCACTATGGCCCTGTGCAGGCCTCCCCCTCTCCGTTTTAGAGTAATGGCCTCCATACGTCACCAGTCTGGAAATCACCTGTGAAATATAGCTCCCGGGCACTGGCTCCGGAACCATGTAAATCACCAGCTTAATGGCCTCTGGGATTGTCCCAGCCACTCTGTTCAGGGGAACTTGGGGCTGTGGGGCCTCAGGCAGGAGAGCCCCAGTCAGGAGCTGTGGGCAGCCCAAGGTGTCCTGGGTGCTGGCAGGCATTGCCCGGGGGTGCAGCGGCCTTGGAGAGCATGTCAGCAAGACAGGGGTGGGGCCTCCTGGAGCTTCAGGAGCTGGGGTTGGATCAACATGGACAAGCCCCTCCCTCACCCCTGCCCCATCCTTGTGCCCCATCAGTGACTTGCCCTCACAGGAGGGTGGCTGCAAGTGCTCTCCTCCAGCCCCCACAGCCCTGACCGTGGAAACAGTGGGACCCTGAGCGGGCCTGTCAGAACCACGTCTGGGGTATGAGCCCTGCCCCCCCTGCCCCACCCCCTGGATGCTGCTGAGAGCACCGGCCATGCATGGTTACTATTTATTTGGCCTCACTTCTCACTTCCCTTTCTTCTTCATTGCTGATCTCCCCAGACTGTGAACTCCCACAGCAGGCCCAGCACACAGCTAGGTGTGGGGAGAAAACAGGCGGAGGAAAGGGGAGGTGAGGGAACAGGGCCTGAAACATGGGCAGGCCACGGAGCGGTCAGCAGGGTGGGTGGGGCAAATGTCAACGCACAGGGGCAGTTGGGAAGGGGTGGGGTAGCCAGCTGCGGAAGCCGGGTGGTCAATTCCCAGACGCCGCACTCTCGCCACTGGTCACATGCATGGGCATCTAGGAAGAGCTGGCTCCCACAGGTCCCACAGTCAGGAGAATCCCAGAACCAGGAGACCAGTCGCCACACTCCTTTCCTGGGAGCCTCAGTCCCCCTTCCTGTCCCCTATGATGCCAGCAAAGCCAGGCCCATATGGAGCCCTGTCCCAGACCATGTAAAAGCGGCTCCAGCTCCAAAGACACAACCAGAGAGTCTCAGACACCTGCACAGACTCTCTGCTCAGCGAACACTTATTGAGCACCTGGTGTGCACTAGCCTGGGGCTCCAGCCAAGGACAGGTGGCCACTGCCCCACCCCTCCCAGGCATAGCCTTGAAGGGGAGGCAGCAAGACCTACCGCAGGATAAGAACGGGGGGCTTCAGGCAGTCAAGGAAGCCCCTGACCCACACAGGGGAGGCTTCAGGGAAGAGTGACTCCCAGGGAGAGGTCAGTTGGACCACAGGTGTGTCCAGCTTGGGGCTGGCAGGGTCCTCTGTAGCCCACCCAACCTCTCCCCGTCTTGCTCCATGTCAGTGCGTAGTAGCTGCTTGTTACACGCACTGTAACAAGCTTGGGGCTGGCAGGGTCCTCTGCAGCCCACCCAACCTCTCCCCGTCTTGCTCCATGTCAGTGCGTAGTAGCTGCTTGTTACACCCCTATGGAAGGAGACACTGGGCACTCAGTCCTGAGGGCAGAGACCCCCTCCTGGGCCTGCGCCATGCCCACCAGAAGCAGCCCCTTTGGCTGTGGTCTCTCCATAGCACCAGCTTACAGAGGACAGAAATGACAGCTTTGTGGATGGGGTGGCAGGGGAACGTCAATCACTCTGCAGGGTCCAGGACATGATGAGGACACAGGCTCAGAGGAGGAGGGCAGGTGGTGCGCCCAGACTCCCACAGTGAGCTGGACAGGGGCCAAGCCTACGGCAGGCTAGGAGGAGAGGGAGAGGAAGGACGGAGGGGAGGCCCACACCCTGCAGCATGAGCCCCTGAAGTTTCTGGGGCCCGCATCAGCCAAGGTCTGTCTTCAATACTTGAATGTGCTGCCTTGGGTAACTAACTCTAGTCACAGCGAGGACGTAGGGTAAGGGATGGAGGGCAGGAGGACGGAGGGTGAGGGATGGGGAGCTGGGGGCGCAGGGAGTGACTAGAATGCTCTGCTCTCCCACTCTGTGTGCACAGCTGATGGCAGTACCACCAGGTCCCAGCGGGCGAACGGGAGAAGGCCTCGGGAGAAAACCCAGGTCAGCCAGCTCCAAAGAGCCCTCTTCTCTCATGTGACAGGTGGGGAAAAGTAGCCAGAGGGGTACCCTGACCCAGGAGCAGGACAGAGCCCAGGGCATCTCCCAGGACCTGTGCCCTTGGCCGACCGACTCCTGGAGCCAGGATGGGTGCAGGGAACAGAGCCCAGAGAGTAACAGGAAGGACCAGGGGCCAGGTCATGAGAACATGGCCTCTTTAGAGGATGGATCTTGTCATATCCGTCAAGAGAGCCAACCAATGACACCCAGTCCTCTCTGTAATGAGCAGGCACAAGTGCACTCCACTTTGCAGCTGCCCCTGCTTAAGATGAGAATGAAGTCTGGCAGGCAGCCCCCAGCCAAGCTCAGGCCCTCCTGTGGCCATGTCCATGGTCCCTTCCTCAGCTGTGGCCCAGGAAGGTCAAGTCAGTTGCCCCGCTCTGCAGTGTCCTTTGTCACCCATGCCCTCCAGGAATCCCGGGGTGCCACAGGTCTGTGAGAAAGCCAGAGGCCCCCATGAAACCATGCTCCATGGACCTCAGCCTGAGAGAGGCAGCCCTTGCAGAGGGACAGGTGTGATGGAAGGGGGGGGCACCCCAAGGGTCCTGTGTTCAGGGGGCTGTTGGGAGGAGGTGAGCTGCAGAAGGGCTGTGCGAGGCAGTGGCTGTGTGCTCAGCCCCCATCGCCGGGGTGTGAATCCTGCCTCCACCACTCACCATCTGTGTGATTTCAACATCACTCAGCCCTGTTGCCTCAATTTTTCTTGTCTGTAAAACGGGAATAAAAATGAACTGATCTCACTGGATAGCATATGTGAAATATACCACCCAGGGCCCAGCTCATAGTGATTGATGATGTGGTTAAAATAACTACTTCCTTTACAAATGTTTCCTCCAGCATGGACACCCTCCCTTCCCTCCTATCTTCGTCCTCAGCTCCCACTCTGGCGTGCAGGCTTCTTGTCTGCAGCAGATATTGCCTCCCCATTCTCTATCACCCTCCCCTCTTGTTGCTAACAAAATCCAAGTCTGCAAGAATCTCTCCCACCTCCAGCCTCAAGGTGACCCCATCCTTAGCTCAAGGGTAAATCCTGATTAGACTGAGCCAATCATAGTGCATGTTCCCGATTGTCAGTGATTGGTTTAGAGTGAACATGTGAGCCACTGCTAGCCCATGAGGTGTGAGGAGAAGTTGGCTAGCTGGCTTCTGGGTGAGGTTTTCTAGCCTCTTAGGAGGAACCCAGAAGAAACAGCTCCTCTTTTACTCCTAATGTCCGATACATGTGATGCCTGGAGCCGTGGCAGCCATCTTGTTGCCGTGAGGGAAGTCAGCCAAGGACAAACAGCCACATTACAAGTGAGGCCAGCCAGGCAGAGGGCAGGTGAGGACTGGGTCCTCAACGACAGCCTACACTCAGCCCACCTCTGGGCTCCCTGTCGGGATAAAGGGCCTAACAATGATGAAAAAACTCACCATGCTGTGATTGCCAAGGTGTATGCAGAAGCAAGCAGCCTCTTTTCCTTGCAGCCAAATATACTCTTTAGACTCAGCTTTTGAGGGGCCAGTCGTCAGCTCAATGCCTACTCCCGGAAGGACGCTGGGAACTGGGCACAGAGCTGGGGGAGAAGGCATGGCTTGTAGGAGAGGCTGTAAGAGGCAGGGTCTCAGTCAGAAAGTCTCCTTGGCCCAGTACCTAGGCTGAGCAGGCCAGCTGGGAGGGGACACGGTGAGCAAAGGCCAGAAGGGGCAGACACCAGAGCTCCGCCTAGGACCTGCAAGGTGGCTCCGCCTCGCTGGAGCCTGGGTCAGAGACCCGAGCCAGCCCAGGCAGGGCCTCGAACGCTAGACTGAGAAGTGGGGCCCTGCCCATGGCAGGCTTCTGGGGTGCAAGGTCATCGCTCACCCTCAAAGGGAGACACTGCGGCATGCCTAGGGAGCCGAGGTTCTCACTACACCCACCTGACCTTAGCTCACAGGAGAAAGGCGAGCCCTCAGCACAGGGGCCTGTTCTGCCAGCTCACTTCTCTTTTCTAATAAACGAAGTTGGGGGCAGGGCTGAGGTGGGTTGTTTTGTTGTTTGCTGGAACTGGTGGCAGTACCAGGTCTGACCTTTAAGGCTTCAAACGCAGCATTTCAGGCGGTGCCAGCAGGGGAGAACACGGGCTGCGGAGGGAAGTTATCAAGGCTGAAATGCCACGTCAGGCTGGAAACTCGCAGTGAGCAGGGGTGTCTACCCACCTCAGGGATACACCGGCGACACAGCTGTCCTTTCCCAGGGTACCCCAGGGGCATGGAGGTCTGCCCCCGAGAAACGGCAGGAGCTGGGTGCTCACTCCACACAGGCCCCTGGCTGTGTGGGCTTGGCCAGAGGAGGCCTCAGATTCTCCCACATCCCATGTTAGGGATGTTTTTATTTAAGAGAACCAGTTGTATATCACAGTGCAAGGATTGCTGAAGGGGGACACCCCTCGAGCAGCCTGGATTGAGCACTGGGGACTGGGCCCTGCCCACAGAGCGTGCTCCTTTCTACCCCTTCAGACATCAGTTTCCCTGTGTGCACGATGGAAGCATCTGGGTTCCCAGCAGCTTCTGTGGCTGGGATATGTCCTTCCCAGGTCAGTGAACCATGCAAGGCCCATAGTGCCCAAGGAAATGGTCCCGCCTAGACTGGCTTCCCCCACAGGAACCCTCGCTGGTGCTACAGGCTGTCGGCAAGCCCTTCGCAGCCACTTCTGCGCTTTGCAGAAGCTCCTTCTCAAAATGCTGGGCTGTGTCAGCACGGCCAACACATGGGCCCCGAGAATGCCAAGAAAGCAAGCTTACAGTCCCTCACATATCAGAACCAATCAGCTCAGGGCCCACACAACAGCCCCAAGGGCCAGCACCCAGTACAGGGCAAAATGACAAAAATTCATCCTGGAAAGGAAGTGGCTTCACTGGATATTGCCCAGATAAAGGAACATGAGGGGAGCATCAAGCTGAAGATATTACACCCCAAACACCTGCAGCTACTGCACAAATGTCTTGCTGGGAGCAAGAACCCCAAACCTGCAGCAGATGCTCCAAGGAATGCCAGTCTCCCTCCCTTGGGTGTGCAGATGACAAGCACCCACTCCTAGAGGGGAAAATGCCAGTCCAAGGTCACACAGCAAGGGTTTCCACTCTGCCTAAGGCGGACCTGTATACCCACCGTCCAGGCTCTCCGTCAGCAAAAGCCTGTTTGCAAAGAAGCTTTGCTTCACAAAGAACTCACCAAGCCTCTCAGAGTCCCGAGACCCCCACTGCATCTAAACACCATTCAATTTGCAAAAATCTGAATTACAAGGACACAGCCTCTGTGTGTTTCTTTTGCAGACTGTCATCCAGCCAGTTGGTCCATGATCAAACTTTCCAGCTCCGCTTTAACTCAGGCTGTTCCTGACATAAAAGTTGCAAAACACTGGTCCTAACAACCAGGTGGCTTTATTTCTTACTGCCAGCACTTGCCCAGCCAAGCCCTGGCATGAACCTCAAAGGCAGGTGCAAAAGTGGGCACTGGGAGTGCATTCTGTGTGCAGAGATAAATTCTGTGCATGCCCATACCTACAGATATACACACAGACATAAGCACACGGCCAAATCCTCATTCACATACACAGGCACACACCTACACCTGTGTATACACATGAGCATGCACGTACACACACACCGGCACATGTGCTCACAAACAGTATGCAAGCATGCACACACAGGCACACGCTTTCACACACATGCACAAATACCCACACAAGCACATCTTTATGTACAAATGGACACTCACACAAGTGTGCATACAAATGAACACACCCAGTACACATGAGCAAAGAAACGTAAGAGCCAACACATGTAGACACTTCCACACACAGGCTTACATGTGCACACAGGCCCAGGCAAGGGGGAAAGACCCAGAAACCACCACTGAGTCTCGGGTGCTGGTAGTGCTTGGCGGTGTGGTGGGTGCTATGAGCCATGGGACAGGTGGCTGGCACTCGAGGGCAGGCCTAGCTGGACTGAGAACCCTCATAGATCCAGTGAGGACCCACCTGTCCTCATCATGCAGGCACTGGGGACCAGGCCCATCCCTCAGGAGCTGTCACACCCCAACCCTATGAGGCAACAGGATCTAGGGAACTGTTTTAGAGATGAGGCCCCAGCACCCAGAGAGGCTGAGGAAGTTCTCAAGGTCACACAGCGAGTGAGAGCTGCAGGACAGCCTCCAGGTGCAGCAAGGGGGGGACTTATTCAGAAAGATTTGGCCATCAGGGAAGGAAGGCATCAAATGGGAGCAAGGGACCAAGGTCTAAGCAGGAAGAGAGGCAGAGGGGGCACGGCTCCCTCTTCTTCCCTGCTCCTTCTCCCTCCATTTAAGGAGTCGTTTCCAAGGTGAGGAGAGATGGTAAAAGGTCAGCAGGAAAGACTTTCTGTGCCCCTTCCTCTCTGCTAAACAATTAGGCTGATCAGAGCTCAAAGAGCTTCTCGGAAGCAGCTTCAACACCCTCAAGGCGTGGCCAGAGGCCAGTACCAAGAGGCGCAGGCTCCTGGCTGGGGGTCAGGCCTCACCCCATGGCTAGAGGGGCCGGAAGACCCTGGGCCTATCTTCTTAGGGCACTGGAACGTTGGACCCAGAGGGCCCTGGAAAAGAGGAGGCTGAGGCCCAGGGGGGAAAGAGGCCTGTCCAAGGTCACCACCATGTTAGCTACTCAGCTGAGAGGATTGGACAGGGATTGCTTTTGACAGAGGCCCCCTGGGACCAGGCTAACCCAAGGTGGGGACCCTCAGGTCCCCTGCGTGAAGATCCCCCCAGTACACACTTAATCCCAGCTAGACAGGCCCCATCCCCACAGGCTCAGTCACCAGTACCAGCAGTGGCCAGGGGCCGAGTGGGCCAGACCAGCCCCAGAAGGAGGGGGCCAGGTGAGGTAGGAGGGACTAGGGGGTGCAGGGTCAGGGCCTGCGTTCCAGGGTGGCAGGGCAGGGCGTGGGGCTCAGACATCATGGGCCTGAATGACATCATCCTTCACTCTTTTAGGGAGCTCCAAGAGACCCCTCTGGGGACCTTGCAAGCCGCCAGGGGCACCTCACTCTGCACCTGTGCCACCAACTCCCTTCCCCCTTCTTAGCCACAGGCAGTTCAGGACGCTCTTCAGGTTACACAGGACAAGAGAGGAAGGGAAAGAGAAAGAAAAAAACAAAAACCACACATACACCTCCCTCTGGGAATACGAATATTGATTCTGTAGCTTCTTGTTTAGACAGTAGGCACAAGGGAAAAAAACCCAAAACCAACCTGACATGAAGAGAAACTCCGCAGTTGGCTGAAGGTGTGTGGCCAGCAGTGGAAAAGCGCCCCCACCCTTGCCTGTAGAGGCCCCTAGGTCCCTATGCTCCCACTGAGGCCTGAGACCCTGAGCCCACTCACTTCAAGACATAGGTCACCAGTTCCAGAGGCAAATCTGCAATCTGGTGGCCTAAGGAGACAGCAGCAGGGAAATGAGAAGTGGGGGATGCTGGAAAGGGAAAGAGGAAGAAAGAGATCACCCCCCACTCTTAGATAACACGACGCTGCCAGTAGGGCCCTGCCACGTGCCTGCCTGCTTTGCCTCCCCAGCCTCCGGCTGCCCCGAATAGTACCTTGGTTCCCCGGACTCTCACCTGTCCAGACTGCACGAAAACACAAGAGTCCCTAAGGTCTGAATCTTCGGAAGTCCCCTCAGGCCCAACAAAACCTCTGAGGGACTAGAGGATTCAGCCTCGGGTTTCCATGAACAACCCCACCCCACCCTATGACTTTTCTCTCTGGAATCATACTGGAATCTTGGGGGTGGGGGCAAGATGGGGTCCCAGCAGCTGGAGAGCAGAGTCCCTCCTGCCCCCCTCCAGGCCTGGCCCATGACTTAACGCCTTAGAGAAGGGAAAACCTTGACTCCACGATCGCCTCTGACTCAGGAGGGAATGAAGGTGGGCACAGGGGCTATGAGTACCAGGGCAGCAGGACAGCTAAGTGTCTGACAGACTAGCCCTCACCCAGCCCTGCTCCAGAAACTGTGGAGTTTTGGGTAGGTCCCTTCATCTTTCTGACTCTTAGTCTCCTCATTTGGAGATGGGCGTGACCACAGGTTCTGAAGTCACGTGGTAATGTGGATGAGGGGACTGGTCCGGGCTCAGTGAGGGGAGGTCACCATTAGCCTGGTGATATCCGCCACCACAATCAACCTGGGCTTCAGAGAGGGAGGGAGGGAGGTGGCTCACTGTCTCTCGTCAAGGAGCTGATGTCCCACGAGGGTGGGTACAGCCTGAGCTAGCTTCACGACCCAAAGGCATCTGGAAGGTGTGGACATGAGACCTTGAAGGAAGGATCTCGACCCCTGAGAAAAGCATGCAGTGACGAGGGAACGGCATGAGCAAAGCGCAGAGACTGGAAGGTGCTCAGCCTACGGGAGCAACGTGAAGACTGGTGGGGAGGGGCCCATCAGGCTGTGGCATGAGGGCCTGCTGCTAATGTTACAACAGCTGCCACAGTGCCCACCCGCGGAAGCTGCCCTGCCACCAGAGCCCACATCCTCTCCCATTCATTCTCATCACCAGTTTCTTAAGTAGATTCTATTATTTCAGTTGGGGAAATTGAGGTAAGGACATCCCAATGGAGAGGGTCAGCTCTGAAGACCAAGCTTAAGCCCACAGGGCCTACACCTGACACCCAGCTTGCCCCAAAACTGCCTCCTTCCAGGAGCTGGCAGGGCCCACCCATCCACATCTGAGGTGCCAAGAGCTGGCAGTGCCCACCTGCACACAGGCAGAGGCACAGAAGTACCCACTATATTTGTGACTCAGTCTCTCCGTGGGAACACCAGTGTGACTGAGAATCCAGAGTAAGAATTACCCGCCGCTAGAAGGGGGCTCATCTTAAAATGGGTTCCCTCCTCTCTCAGGGGTTAGCCTGACATGGCTGGCTAAGAGGAGGCACCCATAAAGGTGGGATATAGGAGGGACAGCAGCAAGGGTTCCCCCCAAATCTTCAACCGTAGGAGGATGTGAACCCCTGGTAGCTCTGCATGTCAGCGGAGGCAGCAGGCCCCTAAGTCTCACCCCCTCCTTCTTCCTGCAAAAGCTGCAGCAGGTTGTTGGGAAGCCAGGGACCCAGATGTCTTGCTGTTGCCTCCCTCTAATAGGAAGAGTCACAGGGAGGTGAAGACGCGGCTCAGAGACCCAGACAGACACACGTCACCCACCATTAACCGTAGCTAGACTGACGCATGCCCGGTCGCGGCACTCAGGAAAAGGAGCACACACTCGAGCTGCCATTAATCTGCTGGGGGGTTCAGACCCCAGGCTCTTCTCTGCTCTGCTCCCGACCCACTCATCGCGCACCCCCAGAGGAAGAGACGTGCTTGCCGGCACCATCACTGGAGCAGAGTGGGGCTGAGAGGGGCAGCCAGTAGGGTGCTCCACCCAGCACTCAGCGGGGACCCCACGGAGCAGGGGCCAGAGAACAGGGGGCAGAGGTCAAACAAAGGTTATGAAAAAGGAGGGCAGGTCAGGGTGGGCACAGAAAGATGAAAGGGGTGGGCAACAAAGCGAGGGGGCAGTGGAGCAACGATGGGAGATGGGAAGAAGGGGGCAGGGGAGGGAATGAGACGGACAGATTTGGGAGAGGAAGAGACGAGGAGAGGCAAAGCAGTGAGGGCTGCCCCTCAGCCAGCAGCGGCCACTCACAGCCACTCAAGCCACCTGCCACCAGGGCTGGGGTGAGCATGACTGGAAACAGGAGGAAGCAGGTGAAAGGGAGTGTGTGCTCTGACTCCATCTCTCCCTCCCAACCCCAGACTCACGAGAGTGTGCATGCAGATACAAGTACGTGCGCACATATGGCTGCCTCCCTGTTTGAAACCCTGATCTAGGTCCAAGTGAGGTGAGAGAGCCCCCAAAACCAAAGCCCTGTCTTCCTCCAGCTCTGACTCCTCTGCCCGCCTCGATTCAGTGGCAGCCTTGGTCTGCTTCGCCTGATGGGCAGAGTCACGCTGCTAGAGCGATTACAGAAATAACGGCCACGAACCCCAAGCCCACACTTGCTTAAAGCCCAGCGGCTTGAAAAGCTGGGCCCCATCGCACTGCCAGACACCAATGAGGACATGACTTTCCCTGTCCAGGGCCCTTTCCACTGAGGGGTCGTCACCCCATTGCCATGAGGCTGAAGTCCCACTTCCCAGCGCAGAAAGCCACCTGTGTCCAAGTCTCATCCTGGCCACGCTGACCCTGGAGGTTCAGGCAGGCGGCCCCCCTCCTCCCTAGCAGCCCCTCAACAGCAGCCTCAGCCTTTATGTCAGTTCAACAAAAGCCCCAACTCCAACTAGCTGTGGTCACGCGCAGAAGTGGGGGGGTGGGGGGGCTTCCTCGATTCCTTTCCCTTTCTCCCTCCAAGGATCAATGGGCATCATATCTGCAGGAACAGGGCAGCTGAAGGGCGCTGGCTGTCATGGTAAACCCTGTGTGTCGTCACACCATTAGTCACCTCCCCCTGGACCCTCGGAGCTGCGCAGCCCCCACCCCACCCCCACCCTCATTCTCTAACTACAGTTTCCAAGACATGTCCCAAACCCTTAAATTAGCTCCGACTCTATCGACAAGAGAAGAGTGTCCAGCTGGAAATGTGCTGCTGCCATCATACCCGCCTCACCATCTTCTTGCTGGGGACAGAGGGACAGGTGTCCACTCTGGTCAGGGTCTCACATTATCCTTCCAAGGGAGACCCACGGAAGCCCAGCATCCATCTGACCCACTGCAGGTTGGAAGGAGAGGGAGCCAGGTGGGAAGAGGTGAAAAGAGACGTCTATGTAAACCTTCACCGGAGGAGCTATGAACCGGCTAAGGGAAATAATTATGGCTTGGCTTTGAGGAAAAAAAGAACAAAAAATAATGCTTTTGCTCTTTTTAAACATTGTGGCTTAAGTCCATTTTCATCACAGCAAATGAAAGACAGTAATGCACCCAAAAGCCCTGAACTTCCCTATGATGCCCTTCTCCCTATGCACCCCCCCACACACACGCTCAAAAAATCCAGACACTTGACAGAGGACACGTCCGTGTGGCACCTATAATTTGCCAACTGATCACCCGCCTGAGCACAGCCAGGCTGTGCGAGGAGAGACGATAAGACGGAGAGGGGCTCAGAGCAGTGCCTTTCCGAGTTTCTTTTTCCCTCATCTGGGAGAACCGACAGGCTGGAGTGGGCCGTTTTGGAGACATAACCGGGCTCCTACCCTGGGGTGGAACTGGGCTAATGGCGCAGAGCCAGCTTCTCCCCTTCTCTAAGACCAGAGCCTTCCCCTTGCCCACTAGCAGCCAGGCTACTCTTTTCTCAAACCCCCAGCCTGGCCACTGGTGAAGGAAACCAGGGACAGGTGGCTCCTCAGGGAGCCAGGAGACAGAACATAGACAGCAAGGTGGTCAGAGTGCCCCAAAGCCAACATGGGCAAGATGTGTCTGGGCACGACACAGGCTGGGGCATGGTGCCCACAGAAATAGCTGCTGTCCTAAAGGCCACAGGCACTAAATGCCCACTCCCAGCCCCAGGCACATCTGACGGAGCTCACCCTGAGGAGGGAGCCGAGTTTGCAGGCTCCTGGGGAGGGAGAGAGAAGCTCAGAAGGATCAGAACCGGCAGAAGCTGGCAGGGCCAGGAGACGCTCTTCCCCTGTTGGCAGCAGCAGCAGGGGTCCTCCCTGTCATTCACCTCCCCGTCCCCACCCCAGCACCTTCACCTCCCAATTGGGCTCACCAGTGTACCCTTCCCCCAGGTGTAGTGGGGGGGGCCCAAGAAAAGGGGACGAGCCCCTCTATGGCACTGGCCACAACAAGGTGCTGGCAACCTCTGCATCCAACCCTCGCCCTCAAAGGAAAAAGCCAACGAAGACAGGTGTGGGGGGTGTCCCCGCGTCTGGACCGAAAGCGCCAGGTTCCCACCGGGAGAAAACGTGGGGCAGACGAGAGGCTCCAACTCCGCTGGGCCAGGGCGGCCGGCCGCCTCCTCGCCCAACCCCAGGTGCCCCTCTCACCGGGCCAGCGGCCAGGGAATCAGCGGGGAGGCTCGGACTCCGAACCCCTTCCCGCGGCTGGAGAGCTCGCTCCGCTGCGTTCGCGGGGCAGGGAGGTGGGGAAGCGGCTGGGGGAAGCGGGGGCACCGCGGGGAAGTTTCGCGACGCAGCCAAAGCGCCCGGACCGCGGCTGCCCGCCCTCTGGGCTTCGGGCCTCCGCCCCGGGCGCCGTGGGCAGCGGGACCGGCGCCGTCGCCCTGGCTCGGGAGGTCCGGGCGCGGCCCAGGGGGCAGAAGGGGCGCAGGGCGGCCGGGGCCACTTACGTGTGCTGCTGAGGGAAGCTGTAGGCAGAGGCGCCGGGGGCGGCGAGCAGCGGCAGCAGCAGCAGCGGCGGCGAGAACAGCAGCAGCAGGCGCGGGGACCCGGACGCCGGGCTCCGGACGCCGGGCCGGGGCAGCGCGGTCCGCGCGGGGCCGGGCCGGGAGGCGCCGCAGGTCCGAGCCGGCACCGCCATGTTTCCATTCACGACGCGGCGCCGCGGGGAGGGGGGTGGCGGCGGGCTGTGGGGCGCGGGCGGCCACCGGCCTCTGCTCCGCCGCCGCCTCGCGCCGGGCCTTCGGGCTGCACGGGCCGCAGAGCCGCTGCGGGCTGCGGGCTGCGCGCCGCGATGTGTCCGCGGCGCCGGCTCCTCGCGCTCTGCGCGCCCGGCCCCGGCCCGGAGCTCAAATAGCGGCCGCCGCCAACCCGCCGGCGCCGCCTTCCCGGCTCCCGCCCGCCCTCCCCCCCCCGGCCGGCCCGCCCCCGCGCGCCCCCGCCGCGGCCACGTGCCCGCCCGTGCCTGCGCGCCCCTCGTCCTCGCGCAGCCCCGAGCCTGCCCTGCCGGCCCGCGCGGCCGAGCGGAGCCCGGGGTGTGAGCCGCTGCCTGCACGCCTTAGACCCCGTGCTCCCCTCTGCCGCCCCCGCGGGAAGAGTCCACCGCCCGGCGGCCCAGGGCAGGCGCGAACGGGGCCCTTCTGGGGGCTCGACCTTCAACAGGCTTGAGGCCTGGAGTCACAGGTTTAATGGTGGAATGGCAGGCTTCAGCCGAGACCAGGGAACAGGGCACCGTTGCTGAACTCACCCCTCAGTGGCTGCACCTATCTTCAAGAGTCCGCTCAGGGGAATTGGGTCCCCAGCTCCTGGCAGAAGGAAAGGGCCTGAGTCTTCTGGGTCCAACTGCACAGTTGTGAGAGGCCGAGAATGGCAGGACACAGCCCTCTGATGCCACTCGTTTTACTTCCCCGGGCTAAGCAGGCACTGTGTGCAGACCAGCCCCAGGCCCCCAAGGCTTGCACAGCCTCTAGACTCCTCCAGTGTCGGGAAGCTCACCCCTGCACAAATAATTTCTGTCCTGGAGACCCCTGGCTCTTCTGAGCTGCAGGGAGAAGGCTGGGGGGCTGGTGTCAATTCTTACTCTGTAGTTGGCCTCTCAGAGCCTCGGTTTCCTCCCTTGAGGATGCCTGTGTGAGTGCCCACCCCCACTTCCAGGATGAAGTAAGAATGGGAGTGAGTTGTTTGGTTACCTAAGCACTCCTGGTTGGGGAAGAGAGAGCATCCCTGAGATTCACCGGGTCCCTGCCCTGCCCCTGGTGCCGATAGGATGAGGGAATGCTCCCTGCCAGCCTGGCAGAGGGCAAGACCCTCTTAGCAGTAACTACCCAAAGACTCTGTGCTTAACATGAGGAGTAAGGGATAGTAACCAACTGGGCAAGAGTGGTTGATATCTGGGTGAGTTGCCCATCACACACTCACAAGTCAGCCTGAAGAGGATTTGCAGTTGAGACCAGTGGTGGCCCCTGGACTGAGGAGGGCAGAAGTCAGGGGCTGGAACCAGGGCCCAGGACAACCTTTACTTGCTCCCCATTTCTACCTGGGCTTTTCCCACCCACAAGCCAGGGCTTGACAAGGGAACAGCTTTGGAGCTTCATCCTCACGTCACCTGAGTGAGTCTTCAGGGGCCAGACTGAGGACCAAAACATTATCAGAGAAAGGCAGTGCTCTGGGCCCCAAACCCCTGACAGGCCTGGGGGCTGGTGAACAGGAGGTGCCTGCTGGACTCTGGGAGGCCAAGTCCGGCCAGCTCTATGGGAGACAAGCAGGGCCCTCCCTCACTGAGCCAGATGCCTGACTGTGCCAGATGTCCCCACCCCCCACCTCTGGGTCGGGCAGCACCTCCAGGCTGGACAGAATTAGGGAGGGAGAGTGTTCTGCATAGAAGACTCAACAAGCCTCAGCTCACCGGCCGCTTCTCAGCCCCTGCAGCTGATGCCTGTTTCTAGCATCTCTATCTCCCCTATGCCCAAGACAGGGCTGACCCATGGCAGCCTCCCTCACTTGTTTACTGGACAAATGCTCATGGCATGGCCCCAGGGAACAAGCACAAAGGGTGTCACCCCTCCCAGATACCCTCTGGGGTTAGGTGGGCACCTTTCTAAGGCAAACTCTGCAGTGGCAGGGTGAGAAATGTCAGGGGCAGCCGCCCTGCGCTTTGACATCAAGATGGCAGTACTGCTCCCAAAGAGCGCCCAGTCCATCAGGCACCTGTATCCAGACTGGGTGAGGTGAACAGGCATCGGTAGTTGGGCATTTCAGTTCCAGCCTCCACAGATGTGCACCTAATTGAGCCACTGGCACCGAGGGAAAGGCGGGAGATTTTGGTTGACAGGCCGTTAAAGGAAGACAAATAAGGAGGGGAGGTAATTAAGAGTAAACGCGTAGTAAGAGTTTACACGTTGCAACCTCCAAGGCCCCCAGCATCCTCAGTCTCCTGGCGGCTGGTTCCAGCCACAGGTTGAGATCATGGGAGGAGAAATCAAGGAACCAGGGACTTCCAGTAAAGGCACATCGACGGGCTAGGAAACAAAGGCCTGGGCTACTCACCTGGCCAGAGGTGCCTGTGTTGGAAAAGGTGGGGCAGCAGGGACGGGCAAAGCTGCAGCCCACAGAGAGGGGTCTGGCTTTGGCAGGGGGCCTGGCAGGTGTCCGTTCTGCATGCAGGCTATGGAGGTCAGCTCAGCAGACCAGAAGAGACTGAGAGGTCTTTATGGAACACCTACTGTTTCTTGTGTTTGATTATGCCTCATGTCGGAGGAGCAAGCCCATCAGGAACATCTATCCAGGACACCTGGGACAGCAAGAGCCCCACTCCAGCCTGCCTACCTCCAGCCTCCTTTCCTTCACCCTTTGCTGCTCCACAAGCCCGTGGGCTAGACACCTGTTTTCTTAGGGCTAACCTACTGTAGTTCCTTTCACCAGGAACACCCTCCCTCATCTCCACCACTTGAACCCAGGATGTTTATGGATCCCTAAATACCGCTTATTCCAGGAATCCTTCCTGGACCCCCCTCAACTATGGAAGTCTCCCCATTCTGGTCCCTACTCGCCTGCCTCCTCCCTACCCACTCATATGCCGCAGCCTCTACCTTGGTTTAGGAAAGCACCTGCTCTCTGGCCTCTTGTCAAGCTGGGACCTGAGTCTTCTTGTGCCTGTCACCCCCACAGGGCGCCACACAGAACCTGGCCATTGGGAGGGCACGTGAAGTATTGACATAAGGACTTTTGAGTGGCATCTCCAGCAGCCTGGAGGTATTCCCAGGAAGATGGTTTGGTCTAGGCATGAGAAGTAAAAGCTTTGGCATTAGATGTTACGTCTTGTATAGGTAAGTCACTTTGCCTCTCAGAGCCTGTTTCTTTATCCATATAATGAGAGACATGTCATATACCTGGCAGGGGTGGTCTGAAGACCCAAAGCGTGTCATACCATGAAGGCAGGACCTGGCACTCAGCAAGGGCTTAATAAAGGGGAAACACAGACAGACTCAGGTATCCCCAGGAAGGGTAGGTCCTATAGGCTGGCAGGCAGGAAAGGCTTCCTGGAAAAGTAGGAGAAATTCCAGCTTGGCCTCGAAAGATGAGCAAGATGGGGTAGGCGTATTAGAGAGGGAAGGAAGGGAGTCTCCCCGGAGCCAAGAGTAAACTGAACCAGGAACGGCCCTCTCGAGTCATTGACCTAGCTCTGCCTCTGTTTGGGTCAGTAGAACTAGCCTTAGCCTTGGCAAGTTCCCTTCAATAACAGGAGGCTGTCCTTGCCTCGTCTGGCCCCTCTGATGTACCTATTCTCTGCCTCCTTAGGCTGGACTCTGGTCCCCAAAGGCCCCAGCAGGACACACTCCATGTATGGGCTGACTGCCAGTGCTTGCACCTGCCAGGGGCTACTTTGACTTGCCCACTAGTTCCGTGGGGACATCCAGGGATGCGATCGTTCCACAAATGCCCCAGCTGAGCATGACGCAGATGCAGCTTGACTGCCAGACGCAATCAGATACAGACCTCACCTCTGAACGCATCAAGAATCTTTCAAGGACCCTCCTCACAATGATCGGCCCTTCTTGTACTACAGTGGAAGCTCCTTGGTTAGATGGACCATGGTCATTGTGAGGGTCGCTGAACTCAGAGGATTTGACCGAGAGAGGATACTGATTAATCAGGTAGGTTCTGACGGGTGTAGGAGGCTTGACCCTGGGCCTCTGGGAACACTCCACTTAGTGGGGGAATTTGACATAGGAAAAAACAGTGAGTACCCCAAACCATGTAAAATTGTGTCACTAGGTGAAACAGCATGTGGTTGCTCAGCACTGTGAGGCCTGAGTGGTCAGGGAAGGCTTGCTGAACGAAGGGTCCTTGAAACTGACACAGAAAGACAGGGAGGGCTTGGGTGGATGAATGGCGGGATGTAGGGAGAGAGCAGCCCTGGAAGAGGGCCTGAGCAAACGCCCGAGGCAGGACTGGGCTGGATTTGTGCAGGGAACAGTGAGGAGGCTGTCTGCCCCAGCCCCAGCTTCTTTGCTCATCCTCTTCACTAGGGCGGAGAGGGGAAAAGCAGCCCCCCGGGGAGCTCCCAGCAGAGGGACAGAGGCCTCACAGGCAGTGTGGGGCAAGGCCCGGTGCAGGAGTGACGATGAGCCAGGATGTTGATCCCTGTACCCAGGATTCCAGGACCCTGGGTGGCCTCATCCTTGGACATGAATCCTTGGCTGTGTGAGTGCAGGGAAACACAGTGTCCCCTTTACTGCCTCAGCTGCCCTTTCAAAGCTCGAGTCCCAGCTTGGGCAGGATGGAGACTGGCATGAGTGCCCAACCAGACGGCCAAAGGGCCTGCTCCCCCAGGAGCCCTGTCTTGGTGGTCCCATTCCCACCAGGAGCCATCCTGGACAGTCTGGTATTTTCCTCAGAGAGGTCTGGTCCAACCTGCTCTTATAAAGATAAGGAAATTAGGCCCAGGGAGAGGCAGGGCTTGTCTCAGTTGTGGTGTGCAAAGACTCAGGCTCTAGGCTTAGGTCTCTCCGTTCTGTCCTCTGGGCCGCCTCCCAGCCACTGGGGCCTTCCATGTCTCAGAACCCCTCTTGGGAAGACCCTGTCCTAAACATCTGTGCCGGGTGCAGGGGAGTCCCCTTGGCACCACACGCAGTGGTGTGTGTGGGATAGAAGCCCTGATGCTGGGTTTGCCCCTGCCCCGAAGCCTTCATCCCACTGTGGCAAGAGAAAATGAGGACAAATAAAAGAAAAATTCTGTCCTCGGAAGAGCATTAGGTGTCTGAATGGCTTCCAAATAAATAAAAGTGTCCTCGTAGCCCTGGCTGGCTCTGACAGCAGCTCTAACTCTCTGCGAGACCTGTTTTTCTGCCTCCAGGTGGAAGGGAAGAGTGTCAGTGGTGGGCTAAGTCAGGCTCTGACAGGGCAGCCTTCCATCACCGCCTAACGCCCCATCAATGAAATGGCCACGGCAAATTGTTTTTTCTGATAGCCACCCCTCCCGGCCCTCAGAGAGTGGAGGAGCATGTTGGCCTCCCCCTGCGAGGGCCAGAAAGGGCTTCCAGGCCAGTTCCAGATCCCAGCTTGTTGCTGGGATCCAGTTGTCGATAATTCTGGAAACAACCTGTCCCTAATGTGCTCATTTTGCAAACGAGGAAACTGAGGCACAGAGGGTTTTGGCAACTTGAATGAAACCAGCAGGCTAGGCATGTGTCTCCTGAATGAGTTAGCTCTGCTCAGAGTGAGAGCTGTTCCCTCAGAGGGGGCTCTCCGGAGGCCTTCCACCCCTCACGCCAACCACCTTCCCCTCCGCAACAGAAGGCACTTAAGTGACAGCTGTTAGTACTGATGGACACAGATTGGCAGGATTGAGATCCAGGCTAGACCCCAGGAAGTACCTTCTCGAGCAATGGACTAGGGAAATTCCCTGAGGAAAGTCCTTGAATCTTCCGCTTTTTCTGCTAAAAACATCTTAGGCTTTTGCCCATCCACTGTGTAGTGGATTAACCTCTGCTAGGTGGTTGTGGGGAGGGCAAGACCTGGCTCCACCATCACTTAATTTAACTGATGGCTGCTGTTCCTGTGAGGGGCAGTTAGCACTTCATTTGTTGAGCCTGGAAGACGGATGAGGCCAGGTGTTCTTCTTCGATTACCGAAAGACGATGAGGCGTGGGAGGTGGTAGCAGGGCCAGTAGGAAACGCGTGTCATGAAAGGCTGGAAAGCCCCAGAGAGGCTGCCCTGCTCATCTCATGAGTCCCCTGCCTCCTGGGGGTGGTGCTGGCACTCCGGACCCTCCTCCTGAGTTCCTTGGACACCAGGCAGGGAGGAGAAAGGAGGCTTTCCACCAAGAACCAGCCCAGCTCTCCCATGAGTGCTGCGGCCGTGTCGTGGTGCCATCTGTAGCCCTCCCTGCTTTCCCTATTCCCAGGCCTGAGGTGAGATGGGGCAGGGAGTAGGGAAGAAGGAGGCAGGCACTGTCATGTGGGGTGGCATGCGGGATCTCTGGTCCCGCTCCCCACATAAGAACACAGGATATCGTGAGGCCAAAAAGGAACCCTCACAGAGCCAAGGACTCATCTCGCTGGCGGCTGGGTTGGAGACACAGGAAGCAGGAGCCACACGATCCGCAACCCGCCGTCCACCTCTTTCTGCCAACCAACCCCACTTGCTAGCTGCAATCTGCCCTGCCAACTGCAATCCACTCTTGCTAGCTCAGCCACCATCTTCCTTCTAGCCCCCATTTGCTGCTAGCGTAGCCACAGCAGTTATATTAGTGGCCAATGGCTCACTGGTTACAGCTGACGGCCAACTAGCCACAGCTGATGGCCATCCAATCACAGTTGATGGCCGTTTACTACCTGAGCCAGCACCTTTCCACGTGAGGCCGAGAGCCTGGAAACTGCACTCCTGGCTCTGTCCCCATAGGCACTCATCCCCTCCACTGGTGGGAGAGGCCTAGGGATATAGATTCTGGAGGGGCTCCGCTCAGCCCGGATCTGTTCTCACTGCAGCCAGGTAGTTACCCAAGTACCCAAGTACTGCAAACGTAATCCAAGTACACTTATGATTCAGTAACTACCCCGGCCTTTGAAGGAGCAGGGTCTTTTGCAAAGCAGTCTCCCTATGAAATCTTCAATGGCACTGGCCCGAGGGGGAATCCGTGAGCCATTAGGATCTGTTGAAGAAGGTCAGGCCAGATTGGAGGCTACTCTGCTGGCTGGGGATTCAGTGGAGTTCGGGGACACATAAGACAGGCCCAGGTTGGGCAGGCAGGCAGCTGGGCTGAGAGCTCCAGCATCTCAGGCCACAAAAGGGCAAAGCAGGCAAGGCTGTCCCTCTCCCTGGCCTGGGTGGAAACACACTCCTTCCTCTCCTCTGCCAGTGTGAAGTAGTACCAGGTTAGGGAAGTGAAGGCAGCATACAGTCTTAATGGGAGACAGCCTGTGAAGCGTGACAGGGATTGGAGTTGGGGGCACAGGCAGGGCAGAGGCTGACCTGGGATCATTGTACCCCCTAGGTGGGCTAGCTGAGGAAGTGACATCACTGCCCAGAAGGCATGGGGAGGGGTAGGGGCATGAGTGCCACAGCTGAGCATGGCTTGCAAGGATTCTGTATCCTTCCCAAGTGGGCCTAACGCAGGTAGGAACCCACCTGGCCATTTTAGAGATTATCAAGCCCCAGAATCTCTTTCAAAGGACAGCAGGACCTCTGTGGACCTCTCACTCTATTCCATAAATAGGCAAATTGAGCCTCAGAGATGCTTTGGGCTGGGCCCAAAGTCACATGTAAACAGTGGCACCTGGAACCAGAACCCAGGCCCCCTCGGTCCTTGCTTGGGGCCATTCACAGCACTCTCTTGTGGTCAGAGCTAGCCCATGTCCCCATCCTGGGTGTCTGTTTTCCACTTGCTGATTAGGGGTCAGTACTGTGGCCAACAGAGCCAGGCAGGTGCCAGGACAAATGCAGATAGTGAGGGCCCCTTTGGTGGCCTAAGACAGACCCCGGAGGTCTGGGAATCTCCAAGGCAGAGCCAAGTCCTTCCCTGCAGAGTAAGATTATCAGAGAGCTTTGCTGGGCTCCAGGCAGGCAGAAAGGGGTGCTTGGGAAGCTGCACCTGTGTAGGCTGGTGAGCGTCCAGAGAAGGGTGAGGAGGCTTCTGCCCGTTTATGTTCCCATCTGCTGGACGGGCTCCCCACTACCTACTGCCACCCTCCCTGAGCCCAGCCTGGCAGCTCCAGAGCACCTTCTTGCTGAGGTCTTAATTTCTAAATGAGCGAGGAGGAGCTTTGGAGAGGCAGAGGCGGATGGAGAGACAGCGAGAGAGACAGAGAGACCTCGGGGAGAATCAGGATGTGGACTCAGCAGTTTGCAATGAGCCATTCAGGTCTTGCCTGAAGGTCTCAGCCAGCTGCCGTGGGTGGCGGGGAACAGGCCATGGACAGGAAAGATTGGCGATGAGTCAGGCATGGGCAAGAGTGGATGGTACTCAAACCCAGGACAGTCTATATGCCAGGCAGGCTCAGGCCCCCGGAGGGTAAGGTATTATCAAGTGTTGGTGAATGATGAAATGACTACATGATAAAGTATCACCTCCATCATACTGGGGTCTGGGGTTAGGCCTGCCAGTCCTGCAGGTCAGAGCTCTACGAGCGAGCTGTACCCTGCCCCCAGAGCTCTATATGACCTCCCCCGTTCCTGTGCTGCTCTCAGCCAGCTACATGTCGCATAAGCCCCGGCCACTCAGTGCCCCTCCATACACACACTAGCTATTCTGCTGGACACTCAGGGGCAGCTGCTATCCATTCAGGCTGGCCTCAGAATACTGGCTAAGCTGCTTTTGTAGAAAGCTGGGCAGGTCTGACATCTTCTCACCCCAGCCTCTGTTGACCCCCTCGCCCTCCAGATCTGCTCTCGGCAGCCTGGGGACCACACTTTAACCACATTGAGGGTCTTGCTGCAGCTTCTGGGTAAACAGGCACTGAGGAGTTTCAGTACCCCCACTGGGGTGCTCCTACTCAACCTTCCCTGGGGACTGAGAACTTTATGTTCACTGCACAGAGGAAAAGGGCTTGCCTGGTCACTGGCTTTTCTGTGATTTCCAAGTGAGAATTCTTAATGTTCCCTCCTGAAAGTGAATGAGAATCACAAACCCCAACATCATTCCCCCTCCCCTCCAACTCCTCCTTCCCCACTACATACCAGGCACAGGAGGAAAGATGCCTAATTCTCACAGTAGCCCCATTGAGCAGATGGGGAAACTGAGGCCACAGTAATTTTGAGTGAGTTGTTCAGTTTGGCTGGGAAGCAGTGGAGATGGGATCTGGCTCCCAACCCAGCTTCTCCTGGGTTGAAGATGAGGAAGGAGCATATTGTAATCTTTAAAAAAAATGTTAATAAGCCTGAGCATGTGACACGCAAGTGAGCACTTCCTGCCCACTGCCAGGGTGGCAATGCAGCCTTTGGGTTTGACCACCATCTAACAGGCCCCCTCTCTCTTGCTTGGCCTGAACCTCTCTGCTCTGCCTGCCCAACCCAAGTACCTCTGGGTAGAGCTTTACGAAGTAGTTGAGGATCTGTCCCCATATGGCCAGTGAGCAGGCCTCGGATCCCACGGATCCCACAGGTAAGTCAGGGACCCCCTTCCACGCCCCCTCCCCTTCCCTTTCGTGGACCCCCTGGCTCAGCAGAGCTGAACATCTGTACTTTGGGATTCTGAGGACAGAGACGGCTTTCTATTGCAGAAACGTGGGAAGGCTTTCTGGAGGTAGAGGGAAGGACATTCAGGTGAAGGGAACATTAGGGAACTAGTAAAAGGTGTAAAGGTATGATCTGCTCCAGGAAAGCCAGTGAAGCATTTAAGGTCTGCTCTGTCTTAAGAAGTGAGGCTTCTCCATGATGAAAGGGCATGCAGCACTGAAGCAGGCAGTCCAGCAGGCTGGGATGGGCGGAGTGGGGGGAGCTGATATAAGCTGTGGCTGTAAATCATGGGAGAAATGTCCCATGAGCACAGGGTGGAAAGGACATCCCAGAGCCTTGGGCTGATTTACAGCTGGGGAGGCAGCGGACATCCACTGGGCCTAGGTGACCTTGAGCTCATTACCTGATGTTACTGTACCTCAGTCTTCTGGAAGGTAAAATGGGTTCAAGAAGCCTCCTTATCTTCCTCTCAAAGCTGCTGGGAAGCCACTGGGGGCTTGATCCGTTGCTGAATCATACGCATTTGTAGAAGGGCTGCACCCATTGTACCCTCCAGGCCCATGGAGGAGGTGGGGCAAGAATGCCACCCCCACCCCTACACACCACGCAGCTGAGGCAACAAGCCAGGCTCAGCACATGCTAAGCCTGCCCCAGACAGCTTGGATCTGAGCCCCAAGCCAGTGGCAGGACTGCGATGGAGCACATTCAAAGTGATGGGTCAGTAAGGTTGGGGCAATAGGAGGTGGGTGGTCCAGGTCAGTATGGAAGCTTGTCTACTGTTAGAGACGTCCCAGGGAAGATCTCAGGATCTAAACAGATTTGCCCCTTAAATTGGTCAGTTGGGGCAGCTGTCCAGCAGGGAGGGGTCCATGGAAGTCCCTCTTCTAAGACAATGGATTTCCCACTGTCTTTTTATGCAACAGGGGATTCATTTTACACTAAATTTGATACAGATCCCCATATGTGACAGATTGAAGTAGGGTGCTCTGATGGTGGATGGTGGGGTGGGGCTCCCAGAACAGAGTTAAGGTGTACATTCTATGCCAAGGGAGAACACTGGGAGGGACCGGGGCTGGGCATAAGGCCCCAGCTCCAAACAGGGTCTGGACTCTTTTCAACCCTCCTTGGATGACCTTAAGAGAGGCCTTTTACAGCTGTGGGCCTCATGTCCTATCTTTGGAATGGGTACCCTGCCCTCAGTTGCCGGAACAAAGGCAAAGACATCTCTCCTGGGCTGCTCCCCATCACAAACAGGGGGCATTTATTCATCCTCCCGAAGTACTGAGGTCTTGGCGAACTCATCTGCCTCCTGGCTTAGCTAATTGGAATCGCTTCCCCCCATCTCCTCTGCCTTTCAGTAAATTATGTGAATTCCCCCAGTCAGAGGCCTGGGTGATGGACAGCCCTGTCACAGCAGCCTAAGTGTTTGGAGAGCAATTGTTCTGTGGAAGGCTGCCATTCCTCAAGCCTGTGCTATGCGAGGCACAACAGGCAGCGCCAGCCTGGCCCTGCCCACCCAGCCCCTGCCCCTGCCCCGCCCCTGCCCAGCCACCAGAGCCGGTTTTGCCGAGCCTGCCATGCACGGCTTCCGGTACGTTATCCTTGTCATAACAATCATAGCAGCCGAGAGGTATTGCTCTTAAACCCTCAACACACATTTTTATAACCTTTCTGTTTAATAAGAAAGAGACAGCTCCAATTAGCTGGGAATATTCTGCAGAAATGGGATTATTTTAAAAGCTCCGGCAATATTATAAAATAGCTTCAGTAAGTGAACAGCTGTCGCTGGGCCCCGCCTGCCATGCGCACTGCGCCTCCCGCACCCTCTCATCAGGGGGGCCTCTCTCCCCTCCCCACCCTTCCAGAGTCCCTGCGAACTCTGCTCTGGCCAGTAGTCAGGGACCCCTCTTCTATAAGCTGTGGGGTGCGTGAGGTACGGTACCCCCTTGTCCTGGCCCGGAGGAGAGGAGTAGCTTGGACCTCCCCCTGCGGTTAGACCATGGCCTTGCTGGAGTCCTGCCTTTTCCAAGAAAGCTTATATGGGTAACCCAACGTCATCTCTAGAGCGCCTCCACCCCACGCTGTTGCCCTATGACCCAGACATGTCCCCTACAGTGACAGAGCTCCCCTCCACTGCTCAGGCTTTCCCAGCCTCTCCGTTGCTTCAATCAAGGGGGAGTGGGCATCATTACCCAGCAACTCCCTTATGATTACTGGGCATTTCCTGAGTTCACTCTGCCTCGGCCTGCCCCAGGGCCAGGTGAGCACTGTACTTACGGGGCCCCCTCCTCCTTCTTCTTGGGGCCAATGGCCAACCCCTTTTTGGAGCCTCTTCTACTCCCACCCAGCCCATTGCATTCCTTCTCTCCAGAAGGAATCTTCTCTCTGTTTCTTTGCCCACCACAGCTAGCAGTTTTATTAGTAACTGTGTCTAAGCCCCCAGAGCTGAGGGCAGGGTCCGGCGGTCCTATCCTTTCTCCTTCTTCCCAGGTCTGCTGGCGAAGCTCTGTAGAAAGGGGTTCTCAACTCCCACCTCCCAAAGTTCTGAGGCCGTGTCTTATCCATAGCCCCCACACTGGCGATCAGCTTCACCTGGGCCACTTGGGGCAGTAGCCCAATGCCACCTCCTCCCTGGAGCCAGCCCAACCTCTGTTGGAAGGAGCTGGAGACAGCGGCTGCAGAGAAATGTGGGTTCTCTTTGGCCTGCTGGGCAGAGGGGCAGAGGGCTCTGCCTTCCCAGCCCTCTATCTGATTGCCCCTCAGCCCACAGCAGTGATGTCCTATGGTGCCGGGTCCCCCTCAAAGCTCAGGATGAACGGCAGACGATATTTGAACACACTTCAGGGACTTCAGAGTCTGGCCCATGGAGCTTGTCGCTATGGTTGGGGAAACTGAGTCCAAGTAAGGGGAAGCTCCAAGGCTATATTCTAAGCTAGGATGGGAGGCATGACCCAGGCTGTATGCCTCAGCTCTGGCATTTGACCATTGTGGGCCCTGGCGCAGGTGACGGTGGGACCTGAACCCTTGGCCCTGGTGTGGTAGGACGGCATGGGTCCTACCTCAGTTGCTCAGCTGACCATAAGCAACTCCCTTCTCTGTCTAAGAGTCAGGACCCAGTGAGGCCCTGCCTCTGAGGACAGGACTCCTGGGGCCGAGGGTGTGGTGTGGATGGGACACTGTGGCCAACTACTAGGCAGGGTGGCCTTCTGTGTGGCAGAGCCAGGGCAAGGACTTGGGCCAATGGGGGACGCTTGGGGTCCCCTGATACTTCACTTACTTACACCGCCAAGGGCTGTTCAGGTCTGGCCAAGGATTACGGGGCCTCAAGGTCCCCCTGGAGGCTAGTGGGAGAAGTAGCTCTGTGGTTAAGGGCACACCTGAACAGTGAGCCCCTCTCAGTGCCGTGGCCCGTCTCACCAGGCGCATGTCTCAGGGACACTGCTTGGGGAATGGGAACAATTTCGGGACATCTTTGGGAGGAGCCCGCAGCCCAGGAACTGCAGCGTGATGCAAATGCGCCATGTGCTAAATGGGGGAAATGAATTTTACACCCAGACAAAGTGACTTTTATCATGTTAACGACCATGGTTTGCTCATCACGTCTGCCGCAGTGAAATGGGGCCGTGGATGCTTTTCTTTTAGTTCTGCTTTTAAATGGAGGCATTTCTCCCCTCATCGCAGACAAGCCAAGCCCCTCAGATTGGGATGACAGAAGTGCCGATTCAGCAAAAACAAAATGGAGGAATTTTTTTTTTTTAATCTTCATCTGTGCCTTCCAGCAAGAGCAGAGCTTAGAACGAGGAGCTGGGGTGTGGTATGAGGAGCCCTGGCCTGGAGGCAGGAACTCCGTTCTGGCCCAGCTCATCCCCACCTCCCTGTGGGACCTGGGACCTACCTCACCCATTCCTGACCTCAGTTTACCCACTGGTACCAGGTGGGAAGTGGGCAGGAGCCTAGGTCTTTATAGTCAAAGAGCTTGCTCTGCCCTGGTCCTGGCCCAGGTATCCATGTCAAACTCATCACACTGGGTGTGTCTGGTCCAGAATTGCCTTCTCCATCAGACTGGGACTTCCGGAGTCGGGGTGGGGGAGTGTGTGGAGGGGTCGGGGGGTCATCACTGAGTCCCTGGTGCCCCCAGTGGCCGGTACAAGGCCCAGCAGGGAAGGGGCACAGATGTTGGCGGATGGAGTGTCCAAGAGGACTCTGTTAGCCAAGTCCCCGAGAGTGTCCCCAGCCCTACACCCTGCGCATATCACTGACACATGGCAACTCCATATTGTGCTCATCAAGAGTCAGGAAACACCATCTGATGCTTGTACAGCTGCCCAGCCAGGCACCCAGCTCCCCAGGAGGAGTCTCTGCTGGGCCCAGTGGGGGAGCGCTCAGTAAGGCGAATAGAGAGGTCTGTGGGGTTGGCATATCTGCAAAACCTCTGCCCTGACATCATGCAGCACTCTCTGGAAGGCTCGCCTGGGTCAGGCAGGAAGGGCATTTGACGAGCAGAGATCAGCGGACAATTAGCCAGCCCCAGTGGAGGTAATTAATCAACATCCGAGGCCTCCGTTCGGGTCTGTGGTGATCGCTGCCGCGCCTGTGCCCTGCTGGAAGGCAGGGCCTGGGCCAGGCCGACAGGAATGGACTCGAGGGCTGTCAGCATCCCCATGGCCAGTGCAAATACATCACCAATACTGCCTCTGGCCGCTCAGTGCTGCTGTGACCCTCACGGTACCACCAACACCCAGCCAGGGACTCACTGTCACCATCCCCAACCACTCCCCTGTGTTTACTCTTTCTGACTCAAGATGCTTTCACACTGTCCCCTCATTCGATTCTCCCCAATCCCAAAAGACACACAGGTGGCTCCCTGCTGGTGGGGAGACTGAGGCATGGAGAGGGGAAGGGCCACGGTGGTGAGCCAGGGTGAGAACCTGGCTCCTGGCATACAGCCGACCATCACTGCCACCCGCTCCCAGTACCTCCTGCTCACAGAGCAGGTCCTTCCTCCCCACACCAGTCACGATGGACTCGGGCTGCAATAACAACTCAAAAATCGTAGTGACCTCAAAGAATGAAGGTGTATTTCATCTTGCTGCCACATGTCCTTCACAGACCCGCTAAGGCTCTGCTCACGTCATCCTCACACTGAGATGAGGTTGACCAAACAGCCCAAATCTGGAAAACTATCATGGCAGAGCGAGAGAGGGCCCTAAAACGTCTCACACCAGCCGTGAACTGCTCTGGCCAGGAAGGGCTGCTTCTGCTGGACACTCACTGGCCAGAGACAGACACATAGCTCCACTTGACCACCAGGCGGCAGGAAGGGACAATTCTACCTCTGACTAGGAAGCAGGGAGAATAGGGGGATTTGGCAACTGCCAACAGGGGCTATGGGATTTCCCCTTCCTTCCCTCCCTGCCTCCATCTCCCAAACCCATGCACCAACGCTCAGCGCCTGGGCCAGTAGAACTTCACGGGTTGAGAGGGGGCTTCCTAGGATTATAGGCTGGGCCTCTACTTCAGGAAAGGATGCCCCCAGGACGTGGCTGGGTGAGCCAAGAAGACCTGGGAACCTGTGCTGTCCCAGTGCAGCCTTGTGGAAAGGGAAGAGTTGGGCTGAGTTGGGCTTCGGGCTGTGACTCTCGCCACAGGTGTGGTGGAGGGCTGGGATGTGAGAGGCTGAGGTAAAGACCAGCCAGGAGAGTCTTGTGAGGACTCAGAAAGAGAGAGGCTGGGACAGCTGAGGGTGGGAGTCTCAGTAGAGAGGCCAAGACAGAAGAGAATGAGCAATGAGGTGGCCAGGAAAACCACCAGCCCCTCTGGGTGACCAGCTAGCTGGTTGGTGTTGGGCTGTGAGTCTCATGGCCTGCACAGGCATCCATGGGGCACGATCTGGGCACCCCAATTAAACATTGATCCTCCAAACCTCTAACCTGCAGCCTGGCCTCCCAGGGGAAATCTGAGACTAGGGACTGGGGGGAGGGGATTGCTTGGGGGCTCTAGGTGTTGGGTCTGGATTTCTGGGACTCAGTCCCAAGGCTCCAGATTCCTAGTTTAGTGCTCATTTTGCTCCACCACCATGGGCCAGAGAGGAGGGGGGGCAGCGAGGTGGCAGGATGGGGAGGGTCTGCATCCAGAAGAGGCCACAACTGCTCCTCCTGGTGCTGGGGTGCCTGTGCCAGGGCAAATGTGGCTCTTCTCACATCATCCATCACTGGGCGACAGAAGGCTGGTCCTGATCAATAAAACAAACAATTATCCTGTCATTACTGATTGCCAGCCTGGGGCAGGAACAGCCGCTGAGAGGAAGCACTTGGGGTCCAGGGGAGCTTCTGATGAGGACAGTCCACACCTGGGTGTTAGCCCACGTTGGGGACGCAGGGGACAAGCATTGTGGAGGCTGCCGGGTAGAGCTGCCCAGGGGTGGGGGAAAGACCCAGAACCCAAAAAGTAGGGGGGACGAAGCTCTGTCTGAAGGAGGTGGGAGGCAGGCCAGTTCCCACTCAGCTGGGGGAAGCGGCGGCTCTGAATGGGCTGGTTGGCCCCATTCTCTTCCCCACTTCCTTCCTTCTGGTGTCTCTCTCCCTGGGCAGCCTAAGTTTGGGGAAGAGGACGTAGCGGAAAAGGTAGTAACTGTGAGTAATCCCGGCCCCAAATTAAGAACCCTCTTCTGCCCCCCTATTCTACCTCCGCATTTTGCATCTCAGGGATCTCTAAACACTCAGCCAAAATAATCCTGTCACCACTGTCCTGAGGGCATGTTGTCTTGGCTGCCCAGGCAGAGGAGTGTCTGAGGCAGTGGATATGGGTCTGGCTGCTGGGTGGGGGGAATAAGAGGGAAAGACAGTGACCACCCCCACTCTCGAACCTGGGCCTCAGCTTCTGAGAGATGCCCGGCTTCTGGCCTGGGGGTGGAGGACCTGCGACCTGACCCCAAGCCCCCTGAAGGTGCGGCAGGCTGAAGAGCTGCTGACTAAGCAGAGAGGAGCCAGGGCTGCACAGCCATGGTCACTTCAGTCCCCCCAGTTCTGTTCCCTGTCCTATTCCCGGCCCCACAGAGGGGAAATCTCTCTCCATCAGAAGGAAGGGACGAAAGGAGAAGTGATTTATTATTCTATTCCATTATGCCTGTTTCCAGAGAAACTAATTATGGTGCATTGTTGTATTAGATACTTTCAGAAAGATTACATTTTCTTACTTTGGCCGATAAAAAAATTAAATCCATCAGTTTTCCTAAACACATTACAGTAAAGACAGACTTGCTCCTTGTAATTATTAATCAGTCGGATTTAATGCAAAACGTTTGACTTAAGCTCAATACAGTCACGAACAATGTCCCGGGATCGCATTTGGTATTGAAACAATTTTTCAATTTATTAAAAAGTCATTAAGGAGGTTGGGGTGGGAGGTGTGGAGAGCTGAGCTAAGCCGCTGAGTCAGGGTTGTGGATCTAGGGGTGGTGGTTAGTAAGGGGGGCTCTGCAAGCAGGAAGAGACCCCAGGCTTGTCTTGCTCCTAAGCCCAGCTCTGTCCAAGGGGCCCGCTCAAGGTGAACCAGAATGCTGAGAAGGGAGTTCCTGCCCCACCCCGGCAACCCTGCCCTATGCCTATCCCGCTGTGCAGTCTGCACCTCCAGACTGTGAGCTCCATAGGACAGGGCGATGAAAGTACAGGGTCCCTCCGGAAATAACTGGGCTTCCTGAGCCCTGAGTCCACTTTTTAGTGGTCCTACAACAGAAAGGGAAAGTCCACATGACTCCCATTCCTGGAAGGGAGATAGGCCCCTACTGCCAGCTCACTCCCCCGGAGCCCCCAACTGAGGACATGTGGCTACCTGGTGTGGCTGGGTGCCTTGTTCCAGTCACTGGCCCTGCTCACTGAATCACTGAATTACTCCTCTGACACTTCCTACTCCCAAGGAGCTTTGCAGCTCAGCCTGAATCCCGGCTGGGATGGGAGCCGACGGGCAGCAATAGGACCTGGGCTCAAGTCATATCTGCACCGCCTGCAAACTGTTGACCTTGGGCAAGTCAGTTAACCTTGCTGCACCTCAGTTTCCACTCCTGAAGCAAGGGGGTGCTGATGCCTGTCTCCTCACATAGGGCTAGGAAGGTTATAAGATCTGTCTCTGTTTCTCCTGGTCTGGACTGTCACCCCTCTGTCATCAAGGCAAAGTTCTGCCTCCTCCCTCAGAGGCTCCTTCACACATGTTGTTCCTTCTGTCTGGAATATCTACCCCCTCCCATGTGTCTTCCTTCTAGAGAATTCCACCCGCCCTTTCTTCAGGACTCTGCTTTAATGACCTTCCTCAGCTCTGAATGGCGCCTCTGCTGGACTTCTTCCTCTCCTCACACAGTGCCTCATGTGCCCCTGTTAGGCATGGGCCTTGGAAGGCCAAGTCCTGTCTCTGACATCCACCAGCAGAGCTTAGACCTGGTGTCCTCCCTCCACGTGAGACCCACCCTGACACAGCCTGGACCTTGCTGGACAGGGCAAGGCTCGGGGGCTTTATTTGGAGGATCTGGGACCCCAGAGCCAGAAGACCAGACAATGCGGGGCCCTCATAGGTTCTCTTGATCAATGTGGAAAGACCTCATCCAGCAGCATGACGTCTCGGCTCTGTCCCCGATCCCCACCCCAGTGCCCTGCTCTGGATCTGCTGCCAGGAAGGGAGCCAGCTCCACTCTCAAGACGCATCCTACCCACCCAGAAACCCAGGACAAATTGGGTCTGGAGGCCAGGACTTGTATTGCCACTGACTGCTGGGGGGTCTTGACTAGCTCTAGCTCTACGTGCCTCAGTTTTCCCTATCTGTGTAATGTCCCCCCACCCACCGCAGTTGAACAGAGATGGAACTGGGGATCAAACACGTAAATGGAGGGGAGACTCCAGGATAGGATGGAAGAACAGGGCCAGGATTTCAGCATCAGCATAATTGATGGTAACTGATGAGGTAGGAGCTCAGCCTGCTGCATAGGGTTGAGTTCCAGACCTGTCCTATTCCCTACTGTCACAGGCAATAAGGCCACAGAGAAGGACAGCTGGGCACCGGCACCCTGCCCCCTCCCTGAGCCTCTTACCTGTGGGCAGGTGGAATTGAGCATGTTCCAGACACTCCATTTCCCTGGAATTTATGGAGGGTTTTATCTTCCCTCCTTGATCACCGGTGAGGGGAAGGAGAGGGCACGCTTGGCTCTCCCTCCCCTACAGAGGGGCAAAGAACAGCAGCCTGGCCATCCTCGAGCTTGGAAAATACTGTCTGAATCCCACCTCAGCAAGCCCCCCTTCCCCCTATGGGGCCTCATCACGGCCCGGGGGGTATGGGGAGGGGATAGCAGCCATTTAAGCTGTCACCAGCTCCATCGGAGGATTTAAATCATTGACACAGAGTAACAGCGCCGTAGATTACAGTGCGGGAGCCACGCGGGCACAGCTCGGCAGAGGCAGAGGAGGGGTGGAAGGGGCGTAAGGAGGTACGGGCTGGTGGAAAGAGCATTGCCCTGGCACCTCAGTTGGGGGGGCTTCTCTGCAGCTAAGGTTAGCCCAACAGGGAGCCCCTTAGCACCCTGCCTGCCCCTCCACTCAGACCAGCCACCCACAGAAGCCCCCATGCCCCTGGGCTGCTCTCCAGCTGGGGATCCATCCTTTGTGCCCTCCAGATAATGGCTGAGGTCATGGCTCATGTCTCTCCCAGGCTCCCTGTGGACCTTACACCCAGAGGGCTTACAGACATGGACACCTCTGTGAGTGGGTGGTGGAAGAGGGCCTAGGGGGCACTTGGCAGGGAGCCTGCCTGCTCCCACTCACAGGCACCCAGCCATTGTCTCTGATTGCATGGTATTAACCATAAATTACAGCCTTTGGGAGGCTGCATGTAAAAATAAAATAAAATCAGTGTCAAAAGACAGAGAAAATATTGATTCTTCAGGGAGAAGAAAGAATGGCTTGGTTAAATTAAAACTTTGAGAAGGAGAGTGTGGGAAGATGGTCCTTAGGACTAGAGAGCAGCCTGGGGCATGGTGGTCCTGAGATCCTGCCCTTCCAGGCCAGTATGGAGGAGACACAAGTAAAATGGGACACTACTCACTGGGGAGACCTCAAACCCATGAGACTCACCAGGAAGAACTCTAGGCATTGACTCTCAGGCATTGGGGTGGCAGGGCTCAGGGTAGGCCCAAGCTGGGCCCTGGTTAAGGTTGTGGGAGCTCTCCATGGTGCTGAGGTCCATCGCTAGGTGAGAGGCCTGCAGCCCATCCTAATATCCCAGCTCAGGGAGAATCCCAGGCGCCTCCCTCTCTGCCTGGGTCTGGGGCCTGGAGGGGCCCATATATAGCCTAGCTTGCATTACTCATGCAGTTCCCGTTTCCCTTTCCACAAACACTCCTCTCCCGGTCCCTCCTCATCCTCTTCCTCTCTTCTCCCACAGAGAAAGATGGGGAGATTTCTGAAGACTGCCTCAGCAAGGGCAGAAACCATAGACAGATAGACTGCAGGATGGACAGAGGCACTAACTGTCTGGTACATTGACCATCTCCACAATGACATTTCCAGTGCAGGCAGCATTTGCTATTGGGGTCTGATACAGATCCCAGACATACAGCATCTGAGGCCAGGTACTCAGCATCCCTGCACTCCTGGGCCTGTGGGGTTGGGCTGGGGCAGGGAGGACACTCAGAGCATTGGGGGTGTCAAGCTTAAGGGGACAGACAGGAGCCCCTGGAAGGATTGGCTCATAAAGACTGGAGTGGCAGAAAGTGTCTCCCCCAGATTGCCTGGGCCCCCAGGAGGCCCCCACTTGAAGGGACCAGTATAATTCTGAAGCTGCAGCTATTTTTCTAGAGAATCCTGGGCTTCAGGGGAACCTATTTGTGTCTTCATGAGTGAAAAGCACTGAAAGGAATCCTACTTCCAGCAAGAGCCTCTGGGTCCTTCCGTCACCTACCACAGCCATGGAGGAAAGAGGTTCCAAGCAATCCCTGCCAGGCTCCCTTTCCTGTTCTGAAGGGGGTCATAGCAGGGGCATGTGTAGGGAATTGTCATGAGAGACAGATGAACTGGCCACAGCAAAGGCTGGGCAGCTGAACAAGGCCTGAGTTGGCTCCTGCCAGAGATAGGGGAGGAGTTCCTGCGTGAGATACCTCATCACCAGGGGACCTGCCTGAACCTCTCCCCTCTCCTTCACCTGCCTCTGGCCTCACCAAAAGCTGCTGCCACTTCCCAACCCTGCTGTCCAGTCCGGCTTGACCTCAGAGTGTGACAGGATGGAGCACTGGGGCAGGCTGGGCTCTGGCATGGCCTATACTCTAGCACCTGCTCCCCAGGTATGCTGTGGCCTGGAGCTCTGTCTGGGAACACCTCCTCTGGTGAAGGTGCCCATCTGAAATGAGGCATCTGGGATGAAGGCTGCCTGCCTTCCTGACGCAGGGAAGGGAGCAGCATTTGGTGCCAGGAACCCCTACCCAGCTTCCTGCTCAGTAGCCCTGAGGCTGGCCATGTTTGATTCTCCGCTGACACTCAAGGCCAAAGCGTGGCCCAGGCCTCCTCTGGCCATTTGGGCTCCCCTGACCCTGCAGCCCATGTGCAGTTGCCCTGGGTGACAGCTCCAGGACTCAGGAAGTGCCTGGGCTGGGTGACTCCTGGAGGGCCCCTCAGGGATATGGCCTAGAAGCCCCTGCCACATTGCCTGCAACCTCCTTGGCACGTCCATACCCCTCTGGTCTCCTTGCGCCTGTCCTTCCCTTCCTGTAGCTTAGCCTCCAGGGCATGCTTTCCCCTCATCCCTCCTTCCTCAGGCTCCCTCACCCCAGAGCCTCTTTGAGTCCCCCCCTTTGAACCTCATCCCTGCTCTGCACCCCTCCACTGCCCAGCCCAAGGGCCATGCTAGCTGATTTCACCTTGAATCTCCCTTATCACCGTCTTCATCTCTTGCTAGGCCTTAGCCAGAGCAAAATTGCTTCCTTTGTGCCTGTCCTGAGCAGAGGGCCCAAGTGGGTGCATGGCTACGGTGGGTGGAAATTCAAGTGCTAAGATCCAAGGGCCTCCTCTGCCTGCTCTTCCTTCCCCCAGGCCCTATCCCTACTCCCCGGCCCTGGACCTAGCATGGGCCTGGCTTACATCAATCTGCTGCCCATTCCCACACTCACCCCCCCGCACCCCAGGCTGAGCTGACCTAACAGACCCTCGGAACGTGTTGGGACCCACGCCAGCACATGACCACTTTCCTCTGGACCCCAGTTTGTACTTGTGCTTCTCTCTGAGCATGCAGACGACCCCACAAAAACATACTTACGCATATGTCTACCACAGAGCTACGGAAGGTCAGAGGCCCCCACTCCCCAGTCCAGATACCTGCTGTACAGATGGGAAAGCAGAGGTGTGGAATGGAAGTGGGCATCCTGGGGGTGAGGTAAGGCTGCAAAGTTCCAGGGAGGCGTTAGGGGTCCAGCCGGTTTCTTCTACTGCTTCGAAGACAGGTCTCTCTGCTGGGCCAGTCACCTGGGCACATTTTCTCCCCAGCCTTTTTTTCTGTCCAAAGCAAACCAGATCTCAGCGCTTTGCCCTGGAGTGCTCCAGTCCCCCACGTCCCTCAACCCCTGCCCTCCACCCTCTCTTCTCTATCCCCAGCTTTCTCTCAGAAAAATCATCTCGGGGTTCAGCCATGCTCTGGAGTTCCAGCTCCAGGATCCTGCTGTGTGACCTTAGGCAGGTCACCTCACCTTTCTGAGTCTCCATTTCTTCAGCAAACGGGGATGATAACAGAGCTGACCTCATAATCTCACACGCTCTTAAGAAGCTGAAGGACTTACCTGGAAGGGACTTAGTACAGGGAACAGGGTCCTGTACCCATATAATAGTAACAGCAACAACCATAATAAACTTGCTACCCTTCCCTGACCCCGCCCTCGAGGAGCTTTTCTTCTCCATCAAACTTTTTGCAAGAGTTGCCTGCACCACAGCCTCCACTTCCTGTCCACACACGTGCTCCTATACATACCCGCCACCTGTGGGAATGTGCCCCTCAAATGCACTCCGCCACCTGGTACGCGCGCGCGTGCGCACAAATAGTAAACAGAACATAATTCATTCATGAAGGAGAACCCACTCGTGCCATCCATCTTAAGCTAAAATTCAATACTCCTTGGGATGGCCTGCCGGGCCTGGGCGAATAGAGAGGACAGAGGCTCTGTCCCACTGTTCCAATCTCTGGAACAAGGAACACCAGCCACCAGGGCCCCAGTGTGGGTGGAGGGGGGCAGCATCCCAGCCATCCTTCAAGGTGGGTTCTAACAGTCCAACAGACCAGGGTGCCAGAGCAGGAATGACTCTGGCTTCAGCTTCCCATCTAGCCTCCCAGGCTTCAGACGGTCCCTCTCTGATGCTGTATTATTTTCCTGGGCCTTTTGGGGTCAGTGCAGCCTGACCAGTAGTAGGCTGCGGCCCCTCTAGCTACCTGGATGCCAGCCCCCACTTCAATCCCACTCTCCATCCTTTCCCCCTCCATCCGCCACTCCCTCTGAAACAAGATCCCCTACCCCTGCCTTCACTCAGCCCCTTTAGAGCCTGTGGCATTTCCCAGGTACCTCTGACGTTTGCATTAACTCGCCCCCCCCAACCCCCACTCCTTCCCTTCTTAACCTGGAAAACTCTTCCATGTGAGTCAAGGCCCCTTCAAATGCCCTTCCTCCAGGAAGCCAGCTCTGACCTTCCTGGGAACAGCCAAGTCCCAGGCTGTCAGAGTGGCTAGAGCCATGAGGAGGGACACTGCAAGGGAGGCCAGAGGATGTGCCTGGCCCCACCGTGCAGGCCCCTGCAGGCTAGGGAGGGGGCTCAGATGCAAGCCAGGCAATGGGGAGCCACGGAGGGGTTTAAGGGGGAGCAACGTGGCCAACTCTAGGTGCCTGGGCGAGGCCAGCCCTCTCCGCACCCTAAGCCCGGAGGGGCCGGCCTAGCTGTCAAGGCGCCGGGCTCCCATTAGCGCGGGCGTTGGGCTCGCTCAGGGAGCATTCCTCCTCCTCCCCGGAGTTTATGGCCCGCGGTGCTTCCTCCGCAATGGCCTGTGCTGTTTACGAACCCCTCTCCGGCTTGGAAATAGACTGTCTTTCCTGAACGATTTTCTCTTTTCCCATTTACTAAACATTGATTTCCCCCCTCCTGCGCCTCTAATAGAGCAGAAACCAATACGTCTTTGTTTGCTTTTCTCCCGCGTTCGGGGCGCGGGCTGTGGGGGGCGCCGGCTGCTGCGGCAGGGACTGCGGCGGCTCCGCGCATGTGCGTCTGTCCAGGTGGCGCGTCCTCCGCTGCAGCGGTGGCCCCAGCGGCCCGCAGGATACCAATGTCTGGGACAGCGGGACGGGGTGGGGTGGGGGGTACATGTCTGGCCAATAGAGCTGGACCAGGAGCCTGAGCCGTCTGGGGCTGCTGTGAAAGCTGGTAGCAGAGGTACCAGGAAAGTCACCTGTTCCTCTGCCTCCCTTCTTGTCCCTGGTCCCCGCCTGCAATTCTGTTAGCAGTGTCTCACCTCCTCCAGAGCCTCCTTTGAAGTCCAGGTGCTTCGGGATGAGGGGCGCTTCGTGCCTGGGGCTGCATTCAGTAGTGGCCAAGTGGGGCTGGGACAGTCATTCCTTCTTTCCTTCAGGCACTCAGTCACCAAAGGTATCAGAGCACCCGCTCTGCTTAGCCAGGCCCTGTGCCGGGGGCTTGGCTCAGAGAAGGGTGCGTGACAGGCGATGTCCCTACTCCAGGGGCCCTAACACCCCCTCCCTATACTGCCTTCTCCCCAGAAGTGGAGCTGCCTCTCAGACCAGGGAAGCCTACCCTCATTCTTGGAGGAGCGTCCGATTCCCAGGGGTGCCGGGCGGGTCAATGCCCCTCTCTGAGCCTCAGAGGCACTTCTGCAAAGGCTATTATAATAGCTCCTCCTGAGCACGTGGCTTCAGGGATTAAGTGTGGCCTTGCTTGCCATTGTGCCTGGTGCCATGTACACGTAGCTGCTCAATAAAGTTCCCTCCCATCCTGGCCCTGCCATTCCCCTCACACCACTGAAGAAGCAAACAGACCAGGGCAAGAAGGAAAGGTAACTGCGTGCGACCTCAGTCGCTGTGACCATGGCCTCATTCACTCATTCCCCAGGCCAGCCAATGGTACAAGCCCTCCCCTGACAGGGTGGGGGCCCATCTCTCTGCCACCAGGGAGCCAAGGAGCCTGGCAGATGGAGCCTCTGCTAGACCAGGAATCACATGTGACCTTGGCTAGTCTCTGCCCTATCTGAGCCTCGGTGTCAGCACCCAGGTGAGCTAACACTGCTGACCAAGGCTCGTGCTACCCACTCCAACCCTGAGGGGCACCCAGGCGCACCAGCACCCACTGACCCAGCCCAAGACAAGCTGCCGCAGCCCTGGGTTCAAATTCTACTCTGCCCTTATTAACTGTGGGAACTGAGGCACATCCCTTCCCTCTCTGGGTCTACTTCATAGGGTCGTGAAGGGGATCAAACGGCATGAAGGAGCCCAGTTCCCGAAACCTAGTAATGACTCGTGGAGAAGGTAGAGGCGCTCAGAGAGGGGAAGGTGGGCCGAGGTGAGAGGTCCCAAAGGATGGGTACAAACTGGGCCCCTGGCCTCTCTGCCCACTGATTATGTGATTACATGTCTGTCCAGAAGCCCTGTGAGCTTTACAACAGCCCTGTGAGGGGCCATGCAGAAACTGGTTTGTCTCTGTTTTACAGATGAAAACAGTGGCAGCTCAGAGGAGGGAAGGGTTTTGTCCAAGTCACACAGCAAGAGAGAGGCAGACCTAGAACAGGGCCCAGGTCTACTGACTCCAGGTTGGGGGTCTGCAGTCATTGAATGGCTCAAGGGCGAGAGAGGGCATGCCTGGCAGGGGTGCCTGCTGTAAGACACAGGCTGGGGGAAATGGAGGTCAGGTTCAGTTTTGAAACTTCCCAAGAACGAGGCTCTCTGACTTGTTTGTGATCGAGTGAAATGCAGGAGAGGTCTCCATGGAGTATGTGCCTCATTGAGAAGGGAAAGCCCGAGGCCTCTGGGGACAGACACCGAGGCTCAGGCAAATGCAAAGAGGGGCAAAACATCAGAGTAAGAGACCCACGGACAGGCAAGGCAGACAGATGGAGCGAGGAAAGTGCATACAGATGGGTAGACGGTGGACAGAGGGATAGACAAATGCACTGAGCAGTGAACAAAAAGCACAGAGCAGCCCTCAGCAGAGCCACGGGGAAGAAGAGCATCACAGGCGGGAGGACTTACGTGAGCAAAGGCTCAGAGCTGAGGCTGGGAGTGACCTCTGGGCTTTGGACAGTGGAGGACGAGGCTGCTGCCCTAGTACCGTAAATCTCAGAGGCCCAGGGCCATGAGGAAAGCAGGGCCAGGGTAGTGAGGAGAGGAGAGGTGGGACAGGATGTGGTTGTGTCCCCTCGGCCCCCAGGCCGACCACAGGCAGCCCTCCCACAACAGGACAAAGGCAGTTCCCGGGTGGTTGGGTCATTCACGTCCCCCAGGGATCACTGCACCCATAGCCCTGCACAACTGGGGACAGTGTGTGTTTGGAAGATGGACCTAGATCGTGATGGCCTCACTGTACCAGGAGCCAGGTGTGACTGGCCTCTGAAGCAAGACTGTGACCACGTGGGGCTGCCTGGGGCAGGAAGTGGGCAAGCGTCAGCCAGCCACCCGAGGGAGCCAGCTGTAGCCAAGGCGCAGAAAGCCTCAGCAGGGGCCTGGACCAATTAGGAGGGAAGGGGAGGCAGCAATAATTAAAAATTAAAAGGCAACAAGACAGCAGTTTAAAAATGGAAGGAGTGAGTAAAAACAATTAGCAGAGATGAAGCAACAGGGCGGGCACAATACAAATGGAGCTGATCACAAAGCACTAATGACATCGGGAAACCAAATTTTTAGTGTCAGGACTGCATGATGAAGTGAAGCACTGGCCATGCTGCCCTCCATCAGGCCCTGTGCTGTCCGGGGACCCTTGGGCGTGATCTCCCTCCAGGAACCTCAGAGGGGTCTGACAGGAGGGGCTAGGAGATGGGAGTATGGGCTGGTGGGGCCGCTTGGAGGCCGGGAGGCAGTGCCAGGAGGCAGGGAAACCAAGGCATGAGCTAGAGGGGAGCAGATATCACCCCCTCAGTGTCCCCACTGAAGTAGCAGTGGTGAAATCACAGTCCTCCAGGGCACCTGGTTGCCTCGGAGACCAGGCGACCCTCCAGGCAGAGGGAGGCTGAGTCAGTTTGAGTAATGGCGGAGAACGCTGCCATTGATGGGGAAAAATACATCTTCATAACAGGGTGAACCTTTTGGAAAATGAAATAAGTAAAATAATTGAGAGAAAGAAAATTGAGTTTTTATTGCTTTTTAAGTGTTTAAGTGGAGGTTTCATTTAGGGAAATTATCATTGCTTTTATTTTTAGCCACTGGGTGGGGTGGGGGTGGGGGGAGTTTTGATTCAGGGTGGGGCTTGGGTCTCCTGCTCCTCCCCCTAGGAACTCAGGGCGCCCCGTCTCACAGAAGAGACCAAGACCTCAGTGGAGAGTCTGGATCCTGCTTGCCTCCTGGTGTCTCTACGGTCCTGCCATCAGGCTGACCACTAACCTCCCGTCTTGTTGGTCCCCTGGCTGTTCGAATGCCCCTCTTTGCCTTGACAGCTCTTGTCATGTAGTCTGCGGTGGGCGCAGTGCCTCCCCTTGCGTTCCCTCACTCCCCTGAGCCTCCACATGCTCCCCATGTAATTTCCTGGCCCCTCCTGACTGGTCCGAATCTTCTGCCCTGAGCCCTACCTGGCAGGACAATCGTGGGGAAGCAGACTCAGTAAACCTTATTGACTGACTCCTTTGCTCCATCTGAGGTAGAGGGTGAGGAAGGATTCAGTCTATGGACCCGATACCCAGAAGGTGCTGGTTGAGCCTCTCCCATGCCCGCTATTGAGCCCGGGTGTCTAGTCTCATTCATGCTTATCCCCATTCTCTCCCCTGTTCCACGTCTGGCTGGAACTCTCCACACCCTGGAAATGGCTCAGGCCAAGGCCACCAAAGACCCCAGTGGGTGGATCATGCAGTGACGAGGTGGCCTGACTCCAGATCCCGCTGCCCTTCTTCTGACCCATTTCTGGCTGCTCTTTGGGTTCCATCCTGGAACCTACTCCCATACTTCCCTTTCCGTGTCTGGGATTGGCCTCTCCAAGGCTCCAGTCTTCCCAGGATCTCTCAGACTCTCTCCTGAACCCCACACGGAAGCCCCTGCTGGCTGGTCTTCTTACTCTTCACTGGCCCCACCATCTTCTCTTGCTCAGTTCAACCCCAATCCATTCATTCCACAGACCCCCTCATCTCTCACTAAAAGAGTAGCTGCAGCAGCTCCCTGGTCTCCTGCCTGCACTCTGTGCTCCCTGCCCCAACAGCTTCTTTCAATTCCTCAACAGCATCATGCTTTTCTCAACCCCAGGGCCTTTGCTCATCCTATTCTCTTTGCTGAAAAAGTTTTCCCCACTCAGTTGGCCTGACCAAGCATAGGGGATACTCTCACCCTTCAGGTCATGGCAGAAACCATGACTCATGTTGCTGTAGTCACAAAACAAATTTATTGGCACAGGTAACTGAAAAATCCAGATCTGTGAGCTTCAGGCATGGCAGGATACAGGTGATCAAACATTTTTACCAGAACACAGCTTCTCTATCTTGTATTTCCTTGAGTGTGAACCTCATGCCCAGTCAGGCCCTCCCATGTCCTACCCCTCCTGTACACCTCATTCCTTATACCCACAGCAGAAGCTCCAGCATCTAATAGATCACACGCCCATCCCAGAAAATCACTATGCATCCTGGAGATGGAGGAAGCTGATTGGCCAGGACTGGGTCAAAGCAGGGAGACGGGAGGAGGGCGTGTGCTTGTCCGCAGTCCATGGAGGGAAAGTTAAAGGGTCAGGGGTTCCCCAGGGACAACTGGGAGTGAGTGTGTGAGCAGGCTGGCCTCTGCTGAGCTTGTGCAGTGCCTCAACTCCCCTTCCTTGGCTAATTCCTTGAGGGGTGATTCTCTTTTTGTCTGGCCCCCTTTAGGTTGTGAACCCAGAGGCAGGAACCAGGCTGTCTTGTTTACCATGGGATCCCCAGTGCCCATGCATGAGGGGGATGCCTTTATGTTACAGATGGGGAAACCGAGGCAGGGCCTTGGCCAAAATCACACATAGGTGTTTACACTAAAGTGCCCTATAGTCTCTCCTCAGGCCATCTCCTTGGCTCCCTCCACTAAGCCCTCGCACTGATCCCACGGATGTCACCCCCTCCCAAAGCTCCCCCATGCTGCACATGGCCTCCAGCTCTGCCTGTCTGTCTACTCATCGCTCCTAAACCCCTCCCGTGGTGTCTGCACTTCCTGAGTCCCGAAGCTGCCCCTGCCCAGCTCGACTCCCACCAAGGCTGCTGTGGCCTCTGCGACTCTGACATGCGCACAGCAGCCCCTCGTCAGCACGTGGCTTGTCAGTGACAGTTCTGCCTATCACACACCTGCCTCCCCTCCTGCCCCTGGCCACACTGTCTCAGTCCCCTCAGGCTTGGCTTTTTCCAGTTGCCCCTAGACCATGGCTGTCCCCAGAGCTCTGTCCCCTACTGCTGGTCTGACACCTTCTCTCCCAGGCCTTCCTTGCCTGTGGCCTCATTCCCATCCCTGGGCCCTGGGGCGCACATTAGTTCTCTTGGGTCCCTGACCGCTGCCTCCAGTCACTTCATGGGACACCTCCCCTGGGTGGCCCTGAATGCCTGGAACCCAACAGGTCCACACTAAGCTCACGGTCTCTCCCCAGCCATACTGCCCCACCCACATCCAATCCAACCCTCTTCCCGACAGCCCCTACAGGGACCAGGTCACAACAATCCAGCCTGGACTATCCAGCTTCCAGAAGAGCCTTTGCACCCCTCCTCTGCTCACATCCACCCCTGGCTCCCTAGTGTCCTCAGGACTCGTCCCATCTCCTCAGTGGGCCCCAGGCCCTCCCTCTCCCACCATGCTGACTGCTCTGATCCAACCACATGCCCTGACCCTGGCACTCGTCCTCACAGATACACAAGGTGCCACCTCTGGAGGGCGTTCTTGCCAGCCTCTGCCCATGCCCTGCCATCCCCAGTGCCTGAGTGCTCCCTCACTGTCCACCCCTCCTAGGCCCTCGGGAAGGGGGGCAGAGGAGGCGTGGCAGGAAGGACACCTCCTGGAGGAGGCAGAACTCAGAGGAAAGAAGCCCTGACTGAGCACCTACTGTGGGCAGACCTCTCACACCCGTCGCATTTGGTCCTTATCACCATCCTAGTCACCCTGTCTCCTGCCCGCACACCCTCCATTCCCCACCCCCCACATACAGGCAAGGAGAGAGCTGCATGGGGCGAGCCTTTCCCAAGTCACCCAGCCTGCCTGACCCTCTCCGGGGTTCCTTGGCTGTTTATGCAAGGTCAGGGATAAAACCCTGTGGCCTCTCTTCTCGGAGCCAGGCAGGAGATGGGCGTAGGGTGGCTGTCGCTGTCCATTTTGCTCGCCACTAACCTAGCTTCATCTTGCTGCATTCAGCTGTAATTCCCTCTGGTCCTGCCTCCTCTGCACAAGGTCCGCGAGCCAGGCGACTCCTGGTGTCCTCACGTGCCCCGTGGCACGGGTGGGCATCATGACCCCATTTGACAGATGGGGGAAGTGAGACTTGGAGAGTTTAAGCTACTTGCTAGGGAGCTCACAGGTGGGAAGTAGCTGAGGCAGGAGTTGACCTGAGTCAGGTTATCAACTGGGCTGGCTGACACCCCACTCCTCAAATATAGATAGGAAAATTAAAGCCCTGAGGCCAAGAAAGAAAAATACATGGTGGCCCAAGCACTGCAGCCTGTGTGGTATTCTTTCCGGAACTGGAGGACGAAGCTTCCTCCTAAGGATTTCCTGAGGCTTGGACTCCAGATTGCAGGAAGAATGTGAAGCTGTGGGGGTGGGGTGAAAACCCTCCCAGGCCACTGCTCATGTTGTTTTGGGGTAATGTGATCATTGCTAGGCCCTCTGTCTCCACAATACAACAGCCCCTGGGGTCTCTCTTTGTGGGGTGTCTTTAGCTGTTTCTCCCATTTGGAGGGAAGTGGCAAAGGAGTCTTTGTTCAGCAACCCTCGAAGGCTGACCTTGGATGAGGGAGTACATTGGCCTCTGTCTACAGGCCCCCTAACTCCTTTCTCTCCCTAAAGGAGGGCATGATGGGGGAGAGGAAGAAGGAGGGGAAATAGGGAAGAGAAGAGAAGAGAAGGAGAGAGAGGAAGGAAGGAGTATGATGGCCAGAGGGGAAGGAAGTGAGGGGGAGGGCGGTGGAGGAGAGAGGGGAGAAGGTGAAGGGAGGAGAGGGAGAGGGAGGGGAAGGGAGGAGGACACAGCAACCTGACCTGCAGAGAGGTTGGAGGGAGGGGAAGGCTGGCCACAGGGGAGTCCACCATGGCTGCAGGAGACAGATAAAGTCGGGAAGAAAGGCAGGCAGCTGATGGCAGCACAGGGATTAGGGGCTCCAAGGGCCCCTCCTGGGCCTGTGGATGGAAACTCGGGAAAAAGGGAGGCTGCCCTAATGAGAAGGGTGGAGAGAGGAGAGATCACACTTCAGGGGACCCCTGTGCCCTTGCGGAGCAATGAGAAAGGCCCCCACCTCCACTCCACCTCCGCTGCCAGCAAACTGTGTCTGCAGGGCCCAGGTCTCTGGACCCCGGTAGGGTCAAGAGGGACAGGGCAGTGTGGGCGATCCCTTGGGCTCAGGGCTGTCCCCCAATCAAAGAAAACAAGTCATGGCTATGGTCCATCCCCCATATACCAGCCTGGCACACTCACACTCTGGCAGGCATGGGCGCTGCCTGGTGGAGTTTGGCTACCCTTCACATGTGTCCTCACACACTTATGGCCACGCAGGGCCTCTGGGATTCCCATACTCTGCTTGGTGCCTGTGGCCTCTCCCCTAGAGCAGGTGAAGACATGCCCATACTGGCCGGGCTAGGGTCCAGTGCCACGTAAGGGAAGAGCCCTGAGTGGCACACTGTCATTCTCAGGGCTAGATTCTAAGGACACCCCTGAGGCAGGACGAGGCAGGCAGCTATGGAGGCCCCCTGGACCCCAAGCTGGAGGAGCCCAGGTCTGAGGCTGCCTGAGTTTGCACCGGCCATAGGGCTGGGCCAGGGGGGCACAGCTCGGTCGGGGAGGGGGTACCCTGGCCTTGTTCACTGTGCTGTGCTCAGTACCCAGCACATGTGGGCACAGATGTCTGGGGTGGACGGATCCTGAGCTGTTAGAAACTGGGTCTCCGGAGACCTTGGTGGGGCCCCTCCAAAACTGTGCAGGTACCTGCCTGAGGTGGTCTCCTCCCTGAGGGAGTCCAGCCAATGAGATTGAGAGTCAGGGAAGTGCTGCCAGTGATCCATGGGATGGATGGAAATAGTACCCATTGGCCAAGAACCTGTCTCTTGGGAGCAGCTGAACGGAAATAAATAGTCCCTGTGGGGGAGGACCAGAGGGGGGTGGGGGGGAGGTCAGGGGCAGGGTTAGGTGACCTTGGCCTGACGGATAATTCAGGGCTGGGCCAGGAAGTCTGAGAGACCTCTTGCAGTGGATCTGATCAGGGAGCAGGGACCTGGCTGTCCACAGTCTGCCCAGGCCACCTCCCCAGGGGCTGATAGTTTGGGATACAGGAGGGACTGGCTCCACCCTGTCACAGGTGTGGAAGCTGAGGCCCTGCTGAGTACTCAACAGCTTAGTGGGCCAAGTCTCTGCCAGGGCAGGAAGTGGTGGCTTTTCCTGGGTGTATTTGTCAAGTGGACCAAAATCCTCCTCACAAAGACTTCAGGATGAGGGCCAGACTGCTGGAGGGGCTTGGCCCCATGCTTCATTTATTCATTCATTCATTCATTCATTCATTCATTCATTCATTCATTCCTTCCTCTGCCTGCCCCTGGTATCCTTTCTGGCCTACTATAAACCCCTCTCTACCCAGAGTGGCCAGACCCTGCCTTTTGCCCTGGCAGCTCCTTGTCCATTCCACTCTCCTCCTGCCACAGTGACATCCTGGGTGTTTCTTTCTCCAAGAAGTCTCTGGACCTTTGCTTTGCCTCTTTTTTTTTTTTTCCTGTCTGGAACCCTCCTGCTCTAGGTAACTGCATGGCTAGTAACTTTTTTTTTCCATATACTGTGTGATTTCATTTATGTAAAACATTCTTTTTTTAGTGCTCTTTTTAAAATGTATTTTTAATTTATAATTGACACACAATATTGTAATAGTTTCAGGTGTACAACTTAGTGTTATACTACAAGGCTACAGTAATCAAAACAGCATGGTACTGGCATAAAAACAGACACATAAATCAATGGAACAGAATAGAGAGCCCAGAAATAAATACATGCCTATATAGTCATTTAATTTACAATGGAAGCAAGAATTTATGATGGAGTAAAGACAGTCTATTCAATAAATGGTGCTGGGAAACATGGACAGACACATGCAAAAAAATGAAGCTGGACCACCTCCTTACACCATATACAAGAATAAATTCAAAATGGATTAAAGACTTAAATGTAAGCTCTGAAACCATAAAACTCCTAGAAGAAAACATAGGAAGAAAGTTTACAGACATTACCTGGAGTAAGATTTTTACTGATAGATATATCCCCTCGGGCAAAGGAAGTAAGAGAAAAAATAAACATATGGGATTACGTCAAACTAAAAAGTTTTTTTCACAGCAAGGAAACCATCAATAAAACAAAAAGGGATCCTACTGAATGGGAGAAGATAGTTGTCAAAGATATATCAAATAAGGGGTTAATATGCAAAATTTATTTAAAAAACTCACTCAACTCAACTCCAAAAAAACAAACAACCCAATTAAAAAATGGGCAGAGGACATGAAGAGACATTTTTCTAAAAAGGACATACAGATGGCAAACAGACATATGAAAAAATGCTCAACCTCACTAACCATCAGAGAAATGCAAATAAAAACCACAATGAGATACCACCTCACCCCAGTCAAAATAGCTATCATCAATAAATCAACAAACAGCAAGTGCTGGCGCGGATGTGGAGAAAAGGGAATGCTTGTGCACTGTTGGTGGGATTGCAGATTGGTGCAGCCACTATGGAAAACAGTATGGAGGTATCTCAAAAAAACTGAAAATGGAACCATGGCTAGTAACTCTTAATATTCAGGCGTCAGCCCAGTGCTTCAGGTACCCTCCCCTCTTTGGTCGCCCATCTGAAGCTGTCCCCCTCTACTTTTTATTTCCATACAGTCCTAGTTTGTTCCCTTCAGAGCCTAAAAACGCCTTGTTTTTTGGTTTATCTGTTTATCATCTCTCTCCCCCAGGCATTGGGATCCCAAAGGAAAAGGCGCCTCACGAAGCCTTCCATAGGAGCCAGCATCCCAGCTGCTTTCCCTACTGGTTCATGAATGCTCTGGCCCCCAGGCCTCTTAGGTCATGGACCTGTTCATGGACAAGTAACAAGAAGATGGTTGCCAGGGCAATGGGCTACCCATCTCTGAGGGTCCCATGTAAAGGCTTAAGGTTTTGGATCCAGGCTCTCAGTGGGGGTCCAGACGACCAGGACCCCAAAGACACTATGCACCCAAAAAACAGGTTCCCCAAGCTCTGCCTTGGCTAGGCCCTGTGGCTGGAGCCCGGAGAGGGTGCATGTGGAGGCTGACACCACTTCTGGGTACCTACATCCCAATATGATAGAGATAAATGAGAAGTGTCTGGAGCTGAGTGGGCGACAAGGAGGCTGGTGCAGCCTGAGTGATGCAGGCCTTGGGAGGGGACGAGGCAGTGGGAAGTGAGACACTGGGAGAATTCATAAACCTTGGAGACACTGCCCTCCATGGAGAGGAGGGGAGGTGGCTCTAGGGTTCAGTTCAGCCTCAACCCCCAGAACATAAATACCAGAACCTTTAATGCCACCCTGGTGCTGAATTCTGGGTCAGGGACCAAACGGGATAGTGGGACCTCACCCAACAGTTCTGGTTCCTCTCTCAACCTACCCCATCCTCTTCTCTCTCCCTCTACCCTCCCAGCATCCTTGGGCTTCAGGAAGGGTCCTCTCTGGTTACTGTCGGGAATCAGTGGCCCTGGTCATGGCATGGCCATGGGCGTCTTGGGTATCCAAACTCCTGAGACCTACCTCAGTTGCCCCCAGCCTCTGTTCTTCCCACCCAGCTACTGCCCCTGCAGCTCCTAACAGGGCAGTGCTGGGAAAGGAGCCAGGGTCATAGGCTCCTCATTCCTCTGAAATGGAAGTGGATCCTGTGCGTTTGAGGAGATGTGGCCCCACCTTTCCTCTGCTCCTTGGAGGTCCAGGTCTACCAGATAACCTTAGGGTTTCTTTAGAGGTCAAATCCACAGCTCCACAGAGAAAGGATGAAATGAGGGAAAATATGGGTTCCACTGCTGCCACCTGGTGATTGTAAGAGGCAAAACACTTGTTCTTCCAATTCCCAGAAGGAGGTGGAGGGAACGACACCTCTCGGGTTTGGAAACAGAGGCACAGGTAGGTATAAAATGCACCCCCACATGCCCCATTAGCATCCTGTCTGGGAACCTGGGCCTTCACTTGCCTTGACTCAGAGCTGTCCCCATTGTCATCAGACATATATATATATACATAAATGCCCACCAGAACCTTCCAGAATGCCTTCAAAGGAGACCTGGCATTAGAGATGAACTGTCTCACCTCCACTGTATTAAGGGAGGACTGAGGGTCCAAATGACACCAGGGCCGTACCTAATGGGTCTTGGTGGCAGAGAAGAAGGGGAGGAGTGGGAGCCAGGAGGGAAGCTGGAAGATGGGGGAGTGGGGAGAAGGGGGGCAGGGAGGTAGGTGCAGTTCGCCCGAGTCCTGACTGTCCTGTCCTTGTCTTACTCACAAATGCCGCCGGGTCTCAGCACCCTGCAGTCCCCCACTTGTGCTGTAATAACCTCCCCTCCTGCTCCAGAATGGGGGCTTCCTCAAGACCCTCAAGCCTTGGCCAATTGGCCCCAGCAGAGGGGCCTCGGGAAGGAATAGATTTCCTTTCCTGCTATCCCTCAATTCCCTACCACTAAGCCGGCAGCCAAGGTTATGTCAAGGTTACAAAATCTACTGAAGGAATCAAGGTTTAGCAAGCAAAGTTAAAACTGGATACCAAAAATGACTGTTTCTGGAGCCCAAGGAAAAATCAAATGCAGCCCCTCACATGGGCTTTCCACTCTGCTTTCTCCACATCCAGGGGTCATGTTCCACCCTGCCACCCTGTCCTGCTGGGGTCTCCTGATAAGGTTTGCCCCTCTCCACCTATCAGACCACAGGACATGCTATTTCCCCAATGGCACATTTCCCAAAGTCTCAATAATTCAGTCAAGAATAACCTCCAAGAAAAGATGGTGTTGGAATCACTGGATGATAATGTGGGGGAGAAAAATGAACATGGGTCCCTATCTCACACCTTGAAATAAATACTAATTCCAGTTGGATCAAAGCTAGAGGGACTAAAGAATGAAGAACAAATTCCTAGAAGAAAACACTGGGATTTTTGCATAGGTTTAACTTGATATAACCTTTTCTAAGTATAACAAGAAACAGAGAAGCCACAGAGAAAAAAAATGGATACATCTGACTACATAAAAATCAAATATCTCTACGTGGAAAAATTCAAACTTTAAAGACAAACAACAAGCTGAGAGAAAAATTACACGTTTCATAATATATTAAAGGCTCCTATAAATCTAGAAGGAAAAGACCAACAATCCCACTGAAAAGTGGGTAAAGGAGTTAAACACACCAGTATAGTTCTCACAAAAGGAAATCCAGAAGACTCAACCACTGAAACCTTGCTCAACCTCATTCCTCTAAAAGAAATGCAAATTCAACGGGCAAAGCTGGGAAAAGTCCGTGCACATTTCTGGCGAGCCTGGGGGAAGCAGAAACTTGTCGTTGCCTGTTCCAGTGTAAATTGTGTCACCTCCATGAAGGCAATTTAGTAACGTCTGTCAATGCTGCACAGATCCTTTGATCTAGCACTACCCACTTCTAGGAATTTGCCCTACAGAGAAACTCATACGCATGTGATAAACTCACTCACAAATTATGCCCCCGCGTGTTCACTGTGTGATACTTCTAAGCGTAATGAATGGAGACAGCATACCCCGAGTAAATAGGGAACATCCTGCCATCCAGACTATGCTGCTATCAAAATGGATGGGGGTGAGGCAGTGCCTGGTTCTTGACCTAAGAACAAGGTGTAGGGTATGTAGAGGATGTTAACCTCCTGCTTTTGAAAAGAAGAAGGCTGAGTGTTCTGGAACACTGCCGGTGCCCTCCAGACTTCTCAGTTCCCATCGCCCCTGTCTGGTCCCTCGCTGGTAGGTGAGCTGCGTGGCCCCTCCTTGTCCTGCCCTGGCTGCCGTGCTCCTGCCCTCACAGTGCAGTGCCTGTCTCCACAGTGCTCCTAGAATGCAGAGTTTGGCTACATGGACAGAGGTGGCATGGGGATCTTGGCCTCTGAAACCCTTCATAGTCTGTGTTCTGTAGCAGGGCCCACATTTGGTCCTTCCAGACTTTGGAAAAAAGATGCCCTGCTTGACTCACGTCTGGGAGGCTGGACCGAAAGAGGCCAGCGCAGACGCAGGGCACTGGAGACCAAGGCTCGGGGTAGGACTGGCTGTAGGAAGGGGGGCTGTGTGCAATCAGCACGAAGCTGTGTTTTTAAAAATAACTGCTGTCAGCAGTGGTGAAACAATATAATAAATATGAGAAATAAATCTCGTTACCATGTAACGAGCTGCCTTATTAATGTGTTAAACTTGTAAGAAATGCTTAAGTGTTTAATTGGCACCTAATGAGGGTGCCGATTAGGGATCATTATACATTTCTTTTAAAAATCCTAATTGGCAGGGGGTCATTTCAATCAATGCCACAGGGCTGGCTCCACAGGGACCCCATCCTGGGGGTACAGCTGGTAGCTGTACCTGCAGGGCCACACACCTGGTGGTTAACCCTACTGCAGCCCACAGCAAGGTTAGGGCCACCTGGGCTGGCCCTGCCCCACACCCCGTTAGGCACCAGGACTCAGTTTCTCCTGGCCACCAAATCCTGCTGCCGATCATAGCCCATAGAAATGGCGTCTCTATCAGGAGGCCCCTATTCCTCCAGCCAGATGGGAAAATTGGTCTGTCTGAAGACTTCAGAGGATCAGGACCATGGCTCGCCACCAGTGCCCAGCACACAGAACCTCATCATCCCTCACTCAGCTCCCCCAGGACCCCAAAGGATGAGTTACCAGGAGGCTGAGTGAAAGCTGAGCTGGGGGAGGGGCTGCCATGCCTGGAGACAGGCTGAGAAGCTGCGCATGCATCCTAGGGCACCCCCAGGGCCTCCCCAGAGGCTGAACCTGGGTCTCTCTCTCTCTCTCTCTGCTAAATCTCACCCTGGCCACCTTTACAAGCAGCCCTGCTACGCCCTGGGGAGGGGGCTGGAGGAAAGTAGGCAGTGGACTCAGAAGGATCCCGCTCCTGCCTCCAGGGATCAGCCCCTCTCCCAGGAAAAGTAAAGCTGAGAAGATCTACTTGCCAGGCCAGGCCAGCAGGAGGAAAGCGCCCTGAGCAGCCGGAGCATGATTAATCACCAAATTAATCACTCAGGTAATTGTCAGAGAGCTGGGAGGAGGGCAGGGAGAGAGGCTACTGCCCACCAAGAGCAGGGCCCAGCCAGAGGCAGGGTGGGGGGTAACCCTGGCCCAGACTTGGGGCAGGAGGACAGAGGCAGGAGACCAGTGGCGGCCTGAGCAGATGGCATGGGCAGAATGAGAAGCAGCAGGCTGAGGGTCTGGGAGGCCAGACTAGAGGGTTCCAGAGATCATGGGAACCTTGCAAGCCTGCGAATGGAGGATTGAGAGGTCATGGGGGACGGTGGCAAGTGGGGCATGGCTGGGAGCCCAGTTGAGGTGGTGGAGCTAGGAGGCCTGGGGAAAGAAAGAGGTTAGGTGGTCTGTGTGGACATGCTTATAAGACTTTGGGTGAGGAAGGTGACTGACCTTGGGGGCTGCAGGCTGAAGGAAGGAAGCTGGCATCTCAGAGCTGCAAAGAGAATGAGGTGGGGTAAGGGGCTAGCGTCTTCCTGTATCCTGTGGGCCCTGAGCCTATTGGTGGCTCTTGTGTTAGGAGTGACTGGGGAAGCAGGTAAGTAGCCTCTGCCATCACTGGTTTTCAGGTACTGTCAGGAACCCGAGGGACCCCATCCTTCCCAGTGGGAAAATACTCAAGATGGCCGCTTGGAGCCAGGTCTGGGCTGTCAGGCCCCAGAACTCGGGTCCGGCCCTAGCCTTCTCGTCTGCCCCACCTGCTCCCACTCATCCCTCCTAGGCTGGATTCCAGGGGCTGGGATCTGGTTCCAAGGAGGTCCCAGGTCAGGCCAAGTTTGGAGTAGGGGACTGCCCCATAGACCTGCCCACATCTAACAGTGGGTGACTTGGTGGCGGCCACATGCACAGCTGGGCAGAAGCAATTTGAAAACTTGGTCCACTTGAGAAATTCTGGAGGGCAAGATCAGAGGCTGAGCCAGGAGGTGTGACCTAAACCAGGTAGACGTACAGCCCCCGTGGACTCCAGGGCTGTGACTCAGAAGTTCCCATTCCTGTGAAGTGGGCTAGCCTTTGGATTTTTAGTGTCTTATTTATGTAGCAGATATTTACCTCGTGTTTCCTGTGTCAGGCACCGTTCTAGGCCCTCTACAAATATGAATTCTTAATCCTTTCAAGTAGGGAGGACCCGCCCCACTTTACAGACAAGGAAACTGAAGCGAGAAGCGAGAAGCGTAGGAACTTGCCTGAGGCCGTATAGTGGCTGCGCCGGGATTTAGACCAGCTTGTTCGTGCAGCAAAGGGCATCCAGGTGAGTCCAGTTGTCTCAGGGTCGTTGGGCAGAGGTCTCTGGGACTCCTGGCACCGGCGCCACGGTGGAAGACGGAGCTGACTCGCCATTAGTCAGACCTCTTGACAGCAGACAGAGGGCCTTGGGCCCATTGCCCCGCCTCCGCCTCCGAGTCAGGTGCCTGCTGCGCTGGTTCACCCTCGTTCACTGGTAATCACTTTGCAGGAGCTGCTTGTTTCCTGCTGTCTGCCTGGTTGGAGATGATATATGGGAAGGAGATGGTGTAGCTCCTGCCCGCCCGAGACACACAGCTTGGCTGCTGCAGGCAGCAAACACCCCATCGCACGCGTTCACTCAGGGGGTGCAGGAGCTAAAAGGAGGGGGACTCTTGGTAACATACCCAGGAACCCACCCTGGAGCCCAGCACCAGAGCCGGACACGCCATGAGAGACTCAGGGATGAACCAGTCACTCAGCCTTGCTGAACTCAGCTGCAGGTGGGACAGCTGACTGATCTCATGAGAGCTCAATGGCAAGAAGCCTCCATGGTGGGGGGAGGGGAGAGACGTTTCTCATCGCTCTGCGATTCCTGGTTGGCACTGAAAGGAGCTAGGATTTGAGGTAAAGATGAGACAGGCACTTATAGTGGAGGTCCAAGGGTAGGCACAGGTGGCAGTGAGAAAGTTCTGGGAGGTGCTGGTCTGCACATACTGTGAGCTTGGGCAATGACCACCAAAAGGCATGTCCTCCAACCTCACCCCTGCCCATCTTTCAGCCAGCTCAACCTGCCAGTGGGCCAGCTGTAAGAGACAGGAGAAGGTTGGCTCTCCCCTCACCCAATGGAAGCCACCTGGTGAGGCTGAGGGTATGTCACGCAGGGCGGCCTGCGGGGTCTCTGGTCCCGCTCCCCACATAAGAACGCAGGACATGGTGAGGCCAAAAAGGAACACCCACGGAGCCATAGATAGGGAAGTCATACTGCTATATTCTCGCTGGTGGCACTATAGTCTCACTGGAGGCTGGATTCACACTGTCCGCAACCCACCATCCTAACTGCAATCCACATTTGCCAGCCACCATCCTCTTGCTAGGCCCCCATTTGCTGCTGGCGTAGCCACAGCAGTTATATTAGTGCCCAGTGGCTCACTGGTTACAGCTGACGGCCAACTAGCCACAGCTGATGGCCACCCAGTCACAGTTGATGGCCATTTACCACCGGAGCCAGCATCCCTCCACGTGAGGCTGAGAGCCTGGAAACGGCTCTCTGGGGCTCTGTCCCCACAGGGCACCACCCTCAGTGTTTGACACAGACTCCTCCTGTTCCCAAACATCCACACGCGTTGCTACGTCAAATGGTGAGGCCTTGGGGTTCAGTCTTTATCCCTTGCTGGGAGAAGCTTTCTAGATTACAGGATGGGGCTCACAGCTTAGACCCCCTAAACCCAAGGTGGGGGGGCTCCGGGGCCCCGACCGTGCTCTGGGAAGAACCATGCTCCATAATAATAGTACAAGCAGGTGCATACATTTATTGAAGTTCTACTTGCTCTTTTTATATGAACTCACTTAATTGCCATGGGGCAAGACCCGCTTGTCAGCCCTCGGGTCAATAAACTGCCCTGAGCACCTGCTACTCACTAGGCTCCATTCAGGAGGCTCAGGCCACAGCCCTGACCCAGCCCCACCCAGACGGGTTCCTGGCAGGGAGGAAACAGCTTCAGTGCACCAGCCACGCAGAGTCCTGAGAAAGGGCCTCAAGGCCAAAATTCCCTCAGAGCATCTCCCCACCGGGACCACCCTGGCCTCATACCCCTACCCCATAACCCCAGCTTGCACTGCCATCTGGTGGTCACATTGGGAAGGGCTCCAAACAGAGTGCCCTTGCCTCCCTCCACTAAGGGAAATTGCGGACACTCCACCCACTCTGCTTTGGGGAGGTCAGCTTTGGGGGTGGGAACAGGCATCCTGGGTCCCTCTGGAGGGAGTGGAGATACATGTGGTTTCTCTGGGGAATCATTCAGCAGCACCATTGGCCTGGGGGTCCTCGCAGAGCAGGGTATGACAGACCCACTCCCCCACCAATGCCAGCCTGCCAGACAAGGGGGAACTCAGTAGAGAGGCAGCGTAGGTGTGGCATGTAGGGCTGGCCCAGTGCATCGTGGGCTGTCCATGTGTGCGGGGTCATCTGGTGAGATCCCCATCGTTAGTGTCCTGCCTGTGAGGAAGCCCACCATCCACTATATCTTGCCCCCTGCGCAGCCTGAAATGTCCCCTGTCACCTTGTGTCCAAACCCAGTGCAAGGCCAAGCACAATGCCCTGTCCCCAGAAGTGATGAGTCCCCCTCTGAGTTCTCCTGCCACCTCCTGCTTCTCTCGTTGTTTCCCAGTGAGGGATGTGTATGGCTGTCAGCGTTGCTGTTCTGGCCCTCACGCTGGGTGGGACTCTTCCAAGGTCTGCCCCATCTGGGTGCCCCTCCGCTCCAGAGTCCAGCAGGGAACCTGGTGTAGAAGAATTGGGAACATTTGAAGAGAATGAATGACCCCAGCCTCTGGGTGCTGGATCTCTTCTCTTTAAGATGGGTGACAATATGCCCTAGTAAAGGGCATTGGGAATAAAGTGAGATTGTTCTGGGATTGTGCCAATTGAGGGTAACTGTTACTAGGACCAGATTCCAGCCCTTGAGGTAGCCCAAGGCTCATTGCCAAGGCCCCTTCTGGCTGTTGTTCAGCTGTGGATACCTGTCAGGTGAAAGGAAGGCCGGCTGGCAGTGGGGAAGACTGACCTGGCCCTCCCTTCACGAGCTGGTCCACTGTGTCTGGCACATGGCATGAGCTCAATAAATCACATGTCATTATTATTATTATTATTATCGTCATTGCTATTACCCCAAGCGCCTTTATCACATGCTGTACCCCTAGGAAGTAAGCTGACTACCCCTCCTAACCCAGGCCTCCAGGCCTCCAACAGAAGTGCACTGAGGACTAAGGGGCTGGGAACAGCCAGGGTGAACACATCCTTTCTCTCCTGTTTGGTCAGAGGCCAGAGGCCAGTCAGCTCCAAGGGCTGGGACATCTGCTGTCGTGCCCTCTCTACATTCTCACAGGGCAGATCCCAGGGGCAACTGGGTATAGGAGAAGCTGAGGGGACTGGCTGGGCCTCAGGCTGGATGTCACTGAGAGACATCAGGGAAGCCCCAGAGGATCGGCACATCCATCCACGTTGGCATCCAGGAAGGCAGAAGTTGGACTAGTGGTGTGAGAGATTGGGAGACGGGGTGCTCCTCGACAGTGATCTGTGGGGCCTGGGCAGCCCCAGGTGGGAGATGCCGGCACCCAGTGACCAACCCCCATGGATGCCGAGGGACAGCTATAGATGTAGCTATAGCTATGAAGATATAAACATATAGCGAGTGTGTGTACACACACACACACACACACACACACACTCATTCTTTTCTCCTAGTTGACATCTGTCTCCTCCCATCTCAAACGGAGATGCCGTGACTGGACACGTTCACTGACAGGACCAGGGTGCAGCGCCCGCGGTGGGGCTCGCTGATGTTTCTGAAAGGAATTCACGTCAAGGTCACACTGCTTTCCTAGAGTTTCTGGGCTCGCTCTCACAGGAACTTTCCTTTACATTCTGAAGGTGTCCCTGGTGTCTGCCTGCAGCCAGGCAACGGGATTATTGTATTCACTTTTGCTCGAAGGTGACACTTCACTTTATTAAACAAGATGGCCTCTTCTGAAGGCGCCCATCCACGTCCACCCTGATAGTATCCACGGCAAATGCCCGCAGCTTCCGCCCTGAAGCCTTGCCCGCTATTCATGAGGAGGGGTTTTGCTTATCTATGTGTGTGCATGTCGGGCAGGGGGCCCCGTTAGCAGTTAATTTCAGGAGCAGTAATGGCAGGCAGGTGGCTCTATTTCACTCCGTTTGCCTGGCTGAGGGCAGTGAGGAGAGTTCTGATCAGCCCATCAAGCCCAAGGTCACAAGGAGGACATGTCAACTGGAACTTTCCACCTCTTTCATATTTATGGATCCCACACTCTGTGGAAGAACTGGGAACTTGCAGGGAATTTGGTTTTCCTCCAGGCCTGGGGAGGAGCTAGAAAACAGGAGGGTGGAAGAGAAGAGGAAGTGACTGTGAGGGGACAGGAGCTGAGGAAGCGGGCCCATTTACACACAGAAAGCAGCCCTGTGCCCACCACTTAGCCAAGCCCACCTTCCGGAAAAGGGTCATGGGGCAGGTAGTGGGAAAGAACGCTCACAGGGATCCTTCTGGAGCCCCCATCCCCGGCCCTGGCCCCTGGGTGCCAGCCTTACTCTGCAGGTCCTGTTTCTTTAGGGCCCCCCAGACATTGCAGCTCCCACATTCTTAGGCTGAGGAGCTACCCAAGAGGATGGGAGTACCCAGCTCACCCACCCTTTTCGTCTCACCCCAGGAATTCTTCTGCCAGTCTGGTGAGGGAAGAAGACCCCTTTCCAAGACCGGGGCTGTCACTGATAGGCCCAGCTGTCTGACCTCAGTGTGTGTGGCCCATGGGGTGCTTGGGGCCCTAACCCTTACCCAAAGCCCTGTCCTGCAGTCCCCACCTTCAGCCCTGGCCTCCACCATGGAACTGGGGGACTCACCCCCTCCTTGTTTCCACTTGTTAGCCCGAAGGCTCAGCTCTCTAAGGGAGGGTCTGGGTCACTTACAGTCCTTGTTTGTGGTTGCTTTCAATGCTAAAATTGGGACAGGCCTGAGAAAACTAGGATGGTTGGTTACCCTTGTGTCATTCTCCCCTAAACCCTTCTGAAGCCTGCAGGTGGCTTCCACATACATAACCCTTATGGCTTCCCACCCACACCCATGCCCTGCACCCTGGTGCTCCAGGAAAGACCACATTATTTGGTCCCCTTTTGTGTTTCAGACCCAGCTTCCATGTGTCCTGAGGGGCCACACTTCCCCCTGGCCCTTGGGGCACAAGCTCCTGTTCACTTGGCCTCTCCACCCAAGGGGATGGCAGGCATTGTGACCCCATTCCACAGTTGACATGAGGCCAGGAGCAGCTCTGAACTTCGGGCCAGAGGCGTGTCATCGGATAGATCAAGGAAAACCACCTGGCCTGCGCCGCAGCACTGGGATCGAAGTGACTGCCCCAGGCTCCCACAGCTTCCCCCATCCCACGCTTTCTGGGGTTCGTACCCCGAGTGTCCCAGGCTCACACTCTTTTCGTGTAAACATCTTAATAACATCTTTAATGCTCTCACATGGAGATTCTGTGAGTTAAATTACAGCTTCTGCGCATCCTAAATTACCCGCAGCCCTCCGGTCGGTGCAAGTGATAACGTATTTATATCATCTAGAGGAGGGAATACATCCAGAATCTTCCCCATGTGGGCCACTTAGGCCCACACATCCTGACACGTGGTATTTGCCCAACAGATTTGTATACGCTGCCCCCGCGTCCCCTCCAACCAGCGGAGGCCAGTGACGGTGGCGAGGTTGGGTAAGGGGCATGCTTCTGTGCATATTTGTGTGCGCTGCACGCCCAGCGTAGACAAAGTTCCCAGCTCTTGGGGTCTGGCTTGGCCCAGTGCCGTGGCCAGATGCCCCAGACTGCTGGACGAATTCCTGAGGGGCATGGGATGGGTGGACAAGGTGATCAAAAAACAGACTAGGTTTCTTAGGTCTGCTTCCCAGCCCATTGCCAGCAGGCAGAATGTCCTCATTAGCCCACAGCCTATGACCACAGCCCTCATTGAATATTGAAGGCAGAAAAGATGGCCCACCCTATGCCCCTCCACACACCCCGGGGTCGGGGGCGACTTGAGGGTGGAGCCAATGCAGAGGGTCTGCATCCTGCCCCCTGTGCTGGGACAGGCACATGTCTGCACATGAGCATGTTCATGCACACGCATGAGGCCTTACAGCAGGTCTGGGCGCTGCCTCTGTCCCCCTGCTTTCCTTCTCCCTCAGCTACCATCCTAGCTTGGGTCCAACCAACAGCTGGCTGCCAGGAAGGGGTGGTTGGGAGACCTCACGGACACTTGGTAATATGGATCTACTTTGGGTATGAACAGCCCGACTCCTGGTATATCCTTGCCCACTGGGCAGTTTCAGCTCCATCCCAGGCTGCCACCACACCTTGTCCCCAAGACCTGGGTGGTTATTTCTCCCACCCCAGAGGAGGCTCCAGATTCCAAAGATAGTCTTTCTCTGACAGAGGGAACGACCCTCCCTGCACTCCTCCCTCTCCCATCCCATGTCTTCCCCACTTTAGAGGAGCAGACCCTGAAGGGAGGGGTCTCAGCAGGGCACAAGGAAGCTAGTGGTGACTTTCAACCTTTCTGACGGGAGGGATGCCCTCCATGCTAGGGCTCTTACATCAGGGGTCGTCAGTGGCCAGTGCCCAGCCTGGCCAGGGGCCTCTCTTAGAGCCTGGAGAGTCAGCAGGGGGGTCCTCGGAACAGCTGGGACCTCGGCAGGGCAGGTCCTGAGAATAGGCAGCATTGTGGGCATGGAGGCAGGTGTCTTCATCGGAGATCCACTCACGCGTGGATGGCGTTGGCTACGTCAGTGAACACCAGCCGGCTGGGCCTCTGTAGGGGGCCCTGGGAGGGGAGAGTCGTCTGCAGAGAGACAGTCAGAGACATCAGGGACCTTGACCAAGGACATGCACTCTCTGGCCCAGTCACCTCCACCCCCACTTCCGGGTGCCTGCTTACATTTGGCACTGGCTATGCTTTCTGCCTGGAATGTCCTTCCTGCAAGCTCAGCCTAGAAATTTGACCTGGTTCAGATGACTCCTCCCCCAGTAGCTGTCCCCAGCTTGCCCTGGCAGCACTTGCCCTGTGCGCCCAGGGGCTGGATTAATTATGCATGCACCACCCTCTCCCAGCAGAGGGGGGCTTTCTCACACCCCCAAGCCCCAGAGGGGGGGAGGGTTAACAGGAAACAACCGTCAAATGGTCAGTAGTCATATGGACTGGGTGGACTAAGGTTCTTGGCCTGATTTCCTGACTGGGGGGAGTGTGCCATAATCTAGGTGACACAGGACTGGTGGCAAAACTGGGGGTCTCTGGATTCCCAGCTTGGACTTTTCCTGAGTCCAGTCTCCTAATTATGTCTCTGGTAAGGTCAGGAGGAGACCAGGCCTTATCACGCTGCTCTGGCCCTTGGGGACTTCGGGGACTTGTGGCAAGTGGCCAGGCAGCCAATGGCTCTGGCAGGATGACCACACCTGTACCCGACCCTTTGGACATAGGAGGCGAGTTTGGCTGGTTCTCCACGTGCCTGGGGTCTGTCAGATACTAGGAACCTATCAGTCTACTCAGAGGTGGCACTGCCCCAAGTGACTCCAACCACAATCCACTCAGGACCACAGACCCTCAGGGAGCAGAGGAACTCAGGGGCTCCGCCCTCAACAATGTCTTCCAACAGTCCTTTCTTTTCCTAGCCAGTACAAGGGATTCACAGGACGAGAACTGGGATTCTCAATTGCAGATGACAAGACAGGCTCAGAGAGGCCAGTGGGCTTCCAAGACCATCAGGCTATTAGGCAGGGCTGGGCTGGGTCCTAGGGCTGCCCTGGCCTGGCCTTGAAAGGTGAGTCTATGGGTGGCCGCGGAAGGATTCTACGGGCTTCTAAACAAACCTGACAGAGCCCATATACCTGACAACTGGCACCTGGACAAGCTGCATGGGAAAGGAGGGGGAGGGGCAGGAGAGGCCTGAGCTGGCTGCAGGCTGGGGGAGCCTTATCAGTGCCCACCTTGCCTTGCAGGGCCTGCGCAGAGCTGGCTGCCTGCACGGAGGCAGCGTCCCGCCCGTGCTCCAGCAGCTCCTGCTCCAGTTCATCTTGTTCCTCCGTGGGGTCGAAGCTGTACATGGGCATGAGCTGGTGGTGTAGCTTCTCCAGCCTGGGGTGGGGACAGAGGCTGCTGGGGGCAGGGCAGGCCCTGTCCCTCCCACCAGCCCTCCAAGCCTGCTGACCAGCTGGGCCACCGCACACAACCACATTCAGGGGCCTAAGACTTCCCCTGGGATAAAATGAAAGCCATTTTTCTACCCATAGCACCGGTTCTACCTCTCAGGTGGGTGGCCTGGGAGGGACAGTTACCCATTCCTGGGACCATATGGGGCCATGGGCCACAGAGCTGTCACCTGTGGGGACCATGGGGACTGCCTAGGCCAGGGCCTTGTGCGATCCACGGCCTCTGGGTGGCCGGGGCGAGGAGAGGGGAGTCAGTGACAGTTACCTCGGAGCAACAGGGCGAGGGTGGCTGGGCAGTTGGTTGGAGGTAATCCCGACCTTCTCCTCCCCTCCTCAGCCCTCCCCAATCCCAGGGTCATACCTGCCTGCCCTGTGTGTGAGATCCTGGGGGGCGGGGCGCTCAGCCTTCCTGAGAGAAAGTGGCCATCCCCAACCTTAGTGGGCAGAAGAGGCCCTGACTTCCTGACCAGGGAAGGGGCACTGATAGTGTGGGGGGTTCTCCTTTCCCACCCATATTCCCTAGAGCCTGGCCCAGCAGACCCATGGGCTGGAGGTTTGGGTGGCAGCTGGGGAGTTACCTCTTCTTCTTCCTGATGTATAAAACCTGCAAGAGAAGGAGCAACATCAAATGGCCAAGAAAAGAGGCCCTGATTAACCCAGCAGTCCCTTGGGACAGGGGACATTATGAGGACCCCACCCCACGGATACATACATCCGCATTTGTGTCTCCTTTTGAGGTTTATTAGACGCTGACAGTGTGGACTCAGAGATGGAGAGAAGGCCTGCCCTAGAGGAGCCCAGCCTGGGAAGACCACAGTCAGGCCTGGCCTGGGAGCAGATAGGCCCCATCTCTGCCAATACTGACCACCCTCCAGGCACTCAGCGCCTGCCTGGGGCTCCTCAGGGCTGCAGGGGAGGGAAGACTTCAGCACATCCCCTCCTCTCAACTCTCCCCAGACCCAAAGATGTGAGTGGGCAAAAAGAACAGGAGGTAGGCAGTGCCTGGAGGCAAGGCTCTGGACTGGGTTCCTGGGGTTTCCAAGGGATGCTGGTGGCTCTCAGAGGACAGGGCCTCAGCCTCTGGACGTCAGCCCAGACCAAACTCCAGTACCCTGATGCTGGAGGAAGCTAGGGAGGCCCCTGGGTCCTAACCCCCACTGTGCAGACTTGAAAATAAAGGCTCAGGCAACCTGAGACAACATCCAAGACCCAAGAGCACTGGGCTGGAGTAGGAAATCCTGGTACAAAACACTGAGAGGACGAGAGAGGGGATGACCATCAGACGGACTGCGGGAACCTCTGCCACCGTCTTGTTCTTCCCTAAACTGGCCATTTCCGACTGACAGGAGCACCACCTTTTGCCTAGGAGACAGCCACACCCCTCGTCTGTCCCAAACCCTCTATGGCTCCCTCACCCTTTGTAGCCCATTCATAGCTTGAATCTGGTTTGATTTCCAGCTGGCCCAGAGTTCCTCCTGCTGCTTGCTTCTGGGGAACCCCAAAAGCCTGGAAAGAAACTGAGGTGTCCCTTGCTCCCCCTATCCCTTCACGTGTGGGTGGTACCCCTTGCTCTCCTGTGGGTGTGATGCAACAGGAGGTCCAAGTCTCTGGCCCAACACCTGCTTGCCCTGAACCAGTGGCTCCAGCCCCAGGACCCTGTACTCCCTCACTGCTCAGCCCTGTCCCAAATGCTCCTCTCTGCTCTGTGGCCCTGTGATACAGGTCTTCAAGAGAGGCCAGAACCTTTACCTCTGTGCCTTTCCCCTGCTGCTCCCTCTGCCCCAACTACTGGCATCCCCCCCAAGATACTTCCTTTCCAAATCTTAACTGCCCACCCCTAACTGGGCAGCTGCAGCCCCACCTCCTCTAGGATGCCCTCCCCCACTGCTTCTCCTGTATGGGACACAGCTTGGCACTGGTTTGCTCTTCCTTGTATCCAGCATGACCCAGCTCAGGGTTGACATGAGGGGAGAGGAAGTAGCACTCAGGGAACATCTCTGCACCTGCCCGCTGGTACCCAGGAGCCATTTCCTGTCTCTATAGCCTTTGCCCCACAACCTCCCTACCTCTCTGCTTTTGGCAGGAAGACTACCCACCCTGGCCCTCTGAATGTTCCTCCAGAACAAAGAACAAGGCAGGCCGCCCAAGGTCCTGGGATAAGCCTTTTGTGGAAAGTTACAAGGGCAGATTTTAAGCCCTGCTTGGCCCTGAGATTAGGGTGTCTCCGTCTGTCTAACCGCCACATGGGTGCCAAGGGAAAACATGGCATTCTGCCTCTCCCCTCCCCAGGAGACTGCCTCATTCTGTGCGTTGTATCCTGGCCCTTCTTGCTGGCCAGCAGTTGTTCCCTGGCAGCGATCTGGAGCCCGCAGGGCCCATATGGTGACTCTGATTTAACAGCAGCTCCAGGCAGGCCATGGATGGACCATCCACAGCCCTGGATGAGCAATATGCTTTGTTTGTCAGAGCAATATGCTCCCGAGTCGAAGGCCAGCCATTAGAGCCGGTGAGGGGCAGTGGGCAGAATGCCACCATTGCCAGGCCCGCTGGGGGACCCAAGGTGTATCCTCACCCTTCCCGGTCTCAGCCTGCACAATCTCTAGTGGTCCCTCAGTGACATTCAGAGTGTCCCTGTGTCATCCTGGAGGAAGAGCCCGTATCTTCGGCGGGCAGATAACAGATCTGGAAGCATCCTACCCACCATCCGGGGACACCTGCAGCCCTCACCCCACCATACCTCCGTCCTGATGTCTGCCCAGCTCTGCATCTCTCGTGTCACTGGGGCCAGGCCTCCACCTTGAGGTCTCTAATGTTGTCTCCTCAATTGTTCCTGCCACCCAGCCTAGAAAGGGCCCCCATCCAATTTCCCAGTCCAATCCCTATGGGCTTCCCTTGGCACCTTTTGTTTTATGTGTCTTCCACTCCCAATAATAACCACAGGGCAGGACCTTATCTCCCTTGGCCCTGGGGTCCTGAAGGCTGGACCTCGGGCAGGTGCCCTGTAAGTAATTGCCAAGTGAATGAATGAATGAACACTGCCCGCGGCCTTCCATGCTCAGAGCATCCCACCCAGACTCTGTAATCCACAGCCTATCCCAATCATCTCTGCCTCTAATCCTATTGCACCCCACACTCGTGTGCCGCATGGTCCTGCTTGCTGCTCACAGAGCCTCCTGCCTGCCTCCAAACTTTGGCCCACCAGGAAACTCCACCTGAAACACTGTCCTCCCCAACTCCAGTGTGGCCTCATGGCCCAGTTCAAACACCATGTATTCCTCAGAACCTACTCTGGTTCTTCCAATTGGACACAGCCTCCTTGGTCTCTGGGCCCCAGTGGGCAAATCCCTGGGGAAGGGGATGATAGCATTATCATTAACAGACAACTGTCTTTGATTAGATTCTCTAAAGTCTAAACACTGACTACTCTCCTGTAACTGAAGGCCATCTGGACCAGCCCCAGCCTGTCCCAGCTCTCACCATGGCCACAGCCAGGCCAATCACTGTGATGATCCCAAAGGACAGAAGCATTGTGCCCACGCCGGCTGTGCTACCAGCCACGTCAGGGATTCTGGTGGCATTAAAGCTGGTGGCTTCTGGGCTGAGGATGGTGGTTTCAGAGGCTGGTCCATCTGTGGAAGGCTCGAGGTTAGGCTCAGAGGTGGTTGGGTGGCTGCTGAACCAGCCCCTAGTAGATGGGATCCTGGAGTTCATGCTGATGCGGAGACACTGCCTGTGGTCAGTCAACTTGCCCACTCACTTCTGACATCAGGAGTGTCCAGCCTGTGGCCCTGCTACTCGTGTCAGTGGCCACCTCCTTGGATAAAGGGAGCTTCCTGCCTTCCTGGGTGCTGGAAAGGAAAGGATAAAAATATAAGGCTGAGGATGCGACTCGGGGGTGAGATAAAGGCCTCCTAAGTTCTCAAGGCACTGGGAAAATAAAAGTTGGAGGTCAAGGGCAAATTTGGGGGTATCAGGACATGTGCCTTATATACCTACAGTCCCTATGAATTTAGGGATGTGAAAATGGAGCCCTGCTCCCTCTTTGTGGGTGAGATGACCACAGGGATCACACTTGGAAGATGGGAAAGGTAGTGGGAAGGTTTGAAAACAAAGTTTCTCCCTTGCGTAATACCCTACCCCACCCCCTTCTCCCCATGCTCCCCACCTCCTCACTCCCTGCCCCCACAGCCCTCACCTCCTGCTTAGAGAAAAATATACTGCAGTTTTTGCCTTTTCTGGAAAGAAACACTTGCCTAAGAGTCGGACAGGCCTGTCTTTGAATTCCAGCTCAGCCACTTAACTGAATGACCCTAGGCAAGTCACTCGGCCTCTCTGTGTCTCAATTTTCCTGAGTCTAAGGTGGGGATATTAAGAACACCTCCCTCACAGGGTCAGAGGGTCACTGAATTGTCAGAATGAACCAGTCCCTAGAAAACACTTAGATCAGCCCAATCCCTGTCCACAGGAAGCACCCAGTAAATGTTAGATCTCTCTCCACACCCCGTCCCCGCCCTCACCGCCAACCCACTTGGGAAAGGGGAGCCACAGAAGCCCCTGGACCCAGTCCGCTTGGAGCGAGGTTGGGGACAGGTATGGCGAGACCAGAAGACAGGAAGGAGAGGCCAAAGTCAGGTCCTCTGGCAAGGCTTCTCTGCATGCTCTTGGGGTCACTGGATGCCTTTTGGGGGAGCTAGTGGCTGCCAGGAACAAGGAGAAAAACGGGAGCATATCTTCAGAGGCAGGGATGGAGCTTTCACTCTGAGATGCCTTCTCTTCCTTTTCCCTCCTCCCTTGGGAGCAGAGGGTGGGAGATGTACCCAGCGCAGGATGTGGCTTAGGCCGGTCCAGGCTAGAGAGTCCTGGGTAAGGAAGGCAGGGTGGGAAGGGGTCCCAGTCAAGCAGCAAGGCAGGCCTAGGGACAGGAGGGATATACAGCTTATGACTGCACACACACCTCCCTGTGCTAGCTCCCGGGTATATGTGGGGTGCCTCCGTGTGAGGGTGCATGGGTATGTGTGAGGTGTGCAGCCGCGATGGTACCCTAGGAAGGGGCAAGGCTGGCGGACTGACACGGGATGAGAGGGGCTCATCACTCTTTGCCCCCTCCCTCCAGCTAGGCTGGGCAGGTCAGGAGTCCCGGGTTCTTTCTTGGCTCCACCACTGACCCCAGGAGTGACCTTGCTCTGGGGCTCTGTTTACTCCTGTGTCCAAAGAAAAGAGACCGTGCTCATCATTGTCCGGGACTGCCTCAGGGTCCAAAGGGCAAGAGAAGGAAACAGGAGCGAAAGGGGTGGGCACCGCGACCTCCGAGAATCCGCATATCATTCTCCACCGGGTCCTCAGTCCTCCCTGCCCGACCCCATCCCCGCCTCCGCGACTCTGTGATGCCTCCATTCGTGCACAGAAGCGGCGACCTTAGCACTTACTTAATCCTCTCTGGGGCGCCAAGCTCAGCAGGACAGGCTAGGGGTGGTGGCGACCGGCAGGAGGCCACGGCGGGGGGCACCCCCAGGCTCCGGGTGAGGGGTGGCGGGTCCGCGCTCCCTGTACCCTCCGAGCCGCAGGTTGAGCGCGCTCCACCGCACCGCCGGCAGCCGCGAGCGCGGGCTCTGCCAGCCTGGCGGGGGCGGGCAGGGCCGGGACCCACCGCGGGGGTGGGGCTGAGGCGGTCAGCCTCTCGGGTCCGTGACGCTTCAGCGCCGCTTCTCCTGGTCGACTCCGCGCCCCGGGTCCCCGGCCCCCGATTGGTTGTCAGGTCTAGAGTCCGCCCAGCATTGGCCCGCTCGCCTGTCGCTCGGAGCTTGCTCCGCCCCCAGCGGGAGCCGTGTGGTAGTTCTAGGAGACCACCCCTCACCGTCGGTGGCCCCTACCGGAGTCCCTCGGTCACCGTGGGCGGCCAGACCCTTCCTGGGCCAGCCCGGGCTCCACCTCTGCCAGGACAGATTCGGGCTCCTATAACAGACGGACGCAGGAGGCTTGCGGAGAGCACGGGATTGGGAATTCTCGGGCCTGCGTTGAACTCTGGCTGGACCCTCCTCTACTGGCTCTGTGACCTCGAGCCAGATGCTCGCCCTCCCTGCTCGGCTTCCTGCTCGGATGGGCTCTGGTGTGAGGGCTCTTGGTAAACGACACCCACCCCGGGCTAGAAATGGGGCCTCTCCAGAGAAGTTGGGAGCAGCATGTTATATTTCTCGGAGTGGTATTATCGGACACCCCGACTCAGGCAAGCCTATAGATACCCCTCACGATAGCCTCCATCCAGGGCGCGATCAGCTTCAGATACCTTGTAATCCTCAGGTTTTCAAAGGGTTTAGGGGGATCACTGAATACTGTTCCCCGCGGCTCCCCGGGTCTGGGACGGTAAACTGCATGTTTAATGGTAGCGTGGTAAACAGTGATCTAGTTAACAAGACATTCTGGTGGGGGAGGGGGGAGTTGGCAGGCCGCACTGCGGACCCTGCCTTGAATTTTATAGAAGGAGCAGCTGAGGCTCACTGAGTGCCGGGGCATCTGGACAAAGCCTCACGACAGTTGGGAACGGAGTCAGGATTCAAATCCTGGTCTCCAGCGTCCGGCTTCGAGCTCCCTGCTCCAAACCCTAAAGCGGGAGCGAGGGGCTAGAGCCGCCCCGGGGTCCAGTCTCCACCGAGCCCTCTCGCGCTGCTCGGGCCACTCCCTCGGCCGGGTCCTGGACCCTGGGTCCCGCCCCACAAATTGGGATCCGCCCCAACACTGCGACCCGCCCACAGCAGTTCTACTCGCCCACAGGCTCTGCTAGACCACGCCCCTGGACATCGCGCCCCCGGCCGGCTGGTGACAGGCCTCCTTTCGGGCTGGCTACACACCGCCGGGGCCGGATATCCAAACACCAGCTGGGAGCAGTCACCGCGGGCTGGAGTCGTATTTCTGCCGTGACCGTCAGGAAGACTGATAGGTCTGGGCCCCCAGGGAGCAAACCTACACAGCCACGCACTTTCTCGCCCGAGGGCCTGCGGGACTAGTGGGCGTGGCGTTCACAGCCTCCCCTACGGAAACCCAGTGGCGCTAGGAACCCTGGAGCTGGGTGACGGGGTCCGCCCGAGCCCTTTCTCAGCTGCGCCAACTCCGGAAACAGGGCGTTGGAGGGAGCTCACGGCGGGCCCCACGTGTCCGGGAGCCGCGCCGGGCGCTGTTTTCCGGGCTGGTGGGCGGGTCGGGTAGCCCCCCGCCACCCCAGGAAGGTATGAGCTAGAGGTGGGGATCGGGGACAGGGTCTTCTGGATTGTTACACCTTCGAGACCCCTTCCCACTCCCCGTTGTGCATATGGGGAATAGACTTGCGGAGAGGCGACCTCACCTGGGTCATTAACGTTGTCGTGCTGGACTGAGAGGGGAAGCTGCTCCCCTAACTTCAGGCTTGTGCTTCTCCTGGGGCAGCGCTGAGGTGGACAGAGCCTCCTCTGGAGTCCGGAGGGCCTGGGTTTGTGACTTGCCGGGGACAGTCCCTAGCTGGGTGACTCTGGGCAAGCCTCCTTTTCCTCCCTGCTTGTCTGAAGATGTGGCACCTAGTAAGTGTTCAATAAATGCGTATTTGGGCCTTGGTCTGTGTGAAAGGAAAGGGGACCACTGATTTTAAACCTTCAGTTAAACTTGTTGATGGTAACAAATATAAAATTAACAAACATTGTTAATTTTTAAGCTGGCAATTTATGCTAACATTTAGGATTTTGGGTTAAACTGGGGGTGGGGGGCGGTGTTTCAGCATCCAAATCAATGACAGTACAAGCAAAATATCAAAAGCAAAACCCCCAAGCAAAGCAGGTTCTTCCCCTTTGTAGTATTAGCTAAGAGCACATAACACTTGAGTCCCTCCTGTCTGTTGACTTGGCTCTCAGACCCTTGACATTCATTGACTAATGCACCCCTTGTCATGAAGTTGGTGTTTTCTCTGCATTTTATGGACAAGGAAACTGAAACTCAGAGATAATGACTTTCCCAAGGTTACACACACTGTGGGTCAAACAGATCTGTCCACGCCTGGGCCCTGACTCACCAGCAGCCCTTTTGCCCATTTATTAGCAGGGACTGAACTATGGGTTCAGCCCACTTCAGCCAAAAGCATGAAGAAACCATCACTGACCAAGACCATGAGAATCGAATAGGTGGGTGAGCATCTAAAATGGAGTCGAGGAGGTGACAGCAAGAGCATGTGTGGGGACAGAGTCCCAGAGAGCAGTTTCCAGGCTCTCGGCCGCACGTGGAAAGGTGTTGGCTCGGGTAGTAGATGGCCATCGGCTGTGACTAATTGGCCATCAGCTGTAACCAGTTAGCTATTGGCCACTGATATAAGTGCCATGGCTGAGCTAGCAAGCGCGGATTGCAGTTAGCAAGGGATTGGTTGGCAGGCAGAGAAGTGGACGGCAGATTGCGGATCGTGTGGCTCCTACTTCATGTGTCTTGCCTGGCTGCCAGCAAGAATATAGTGGCCTGACTCCCCTACCTATGGCTCCGTGGGTGTTCCTTTTTGGCCTAGCCATATCCTGCATTCTTATGTGGGGAGCGGGAGCAGAGACCCTGCATGACACTCTGCATGACAGCATGCCCTCTCTCAGGCAGCAGGTCAGAGGGAAGTGAGTCACACAAGGCTCAGCTGCTCTCCTGGTTCTCCTTCTTTCTGCCAGGACCAGAGCCACTTTGAGGAGCCAGAGCCTCTGACCTCTCCATCTTCACCCAGCCGGGGCCAGTGACCATCCTCAGCAGCCAGCATCCCAAGGAAGACTTGGGGACCTGGGAGTGCTCAAGGAAGCCTTCCTCTGAGACATAGAGTGTTGGGGTAGAATGCTGCGGGCCTTCCTGTCTGGCCCGGGGAGGAGGGGGGGTACTTGGGGTTCAGCCTACAGCTCATGGCGACCCCATCGGCCTGTGCCTGGATTGTTGAATGCCACAGAGCTGGTCAGTCACTGGACTGCGATCTTTGAGAAGGAGGGCATCCCCGAGGCCCAGGAATCCAGTGAGTACATCGTGGCTCATGTCCTTGGAGCCAAAACAGTTAAGTGCAATATTATCAAGAGGGCAGGGACAGGTGGGAGGGAGGACCTTGGGGAAGACTTCCAGGCTTTTCCACCCCACTGAGAATGCTGGGGTTTTTTCTGAAGGAATGCCTTAGGCAGATACTTATTCATTCATCCAAAAACTGTGACAGTGTGTGCCCTAGGGTTCACTAGGGGTTCAGGGATGACCAAAGTGGCCAGTGTTGGGCCCTCAGGCATTCTCCACATAAGAAACCTTGGTCAGCGCCCCTGGTAAGGAGAGTCAGCCACTCACACATTCTCTGTGGAACAGTTTCAGAGTCTGAGACCAGTACTCTGGACCCAGCCCCTGACCCCTTGGCAGCTACAGTGTATCCAGGAACTGAGTAGCTGCCGATTGCAAAGGTGAGCGAGCACCCATGGGCCAGACCTGAGGGCTCTGTGTGGGGAGCAGGGGTCCAGCTTCCTACAGCCCCGCTAAGTTTATGGTCGGGGGGAAGAAAGTAGGTGTACGAGGATGAGGAAGGTGTTGGGATGGGGAAGTGATGAGGTCAGGGTAATAAATAGGCAGAAGGGAGGGACAGAAGGCCTTGGCTAGGATTCCCAAGGCTAGGAGACATGACCCTACCTTACCCTTTCGGCCACAAGTGGTGTCCCTCAGCCCAGGCATGGTCGGTCCTCTTGGTCCAGGCTCAGGCACTGAGGATGACCTAGCCACTCCCTCTGCAGGATGCCTGTGCAGTACATCCTTGGTGAGTGGGACTTTCAGGGGCTCAGTCTGAAGATGGCACCCCCAGTGTTCATCCCTCGGCCGGAAACAGAGGTAGGTGTGCTACCATGACAGAGCAGAATGGGAATAAGGATGGGGTTCAGAGAACCAGACTTCCTCTAGGGGGCGCTGAGGCCACACGGCTGCTATCCTTAGATAGAGATTGCCCTTCCAAACTGGTTGTCTCTTGGCTGGCTGGGTAGGTGGGGCGAAGAGGGCAGGTCTCCTGCTGGCTTCCTTGACTGTCTTCAAATCCCAGGCCACTGCCCCAGTCCCCAGGGTTGGCAGTGGTTCAGGGTGCCCCAACCAGCGCTACCCATCAAGTGCTGAGCCTGTTCTGTCATTTGCATAGGAGTTGTCCTTTGGGCTCATGGCCTACCCAACCCATTGGAAAAAATTGCCCTCCTCTTCAGGAGGCATAGGAAAGTGGAGAGGGCTCCAGCTGGCCATCTTGAGGCCTGGGACAGCCATGTGACCTTGGGCAGGTCACTGCTCCCTCTGGGTCCAGATGGTGAAAGGGTTGGGCTTCCAGATCAGGGAATCTGTGACTTGGTGGTCCTTTTAGATCTATCTGGCCAGGTAATCACTTCTGCCCCTCAAATGACTAGGATGAGGGAGTGTGTGGCCCAGGCATGCTGTCCCTTGGCAAGGCACCCTGATCCTGGGAGAGATGCTTTCTATGGCCTTCCCTGGGCTTCCCTTTGACCTTGTAGGTGGCAGAGCTGGGAGCCAGATCAGAGCAGGCGTATGGGGTTGGGTGGGGCCAATGGACAAGCCAGAGGGCACCAGGTTCTGAGAAGGGATGTTCTAGAAAGGCATCCGTCACACAAACATTCCTGGGAAAGATTAGGCCTCGTTTGTGCACCCCAGCCAGGGACCCAGAGCCCCTTCTCACCCCACTCACCCCCACATCATGTGGTGGGGAAGACCAGGTCCTCACCTCACTATCCAGTGTCGGGGCAGGGATAGTAGGGAGTCTGAGACCTTGCTGAAGTCACACGGCGGGTCATGGGGGCAGCAGTGGGACATCCTGACTCTGGGGTCACATGGGGCTGCTTCATCTGATATTGGCTGAGCTGGGAAGGGGAGCTGAGACCCAGAGTAGGATGTGGCCTGTCACCCGCAGGCTTTTGAGAGGCTACCCTGTGGCTCCCCCAAGCATATGACCTCTGGCCAGGAGGTCACTCCCCTGAGGTTGCCAAGGGTCAGCTACCATGATGACCTTTGAGTCCCCTTAGAGTTGACCTGGCACCAACCATGTGTTCCAGGGTTCTGAGTGTAGACTTCTGGCTCCCATGTGGGCCCCCTCCCCTTTCCTGACTGGGTCTGGGCCAGGAGAGCAGCTCTGCTGTCGAGGGCGGGGTGGGGGGGGCTGCGGTTGGGAGGCCGGGTCCTCGCCTCACTGTACAGACATTTCTCAGAACTTGCCAGGTTCACCCCAGTGTGGAGCCCCACTGGGGGTGCCTTACCAAGAACTTGAGAGGACGTGGCCTGTGGCAGGGTGTGGGGAGAATGGGTGCAGGGGAAGGATTGTGGTGCTTGCGTGCGCTCCATCCATTGAAAGGCTGTTTCTGATCATGGGTGCAGAAGTCTGAAACACAAAGTGGTAGGTGTGTGGCCTGACGAATTGGGTTTTCCCTGGGGGTGGAAAGGAGGCTCAGGCCTGGCCGACAGTGTATACAGTGGGAAAGCCAAGGCTGTGAGTGGGAGCCATTTCCCCAGCTTGGTGGGTGAAGCTCTGTGTTTTGTCTGATCAGCTTGAGGGAGGCAGTGCCACCATTCTGGGGCTGCCCCACTTGGGACGTGATCCCTACAGAGGGTTCTTGTGGCACTTAGGTCCTGCTGAGGCCTTGGGCCAACCCCTTGAGGGGGTGTGGAGGCCGTGGCTCCAGGCAGAGTTGACAGCTGCCTGCTCCCTGCCTCCTTTCCATGTGCCCTTCTGCCCCCACCCTACTGTGTTCTTGGATTCTTCCCTTGTTCACCTGGAAAAGGTGCCCCGGGCCTGTGACCAGCTTAGCTTTCAACCTCCCCCAAGGAGCCACCAGCATTGTGCTGCGGGAGGCTCTTCACTGGGTGAGGAAGACAGAGTTTCTGGACTTCTTGGGGATGATCTCCACCTCTATCTCTCCCACCCATAGCCAAGATAATCCTCCTGTGGTCTGGAGTGTAAGAGAGAGGCCAGGGGGCACTGGGGGCTGTGGGGGCCCAGTCTCAGCTTCTCACCCTGCCCAGGCTGGCCATTCACATCTGTGGCGTGTGTCTCTGCGGTTGGGGGTGTCTGCCTGGTGGCTGGCCAGTGTGGTTGGCTGAGGGGTCATTCTCCAGCCAGGGTAGGTCTGTCTGTGGCCAGGAAACCAAGAGCAGCTCACACCCCTGACCAGTCTTAGCCATCCTCCCGGCCGCTCAGTATGTGGCCTCGCTACTGAGGCCACAGGCTCTCAGCCACAGCCTAGACTGCTCGCTCGTGCCAGTGCCAGTGCTGTGGGCCTAGCTTGCTGCCAGCACCCGAAGTCTCGGTAGGGCTTGATCTGGGAGTGAGTGAGGGCAGCCCTCTCTGGCTGGAGCCAGGCTTTCTCACTCATGGGCAGTAACTTGTTTGGTGTGGAAGGGGCTTGGAACAGGAAAGTGTGGACCCACTGGTCAAGTTCTACCTGCCTTGGACTTGCTACGTTGGGGACAGGTGAGCTTTGCTCCCGGGGTTGGGGTGCCTGGCAGGGTGAAGTGCTTTTCGGGACTTAGCACTGAGGAGCTTATGTGGAAAGTGAGTCTGAGCCATCTGGAGCCCTCTGCTCCATGGGGACCTGACTATTGACATTGAACGTTTGGGGCCACCTGGGATCTGAGACTCAGAGGGTAACTTCTCTTGGCCACTGAGAGCTTGCCCAGCACGTGGGAAATGGCCAAGTGGCTCGTCTGTGGGGTAAGCCCTGACTACGTGGGGCACACTGTGATGAGTTAGTCTCTGGTCTTTCCGTCATGGACTTCAGTCTGGTGGGAGAGGCGGACCCCAGATTCCTGGTGAGAAAAGCCATAGGAGAGAGAGCCTGGCAGGGGATGAAGAAATCTGCCTGGAGGAGGTGGACCTCTTTGGAGATGAAGTTAGCAACCACTTGCCAATCCCTTCCCCCACTCCCTGAGCCAGCCCTGCCTGGGACCCCAGGAGCCCCAAGCCTCGGGGGGGGGGGCCTCTCTCCTGCCCTCATCCCAAGGGGTGTCTTTGAGAATGGGCTACTGCCCTTTCTCTGCTCTGTGCCTGGCTACTTGGGCCCCCAACTCTACTGCTGGTTAGAAACACGTGGCCATTGGGCAGCAGCAGCCTCCAGCCTCAGCTCCACCCTACACTGGCTTCCATGCAGCCTGCAGGGTGACTCGAAACCCTGTTGTTTCTAAAGTGACAGTACCTGAAAGTGTGCCCCTGCTGAAGGTGGGTACAGTGTAGTCGGTCACCTCCCACCATGCCAGGCCTGCCTACCCCATGCCCTGTGTTTGCCACAGCCCCCTTCAGTATAGGGCTCAGGCAGGACTCACCCCCAACAGCCTCCCTGGGTGCCTCCTAAGCTCAGCTGTCTGAGGAAGCTGGGGACACCCAGCCCCTGATAATTGGCCACCATGAGCTGCGTTCCAGGCTCCAGGTGGGGCCTTGACCCTTGGGCCAGTTGTGAGGACTCAACAGATTAATGCAAGGAAAGCTCCGGGAGTAGGACCAAGCACAGAGGGAGTGGCCTGGGCCCATCAGGTCTGGCTCTTTGCACTGACGTTGGTACAGAACGGAGGGTCTCTGAAGAGCTTAGCTGGCGTTTATTGAACGCTGACCATGGACTTCACAAATGTGGTTGCTTCCTCCCCACCACGCCCTGACGAGGTGGGTTATCGTCAGCGTGCTCAAGTCTCCAGATGGGGACACGGAGGCATGGGGACGCAGAGTGACGTGCCCGTGGCCACAGCGGACATGAAGTCCAGTCTGGCTATAGCCATCCCCACTTCTGCATTCCCACAGGGGCTAACTACGCTGGGTCCCTGTGCCAAGAGCCCTAGGGCCAGGTCTGCACCGACTCTCATCCCTCCCCCTCTGTCTTGCAGGAGCTGGTTGAATGGGTGCTGGAGGAGGTGGCCCAGAGGCCCCGTGCAGTGGGAGCCCAAGGTGGCCCCCTCATCCTAGAGGTGGGCTGTGGATCGGGAGCCATCTCCCTTAGCCTGCTGAGCCAACTCCCCCAGGTAAGTCCCCTCTGCACCCCTCCACCCCGCCCTGGGTACTCACTGTCCCTGCCCTACCCATCTCTACTAGAAGCACTGGACGGGAAGTGACCAGACACAGGAGGACAGCACTGCCCCCAGCCCACCGTGTCCATAGCCTCTAATGCCCATCCCTTCTGTCTGGCCATATCCTGGCTGAAGAGAGGGGAAAGCTGTGGCTATTTCTCTCCTCTTTTGGCGGGGTTGGAGGGGTCTTGTCCCTGGGCCAGGCCTCTCGAGGCGCCCTGCCTGCCACTACCCTTCATTCATTCTTGGGGCAGAGTCGAGTCATTGCTGTGGATAAAGGAGAAGCCTCCATCTGCCTGACCCGTGAGAATGCTCAGAGGTAGGTGAGCTGGGGGACCAGAGGGTCTGGGGAGAGGGAGTTGGACTTGGGGCCTAACCTCAGCCCCTGTCTATTACCAAATCCACTGATGTCCACTCCCAAGAAATGGGAGGCACTGGGGGCGGCCTGGCGTGGCTCCCGCAGGTTATGAATGGGTGGTGGGCACCAGGTATCTTGGGTCCATGAAGCGTTTATTGTCTTCGTCCTTGCAGCCCAGGGTAGAAGTCTGCACCCGTGCTCACCCTACCTTCCCATCTCTCCAGGCTTCGGTTGCAGGACAGGATTTGGATCGTCCCCCTTGATGTGACCTTAGGTACCTTCCCCACCCATCTTCCCTGGGGTGGGGATCCTGGCGACAGGTGCTGCTGGGTGGATGAGGCACTGCAGACCTGGAGGAGAGCTTCACACACGCACACGTGCACACACACGTGCACAAGGGGCATCTCAGATTCCCCTGCTGAGGACAGGCAAGTCCCCATTGCCTCCTGTGTTGACCTGACACAGGGTCTTTCTTACCTTCCAAATCCGCCATAACTAAGGAGTTATCTAGGGCTTACTTTTTGTCAAGAGATAAGCGGAAGCTCAAGAGAAAGCCCTTAGGACTAAGATACTTGAGTGCCCCTCTCTCCCCACCTGGCCAGGCACGGCATGGCTCGGCCACAGCCTTTACAGTCTCCTCAGGGCTCTGGCTCCAGTTTTGTCTCTATCACTTAAGGACCTGTCGGAGCCTTGAGCCTTCTGTGCCCCCTCCATGCAGGGTGGCACCTATAAACAGGGCCACCAGGAATCGACTGAGACCAGGCCTGCCCTCCATACACTCAGTCCATGTTGGCTGTGAGGCAGAGTGTGGCAAGGCCCGTGGGGCTGCCGAGGACAGAGGCTCTTTCTTTGCCTAGGCAATCAGAGAGGGCTTCCTGAAGGTGGCACCTAAGCTAACTCTTGCTTACTCAGGAGGTTTGTGACAGGAAGCAGGAAGGGCAAGGACATTCTAGGTGAGGAGCTACCTACCATGTCAGAGCACAAAGACTCCTCTCCAGGCTGCTGGCTGGCAACCCTGGGCACTAATCTTCAAGTCTGGCTTATCAGGTCCAGAGAGACCCAAGGATGGCTTGGGGAGAGGGGCTATCCAAGGGACATGCTGGTGGGTGGAGCCACCACCTTTTACCTCCCATTCTCTGCTGTGTGTTCCCTTTGACCACAGAGGGCAGCTGGGGACACCTTCTATCCTGGGGCCCCATGGACCTGATTGTCAGCAACCCTCCATATGTCTTCCATCAGGACATGGAGCAGCTGGCTCCTGAGATCCTCAGGTGCGGGATGGGGTGGACAGGGAGGCCAGGCCTGAGAAGGCCTGGGGGGATGGGTCTGCCTGGAGGACCACAGAGTCTGGAGGGAGGGGGAGTGTGGGAGGAGGGGGAGAGGCCAGTGGTGTTGAAAGAGAAGCTCACTCTAGAGCCCACAGACCTACTTGAGTTCAGCCATTGCCTTTCCACTTAAGACGACCACTGAACTTTTCTGAGCCTTGGTTTCCTGCCTCTGAAGGGGGAGTGGTAGAGCTTTGCAGGGCCTTGGGAGGACTCAGCGATGACTGAAATATCAGATGCAGTGCAGAATACATGGGTGATTTGATGGCTGTGTCATTTTACAGAAGGCCGAGGCCCAGAGAGGGAAGCTACCTTGTCCAAGGTCATGTGGGGGCTTAGCAGGAAAGCTGGGACTAAGACGCTATGCCAGGCTTTGCAGTGAGCCACCCTGCTCTCAGATGGGTTGAGAACTAGGGGCAGCCCGAGAGCCCGCAGACGAGGCAGTGGTAGCGTGGGTCAGGGTACTGGCTCTGCCTTTCTGGGCTCTCAAGCGTGGTCAGAGCCAACTCCAGGCCTCCCCAGATCAGGAATGGAAACAGCCTTGTGGGGACACGCATGACCTGGAGGCTGGCAGTCAGTGGGATTCACTGAGCACACGTGGCACTGCCGGGTGCATGCTGCCTCTAGTAGGTAGGGGAGTCAGAGCTGCTCTCATTTGGGGGCCTCCTCCTCTGGGTCCTCAGACTTTCCTCTCAGCCCAGAGTGTAAGTCCCACGGGGCTCCCTCCATGGAAGCCCTGCTCAGGTTTTCCACACTTTCAGACACCCCCACATCCCAGGCTCTCACCTCCCACTGCTTCCCCTTCAGCTACGAAGATCCGGCAGCGCTGGACGGCGGGGAGAAGGGTATGGACGTCATTACGCACATCCTGGCCCTGGCCCCTCGGCTGCTAAAGGACTCTGGGTATGGATGGGGCAGGTCTCCCGGTTCTATCCCCAGCAGCCTCATCCCCTCCTGCGTACTGGGCCTGCCCTGGCAGTCATTCTGCCCCCACCCCTTCCAGCCCAGGCATCCCCAGAGTGCAGGTCCCAGCCCTGCCCGCTTGAGCTGACCCATTTCTCCCCCATGTAGAAGCATCTTCTTAGAAGTGGACCCAAGGCACCCAGAGCTCGTCGGTGGCTGGCTTCAGAGCCGGCCTGACCTGTCGCTCGATCTCGTGGCTGTGCGCAAGGACTTCTGTGGGAGGTGAGATACTACCGTCCCTGTTGCCCCCAGAGCCACACTGGTCCTTCCACACAGGCGCTCACAGCTCCAGCTGTTCCCACTTCCTGCTGAGTCCCTGGGGCCCAGGCAGTGACTGGCCCATTGTCCTGTCTCCTTAGGCCCCGGTTCCTGCATATCCGGAGGTCTGGGCCACAGCGTGGCTGCCCTGCACACGCCTGGCCAGGGCCCCAGCCTGCCAGAGTGCCTGGTTGACCCTTCTTCCTGGAATGCTACTTGGAGGGCAGTGGATGGTGCCTTCCAGAATCCCAGATGTTTGTGGCATTTCCTATGGCTCTGGGATCCCCGTGCTTTACATTTCTAGGAGACTTAGGGGCAGAAACAAGGGCAGGCTGTTCTTCCTGGGGGAGCAGAGCAAGGGCATCTGTCATCTGGCTCAGGAGCTGAGCAGACCCAGGTTCCCAGTCTGGCGCCATCACGTCAGCGTGGCCACGGCAGGTTGCTCAGCGTCTCTGTGGGGGGAGCTGCTCTGGGGCTGTTGGGCTCTATGGCCAATAAAGCTCACGAGGCCGACAAGTGGTGACCTAATGTTTCGTTGCTGTGATTTGTGGGTCTTCTGTCCCTGTCGACCCCAGGCAGTGCTGGGGGTGACGGCTTCCTTCGGCCCCAGTGGTGTGGCATGGGAGAGCAGCGTGGAGGAAGGCACACGGGTGCTCCCGGCCCTGGATGGCGGGGACTTGGCACTGAGCGCTCACTCCCAAGGGTTGACAGCCCTCCCTGCCCCACACATCCACGCTGCCCTGACTGAGCCAGGTGCTGAGCTCAGGAACCTCCCCCTCTGCGCTTCAGCTGGGGGTAGCCGCCGCTTCCTGGAGGGGACGGGGCTGAGAGTCCTTGCTGCACCGTTTGGGGTCACATACCCACATTCATTTAACTGAGGGCTTGAGCCAGTGAGGGTTCAGAAGGGCCTGTGTTTACTTTTTATTCCCATAGGTTTAGCTAAGACATCCCTTCCAAGTTGGTCTTGGGGTTTCAGCCAAGCCGTCTGTCCTTGGTTGGGGCTGGGGAGAGTGAGAAGCTGAGACAAGGCCCGAGGGTGTGACCTCCGCCCCAGCTCTGCTCTGCGGACTCGCGGCCGCCAGGAGTCCTGAAGGCACAGCCCTTCTGTCCACAGTGACGGGAAGCCTGCACGTTGGCGGGTGCTGGTGGGAGCCTGCATCAGGGTGGGTCCTGAGGAGCATGGCAGGCCAGGCTGGCTCATTCCGCTAGACCCCCCTCCTCCACCCGCTCACCCCGCCCAGCACTTTCAAGGGCCTGACCTGGTGGTGCAGTGGCCAGGGCAGTGTGGTCGGGGGGCGGCATTCTCTGCTGGAGCCAGAATCTGGGTCCTGGGGTGGTGTCTTGTGGGACCTTGTATAGCTCCTTTCCTTACGGGAAGCTGGTACTTCCGGTGCCAGGACCAGTGCAAGGTGGCAGCCTCATTTTACTCCCAGTCAGCCAGGTGTAGCTGGCATCTGAGTGTCCCCAGGCAGAAGTGGCCACCTCAGGTCCCATGATGGGGGGTGGCCAAGTGGAGACGGGAAATTAGGTCCCTGCCTTTGGGGAGTCTGTATTGCTGGGGTCATACCAGGCCTGAGTGACTCCCCTGCTGGGCTGGGGGTCACTTTTGCCTTAGCGGAGGCCACACTGCAGCTCCCAGAGCCCTGGTATCTTGCCCCTTGCCCAGCCCCAGCTGCATGGACCCCAAACTGCCCCTGGTTTTCTTTGAGGAGGAGCCAGGGACTCCACCTCATGGCTGTTCCAGAAGGAACCTGGTGGGTGGGGGTGGGGATGGAGCCAGAGCTCGCAGCTTTCTGAGCCGCCTGTGCTCTTAGACCTTTTCCTGCCAAGGTCCTTACTAGCATTGTCCTTTCTCCTCCTGCCTGTGCCCTTCGGCTCTTGCTGCCTTCAGTGGCATCTTCCCTGACCTGGGGCATTCTGGTGTCCCCTTGCCCCCAGCCTGGGCCACATCTCAGCCAGTGCTGGCTTCCCTGCTGCTTTCACCCTCCTGGCCTCAGGCCCATCACTGAGGGGAGACTTCGGCAAGCATGTGGGTATGGCACCCCAGCAGAGCATAATGATGGGGAGTGACAGTGAAGAGGCACTGGGGTCACTGAAGCAGGAGCCACCCTTGGAGACAACTTCCTTCCCAGAAAACAGGCTTGACTCCCTTGAGAAAGGAGTCCAGGCCAAGTAGACTGGCAGGGTAGGGTCTCCAGCCTGCCATCACCGGTTCCATGGCACCTTGGACATTGAGCTCAGATGTTGGAGCCACACCAGCCTGGGTGCAGATCCTGGCATTTGCCTCTCACCAGGTTGTGACCTTGGGCAGCTGCCTCCACCTCCCTCAGCCTTGGCTTCCAAACCTAAGAAATGGGACCAAGTGCTTGATCTTATAGGATGGTTGTGAGGAGCCCGTGGGATGGGCTCCATGGGGCGTTGTGTTTTCGTTGCCTGTGTTGGAGGGCAGACCTGGGGAGGGCCCTGTACCCTTGGCACCTGTCTTCTGCTTCGCACCAACACAAAGCAGGCAGAGACGTGACAGTCTGGAAGGGAGGGGAGGCAAGGGTTTTGGTTTTGGGCTCTTGGCTTGTCTCTGCCCTCTGGAGATGGAGCCACCAAGAGGCTGGTAGCCTGGCAGCCCAGTTCTCCCCTCAACCCCTCCTCTTCCTCCTCACCAGGGCCTGAGTGCCCTGAGGTCCAAGCCAGAGCAGCCAGTGGCTCCAGCCCAGGGAAAGCCAGGCTCATCTGCCCTCTCTCTTCTCTCCTTCCTGGGGCCAGAGCCAGAGACGAGCTGCCTCCTTTAGCATGTGTCGTGGAGCCCTGGAGGCAGAGCAGCAGGAGGACATGGGGCTGATGGCGGAGTCCAGGCCCCTGAGGCCTTGAGGGAGGCCTGCTGCCCACCCAGCTTCCTTCAGCCAGGGCTTCAGGTGTGGGCAGAGGGCTTAGGGGTCCCTGATCCATGTTCTCTGGAAGAGCAGTTCCATCCCCTCTCCTGACAGCTGAGGAAACTGAGGCTTTGCCTCACAGTTGGATGCTTTTCCCAGCCGCCCATGGGTTTCTCCATGGGGTCCCTCTAGCTGCCTTATTGAAATGTGTCCCCCAAACCCTTTTCTGTTCTCCCCTACCCCAGCCTCGGCCCTGGGCTGTTAACTGCTCAATCCCTGCCTTTGGCTGGCTCCTCATGATCCGCATGCGGTGTCTGTCCTTCAGGGCCCAGGTCTGAAGAGGCGGAGGATGGCTATGGGAAAGGCCCAGGGGACCCCTCCGAAAGCCCCTCAGGCTGAGTAAGCTTCCATCAGAACATAGGCTCCACTGCCGCCAGGCTCGGAGGACTGCTTCGGCCTCTGCAGGCCCACTGTCTCCCTGTCTCTCTTTGGAGTTTTTCCTCCACTGCTCCGGACTCCTGCAGAACTGCATTCCCTAGCCACGCCGCCCTCCCTTTGCCCAGCCAGTGCACCCATCAGGAGTGCCCTTGCCTGCCACTGCTATCCAAACCATCCTCTCCTTCAGGCTCCAACACAAACTACCTCCTCTAGAACACTGCTCTGACCTCTCTGTTCTCCCTGCCAGCCTCTAGCCCTAGCTTCTGCCAGCCCCAATGACATTCTACCTCTTGTGCTTGGAAACCCTGTCTCCTCATCTGTCTGGGGCTCCATGTGGGTTTGGCGTACCCCAAGCTCAGTAAATGTCCACCAATAATCCCAAAGTGTATGCATTTTCTAGAATGGAGCTGGAACTTGCCATGTGGCTCACACCTGACCTGACAGCAGCTCTCATATATTCCGGTCAACAGGGAGAGGAAGCCATGAAGGCTTGCCTCCCACTCGAGCCAGGCAGCTGTTCGAGTTGAGCCATGGCCGCTTCCAGGGATCAAGTGCACCTGATCTCTGCACGGTGGCCTCGCCAGGAGCACAGGCTGTCCTTGGCGTCAACAGGGGCAGGCGCCAGGTTTCCTGGAGCTCTGGGCCCCAGCCAGCCCCTAGCCAGCCCCCAGCCACAGTGTTGGCCAGAACACTGGCCAGCCACCCCTCACGATCCCTCCGCCCGGGACAAACCCTGTGCAGGGCCGTGGGACTGGCAAAGCAAGCCTACTCTTCCTGTGGTAGGCAGAGTAAAGATGCCTGAGTCCGAATCCCGCAGACCTGTGACTATGTTACCTTACGTGGCAGAAACGATGTGAAGTTAAGGATCTTGAGATGGAAAGATTATCCTGTATTATTCAGGTGGGCTCAGTGTAATCACGCGGATCCTCAGGAGAGGGAGGCAGGAGTGTCAGAGTGAGAGAAGATGTGACGATGGAAATACAGGTCAGAGCGATGCAGTTGCTGGAGGAGAGGGGTTTGAGCCAACGAATGCACAGTCTCTCGGTCCTGGAAAGGCAAGGAAACGGAGTCCCCCCTCAAGCCTCCAGAAAGAATGCCATCTTGCCAACGCTTTGATTGTAGCCCAGTAAAACTGATTTGGGGTTTCTGACTTCCAGAACTAGAAGATAATTGGTGGCCTGGGCCCTGGGAGCAGGTGGGGAAGGAAGCAAGACCGGCCCCCGTGGCACGTCTCCAGTGGCATGGGGGACCCCCATGCCTTCAGAGAGGATCACGGAGGCTGGATCCAAGCCTGGCCCTGGTCCCCAGGGAGTCACGTGGCTGTCCAGCACCCCTTTAGTACGTGGGAATGAGCAGGGTGTGAGGGTGAGCGCTCTGGGGTGCAGGTACCACATTGTGAGGTGACCGCAGCAGCCCCTGACTGCGAGCCGACGGACCCTGCCCCTCCATGTAAGCTGTGGAGGGTTCGGCTCCTTGCAGCCACTGGCAAACAGTGCCCAGCCCCTGCAACAGGCCTGGACTGGGCTGTGTGGCTGGGATAGAATTGGGTTAGTCCTGGGATTCTTAACCTCATGGTCCCCAAAGCTGAAGTGGCCAACCGGAGCCCTCGACCCCACCTGCATCCAGTCTGAGCCCAGGACCTCACTGCAGATGTGCGGTTTCAGGAGCTCTGGAGGTACCATCCCATTTGGCCAGGTCTGGGCTTCTGAAGCCACAGTCCCAACTCAGAAGCTACATGGAAAGCTACTGGAAGGCCACACCTGGTCTGATGGGCCTCATGCTGGTCTGAGAACTGAGACTCTGAGGGGTAGCTAGTGTGGACACCTGTATTCAAGGGTCAGCTTGCTCCCTGATATGCCTTGGACGAAACCAAGAGGGCCTGTTTTTATTGGAAAGGGTAGATTGGAGCAAGACTCCTGTCCAATTTTTGATCCTCTTTCCAAACAGAGAAGGAAGGGGTTTAGTCAAGGTCACACAGCACTTGTCCCCTGACTCCTGATACAGTGCTCTTACCCCCCCCCCTTGCTCCCAAGGGCTCACGAACATTTAATTGGGTGGTATGGCTCTTACATGTGGCTCTTCATGTAGCCCCTAAACATACAAATTCTGGCTCACAAAGCCCCCTCCCCCCCCGGGCCAGTTTCACGGCTGATATCAGCCATATTAACCAAATTGCAGCTCATGGGTGTGTGTGTATAGATCTAGGTCCCATCTGAAGTCCTGATAGTTGTAAGGAGAGCAGGGTTCCCTTCCAAGAATGAGTGAGCGCCTCCCTCTTGGAAGGAACTGGTTATGTTCCCAAAGGACCTTTGGGCAACTTTGACCTCATAACCAGGAATCAGATGTATAAGAGCTTCAAATTCCAAGACCCCTCCCCTTCCAAGGATACCCGCCAAACCATCCTGCTGGAAAATGGCCGGGAAAGGCCAGTGTTAGTTCTCATAGTGGGAAAGGCAAGGGAAGCCTGCCTCAGCCCCACTGAGAGCCCCAACTAAGGCTTAGTCATGCCTGAGGGGAGAGGGTGAGATGGCTCAGCCCAGCCCTGCCCACAGTAGGTGGCCTGGCTGAGTGGCCCCTTTCCAGGAGCTGCGGTCTCTCCCAGATACTGTCAGAATAGGGGTCACCTGATTGCGCTGTGCTGTACTGGGTCTGTAGCCCTCTCCTGGGCCATGCCTCTGGGGGAGTGGGGAGGTCAGATCTCCCACTGTTCTGAGCACAGGGAGCAGATCGTGGGGGCTTGAAGCACCCAAAAAGATCCCTGTGCTACAGCTGAGAAAATTGAGGCTCAGCGGGCAGGTCTGGGGCTGGGACTCAGGTCTCATCTCTGGCTCCCAGCCGCCAGCGCGTAATCTACTGCAGACGCCCACCCTGTCTTGCTTTCCAGGAGCGGTCCTGCCTGCTGGGAGAGGCAGCCAAGTCCCTCCTGGAAGTCAGTGTGAGGCTGAGCCATGCGGGTGAGCAGAGCTGCCTGGGCCTTGCTTGCCCTTGGGCCTTGCAGCTGAGTGAAGTATACAGGCAGCCCCCTGGGCCTTCCTCCTCCACATCCTTGCACTCCTGGGCCCCAAGCAGCTGCTTTGCATTTATTAATTTTAATTCTCACACAACCCTACAGACTGGGTTTTCAGTCATCTCCACGATGAGGAAACTGAGGCTCAGCAAGGTGCAGTCATGGAACAGGTTGCACAGCTGGACTAGAAGGGAGGGTGAGGCTGCCATCAGTGCCCATTTAACTGTCAGAGACACTGAGGTCAGCATAACTAGGTCTTGGGATGCCCCCTGGCTTTATGGATCCTTGGAGCAGGAGCAGGTGTTGCCAGGGCTGTCCCCAGAGAGCTTTCCAGAAGCCCAGTGGCTACCCTGATGGCCCTTCTCCGAGGTGTGTGCGGTGTAGGCCAAGGGCCTCAGTGTCCCAAGCCCTACTATGTGCCAGGCTCTGGGGAGAGGACACCAGGTAGAACAGCCTGTAAAATACGGAGCCTGAATGGCACATCCTGAACCAAGTGCTTCTGGGATTATCTTACTCAACTTTCACGATCGTCTGTAGGCAGAGGCCGTGAACCCTCCCATCTTACAGATGAGGAAACAAATTGAAAAAGCCTAAGGAACTTGCTTGTATGCTGGCTGAGCTGGGGTTCCAGCGAAGGCTGAGTGACCCAGGGCCTGAGGCCTTGGTCGTCACACCAGGATTGAAGAGATTAGGACAGGATATAGCAGGTAGTGGGACAGTCCGGGCAAAAGCCTGGCAGCCTGAAGGCTTGTGGGCAGGGATGTGTAGGGGCGAGCTGGTGATGGTGGTGGGTGCCCTTGGATGAGCTCCAAATGCATTTCTGGGTACCACGGCCTACAAGGTGAGGATGCTGACTGCAGCCCAGGGTGACCACCAGGTTGGGGAGGGTGCTCCCAAGGCCTAAGACAGGGTAAGTTTGGAGGTGAGTTACAGGGTCAGGTAGGCATTGAGGATGTTTTCTCTGGCTGCCAGGAAGAGAGTACTGGGGCAGGAGGCTGCAACTGCCCAGGTCTGTAGGCGGCTAGGGGCTCTAGCAGTGGCATCAGGCATTTGGAACAGAAGAGACTCACAACCATTGCTGAGGGGTTGGATGTCGAGTGAGGCGTGGTCAGGCTGGAATTGACTGGAACCTAGGGAGCCTGGGGACACTCAGTGAGCTTGAGAGGCAGTGTCAGGGGCAACGGTCAGGGCTGTCCAGAGACCCAAATGCAACTGTGTAGGGACATGGCCCAAAGGCAGCCCTGGAAATGGAGTTGGGAAGGCCACTGTCCCAGGCCTGAGCGCGGTCAACAACAGTAACTGGCATCACCATGTGTAAGCTAGTGCCAAGTGTCACGCCCTTTGCGTAAATCCTTCTGTCTGCATGTCAGGGATGCCTTCCTTGGCCCTCTAGACAGATGAGGAGACTGAGGCTTAACCTGCCCAACATCACATAATCAGGAAGTGGCCATGCTGGGGTTTGCACCCAGTTCTCTGACTTCCCAGCTGGAAAGGAGGTGAGCAGGCCACAGAGGCTGACTGTAGTCTCGGGCCTCAATTCCCAGAGGTCCCCAACACCCAGGTGGGGTAACCCCAGAGCAGATAATGGGCTTCCAGGGCAAACCGGAAATTGTCAAATCAGAAAGCACCAGACCTTAAGTGAGCTTGCTCCCCTCCCAGCTGCCCTTGGGTGCCAAACTTTCACACACCACAGCAGAGGAGCCCTGTGTGTGTGTGTGGGGGGGAGGTCAGTGAAAGTGGCTGCTACCGAAAGGAGACTCTGATGTACTCCGGATGTGGGGTGGGACTGACAGACACCCAGACTCTGGTTCTCAGCTGGCAAGTCCGTGAGGAGAGTGAGTCCCATCTCAGCATAAGGGGCTATGAAGCCTGCCTTGCTGTTTCGTGTGTCACAAAGAGCCTGGGAGGTCCTGGGAGGAAGTGCCAGGTGGACATGCCTAAATCCCTTCCTGAAAACTTTCCACAGCTCAAGAACTAACCATAGCTCCCTGCTCTCTGCCTGCACAGAGATCCTCTGTCTCTTCCTTGTTCTGCCTAGCCCCCTAGAGCTGTGAAGTTCGTTCTTTCAAACCAAGTTTCCTACAGAACTTCAATGTGTGTTTAAAAAAAGATAAAAGTAACATCTTAAACATAAATGCACTTTATAAGTTCAAATTCTCAACACTTTCTTAGCATAAGTCCATCAAGGAGAACAGCAGTGAACACAAGCTGGGATGGGACCTGCAGTCATGTCATCTTGGTGTCTAATTTTTTTCAGGGTTTCATCTTGGTCAAACAAGACACCTGACTGTCACAGATAAGTGGTTACAAATGGTGGCAGTGTGTCTGAAGACCAACTTGTAGTCTTTCAATTTCAGTTTGCCTTTTTTTCAATAGTTACCAATATGAAAGAAAAAGAGAGAAGGAAATAGAAAGGAAAAGAAAGGAGGGAGGAAAGAGAAGAGAAAGGAAGGGAAGAGGAAGGGAAAAGAAGGGAGGGGAGGAGGAAAGGGAAGGAGAAGGAACTCATGTAGGGCGCCTGAGAGTGCCGACCCTCAGGTTCTTGGCGTAGGCAGCCTCTGCCTCTCCCAGGAAGCCCGCCCTGAGTGCTTCGCCTCTACATGTCGTGGAGGTTCCCAGGGCTTCCCCTCACCTAGAGGAGTATCCCAGCAAGTGAGTCTGGGCCACATGCTCCTGGAAAGTCTCAAGAATCCATGACCTCTCCTGGCTCTGGTGTGGACCTTCCAGGTACTCAATCCTTGGTTCTGGGGCAGGGAAGAAGTTCCCAAGCAGGGGAAAAGGACTAGGGGCTTCCCTGGGCCCTGTGGTGATGCCCCAGGGGTGGGAGGACTGGGGAACCCGGTGCCCCTGAAAGCCTGGGCTTTCTGTAGTTCTAAGTACCTTCATTTCTGGGAACTTGTTGTGCTTTGGAAAGAGAGAAATGAGAAGCAAAACCCTAGGGCCCCAGCACCATCACCCCCCCTTCCTGTCTTCCTTCCGCTGAGTCACAGCCAAGAGCTCAGCACCTCAGCCTCCTCTTGGGGCCACCAGGGTAGGGTGGAATTCAAGGTCGTGTGAGGACGCTGGATCTGGAGCAAGTCCTCTTTTCCTGTCAATGTCCTCTGTGAGGGTCCTGCGTTGCTGAGAGCTGAGGCTACCTCCCAAGCTTAGGGAAAGGGTGACTGAGGTCCTCTGTCCTGTCTCCCCTCCTATCCCCAGGCCCATCGTTCACCCACAAGCACTGAGCACCAACTATGAGCCAGGCCCAGGGAGGTGGGATGGTTTCAGTGGGGCCCTGTCCTTGAGGAACTCGTGGGCTTGGACATGGATTCATGCTGACAGGCCCCTGACGAGTGGTTGGGGCCTTAGGCTTGGTCCTCAGCAATGGGGCGTGTCCCCCTTACTCCTGTCCATTGTTCATCCATCTACTAAACATAAAATTGACCCCTAGAACCCTCGGCTGGGGGTGGAGGTTCCTTTGAGGCTGAGACCATGGGAGCCACGCCCAGGCCAGCCCAGACCTTCAGACTTTGCCACTGGGGTGGGCCCTGGAGCTGGGAGAGGAAATGGCCTCTCTGCCATCATCACCGTGACCTGCCCCCAACCCTCCAGCAAGGCCCTGTGCACCCTCCAAGGTCAGAGGCCCAGGACACTGCACTCTAGTAAGATTGACCCCTCAGGGTTTACCATTCTAGGTTTTGTTTGTTCCTCCACACGCTGAGCACCCCTTAACTGTGTACTGGGCCTGTACCTGTGTTTGGTGGGGTCAAGAATGGGGCTGGACAAAGTGGAGAGAGCCCTCAGGTTTGTTGGGTGAGGCTTTCTCACCAAATGGCCCCAGATAGAGCTCTGCTCCTTTGCAGAGCGCTTCCCTCCCATTTGGTCTCAGGATGGGTCAGAGAGACTGCCTTTGCCTCTCGAGGCTCTGAGCCCATCGCTATACTGGCTGTGCCCTCACTCTCCTACCCCTGACTGTCCAGGGCGGTAGCTGTGGCTTTGCCATGTCTCGGGCAATGGTCTCAGCCAACCCACCCTTTGGAACAGCCAACTGGTGTGCAGTCCTTAACGCAGAGGGGCCAGCTCAAGGGGCAGGGGGTGGGCATCAGGACCTTGCCTGGACCAGCGCACCTGGCTCGGGGAGCTGGAGAAGGTTTGGTGGATTCTGGGGTCCAGGAGGGTAAAACTCACAGCAGGAGGCAGGTGGCTTGCAGTTGCCCAGGCCTCGTTTCCTCCTCCCCTAGCTGCACTGGCTTGTGCCCCCTAATGAAAAGCTAGCTCTGCTGCTTATCTTCCTCTGGTATTCTACAGTGTTTGTTGTTATTGATTAAATAGGGAGATGGCCTCAGTGCTTCTCACTAGTGCCTGGGCAAGCTGTTAATTTATGTGGTTTATCTTATAACTGGCCACTTTCTTGTTTTCTCTTAGGTCTGTTATTCGTTGCTTCTTTTAGAATTTCTGTACTAACATTTTGTCGCTGAAAATAATGACAAATGTGTCTTTTCTTTTCTAATGTATGAAGTTCTTCTTTATTTTCCTTGCCTACAGCTTGGCTAAGACCTTCAATATAATATTGAAAAATAGTGATGGCTACAGCATTTGTACCTTGTTTCTCATGTATGTAGGATGCCTCTCGTGCCTCCCTATCTGAAGCACATGCTGCTGATTTTGGATAGATAGCCTTTCTTTAGTTAAAGATAGCTCAGTCTACGCTTGGCTGACTTAGAGTTTTCTTCGTTTATTTTAGATGCTTGTTTATTTGCATCATTCATGCGACAACCCTTCCGTGAGTATTTGCTGATTGCCAGGTCTGCCCCTGGGTACTAGAGTATGAAGAAAAAGTTGACACAGACACGCCCATAAGAAGCTCATGGCGTAGTGGAGGATAGAGGCGAGTAAACAGGCCCTTATCCCTGGGCCATGTGGTGTGCATGCGATCACGCTCTGCTTGGCATTGTACCAGGAACTGGGGATGGTCAGTGTTCAGATAAGGCCCTGTTCACACAGAGCCCACAGTCTGGTGGGGTCCAAGCAGCCCACGTGTTGTTGCACTCAAGTTCCCACAGAGCAGTTGCAATGCTCAGCCTGAGACTTTCTCTGCTGCAGATGCTAGTTCGGAAAGTGACCAAAAGTGCCAGGGTGATCACCCCCAAGCATCCTTAAGCCAGTGAAGGGTGGGGGTTGGTGGATACACAGCCCAGCTTCCTCACCCCTTGGGTGGGACAATCCTTAGGTGTGCTCCATACCATCTCTCAACTGAGGCCTGAGCCTCAGTTGCCCACGGAGGGAGCCCACTCATTAACACACCTACTTTGGCTTCCTTTCCTTCCCTGTCTCACTTCCCCTCTCCTCTATGTCAGGAACTAGGGAGGCTCTGAGATTTGCAAGCTAACAAGTGAGCCTACTGTATTCCCAAGGATGCTGGCAGAAGACACAGACTCCTGGTTCAGAAACCAAGAGCAGTTTATTACTCACAGTACTTTAGCTAAAGGACTCACAGTACCAGCAGTAGACAGAGGATCTGCACTTTCCTGTACCACTTTCCTGTTCTCACAGGGTGACCCAATAAGAGCCAGATGATGCTTGCACATGCAGAGGGTTACATTACAGGAGAGGAACCCTGAGCTAAAGGAACCCAAATGTTTTATGATAGGCTACAAGCAAACCTGCCCAACCTTTGCCCCAGAGGGAGCTGTTATCTTTATTATATTGGACAATAAACAAATCTGCCTTTTTCCCTGGAGTGAGACACACGGTCTATCTTCTAAGATTGTTTGCTATAATGATCACCCTTGAAAGGATCATCTGCAAAAGGCAGTCAGTGCTATTGGTAAGTGCACAGAAATGAGAGAGAACCATGGAGAATTCTCTCAATGTCCTACTGGTGCTTTTTGGCATCACCTCCCATGAGCTATTTGTGTTTGGATCCATGTCCCAGAGCCTACTTCTGGGGGAAATGCCCCGAAATGGGGAGATGATGCTAAGTGGGCATTAATGGAATTCTGATGTGACTCTCCTTTCTCCAGACCTGTCCTGCAAATATGCAGGGCAGCCACGTGAAGGAAGAAAGTTCTCCTCGCCTAGAACCGATACTGTTGTGACTCCTAGAGAGGTACTGTAAAGGACTCATAGGATTTCACTTGTCATGTTTTAATAGTTACTCTATCTAGAATCAATGGTGGTTGCCTCTGTGAGGTAGACATTGGACTTTCCCCCCCCCCCAAATTGTTCCAATACCATTTATTAGAAATTGTGCCTGGTCTGTCACCACTCTCTTCTAATATGCCTGGTCGCTTATTATTTAGAATGTATCACAAACACACAAACAATCAATTCATAATAAATGGGCATCATCATCACTGGGGATTTGACACTCAGGGTTGGTACAGCATGAAACAAACCCAAATACCCACTCATGATGACACCATTCAGGCCCCAGGTACATCATGCAGGGATGTTGTGAACGTACCTCAGAGTTCCCAGAGGAGTTGACTGTGAATTGAGGTTTATTTCTATAAAAATATTTGTTAATAAAAATTTAAAAAGTTAAATAAAATTTTAGTTTGAAATCTTTTTAATTTAAATTTTGACATTAGTTCATTATAACTTATAGTTTATATTTTGCCTTTTAATTTTATTAATTTTGATGAGTATAAAAATAACTCCTTGAAGTATATTTTAATACTTTAAATACTATTATTTTTAAATATAATTTAATTTATATTTTGTGCTCTTTGAATATAATATTTTGTTTTAATCTTTTAAATCATTACTGGCAGTAGAACAGTAATTATGTGACAATCTTGATTATAACCACATAATCAATAGCTTTACTGGAATAAAAGTAAGAACAGTACATGTTACAGAATAAATATATAATAACTTATGAATTAGACATATCTTTATTTTCTTACCTAATGTCACTGAACACCTGGGCATGAGCAATAATTATTAAATTCAGTCATCTTTGGTACTTGATTTTCTGATATATTTTTATATGACTTTCAGACATATAAAAATCACAGATTTACAGTTTTTTTATTATTATGAAAGTTTATTTGTTGAGTAGGAGGATAGAACATATTTTATTAGCAGTTTGTAGCTTGATTTATGATTTTTAAATATTTAGATTCTGTGATGAGGGCTTCCAGTTGTCCTTTTGCCCGGAGCACTGCAAACATCAGGGCCTGTGCTCCAATGAGAAAAGCAGAAGTGTCTACAGGTACTTCTTGTTTCAATAAGGGCCAGAGAAAGAGTGCTGCTGGGGCTCGCATCTACATGGACTTTCGGTCATGATGAGGCTGCAGGGGTGGGACTAGGTAGGAGATTGTAAGGAGAAGGAGAAATCCCCAAATGTATACATTTACTGCTTACCACGATTCCAGAAGGTGAGTGATAACATCGTCCCCACTCTACAGAGTGGGGCTCAGAGAGCATTCGTGACTGGCTTAAGTCACACAGGTTGCCTGGCTCTGAAACCACCTATAGCAGCAGAGTACCAGCGTCCCCTGCAAATCTGGTAGATGCCACCCAGCTTTGCCCACTCAGGTTGGGTGGGTCCCAAGTCCGGTTCTCCCATATCACAGCAGGCTCCTGACCTGGTGCAGGTACCAGGGTCTCCCACCCACTGCCAGCTGCTTCCAGTGGCCCCAGAGAAAGCAGTACTCCAAAGCACAAGAGCACTAATGAACTATGTCCCTAGGGTGCCCCACCATCCTCCTGCAAGGGTCAAAGGACCTCTCTGTCACAGCCCCGCTTCACAGCTCCCACCTGGGCATTGTCCCAGACCTTCTCAACTGGCCCCTGGAAGATGGGCTGGGGGCTCCCTTCCTGTGACACATTGCGGATGGGTGGGGAGGGCCTGGAGCTGTGAGAACCAAGGAGGGACCTGAGAGGAGGACGGGAGAGGCAAGTCCCTGCCCACACCTCTGTCCAGCCTTGGCTAGAAAGGGTGCTCCATTCTTCCGAAGGCAAACAGGTCTTGAGTGGTCAAATGGCTGCCGCAAGGCCACCCAGCTAAAAGGGGAGCCCCTTACTTCCCCTCTATGCTGATCCTCAGCTGGGTTTCAAGGCCCCGGCTCTGACGGTGCCAACTCTGGGGACCTGTGATGGGAACATTCATGGCCACTCTTTCAAAGTGTAATTGGGCCCCAACCCAGTCCCAGACCTGGGTCACAACCCTCACAGCCTTCCTGGGGGCTCTGCAACTTCTCTCCACTCTCCAGGGAGGGAAACTGAGGCCTCAACAGGCCAAAGGCATGCTCAGGGCTGCACAGCTGGGCACTGGTGCTGGGACTACTCTAGGTAGCCTGACGCTGACGCTGGGGCCTGTGACCCAGCTGTGGGACAGGGATCAGAGGAAAGGCTCTGTCGGAAAAGACTGGCCTGAAGGAGTGACAGGAATCTGGCCAAAGGCTGCCTGTCCACCAGCAAGGGGGACTGGCACTGCTGAACCACTGCCCTTCCTCCTACCCTCCCTTAGCCCTTCCTATCCCTGGCTGCTTACTGGCCTGGGCAACACACTGGAGCCTACCATCTCACTTTCACCCATTCATTCACATCTGCACAGGGCCCCTCCCCAGTCACACATGCTCCTTCTTGACTTCCAGTCAGCTACCCCCCGTTTCTGGCTGTCCACTCTGTGCCTATCCCTGAGCTGGACACTGGGTACTGCAGTGACCATGCCAGACCTGGACCTTTGCTGGCAGAGCTCTTAGAGGGGCCCAACAGACTCACTGCCGAGATGAGGGAATCTAAGGAGACACTTGCAGTCAGGGAGGGCTTCCTGGAAGCAAGGATTCAAGTTGAGGTCTTGGCATCCCCTCCCCCTCACCTAGGTCACTGCCTGTCCTCTGAGCCTCTCTCCCTGGAGTGGCCAGCAAGTTCCAGGAAGTATCCCCTCTCACTGCAGTGCTGGTTCCAAGAACTTTAGCTCCTGGCAGCATTTGCTCAGGATTCTTTCCTAGAACATAGGCCTCACCCTGCCCGGGCTACTAGGGTCGCACTGGGCAGCTGGTCAAGGTAGTAGAGGAGGGGGTCTCCTGGGAGGTCCTCTTTAGGGACCGGACATTGGGAGGTGTGCCCAGGCTGTCAGCTGGGAGGGGGTGGCCACACCGGGGTGGGGGACAGGAGGTCAGTGTGTGTGAAGGCGCTTGGCTCCCAGTCAGCTATGAGGTCAGGCCAGAGTTCAGCTCAGCTTCCCTGCACACACAGGAGGCTCACTCCTGGGCTCAGAACTTCTGCCAGCTTGCTGCACTGCACTGCCCCCTCCAGTACCCCCCCCATTAGCCTGACACCCCAGGGTCCCATCCCATAGGCTACAGCACAGGCCTTACTGTGGCCTCAGAGGAGGACTTCATCACATAACCTTCAGTAGGACAGGCCAGGGGACAGGAGTGGCAGGTTCTGAGCAGGGAAGGAAGAATGGGACAGTCAGCCTTGGGGCCCTTGGGAGGATATGACACTTGTATTATTAATCCTGTAATAATTTCACATTGCCTGGTTAGGACAGAGGAAGTTGGGTCAGGTTGGTGGGCGTCAGAAGTGACAAGCTCTGATTCGTGAGCAAGGACAGGGCCCAATTTCCCTCAAGGTCACTGGGCCTCCCCCTCTGGGCCATGTCCTCCACCAGCACCACCTCGGAGCTGGCACCAGGCCTGCCCACCCGCCTGGGACCTGCCAGATCACATTGAGCAACCAGTTCCTGAGAAGCGTTGAAGGCTGTTTGGTTTAAAATTAACTCCCCCGCTTCCCCCGCCCCTGCCTCCTCAGAGTTCTTGGAAGAGGCGCTCTGCTCTTTCTTCCTGGGAAGAGGCCTCCAGCCACAGCTGCTGCATTTCTAGCGAAAACACCTCACCCAGGGTGGGGGTGGGTGCCCACACCACGCCTTCTTTGCCCTCTACGAGGCCCAGGGATCTCCTGGAGCCTAGCACGCCCCAGTTTACCCACTGAGACCTGAAGGAGAAAGGGGGTGATTGTCAAGGTGATGAGTGGGGGTGATACTGCCTACAGCCCCCAATCAGGCACCCACTGGCTCTGAGTGAAGAGGTCGAGGGCTGCAGAGACCAGCCTGAGCACCTCCGACAGCAAAGCCAGGACTTCGGTCTATTTTGAGACATATAGGGCTCAGGGAGATAAAGCGACCTGCCCAGGTCACACACCTTTGCTGCCTACGCTCAGCCTGCCTCCTGGATGCCAGGCTGACAACCCTGACCTGGCAAGGATGGCCAGGGCCAGCCCCTACAGGCACTCAGGAAGGGTTAAGCGTGCTCTCTGCTAGGAGGCCCCCCTTCTCTCTTACCCACGCTCCTCTGACTGCTCCGTAACCCACCTCCTCCTGGATAAGCCTGTGCTTTCCAGTGTCTCCTTGGGCTTTGTGTCTCTGGGGATTTGGAGAAAAGGTTTCCTGAGAACCTGCTCTCCTTACAGCTCCTCCTACCATGGCCATCCACCCAAAGGAGCTGAGAAAAACAAAGGAATGTTTGCCAAGTGCAAAGGTCAACACACACACACACTCACACACACACATAGATGTCAGCTCCTCCGAAATGGGGCTGGTGGGGGTGGGGAGCAGTGAAATGCTTCTTGGGAGGAGACTGAGGGCCAGATAGGCACTTTTAAGAACAAAGCTTTGGCCCAACCCAGATTTTGAGTGCAATCCCACCTCTGATAGAGGAGAAGCCGAGCTCTGGTGACAGGAAAGGCCCAGTGTGGCTCACTGGTGCCGGTAAGTGGAAAGTCGCTGGAACACAGGAGGCATTTGCTGGGTACCACTCTAGCTCCAGCCACTCCACTGGAGTGTGGGGTCTCACTAGTGGGGACTGTGTGGTAGAACAGTCGTAGAGGACTGCCTGGAGGAGTCGTGGCAGTCCCAAGTTCCCTCAGCCCTCAGAGGCTACCTCTTGTGCTGAACCAGGCGTGGGTCATGGAAGCAACTGTCTTTCCATTGAGCGTAAAGCTTTGACCACACCACAAGCCTCCTCCTGCTCTGAGCCTGCTGTGTCTCCTCCTACTCATAGATGAGCAACAGCTTGCACTCACTCTGTATTCCCCACAGCCAGAGCCACCACTTTCCACACTTACCAAACACCCTGTGGCATGGGCTGTACTACTATCTCTGTTAGACAGAGGAGGAAACTGAGGTTAAACTATTTGCCTGAAGTCCCCGAGCAATTTCAGAGGGGCTGAGCTTTGAACCCTGCCTCCATTCTTCCCATTTGGCTGATTTGCCTCTTCAAAGACATCTCCAGGGAACTTTTATGGGAAGTGTGCGTGTGTGTGTGTGTGTGTGTGAGAGAGACAGAGAGAGAGAGAGAGAGAGAGAGAGAGAGAGAGAGAGAGAGAGAGAGAGAGAGAGAGAGATTTCACAAGAAGCCAAAGAATGGCTGTTTTTGGAAAGTATGTGTTTTCCTCCCCAGGTTGGAGAGATCTGAAAAAACTCAGGCTCCAGGGAAACGCCCCGGGATGCAGTGGGATACCTAAAGCAGACATGAATAAAGGCTGGGGAAGTTAGGGCAGGCTTCTTAGAAAAGGAACATTTGAGTTGGGGTTTGAAGGATGAGTAAGAGTTTGCCCTGGTAGGACTGAGGAAGAAGGACATTCCAGGATAAATGACACAACATGATGGACTGTTTAGAGGAAGCAGGATGGAATGGCCTGGCAGTCTGAAAAGCCAGAGCTTGGAGCCTGGGGTAAAGCATGAGCGAGATATGGGAGAAGCCCGTGAACACCACTAAGTGGGGGAAGCAGGGCAAGGTTGGGTTTGTAAGTACCTTACTCTGGAGATGCTGGTAAGACTGATGAGGAGGCACCAGGATGGTCCAGTCAGGTGAGCGAGCAATAGAAAGGCTAAACCTGGGCCATGGGAGAAGCAGGGGGCAGCTCGGGAGGGACCAAGGGGAATAGACTTGGAGATCAACAGGCCAGGAGTGAATGTGGGGGTTGTGTCCAAGATGGGAGAAGGTGGAGGTGTGTCTAGGGGCAGTGAAGAGTCCAGGTCTGGACACTAGGAGTCTGGGTGGCTGTAAACCAGGCTGTTCACACTGCCAGCCAGCAGGCAGGAGACTCCAGTTCTAGGGGAGGGGGAAATGGCTTCTGGCCTGGCATTCAAACCCCATATGCTCACTTCCTCCCTGGTGACTATGGACAAGCTACTCGGCCTCTCGGGGTCTCAGACGTGCATCTTTGAAATGGAACAAACCCAGAGGCACCTGCCCAGCTCACCTCCTTCACCTGTAACTCACGGACCGCTGAGGGCTGGGCAAGTGACAGGCCTGAGGGAGACCCACCCCTAGGTCTGGGGCAAGGGCAGCAGATGGCCTAATCTCTACTGGAGCTAGGAAGGAAGGTGCTAGAAGGTTGAGCTGGACTCGTCTCCACTCCGGCCCACACTGAGATCAAACCAGAGGGTGTGTTCACCAGGACTAGAATCCAAGGTCATGGATGGCAAATGACACCTGAAGGTGGAGGGCTGGGCTTGCAGAGCTGATGGGGTTCCGAGCTGTTTGGAGGCCCAGGGAGTTCCAGCCCACGGGGACCTCAGGGGACATCAACACCTGCGCAGCCCACCTCGCCAATGGCCTTAAAACAAATGGACAAGTAGTTACAATGACAGCTGCAGCAACTGCTGGGTTGAACTTTCTCAGTCTCTCCTTAATATAACCTCAAAAATTCCCAATTCCCCTGGACCCCCAAGTCCCCTCTGAGAGAAGTGCTGTCACTCTCCCTGTTTCACAACCGGGAAATCATCTGAGTTCAGTGAGATTGAGGGAAAGTCCCCAGAACCAAGTGCATGCACAGTCCCCAGTCCAGACTTGAGGGGAGGTTGGAGTAAAACCAGGGTGTGGGGCTGTGCCAGGAGGATGAAACCTCCAGGGGCCTCCTCTGTCTCAAATCTTGGACATGGGAGCCCAAGCCTGCTGCCCGAGAGTGACTGACCCCTTGGGCAGCTGGCTGTGCCGCCGGTCTGAGCTGGAGATGGGGCCCCACACCTTGCAGTGAGGGATGGGGAGGACACATTCACCATGAGAAACAACTGAATTTCTGGCAAAGCTTGAACCTGCTTTATATTGAAACTGGTTTAACAGGTTGGTGGGAAAGGGCTGTCCAGGCCTGCATAAGCTCCACTTCTCCTGGGGGAAGAGGGCCTCTGGGAGGTCCCCGGAATCCTCCTGCCTTCCTTCAGGCCTATTTCAGGCCCCTTGCCCCTCCACTGCTCTGTGGGTGGCTGTGCAGGGTCAGATGGTTCCCCTCTGACAGTGGGGCCAGCCTGGCCGCGCCCCCAGCCCCATTCAGACCTGTGTTCACCCTTGGCCTAGCAAGATTTGCTCAGTTGGCAGCTGAAAGGCCAGACCCAGGTGCAGGGGCCCCGGTGACCCAGGGGGTGTCATGACACTCAGTGATCATGGACGGAGCGTCCCAGCAAGACCTCTCACTGACAAGAGAAACCTGGATGACCCAGTGGAATCTCTGTCCCCAAAGACATTCTGGAGGGGTGTTGTGAATCCAGGGAGGCCAATCTCCAAACCCACCTCCTCATGGCCTAGCAGAATCCTTCAGGGTCCAGCCTCAGCCCCTGCCCCATCCTCCAGAAAGCCCTCCTGAATCACCCCGCCCCTTTTGCATGCCCTCAGCACCTTGTGGGTGCCAGGGCTTTAGCTTGCTAGCCCCTGGGAGGCAAAGCACGGCAGTGGGTACACAAACAAGCTCTGGAGTCAGAGCTTGAACCCTGGCTTTGCCCCTCACAAGCTGTGTGACCCTGAAAAAGCCACCACCACTCTCTTAGCCTTACCTCTTCAGCCGCAAATGGGGACAACCTCTGCAGGTGTGCAAGTCTCCGGTGAGAGCTCAATGGAGCACGAACCCCGCCCAGGATCACCAAGGTGCAGCCCTGGCCTCCTCCTCCTCTCACCTCACCCCACCTGCCATATCCCAGAACTCTCAGTCTCCTCTGGCCTCCTGCCCCCAGGCCCTGTGGGGCCCTCCTCACCCAGCTCACAGGTCCACCCCTTAGAAACGAGCATCAGATCAGAGCATTTCCCTGCTAAACTCTGAAGAGGAGCTCCACCACCCCATGTGCCCCCTCTGCCCTGGGTAGCCATCCCAGACTCTTAGTTCCTATCAGACCAGGTTTGTTCCTGTCTCAGGGCCATTGGCTCTGGTGGTTCCTGCCACCTGGAATGTTCTTGCCGTAAGTTGTGGCCATGGCCAGCTCCTGCTCTTTGCTTGGGTGTCCAGGCTCAGTGCCACCTGTTCCAGAGCTTTCCCTGACCCTCTTCTCTGTAGCAATGACCCCACACTGAAAGCCACTCTCTGCTCCATCCTCTGTTTTGCTTTATTTACTCTTAAAACTTGCCCCAAGCCCGCATTTGTTCACTTGTTTGTTGTCTCTTGCCCACCAGCGCATGGGCCCCCCAAAGATGGGCATCGTGTTGATCTTCTTGCCTGCTGGGCCCTCAGGGCCTAGGGAGAGTCTGGCCCAGTCGGTACCTGAGGAGCATGTGAGCTGGGAAAGGACTTCATTGATAAAGGGTGATCACAGTTCTTATTTGTATGTTGTGCAGGGCTGCGCACCCACCGGAAGGCTCCTCTGTCTCCCTGGCCAGTGCCGGCACAGTGCGCCCCTCTTACCAGCCCAGGACCACCCAGGGCTGATCGCACTGACCAGAGGACTGCAGCATCCTGTCAGACTGGGTCTCTGTCTTGGGTCTGGGACTCAATGACACGCTGTCCTCTGTTTCTCTTCTTGGCAGACATCACTCATTTCCCTAACGCGGAAACATGAAAATAAGATTGAAGCAGAAAAATGCCGTGGGTTAGAAGAAGCTGGCAGCCCTCCCCAGGCAAGAGAGAGACCCTGGCTTGAGTTGAGGCAAGGATGAGGAGGATAGGACCGTGCTGGCCAGGCCATTGGCTCTAGAGACCATAGCAGGCAGGGACTCGGGGACAAAACCGACATCCAAGAGCGATTTGCCTGAAAGCTGCCACCCCAGCTGTCTGTCCTCGCCATTTCATGTAGCAGTCCAAGGGCAGGTGGGCATTTGGGACCCCTCAGGGCTAGCTCTACTCTGTGCCTCACTTCTTCCACCAGTCCCTTGCCCCTCTGGGCCTCAGTTTCCTTATCTGTGGAGTATAGGTAATATTTAGACCTCCTCCCAGGGTTGTGGTGAGCACTACAGGAGGTGCAAAACCCTTGTCCATTGCCAGCACCCCGTGGGCACCCTGAGACGTCTCCCCTTTGTGCACAGTGAAGTTTGTGGGCTTCCTCTGGCCAAAGAAGCTTCTGTCCAGACCCCAGCACTAGGAGGGGAACAGCCTGAGTTTGGCCCTTCCATGTTGTCTACCCGCCCACTGGGTGACTCACATCTGGGGGTGGAGTAGACAGAGGGGTCACCTCAGGCATTCTGGGAGTCACAAAGGGGCTAACATCCAGGCTGAAGCAATGAGGAGCTGCACACATCCCTGGCAGAGCTGTTGTGACCTGGAGGGGGCGTGCCGCCAGGCCCCAGAGCCAGCAACAAAGAAGGCACCGGGCTGGACAGCTGGGTCTGGGCACCACTCCCAGTAAAGCCGGTTCTCACCCACCTCCTACTCACTCTCACCCAATAGCAGCTCCCAAAGTCCTGGGCCTCCGTAGTTCTCGCGTTTTGTTCTTTCCTGTATCCTCCTTGTCATCAACGTGTCACTCCTCACAACTTCCTGCTCTCAATCTGCCAGCGTTGGCCTCTTCTAATCTGCAACTTCTAATTGTCTAAAGGCTAACAGGAAGGTTAGAACTATTTCTAAAGTAAGGGTTAGAAGGCTATGAACGAGGCTCAGAGGTGTTTTTCTGTGAGGTATTCAAGTAAAAGTGCAGGAAATTTCAGGACATATTCCAGGTGCAGAAGTGTTCCTAAGTCAGACCATCAGACAGGGGAGTTTTCATTTTAATTGCTCTTTCATCCACTTCTGGTTTGCGGGACCCTGAGTGAGAGGAGAGAGTCCCCCGACCCCACCAGCCCCCACCTCAGGCCAGACCCTGCCAGCTTACTGGCTACCACCCCCAACTCAACTGTTCTGCCCCCTGCACAGAATGACCTCTACCCGGGCCTCCGCGGGGTCGGGTATACGAGCTTCCTAGTCACACCCTGGTACCTTGGCACTCCCTGTACCGTCTCCCGGGGACGAATGACCCTGGCTTCTCTGACTGTTGGCCTCATCTCAGAAGATGCTGCCCCCAGGGGTGGTCCACAGCACCCACTCCCCTACAGTTCTCCACTTTTAATCTTTAATCGACTCCTACTGTTTATACATCTCTCAGGTCTGGTGCTCTCCTGCCACTACCTCCCCACCTGGCAGTGGCCTGGCAGTGTCCCTGCAGGCAGTCCAGTTGGCTTTCACCTCCTGCCTCCCATCTTCCAAGGGGAACAAAGGGGGATGAGAGGTTAAAAGCTGTTCCCTGTCCCCCCCACTCTTCAGTGGGTCCTCTGGCACGGCCTGGAAAGCCACATCAGGTCCCTGGGCCTCGGCTGCCCCAGATGTAAAGTGATAATAAAATGATAATGAGTCAAAGGGGACAAATTGTGTACAGAACTCAAAAGAGGACCCACTCAGGGCTCCACAAATGAAAGGTACAATTTTATTGTCATTATAAGAAAATCGGTGGAAGAAATAAAACTACCAAACTGATTTTTTTGGTTATAATAATTATTTTATAAAATCTTATCAGATATGTATTTCTTTCCCTGTCTCATGGCAGGAACCTCCGTGGGCAGGAAGCAGACCCAGCAGAGTGGAGCGGCAGCCCTTGAATTGGCATGCCCTTCCCGACCTGGCACATGTACTCATGCAGGATTGTGCCCTAGCGAGACCAGCTCTGTGCAGACAGGGCTCTGCCCTGCCACGGGATGAGTGCCAGGTTTTGCTGGGTGCCCACACTGTGGCTCCATTTTCTTGTCCATTCAATCACCCTTTCCAGACAGGGCTGGGGGCAGAAGAGGGTGGACACATTCACAGGTTGGGGGTGTCAGCTCCAGGATATCCACAACTGCCTTGGGTCCAGCAACCCGTCTCAGGATGGGGCTCTCCACAGGGAAGAACTAGAGAAGCTGGATCAGAGGTGGGGTCTCTGTAGCACGCAGGGCTCAGGGCAGAGAGGTGGGGTTGGCTCGCCCTGAGACCAACCAAGGAGAATAAATAAATAAATACTGTGTAACTGTGCAGTGCCCAGCCTGGCCTGCCTCCCCACCAAGGCACTGTCACTGTCAACCTCAAGTCCTCTGGCCGCCATCCTCCCTGAGAAGGGCGGCTGGAAGGAGGAGGCCCGCCCCACCCTGGGAACGGAGAAGCCAGGGCCGGCAAAGTCTGCATAGTTCAGGAGGCCATAGCAGGCGAGTGGTGGCCTGGGTCCAGCCCACAGGGTGAGATGAGGGCCTGCCTGTCTCCCTCTCTTCTGACACATGGCTCACCACAATGGAGCCACATAGTAGCTGCGGGTGCGACCTCCTAGTTGTGTGACACTTGCCCCTACCCTTCGTGCCCAGCTTTGGTCTTCCTGACTCTTCCTGGTCCAGGTAACATGGGCAGCAGGATGACTGGAGGAGAAACAGTGAGGGCCCAAGTCCAGCTGGGGCCATTGCCCCCTCCAGGGGATGGCTGGGTGAGGCAGGGAAGGAGGCCTGGCTGCGTCAGAGCTGGAAGGGGTACTGTCGGAGGTAGTCGGCCATGCGCCGGGGCAGTGGCAGGCAGTCCACGTCGGCCACCAGACGGTTGATGACCAGGCGGCAGAGGTGCTGTAGGCTGCGGGCACTGTTCCTGCGCACAAAGGGCTGCACCAGTCTTAGGTGCACAGCAGTGGCCACAGGGGCGGGCAGCGCTGGGTCTCTAGGCACCTCTTCCTTAGGGCTAGAGAGGGCTGGAGTGGGGACAGGGTCAGGGCTGTCGTTCCGGGCATCAGCAGCACAGGAGGCCACGTAGTGCTGCACGAGACTGACCACATCTGGGAAGGCCAGGATGCGCGGTCTGGACAGGCAGCTGGAGTCCAGGCGGAAGCTGGAGTCGGCATACTCAATGCGCACGTTGGTGGGACCTCGGGTGGTTTTGACTGACAGTGTGAACAGGTAGCTGGGGTGAGTGCTGTCCCGTACGAGGAACGTACCCTCTGGCATCTTCTGCAGGTGTTGCCGGGCCTCGCTGGCCGTAATGGAACCCCAGTACCAGCCTAAGCAAGTGGAGATGGGGGCAAGAGAGGGTCACAGTGGAAATTAGCTGGGGGGTACCAACCCAGGGCTCTGCCTCCCCCTTCTTGCTTCCCTGGGGAGGACTGTACCTCCCTAACCCCCTCATCAGACTCTCCTGGGCAGGGCCATGACTCTCAAATCAGATTTAACAGGCAGGACTAAGCTTCTCCCTTCAGACTTCGTAGGACAACGCCTGCCCCCTTCCTCAGACTCACCAGATTCCCTAAGGTAGGAGAAGGTCTTGGCTATGCACAGCAGATCCTCCTCTGGGTCCAGCACCTTGGGCTCACTCTCTGGCTGGGCCGGGGTCTCCTCTGTCACCTCCTCCAGGAAGGCCCCGGCAGGTAAAGGCTGCATAGCTGGCTCAGGCAGCTCCAGGGGCTGGGCCCACAGGGGCCGCTGCCCGATCTGCTCCACAGGCAGCAAAGGACAAGGTCTAGAAGGGAGTGGATTGGCAGTGAGTGGAGGCCCCGTGTTCTCCCCATTTCTAGAGATCCCCTACGTCCCAGACTGGCTACGTGACCTCTGGCCAGTCTTTCTTACTATGAGCCTCAGCTTCCCCTCTGCCCACCCATAGGCTCAATGAGTCCAGTACCCCAGCTCCCACTTGTCTTCACAAAAGTCCCCTTGGCAGCTTCCCTCACATGTGGGTTCTCTTTTGAAAGAGACTTCTCCACCCTCCTGCATTCATTAAACATTAAGTAATCTCTATTTTGCACCAACCAAAACCACAGATCATTCCCCATAGGCATTTCTAGCTCACAGTGGCCAGTTGGTGTCCCCCCCACACTGAAAGGATCCAGTACACAGAAACCTCATATTGGTGCCCTCCTGGCTGAGGTGGGCTGATTACATGGCATTGGTCCTGGCTGAGCCATGGCATGGGCCTGCGTGGGGTCCTCCAGAGAGGCCTGAGATTATGGTGGGAGGCCTGAGGCCATGTGCTACCTCCCCGTGGACAGGAGTATCTACTGGAGGGAACTAGGCCCACACGGGGCAGGGCTTAAACAGGTCAGCCTCCCATCCTGCTCTCTGCACCTCCCAGCTGAGGGTCTCAGGAGGACAGTGGCCTCTAAAGACACTGGCAAGTCCCACCTCCCATAAATATGAGCTCCTGCCACATTTATGGGCACAGGAGCTGGGCAGGGAACTCATCTCACATTCCAGATCTCACCCTGGCAGGCCAGCCCCACTAGGCTCTATGATCTTACGCAAACCTTGCTCTTCACTAGGGCTGTTTCCTCACTCCCAGTGAGGGGTCCTACCAGCCCAGATAATGAGGGCTTTGTCATATTCTCAGTTGGCTAGAGTTGGGTTGCTGAACTGACCTCAATGTGAGCAGTAGCTTCTCTCTAGGGGGTGCCCACCCAGCGTGATGGTCCCGGGCTTCCTGGAGTGAAGGGCATGGCCTTCGTTTCCAAGGAAGGGACAACTGGTCATCCCTCACTCCTCACAAAATACATCTGGTTCTGGTCCCCTGCTGGGCCTCAGGGCACCAAGATAAAGAAATCATTGGCCCAATCCTCAAGGAGAACTTATACCCAGTCATAAAAACAAAGGGTGTCATGGGAAAGTCAGGGTCTCCCAGCTTCTGAACCAAGTCTTCCAGGCCAAAGGAAGGCATAGGAGGGAAGGCACTCCAGGCAGAGATGACAGCCTGTGTACAGTGCCTGGTACTGCTCACGAGGCAGGAAGAGGTGGGCACAGGAGCTGGCAGCAGGAGCCGGAGCCGACAGTAAAGCTTAGGGGTGACCCATAGAAAACTTAACAAATCAGGGCCAATGACCACTCATGAACTGAAGGGGCCACAAGACCTTGGCACACCGCTGCCTGCCTACTACTCTTCCACACCCACTCTGGCTGCACTGTGGGGGCTCTGGGATCCCACTCAGCTAGCCAGAGGCCGAGTTCCAAGGAACTGGCTGGTGCTCTGCCTGCTGGGCCTCAGAGCTCAGCTCAGGCCTAGGAATCTTCCAGCATGGTAGGCAGCTAGCCAGTCAGGCTGGAGCCTGTGGGGGTGGCCATGTCTAGACGACTTAGTAGGGCACATGTGGGTGTGGACACCTCTAAGGCTGATATGGTGTCTGGGTGCATGAACGGCTGTGTTGGTTTCCACAAACTTCTCGTGAGTGACCGTATCTGGGGAAGGGTGTGTCGTCGCTGTATCGTCCACGGTGGGGGTGGTAGCTGGTGCAATCCAGGTGTGGGTGACCTGTACGTGTGTGTGCCTGCTGTGAAGTCTAGCCTGTGAGTCCTGCCTAGGGACACATGCCAGTGGGGGCAAACTCAGCCCTGAGGGGAGACCCCTCAGCAAAACTGGCAGCCCCAACCTACAGCTGGGAACCCCTGTCCCTATCCTAGGAGGGCACCAGCTAGTCTGTGGCTGTGTGTGTGTAGGTCTTAAAATCGTGCTCACTGACACACAATACTGGCCCTGAGGTTCAGCTAGAGCAAAGTGAAAGAGAGTGTAGAACCCAAGAATTGGAGGTGTCTGAAGATGAAGGCAGTGGAGGGGTGGTGAGGTGTTCAGGAGTCCCAGAATTCGGAGAGGAGGAAGGCAGATGCTGGAGACGATTGGGAGAAGTATAGGAGTCGTCTTCCTGGTACCTCCAAGTCTCCAGTCTGGAAACAGGACGGCTCAGAGCAAGGGCAAGGGGCACTTCAGCCTTGCCCTACCTTCCTCACTTGGTACCACCCAGTTCTGATAACAGCAGTCCTTGGGCCACCCAGCTCTCCCCGGGGCTTTCTGAGCTCCTGTTAGGTCAGTCTGGAAAGTGTTAGATCCCTTGGTTGAAGGGGAGGCTGAGCTCTGGGTAGAAGGAATGTGCCAAGAATGCTTAGCTGAGGCCAAGCCTCTGCTTTATCAGCACCCCTCCGCCCCCACACCCCGCAAGTCTGGGAAACTTGGAGAAGAGAGGCAGGATCCCAGACTGGATGAGGCAATTGTTGGGGTGCCCCAGGCAGGACCGGACTCTGTAAAGGGCTGCTGGTCCACAGTTGCCAGCCTGAGAGGAGGCAAGGATCTCGGGCTGGTTTTCAAGGAGAGCCTAATTGCTAGCCCAGGGTGGGAGAGGGGATGATGGAAGAGAAGCAGGGGCTGGCTCAAGGTCACCAGTAGACCCAGCACCGGCTGACCAGAGTAGAGCGCTCTTTCCCAGACCGGGGTCTGGGCAGGTGAGCCACGTTTTGGAGGACGCGCTGCCTTTGGCGTCTCCCTGCTCCAGCCAGGACCCAGGCTTAGCTCACCTTCTGTTCCTCCCGTGACCAGCCGACCCCCAGTTTTCCTACCCACAGTGAGCGCAGAGGTGGTGACGGTGTTGCCACCATTCCCTGTTGTCACTCCCGATGTCCCTCCGCACTCGGTCATCTCCAACCCGTCAAACCCTCTGGACACCCGGTGGCTAGCACGAGGCCCGTGTTCCGGGCGTGGAGGCTGGGCTGGGGCGGACAGCCGCGCTTACCCCTGAACGCAGAGGACCATGTCCCGGCAGCAGCAGCGGCAGCTCGGGAGCTGGGGCTCGGCCGGACGGCGGCGGCTGAAGGGAGCCAGTGCAGGACAGGCAACCGGGTCGCACAGACGGCGGTCAGGAACTGAGAGGCGGCGGCGCCGGCCGGCCGGGAGGGCGCGTGGGGCGGGACCGAAGGGCGAGGCGGGGCGAGCCGCCTAATCTTTTGTCCTTTGTGTCCCAGCCCTTCCCGGAAGCGACGACTTCCTAGAACCGCCGGCTGTGCAACCAGACCGCGGAGAGACGCGGGCGGGGGCGTCCGCTCCGGCTCCTGGGACCGTGGGCCTCGAAAGGAAACACCTTTGACAGATTTCCAAGAACTTTCCAGGAAAATGGGGCGGGGTCCCGCACGCTGACCAATCGCAGCGCATGAGGCGGAGTCGAGTGGCCTGGATGGGCCAATTGCAGGGCAGGGACCCGAGGCTGACGTGATCGAGCGTGGTTGAGCGTGACCTAAAGAAGAGTTAGGGAAAGACCCGGTTTGGAGAAGGCCAGGGAGGGGCCGCGGCCCCACCCCCGCGAGTCCGTCCTTTCTTTGGGTCCTCCACTTGGTGGGGACAGGCCCGCTCATCTCTCTGTAGCACCTATGGCAGCGCGGGGGCGGGGTCACGGGCCTCCAGCGCGGTCTGTCTTGTATGCAAGCATCCCCTATGGACCGCACTTGGATCCCTGGACTGTGTGGGGTGGTGGGAAGATGAGTGGCGTGAAGTGGGGTTTGGAGAGGGATATGGGAGGAGGTGGGGGTGCACAGGGAGGCCCCAGATTCGAACAGGTACACGGAGTCAAGCCTGTGGCCACCACACCCGAAAGGATCCAGGCGAGAAAGTTTCCTCTGAAAGAGTTGGGAGAAAAGGCACACATCCTAACACTGTGCACCAGGCGGGGCCGTCCAGTCTCGGCTCACGCTGGCCTCTGCCTGCGCGCCAATCAGGGAAGAAGTGACCATCGATTTGGGGAGGCCGGCAGGGACTGTCAGCTCCCAGATAACCCCACAGGACATTTCACTTGTGTCTCGGGATTGGTGGGACCTGGAGCTTCAGACATCCAGAGTTAAACTGAGGTAGAGTGATAAAGGTAGAGGGACAGGGCAGTGACATCTGCTTCCATACACATGGAGCACTTGAAACGTTTGATTCTCAACAACTGGTATTGCCCCCATTGTGCAGACCAGAAGACTGAGGCCCAGGGAACAAAAATGCCTTGCTAGGAAATAGCAGAACTCGAGTTTGATTCCAACTCTGAATCATAAGATTACACTTCTACCTGAGACCCTCTCCACCTTTTCCCAGTTCACTGGACTCACCAAGGAGCATATTGAAAGAACACAGGGGCTGTGCACACCTCCTCCAAGCCCTTGGGCCAGAAGAAGGGGAAGAGAATTGGAGAAGTGGCAGGGTCCACTCCTCCCCCAGTGCCCAGTGTGTACCCTTAGATTCCTCGGAAAGAAGGTGAGCGCAGATCCCCTGGCAGGGGTGACAGACTCCTGGCTGTGTTTAGATGCCTGAATGATAGTATCCAGGCTTTCCCAAGGACAGACAGGGCTGAGTTTACTCTGCCTGGGAGGGAGCAGGAAACAGAGGGAATCCAAAAGCAAAACCCTGTGAAACAGGAAAAAATAATTGGTTAAGATGAGAAATGACTTCAGGGGACCCACTTCTCTGTAAATTTCCTGAAAGGAAGTTGAGTTTCTGTGTAACCCTGCAAACTCCTCATGATTAGGTCAGAAGCTGGTTTCTTCGGAGGGGGCAACTATGGAGACCTCATTACCCATTTGTTGGCTGGAGCAGCTGGAGAGCCCAGCATGGGCCCCTGGGTAAGATGCTGTCTCTCCAATAGGAACTGTCTACTGTCCCATTACTATAAAGACAAAAGGGCTTCACAGCTGCCAAGCAGCAGAGTTAAGATTTGCTAGGACTTGAGGGTCTCTCTGGGGCCAAATCCCAAGCTCTTTATCCCAAGACTACCCCTTCCCCTCTAACTGTAACTGTAACTCTAACCTTACTGAACGCTTACTATGTGCCAGGAGCTCTCAGCGATTTCCGGCCCCATTTCATTGTCTAATTACTACATATTACCCCCTCTTTACTGATGAGGAAACTGAGGCGCAGAGAAGTTACAATGTACCTGAGATCCCACAACTGGCAGGTGGTGTGTTGGGGCCTGATGCCCAGGGCTCTAAAGTCTCTCCGACTTTCTCTCTAGGTGCCTGTGACATGCCAACTCCTAGGCATCCCTCAGGATCCAGCTGCAAGTTTCTCAGTGAAGCTTTCCTGTCAGAACACCATGGGTGTCCCCTTGAAACCATCTCCTACAGAAGTCAGTGATTGTGTAGTTCTGTCTGTAAACTAAAGGGCCCCACGGATTTTTGCCCTTCAACCACCCTTTGTGAGTTCGACAGTGCTATGCACCTCAGCTAGCGCTGAGAACAGTGGTATGCCCCTGTTTTGCCCAAGGTGCCCATCTACCCCAGGTGTTGTGGGGCCCTCTGGCCATCTCATGATCACCTCTCTTGCCCTCACTTGTCCCTGAGCACCCACTGACGGCTGGTCCCACACTGCCACCCAGTGGCAATTCCTCTCCTGGTTTTATTTGCTAAATGCACAGATTCTCCCAGGGTAACCCCTCCCCTGCACTGCAGGGATGGGCCTTGCTGCAGGATCTGCACCTCCCCACCCAGAACAGTCACAAAATGGGTCACAACGATATACAGCAGTGCCTTCCTCAAAGTCTAGTTCATTTGGTCTCTATATTCTCACCATGTGCAGCCGTTCCTCTCTCATAAGGACAGTCCACACATGTATGTACATGTGTACATGTGTGTGTGTGGGGGGGGTATTCAGCTTCCCCAGGGACTTGCCAGACCTCCTGATCACTGTAATCTATTCCAAAGGCTTCAGGCCCAACCCCTTGGACTTACGGCTATCACGAGGGCTGTGTGGCAGAGACTGCCACCACGTACCCACCCCTGCCCCAGCCCGGCCCTCCCAAATACTGAATCCTCCCACCAATGTGCACTTGGACATGGCAGATGGCTGCTGGAACATGAGTAGTGAGGGGAAACCGGGCATTCTGACTCTCCTGGATTAAGCGAACAGTTGCGAAACATCTGCCTATGCTGAAACCATGTGGGGAATGTGTGTGCTTGGGTAAGCACTGGCATTGGTTATAGAGACTGCAAGGGGAAAGGCATTGCCATCGATGACTTTTTACATTTCTGTATAGTTCAAATTTATCATAAGAAGAAATTTTACTTATGCGATTAAAATTTTTAATAAAAGACACCAGTTTAAAACATACAATTATAAAATTTTTAGAACAATTGTAACCTAACTCCATTTTTAGAAAGTAAGTTATCTGAGAGAATGCACTGAGACGCCCTTGGCTGGGACCAGGAGCCTAGCCCTCTGCTTATAGGTGGGACTCTGCTTGCTCAGCCACGGGTTCGCGTGGCCCAAACCAATTGCCTCCAGAGGGAGGACCTTCTCCAGCTTCCAAGCATCGGAAGCTTCTGGATCTCAGGGCTCTCTCCAAAGCTCTGAGATGTTGAATGAGATTTTCAGTTGGGACTTAGGGACAGAGGTCCTGGGTCCAGCTAGGCAAAATGTGTGTGTGTGTGTTGTGTGCTTGTGCCTGTTGGTGTCTCTCTGTGTGCATGTGTACACATGGGTAAATGTGTGTGCATATGTGAACTCTGTGAGAATGTTTGTACACGTGGATGTGGGACGGGTGCAGGGAGGCACACAGAAGGAGGGCATAGTCGGAGGGTGAGAGCTGGGCCCTGGATGTTCTGGAGTTGGGATGGGGGCTCTGCTATGACAGTTACTAACTCAGGCAGGTCATTTGACCTCTTTGGGTTTCTCTGTCATGTAGGCTGCATGGGATGGCTACACCCTTCCCTTTTCCAGTCCCAGGGAGGTCCTGGGGTGGCCAGGTAGAGCACAGGTCAGCATCTGACAGAGTGAAGGGTTCAGTAGATCAGCTGAGGCTATCAGGGCCTCGTATTTCACTGAGCCCTGCTAGTTTGATGGTCGCCTTAAGGAAACAGGGTAGAGCCCTGCACACCCTCATCCAATGCCTACACACAGAGGGTACCCGCTCTCCAGGAGCTGCTGCTCTGAAGAGCCTGGACTTGCAGCCCAAGCGTCTATGTGCGTACGTATATTGAGACATGGGGATCATTTGTCCCTAATCCCGAAGCCAGGAGAACAGCTCAGCCACCTATGGGTGGGATGGAGGCCCCGGTGCTTGCAGTCCTGCAAGTGGCCTGTAGACGGCAGCAGAGGCCCGCGCAGCGATCCTGCCCCGCGTCGCACCTTCCTAGTCCCAGTGCGCCACGAAGTTCAGGACCCTCAGCCTCCGGGTTGGGGGTGGGGTGAATGGGGATGTGCAGGAGTGGTGCAGATTTGTCCAACGAGACAGCAACACCCCTGCGACACTAGACAAACTGTCTCCTTTCAGGGGACCTGCTTTTCCTCATTTGTGAAATATTAATAAGTTGTTTAACAGCTTGTGATGGGAAAACTGGTTCAAAATAAATAAGGTAGTCTAAGAATCAGCTCAGAATAGACCTAAATGTGGAAGGGAAAAACCACAAAGCCAATAGAGAATATCTGTCACTGGGACGGGAGGAGACGATTTTAAACACAACCAAACTATAAAGTGAAAATTGATGGACCTGACCAAATGGGAATTTAGGATTTTTGGTCTAAGGATACTGTATCCCAAGGGAAAAAATAAGCCAAGGAGGTGAGCAGGAGATGCACAGAGCGCAGAAACGCCAATGCTGGAGAGACGCTCTGAACCACCAGGGACTAGAGAGATGCAAATCACAACGAAATGACATTTCATTAGGAATGTTGGCAAAAATTAAGACTTCAGGTACGCTGGCGGTTGGTCACCGATAAGAAAGTCGCAAGCTTTACAATCCTTACTGGAGGGCCGCCTGCAGAGAAAACACCCGATTCAAGCGGCTACCTGAGGCTCTTAGAGAAACAAGACTTCCTGAGCTGTCACTTTGTAGGTCGCTAGTGAAATCCGGGCCCCGCTGTGTTCGCACGACGGTCGCCCTGCACCGCCGCGGGAGCCTTAGAGGTTGAGGGCCCCCTGTGGAAGCCACGCCCCTATTTACGTCTGTCCCGGCTCTGGGGCGGGGTCTGCGTAGGGCTCCCGCCCCGCCCGGTCCTGCCGGGGCGCGCCTGGCCCTTTAAGCCTGACCCAGCCCGGCCCCAAGTCGTGGACGCGCGGGGGAGGTGGTGCGGTCACGTGGGCCGCCGACGGCGCGATCGGGGCTCTGGGCGCTGGTGTCCTCCGGCCCTCGCTGCCGCCGCCCCTTCCCCTCGCCCGCGCCGCCGCCAGGTGTGTTGCCGTCAGGTACGCCCTCGCCAGGTACGTCCTCATTGGGCCCCCTCAGCCGCCTGCTCCCGGGACCTCGCTGCCACTCTGGCCAGGCCCCTTCCCCTCATGATTGGTGCCCGGGCGGCACTCGCTCGTGCCTCGCTGCCCGACCGCTGCTCCCTGCCTCGCGTCTGTACTCTCGGGCAGTTCGCCCCGCGTTCCCAGCGCTGTCCGCAGCCTGCAGCCCAGTCTGGGTCCGGCGCCCCAAGGAGCCTGGGCGGAACTCACTCTTCCCCTCTCCCCCAGGTGGCACTGGACGCGCCAGGCTGGGGCCGCATCTGAGCGCCCCACGGGGGCTATGGATGGCGAGACAGCAGAGGAACAGGGGGGCCCCGTGTCCCTGCCAAGTGCACCTTGCGGACCCGGCTCAGCTGGTGCTCCGGCCCAAGGGGGGCGGCAGGAGCCCAAGAAGTACGCAGTGACTGATGACTACCAGTTGTCCAAGCAGGTGCTGGGCCTGGGTGTGAACGGCAAAGTGCTGGAGTGCTTCCACCGGCGCACCGGGCAGAAGTGTGCCATGAAGGTCAGTGACCCCTCACTGCCGCCTGGGTGACTTGGTGGGCCCGACAGCAGACTCCTGTGGCCGCACAGGATAGGCAGGGCCCCTGCTAAGCTTGTTATGCTCAGCGTCATGCTTCATACTCATACTCCTCTGTAAAGTCAGGCTTCTAGACGGGGAAGTCTGCTTTATAGATGGGGAAACTGAGGCTTAGCCTAGCTAAACTCAGGGACTTCCAGGGAGCAAAGGGTGGAGTCTGTATGGGTAGAGCCGGCTGTACCCGGAAGTATGGAAGGCGTGGCTCCTGACTGGGGATCTCGCTGGGCCTATGTGTTCCCACCTAAGGGGGGGCCCTTCTTCCATGAGAAGCTCTTCTGACTCAAATGGGTATGAATTTCCCTGTGCCTGAGGCCAAGTCACCACCAAAGCTTGGGGTGGGGCTACTTTCTCCTGTGGCCTCTGCCTGCCTGGGCAAGAGTGGTGGGAGCCTTCCAAGACTCACTGGTGGGCAAGGCTGATGCCCATCGCATCCGTGGGCAGCAGGCTGCTGATGGGCTCCAGCTGAGTCACCGGCCCCATGTTGAAAGGGACAAGCACTGCTTCATGCCTGACCCACCCTGGTTCCTGGGCAGAGCGTGGGCCAGTCATGTAGCCATGTCACCCCATAGGCTCCCTGGAAGCCTGGCTAACACCTCACTGATACAGGTGGAATCCATAGAGTTCTGTGGGTGGCTGATTTAGCCATGTAGTTCTGGCTTAAGGCACTTAGTTCTGGGCCCAGGACTCTGCCCCATGCCCAGAATCCCTTAAATCTGGGAACTCCACTAAACTGCAGCTTGTGCCAGTGGCAACCTGAACAGGTAGAGTGTGGCAATGAAGGTGGCCCCTTGTTTTACAGACATTGCAATTATGAGCCTGAGCTCAGAGTCCTGCAGAAATGGCTCTCAACTCTGGCCTGCCTTTGCCAGCTCTGTGACTCTGGACTAGATTCTGGACTCTTGAAACCAAATTTCTGCCTCTATTCAGGGGAGATGCAGCAATTGATGCGAGCTTAATGAGATGATGTGTGTAGAATAATTGGTGTGGAGCCTGTCGCAGAGGCGACAGGACTTACTTAGGGTACAGGGGCTGCAAGTGTCTGACAGGGACCCGGGCTCCGCTCCCTGTGTCTTCCCAGGGCCACTAGGGCTGATAGAGGGGTCATTTCCTTAGGGTGGTCTTGGAGGGGATAGTGAGGATGAGTGCGGAGGAAGCTCAGGGCTGGGCTAGTGAGGCCAGTCTCAGGCACGGCTTCTTGCCTACTAACCAATCAGTAAAGTGGAGTTGGGGGCCTTTTCAGAACCCCAGGCAAAGAATTCTTTCAGGGAAAAGATGGCTCTTCTGAGGGGTGATAGGGTCAGGGGGTGAGAAGTGCACATTTTCACCCTCTCCCTCAGTACCGTCTTAGCCCTTTCACCTGTGCTAGTGTCAGGGGGCAGACTGCGTGGGCAAGGGGCCGCCTGAGGCCAGAAAACCTCTTCTTAATGCCAAAGTGTTGGCTCTGTGAGTGAGTGCTGAGCTCTGACCAGCCCCATTGCTGTTCCAGGTGCCGTGAGCAAGGCAGGTGTGCAGTAGGTGGCTTCAGTTTGAGGGCCAGGTAGCACTAGCTTTAAGCAGGCTGGGCCTAGGTCCTTCCCCATAGGTGCTGTGTGAGACAAGTGACTTGGGGGGACTTCTGACTGCAGCACCTCAATGCTTCTCCTTGAATGTGGGGCCTCAATGCTTTTTCTGTTCTGGACTGGGAACTGGGGTGGGCCTAGAACAGATTCCCCTACTTTTAGACTTTAGACTTTATGGGTACGCATGGCTAGGGCTATTGCCCTGGGACCTTCAGGACCTGGCCCTAAGTTGGCTCTCAAGGGGAACGTGGATTAGATTTGGACCTTCCTGTTCTTGCCCCCTAACACCCCCACTGCGTGACCAACCCTGGAAGTCCTTCCCCAGCTCGCAGGTCCTTACATTTTTCTGTGGCTCAGCCTCCTGTACTGTGAGTGGTGGTTCTAGCCTTGAGGGGGGAGGTGGCATTTTTCTGCTTACAGCCTCTACCCCTTTCCCAGGAAGGCCAGGATGTGGGGACCTCAAAACATGGATAGGCCTGGGCTCAGGGAACTCAGCCACTCCACGATTGGGTCTCAGCCCTCTCTCTGCCTCGCCCTTTCCCCAGCTTTCCAGGTCAGCTCAGGTGGTGGCCCTGGGCTGTGTCTTTCTGCCTCCCTGGACCTACATCCCAGTTTCCCAGGCTGGCCTGCCCTCATCTTGTACCCTGGACTTGTCCAGGCCATCTCTGCCCTTCTTGGTGGTCCAGGCCTAGTGCCCTGGCCTCTCTCCATGCCTATCCTCTTGGCCTTGTTGCCCAAGATGGCAGATAGTGCTTAGCATGAAGCCTGGAATGCAGTAGGCATTCATGAAACAGGAAGAGCTGTGGTCGCTGTCCCTGTAGCTGTTGCTATTCTGTGGAGGCCCTAGAGAAGCAGGCTCCTCCTTCCCAGGGACCTGGGCCTCTTCCCCTTTCCCTTAGCCCCTAACCGCTGGCTTGGTCCATCTTGGCCTTTTTCACAATCAGCAGCTCCCTCCCAAGGCCAGCTTCTTCAGCTAGTGCAGTCATGCCATTCCCCATTCCACCCTGAACACTTGGCAAGAACTGGAGCACTGCCTGCCGAGTATGGGGGCCGGGGACTGCCTCTTCCTGGCCTCTTCCTTGTGCCCCTACCAGGCCTAACTGGTTAATTGGCACCCCTCAGCTTTACTTCTAACTGGGCACAGCCCTGCAGATCGGCCCCTCATCAGTCACCTCACCACATCTGAGACCCAGCCCCTCAATCCTAATCACGTATATGAAAATTGGGACCTTGAGTTAGTGATCAGAAGTCATGTGGCTTGATTGGGATGGGAGATTATAGCAGAGGCCAGAATCCTTTCTTCTCCTAACTTCCTGCCCAGCGCACATGTGGTTCTCAGTCTTGTGGCAGGCAGAAGTGACCCTGGTACTTAGATAAATAAAAGCAACAAAAGGCCTTGAGGAGACAGAGGGGTTCAGTATGTGGGAGGAGAGGTAGTCTTCTTTCTTGTCTTTGGGCTCTGGGGCTGGGGGCCCTCCCCTCTGACCACTGGAGCATACTGGAGGCCCTCAGGGTTCCCAGTGCCCTCCCCTTCCTTTCTTTGTCAAAGAGAGCAGAGTGGTGGGTGCCGGACACCATGCCCAGGAGATCTCTGCATTGCTCCATGGGTGGGGTTGGCCTGTTGGAGCTGGTGCTGCGGAGCTGGATTTGAGGCTGGGTGGGGCTGCCTGGCAGCCTTTCTCGTTTGGCAGTTGCCACCCCCTCACCTACCATCTCCAGACTGGTCAGATCAGCCTCTGTGGGGCCACTTGCTACTGAGGCTACGTATCAGGAAGCATGTGGAGGGGTTGGGGGCCCTGTACAAGAATCCCCAGTAGTGTTTTCACTGTACCCCAGCTTCTCCCCAGGTTGTCTCTCTACCGGAAGGAGAGAACCTGAGGCCCTCAGGTACTTCCACCTGGATGGAGCCTCCTGAACTGCTGGGAGGAGGCAATTTGCTTTTTAAACAAGGATCCTAGGGAGGGCGTCAAACCCTAAGAAATGCAAACAGTGGAATTTCCCAGGGGAGATGGATTGTTTCGAGGTGCTTCACACCTTGCCTTGGTGGCCTTGCTCTCAGCTTTGGAAGCTGCTCTCTCAGCTTACAGTCAGGGGCCCCTCCCCTGGGCACAGCTGGTGAGTGGCAGGGCTGGGATTTGAGTCTACACAGTTTGGGGTCAGAATCTTAGCATCTAAGTCATTTCATCATGCCTCATGCAAGCTCATGGGGACATGGGAAGGTCTCTGAGACTTGGCCCCTGGAAGGATGCTGGCACTGTCCTCCATGGCTCCCTGGCAGCCCGAGGTGGACCCCAAGTGCTGCTCTGGTGTTTGCCTACATCTCCTCCATATACAGGACTCTATGCCTGTGAATGGACAGATGGTAATCCCACAGGCCAGCCCACAAGGACCATGATGGCTGCGGGGCCCCCTCAGAAAGATTGTGTCGTTCCTCCCAAGCCTTGTGAGTCCAGAGTGCCCAGGCAGGAAGTCAGGTTGGTGAGTGGGTGAGAGGAAACTGTGTCAGGGCCAGGCCAGCCGGGGAGGCCTCCTGGAAGAGCTTGCTTGTTTTAATTCAGGTCTCTTGTCTGAGAAGGATGTGGGTGACAGAGGAGGCCAGAGTGTATGACAACATGCCCAGCGTGCACTGCTCAGTGCCTGCTGTGGGGTACCACTTCCCCACTCACAGTCCTATGCCCTGGCAGGATGTGGCTGGTCTCAGCGGGGCTGGCGTCCAGACCCTCACAAACCCTGGGTTGCCGTGGAGGGACGGAAGGGCTCTGTAGAAGAAGCGGCATTTGTGGCGGGCCTTGAAGGATGAGGACAAAAGGTTGGCTGTGACACTCCCTCGGCATTTGCCCACACCTCAGATTCATACCTCACCCCACGGGAGGCCTCTGTCTTTGGTGGAAGCTGTTTTCCTACTTGGATCCCTCATCTTCCTGGCAAGACCTCCAGGGAGAGGGACGTTCCCAGCACACCTGTCCATAAGTGTGCACCAAGCCATTCCTGCATGGCTGGGTCTGCTGCGCTTAGGACGGTATGACCATGGCTCCCATGGGCTCCTACATTTTCCCAGGACGTTCGTTCTGCGGGCCCCTCTCCCATCTGTTTGAGATCTTGTGTGGCCCCACATGAGAGGCTGCCTGGGGTGGAGAGAGGAGCTGGGCTCTGGGCTCGAAATTCTTCCTGCCACTTTCTCCCCATGTTACCTTGGACAAAAGGCAGTTTTGGAATCTTCTGCAAACCAGCGTCTTTGTGGTGCAGTGAACTCTGGGTTTGAGCACGTGGTGGGAAGCAGTCTTGGTGGCCGGAATTACCCCCATGTTCTTGCTATGAGATAGCACCCAGCAGACACCTTCTGGCAGAGCTCTCATCTGGGGTTGTCTGGTACATTATTGGCCTTTATGAGGACTCATGTATGCTCACCCTGCACCTGGGGAAGCCAGCCCCTTGGGGTGGGAATGAATGGTGTGAAAGGAACTCTGGGTTCTGGGCTCCTCCCCAGCCTCCCACCTTTTTGGAACTAAGTGGATTAGGGCCTGTGTAATTGTCATGAAAATCCTGGGGTGGGAGCTATGGGGGGTTTGCTCAGAGCAGGGGCATGAGGCAGCTGTTTGGCAGGACACGGAGCCTCAGAGGCCCTTCAGCGCTGGACAGGCCTGAGATGATGAGAGTATTGGTTGTGGGTTTGGTATTAAGGTTTCCTTTTCCTTTAGGGCTTGTTCCTGCTGCTTTTTCTTTGTGGTGCTTTCTCCGTATCATTCTGTCTTCTCTGTTTCCGTGTCCTGCTTGTTTCTTCTTTCTCAGCTCTGTTTCTCCTGCTGTCATTCAGTCCCTCCCCTCTTGGGCCTCGCCACTCTGTCTGTCTCATGGTTTCGGACTTGGCTGGGCCTCTTGCTGCAGCCTGCAGGCCGAGGGCAGGCAGAGGACAGATGGGGGCTGGTCAGGTCCTGATACTTGCCGTAGTCACCCAAAGTGTGGGGGTGGCGAGGACAGGAAGGAGGAGCTCCTGGCTGTGCCCACGCCACTCACAATGTCCCCTCCCGCTGCTGGCCTTCACCAGATGCTGGTGACTTTGGCAGCCGGAACAGTGGAGTCAGGAGCTTATGGGCCAAGCTTGTAATCAGAGGCGTCCCCTGTGGAGTGTGGGAAGTCAGCTTTGCTATGGCCTCTGCTGCCGGGTCTCCTTTTATGGCTCAATGGTCTGAGACTTTTGCTTGGGACAGTGGGGTGAGAGCAGGAGCATTATGGCTCCCAAGAATTTCCTAGCTGAAGTTGGGGAGAGAGAGGGCTGGGGTCTGACCCGAGCCGGAGCCTCAGAGCCAGCTGGAGAAACCTGTGGAGGGGCTGGGAGGGCTTGGGACGTGAAGTGCAACCTGCCTCTGCCTTACAGGGCACAGCTGAGTGAGCGTTGCCTCTGTACTAGCTGGCGTGAGCACCTCAGAGCAGCCGACTCCCGCCTGCACCCGACTTCTCACCTCAGTGAAGCTCAGAGGCTGTTTTCAGGCATGTGAAGGGTCAGGGCCTTGACCTGCCACACACATCGCCCTATTCCTAAGGATGCAGCCTCCATGAGGGGCTCATAGTTTGTTCTGTAGGTTGGAGAAGAGAGCACCCCCACACCCCTTGAGTGCTTCCTACATGCTAAACACAAGCACAGCAGAGGCTAAGAATGGGTTGTCACCCCCATGTCACGGATGCAGAGAGTGAGGTTCAGAACGGCAAAGTAACTCACTCAGGGGGTCACAGAGCAGGGACATGCCCCGGCTGGGCTGGAACCCCGGCCTGCTTGGCAGCCAAGTCATGGCTGTCAGCCGTCCGTCCCTGTGTGCCAGGCTCAGCTGGGGTCAGGAGCTGGGCTTCCCCAGGCCGCAGTCTGTCCATCTGTAAGAGGAGGGGCTGGGCACTCTGCTTGACAAGGGTCCCCCTTCTGGCTGTGAAGACCCTGGCAGTGATGTGAGCAGTACAGGCCGGGGGTACGGCCCACCTTGACTCCTGCTGGGGCTGCTCTTGTAAGTAGATGGGCAGCATGGAGACCGGTGAGAGGGTGTCCCCAGATGCCTCTCCTAGGCCTGCTAGCAAATGGGGTTGCCAGGGGAATGGTCAGCTGTGGTGACACCATCAGCAGGGTCTGTGCTCTGCTACGGACAGGAGCTCTGTGGTATGACTCAGGTTTGAAGACCCCTCTTCACTGTAGTCCATGGCTCTGTTAAATCCTTGTGCCAGAGTGCGTTTTCACCCTACGAAGGCCTGAGAGAGGGGGCATGAGTCCTTGCAGCCCATTCCCAAGGCAAGAGTGTCTCTCAGAGCTGCCTGGGCGCCACGCTGGTCTCCCAGAGGGCAGGGCCTTCCTCTCTCTCCTGCTCCCCCTTCCTCATGGCTATGGCTCCATAGCACGATCAGAGACCAGGAAAGTTTCCCAGGAGCTGGCTGGGTGTTGGACCCCTGAGAGCTTTCTAGATGAACAGGAGCAGAAGAGAGAGTGGGCAGGGGCCGAGGGAGGCTGGGAGCCAGTGCCCGTGCCTCCCCTGGGAGGAGCCTGAGTAGGGCTATAGCTGCCTGTGCTCAGCCAGGCCTGTGTGTGGAGCTGCAGGGCCGCGGATGAAGCCAAGGGCAGTGGGAAAGATGCCTGCAGATCTGCTGTTGGCTTTGGGAAGAGCAGGTCTGGGGCATGGAGTCAGAGGGTAGTCCTGCCTCTGGGGGTGGTCCCGTCCATGGGGGCGTGGTCCCTTCCATGGGGGCGTGGTCCCGTCCATGGGGGCGTGGTCCCATCCATGGAGGGGGGTGGTCAGTCCTTGGGGGGGTGGTCCCGTCCATCTTCCCCATGCACTACTTCTTATTCCTCTGTTGTTTTAGTGATATTGCCTCCAGATGAGAGAGACCAGCTATCATTCGTTTGACAGCTAGAGGGTGTTGGGGCCGCTCTCTCCAGAGCTGGCCAGAGGCATGGACTGCTGGGTACCTCAGCAGGGTTCCCCTCGGCATGGCGTCACCTGCCTGCGTTGCACCCTGCTTAGGGAAGATGGGCACTGCCCTCTGTAGCCCTGGACAGGCTCTACAGGCGTATGTAGCACAGTTGGCCAGTTGGGGACACAGACTCTGTGGCCAAGGTGAGGTCCCTTCATGATGAGGGACCACTAAAGGGGCATTATTTCTGAGATTAGAATAATGCACTTGTGTTTGCTAAAATTTTCCAGTCTTGTGATGAAAATGTCCTATTTTTATTTTGTTATAGAAGGAATAGAACCATGGTAATTGGTTTCACCAATTATGTAGCTGATTTTGACAGAAAAATCCTTTCTTTCTCTAGGAAGTTAAAGGGGAATAATCGAACCTGGCCCCTCTGAGTATACCGCCAGGGGGCTTACGCTGGTGTGGCCTCGCAGCCCTCCAGGAAGGCTGTGGGCAGAATGCTGGGGTCCGGCACCGGTCTGGGGCAGAGGGAGCCCTGGTCCTGACGCTTCCTCAGTGTGCAGCCTCCAGCAGAGGGGGAGCCCGTAGTTCTCTCTGGGCCTCTTTCCCCACCAGTGAGGCAGATGCTTAGTCCCAGACCTGTGTGCTCCTCTCCGCCATTGCCACGTGTGAAGAGTTCATGTCCATTTCACAGATGGGGAGGTGGGGATCAGGGAGGTTAAGCGACTGGCCCAGGGTCACCACACCCTTTGCATAAGGGGACATTGTTCAAAAAAATGCGTGGAGGAGTTGAGGGGTGTGGAGGTGACTGCCACCTCACAAAGTGAGGATATCTGCCCAAGTTGACAGCTGGGTTATTCCCTGGCTTGGGTCCCCAGCCTTGTTTCAGCCTTGCTTCCCACATGCCAGGGTCCCTCCCCTGAGATCAGCCTACCACCCTCTCCCCACCTTGGGGTCTGCCCCTCCTTGCTGCGCCTTTTACAACAAAACAGGATCCATAGACCCTTGGTTCTTGATCCACTTTTGCAAAATCCAGTCCAGCCCTGCCCCTCTCCTGATCTGAGACCATTTTCTGTGACCTGCTGGATCGGAGGGGGTCTGCCTCCCCTGGGTCCCAGAGGCTACACCTGGAGTTCCCCAAATTCTGGAGAACAGGGAGGTGAAGGCCACCTCAGGGTAGACCCAGGGGAATCCTGAAGCCATGCAAACCCCAAAGCCCATTTTCACTCAGTATATATGTGGCAGTGTGCTAATCTGAGCTCTTTGTGTATTCTCATTCTATTCTCTGGTCACCTGGGAAGGTGAGTGTTGTCACTGTTCCCATTTTCCACATTGGGCCGGTGAGGCTCAGAGAGGTTGAGTGGACTGTCCAAAGCCACAGACAAGTGGAGGATGAAACTGGCCTCTGCATCTGGCATCCAGGTCTGTCTGACCAGGAGCCCTGTGGCCACGTCGTCCCTGTGCACGTGGTCCCTGGCCTGGGGCAGTGGGACCCCTGGGTCTGCCCCAACTAGCACTCATATTCCTGCTGTCCTCCTCCCTCCCTGCCTGGAAGCCCAGCTCAGCTCCCTCTTTCTGGAAGCACTCTTCCTCCCCCCCGCACCCCTTACCCCTCCCTAGACCTGGCACTTCTGCCTTTGTTTCCAGGTTGTCTGTGGCTCGTGGGCAGCAGATACATGGAGGCCACCAAAATTTAGCGAATTGAAGGAGTCTTGTGTTCCTGCAACTTGACAATTTTAAAATGTGTGTTGGCTGTCCTGTTGGCAGAGCTTCCTGAGAAGACAGTGGGCTTGGAGCCTCAGCTACTCCCTCCCCTCCCAGGACTCTGGTGGGCGGTAGTCAGGGAGGCTCCCAGGCTCTCAGCCGATCCTCTGCTACCCCCTGCAATCAGATACCCAGGCCTGGGCCTCGGAGGGGAGCAGCTGGGTTCTCTCAGGAGAGGCTGGCCTGCCCCATCTTGCCTGCTCTGCCAGCTTTTGGCTCTAGATGGAAAGGAGAAGGAGAGAAGGATCCAGGACCAGTTCCCTAGGCCCTCTGTCCTCATCAGGCATCCTAATTGCAGTGACTCATCTGCAGATTCCAAAATCCTGAGGACAGAGCACCTGTGGCAGGCAGGGCCAGTAAATGTTCGCAGGAGTCTGGAAGGGGTCCGTAAAATGGGCAGGCCTCCCTGGGCATGAGGGTTGAGTCCTGGTTCCTGAAGGACTTCCAGACTTGGAGGTGGCCTTTGTGGGCCATGTGACTCAGAGAAGCCAAAAACGTCCCTGCGCCTCAGTCTCCTGGGCTGTAAACAGCGGTTAACAATGCAGTTGTTGAAAGGCAAGAGCTGGTGGGTGCACCATGCCTGGTCCATGGCAGGGCCACCAGGAACGTCCACCACTGCTGTAAGAACCACCAAGTGGCAGAGCCTGCTCTCAGCCCGGAGCTGTGGGGCCGAGCAACACATATAAAGGGGGCACAGCAACTGTCTGTGTGGTCCCCATAGCCTAGAAGCCAGCAGGTCTGGGTTCAAGTCTTGACTCTCACTACTCAGCTGTGTGACTTCCGGCAAGTCACTTAAGCTCTCAGAGTCACAGCTTTCCTACAAGTGAAAGGCTGATGTTGGTTCTTAGGATACGGCGAGCGCTGACTGAATGGCGTGGTATCTGGGACCAAGCGCTGTGGCCAACACGGCACTGGCTGAGCGCCAGGGAGAGACCGTCACACGGATCTGAAGTGTGAGCACCCCGCTGGGGCCCGGCACTTGGGGTCAGTAGCCTCTGTGAGCCGACCTCCCTGGAACTCAGCCTCTGAGGTGGAGGACAGGACATGGTCAGAACTCAATGAGGTGAGGTCGGATCTGGCAGGAGGCCAGCTCATCCACAGCTGCAAAATTGGTTCCATTAGCTCCCGTAATGAGCTAGGAAAGCCAGGAAAATTAGTGTGTGAGAGAATAACGGCACACGTCTGAGGCTTTAATTGGAAACTAGGGCTGAAATGTTAGATTTGACACTCGGCAGGCAGCTCTCCAAAGGCACTAGTCCCCTTGTGGGAGGGCGGGAGGTTGAAGGCCGTGGGAGGACGGTGGGGGGGAGTGGGGAGGGACCACTTGGGCTTTATAAAGATGATACCGAGGCCTTACAGAGAAAACTCCTGCTTCTGAACCCTGAACTCTGAACCTGAGGTCAGTCTATATTGTCCCTTCCCCGGGGCTAAGGCCTCTGCCGAGTGGGCAGAGCCGCCAGCTGGGGAGGGAGGGTCACACTGGCTGGCCAGGGGCCAGGGTGAAGTGTGTTAATCACCCTCGCTGGTGCTGACAGCACAAGGCAGGGGTGCTCTCAACAACCGGCTGGAAAATGAATCCTGCTACTCCAGTGGTAGCTCATAAAATTAGTGCTATGTCCCCATGGGAAAATAATCCTAAGTAGCCACAGAACTGGGAGCCAGAAGGGACCTTAGACATGGCTGAGTTGAAAGTGCTTGTCAAGGAGGGAGTAGTAGGTTCAAAGTGTGTTTCTTACCCCTAACTTCCCTCTGTGGAGGGTGACGTTCCCTGCAATGAAAACAAAAGAGTTTTCCTGTAACACCTTGTTCAATTCTGCTGCCTGAGTGGCCTTGAACGTGTGCGCTGCTGTGTCTGCCCTTGCCTGAGGCTGCCAGGGGACCGCCAAGGTGGGAGAGAAGGTGTCAGGGGACATACCAGCCCTTCCTGCCTCTCTTTTCCATTCCCAAGCCCAGAACTAAGCTGGAATCTCAAGCAAGTGAAGGGCCTGCTGATGGGATCTCAGCGCTCCTGGCGGGCGTGCCTGGCTACATGCTACGTGCTGGTCCCAGTCCTATGGGCATCCAGATTAGATGTGGCCATTGGACTCTTGTATCTTCTTGCAAAATGATTGCAGAAGGCATTGCCAGGATGTTATATTCTCCCTTTATATAAGGTCTGATACAAAATTCCTTTAAGAATTTGGTCTTGGAAAAAGTTCAGTGAATTCTGCTGGGACGATCAAAGCAGGGCCTACCTGGTTTCCTTCTTTGCCAAGACACCCAGGAAGCTCAGAATTAAAATGTGTGCTTGGTGACAGTTATGAAGCTTACATGGGTTTCTGGTGCATTTATCTTTCTCTTCATTCTAAAGAGAATCTGACCTTTTTGGTTTTATTTGGCTTCTATCAGGCTGCAGAATTATAAATGCCTGACATCCTGTTGTCAATGAACAGGGCAATGGAAACAATGGGACTTGTAGTGGCCCACAGGGCAGTGAAACGCAGTGGGTCCCTCGCCTCCAGGAGGTTCCCTTTGCTGTAGGGATGATGTCTCTCAGACTATGGATTGTCTGAAACCCAACACTCATGTTTCTTAAATTGCCAGTGCCTCACTGATGGGAGATTGCAAGCTAGCTGTCTTCCCCCGGAAGGAGTGGGTGTTACGGCAGAGCAGCTTGGTCCGGCCTGTTAAGTGGCTGGGAGTGTAGAGGTTAGGGTGGGGTGGGGGTCGCTACTTATCCAGGCTGGTGGCCTTGGGGCCTCCTGTGTGGGAGACAGATGGAGCTACTGTGAGCACTTTTACCTGAGAAGAGCCCAGCCCTGGGTGAGCTGGATGTGGACACTGGATACGTAGGTGGGCATATGGGCCTGGGTAGGTGGTCCTTCCTGGTCTGGGGGATGGCTGGAGAAGGCTGTTGGGGGCTGGTCCCAAGGCTTCATAGAGTCGCTGCAGGCATCCGAGCTCTAGAGAGGCAGCCAGGGTGCTTTTACAGCTCTGGGCAGCAGAAGTGATGGGCCTCAGTGGGAATGAGATCTGAGTGGAGGGGTCTGGCCCTGGTCACCCGCTGAGGCAAGGCTGTCACTGGTTGAAACAGCAAGACACCCCTCCCCCCACCCTGTATGTCTTGGGCACCTCTCTGTGCCCAATTCTCTGCTAGGCATTTCAGAGAAATAGAAAATATTGGATGAATAAACGGACAGATGGATGGGTCCCACTCTCTGGGGGTTCAAAGTCAACATTGCAGAGGCTGGAGACTCATGCGTACCCACGGCCCCTCCCCACACACATCCTTCTTGTTCTCTATACCAGTATACACCCATGCACGCACCCCTCTATGTGCACATGCCTGTGTTCCCATGTGCACACATACCCACACCCCTGCTGGTGCACACACCCATACTCCTATGTGCATATTTATTTCAGAACAAGTTTCCCGAGTCTTGCAAGCTGTACTCTTGGCCAGTGTTCTCCAACTTGGGGCCAACCCCTCCTCTCATTTCCCCTCAGGGAAGGGCTGTCTGGATCCCGTTCTGGCCTTGCCACCTCCAGTGGGGTGGCCCCAGGGCAATGACGTCATCCTTCTGAGTCTCTCTTTCCTCAATCTGGCAATTGGGGCTGATGGTCCCTGCCCTGCTTGCCTCATAGGGTGGCAGAGAGTGTTTTGTAAACTGCACGTTTCCCAAATAATCAAATGCTGCTGTGGTTTTCCCGGCTCCTGAACTGAAGAATTCCTCCAACTACTGTCGTGGTTGTAGTAAGCACTGGCTTGGTCCTTGGGTGGGAAGGGGCACAGCGGGAGGTGGAGAGGAGGCCTGGTCAGTTCTGAGGCTCCCTCCCATTCCACCTGGTGATGCTGGAAGGGCATCGGCCCCTCTGCCCTCAACCTTTTCTGGGCTCCACTGTCTGGTGGGGTTGGCAGGGGTCTCAGCCATCCGTCTGCAGTGGGGGGTGGGGGCAGGGAAGATAATTTGGCAAAGGAGAGTGAGGGGAGAAGGGAGGTGGAAACCACTTGGTCAAAGCCTGACGCTAGAACAGTGTCCTTTGTTCAAGTAAATGTCATCTCACATTCTATGCTAGTCTCACTTCAGTGGGACCCACACCTCAGGTACAGCTAGGAGCCCCTTCCTTGGGAGAAAGCTGGCATTTCACCTCCAGTGTGTGTGGGGTTCCTGTTAGGTGCTAGCTGAAGCTGTGGAGATTGCCCAGGAGCCACCACAGACCCTCCAGCTTTGGTGGACCCTGGGGGAAGCCCAGGGGATATAAGATGGGAATGAAAGAAGTGTGGGGGTCTGTTTGGTTGACAGAGGCCACTCTGTCTTCTTTTCTTCCAAGCTGGGACTGGGGACCAAGATATCAGGTGACTCCCATTGGGTTCAGGCACTTGTATATGGGGTCCATGGAGACCCAGGGGCGGCTCCTTGGGGGCAGGAATGTGGGAGTAGGGCTACAGTATGTACTTTGCAAGGTGCCCCTGACCAGAGGTCCCCCTCCCCCTAATCTAGCCCAACCCTTGCAGCTTAACACTGGGGAAACAGAGGCCCCGAGAAGCAAAGGACTGGCCCAAGGGCACCCTGAGAACAGGAGTAGATCCTCGGCCTCCTGTCTGCTAGCCCTGTGCTCATTCCCGTACCTGGGAAGATGGGGCTGTTCCTTGGGGACACCTATGAAGGCGAGTGTGGACTCATGTCACTGCATGAATGAAGCCAACTAGTAGCAATGGAGTTGTGAGCTGGAGCAGTCAGGATGGGCTCCTTAGAAGAGGAGGTAAAGTCTGGTTCACCAGAGAGGTTGACTGGGGTACGGTGAGGAGCAAGTTTGGCCACCTTGTCGTGTGTCTCATTTGTTGAGCCTTCCTGGGTCCTCCTCAATTTCGTCTTACTCTGTTCTCATAATGGGTTGTTAAGGTTTCTACCCCTCACCCCTAGTTTATAGATTTGGTCACTAAATCTACAAATATTATGTGAGCCAGTGCTCTGTGCTAGGCCGTGTACCCCAGTACTGGGACTCACAAGTGACCCACTGGGCAGACTGGCCCTGCCCTGGTGGGCTCACAGTCTGAATAAGGAGGCAGCAGGGTGATGGCCTACCTGGGGAAACAGGATCTGGGGCCAGTTACTTCCCCTCTCTGTGCCTCAATTTCTCAGCTAAAGAATGGTGATAATGAAATCTCGTCTAATATTTATAAAGTGCTCAGAACAGAGCCAGGCACGTTGAAACTGCAGTGTGTGTGTGTGTGTGTGTGTGTGTGTGTGTGTGTGTGTGTTTGATTAAAGAGTTATCAAAAAGAATAAGCTAATCGTAGGTTGTGAGCAAGAGCTACACAAAAGGTAAAAAGCGTGACGAGGGCGGAGCTTTCTGGAGAGCTGGAAGTGTTTTCTGTCTTGATGAGGGTATGGGTTCCAGGGGTACGTGCCATTGTGAAAACTCATTGAACTGGGCTCTTGAGATCTGTTTGTTTTATTGTATGTAAAGCATGCCTCAATAAACAAAGCACATATATAAAGAAAGAAAAGTAAAGCATGGAGAGAGAACGAGGGACCCTTGAAGTCCTCTTTACATAGGGTCATTAGGGAGGGTTTCTGAGAAGAGGTGACAATGGCGGCATTCCTGGAAGAGGGAGGCTCTGGCTCTGGGGAAGAAAGGTGAGGAAACTGAGGCTCTAAGAGGTTGGGACCACACTCAGGATCAACTGTAAGGATCAAGAGTGACAGCCCAGGAGATATCTTGGCTGCTGGGCATGGGGAGGGCCCATGGACCTGTAGAGAGGCCGGGGGGGCATTCATTGTGTTTTCTGAGGCAGCCCTCTCCCCGCTCCTGTGCCTGTTCTCAGGGCCTTGGCACTCAGAGAAGGACTATTTTCATCCGTGTGGGAAATGAACTCCCAAGTATGTACCGAGTGGGGTGGGAGGCATGGAGAGGCTCCAGCTCGGGGCAGCTGTGCCTGCTCTCCACCTCAGGTGCAGGCCCCAGCCTGAGGCTCTCTGTCCCCTCTGCCTCCCACACCGCCCGGCTCCACCCCACCCCCTCCCCGTGCCCACGCTCCAGGGAGGGACCCCCCAGCTTAATCTGACCTGTCTCTATCTTCTAGCTGCTTCCTGCTTGGTGGGAGGTACAGAGGCAAAAACCATTGGGGGAGGTGCTGGGAGGACTTTGCAGAGGACGAGACATCTGAACTGAATCCAGAAGTTTCCTCAAGAGGAAGAGCTGACCCGCTGGAGAAGGAGATGGGGCAAGGGTACCTGTGGCATGGGTGTGGACTTGAGAGAGTCAGGCCTGTTTGGGACCAGCAAGCACGTGGTTCTGGCCGAACAGAAAGTGTTTGGGGGCCGGAAGTAGCAGGAACAAGGTGGGAGGGGAAGGCAAGCATCCATGCCAGGAGAAGAGGTGGCTTTTATCTAGAGGATGGAGGTGGGAGGGACTTAAAAGGGGGGGATAAGCGAAGGGCCACAGAGGGAGAGGTAAAGGCTAAGGATGACACTGAAAGTGTTGCAGCTATGGCCTTGGGATTCTCTGAGAGGAGACAGGGGACTTTGGTGTAGGGGGGAAATGCCTGAAGCAAGGCACAGTGAGGAGGGGCTCCCTTCAGGACAGGGTCAGGTCAGGCTGGGGGCAGGGAGAAGTGTTAGGAGGCCAAGCAGAAAAGGGGTGCAGAGAGGACAGAGCAGGGAGGGAGGGTGGCACACCTTGTGTCCTTTGGCTAAGGACTGGGGTACCCTTCGCGAGAGCCACCTCAAAAAATGGGGGGCAAGCCGATGTGGTGAGTGGGGTGACTGAGCTTCTACCCCCAGCACTGTGAGCAAGAAGCTGGTGTACAGGAGCTGTGTGGGCATGGAATTGAGGGGCGTTATGGGAGCCAAAGGCAGCAGGAGCAAGTGATCCATGGTGTCCAGGCTGGGAGTGTCTGCCCACAGCAGCCTCTGTGCACACCCCCATCCTGGACTGGGCAGTGGAGCAGGGACCCCAGAGCCTGTGAGAGCTCGCCCAGCTCCCTGCACTCCCAGGCTGGGGCAGCAAATGCGGAACCCACTGCCTTCTTCCCCGCTCCAGTTTCTCTTTGCCTAGAGAGCTTGGGCCCAGAGCCTGTCCCACACAGCACCTGGCAGAGGAGGAAACCAAGGCCAGGGTAGCCCAGGGTCCTGTGGGGGTTGAGCAGGATGGAGCTGACGTGAGTCCCAGTCTTGGCTTCGCACCCTAGTCCCTCAGCCCTGCTCAGCTAGAACACAAATGTGGCTGGGCCTCTGCACCGCAGCCCTGCCAGGGGAGGGCTTGTCCCTGTTCTCTCCTTTCTGGGCCATCTCCCCCAGCAGGCTGACTACTTCTTCTCCCCCTACACCAGGACCTTGCGCATTTCCGGTGATTGGCCTTAGGGGTGGCAGCCGTAGCCTAGGGCTCAGTTAACCTGAGCAGGGATGCTGGCACCGCCCACTTACTGCCTGCCTTGCTGTGATGTATCCTGTGGGAATGACTCTGGTATTACTCCATTTCATAGAGTTGTGGGCTGTGGTTTGGAGCTGTGACTGTTTGCCTGAGTACACAATGAGTTGGAAGAATTCAGCCCCAAAGCCAGACATCACCCCACCAGGCTGTCACCTCCCTCAACGAGGGTCCTCCTTGCCCCCAGACTCTATTTCTGGATCCACAACCCTCGTGCCATCCCGTTGTAAAAATGAGGCTCAAGGGAGGCGTGCCGCCTGCTCTGGGGTCCCACAGCTGATGTGTGATTGGACTACAAAACCCACTCCACTTGCTGCCCCAAGAAGGGAAGCAGGGACTTCTGTGGCCTCGGAGCCCTTCTAAGCTGTCAGCCACCCCCCAGGGCCTTGAGCTGCCAGCCAAGCTGCTTGAGGCTGACCGTCAATCAAGTCCAGAGGCTCATTGGACCACATATCAGGGAAACCGACTCCAATCCCCATTCTGCCCTTCATGCCCTGGGCGACCTTGGGCAGGTCACAGGCCCCTCGGAGCGTACGTGTCCTTCTCTGCACAGTGCGGGTGGCGGCTGCGAGCCTGACGTTTTCTCTGACCACCTGCCCCCAGCTCCTGTATGACAGCCCCAAGGCCCGGCAGGAGGTGGAGCACCATTGGCAGGCCTCGGGCGGCCCCCACATCGTGCGCATCCTGGACGTATACGAGAACATGCATCATGGCCGACGCTGTCTCCTCATCATCATGGAATGGTATGCTGGCCACCGGCCTCGGCACCTCATCGGTACCCCTGTGGCCCCCAGCCTCTGCCATTCTTCTGGAGGCCCTCTCTGTTCTTCAGATAGCAGCTCTAGCATGCACCCTGGCCCCTGAGAAGTAGTGGAGGGCACAGCTGTGGGGCCTGCCCAGGAGCTGTGCGGCTGCCACAAGGCCATTCCCACAGGCTGGGAGAAAACGACAGGGCCTCTAAGGTGGCCTCCCTGCAAGTGCTTTCCACTCTGTGAGGAGGGGCTAGAAGAGATGTCAGAGAAGGCCACCAAGCCTGAACGTGGGTGATGGGGGAGAGGTTTGGGGAAGAGCAGGACACAGACCGGCCCCTCAGCTTTCTCCTTCCTACCCAGGGTACGCCCCCGGGTCTCCCCAGATGCCGGGTCATCAGGGCCCAGCACCAGGAGCCAGCTGCCTCCTCCACCCAGGGCTTCCCTACTAGCACTACGGCTCAGCCCTAGCCTCCCTCAGGCCCTGGGCACATGTCTTGGCCCCCAGTGCCTCCCCATCTGCCTTTGGGGTCTCCCCTCACCCTACAGGTTACCAGCTCTTGAGTCAGATTTGGGGTTTAGATCCTGGCTCTGCCACACACCAGCTGTGTGACCTTGGGCAGCTTTTAACCTCTCTGAGTCTCTGTGACTCCCATGTAAACTGTGGAGGGAGATTTTAATATAGTGTTCGCCCTGTACACTACTCCCTTCCAAGTACTCCATGTGTATTACTGGTTCAGTCTTCACAACTCTGTGAGTTTTGTGCTATAATCCCTGTTTTACAAAAGAGGAAGTTGAGGCACAGAGAGGTGAAGGGACTAGCCCAATGTCACACAGCAATGCATGCATTAGGTACTCAGAAAACAGTGGTCATGATAATAATTGACATGCCTCATTTGTGGAAACTGAGCCTTGGATGGGGGTGGGGCTACACAAGTCTCAGCCACGTGGGGGCAGTGCCACTGGGCATAGGAGGTCTCCCTGGAGAGAACCTGAGCCCACCACCCTCCCCTAGTTCTAAGAGTTCAGTTCAACCCACCCAAGCTGACAACCCACCATGCTCTAGGCTGTACAAGGCATGGGGAGGCTGGCAGTGACTGTTCCCCAGGGGAAGAGCAGCGGGGTGTGGGCCCATGACTCGGGGCAGAGGCAGGCTGACACTGGAATCGCCCCCTCCTGCTAACGGTCACTCTCTCTTACAGTATGGAAGGTGGTGAGCTGTTCAGCAGGATTCAGGAGCGTGGCGACCAGGCTTTCACTGAGAGAGGTACGTGAGTGCAGCTGGACCATAGGGGGGGATTCGGACTGCGATGCGTCACATAGGATTGCTGTGCGATGCTGGGCAAGGCCTTGCTCCTCTCTGTGCCTCGGTCTCCCCAGCTGAACAAGAGAGGGCGAGAAAGAGGGTGCCTTCCCCAAGGAGTTCTGTGAGTCTGTAGTGCCTTGTCGGAGATGGGCTGTCTGGGGTCTTGGGATAGAGGCCTCCAAGCTCTGGTGCCCACCTGCAGCTGACCTGGGGAGAGGTAGCCCAGGCCTGGGGACAGAGGTCCAGGTGGGCTGGGGCATCTCCAGGGGAAATTAGAGTGACTGGGGTAGGGTATGGAATGGGGGTCCTGGGTGGCAAGAGTGCCTTCACCATTTTGTGCTGTCCTGGGGGAAAATAGGGTGAGGGCCCCGCTGCCTGACCTCTGACTGGCATCACGCACCCTTCTGCTGTGTCTGCAGAAGCTGCAGAGATCATGCGTGATATTGGCACTGCCATCCAGTTCCTGCACAGCCAGAATATCGCCCACCGAGATGTCAAGGTGAGGCTCCAGGACCCAGGTTGGGGGACCAGGGGAGGGAGTGCCAGCTACAACCCCCAATGGCTCCAGGCACCCACTTGATGGAGGCCAAGTTCCTTCAAGGCCTCTGCCCCCTGGCCCACGCTGGTCTTCATAGCCTCTTCTCCCTTGGTTCCAGCATAGTCATGCTGCTGTAGCAAGATGGGTCTCCTCAAGTCCTTCAAACTGTGTAACCCCAGTGGCTGTAAGAATAGCTGAGTGCCTACCTCAAGCTAGTAGGGCCTGGCAAGCATCTTGTTTAACCGTCACCCAACACTGTGAGCTGGATGCCATTGCCCATTTGACAGATGAGAAAACTGAGGCTCAGATTAACTGTCTTGTCCAAGGCTACGCAGTTGCCGCACTGGGGTCACTCGTTTGTTTGTTCATTCAGCAAGGATTTTTGTGAACCCGTAATGTGCTGGGCCTCAGGCAGCGACTGCCTGACACCATTGGGGCTTCTGTGTAGTAACAGCCCTAGTTTCTGCCCTCTGACCCCAGCCTTCAGGGAAAGAAGCCATCTGCTGGGAGGCAAGGAAGAAGGCGCTGAGGCCAGCCAGTTGCAGGGCCTGCTTGCCCTTTCTGTGGATGGGCTTCACAGACATGCTGGCGGCTCGGCTCTCCCAATTTCCTGTCCAGCGAAAACTAGATCTTAGAGGTCGTCAGGATCAACAGGATGAAATGCAACCTGAGGCAGCCCTGCATACGCATGCACAAACACATGCACGCATGCAAGCACGCACATGCCGGCACCATCAGAGCGTAATCCACACGTCCTGAGCCCTCTGCCCAGGCCAAGAGCGTTAGCCACTGAGGCTTATTTACTCCCGAGACTGGGCCGAGGAGAGCCGTGGGTCCAGCTGCTGCAACAGGGCCTTCCTCTGGCCGAGTACTGCCAGTCCATACAGTTACCGTTGGGTTCTGGGTACACATGCAGCCCTGACAGGCTCACCTTCTGAACTCTGGCTTTATTTTGGCCCTGGCTTCCTTCTTGCCCAAGGGGAGAACAGTCTTCCGCAGAGGATGTTCCCTTATATAGATGAAACCTACTTCCCCGTTTTTATCCCAGTCCAAAGTCGGATCATCTCAATAGAACCTGAGAAATAGCTTTCACTGACTTCAAACTGGAACTTTATCTAACACCCCATCCTTCTACCCCTGCTCTGGTTGAGGGTCCCTCTGCTTTTCTTCGTGGACCTAGGTCTTACGATTCATTGAAAACCAGCTTTAAGGCTGCCTCCTCCATGCAGACCTCCCCACTGCCCTCATCCCTCAGGCCTCTGTGCTCTGCAACTGGAAAGAACTGTCTCTGTGCAGCTCCGGGGGCCTAAGCAGTAGAAGCCTTCTCCCTGAGCAACCTCAGGTGGGACTGCCCTGCCGGCTTCATGCTGGGCTGGGTACAGGGCGTGCGCTGGGTAACACTGGCTCGTGAGCAGCCTCATTCAAACATTTCATGGCAGCGGCACCGACTCAGGCTCAGAAGTTGCGGCTCTCTATGGCACTTGGTTATTCACAACCTTGGCTGAACTCCTGCCTTGGTGTCCCCTCTGCCTGCCAAAGGAGGTGTCATCTCCCAGCCACCTTGGTCTTCTCTGTATTTGGCCCATGTTGTTAGTGGCCAAGGCCCAGGTCTTTTTAATGAGATGGACCTGCCTCTTACCTGCATTGATTGGGATGAGAGAGGGAGGAAGTGTGGCTGAGAATCACCTTGGGACTCTGTCCGGACTTGGTGCCTAACTCCAGACCAGTGTTTTCTTTTTCTGGTCCAGCCTGAAAACCTGCTCTACACGTCCAAGGAGAAAGACTCAGTGCTCAAGCTCACTGACTTTGGCTTTGCCAAGGAGACCACCCAGAATGCCCTACAGACCCCCTGCTACACTCCCTATTATGTAGGTGAGTCCTTGGGACATGGTGTGGCCCTCCCTACCCCCACTGGACCCTGCGGTGGTGTGGGGCTGCCAGTGGGTTGCAGAAGTCAAAGGGTTAAAGCCCAGTAAGAAGGGAGGGGGGATTCTGTCTATATGGAGGCGGTGATGTGGGGGGCCGGAGGCTGCAAAAATATTCTCTCAAACTTCAGCTTCTGCTTTTGAAAATAGATCCAGGAAAATTCTGGCTGTGGCCTGTGAGCTGAATGACATCACAGCAGCTCTAAATATATATGTGATAAAAGGCTGCCATCAGCTCTGGACGGAGCCCAACCGCGCTTGTTTTTCTCCAGTTCTTATCTTCCTGGGATTCATATTCAGAAAGTGGGCAGGCCTTTCCTCCTCCATGAGACGGACGTAGGGCACCAGTCACCTGCCTTGTAGGAGACGGTCCCTTGGGCCAGGGCATGGATGGGACCTGGGGGCGTGCACACACTCATGCTTCCTGGAAAAGCTCCTCACTCCCCTGTGAATAGGCAGAGCCCAGATTTAGAAAAGGCTCTGCTGAAAGTGCCCCTTACGTGAGAGTGGGGTGATGACTCCTCTCTCAGGAGAGGCCTCCAAGAGCTGCGTACGGGGAGAAAGTCCCCCGAGACTGATGAAATGGTACTGTTATCAGGATGTGTTTTGCCATATTTTAACTTAGAAATCTTCTGGCCCTGTCATCTCAGTGCACAGGTGGGAAGACCGAGGCCTCATGGGATGGTAGCCAAGCAGACAGTGGAACCCAGAGCCCTGGCCCTGGTCCCTCGTTGCCGGTGACCTAGGCTATGCATTCAGAGAGGCAGGGGTCACAGGACAGTTGGTGGGCTGAGGCCCTCTCGCCTGTGGCAGGAGCCCCCCAGTCCCAGACAAGACTTCTCTCTTCTCCTTCCTCACCAAGGCTGAGACTGGCCCAGAGTTCCTAGGAGGCTGTCATTCCTTATGCCCCAGCCTAAAAGCGGGTTGATTTTTTCTGGGGGCTGCTTTTCCTCCCCCAACTTCATACGCATGCTGCCTTCCCAGAAGGTGCCAGACAGCAGTTCTGCTCTGCCCCAGCCCAGGTACCTGCTCCCCACCTTGCCCAGGCTTAGGCTCCCGCCTGGGCTCCAAGACCCTTGCGGCTGAGAGCCCGCCTGTGCCCTCTGCCTTGGTAGCTCCTGAGGTCTTGGGTCCAGAGAAGTATGACAAATCGTGTGACATGTGGTCCCTGGGCGTCATCATGTACATTCTGTGAGTACCACTGCCTCCACCTCCGGCACCGCCCCCCACATGGACCCTCAGTACCACTCTGTCCCCCCACATGCCCTTGGTGAGTGCTTGAGCGGCTCACTCCTCGTGCAGACTGCCCTTCCCTTCTGGTTGTGGGACGCCCTTCCTTCAGGCTGCCTGAAGGCCTCCCCATGCCAAGGGGCAGATGGCGTTCCTGGGATGAGCCTGGGGGACCAGAGGCCGGTATTGTTGCCATGGTGTCTGGTTGCCTGTCCCCCAGTCAGGGACTTGGGGACGAGGAAGGCTCTGCTCTGGCGTGGACCCCACACCTGTGCTCAGTGCTCTCTGCCTTCCCCCAGGCTGTGCGGTTTCCCGCCCTTCTACTCCAACACGGGCCAGGCCATCTCCCCAGGAATGAAGAGGAGGATCCGTCTGGGCCAGTATGGCTTCCCCAACCCCGAGTGGTTGGAGGTCTCTGAGGATGGTGAGTGAACTCTGCGCTGGACCCCGTCACCCTTCGCTCTGGGAGGTACCACTTTGGTGTCAGACTGACCTGTGTTCAAGTCCTGGCTCCCCCACATCCCAGCTGTGTGGCCCTAGGCAAGTCACGTACCTTTTGGTACCTCACTTTCTATATCTGCCAAATGAGCTCAAAATTTGCCTCCTCCGAACTTTCTCTAACGCCCTATCTCTCCTTCGTATTTTCCCTTTGGGGGCCACAGACAAGTCCGCCCCGTAGCAGTTATCTGTTTGCTGCTTAACGGATGACCCCAAACACTTAGAGGCTTACAATAAGCAGTTATGAGGTCACTGTTTCTGTGAGTTAGGAATTTGGGGGCACATGCAGAGCGTGTGGTCTATGGGGAGCAGTGGGGTACTGGCTCCGAGGAACTCTGTACCTCAGCACCCTCGTCTGGTCCCTAGCCAAGCAGCTGATCCGCCTCTTGCTGAAGACAGACCCCACAGAGCGGCTGACCATTACGCAGTTTATGAACCATCCCTGGATCAATGTGAGTGTCTTCTCGTCCTGTGGCCGGCAGGGTGGCGAGCAGGGCTGCCGGGTAGGATGGCCGAGGCCCTGGAGGCCTTGGCATGGGCCACAGATGTGTGGCAGTGCCCCCTTTATAACCTGACTGCTAGTCAGGCTCCTCAGCTCCCTGAGCCTCGGTTTCCCCATCTGAGACTGGAAGAAAGGGGGTGGGGTGGGGGAGCCAGTGCTGTTCCAGGTGCCTGCAGGTTCTAATCAGAGGGCTTGGGGCGCCTTCCAGCAATCCATGGTGGTGCCACAGACCCCACTCCATACGGCGCGAGTGCTGCAGGAGGACAAAGACCACTGGGACGAAGTCAAGGTGCGTGCACTGGCCTCAGTCTCCCTGCAGGGGCCAGGGTTTGGAAAAGGGCCTCCAGGGTGGTGGCTACTCAGAGCCTGGGTCTTTGTGCCCTGCCCCGTGCCTGGAGCACAGGCTGTCAGTGACTGTACCAGTGGTCCAAGCGTGGCACACAGAGCATTGGCTGCACTCCCCCCTTCTGGGTGGTGCTCCTGGCTCACTGCCTCAAAAAAGGGGGGCGTTGGGCCAGGGGCTCAGTGAAGGGGCTTTGGCCCCAAGCTTTGGCCATAACCTGTTTTATAATCCACATATTTGGGAGGGTGCTCAGCCCGGGTTTACACTCAGCAGAGGCCAGGTTTGAGAATGTGGGCAGCAACTCAGAGCCCCACGGCACCCAGGGCACAATCTTCAGGCCCCAATGCCCTGGGTGCCCAGCAAGATGACGTTCCCTGCAGGCCTTGTGGTTCTGAGCAGGTGACAGTGGTCCAGGTCCCTGTCCTACCTTGGTGTGGTCGCAGGGAGTCATTAGGGCACTTTGTGTGCCTTAGCGGATAAGCTTGGTGTCAACCACAAAGGACTGTAGGGAAGAGTGTGTGATCTGGGCACAGTACTAGATGCTCGAGCAGCAAAAGTTGGCACTGCCATCCCTGACGTTATTAAGGGGCTGCCCAGGCAGCAGGGTGATGGCTCTCGAGGTCAGTACATCCTGACATCTGTCCCCAGGAGGAGATGACCAGTGCCCTGGCCACCATGCGGGTGGACTACGATCAGGTGAAGATCAAGGACCTGAAGACGTCTAACAACCGGCTCCTCAACAAGCGGAGAAAGAAGCAGGCAGGCGGCTCCTCGGCCTCACAGGGCTGCAGCAACCAGTAGCTCGTGGGCTCCTGGAGGAGCCGGGCCTCTCAGCCCAGGGACACACTGGGGTGGGCTGAGGCCCTGACCCACAGGGCCCAGCGTCATTTTCTTTTTTTAACAAAAGAACTGTTTTATTGTGTTTTAATTTGTCACTTGGAACTTCAGGATGGGAGACTGTGACCCTACACCTCCTTCAGAGCCCCAGCTCAGGCTCAGGCCACAGAGAGGGGCCAGTGCTTGGGGGCTAGGGAGCCACCTGCTACAGCTGCAGTGCCTTTGCCCAGAGTGTCCTGAGAGTGGGACTCTGTCCCGCCCTTGGGCATGGCCTTAGACTTTGGGCCTCTGGGAGTTGTGGCTGGGCTTCCCTCCTTCCATGGAGACACCCCCCTGTAGGGTGGGCAGATGGGCCTATCCTTGGGGAAGGCATCTGGCCATTGGTTACCATGGTGACCAGGGACAGAGTTGCTGCCTGTGAATGCTGAGTGAGCAACGGAGGGAGAAGAGGCAATTGAGTGTCCGCCTTGGCCTTCTTACAGAGGCTGGTCTTTCTCCCACCGCTCAGGCTCAGCCCTCTTGGGTCTCCTTGGGGCCACAGGGTCAGTCTGCCTGCCTCTCGGGGTGGTCCAGGTCTGTCCTGCTGCAATCCCGTCCCACAGGGCCATTGGCGCCCTCCCTCCACGGTTCCTGGGCCCAGCCCTTCTGTTACTATGCCCTACCCAAAGAGTGGCCTCTCATCTCAACTGAGGGTGGAAGGTATTTTTAACCCTTTTCTACTTTGGAAAATGTCACTGTGACAAAAGTCAGTACAGTTCCCCTGCCCCCACCTGCTCACCAGATCCCAGGCAGGAAAACCTCTCTCTGTACTGGTTTGTCCTCCACCCTGTCCTGGTTGATGGCAGAGGCTGTCTCTTGGTGTACTTTTGTGAGAGTAGATGGCTGGGGGCAGGGCCAAGAGGCTCCCGGTTAATCAGGGGTCTCTTTTTATACTCCGAGGCAGTGGAGGGCCTAAGTGACGCTTAGAAGGTCTGTTCCTGGCCTTCGCCCGTGTCAGAGCAGAGAGCATAGCATCCTTTTCTTGCCAGTCCAGGCTTAGCCAGCCCCACACTGCCCAGGGTAGCCTTGGGACGCTGCGCGCCTGATAAGGAGCTCACAAATGCCTGACACCCAGCCTGTTTCCTGGTTTCTGACCCCTTTACTGGCTGGGAAGCCCTAGACCACGTCACAGGGCAACACCGCTGGGTTTTATATCCAGATATTAATAAATACCATTTTGGCATTTTCCCCTGCTTCCTGGGTTTCTCTTTGTCTGTCTGAGTGGACAAAAGTGGCCCAAGGGCAGCTGCTCATACCCACTAGTGATTTTACCCCTACTCGAGAGGGTGCCTCAGGCCTGGTGAACATGCCAGGCTGACTCAAGGGCCACTGTGGCTTCACCAGGAAAGGTCAGAGGAGCTCAGGGATGGCAGCTGCCCCATGGCCCCAGCTCCATGCCACTGCGGTGCACCGTGTGTGTGTGACACCCACCCCCAGCCCCGTATGCGCCAGCGTCTGCCCACAGTGGCCACCCCCAGCTGCGTGCCAGCCTGCTGAAGGGCGGGCAAAGTGCCTGCTGCAGCGCTGAGCTATTTTCAGAAGCTGCCAGATTTCATTTGGCAGCAAGAATGTCGGGGAGGGGAAGGGAGAGGGCGGGACGCTGGAGACTGTCTTTTGACTACTCCAGTAACAGAGCACCCTCAGCCCTCAGGGGCCCTTGTGGGCAGCCTCAAGGGGGGCCTTGACTGTGGCATATTCCCCCATCTCTTATCTTGAAACCTCCCAGATTTCCGGGAGCTCATCTGGCTCCTGCAGCAGCAACTCCCCCCCATTCCCCTCTGGGTGTGGGGGAGGTGCGGAGATGCTAGAAGGCAGGGACAGCCTCACATTCCTAAGACGTGGGTTGCTTCCCAGCCTGGCGACTTTGGATAAGTCCCTCAGCTTTCCCACCTCAGTTTCCTCAACTGTGTAGTGGGGATGATAGGGGTCCACCCTGGTAGTCACAAGGGGACTCCGGGCCATGATGTATGTGAGGTACTGAGTGGGGTGCCTGGTGCATGGCTCATGCCCAACACCCATTTGTCACCCCAGCAACCTTAGCCATCAGGAAGGAAAGAAGTGCCTGAAGTTGCTCGAGGGAAAAGCAGCCCAGCCCCAAATTTTCCTCTGGGACTTGCCATGCAGATAATCAGGTTTTTCTCCACTCATGGGGTCTTGCTCCCAAGGGCCTGCTCTCTAGAACAGCATCAGATGGGCTTCCTGGACCTCGGTTCCAGCCCTAGGCTTCAAGGAGCGTGGCCCACCCTTCAGAAGAGCCTCTGGCTCCCCAGATGAATTCTGAGGGCTTCTCGGAGCCTGTGCTTCAGACCAACCGTCCTTCCAGTGGAATGCTGGCCAGGTGCAGAGGCAGATAGAGTCTGTCTAGTCACAAAGCTGCAGAGGTCCAGACAGACTCCTTTCCTTGGCTACTGAGCATGTACTGTGCCTGAGACCGTCACTGGGTGCAAGGAAGGCAGCGGAGATAGCTGCGGACGGGGGTCTCACTGCAGGGCGTTTACACTCGTGAGGGAGAAGGATAAAATGTCACGCAAATGTGTGTTGAATCACAGGCTCGATATGGTCTGTGAGGGAGGACATGGCTTGAGAAGAGGTGTCATGGGCCAGTTTAAGCCAAAGAGGTTATTTATGCACCTCAGTGGCTGGGGAGGTTGCCTGATATGTCATAGAGTTGAAGGCAGAACTGTAGCTACCTGGGCCTTAGGAGCAGAAGGACTCTGAGCGCCCCTCTGCTTCTCCCTGGGGCTGGCCTTCATCTCCTGGCATCTGCTCCAGTGTCTGCCAGTCAGTCCCAGGGGAGGGTTTGCACTGACCACACTTGGCGCATCATGGTTGTGGGGGAGAGGGCACGTACCCTCCTGTAACCAGGTGGGGGAGGGGTGTGCAGCTGAGGTAGTTAGCAGAGGGGACGATGGAAGGATTGTCCCTAGATCTCCAGTCTGCCTGGCCACTTCCAAGAGCCCACGAGGAACGTGGCCCAGTGACAAGCCCAGCCCTGTTCTGGGAGCCTGACCTTGGGCTTCAGGTGCAGCTCTCACAAGCCAGCGCTGGAGGCTGGACGCCTGCCCAAGTCGCCCTCTTTGGGCCTCAGTGTGGCTGTCTGAAGTGGGAACAAAGCCGACAATCAGCTGGTATCAGGTGAGCTAAGAAGCCAAGTGGCCACATGTTCACATCAGCCTGTTCAGACACAGGCATTTGCATGGGCTCCATGTGTCTTCCCTGGGAGCTTTCAATAAAGAATCCATCAGAGGTGTATTCACATGCGTGCACGTGTGTGTGAGAGAGGGGTGTTTCCTCCCAGTGATGTCTTCCCGACCCAGCAGACAGCAGCGTTCTTTCGTGCAAACCTGGTGCTGGCTGGCTTCCAGAGGGCCTGGCCGGGCGTGTCTCTATTCACACCAGCCCCCTCCACCCACGACGCAGCCCCTCTACTGCAACCTCCCAAGTGAGTCTCAAAATACAGCCTGCTGCAACCCCTGCAGTGGTCTCAATGCTTCTAGGTCTGCTTGAAGCTCTCTGGCAGGCATGGGAGGGGGCACACGCCCTGGACAGCTGTCCCCTTTGGGCTGAGCCTCTGTATCCCTAGTGTGTCCTCACACTGCCCCCAAATTCAACAGGGTAGAATTCTTCCCTTTGTCCCTCTGGGGAGCCTGCCTGTTCGCCCCTTGGAATAGAGGCCAGCAGGCAGGGAAGGGCCTGGGAAGCCCACCTCCCGCCTTGTGTGTGGGGTGGGTGGGGTTATTTCATGTCGAGTCAGAGGATCTGAGCTTTGGTTTACATGAAAACTTGGATAAGGCTCTTCCACTTTTGAGATCCCCATCAGTAAAATGAGACATTGATTAATCAGAGCCAGATCCTTCCAGCACTCTCGGCAGACATGCTGCCCCCCGTTGGTGGATTGTGGGAATGCTCTGTGGTCTCAGGCAGATCATGTACTTTGCTGGGCCTCAGTTTCCTCATGTCTTAAATGTAATCCTCACAAGGGTGGGCTGGGCTGTGGAGAGGGGAGAGGGTCCAAAGGCTTTGCTCACCAGTGCAGCCCAAGTGTCTGCTAGGTGACACGCCAAGCTGCCAGGACTCTGCTAATTCTGTCCTTTCTGTTTCCCCTGACCAGAAGAAAGAAGACAGCCCGTGGCTCCTGGGGCTCAGAGCACCTTGTCAGGGCAAGTTAACTGGGATGTGGGGCCACCTGCTGGTCACCTCGGAGAGCATTTAGTAGGTGCCTGCTGTGTACCAGAACTTGAGGGAACTGTGGTCCTGCCTGGGTGGAGCAGGAGACCACAACAGTATAGTGAACAGCTGCCATTTACTGAGTGCCTACTGTATGCCAGGATGGTGCCGGGGCTTTACCTGGATCATCTCACTTAGACCTCACGTTCCCATCTTATACATGGAGAAAGTGAGCTCAAGCTCTTAGCCATTGCCCTCTCTGCTGGAGGAGGTCAGAGGAAAGAATGCTACTTTTCGCTGGGAACAATCATAGAAGGCTTCCCAGAGGTGGTGCCATATAAATTTGAAGGGCAAGCCAGATTTGGAGAGACAAAGATTTGGGAAAAAAGCATTATAGCTGCAGTCAGAGCCCCTGTCTGACTAAGCTGTCCACCTCCTTTGGGGCCGCTCTCTTTCTAAAGGCCTGCCAGGGCCTAGATGTCTGTGCAGCAGGGCTGCCAGGGCTGCTGCGCAAGACAGGCGAGGCAGAGGAGGCTCTGCCCAATGGCAGCGGGCAGATCGAGAGAACCCCTCTTCACAGGGTCATGAAGGGATCCAGGGACTGTGTGGCACAGGGCTGGTCACTGCACAAGCCAGATGAGAGGATGGGTTAGCCCAGAGTATTGACTGAGGGCAGACTTCCCTGGGATATCGGCTGGCGCAAGCTAAGCAGAGGGGACTCCTGTAATGACAGAGCCCATCAGAGAATTGGGGTGACAGACAGGGACAGGAAGATCAGGGGAGGTCTCTGAGAAGGGCGTGCTCAGCTGAGGATGAATGACAAGAAGTTGGCTGTAAGAAGAACAGGAGGAAGGGCATCCCAAGGAGAGGGAATAGCAAGTGCAAAGGCCATGGGGCTGTAAAGACTTACGCCCTACCTCTGCAAGTGCCGACATCGAGGGTGGTCTGCCATTTACCCGGAAGATTTTCTAAGTCAAAAGCTTGGGGTCCAGGAAACCAGAAGAAAACAGTGTTGGGAAGGCAACAGCCATCCTGGAGAAAGGAGTGAGTGGGTGGAGGGAGCAGGAGATGGATTTCTCTTCTCCAAAGGCCATACATGCACTCCTGAACTTGAGTCATCCCCTCAAGTCGTGGGTGTTGGGGAGTCAGTTTCCCACCCCCTGCCCACAGGACCAGTTTACAGGGATGAGAAAGCTTCAGATTTGGTGAGAGCCAAAGACCATACCCTAAGCACAAGACAAAGCCTGAAGTTACCGCCGGGTTCTATGCCCAAGGAGGGAAAGGCTTCAGCCCCTTGCTCCAGTGTTGTCCCTGGTATTCTTGGTCCATCTCCCTGAGCACAGACCTATAGCCATTCCTGCTCCCCTGGATTTCTGAGTCCAGCCACGAACACCTGGCTTGGGCTTGAGAAATGAATCGTATCAATCACAGGCAGGATACTCCCAGGCCGGTTCATCCCTTCAGACCACGTCTGCGGTGGAGGTACGGAAGCGTCTCCACCTCGGTTCCCGCGGGAGGGGCACTGGGTCTGTGATGGGCTCCAAGAACAGCCCATACGTGTGTTAATTGGCCACCATTAGGGCCAAACACATAACTTGAAAATTTGTTTTTGAGGTATAATTTATATAAAGTGAAATCTTAAGTGTTAAGTTAGAAAATTTTAAATTAATGTATATACTCAAGTAACGAGGATCCCAGTCAGGATACGTAACATTTTCATCACCTCGAAAAGTTCCCGGAAACCCTCCACCACAGACGCTGATCTGATCTCTATCCCCATAGGTAAGTTTTGCCTATTGTAAGAGGTTTATATAAATGGAAGGATGTAGCTTTTGGTGTCTGGCTTCTTTTGGAGATTCACCCATGTTATATTATTAGTAGTTCTTTCCTTTGTATTGTTCCTTTTTTATTTTGAGTGGTATTGCATTTTATGAATATACCACAATTTGGTGGTTATTGGGTTGTTCCAGTTTGGGGCTATGATGAAAAAAGCTGTTACAAACATTCACGTACATGTTTTTGTGTGGATCTATGCTTTCGTTTCTTTTGGGTAAATACTTAAGACTGAAATACTTAAGACTGTAAATACCTAGAAGTAAAATTTCTGAACATATATTAAGTGTACAAGGTCTGACAATTAAGTTCGTGAACTTGTTGCACCGATATTGCTAAACTTTTTTGATATCAGAGGGATTATTCATTATGAATTTGTACCAACTGGACAAACAAGTAACCAGTTTTACTATTTGGAAGTGCTGAAAAGGCTGCGTGAAAAAGTTAGACGACCTGAACTTTTCGCCAACAATTCATGGCTCTTGCATCACAACAATGCACCAGCTCACACGGCACTGTCTGGGAGGGAGATTTTAGCCAGTAAACAAATAACTGTATTGGAACACCCTCCCTACTCACCTGATCTGGCTCCCAATGACTTCTTTCTTTACCCAAAGATAAAGGAAATACTGAAAGAAGACATTTTGATGACATTCAGGACATCAAGGGTAATACAATGGCAGCTCTGATGGCCATTCCAGAAAGAGTTCCAAAATTGCTTTGAAGGGTGGACTAGGTGCTGGTGTCGGTGCATAGCTTCCCAAGGGGAGTACTTCGAAGGTGACCATCGTGATTGATATTCAATGATGAGATATGTAGCACTTTTTCTAGGATGAATTAGTGAACTTAATTGTCCAATTGCGTTTGTTTAACTTTTTGAGAATCTGCCAAATTTCAAAAGTGGTTGTATCATTTTACATTCCTACCAGCAATTTATAAGACTTTTGGTTACTCTCAACATTGGGTGTTATCAATCTTTTTTATCTTAGCTATTCTGATGGATGTATAGTGGTATTTTGTTGTAGTTTTAGTTTGCATTTCTCTAATAACTAATGATGTTGGGGACTTTTTCGTGTGATCATTGACCATTCGTGTATCTGTTCAAGTCTTTAGCCTATTTTCAAATACTGGGTTGCTTGTTTGTTTAGTATCGAATTGTTGGAGTTCTTTCTATATTCTGGGTACACCCGCATTGTCATATACTATACATGTGTTGGGAGTGTTTTCTCCTACACTGTGGCTTACCACCTCATTTTCTTAATGGTAATTTTGACGAACAGGAGTTTTTAGTTCTGTTGAAGTTTGATTTATCATTTTTTCTTTTATGATTAGTGCTTTCTATATCCTATCTAAGAAGTCTTTACTTATCCCAAGGTCGCAAACATCTTCTATGCTTTTTTTTCCTTTCTTAGAATCTGTATAATTTTAGTTTTTACATTTGGGCCATGATCCGTTTGTAATTGATTGCTGAGTACGGGAGAAGCTCAGGACTGTGCTTTACAGTGTTTTGTATGGATCTCTAGACAGCACCATTTTTGAAGAAAAAGACGTATTTCTTTCTCTGTTGAATTGCGATGGCACTCATCAAAAATCACTCGACTATGTATGGATGTGTGGGTCCAGTTCTGGACTCCATTTCATTGATCACCTGGTTGTCCATATATTGGCCAATACCATGATGTATTGATTACATTCAATCCATGAACATGGCATATCTTTCTATTTATTTAGGTCTTCTTTAATTTTTCTCAGCAATACTTTATACTCTTGCATATCTTGCATTACATTAATTGCTAGTGTTTTTAGTTTTTGGATGCTATTGTAAGTAAAATTTTAAAATTTCCCAATAGTTTTTATGAGTGTATACAATTGATTTTTCTGTATTCATCTTGTATTCTGTGACATTGCTAAATTCACTTGTAGTTCTAGTTGTTTTCTACATTCACAATAATGTTATCTGTGAATAAAGACAGCTTTACTTCTTCCTTTCCGATTTTTATGCCTTTGTTTTCCTTGTCCGGGTGCGGGCTGGGACTTCTAATACAATATAGAGTAGCAGTGGTGACAGCAGAATAAGACAGGGTTTGTAGCTGAGGTTTTGTTTTGGGGAGGCCATTCTTTCTGGAGGAATGACGAGCTGTGATTTACACTTTTTAAAAATTCCTCTGGCTGCCTGGGAAGACTTGTAGGGGCAAAAGTGGAAGCAGGGAGACCAATAAGAAGGCTGCAGAATTCTGAGGGAGGGAGGGAGGTGGTTGGCCTGGGATGATGGGACATCTGGAGGGTATGTAGGCTCAGAATCATAGAACTCACTGTGGAATGGATGTGGGGAAGGTGAGAGGCACCAAGAATGACTGTTAGAGTGTTGCCTTGAGCTGCTGGGAAGATGGAGGGACTGTTTCTTAAGACGAGGAGACTTTGGGTGGGGGTGTGTGTGCAGCTTTGGCCACTTTCATTTCAAGATACTATTAGCCTTCCAAATTGTCAGGAGGGCAGCCGGAGTGCTGGAGCCTGAGGCACAGCTTTTGGGGACATCATGATTTGGATGGAATCCAAAGCCATGAGACCAGACAAGAGAGAAGAAAAAGTGAAGAGGGTTGAAAAGGAGACAATCCTGGGGCAGAGTTTGGGGAGACATGCAGGAGCCAGGAAAGTAGACTGAGAGGGATCGGTGAGGTAGGGGGGAAACCAAAAGAGTATCTCTTTTTGGAAGTCTCTCAAAGCACGTGTGCCACGAGAGGGATGCTCACTGTATTGGATGTCACTAAGCAGGAAAAGTAGGACAAGCACAGAAAAACAGCCATCATATTTTCCATCACAGACAGCCTTGAGGGCCTTAACATGGGCATTTTGTGGGGTGATAGGGCTGGAAGACCCACTGGAGGGGTGGGAGCTGTAGATACGGAAGTGGAGGCAGTGAGTACAGTGAAGGGGAATGGCAGCCTTTCTCTAAGCGCCCCGTAAGGAGCCGTAGGCACCTGCTGAGAGACCAAAGCCCTCCAGCCATGGGGAGAGAGGTAAATGGACCCTGTACTCTGAAGTCAGGGCGTGGGCCAGCCAGGGTGGATGTGTAGACAAGGCAGGCTGGGGAGAGAGGAGAGGATGGAGCAGACACAGGAACCATGGCCAATGCTGTCCCTGGCTCTCCATCACAAGAACCCAGCTCCAAGAAATCCTCCTTGCTCAGTACCAGGAAGGATGAGCTCCAAGCAGGGAGGGAGGGTAGGCTGCAGAGAGCAGGGCAGCAGAGCTGGTGCCACCCAGCTCTCTGTCCTGTCTAGGTGTGCTCTATTCCTGAGAAAGCCGTACCGCTTTACACGTGTACGTTTGTTATAAAAGCAACACATACTCATTGGGAAATTGCAGAAAAGAGGAAAACTTCATTTCTTGGTATATTTTACTCTATGTGCAATTGTTCCTGCATAATTATAACTATGCTGTGAATAGAGTTGTGGGCCTGATGATTTTTCCCTGAATGCTTCATAATAGACATTCTCCACGTTGATATATGGCTTTCATTGTTGTTATTGGTTGTATAAAATTGCATAGGTAACGCCCCATGTTCAATGAATTCATCCCCTACTGGAGGTATTTGGGTTACTTCCAATATTTATAGTCAATATTGCATCGATATCTATGTGGGTGGAGCTCTCCCTCAATCCATTTCCACAGAACTAACATTTTGGGGTTTGGGATACCCATTTGCCATATTACTTGGGTGAGGGTCAACCAGACCCTCCCCACTGAGAAACACCACATGAGGCAGCCTGTGCACATATTCCTAACTGCCTGTATGCTGTTATTTAAATTTTCTTTTTATTTGATGGGCCACAGAAGGGGTCTCCTCGTAGCTTCAATCTGTCTTCCTTTGATGGTTAGAGAAGCTGCTCATTTTCGCATTTGTTCATTTGCTGGTTCTATTTCCCCTCATGAGAGGGAGCTGATCCTATTAAGTGCGCCATACTTGTACCTTTCCCAGTGGGTTCTTCCAGCAGCTCACCAGGCCCTGTCAGAGCTGTCCTCACCCACCTGGACTATGTCCTCCTCCTTTGCCAACTAGTTTCCTGAAGGCTTCATGTGGTTCCTGCCGCCCAGTTTTTAGTGCCACTTCCTTAGGCCAGAGCCACATCCTGACATTAGGGAACCATGGAACGGTCACAGCAGCCTCTCAGCATGCCCTGCTGCTTCTCCTCTATGGCATCATGGACTCTAGCCCTGGACCTGGCAGAGCCTTTGGGAAACGTGGCTTGACTCACTGGCCAATCTATTCTCTACTGACTTCTAGGAATTCTCTGTCATCTGTCTTCACCTACCTGCCACCTCTCCCAAGGAAATTTTGGGCTCTGGCCATGTTGCTGCTTCCTACACGTCTTGCTTCTCTCTGTGATTTGGTTCATGAGACCTCCACTAAAAGTGCACCCCTTTACTCCTGAGCCATGTTCAACCAGACCCCTCCTCTGAGACTTTGCCTCCTCAGCCAAGCTTTCCTGGATCTTTCTGGCCTATTTGTCCTTCCTGTCTCTGAATGTCTGTAGCATTTACAGTATACAGAGGCTGAGAGGGTCCTCAGTAACTAGTCCCCTTTCCCTCATCCAACTTCTGAACAAGTCGAGAGATAAAAACCCAGATGGAGACAAATGATGGAGGCTGGGGTGGGGGAGGAAGCAGCTTAATATGAAGCCAAAGTGGCCTGTTAACTGAGCCCAGAGTTAGGCTGACGTCCTCTCTGCCCCCCTTAGACTCACTGCTCTGGGTGAGTGGTGCCTGGGATATCACAGCCAGTGGACATCAGCACACGGATGGGAGCATCAGGAGTGAGAGGCCCACCCCTTCCTCCGCAGGCCGTACCCCACGGAGAAATGCTGAATCCTGTCTGGGATTCTGATCTAGTGACTTTTGTGGGTTTGGTTGCTTCAACTCCACCATGAGCTCCTTAAGGCTAAGGCATGCACAGCTTCTTATCCTCATAGTGCCTTCAAGTGGGCAAAGAGGACTTGCTCTTAGCAAGCCCCTCCTCTTCCGTGCACAGCCCCCCCCTCCTCCCAGCCAGGTCTGAAATTCTGTTCTGAGGTCCTCATTTCTCTGCTGATGCTGGCCTGCGTAGATGGAGACTTTATGGGAGCAGGCAAGGGGGTAACACTATCATTCACTCAGGCCTTGGTCAGGAGGGTACAGGCCCCCTCCTGAGAGCAGGCTACCATGGGGGTACAGGGCATGGGGGCACAATTACACTTGGTGCACTTGTACTAGGAGAGAGAGGTGAGTCAAACAAGTGGTTGGAATGGCACAAACTGCTTAACTCACGATTGTGCCAAGAGCTTCCTTTGGGCCTTTAGGGGACTCACCAGTGAATGATCGGATCATCCAAAGCCTGGAGGATTAGTTATATTTCCAGCTGGGTAGGGGATTCCATGGACAGAGCCAGGTCACAAACTCCAGTGTGCCACTGGCTGCTGCTTTCTTGAGGACTCTGAGCCCTCGCACAATTTGGAGCCCACCTGGTATGCCTGGATTCCAGAGCTGTGGGTGCACACACACATCATCGCACCACGTGGAGTTAGAAAAAGATTTCTCTAAAAATAACCACCGAGGAATATTTAATTTGATAGCAAGACTGTGACTAATGCATGAAACAGAGAGAGTCTGTGTGACAAGGCCCAGTACAATAATGGCGAGAAATTCACATTTGACCTTTCAACCAGTGCAAAATAAAACAGATCTAAGCCTTGGCAGCTGACGACACTGTGGCTCTAGGGAAAGTGGCCATGAGCAGGGGATATGATGTTAATGGAGGAGAACTGACAGGATATGCGGTTCTCAAGGAATCATGGAAATAGCTCCGGGAAATCAATACCTTTTGGTGTTAAATAGAGAGAAGGGGCTGGTGCTGAGTTGAGTGTTGGCTGGTGAGAGGTGGACGCGGGAGGCCAGCCCAGCTGGATGGGGTGACTGAATCAGCTCTCACAGCCTGGCTCAGAGGATTAGCAGGTTCCCCCAATGCAAGAAGACCCAGCCCTCCTGGGAAGCAAGCTGAGCTGGTGGGTAGGGGAGCGAGGTCCCAATGTGGAGTGAACTTCGACCTGTGCTCGCTCTGTGTTGAGAGCTTGCAGGTATCACCCTTATAAGCATCCCTGACGTAGAAGCTGTTATTCCCACTTGTCAGAGGAGAATACTGGTCAGAGGGATTCAGCTACTTGCCTGCGGTCACCCAGCTGGGACATATTTGGAGCAGGGTGTGAACTCACAGACTTCAAGCTCTGTTCACTGTTGCTAGGGCACTTAAAACTTGAAAAAGGCCAAGGGCTGGCAGAGGCCTAGACTGACAGGTTGGGGTTGGGTGGGTGGCAGGCGGAGCGCTGGTTGTGGTTATAGCAGGAATCACCTGGTGACAAGTTCTTATGAAAAATCGCCAGGGCTCTGGGTATGGCAGGCGTCTGGGCCACGATCACCTCCCGGCTCGTTCCATACTTCATGACTGTTATAAATTCTGATCCGTCACCCTCAGTGCTAATTGGAGAACAAAATAGTCTCCATTTCTTAGAGTTGCTTTTCTCAGTGGCAACAGGGCGAGTACGGGTCCTGCTGCTCCCGGGTTAGGGTCCTGCATGTTCTGAGTACACATCTAAGGTGTGCTCTCAGGAAACAATTCTTTAAAGATTTCTTTTTTGCACCCTCTACTCAATGTTTCTCTAGAAAGAGGTTAGCAGTGATCCCTGATTAGATTCAGGGCCAGTTGTTTCTTGGCATGCTTGGTGCTATTCTTTCTCTAGACCATTAACATGGCAGGAATGTGTTTGACAAGCAAGGTTTTGAGATGGCAGTCGAAGGACTAGGGCCCAGAACCCTTCCTAGACCCTGGAGAGTTGGTTCTGTCTTGCTCTCTGAGCCTGGGAGATGAGGGCGCAGCCCATGCTTGAGTGTGCCATCTTGAGAATCAAGGAAGGACTGGCTCCAAAAGGAGAGGGAAGCCTGGTGTGGTCCTGGGTGAGGAGTGGTTCTGCACAGCCTTAGCTGGGTGCTTGGAGAATCGGGGAAGGTGCAGTGGTGCCTCTGAGTCCAGCACTCAAGAGGATGGGCCTTTGCCTAGGTTGTTCCAGCAACTAGCCCCAGGATCTCCTCGAAGGGTCTGGTTGAGGGGCCTGGACTTACATCTCTCCTCTCCTTCTGACCCAAGGCCTGGCAATGGTTGCTGCCCCGATGTCATGGGACTTCGCAAAGCCCCAAGACCTGGCCCTGCCACCCACTCCAGCCACGTCTCTCCCCACTGTCCACTTACTTGTTTGCTTCCTCATCATATCCTGGTCACACTGGCCTTTTCCTAACTCAGATACATCAAGCTTCTTTCTCACCAGACCTACTTCCCCAAATGCTGCTCCCTCTGCCTGGAACACTTTCTCTCCTTTCCCTGACTGATTTATCTGCATTGTGAAGTTCCAGTTTAAGCATCGTTTCCTCCAAGAAGTCTTCCCTGACTTACCAAACTAGGTCAGGTCCCTTGGCGGACGCTCCCTTTGTACACTGTATTCTTCTGTCCTAGTACTTATGTATTTAATTAGAGATTCGCTTGTGTGATAATTGGTTCAATGTCTCTTCCCCCAACTCGATGGTAAACTCTGTGACAGGAAAGACAGTGAAATTTTCTGCTCAGGACCTGGTCCATAATAGGTGCTCAATAAATACATAGTGAATGAATGATTAAAATTTCCCACACTTCAAGGTGAAAAGCATGAGAATCTGGTGGGAGCAAAGTCTCAGTTCCCTTTCTAGTCCCAGCCCTAGAGCAATTCAGAGATGGGGTAGGTGGTGCTACACCAAATGCCAAACGCCCAACGAGCAGGCTTTGTTTTGCACTTAAGTGAATTGCTGAAGGCATTGCAGTTGGTTGCGTTTTATGTGTAGAGAAATTACCTCTGTCCTGATTTGCAATATCTGTGCTATTTTGGGCTGTTTTTCTCCTTTGGGCCTATTTGTATTGGAGCAATAATTTCACCATTTGGCTACTCAGAGGCCCAATTAATATTACAAATATGGTCCCATAAAATTCACTTCTTGACATTAGAACGTTTTGTTGCTAATTACTCTCCAAGGTTTTTAATTTCAATTCTTCCTTGGTGACTTAGTGCAGATATTCAAGGGCACAGTTATTTCCCCCAAGGGAAAAGAGAACTAAGTAATGCCAAGTTTCTGTCTACTTGCCCTTCCTGCCAGGGGGTATTTTGTTTTTGATTTGATCTCCTCCCATTTTCCTGGAAACAAACAACAAACAAAAACTATATTGGAACAAAGGTATAAATTTATGGAAAAAAACCCCACTCATTTGCTAATATATTCTTTCAAGCAATATTTACTGAGCACCTGTTATGTGTCAGTTCCTGTGTGCTAGGCACTGAGGATGCCAAAAAAAAAAAAATGCAGCATGTCAGTGTCTCCAAGTAGCTCACAGTCTTGAATGGGAAGGAAGGCAGTGCTGAAGAGTCTGTGACATATCCCGGGTGCTTCTCACATGGGGGCTTGGTAGCTACGGCCCATCAAGAAGTGCCACAGCAGTCTCCAGTGGTTGAAATCAGGGAAGCTTTGGTCACTTCTCATTTGAAAGACTCTGGCTAACTGCAAGGACTCTGCATTTTAATATTTTGAATGGGTTGATAAAACAGGAACAGATGACTAAAGTTTGTCATTTTAGGGAAAATAATGAAATATTGTACTACTTAATCTGTCTATTTTTCACACTCTTCCCTATCCCTTCCCCACTGCAAAGATATTCAGATGCAATAACATTTAAAGCAAAATACTATCTTCTTAGTCATGTAGATCTCTTCACCTGAAAGGACCCTAACATCGTCAGCCATCTCTGTGTTAACCTCTTCTGTTAACCCTTTATTCCAATGTTGCCTCCTGAGAGGTGTTGCTTTGGGGGAACATAGCGATGGTGGTGAAGTGACACTAGCTTGGGTGTCTCTCACCACGAAGAAAACTAGGTCCGTAGATGCATTATTAACAAAAGCAGACCCACTTGTACAGGAATCCAACAGGGCAGAGATGAATTGGGTGCCCCATGTTCCCAAGTCACCTATCTACCTGCCCTTGGGCTGCACATGGGCATAAGCCAGCTCCAGGCAACTCCTGATCAAGAGGAGGCAAAATGTCATTCCTGTCACCTGACTTTGCCTGGACCTGCCTCTAACCCCACTGCATTTCTCTGAAGTTTTTCCACTTTTCTGCTTGGACAGAGCATCAGAAGAGACCAAGCGCTGGGAGAAAGAAGTGAGTGTTGCTCTGGCACCATGGCCAGAAACTCCCGGGAGAAAGAGGCACTTGCCTACTGCTTGCTGACTTCAGTAGCAAGAACCTCTCGGATGCTCCTGAATAAACATCGTCTTCGTGGCCACACATTGTTTTATGAGCTGAGTCATCAGACTGGCTGACTCCTTAAACGCTGCTGTCTGATTCTCCCCGCAGCAGAAAACAAGGAGAGGAGACATGAAGTGTAGCTCATCCAGTTTTGTAGAGGGCCACTTTCATTTGCCAAAGGTGATGGGGGATTTATCATTCTGGAATTTGCTTTTGTTAAAAAATTGTTAATTAACTTAAGTTCCATTTAAGAGAAAAAGATGACGCTATCTGCATTATTTACAAAATCTGTTTGGTTATGGGTTACTTTTAATAGCCACCAAGCTTAAAGAATTTTCTGCTGAAAATTTGATTCCTTTCTTACTCAACAAGTTATAATTTATCATTTAAGGTAATGAGTTCAACCCCAAAGTAATAGTGACATATTAAGCCAAACTGTTTGTTTCTTAGATAAATTGTTCCACCAAGCTTATCTTTTATATAGCTACTCAATAAGTTGTCTCAATGATGTTTTAATTAAAACCAATGTGCCTATATCAAGGAAATTTACTCTAATTCACTCAAGTTTCTGAATTTGGAGATTTGTGACTTGCTGAAGTAAATTTCTCAGTACTTTTTTCCAACCAATTTCATCATGGTGTCAGGAAACATACAGGCAGGTCATTCACCCAAGAATATAATGTAGAATTCCTGTTAGGTGGCAGGCACTATGTTAGTTTCTGAGTGGGGTAAAAATAATGGATAGCAGTCTTTGCAACTGAAGAAGGAAATAGATATTTGTCAATGTGCAAGGTGGCTACATTTGATCTCTTGGAGGAGAGTGGGATAAGTGCTCCTGGAAAGATCCTCACTGGAGAGCAAAACCCCTTAGCCCAGGGCAGTTGGGGAAGCTTTCCTGGAGAATTGCCCCTTAAGTTGAGGAGGCTCCATGTTTCAAGAGACGAGAGTACACGGTCTGAGGGATATTGTAGGCAAAGGCCCATCCAGAGCCATGGAATAGCCAATGCTTGTGTCTGGAGTAGGGATGGTCCTGGGGACTTCTGGGAGAGCAATTTCCAGGAGGTGACAGGGTCAGAAAACAGAACTTTGGGGACTGAGAGTCAAATGAATTGCATTGAAATAAAGGGATCTGGAGTGGATGATCTACCTTTGAAGTCAGAAAGAGAGAGGAGAAAGAGAGAGGGAATGGGGGATGAGGGTACCGACAGGGCAGGTGTTTCTGGGACCACAGAAGGAGCCTGTGGAGAACAGAGTAAAAATGGGGGACAGGGAACAAGGTGCAGTGGGTTCCTGGGGATCCTAAGGAGCAATCCGTGAAGCTGCGTCGTGGTGAGAACATAAGGAAGAGTGGATGGAAAGGAGGGGAGGACAGGTCACTGAGGGTCCTGATTTTCAGTCAAGCTGGAGGTCAGTTCACATGCTGGGAGGTGTGTGTCTGAGAGGGTGAGAGCCAACCGAGTGCCTTACTCAGTCGGGTGGATTGAGAGTCTGAGGAAGGGCTCAGAGCAGATGCTGTGGGAACAGGAGAGCAGGTGCACAGTCCTGCTGAAGGCTGATTCTCCACGACGTGTGCTATGCCCTTTTGCTTCACCTCAAGAAAGCAATCTAAATTTAGCACAAACCGCAAGATTATAGGAGTCTGGTACTTATCAGATGCCCTCTCATCCTTGAGCTGAGGTGTGCAGTTGTGGATTGGGATTGTCTTTGTCTGGGGAAGCTGTCATCTAAGATGGATTCAGACTGGGAACAAGAGAGGAAACTGTGGGAAAACAGGTCCTTAGGCTCTGAGACTGTCATCACATACATTAACTGATGGAGTGAACTAGAAGATGAAATAAGTGTTTTAAGGCTGTTCAGAAGGTCTGTGTGACATGGCCCCACTTGTTGGATAGCTCCCTGGATAAAATTTTGTGGGAATGTGGTTTCATTTCATGGTACACATTCCATGGTGGTCATTGGTAAGGGGTCTATCTTCCTTATTTAGCTACATAAATACGGACATCTCTTTTATGTTCTTGGACCCACAGAAAAAAGTATCTAGCTATTGAGAAAGTCATTTACAGAACTTTTCTGGGGGAAGGTGTGGGCAGCCTTCATGGGTGGGAGGAGGAGTCTATAGGTCAGGAGATGGGAGTCTTTGGCAATACAGTAGTCCCCCATTATCTATGGTTTTGCTTTCCGCAGTTTAAGTTACCCACCATCAACCACAGTACAAAAATATTAAATGGAAAATTCCAGAAATAAACAATTCATAGATTTTTAAATTGCATGCCGTTCTGAGTAGCATGACGGAACTCTGCTCGGGACGTGACTCAGCCCTTTCTCTAGTGTATATCCACACTGTATACCCTCTCTGCCTGTTAGTCATTTGTAGCTGTCTTTTTTATCACGCAGCTGTTGTGGTATCGCAGGGCTTGTGTCCAAATAACCTTTATTTTTTTTTAATAATGGCCCCAAAGTGCAAGAGTAGTGACACTGGCAATTTGGATATGCCAAAGAGAAGCTGTAAAGTGCTCTCTTTAAACGGAAAGGTATGTATGTATAGGAAAACACATAGGGTTTGATACTATACGTGATTTCAGGCATCCACTGGGGGTCTTGGAATGTATCTTCCATGAATAATGGGAATAATGGGGGGCTGTAATCCAGGCGAACACAGGCCTGGGAGGAGTAACCAATCATAAAGGAGATTATGAAGGAAGAATCAACAAGAATTGATTACCAAGAAATTTCTGTATTAGTCTTGCACCCTACTCAACAAGTGTGTGTCAGGTGCTAGGCTGGGTGCTTGGACGAGAAAGATGACAATATCCTGGAGATGGCCTTTTGGGAGCTGACAGTCTTATGGAATGAGACACAAATGCACACAGCCGGAATCCCAGGCAACAGAGGGAAGGATCCAGTCTGCTGGCTGTAGGTTGGGGGAGGTTTCCTGGAGGGGAGGCTCTGAGCTGGGCTTTGAAGAGTGAGGGTGTCCAAGAGTGAGAGTGAGGGATGACCGCAGGGTTTTGACTTGGTAGTGCTGGTGACCGAAATAGGTGGATCAGTGGGGACGAGGGCTGGGAACAGCGTGTGGTCCTGATGTAGGCGGAAAGGAGAAGTCCTGCAGTTGCCCGTACTGTCCTGGTCTTTGATGAGTGGTTGACCTACGGGTCACCAGGTGATATTTGTGGGAATCAGAGTGAACAGACTGTTAGGGAGGAGAGAAAGGAGGGACGTTGTGGGACCGAACCAGAAACTGAGAACGCCGGGACCCAGGCGCAGCAGAGGCGGTGCCCAGGCCAGGACCCCCGAGCTCAAGGGGCAAGTGCTTCCTTACTGGGAAGGCTCCTGTCGTTGTTCAGGCCCCGAACGGTTACCACGCAGACCAACTCAGCGCAGCAAGGGCTAAAACGACGCCGGCGGCTTCCACCTGGCAGGTGTCCCACTGGCCCAAGAGTCACGGGCACGAATGTGCCCCACGTGGCTGTCCCGGCGACGCGCAGGACGGCTCCCGCACCTTTCCGGGGAAGGGGCCGTGACGACGCTATCGGTGACACGGGGATGGCCCTGACAACGGTTTCATTTCCTCCCTTCTGGGCTCTCCTCCTCTGGCCGGGGGCCCCGCGGCCATCTCGGCGTGCCTGGCAGGAGGCCGTGGACGTGGCAGCCGTGGGGCCCGACGGCGTCCCACGTGGCCCGGCTCGCCTCCTCCAGCGCCCGCCGTCGCCAAGGGCTCTGGGTCCGCGGAAGACTCAGTGCGGACCTCGGCCGGGCCAGCCAGTCGCTTCTCGCACATTTCCCTCCGCCGGCGCGCGGCGGCGGCGCGTGGGCTCGCGCGCGGGCTCGGGCGGCGCGAGCCCGGGCGGCGCGAGCCCCCGCGCGCCGGGGAGAGGCGCATGCGCGGCGCCCCGCGAGCCCGCCGAGCCGAGCGTCGGAGCTGTGAGGAGCCGAGCGGCCGTGCGGGCGCCGTGGCCACGAACAAGTGGCCAGCCCGCGCGCAGGCCGCCCGGGACCACTGGGCCGCCCGCGGAGCCTCGCGGTCCGGAGGTGGCGGCGGCGGCGGCGGCGGCGGCATCCCGGGCGGCCGGCGAGGGATGCGCCGCCCACTGCCCCGCGCCGCCTGACCGCCCCCGCCTCGGCTCGCGGTGCGCCACAGCCGGGCCCGCGGCCGTCCCCGTCGCGCTGCTGCCCGGCCGCTGCGCCTGCGGGGCCGCGCCCGGCCCGGCCATGTGGACCCCCACGGAGGAGGAGAAATACGGCGTAGGTAGGTGAGGCGCCGGCCAGGCCGCGGCGGGGCTTCGGGGGACGCGCCCCTGCGCTCGGCCGGGCCGGCCCCGCCTCGTTCCGCGCCCGCGCGCCCCCGCCCCTGCCCGCAGGCTGCGCGGCCTCGGCGGGGCGAGCGCGGAGTGGGGGCGGCGCGGGCGCGGGGCGCGGGGCGCGGGGCGCGGGGGTGGAATCGGGTCTGCGGGCGCGGGCCGGGCGGCAGGGGGCGCTGGCGGCGCGGCCTCCGCAGGGGCGGCGGGCGGGATGGGCGGCTGGGCGGGCGGGTGGGTGGGGGCCCGCGGGTTCGGGTGCGGGGCACCGGGCAGCTTTACCCGAGACACCACATTCTGGGAAGCTGTTTTCTCCGCTCCCAAACCTCAGTTTTCATGAGTTTCCGCACCTGCATCGATGAGGGCAGTGTTTATTATTGGACCTTCCAAAAAAAAAAAAAAAAAAAAAAAAGGATAGAACACGTTGACGTTTTCCCAGTTCAAAATTTTGCAGACATTTGACTTTAAATGTTTATCTGTTTTAATTTGCCTTGCCTTCAGGATTAGAAATAGTTACCTTACAATAGGAGGTGTTTTCGGACAAGGCTCAGTGTTAGGTGTAGTGTGTACTGTAGCCCAGGCTTTGTGAAAAACAAACTTGCTTTTTAGACGAGACCGTTACTCCTCTTAGAATACTCTTTTTAAAAATTTGTTACAAGTGGTAAACTCCAGAAGCTAAATAATGCTCATAACATTTAACTTCTCTAAAAAGAGGATGTAATAATTTAAGGGATTGAATGCTTTACTTTTAATGTTTTGTGGCAATTGCGTGATAGAGGAGTTCAGCCACATTGCATTATTGTTAAGTCACCTGTCATCTTGTTCAGTTAGAATTAAAATGTTGAGTGTACAGTTTTCCCCCCTAAGTTGTAGTGGAAAAGTATAGATGGGTAATCTGTCTAAAAACAGATTTTTTTGTTTCCCATTTTTACTGCAGCTAAATCAAGATTTAATTCACAGTTCAGTACAAAACCACTTTTTAAACTGGCAGTGGTAGCAGATGTTTAGGAATACGTACCATCAGACAAGTTATGTGACAATTGAATTTATTTAAATGTAAGGAGTTGCAGTGAAATCTGTGTTGATAGAAAATCTTGTTTTGAAAGGTAACTTTCTGAGATTTTTAATTAGCTGTGTTACACTGGCATAACAGCGTGCTGTGATGGGGGTTATAAAAGGAGCCCCAGGGCCAGAGCCGGATTTGGGAAGTGATGTGAAGAGCCAGGATTCACCCCTGGGGACATTTTACCCTTTCTCTTAGAGCGTTCCCTAAATACTTAATTGTTTCTATGAAACGAAGAGTTGATGGTCTGTCTTCTCTATGACTTGCTCTCAGAACTGCTTAACTAGAATAACAATTCATGTGAAAGTGGTCAACTGTCCAGTTGCCCGTAAGGGGTAATTTCTTTGCTTTTGGGAGAGGAGGAACCCTTGAGTCGTGAAGTTGGCAGAGTTCTGAGTCTTGGTTCCTTTACCGGTGTGGGCAAGTTACTTAACAGCATTTTCTTCATGTGTAAATTGGGGATAATATTTACCTACAGGATTGTGAAAATCAAATGAGAGCCTACCAAATGCTTAATAAGTGTTAATTTCTTCTTCCCCCTTAATACTTAGAGTAATAATAATGGTAGCTAGATGTTTTCTCAGATATGTTCTGAGAAGGAGGCAAGACAAGGTAATTGAGATAGGCATATGTGATTCTTAAAACAGTAGGATTTGGTGTGTGATTTACTCAGGAAGATATAATGAAATTGTTGCATTCCTAGGACTGTGGATTTAGCTTTAGCAAAATTATTTCCCGTGGAGGGGCACAGCATCGGGCACAGAACAGGACTTAAATGTGTGTTAAATGAGAGGAGGCAGTTATTCTGAAGGCATTAGCAGCTGTGATTTCGTGTACTTTAGCCTTTTATGCCAAACAAGGCAACTCGCTTTCTACTTCTCTCACAGCTTTCTTCTATGCCTTCCTCAATTAGGGTCTGAAAGTTCCTGCATAAATTGTTAAAAACTCAGGGTACTTTTTCTATAAGTATGTTAGAGCTATACTGTTAGACCTGTTCATAAAATCCAGTTTGATCTATAAAGTAGCTTAAATGTTTTACTAAAATGAGGAAAATAGTCGATTAAAATGACATGTTAGCTGCATTATTTGTTTAATTGCTAGTTTAAAAATCTAACCATTATCATTATTTCTATGAGAAAATGTTTTGAGTTTCATCTTTGATTTTTATGACCGACTTGGAGCACAGATGTCCATCTCTGCTTGCTAACCCCAAACCCTTACAGCAGTGAGGGAAACTTGTACCTACTTCCTACCAATTTGGAGGAATTGCTCAGATGTTGGTGAGGGAAGGAGTCCCTATTGCAACAGTGCAAAGGAGTTTTTCCACTGCACTGGTAAGGTTTGGCATTGGTAAGGTTTTTGAGATCCTATAGTAATATCTTACTGCCTTTCATTTATTTCTTTTTATAATTAAGGAATTCTGTACAGATTATAACATTTTCAAATTATTTGATTTATTAACTCAGGACAGGTGATATGTAAGCTTTCCTTTCAATTTAATATTCTGTGATTGACTTTAGAGGGAGGGGAGGAAACTGAGGATCAAAAGAGTTAGGCAGTATGCTGGATGTTTTCACTTATGTTACACCATGTAGATTCCCATAGCTGCCCTCATGTTATCTTCATTATACAGATGAAGAAGCTGGATCTTGGGCTGTTCGTCCTTTTTTGTCCTTCAACAACCGAATATTCCCCTTAAGTTTCTTCTTGGCAGTGGGCAGTATCTTGTGATATGCTTGACTCTCTTGCTGTCTTTTCCAGTGTTACCAAGGGCTGTTCTTTTTTGAATCCTTTAATCCATATTCTGATTCCTTATGTCTCTTTCCCTATTAGAGATTATCTGCTTTCCTTTCTGTTGACTTGAATGCTTGGAAAGCCCTGCATCCTTTTATTATTTATTTTACGTTTCCAAGAAGCTTCCTGTTCCAAAGTGCATTAGGTGAGAAAAATCCAACTATTTTTGTGAAACATCTGTCTTTTCCCTTATCGATTGCACTCAAACTACCAAATGATGGAAACCATAGACCAAGAAAATACTTTCCCCATCCTCTAACAGCAGCACCAAACAACAACAACAACAACAAATAAAATAAGGATTGTAATTAAACTCCTAAAATTGAAAAGCGGTGAAAGTTTGAGTACATATGTATTAGTTTGGCATCTTAGAAGTAGAAGCAGCCTCAGAAGGTCATCTTGTTTGTTCTATTGTTATGAGGTGAATTTTTAAATAATTCAGGGCATTTGTAGCTTATTCTTTCCTAATCCCCACTTAGTAGACCATGAAATCCCCACTTAGTAGACCATGAAAAATTTTCCTCGTTACCAACTAGAATTCCTCGTCTTTTAGTACTGTAATGTTACATTTTTTGAATTTAAAAAGTAATGCATATTTTCTGCCTTTTATCTGATTTCTTTTCGCTTTATTTTCCTCAGATAGGTGAAAAAAACAAAAGAACACTATTAAAAAAAAAAAGCCTTAAAAGAAATTTAACATATAAATCCTGTGGGGAGGGAATAGGTCCATGAAACCAGATCTGAAAGAGCTAGTGTTCACAGAATGTCACTAAATCTGTTGGTGAATGGGGTACAGCTCCGTGAAATAGGGTGAGGGCAGTGGGCTCTTTGGTTACTTGCTCCATGAGGCAATCCCAGCCTTTGAAGCCTCTGAAAGGGCCCCATACCTCTAAGAAGTAAAGACATCACTAAGGGTAGAGAAGATGTCATATACCCAGGACTTTTATTTTGTTCTGAAAAGTGAGGATATGCTCAATGTGTTATGATTTAGTTTTTATAGGGAACTTCCACATCATGATTGTGCTTGAGTGTTACATCATATAGTCACCTCTCCCTTTTTTAAACAGATGGAAAACTTCAGCTGAAAGAAGTTAAGTGACTGTGATCTAAGGTACTTGAGCAGTAATCCTGAGTTTGAGATTTGAACCTAGGACTTTGGGATTCTAAGCCACAGCTTCTTTCATTAGCCATGTTGCCTCTGCAAGGAATTTGTCAGTAGTGTGTGTCTCTGGCTCAATAGAAAAGGGATTCATTCTCTACAGACTTTTCAATAAGTTTGTTAGTTATATTTAAGGAATTTTATTTCTATATTAAACATTTTTATAAGACTACATAGTATTTAGTGTTCAACTTCTGAATGTAATGATTTGCATTGATAATGAGTATAGATCAGGGTATGACATGTTAGAAGGCAGGTTTTTATTTTATGTTTTTGGATTTTTTTTTTATTAGTTTCAGGTGTACAAAACAATGTAATAGACATTTATCATTTATATCCCTCGCACAGTGGTAACCCCCCTCCCCCCATCTACTACCCCTCTGACATTGCACACAGCCATTACGTTTCCACTGTCTGTGTTCCTAACGTTGAACTTCACTTCTTGTAACTATATATGTATATAAAATTGTAGTTCACATTCGTTATTGTTCAGCTTCAGCTTCAGGTGTACAGTGCAGTGATCAGGCATCTACATCATCTCTGAGGTGGTCTCCCTAACGAGACAAGTGTCCATCGGATACCCTACAAAATCTTTACAACATTATTGATTGCATTCCCAAAATTGACTTTCGTATCTCCGTGGCAATCTTGTGGTTACTGATTGCAGAAGGCAGGTTTTTAAACAGCCCTGAGGAATATGTTGGGTATTATTGCCCTCTCTTGAAGAGAGTGTTAATAGGAAAGGAGTTGAATTTAGCAAACATTTATTGACTGCCTTCCCAAACCAAGAGGTCTTTGTTTTGATCTGTCGTTCTGTAAAGCAAACAGGACATATCAATTGGAAATTATCAACATTTTTTTATAGAAAAGGCAATATGCAACAATATTCTATAGACTATTGAAATGTTGCAGTTCATTTTATCATGCAGTATTATAAAAGAATGTGCTTTAGAAGCACTAAGCTAAGTTGTAAACATGACACCATTTTATATCTAGCATTTTTAGACACATTCTGAAGCATGACAGTCTCAAAAAGGAATGGTTATTGAGGTTGAAAGTACTTTATATTCATACCATATTTTCACATTTGTGCTTAAAAATTAATTTTTTAAGTTTGTATTTTGAATCATTTTTTGAATTCTTTTGTCTTTATTCTTGATTATAAAGACACTTCATTTGATCTGAAATTATTCCCAAGGTGTAAGCATTATTGGATGTGCTATGTTACGGTTTTAGTCCAATGTTGTAAACCCGTTTATGATTATACTCTCAAGACTTTTGCATAACTCCTCTTGACTGATTTTTTTGTGGAAAAGCAAGAGTTTTTTTCACCTAAAGGCTTTGGGAACTTAAAAAAAAATTGTAAATACATTGCAAATTATTTTAGTCGTGGTCCAGGTACTTGCAGTTGATTTGCTGTATCACCATTAGGATATTCTAGCAAAGATAATGACTATGTTGGGAAATGTCATTCAGAAGCTTTCTGTTTTCCTGCTTATCTATGATGGAATACAATCCCACCCTCCTGTTTCCATCCGTTTCTCTCTTTCGCTTCTAAGTCATTCCTGAGCTCTTGCTGATTAACGAGGAGAATCAAAATTGATGGAATAGTGTATGATAAATTAACTTTATATTGTAGACTCACATCACACTTCAAACATATGTGCATTTGGTCCAGTCGTAGTGCCCTCACTACTTTTTGGGTGAGGCAGCTGTGATTAGAACATTCTTCCTTATTGGATAGAATAGACTTCCTGCGATTTCTTAGGATTTTGTGTTCTGTGCCTATATGTAAATAGTTTGCATCAGAGCCCTTCAGTAATATATAACATTTTAGAATTGTGGGGGACATTAGAGGTAATACGGTTTAAGGCTCCAGAAATAAGTAAGACTAGTTGAAATAGCTAATATTCATTAAATGTTTACCGTGTGTTCAGCACTTTCATGTTACGGCTCAGATTTGCTTTTTCAGCTTCTTCTGCAGACCTACTTGTACTTTACACTTTGGCCAAACTGAACTTTCCCTAAGTTCTTCGGTTTGGATTTAATTATACCAGTGCTGCTATGTGCCAGGACTATTTGCCACCTATTAGATACTTTCTGTTATTTGCTGTATTATATCTTTATATTATTCTGTTTATGTGGGGGGGGTGCTGTACCCCCGTGTTCATCTCTCTGATTCTTTCCTACCTGTTAAAGCTCTTTTCAGATACTGCTATCTTTGTAAATCTTTTTCTAGACCCTTGACCATACCCCTCTCTTTTTCTAACCAGATAGATTTTATACTTTTATATTCCATGATACTTTGTGCCTTACAGTGGTATATTTTTTTTATTCTCTTCCATTAGACCGTCTTTCCAGCTTTTGACCTACAATGAGAAATACATTCAAAATTGTTATCTCTTATGTGTGTACATGTATACATGCATATACATACAGAGGGTGCCAAAAAATGTATACATATTTTAAGAAAATAAAAACTGTATTAAAATTGTAATACAATGAATGATACTAGCATTCATTTGACTAATGTCATCTTTTGAGCGAACGAACGTCGTACGAGTACTACACATTGCTACCGTAATTCAATTCAACTTCGAAAAGTAATGCATAGATAACATCTCTTAAAATGGGTACGTTTCTTTGGCACCCTGGTATATACATATATGAAGAAGTTAAAAGTTTCATGATGTAATACTTACTGTACAGTGTACTCTGACATTTTCTGTTCATTTCTATTTCATTAAAAAATATTGGTGGCAACTTAATTGATTTTGTGACCCATGGTTTAAAAAAATACTGCTTTAGTTTATTTAAAACTCTTAAAACTAGGGATTGTGCCATATTTATTTTTGTATTATTGACAGATACAATTCAGTACCAGCATGTAGAAGATTTTATACACATATTTGTAGCATTGAGTTGGACGTTATTTTTGTTAATGTGGCGTAAAGCCTAATTTTTGGAGACTTTTGAGCTTGCTATTTCACACTAATTACTCCCATTGAATTTATAGCAACTAAACTCTGGGTTTTATTTCATATGAACTGAAGTCAAGCTAGACATCCTCCATCCTGAACTTGTACGATTGATAATAAACATAGATGTAAAATTTTAGTTTCATTAAAAAAATATTACATTTATTTCTGTTACATTTCGTTGAGGGGGTGTATATTTGGCTTGCCCTTGTTTGTCCTAAATTGGGGGCAGGGCTAGATGTATTTGGCCTAATCAGTATAACTGCTCAAGTCGTTCTGAAGCTTGAGTTTGTGATCCTATATAGTATTTTCTTTCAGCCTTTATCGACACAATTGATAAACCCGTTTTCTGTCTTTTCCAAGTCGCTAATAAAAATGTTGAACAGAATCAGAAAATATTTTATTGTCTAGAGGGAAGTGACCAGTTTATAAACAAGTAGATTTTGCTATGTCGTGTTTTGAATGCTAATTATCTGGATGACTTATTGAACATTTCATGATGGAGCCAGCAGGGCTACGTTTGTGAACTTGATAGTGATTGGGGTTAGGAGGGGCTCCTAACTGTTGGCCGGACTGTTGTCTGTAGCCAAGGAAGAACGATGCTGCTAAGAGGTCTGTGTGGCCTTACTTTTTTAAGTGTGGGGAATAACAGAAATTTTAGCATTGGAAAGATAAGTCCATTTTCATCTTCATGTACAGGAGGCGGGGTGGCACCAAACTTTCCTTGAGTTTTGTTTCTGATGTTCTCTCCACATTCCCTACACACTAAATATGCTGGACAACTCACCCTTTTCCAGACAGGCCTAGAATTTTCCTACCTTTGTCACTTTGCTCAGATTGTTATGACAGGAATGCAGTGACTGCTTTTCTCTGCCGGGAGAATGCCAGCTCAAAAAGCTCAAGTGTCATCTCTTTGATGCCTTTCCCAGCTCTGCCCTATATTAATAAGTGCAGCTTCTTGCGCCTGCAGCAGTTGGACCAACCTCTGGTACGGCACTTACCATTTTAGATCATGCTTAATTGCATTTTTTTGCCTCGGGATTGAGCTTCTTGAGGACAAGGAACTATCTTCATGTTTATAACCCTAGGACCTAGTATATAGTGAGTAATAAGTGATGTTTAATTAGGAGTCTAACCTAATGAGTTTTGTTTTGCTTTGTTAATCTTGATAGTATTTTAAAAGACAGGCTATAAATATAATACTTAGCTGTTAGAAATTTGTGACATCATGACTACACTTTATTTTTGTCTTGGTCTTTCTCTTTCTCGACCCTGTTAGGAAGGTTTACTGCTGAATTCTGATTTTGGGTGGGAACCTTATGAGTCCAGTGTGAATCCATCTCATGTGGAATTTCACAGTTACCACAATAATGACAGAAATCTTATTATAGCAGGTAGTTGGAATGCAGTCTGAATTTACCCCAAACAGTACCTCTTTCATTAACATCTTTGGGAAAGCTATGTTTTGGAAGAGTGACTTTCAGAGAATTCAAGGTTAAATCTTTAAAAACACCAAGAAAAGATTTTGTTGGATTTTTTTTCTAAAATATAATGTAGTCTATTCTTCCTTATATTGTGAATTAAATATGTTAAATACATTTGAACTTTTTCTGTGTAACATTTTACTTCTGATTGAATAAGATACACGTTTATTACAGACATGTTGGTAAATATAGAAATATACACCAAAAAAGAAAATAAGTGTGTATCTTATTTTTGTTACCCAGACATACGCCCTTCAATATATTAGTATATATTTCCGGTCTTTTTTTCTATGTACACATTTAAGTAGGCATTTAAAGTAAATTTAGGACCATACTGTATATATTATCTTAGAATTTTTTGTTTTAAATCTGTTACACTGTGAACATTTTCATATGTTTGGAATGTTCATTGTTTTAATGACTGCTGTTCCATAATATGGATGTACTATAATTTACCTAAACTCCTACTTCTGAGCAGTTGGTTGTTTGAAATTAATTATTGCCAGGACAGTGAGGGTGCTTGTTTTTCTGCTCCCTTGTCAGCATAGGGCATTATTTCCTCCACTTACTTGCATTTTCAAAAATTTCAAAATTGATACATGTTGAGAGGAATAAACCCCCAACCATTACAAAAATAAAGTGTCCCCTACTACCAGTTCAACTTCTTGGGCATCAGTTGTTTAACTGAACTTTCTGATGATTTGATATTGTTAAAACAAACAATTGATTATGACATTGATACATGTTTGCTTCCTCTGAAATCTATAGGAAAATCACTAATTCCAATTAGTGGTTCTTTTGTTTGTTCATTTTCTCATCTTGCTGTGATGTTCTCTGGGGGTATGTGGGGGTATGGGGGTATGTGGGACTTTGATTCATTGTCAGTGACTTGAAATTACACACACACACACACACACACACACAGAGGGTGCCAAGGAAAGTATATATATTTTAAGAAAGAAAAAACTGTGTTAAAATTACACTGATGGTAATCACTTTGAGCACCTCTTATAATTGCACAAGTCAAACGTGACTTGTATTCATCTTTTGTTATCAGTATGTATTGAGTATTACAATTTGAATACAGTTTTTTCTTTCTTAAAATGTGTATACTTGTGCATTTTTTTGTACTCTCTGTGTATACATATACCGAGGGTGCCAAAAAAATGTGCAAAAAAAGTATGCATTTAAAAAAAAAATTATTTAAGTGTGTTTTTCCAGAACCCATCAGTTCCAAGTCAAGTAGTTCTTTCAATCTAGTTGTGGAGGGCACAGCTCACAGTTGCCCATGCGGGGATCCCACGGCAACCTTGGTGTTATGAGCACTGTGTTCCAACAAACTGAGCTAACTGGCCACCACTGTATGCACATTTTAAGGAAAGAAAAAACTGTGTTAAAATTGTAATATATACTGATGACAAAAGATGAGTACAAGTCATGTGTGTACTTTTTTCTGGCACCCCTGGCGCGCGCGCACACACACACACACACACACACACACTTCAAGTATTCTTTCTATCTCTGCCCTTTTCTTTTTTCTGTAGCTACTTGGGATATTATCCTTTTTCCCATTTGCTAGCCTCTCACTTCTGTTTTCTTCTCTCTCCAGCCATATATTTGTAAGCTAGATCTGAATTGAACTTGTTCAAGGAAAATTGGGTAATCAGCTGTGTGAGAAATTGAAAGTGGCTCCTTTCCTGTCCTTTGAAGTGAGATTCAGTGCTTTTATGATAGACTCAGTCCTGTTAAAAGAACTTCCTGACTCATGGTCAAGGTTGGGCTCTGTTCTTTGGAACAGAGGCAGTGCTGTGTGAGTGACAGCCTGATGCAGAGTTGTTCTGTGCAGAGGGCAGTGTTCCTTCTGGGTGGGTCCTTGTAGACATCTGATACTGCTGCAGACGTCTTGTCATTAGGAAAGCCAGGAAGGAGGGGGTTTTGTTTTACTTTTTGATATGGGAAAGGGAAGAAACAAGTAGGAATGCTTGGAGCACTATGGATAGAGGGAAGGAAACTTCTGAAAAAAATCTTTTGATATATTTAAACATACTGGGGTGAGAGCTCCCACGTGGCAGAGTAGATAAATGCTATACTTGCCTCATCCTGTGAAAACATCAAAATTACAACTAAATTATAGAACAGTCAACCTGGAGAACCATCTGAAGTCTAGGTAAACAGAAGTTTTATAACTAAGGATATAAAGAAGAAGCCACATGGAGACTGGTAGGAGGGGTGGAGACACGAAACGGGCTGGCCCTAGACTTTTGTGTGGTGGTTCAAAATTGGGGGGATATCTTGACTATAGAGGTTCCCCTTAGGAGTGGGGAACCCCAACCCCACACCAAGCTCCCCAGCCCTGAGTACTGGTGCTGGGAAGGGGAGCCCCCATAATATCTGTCTGTGGAAAAAACAGTGGGGATTCTGACTATCCAAGTGGGACGGAAGGCTGTAGAAAACCAAGAGGTCCTCTTAAAGGGTCCGTGTACAGACTCATTCTCTTGCAGGCATTCACCCTGGGCTCCAGCAGAAGGACAGTGTGACTCGGGGTGTTGGAGACATATGAGGAGAGACTGAGTTGTGTGGCTTCTGGGAGAGGACTGCAGGGACAGTTGCCGTTTTCTCTGTGTGGGGTCTTTCTCCTGTGCAGCCAGCAGGCCGGTGCCATCTTTCCTGTGTGGTATCCTGCTCCAATGCCCATAGCCAAATCTGAATCGGTCTGGTGAGCTCTGCTTGCTCCACCTTGGTGACTCACTGATGCCCCAACATACACAATTCCGTACCATACGAGGCTTTATCAGAGGCTGAACCTTAAGGGCACTGGTAGCTGGCAAGATGCCTCAGAGTGACCTGGCCTTTTGCAGAGCTACCCTAAGTCTGATACTGGTGGCAGCAGTCCTCGGTTTGCAGCGTGGCCTCTTCCACATGCCTCCAGGTTCAGCACAGGCAGCAACCAACTGTGGATTACTTTGTAGCTCCTACCAGGTAGTTCCTGGCCAGTCATAGGCAGTGGCTGACCTGGGCCTGCATCTAGCCCCTCCCAAGATGCCCCAGAATCAATATACTTGGAGGCTGGTTTCAGACCATAACAGAGCAGCACCTAATTAGCCCCACAAATGGCACACCCAAAGGGCGGTCTGAAGAGAGCCCACTGGAGTAAATCTCGCTCCATGGGGTGAGCCCCTCACATAGCAGCCTGTAAGCTGTGGTTGTGGCCAAACCCCACAGCCAGTCAGCCTGAGAGGATCAATCCCACCCACTGATGTGCTGATAGCAGTCAAGGCTCAACCATAACAGGAGGGCACAAACAACCCACACAAGAGATGTTCCTGGAGCACCCAGTGCAGGTGACTCTGGAGACTGTGCCACTGGGCCCCACAGGACACCTGCTACATAAGGCCATCTAGTAAGAATGGGAGAGATAGCAGGTCTGCCTAATACATAGAAACAAACGCAGAGAGGCAGCCAAAATGAGAAAACAAAGAAATACATCCCAAATGAAAGAACAGGAGAAAACTCAGAAAAAGAACTAAATGAAATGGAAGCAAGCAACCTACCAGAGACAGAATTTAAAACACTGGTTATGAGGATGCTCAAGGAACTTAGTGAGAACTTCCACAAAGAGATAGCAAGTATGAAAAGCACGTAGAAACTGTAAAAATAATCAGAAGTGAAGAATACAATAACTGAAATGAAGAATGAAGAACGACTCAACAACAGACTAGATGACACAGAGGTCAAATCAGTGATTTGGAGACAAGGTAGCAGAAAACACCCAATCAGAAGAGCAAAAACAAAAACGGAAAAAAAAATGAGGATAGTTTAAGAGACTCTGGGACAGCATCAAGTGTAGCAACACTTGCATCATAGTTACTTTAAAGGGAGCTCCCATAAGACTGTCAGCTGATTTCTCAACAGAAACTTTGCAGGCCAGAAGGGATTGGCACGAAATAGTCAAAGGGATGAAGGAAGTCCTCTTTCGTGAGTGTCTTTATTTCATCATGACAATGCTCCGAGTCACTCATCACTTCTGGTACGGCAATTCCTGTCAAATAAAAACATTACGGTGTGTCCTCGTTCACCTTATTCACCGGATCTGGCACCGTGTGACTTCTGGCTCTTCCCCAAAGTCAAAATGACCATGAAAGGTAAACGTTTTGCATCAATTTAGGGCATTGAGGCAGCCACGATAGTGCAACTAAAGACACTCACAAAAGAGGACTTCCAGAACTGCTTCAGAAAGTGCCAAGACGGATGGGATAAGTGCATTCAAAGCAAGGGAGAGTATTTTGAGGGGGATTAATGGCAATGTGTCTTTTACTGTAATGCATTAAAAAAAATTTAAACATTTACCATATTTCTTTTTACAGGATTTTATTGGGGAACAGTATGTACTTCCAGACCTTTTTTCTGTTTTCCAAGTCAAGTTGTTGTCCTTTCAGTCTTAGTTGTGGAGGGCGCAGCTCAGCTCCAGGTCCAGGTCCAGTTGCCGTTGCTAGTTGCAGGGGGCACAGCCCACCATCCCTTGCGGGAGTTGAACCGGCAACCTTGTGGTTGAGAGGACGCACTCCAATCAACTGAGCCATCCGGGAGCTCAGCAGCAGCTCAGCTCAAGGTGCCCGTGTTCAATCTTAGTTGCAGGGGGCGGAGCCCACCATCCCTTGCGGGACTCAAGGAATTGAACCGGCAACCTTGTGGTTGAGAGCCCACTGGCCCATGTGGGAATTGAACTGGCAGCCTTCGGAGTTAGGAGCATGGAGCTCTAACCGCCTGAGCCACGGGACCGGCCCCATTTTTCTCTTTCTTTAAATGCTTATTTGCATCCATTAATCTAAACACTTTTTTTGCAAAGGGGCAATTTTGGATTCATGGTAACATTTAGAAGCCTTGAAATACCAATCAAAATATGTAGTCCATTCAATTTTGTGAATTTCAAAGCTATGGTTGTCCAATTTGGTTTTAAGAAAAATAAGTTTTGGGGATTTCAGAAGTTCTCCATAATGGCCACTGGTATTCTAAACTACTTTTAGTCAAACCAGTCCATTTTGTTAGAAATGTGCGTGAGGAGACATCACAGTTTTTAAACATAAAATTGGCCAGGGTCCCAGTAGGAGGGGTGCTCTGAAAGTTTTTAGATAACTGGGATGCCATTTTTCAGAGGCTTTTCTCTAGAGCAGAGACCCAAACAGCCTGTATGCCAAATACCAGCCAGTCCCACTAAGAACAGTCATATCCTGAAGGAGTCGGCTGAAGCTGAGCAGCACAATTCTAGCAGAACAGCCAGCTCCCAATTAAGTCAGGTTGAAGGCTGAAGCACAGTTTGAGTGGCAGAGTCTGGTCTAGAACCAGACTGAAGGCCAGAACAGTTTCAGTAGAAACAGTCTGGTTGCAAAGGGATTCAGGCTGAAGGCTAGCATAGTCTCAAGAAGCTGCCTGATCCCAAAGGAGTTGGGCCCAGTTGCCAAAAATGAGTACTTGGAAATAAATGAGGCTTGTGACGGACAGAGGTGAAGCCTTAAACAGATCCCAATAGAGCCTGGACAGCTTCAAAATACAAAGATAGCAGAAGCTCAATCAGGAGAAAACATCCTCAAACTCCAGGGTCAGTGAGAAAACAGTTCAGTGGGCTTTGTGGGCACCTCACCTGCTTGCTTTCCAGCCTCTGAGTTATCGGGGGTCTTCTCTGGATCCTTGTGTGGGTCATCAAACACATTGACCTTAAATAAAAAGTCAGCTATTTCTTCAGCAAAATGGGTTTATTTGGGAATAGCAAGGAATTGCAACCCAGAATATGTGCAACCGTGCTGTCCATGCGCAAGTCCACTAAAATAAAAGAGGACGCTCTGTTTTAGAGGGGAAAAGGAAATTGTGCTTCTTGATTGATACAGGGCATGAGAAGTCCCTATTCTGACCTCCCTATTTTAAATGAAGTGTCTGTTTATTTATTTAGTTTTTACAATTTCTTTCAACAGTATCTGGTAATTTTCAGTGCACAAACCTTGCATCTTTTTGGTTAAATTTATATCTAAGTATTTTATTTTTATGATGCTATTGTAAGTAGAATGGTTCTCTTAATGTTCTCATATTCATTGTTAGTGTATAGAAAATACAACTGATTTTTGTATGTTAATTTTATATTCTGTGGGTGCTGAGTTCCTCTCAGCGCTAATGGTTTTTTTTTGGGGAAAGCTATGAATTCTTTAAAGTTTTTTACACATCAGATTATGTCATTTGTAAAGAGAGAGAATTTTACTTTGGCCTTTCCAATGTGGATGCCTTTTGTTTCTTTTTCTTGCCTTATTGCTCTGGCTAAAACTTCTAGCGCTATGTTGAGTAGGTGAACGTAGGCGTCATTATCTTGTTCCTGATCTTCTGGGAGAAGTTTTCAGGTTTCACCAGTGAGTATGATGCCAGCTGTGGATTTTTTCATATTCACTTTTTTTTTCTTTCTTTCGTAGCAAGATTAATTTCTATTGCACTTAGCCCAAGCTACTACTTGTACATAGCCCTGCTGTGTGTGTTATTTGTATTTGTAAAAGTATGTATCATATGGATCTGGATATGTTACCTCTTCCTTCCTCATGGTGTTCATGCCCCAGTTTGCTGGCAGTTCTGTATTCTTCCCCAGTCTTCATTCATCTTTCTTACTACGTTAGTTAATACTCAAAGTCAAGGTACTAAAAACTCATTTATATAACGAGTAATTTAAAATTACACAAGTTAACCTTTTGTTGTAAAAGTAGTAAGTAGAAATAAATAAAAAGAAAAAATTTTGCTTAGCCTAGGTCTTACCACCCAGAGATATTTATTATATGGTTCTTTCCAGAATCCCCTCATCAAATTAAAATGATTCGAAAGTTGAACATCCAGATAAGTTATTTTAAGTCAGTCTAATAATCTTCTCGAGTCAACACATTAGAGTGGTTCTTACAGATGTTTTACTTGGATATTCTCTAATTGTTTACTTCATAGAGACTGTGTAGTTAAAATATTAATAAATTCTAGTGTTGGGCGAAAGAAATACATGCAGTTGTAGTGGTTGGAAATTGTTGGAACCATTTCAGACATGAAGGTATAATTTGATAGAAATTGTTGAAGAACAGTTTGGCCCTGAAAATACAGAATTTGAAATTGTTTTTAGTTATGATTAGGAGGTGGAGGATAAAGGTGGGACTGATATTACATGCTACAAAAATTGGCAAGATGGTATCCACTATAGCTGTTACATTAATCACAGAGGAAAAGGAAAGTTAAACTTTGTTTCTTGACAAGAATGGAAGAGGAAGAAGTTCTTTTTGAGATAGTTAAAAACATAGGTAGTAACATGAAGTTAAGAAATATAAATTTTGATAACTTACTGAATTTTATTAATTCAGTAGACATTTATTGGAGATCTGGTATGTGCTAGGCTCTGGGGAACAATGAAAGAAGAAGGTACAGGTCTACTTACTTCCATGACCCGTGATCTAGAGGATTGTGAAAATTAGATTTGGGAAGTTTTATTTTATGATTGTAGTAGTTGAAACAGTGCCAGTAGACAAGAATTTTTGGCTAAAAATTGTACATGGAATTTTAGACCTAGAAGGTACCATAATGATGCTCAACTTTCTTGTTTTTCAGGTGGGATTACCAAGGTCAGAGATGAGTGATGCTTTGGTCAAGGTCACTCAGTAGTTTGGCTATTTGGGTCTTGAATTCCGATCCTGATTCCCTGTATAAGGCTTTTTCCTATATCATTGAATTTTGCATAGAGTTACCAGAAGATAGGAATCAGTTTAGAAATATTTATCAGATGTCTACCATGTGGAGGTTCAGTGGAGGAAACAAACTTATTCCTATTCTTCAGGAGCTTATGCAAAGAATTCTTTCAATTAATCGAAATCCATCCTAAACTGACGCAGAAGGGAGAATTTATTGCTTTGTGTAACAAGAAAAGGCATGAGTGAGTCTGGCCTCAGACCCATTAAACTGGAATAAGGGCCTCAAGACATCAGGACCTCTTGGTGTCTGTCTTACATTTTGGTGTATGTATATGGATTGGACTGTTGTTTTTTTTTGTGCAGCCATTAACTTCTTCAGTTTACTCCTTTCACTGTTGGGGAATAGCTTCTGACAGCTTTGGGATTGCCTCTTTACAGCGCTTGATGGAATAGGAAATAGCTATTTCCTGTTGGGAAGACTTCAGGGAATGAATAGTATGGCCTGGTCTACTTCACATGCCCACCTGTGGTGGAGGGTGGTGTCTGACTGATAGCCCCACTGAATCACGTCGTGTGGGAGCGTCTCTGTAAAGGTGAGCATTAGGAGTGCTGGGAACACAGAATAGTAAGGAGATAGACTACCGGACGCACCTGGACACCTTGCACACAAAGCTGTAGCAAGTGTGGTAGAAGTAGAATGTGCCACAGGAGTCAGGGCCTGGGGACGCCAGGGAAGATTCCTAAAGGTGAAAGAACTGAGTCTTGATGTGTGAGGAGGATTTTTGTGAGTGACGTGGAAGCATGAGAGGAGATCCAGGTAGTAGAAAACAGTGCAGTATGAATTGGAGACTTGTGCAGGGTGTTTTCGGAGAACTGTCACCGACTCCTGTGACATTTGAGAGAAAATTAGGAAGATAGGTTTGGCTGAGAGTGTGAAGTGCTTGAATATCAGAGTAAGGAATTTGGCCCTTATTCTGTGGACCATGGGGAACCATTGAAACATTTTGATCCAGGGACAAAGGTATTGTAGGAAGCTTAAGTGGAGGAGCGTAAGAGTGATTATCAGTTTGGAAAAAGTCGATTAAAGAATAATGAAATTTATTTCCAGAGGAACTAGGCAATACTGTTCTTAACATGAAAAATGTATAATGATAGTGAACAAAATTACTTAACTACCTTCTGTTTGCCTCTTCAGTAAATTAATACACTTTTCTCACACGAGATCAGAATTTATGTATAATTTCAGTAAGAAAATACTGTGTTATAGTGGGCATTATTGCTTTATAAATGACCTTATTAACTTTGATACATGTGAGACGGTATTTTTCTCTGTGGTATTTTGAGATTGTGGGTTGGAAATAGATTATTGATTGAGGAAATGACAATTACATTTTATTAGTTCATAAGTTAAATGGAATGAATATCTTGGGCTGCATTTTCTTTTAAACTCTATTTCAATTAGTTAAATGATAGAAACCAGTCCTGAACCTAAACTTTAGTGCTATGTGTTAATGTTCTTTTTCCTTCTAGTCTTCTGATTTTTTTGTTACTAAGAATTCTCAAAACTGCCCTTGTTACTGGGAGTTTTGACACCTGTACCCTGAAACAGTGCTAGAACTGCAGTGTGCTCTGCTTGTGCTCCTGGGTCTCAGACTCTTAGAGAGAAAGCTCCTTCAGCTTTTCTGTCTGCATCTCTTCGTAATAATTCACTGTTTCTGTGGCCAGGATGGGACATAGACTCCTTGCTGTCCTCTTCCATCTATTTTCCATGTCTCTACCCTTAGCTTCCCTTTTTCCCATTCTACAAACCATCTCCTTGAAATCTTTGTTCTTCTCTGACTCACCAGACATTATGTGCTCCCCTCACCACCTCATGACTGAAACCCTTTTGGGACTTAGTTGGAATACCTGGTTTATCTTTATATTAAGGCATATTCACCTCTTTTAAAGTTTTTCTTTCCTTGTAGAGTGTGTAAAACACATTTAAAAAGATAGTCTCTAACTTGAAGTGTTGTTATCTAGAAATGCAGAAAGATAACCCCAAAAGATAAACCAATAGCTCTCTAATTTATACACAGCTCGTTTCTATGTTAAAATGGAGACTCAGAATTCTGTTCTGAGGATGAATGTTTGTTAAAAGATTTAGAAGTGGTGCTATCTTTCATTTCACATAGAGGAGAGTTAACTTTAGTATTGAATCCTATGGTATTTTTGTGTTTCTATACTAGAGTTATACTGAAAAAAATACAACTTTAGAGACACCGTGGCATGCTTGTGTTTGTAGGTGCAGTATGCTCATACATGGGATAGGCAAATACAGTGTACTTAATTTTTAAAAATCCTATGGCTTTTAAAAAATTATGAAATCAATACTTGTGAAAGCCTCCTCTTAACTTATCCCTCCTAAGTGTATCCCCATTTCTCCCGTCACCCAGCTCAGGTAACTGCTCTTAATGGTTTGATATTTCAGACTCTTTCTATATGTATATAAAAATGTATATGTGTACACACTTTAAAAAAGTAAATGGTGTCTCTATCTCTGAGTCTGTTTGTTTTGTTTGCTCGTTTATTCTGTTTTTTAGATTCCACATATAAGTGAGATCATATGGTATTTGTCTTTCTCAGTCTGACTTATTTCACGTAGCATAATATTCTTAAGGTTCATTCATGTTGTTGCAACTAATAAACAAACAAAACAAAACAGAAACAACTTCCCAACTGAAAAAAAAAGTAAATAGTGGAATAAAAATTTCAAACACTTACATAGTACTTACTTTGTACCAGGTACTATTTTAAGTTCTTTACATATGTTAACTCTTTAATCCTCATTGTAATCCTTTGAAGTATGTATTTTTATTATAACCACTTTTTTCGATTTTAAACTTCTTATTAAAATATAACATGCTAAAAAGTACACAGATCGTAAGTGTACAGCTCACTTAAATATTACCAAGTGAACATACTATATAACTTCCACCATTTTAACCCTCACAGCCCATTTTATACCCCCTCCCAATACTTCTATATCCCTTTCTTCTTAGAAGTGGCCATTGTCTTGGCTCCTTATACCACAGATTACAGTGGTCTATTTTTGGAGTGGATTATACAATATGAGTGTTTTATGCCTGGGTTCTTTGGCTCATTGTGTTCCCAATGGGCATATTGTTGAACCTAGTTGGATTTTTTCATTTCCTTTAAAAAATTATTTATTTATTTACTGGGATGACATTGGTTAGTAACGTTAGATAGGTTTCAAGTGTACACTTATGTATCATCTATATGTTGCATTGTGTGTTCACCACCCAGAGTCAGTTCTCCTCCCAGCGCCATATATCTGACCCCCTTTACCCTCTTTTACCACCCTCCCCCTTTACCCTCTGGTAACCACTAAACTTGTCTGTGTCTGTCAGTTTTTCTTTCTTTGTCTTGTTCCTTTGTTGCTTTCAGTTTTATATCCCACATATGAGTGAAGTTATATGGTTCTCGGCTTTTTCTGTCTGACTTACTTCGCTTAGCATACTAATCTCAAGATCCATCCATGTTGTCGCAAATTCATGCCTTTTTAAAAATATTAAATCACCACATCTAACCAAGCTTTTTCACATGAAATGCTTTTAAGACTTTTTGTATTTGTTCAGTTGATCTTTTGGAGCCTAAATTAGGGACTTTCATCTTTATTCTATTAAACTTCATTCTGTTGATTTTTAGCCCCTAATACTAATACTTAAAATTTGTCTATTTGGATTTCTTTTAATTCATATATTTGAATAGCTAATAGATGGCTTAAAAAACGTTAAGATAATAACAGCTGAACACTATTAATATTTTTCTTGCCCACTCAGCCTTTTACTCTTTTCACAGTTGTTCCTTATGTATTCACCCAGTTTCTATATGCATATGTGGTACAAGCAATTATTAATGCATATTCTTTTGTATATGCATTTTACCTTCAGTGGTCATTTAAAGGTGTGTGTTTTTCTTTGTAGATGTTGCATATTTCCTAAGTTTATTTCTAGATATGTACTTTTTGGTTGCTGTTGTAAATGAAATCTTTTTAAATTGTGTATATTTCTATTGATTCCATATATTGATTTATATATACAGTTGACTCTTGAACAACACAGAGGTTAGGGGTGCTGACCCCTGCGCAGTTGAAAATCCAAGTATAACTTTTGACTCCCCCCATATTTAACTACAGCCATACCTTGGTATCCGTGGCAGATTGCTTCCACGCCCCTCCCCCTTTCACAGATGCTCGTCCTTTATGTGATACGACATAGTATTTGCACATCACCTATATTTGCACGTGGGCTACAGCAGGATATGCCTACACGTCACTTCATTCGCATGGATTCAGCGTAGTGCTCAGCATGTGGCATGTTCAGTTTGCTTTTTGGACCTTTCTGGGATTATTTTCTTCAAACATTTTTGATCTGCGGTTAGTTAAATCCACAGATGCAAAACCTGTGGATACAGAGGGCCAATTGTAAATGTAATATTTAACATGTCAATTTATATATAAAATTTTAAAGACTTTTTACCTTATATTTTTATCATGGTAGATGATGAAATATTTTACCAATTTCCTGTGAGAAAACAAACCAGCTTTTCCTGTTTGTTTAGTTTCATTCCACTCTTCTGTGCATACTACAACGTGTTTGAAAACATTTCCCACAGTAACACTATTTAAAAAAAATTCTAATTCTTAAAATGTAAACACAAAAGAATATATGTAATGTATGTGTAGATAATGAGGCATGGTAGCGAAGCAAATGTCCATGAATCCCCATTGAAAACCAGGGTATGGCAGTCCAGAGCTTCTGTTTTCAGTAGTGACAGTAAGACCCTTCCAGATGATTAACCTGAAAAACGAAACAAAAACCTATAATATTGTGACATCATGAAAAACCAGCTACCTAAAGTGACTGGAGAGTGAACAGAAGCCTACAGACCCTGGGGTGGATGCACACTCTGAGTTGAGAACTGTACGAAGTATGTTTCATTCTCATGGCTTTAGTACTGTGGTATGGGGAATGGTGGAATAATCACTGTCTTACTGGCTGGGGAAACCAGAGAATGATCATCATGGCCACTCAGTAGAATGTGGAGATTGTGAAAGGGAAAGATCCAGAGAGAAGATCCTGAAGTTCCTTCCCTGTCCAGAATTGTTACTGATCCCTGAACCGGCATGCACAGAACAGACTGATTGCAGCTCAGCTAACAAACATCTGAACTGAGACTGGAGCTGCAGTTCAAGAAGCGAGTTTACAGTGTATGCCATCCATGGACTTCCTGCTGAAACAAAAGAAACAACACTTAAGTAACAAAAATCTATATATTGCATTGTGTGTTCACCACCCAGAGTTAACACAGTGCAACATAGATGATATAATATAGAAGTGTATACTTGAAACCTGTATAATTTTACTAACCAGTGTCACCCCAATAAATTTAATAAATAAGTAAATTTTTGAAAATAACAATCTCTAATCTTCACAAGTTAAAATTTGTAATAGCCAGGATAGAATCCCACAATTATTGGACATAGGAAGAAACGAGGGAGAAAAAAATCAACCAAATGTGGCCTTAGATGAGTCAGATGTTGGAACCAGCTAAATAAAGATTTTAAAGTGAAATTAAAACTATCTTCACTGAAGTAGAACAAAGTATGCTTAAATGAGTAAAAAGATATTTCAGCACAGTAAGTAAAATAAAATCAAATAGAATTTTTGTAAGTGAAAAATACAGTATTAGAAACATAAAATTCACATGCTGGATGTAACAGTCTTTTTCTTAAGGCGTAATTAACTTGAAATGTGTCAGAGACTTAAAAGCTAAAATTATTAAATTTCTAGAAGAAAATAAAGAATATCTATTTGACAATGGTTTAGACAAAGACTTCCTAAATAGGACACAAAAGGCACAAACTATAAAAGGAAAAATAAAATTGATGTATATATTTAATCAATATTAAAAACTTTTGCTTTTTGAAAAACAGTAAAGAAAACTAAAAGGCAACCACAGTCCTGGAGAAAATATTTGTAAAACATTTATATGGCAAATGACTTATAATCTCAAAACTCAGTAATAACCCAATAAAAGAATAGGCAAAAGATTTGAACAGATCCTTCACAAAAGAAGACATACCAGTGGTCCGTGAGCTGAGCCATTGGTATCTAATCTGTCTACGTCTGCATCCCACAGTGGTCATTTTGGGACTTGGGTGAATAAACAAAGTGTGGAATGTCCATAGATTGGAGTACTATCTAACAATGAAAAGAAATGAGCTGTTGATACATGCGACTACTTGAATGTGTTTCAAAGAGGTTATGCTGAGTGAATACTCAGTCCTAAAAGTTAGACACGTATGATTCCATTTTGATGACATTCCCCAAAAGGCAGAACTGTAGTGATGGAAAAACAGATCAGCGATTGCCATGGGTAGAGTTGGGAGAAAGTGTGACTCTAACGACATAGCATGAGGGAGTTTTTGTTTATTTATTTTTGGTGATGGAACTGTTTTGTGGTGATAACACAAATCTGTGTGTGTGTGTTAAAATGCGTACACTGAAAGAAAAAATTTCAACTGAATTTTAAAAATAAAATAACGTATGTCTAAAATTCAACACAGTTGTTTGTAGCTCTAATATTTTGTACTTTATTAATCCATTTTTCTGTCGGTTGATATTTATTTTTTCCTTTCTTTTGTTATTAAGAACAACAGTGTTGCTATGAACCTCCTTGTGTTGCTTCCCAGCATGCATGTGTATTTTTCTTAGGGTATGTGACCAGGAGAGGAATTGCTGAGTTGTCACACATGCAGAGTCCAGTTTGAGAAGATAGTGCCAAATTGCTTTCCAAAGTGGTTGTAGTTTACATCTTTTTCCTACTTACATTTTTTTTCCTTTCAGACATTTGCATGTCTGAAAATGTCTTAATTTTATCCTAACTCTTTAGAAATCATTTTCCTTCAGCATTTTTAAGGCACTGTTCCATTGTCTTCTGGCTTGCAGTGTTAGTATTAGAAAGTCTGTGATTACTGATCTTTTCAGTACAATCTATTTTTCTGTTTGGAAGCTTATTAACAGAACCACAATTCTGCTCCCAGAGTTCTCAAATTTCACAGTATGTTCACAAATTTCTCAGTATGTTCTTTAGTGTGGGTTTATTTTCATTCGATATGTTGGGTCCTTGGGGGCCCCACTCTAAATGAATAGCATGAGAATATCTGAAGGGTAAAAAGTTTTGGATATCAGCATTCTGAGAGGCTAGAGCTGGAGTATTTTTCTGTGTTTTTCACATAATCCTCCTATTTTTTTATACTTATCCCCAGTCCTCAGATGTGCCTTGTGACATCCAATCCAGACTAAAAATCTGTTTACTCTTTCAGAGATGAAACTTTTCCTCAGTGGAGGAAAGGGAATACACTGAAATATGGATTGGAGGAGGTGAATTTAATGCTCTACATGCTGTCTAGACAATTTGAAATCAGTCCTTTCTTATTTTAGCACCTCCCCTGAACTACTTCCTTCCTGCCACTTCCAGAGTTACCCATTCCTGCCAGTTCTTGATTTTGAGGTGTAAATTGGGTTGGTTCTTTCTACTGTTGGTATGAGTTTGGTTTTCTTAGATTTACCCATCTGTTTTCAGCTTTTAAAATTATGTAGGTTTTTTTTTTCCTCTTTCATTTTCTTTATCCTATGTGTTATAGAAGTGAAAAAAAAATTAGCTGTGGTATTAGTTTTTAGAAGAGAGGGAAATTAGATGTTTGTATTTGGCTAGATTCCTGTGGAATTTAAGTTAAAAAATTTTATGGCCCAACTATATGTTAGAGCAGAGAAAGTAATGATTTTTTAAAGCCTTTAATTGTGTTTATTACTCAAAAAAGCTTCATTTTTAAATTTAGCTTTCTGACTCTGTTCTTGTGCCTTTAACACTTTCACAGTGATTTTCTGCTCCTCGATAAGGAAAGCATGCTTGATCCTGTCACAGACACGTTTAGCACACATGGACCTACCATAGGCCCTGCTGACATGTTTCGTTTTAGACAACCTCATCAGAACTTTAGGTCTCACAGCACGAACTCTGCAAAGTCGGCACGGACACATGCCACATGCAGATTTTGGTTCTTTCTCAACCTTCTTGTTTCTGGACGGGTTCGGGACAGCCTAGTTTTGCTGAAGGCTGTATTGTAGGACAGCCTCTGACAGTATGTGAAACGCTGGACCATTCTGAATGCCTGTAGACACCGTCCCTGGAAGACAAAAGGGGTGATTTTTTTACTCCCAACCTAACAAGCCCAGTAATTCATTAAGGAATTTGTTCTCCAGTATTTGGAAGCTTCATACTGATACCAGTGGAGTGTAGAGTCTGAAGAGGTTCTCCCCGTAAAGAACCATGAAGCCCTAGTTTTTGAATACTTGACACAGGTATTTAAGATGGAGAGTGATAAATGCTTGCAATCTTTTAAGAAATCAGTGGCTGTTTTACATGGATATCAGTGAACTCAGGTGTATGTTTCTCAGAGCAGCCACAGCTTTCATCAGATTCTTGGGCAAGTTTTCTCTGCTTGAGGAACAAAGTTAGGTTTTAAAGTGAAGTGATTTAGGGGCTTTATCCTGGTAGATCCACCCTTTGAATCCCAGCATTTTGTCAGCGTTGGACTTTTATGCAGTCAGTTACAGTGAGAACTGTTTACAAATCACGAGAGAAAATGGTAGGTTTTTTCCTGCCTTAAATAAAGTACTACTTTATTTTTATTACTTGTTTTCAGTTTATCTGCTGTGCCTAATGAGCCTGTGTTTTAGGTTTGTGACTTAGCATCAGTAGTCTTAAGCTACCATATTTCAAATCTCAGTGTATGGTTGCTAGTTTTTTTTAATCATTTTTTTGTGTGCTTCCAGGCAGAAACAATTCTCTGTAATTATGCTACTGCATAATGACAGTTTTCCAGCTAAATAAACAGCATGTTGAGATTGTATACTGATTTTTCGAGTCATCATCTTTCACTTGAATTTTTATTTAGATTTATCCCCTAGTCCAGTAATCTTCTCTAATATTCATCTTTTGCAGTTTTTTTTTTTTTTAAACATTTTGGTGTCTTACATTCTCATCGACCTATTGGGGAATGGTGTAACTGTTCTTCATGCATAACAGATATATACCAGTGAATCACACTAAATTAAAAGAATTTTTTTGTTAGGTGGCAGCCAGTCTACCAATGTATCTTTCCCTTCTTAACTGTTTTTATTTTATTTTTAGACTAGCCAAGTCATTTCATTGCTCCTCCGTTTTCACCTGTCCTTTTCACATTAGTGAATGTCTTTTGCATTATTCTGCAGTATCTTCCTTCAAACATTTCTACTTTTTAAAATTGAACCATCCATTTCTTAGCACTTTATTTTTCTCCTTATTTACTTGGCCATCTTATGTACCATATATTTTTGTTTTTTTATCACCTGTATATTCCTAGAATGTTTAAGCTCCTCAAGTGTAAGAGTTTTTGTATCTTTTTCCACTGCTGTATTCCCAGAGCCTAGAATAGTGCCTGGCATTTAATAACATTTATATACCAGGATCTTTACCGATTCAGAAAGAAGTATAAAGAGAAAGGTCTTGATTACTGCATAGTCCTGGATTTGAATCCTGCTTTTACTTCTTACTAGTTCTGTGACCGGGGGCTGGCTGATTGAACAATCGTTACCTGTTTTGTTCTCTAAAAGATTGGCAAATAAACTTGTTGGATTGAAAGTGAGCCATCTCAGTTCTCCTTGACTGCTTTTTTTTTTTTAAATCACTTTATTTAGTTATTAATTGACATACAGTAAACCATACCTGTTTGAATTTTTGACAATTTGATAATTTTTGACATACATATTTACCCTTGACTCCATCACTGTAATCACCCCAAAAGTTTCTTTATGCTGTGTGGGATGTCAGAGGGGTAGTGGATTGGGGGGGGGGTGTTGTCACTGTGAGGGAGATGAATGATAAATGTCTAACTATTACATTGTTTTGTGCACCTGAAACTAATAAAAAAATGTAAAAAAAAGTTTCTTTATGCCCCTCTTTATTCTATGTGTTCACTTCTCCTTTCTCCTCTTGCCCCTTCACTCATCTTCAAGCAACCAGTGATATGCTTTCTGTTACTGTAGATTTGTTTTTGCATTTTCTAAAATTTTATGTAAATCAAAAAGATTGTATGTACTCTTTTGCCTGCTTCTTTTCATTTAGTCTAATTATTTTGAGATTTACCTATGTTGTTGCATGTATCAGTAGTTTACTCCTTACTTTTGCTGAATAGTATTCCATTATATGAACACACCACAATTTGTTTATCCATTCATCTGTTGATGGACACGTAGGTTGTTTCTAATTTTTTGCTATTATAAATAAAGCTATGATGGACATCCATGTATAAGTATTGGATTGATTGTATTTTTCCTTTTCTTTTGGAGAAATAACTAAGAGTGGAATGTCTTGGTTATGCGGTAAATGTGAGCTTAACTATTTTTTCTAAACAAGCCAAACTTTCTTCCAAAATGATAGTACCATTTTACATTCCCACCAGCAGTATGTGAGAATTCCGTTTTTCTACATCCTTGCCAACATTTGTAAGGTCAGTCTTTAATTCTTGCCGTCTGTAGGTGTGTAGTGGTATGTCACTGTGTCTTTAATTGTCATTTACCTAGTGACTATCCATATTGAGCACCCTTTTATGTGCTGTTTTCCTTCTTTAGAGTGAATATTCAAATCCTTTTGCCTATTTAAAAATTATGCCGTTTTCTTACTGTTGTGCTTTTTCAGTTGTTGAAATTTTGGAATAATTAATTTGTTTAAGCCATGTTTTGATTGAATACAAAATTTATTACCATTTAATCACTTCTGAGTACATTCACAATGTTCTGAGAACATTCACAATGTTATCTATTTCCAGAGTTTTTCATTATCCCAAACTAAAACTCTGAACCCATTAGACAATAACTCCTCATTCCCCCCACTCCCAGTTTAGATAGGTTATGTAAGTGGAATCATGCGATAGTTGTCCTTTTGTGTTCATTCATGTTGTATCATGTATCAGAATTTTGTTACTTTTTATGGTTGAATAGTGTTTGTTTTGTGCGTGTGTGTGTGTGAGAGTGGGTGACATTTTGTTTATCTTGGTACACTTTTTATAATCTGTTGACTTTATATGTCAGGATTAATTTCTGATTCTTAATTATATTCCATTGATCTATATGTCTCTCCTTATCCTAGTACCTCATTGTTTTGATTACTGTAATTTTGTAGTACGTTTTGAAACTAGAAAGTGTGAGCTGTCTAACTTTGTTCATGTTCAAGATGGTTTTGGCTGTTTGGGGTCTCTTGAGTTTTAGGATGGGTTTTTCTATTTCTGCCAAAAAATGCCTTTGGGATTTTGATAGGGATTACATCGAATCTGTAGGTTGCTTTGGATAGTATTGTCATCTTAACAATGTTAATTTTATCAGTCCATGAACATGGGATGTATTTCTGCTTATTTAGAGCTTTAATTTTTCTCAGAAGTGGTTTCTTGTTTTCCTTGTACAAGTCTTGTGCCTCTCTGGTTGAATTTGTGCCCAGGTATTTTATTATTTTTGATGCTGTTGTAAATGGAATTGACATTCCGTGCTCATGGATTGGAAGAATCAACATAGTTAAAATGGCCATATTACTCAAAGCAATATACAGATTTAATGCAATCCCCATCAAAATCCCAATGGCATTTTAAAATATTTTTTCTATTGTCTTTTTGTTCTCTATTTCATTTAGTTCTGCTCTGATTTTTGTTATTTCCTTTTTTTCTGACTTTGAGTTTCACTTGTTCTTCTTTTTCTAGTTCTTTAAAGTGTAACATGAGGTTATTTATTTGGGATTTTTCTTGTTTCTTGAGATAGGCCTGTGATGATACAAATTTCCCTCTTAAAATTGCTTTCGCTGCATCCCAAACATTTTGGTAGGATGTATTTTCATTGTCATTTGTTTCTATGTATCTTTTGATCTCTCCTCTAATTTCTTCTTTGACCCAGTCGTTCTGTAAAAGTATGCTGTTTAATCTCCATGTATTTGTGCTTTTTTCCTGCTTTTGTTTGCATTTGATATCCAATTTCAAAGCATTGTGATCAGAGAATATGCTAGGTATGATTTCAGTCTTCTTAAATTTGCTGAGGCTGATTTTATGTCCCAATATATGGTCTATCCTTGAGAATGTTCCATGTACACTCGAAATGAATGTATAGTCTGATGTTTTAGGATAAAGTGCTCTATATATGTCACTTATGTCCATTTCATCTAATCATTTAGGGCTGCTATTTCGTTATTTATTTTCTGTTTGGATGATCTATCCATAGCTGTCAATGATGTATTTAAGTCCCCTAGTATAATTGTATTTTGGTCAATTTCTCCCTTTAGTTCTGTTAGTAGTTGCTTGGTATATTTCGGTGTGCCCTGATTGGGGACATACATATTGATGACTATTATGTCTTCTTGTTGTATAGTCCTCTTTACCATTATGAAATGTCCAGCTTTGTCTCTTGTTTTCTTTTTCACTCTGAAGTCTGTTTCATCTGATACCATTATGGCTACACCTGATTTTCTCTGGGTACCATTTGCTTGGAGTGTCAATTTCCACCCTTTCACTTTGAGTTTATGCTTGTCCATGTAGCTGAGATGTGTCTCTTGGAGACAGCATATTGTTGGGTTTAGTTTTTTGATCCAGTCTGCTACTCTGTGCCTTTTTATTGGTGAGTTCAGTCCATTTACATTTAGGGTGATTATTGATACGTGAGGATTTCCTGTGATTCTATCTTTAGTTTTCTGGTAAGGCTGTGTCTCCATTGAGTCTTTGCCTTTTTGTCTATTATTTCTGTGTGGTGGTATTCTATGATGTTTCCCTCTGTTTCTTTTATTACAGTATATATTTCAGTTTTGGATTTTTTTGAGTGGTTACCCCTAAGTTTATGTAAAAGAAAGTTTGATACTTAGAGTATTCCATTTTCTTCAGCACGCTTACTTTCTCCATTCCCATATTCCGGTTCAGGCCTTTATTCTCCCCCTTTTTATGTTGCCACAAATTGTTCCTTTTGATGGTGGTCGAATAGCCTCCTTTAGTATTTCTTGTAATGCAGATCGTGTATTAGAAAATTCCCTCAGCTTCTGTATGTCTGGAAAGGTCTTTATTCCTCCTTCATATCTAAAGGATATCTTTGCTGGATATGTTATTTTTGGCTCATAATTTCTCTCTTTTAATAGTTTGAATATTTGTTTCCACTCCTTTCTGGCTTGTAGAGGTTCTGCTGAAAAATCTGATGATAATCTAATGGGCTTTCCTTTGTAGGTTACCGTCTTCTTTTCCCTGGCTGCCTTGAGGATGTCATTGATCTTAGACAGCTTCAATACAATGTGCCTTGGAGAAAGCCTGTTGGGATTGAGGTAGTTAGGTGTTGTATTTGCTTCTTGGATTCGAGGATCCAGTTCTGTCCACAAGTTTGGACATATATTCTCTGTTCCTTTCTCTCTTCTCCTTCTCCTTCTGGTATGCCCATTATTCTTATATTGCTCTTTTTGATGGAGTCAGAAAGTTCTCGTAGAGTTCTTTCATTTCTTTTAAGTCTCAAGTCTCTTTCTTCTTCCATCTGTGTAATTTCCAGTTTTCTATCTTTGATGTCACTGATTCTTTCCTTCATCTGGTCAACTCTACTACCTAAGCTGGTTATTTCATTCTTAATTTCTTCTATTGAGTTGTTAATCTCCAGAAATTCTATTTGGTTCTTTCTTAAAATTTCAATCTCTTTCGTAAAATGCTCATGTTGTTATTTGATTGTGTTTCTGAGTTCATTAAACTGCCTTTCTGTGTTTTCTTGCATCTCATTGAATTTTTTCAGAACTGCAATCTTGAATTTTCTGTCATTTAAGTCACATATTTCCGTATCTTGAAGTTCCTTTTCTGGAGACTTTTCACTTTCTTTCTGAGCTGTCTTGTTGCCTTGGTTATTCATGGCAATTACTGATTTATTATTTCTCTTCCTGGACATCTATAGGAGTGGCTTCTGCAACAGGTTGATAGGAAGAGATCTTTCTTTTGTTTTCCAATACTTGTTCGTAGAATGTTTTATTTTCTCTCCGACTGCAGCCTGTTTTTTTTTCTCTCACAAGGTAGTGCTAAATTTTCTCTGCACTATTCCAGCTTCTCACACAATGGGGAGATTCCCTGGGAGACGGGCTTCTCCTCTGTTAATAGTTCGCCTGGGTCACAGGGCGCAGTGTCCTGGTCGGTATGCAGAGAGCTTTTGAAATTCCAAAGCTCTTTCTGCACCAGATTCAGAGCCCCTATGTTTCAGCAGTTCTGTTTACTCCTGCAGGGATCCGCCCAGATAGGTGGGGCCAGGGGCGGGGTGAGTTGTGAGAGGTGGCCCAGAGCAATGGCGGCGACCACCACCACAGCTGTTCCGCTTCCACAGCTCCGTCCCCTTTGCCGGAACTAGTTGGGCTGCGAATCTGTGTCTGCGGTCCACAGTTGTCAGAACAGCAAATATTCTGTCCTTTTGATCTGACACTGCTACTGTTCTGCTTCTAGCACCGGGCAGGTGGGGGCGGGGCGAGCTCTGGGAGGGTAGGGAGGGAGTGGCTAGTCTCCGTGCCTAAGGCTTCTGTTCTCTGCTGGGCAGTGAGGGCTTAAACCAACATTTTCAGCCTTCGTCCCTCAGTCTTTTCTCCGAGGTCTCTGCCGTGAGCGTTGGGTTCAGCCGTGTAATATGCTGCCCCCTCAGTCCTGTGGGCCATAAGCAAAGCCTTAGCAGTCCGAGTTCTTCCCTCTCCCGCAGCTGCGGTAGTTCCGGGATGCAGCAAGCTCAGAGCACTGAGCTAGGTCTGCGTCCTGCGCCTGTGCGGCTCCGTCTCTGCACTTCTCCCTTCCCTCCTCCTACCCCGCTGCCGTGGTTCATCCGCCTTTAGGTGAATTCAGTAGTGGGTCTCTTCGTCTTGCCTCTCTGCTGTGCAGGGAGTCCTTTGTGGAGTTATTGTTGTTAGATTAGTTGTAAATTCCAGGGGAGCTTTAAAGAGGTTCACCTCACGCCACCATTTTTTTCAGGAAATATATTTTTATGAATCAATCTATATGGTTAATATCCCTTTCCAAAACTTGTTTTTATACCGATTTTTTTCAATCCTGCCAGTGAACATCATTTTTGACTACCTCTATGGATTAAGTATGGCTCAGAAAAATCCTATCAGAACTGCTTATCGCCTAGTAATGATTCTTAAAAAATGAGAAGTCTGTAGAAGCAAATTACAAATAAATTGGTATGTTTACTTTCTAGTAAGACATCTGATAAAAGTCTTCGGCAAATTTTAATCATTCGCAATGTACTGAGGTGGCATATAACTGACAGTATTTTATTTGGAGCCTAGCTCCATAGTTAAGTTTCTTATTTCCATCTCTTTTCTCAATTCATTATGCATACTGGCCTTTGCCCAGTTTCCTATTAGCCCTTAAGGAATATAAAATCTACCTTTTATTTTTCAGAGCTTCACTTGCTTTGCATGAATGAGGTAGTGCTAAAATAATAGTTAATTATCAGTTGAGAAAGAGGTGTGGATTACTTTGGCATTATTCATAGCCGTGTTTTGTGTGCCTTAAGCTCGATTTGCTATCTATTTACTCCTAAAGTGTGTCACTCTCTCATCCAGCTCTCAAGGAATGCAAATTAATTTCATTATGTGCCCTAACAAAACTTAATTAAGAAGACAAATCTACTCTTAAGAAATCAAAGCCAAAGAAATTATTTTTGTTTGAGCCACATTTTGTTTCTTTTTCCTATTTTTGGCATAACACAAAAATATTGGTATGTTTTTGTGTTGGGATGGTTTCTCATTTAATGTAATAATTTTAGGATTAATTCAAATAGCAGTGAAATAATGCTTCTAATGCAGACTATTTTGATTTATCTTTTAAGCTAGAAGTAAGAAAAAACATAAAACATGTAAGAGACTGATAATATTTTTGTGGGATTCTAAAGCAGGACTAAGGTGATAATGTGATACACTTGTTTCATTGAAAACTTTTTTTAAGGGGGGGAAAAGTCCTTGAGATGATTTTTTTCATGTGTCCTTTTATGTGGACCTATAATATGATTATTGCCAGGGCTTAAAAAGAGTTGACTGTTTATAAGCAGTTTTAGTACAATGAACACATAGGCATTACAGTTTATATAAATAAATGTTAATTGAAATTCATAGTACTTCCATTTTGAAATTGTTGTGATGAAATAGCAATTAATAATATGTACAATAGCAGTAAAGAGGATACATGTTCATTGTTATAGTTTGATGGTTTGAAATAAACCCCAGTATCCGTAAGAATTATTTTTGTTTTTAATTCTTTCCTGCTTCGAGGGAAGTTGTCAAATGGAAAAATGATAATTCATTGGAAGCTTTGTGAATTCTTTGTAAGAAAAGTGTATGTAGTTTTAAAATATACTAATGAAGAGGTGAAAACTACTCAGTGATCATAAAGTCGAGGCAATCAGTGAACAAATATTAAACTACTTCCCAGGTAGTGTAATGACCTACAGTACTATCAATTCTTCCCTCCCATACTGGGTACTACTTTTGTCAAACATTTTACTTTTCAAAACACTACAAATACTCAATACATTGGTACTATTTTTGCTTTAGACTGGGAGTTGACAAATACTCTCTCTAAAGGATTAGATAGTAAATGCTTTAAACTTTATGGGCCAAGAAGCAAAATTTAGGACATAATCTAGAGGTACTTACACAACAAGAAACAAAACAAATTTGTACACAGTTTATTGATGCAATTCAAAATATATGTCACTAAATTCAATAATCTAGAAGAAATAGACAAGTTCTTAGAAACATATAGAACCTTCCTAGACTGAATCACAAAGAACTGTAAAACCTAAGTAGACTGATCAAGAGTAAAGAAATTGAAACAATCATCAGAAACCTCCCAAATGCAAAAGCCCAGGACCACGTGGCTTCACTAGTGAATTCTACCAAACATTCAGAGAAGATTAATTTCTGTCTTTTTCAAACTCTTCCAAAAATTGAATAAGAGACAGTACTTCCTAACTGATTTTATGAGGCCAACATTACCTTGATACCAAAACCTGATAAGGACAACACACAAAAAGAAAACTACAGACCAGCATCTCTGATGAATACAGACACAAAAATCCTAAACAAAATACTAGCAAGTCGAATACAACAATATTTTAAAAAGATCATACATCACGATCAAGTGGGGTTCATTCCAGGGGCACAAGGATGGTTCAACATATGCAAGTAGATCAGTGTGATACACCACATAAACAAAATGAATAAAAATCATATCATATCAGTAGATGTAGAAAAAGCATTTGACAAGATACAATATCCATCTATGATTAAAATGCTTAATAGAATAGATATAGAAGGAAAATACCTCAACATAATAAAGGCCATATATGACAGACCCTCAGCTAATATCATACTTAATGGTGAGAAATGTGAAAAAGCATTTCCTCTAAGATCAGGAACAAGACAAGGATGCCCCCTCTCACCACTGTTATTTCAACGTAGTATTGGAAATCCTAGCCAGAGCAGTCAGGTAAGAGAAAAATACAAGGCACGTTAATGGGGAATGAAGAAGTCAAATTGTCATTTTTTGCAGATAACATGATTCTTTATATCAAACATCCTAAGACTCTCCCCCCCTAAACTTTTAGGAACTATAAACAAATACAGTAAAGTTGCAGAATACAAAACCAATGTACAAAAATCCATTGCATTCCTGTATACTAACAAATTTCAGAAAAAAAAATTCCTTGGAATTGCAACAAAAAGAATAAAATACCTAGGAATAAACTTAACAAAGGATGTGAAGGACCTATCCATTGAAAACTACAAGATATTATTAAAAGAAATTGGAGAAGACACAAAGAAACGTTCATAGATTGGAAGAATCAACATAGTTAAAATGGCCACATTACTCAAAGCAGTATACAGACTTAATGCAATCCCCATCAAAATCCCAATGGCACCTTTTAAAGAAATAGAATGAAAAATCATTAGATTTGTATAGACTCACAAAAGACCATGAATAGGCAAAGCAATCCTGAGAAAAAAGAACAAGGTGGAGGTATTACACTCCCTGACTTCAATTTATACTTCAAAGTGACAGTAATCAAAACAGTACGATATTGACAGAAAAACAGACACAGACCAATAGAATAGAACTGAGAACCCGGAAATAAACCCATATGTGTATATATATACACACACACACACACACACACACACACACACACACATATGTATATACATATGTATGTAGATAACTTTTGACAAAGCATCCAAAAGCATACAATGGAGAAAAGAAAGCCTCTTCAATAGATGGTGTTGGGAAAATTGGAAAGCCACGTGCAAAAGAATGAAACTAGACTGCTGTCTGTCACCATATACCAGAATTAACTGAAAATGGATCAAAGACCTAAATATATGACCTGAAGCAACAAATTGCGTAGAAGAAAGCATAGATACTGAACTTATGGACCTTGGGTTTAGAGAGGATTTTATGAATTTGACCTCAAAGGCAAGGGAAGTAAAAGTCAAAATAAATGAACAGGACTATATCAAACTAAAAAGCTTCTGCACAGCAAAAGAAACCATCAACAAGACAAAGAGGCAACCAACTGAATGGGAGAAGATATTTGCAAATAGTGCTTTCGATAAGGGGCTAATATCCGAAATATGTAGTCTTTGATCCATTTTGATGTACGTTTCACATGTACTGAATTGCAGAAGTCTTAATTGTACAGTTTTGACTAAAGTATACACTTGCGTAACCAACCCACTCCCCAACAATATTTGTTTTTCCAGAATGTTCTTTTTGTGCTTAACCCAAATCAATCCCTGTTCCTCTGGAGGCAACTGGTGTTCTGATTTTATTTACCTTATATTAATTTAGCCTCTTCTAGTTCTTTCTGTAACTGGAATTATGTAGTATGCACACTTTTGCATCTAACTCTTTTGCTCAGAGTTGTGGTATTCACCAATGTGTTTGCTGTATCAGGATCTTTATTTTTTTTATTGCTAAGTGCTATTGCATATTCTCTTGATGAACAGTTGGGTTGTTTTTCGTTCTGGGCTATTGTGAATAAAGCTGCTATGAAAGTCTTTTTGTAGAAGGGCTTTATTTTATTTATTTTATTTTTTGGGGCTAGGGGTTTATCAATTTTAGAAATCTTTTCAAAGAACCAGATTTTGATTTTATTGTTTTTCTCCTCTGTTGTTTGATCTTTTTTAACCTTTCATTGATTTTAGCTCTTTTTTTATTTTCTTCCATTTACATTCTTTGGATTTAAACTGCTTCTTTTCTAGCTTCTTAACATGGGATCTTAGCTAATTGGTTTGAGGTTTTAATTTTTCTAATATAGGCATCTTTTTATCATCTTTGGGAAATTATTAGCCATTATCTCTTCTAATATTTCTTCTGCTTTGTTCTCTCTCTCCTCTCTTCTGGGACGCCAATTATACATTGGTTGGAGATGGTATCAGCCCACGTGTTTGTTATATATATTTTTTCATTTCTTTTTTGTTTTAGTATTTTTGTTTGGATAACTTCTATTGTTCTGTCTTTGAGTTCACTCATACTTCCTTCAGTTCTTGTTAAGTCCATCCAATGAATATGAAATTTGTAATATTTTAATTTTCAGTTATAAATTTCCATTTTTAACTTAGAGATTTAATTTCTGTATTAAAGTCTTTCATTTCTCATTTATTTTGTTCGTCTTTTGTTAATTAATATATTGATATTAGTCACTTAAAATTCTCCTATGCTAGTATCAACATTTGGGTCATCTGAGGTTCTGGCTATTTTGACTTTCAGTACTCTGTTGAGTATGGGCCACATTTTTAAAGTTTTTTCATTATAATCTCTGATTTCATGCTAGACCTTGTATTTATATGAACAATAGAATATCATTTTGAAGTTGAATATCATTTTCTCCCAGAGAAAATTTCTTTCCTATGTCAAGCATGCACACACCACTCAAGGATAATAATTTTGTTAAGATGTACTTCAGTGTTTTGAACTACTTAATGTTACCTTTGAAAATATTAACTACGTTGAAAAGGGTTTACAAATTTGAGAGACGAATCAGTGAAGAAGGGAGAGTATATATTTAAGAAAATGTAGTGTTTAATTTCAGGGACACTGACCCTGTCTCAGTATTTTAAAATGCTAATTGATCTATTTATCCTTGATTTTCTAGTGATATGCAGTTTTCGAGGATCTGTCCCTCAAGGGTTGGTCTTAGAAATAGGAGAAACGGTCCAGATTCTGGAAAAATGTGAAGGTAAGTATGGACTTATAAAGTACACAAATAGTGATCATTTGGGGTAGTAATATATGTATTTGTTTCAGATAGTATTGTATAAAATACTATTTTATATAGTAACATTATAAGCAATCGTTTTGAAGCCGTAATTAACCACATTATAATACTGTTATAAAATCCTTCCTGATGTGTTCATCATAAAGGTATGAGATATTTTGGCTCTCATAGCAACAATTAAATAACTTGTTGGCTGTCAGAACGTGCTTTTTACATACTATGTCAGATGATTACTTTTTATTTCCTGTAATCAAATAGATGATCTTCCATCTATGCTTAGCTGCATTTGAATAGAATTGAATTGTAATCAGTTCATTTGTATGTTTCTGTCTGATTGGCTGAACATGATCAGTTATAATTAAAACAAGGCAGTAAATATACTCATGAAGTTTGGCTTGAATATTATTGTTTTCTGCAATAACATTTATACATCATTGAAAAATATCACATTCTTAAATCATGCACTCAAATCAAGATACATGGGGAAGTAAAGTTAGGAGAAATCACACAAAATCACAGCATTGACAAAAACAACATTGATACCACAGGAAATAACTTGAGCAGCCTGGACTAGTAGTTCAGCATGACTGGAAGCCATCTCAAATTATATAATAGAGTGGAAATGTTGCTTTGTGGCAATGGAGACAGTGCCTATGGCAGTGGAGCTCTGATCCAGTTGGCTACTATTAAGCTGGATATGGGAATAAATTCAGCCTACCATGACCCAGGATCCTTATAAGTTTGGGAATGCCCTTTTCCAGAAAGGGAGCTCCAGTGCAGCACTTATTGAAAATTTTCTTAAAAAGAAAATTTTTATCCTTCATGATAAAAAGTTAGTGCTAATTTAAAGCAGTTTTTACTCTTAGCAAAATAATAATTGAAGGGAATTTTCTTAATCTGATAAAGGACATCTACTAAAAAGCCTACAGCAAGTATCATATTAAATTATGAAACATCAAAAGATTTTTCACTGTAATCTAAAAATGAGACAGGGATATCTTTATCACCGTATCTTTTGAACATTGTACTGGCAATACTAGTTAGTGCAGTAAGGTAAGAAAAATAAAATATATAAGAAATAAAAAGATAAAATTGAAACTATCATTTATAGATGATATAATTGTGAATTTAGAACATTCAATAGAATCTATACAAAAACTATGAGAATAAACTAGGGAATTTAGCAAGTTTGATGGCTACAATATCAGTACTCTAAATATACATTATTTTTCTTTGTGTTTCAACAAAGAATTAGTAAATTAACTAAGGAAACAATACTATTTATATAGTATCACAAACATAAAATGCCTAGAAACAAATTAATAAAAAATGCAGCACATCTACAATATTTTCTTTTTTGTTTGTTTCAAGTCTAAAATCTTGTCCTTCCTTTGCTTTTTTTTATTTTATATTTTACCCTTTACTTTTTTTAAAAAATTTTGTTGGAGAAGGGGAACAGGACTTCATTGGGGAACAGTGTGTACTTCCAGGACTTTTTTTTTTTCCAAGTCAAGTTGTCCTTTCAGTCTTAGTTGTGGAGGGTGCCGTTCAGCTTCAAGTTGTTGTCCTTTCAGTGTTAGTTGTGGAGGGCGCAGCTCAGCTCCAGGTCCAGTTGCCTTTGCTAGTTGCAGGGGACGCAGCCCACCATCCTTTGCTGGAGTCAAACCAGCAACCTTGTGGTTGACAGGACGCACTCCAACCAACTGAGCCATCCGGGAGTTCAGCAGCAGCTCAGTGGCAGCTGAGCTCAAGGTGCCGTTTTCAATTTTAGTTGCAGGGGGTGCTGCCCACCATCCCTGTGGTAGTTGAGGAATTGAACTGGCAACCTTTTGGTTGAGAGCCCACTGGCCCATGTGGGAATCGAACCGGCAGTTTTCGAGTTAGGAGCACAGAGCTCTAACCGCCTGAGCCACTGGGCCCACCCCTTGTTCTTCCTTTTATTTTTCATTTTATTTATTTATTTGTTGTATTTTTTTATTTAAAAAATATTTTTCAATTCCACTTGATGTACAATATTGTATGAGTTTAGGTGTACAACACAATGATTAGACATTTATGTAACTTACAAAGTGATAAATCTAGTACCTATCTGACACCATACAGTTATTACAATATTCTGAACTATATTCCCTGTGCTGTACTTTACATCCCATGACTGTTTTGTAACTACCAATTTGTGCTTCTTAATCCCTTGCCCTTTTTCATCCATTTCTCCATCCCCTCTCATCTGGCAGCCATCAAAATGTTCTCTGTATCGATGAGTTTGTGTTTTGTTTGTTTTTTTAGATTCCCCATGTAAATGAAATCGTATGGTATTTGTTTTTGTCTAATTTCACTTAACATGATACCCTCTAGGTCCATTCATGTTGTTGCAGATGACAAGATTTCATTCTTTTTTATGACTGAGTAATATAGTCTGTTGTAGTGGAATTGTTTTCTTAATTTTTCTTTCCAATTCTTTCCAATTGAATGTTTGGAAACATTCATCATCTTTTCTGAATGTTAATATTATATTCTGCCACTTTATTGAATTCATGTATTAGTTCTAATACTTTTTGGTGGAATCTCTAGGGTTTTCTATAAATAGAGTCATGTCACCTCCAAATAGTGACAATTTTACTTCTTACTTAATTTGGATGCCTTTTATTTATTTATTTTTGTCTGATTGCCGTGGCTAGGACTTCCAATACTGTGTTGAATAAAAGTGGTAGAGTGGACATCCTTGTCTTGTTCTTGATCTTAGAGAAAAAGCTTTTAGTTTTTGTCCTGTTGTTATGATGTTAGCTGTGAGTTTGTCATATATGGCTTTTATTATGTTGAAGTGTGCTCCCTCTATATCCGCTTTGTTGAGAGTTTTTACCATAAAGGGATGCTGAATTTTATCCAGTGCTTTTTATGCATCTACTTAGATGATCGCATGATTTTTATTCTTCAGTTTATTAACGTGATGGATTGTGTTGATTAATTTGCGAATATTGAACCATCCTTGCATCCCTGGAATAAATCCCACGAGATAATGGTGTATGATCTCTTTAAGGTAATGCTGAATTAGGTTTGCTAATATTGTGTTGAGGATTTTTGCATCTATGTTCATCAAGAATATTGGCCTGTAATTTTTCCTTCCTTCTTTCCTTCCTCCCTTCCTTCCTTCTTTTCTTTTGTTTGCAGTGTCTTTGTCTGGTTTTGGTATCAGGGTAATGCAGGCCCCATAGAATGAGTTTGGAAGCTTTCCCTCCTCTCCTCTTCAATTTTTTTGGAATAGTTTGAGGATAGATATTAATTCTTCTTTGAACATTTGGTAGAAGTTACTTGTGAAGGCATCTGGTCCTGGACTTCTGTTTGTATAGAGTATTTTGATTGCTGATTCAATTTCATTACTAGTAATCAGTCTGTTCAGATGTTCTGTTTCTTCCTGAATCAGTCTTGAAATAGTGTATGTTTCCGGGAATATACGCATTTCTTCTAGATTGTTCAAGTTGTTGGCATAAAATTGTTCATTGTATTCTCTTAAGATTCTTTGTGTTTCTGTGGTGTCTGTTGTCACTGCTCTTTCATTTCTGGTTTTATTTATTTGAGCCCTCTTATTTTCTTGATGAGTCTGGCTAAAGGTTTATCTGTTTTGTTTATCTTTGCAAAGAACCAACTCTTAATTTCGTTGATCTTTTCTATTGTGTTTTAATTTCATTAATTTTTGCTCTGATCTTCATTATTTCTTTACTTCTATTCACTTTGGGCTTTGTTCTTTTTCTAGTTCCTTCAGGTATAAAGTTAGATTGTTTGAGATTTTTCTTTTTTCTTGAGGTAGGCATGTGTTACCATGAATTTCCCTCTTAGAACTGCTTTTCCTGTGTCCCATAGATTTTGGATCATTGTTTTCATTTTCTTCAAGATACTTTTTGATTTTCTTTTTGATTTGTTTATTATCCCACTGATTGTTTAGTAACATGTTGTTTAGCCTCTGTGTGTGTGTGTGTGTGTGTGCGTGTGTGTGTGTTTCCAATTTTCTTTTGTAATTGATTTCTAGTTTCATACCACTGTGATTGGAGAAGATGCTTGATATGATTTCCATCTTGAATTTATTGAGGTTTGTATTGTGGCTTAACTTGTCTATCTTGGAAAAATGTTCTATTTGCACTTGAAAAGAATGTGTATTCTGTTTTTGGGTGGGATGTTCTATAAATCTCTAAGTCCATGTAAATTTTTTTTGTATATATACAAATGGTTGGCACTTTCTTTCTTGCAAATTAGTTATGTAATTTGAAGAAGAATAAAGAATTGGGCTGTGCATATTTTTATTGATGTACCAAAGGAAAAAAAATTAGTACTTTTAGAAGATTGTAGATTTTGTTTTTGGCTTTTGATTTTACTATTGGTTGCTTAAATAATCTCTAAAACTGATTAACATGCAAGTCTGCCCTTCATAATGAACCATGATTCTTAAACTGTTTTTAATCATTATATAGAATGGAAGTGAAATTGTCCTTGTCATTTACCTGTCTCTTCTTCCTATTCAGCTATTATCCCAGGGTTAGGGGTGGGGTAAATAAAGTTGCATTTTTTCCTTCTGTCAGGAAAGAAAGAGTATGTAACACCTTGGAAATAAAATATTTGAAACCGCTTGTTGGAAGATACTTTTTGTTGGACTGTATTTGGTGTTTTTAATCTGGCTTGATTGGTTTGCACCCAGAATCTTTGTAAAGAACTGTTGACTATTGACTGTCACATGGCCTGATCTCTATAGAGGCTTCATTCTTTTCAGTTAACACTGCTGACACTGTTTTGCAGCTTCTCTGTCAGTAGCAATTGTAGTGGTACTGTTGTCTCTTTTTGATAGTATAGTCTCACTTACATTGCATGACTTACATTTCACAATCTAAATAATAATGCTATTTAACAAAGTGGAATTCTACAGTGTTTGATATATATGTGAAAACACCTAGCACAGAGCATGGCATAGGTGATCACTGTTTTTTGTCTATATGTTTAAGTAGGGATAGCTTTCAGATGACTTAATTTTTAATGTATGTATTTACACACAAGACCCAGAATATTTTCTCCGAAAGCTTTTTTATTTTTAATTTTATTTTCCTTCTTATTGATTGCTTTTCTAATCTAATGGGATTAAATTTTTTAAAAGTTTCCTTAAAAAAAAGAATCAGGTTTGAAGTGACTTTTTTTTATGCACAAAGTGTGGCATAACCAAGCAAGGAAGGTATAATCCAGAGTTAAGTTTGCAAATGTAAAATAAACCCGTATACCTCATTTCATTCACACAGTATTTGCCGAGCAATTAGTGGATGGTAAGTACACATACACAGTGCTACTTTCCTATTTCTATGACAATTATATAGTATTTTCAGTTTCTTTTATTTTTGTGTACATTATTTACCTTTAAGCACTATATAATGTTTCTCTGAGTTTTACTGTCTTTGAAAGTATAGTGAATTTCTAAAATCTCCCATTTGCTTTTTGCTCTTCAGTCTAATGTGGTTATATTTTATTTAAAAATCTACTTGCTGTATTGTTTTCATCTCCTTTGTGGACTAATTGGTTAAGTAGAATACACTTTACATAACTCTTAAACTCTAAAATTCCTAGTGATTTCAGTATAATATAGGATTCAATATTATATCTCAATTAGAAATATAGTTTCATTTATTACCTTATTTTTAATCACATTATAAAGTGTCATTTAGTGTCTAGGTTTATAATATTTTTCGTGCTGACTTTTTGGATATACATCGTTGAATTTTCTAACTTGACTAGTATATGGTTTTTAAAATTTAGGTGAGATTACCATTTTTAGTAAATGTAATCAATAATATTTAAGTTGATGAAATGCAAGTGTGTCACTTTTTCAGTGATCTCCAGTAAGATAATAATGTCTGGGTGAAAGCAGTTTACATAGCATGGGACCGTTTCTATATAAAATGAGGTAAGGTCAGAGGAATACAGTTCCATAAGCAAACAGTTTTATTAGACATCTGTACTATAATATCACAATTACACCACGTGCTTTCACCAGGTCACTAAAATCAAACCTAATTTTTCAGAGTCCAGTTAATATCGTAGAGCCTTTGGTTTTACCATTATTTTTCTACTTTTCTATTTTGCCATTTTCCATCTTATCTTGTGGGCCTTCTACAAATACATTGTTTTTTTAAAGTGAGATCATGATTTTTGTTGATTTTTTTTAAAAAATGGAATTATAGCCTGCATTTTATCATGTATAGTTGGTACTGTTTCTTTTCCTGACTTTTTCAGCATAGAAATATTTTTCAGTAGTGACTTACGTATTTCTTGTGTTGATGAATTTGATGTTATAAAGAATTTTTAATTCTTTTTAATTTTTAATTCTAAAGAATTCCTAGCTTAGAGGAAACCTACTTTGGCTTTTCATGAATAGCTATACACCCAGTAATAAACTATACAGAGTAAGAAAATAAGCTATTTTCTTAGGCCATCCTATGTTTTGGAACAATGAATCAAAAGGGACGTTTTGGGTTATTTTAGTTCTCCTAATCCTAATTTGCTTTCTACAGGTGGTTGGTTTTGTTAGAAGTCTTACTTTAAGTCGTGAGTAGAAAGACCATCAGTAGATGGATAGCTCTAGATAGTATTTTGTTTGAAGATGAATTACAAGTAAAAGTCAGTTGAAACAGTGCTCCGGTTTTAAGCATGAGAGATTCAGTGGTGGCTTTTTAAAAATAAAAGAATTGTGGCTAAAGTTATATTTGTCATCCGAATAGTTTAGGCTCTATCAGTGTACACTATTTATGGACGGATTATGTGGTGAAAAAAGTCATTCCTGTTTAATGTTGGAAGAATTACTCATTTTCCATGAGTTTGGAGGCTCTTCATTTCGCTTTTGATTCAGTGCTTTTACTTACTGTTGAAGTAGTAAATCTGTTAGATTGTATCAGGATTTTGCTGGTGAGAAAGGAAGACATGGATATTAATTTGCGCACTAATTTGAACCTTTGTTAAGTGGGTAAGAGTATTTTTTATTTATATCCCTACTTTTTCAAAAAATGATTTAATAGAGCTGTTTAGGAGTATGTACTTTTGGTTCCCTAATGTTTGTTAGAATGAACACCATTTATATTAAGAAATTTCAGACTGTACTTATTTTATTTCATAAGCCCAGTGTCACAGTATTTAGCACACGTAGAGTTTTAGTGTGTCTTGTTCCTGTTACCGGCTCTCTCCAGGATTTGAGTTACTACACTGTGTCAGACGTTGTACAGGGCACTTTATATATATCAATTCTAAATTTATCAACGAACTTGCCAAGTAGGTATTATCGCCCCATATATTACAGATTCATTCATTCTTTCAGTCACCAAATATCTGAGTGCCTAGTGCAGGTCAGGCTACTTTTTTAGCTACTGGGGCTCAGCTATACAAGAATAAAACAAAGTCCCTATTCTTATGGAGAATAATAAGGAAGGATAAAACAGGTGGAAGGAGACAGAGCGACTGCATGCATTGGGGTGGGGTGGGGGGGCTTCTGACTTCTGTGTATTTATGTAGGATAATTATGCAAGGCTTTTCTGAGAAGATAACGTTTGGGCTTAGAACAGATGGACGTGAAGAAGCCTTCTGGACGTGAAGAAGCCTTCTGGACGTGAAGAAGCCTTCCTATAGCTCTCTGGGAGAAGTGCAGTGCAGGCACATGTGCAAAAAATATAAAGGCCCTGAGATATAGGAGCTTGTTTAGTGAGTTGAAGGAATTTCAGGGTGATCGTGTGGCTGTAGCAGACCAGTTGGTTGGAGAGGAGCTGAGAGAGGTGGGAGATGATCAGCAGAAGTTGTAATAAGGACTTGGGGCTTTACTTTGAGGTGGGATGCCATTAGACAGTTTTAAATTAACTCAGGCTCAGAGTTATACTTTGCTTTTGGAATTTGATGTCAACACCCCAACTTTACTCAGTAATTTTGCATTCTGAAGTTTCCACCAGATGTGTGGGAAAAGTGGAAGATTATGTTTCCCACAATAGTTCTGTAAATAACATGCCCCTAGCTTAGAAGGTAGAGAGTTGCAGCAAGTTATGGAGAAAGGACAAATTGGGGTTTCTGGAGGCTGCATTTGTTTAGTGTTTCTTGGAATCCATTCATGATGTTATGACTTAAGTCAAAGGTATACAGCCATACCTCCTTTTATTGTGCTTTGCTTTCTTGTGCTTTGTAGATGTTGCATTTTCTACATATTGAAGGTTTGTGGCAACCTGCATTAAGCACGTCTGTCGGCACCATTTTTCCAACAGCATTTGCTCACTTTTTGTCTCTGTGTCACATTTGGTAATTCTCGAAATATGTCAAACTTTTTCATTATTATTATACCAGCTATGTTGATCAGTGACCGGTGGTGTCTTTGATGTTAGTGGGACAAGACCCTTCACCAGCAAAAAGATGATAAGTCTGTGAAGGCTCAGATGATGGTTAGTGTAGTATTTTTTAATTAAGGTATGTACATTGTTTTGTTTTTTTATATAATGCTATTGCGCACTTACTAGGCTTCAGTATAGTTTAAACATAACTTATATGCAGTAGGAAACCAAAAAATTTATGTGACTAGCTTTATTGTAATATTTGCTTTATTGTGGTGGTCTGGAACCAAACCTGCAGTATCTCTGAGGTCTGCCTGTGCGTGATAATTGATTCCCTGAAGGGAGCAGTCTTTGTAGTACATCATAAACTTGAGAGTTGTAATAATGCCTTCCTTTCCTCATTCAATTTTCCACAGAAATTTATACTTGATCTTAGCCAAAAGGCCGAGAAGCGATCCACAGAAATTTATATCTGAAAATGTTAGAATGTATAAAAATACATCTGACTTAAGTTCCTAACAATGATCAAACCATCAGATCGTGAATCATCAGATGTGAAAGACTGGTAATACTTTTCAATTAAAGGCTATGATAGCAATGAAATTGATGAGCATTCAGGCACCTGACAATTAAAGGGGTTTCACTTTGTGTGCCAGAACTGTGAAATCTTGTAAAATGAAAGATAAGTGATGAGAATAAAAAGAGAGAATCATATTTGCAAAGATAGATTGTCCAGGGTTCTTTTTTCTGTTTTTTAATTAAAATTTAATGGGGTGACAGTGGTTAACAAAGCTACGTAGGTTTCAAGTGTACTATTCAATAATGTATCATCTATATATCGCATTGTGTGTTCACCACCCAGAGTCAGTTCTCCTTCCATCACCATATATCTGAGCCCCTTTACCCTCTTCTACCATCCCTCTCCCTTACCCTCTGGTAACCACTAAAGTGTTGTCTGTGTCTATGAATTTTTGTTTCCTTGTTTGTTTGTCTGTTCCTTTGTTTTATATATATATTTTAAAACTGTTCCTTCAGTTTTATATCCCACATATGTGAAGTGAAGTCATATGGTTCTCGACTTTTTCTGACTTACTTTGCTTAGCATACTAATCTCAAGATCCATCCATATTGTCGCAAATGGCAGTATTTCATCTTTTCTATGGCAGAGTAGTATTCCATTTTGTATATATACCATTTGTAATAGGAAAACAGACATGTAGAAGATGCTTCATTTTACCAGCTCACTAAAAACATCTTTTTCTGTTGATTCTTAGTGATTTTGGAAATATTTGATTTGTTTTTATGATTCTTTATCTGGGAAGTTACGAACTTTTTGTTCTATATGTAAAAGATGTAAAAAAGCGAGTTTTTCTTCTTTTGTATCTTCTTTCTTCTTATCCTTTCTTCACTCTTTTCAACTCTGAGTCCCATGAAATGGTCACATTTGGCCAAATTTGTAGCAGAATTTTAATCTTGAGAGATGGTGGCTGAAACTCATTGAGTCCTGAGTCCATTCTCAGGACTCACAACGGTGGCATCTCATGGAGATGATATGTTGTGGTTTTTAAAATTTTTTCTTTATTTTCAGATTTTATTTTAAAAATAAGTATTTTCAATGGTATTTGGAAGTTTATACTTGTAAAGAATTTGAGAGAGGTTGGAGAAATTTTCTGTAGCACTTAAAAAATGTCTGGAGTTCCCTTGAGTTTTTCCTACACTAGTGCCAAGATAAAGGGAGATTTTCTAGGATTTTGCTGCTCTTGTTGAGTGGAAAGACTCCAGGTGCAAAGAAATTATATCTCAGTTCCTGGAGGGTTTGCAGAACAGAGGAATGGTCTCAATGGTGCTCTTTGAGCCCTTCTAGGGCAATGACAGAAGGCTTGGAAGAAAAGAGCTAAATAAGAGTCTTTTAGATGCCTGGAGAGAGAAGAAAACAGCTTGCTCAAATACCACTGGCTGGGTTTGGCTTCAGTCTCAGACAAGTTCTAGACTAGATTATTTAAAATAATATCAATATTAATAATAATGCAGTTTTGGAGACTTTTGGAAAAGCAGGAGTAACTGGCATTCAGCCTGAGATTTTAAAAACAAAATGGATCAGCCTGACCTTTTTTTTCCTTAATATTGTTAGTAGACTTACTGTTGTTATTAGTTTTTATTAATTTCAGGTGTACAAAACAAGGCACTAGTTAGACATTTCACCCCTCACAAAGTGATAACCCCCGCCCCCCAATCTGTTGCCTCTCTGACGTTGTATATATCTGTTACGAGTCCGCTGACTCTATTCCCTGTGCTGTACTCCACATCCCGTGACTATATATATTAAATTATAGTTGACGTACAATATTATTCAGCTTCAGCTTCAGGTGTACACTGCAGTGGTCAGGTATCTACACCGTCCATGAGGTGGGCTCTCTAATAAGACCTGTGCCCATCTAACACCCTACAAAATCTTTACAACATTATTGATTATATTCCCCAAACTTTCATATTCCTGTGGCAATATTGTAGTCACCAATTTATGCTGTCTAATCCCCTCTCCTTCTCTCATCCCCTCCCTCCTCCTTTCTAGCAACAGTTTTTCCTCTATATCTCTGAGACTATTTCTGTTTACTTTGCACATGTATTTGGTTCTTTAGATTCTGCATGTAAGTGAGATCACCTGGTATTTGTCTTTCTCTGACTGACTTGTTTCACTTAGCATAATGTTCTCTCATAGGTCCATCCATATCGTTGCAAATGGTAAGTGTCATTCTTCTTTATAGCTGTTTCTTAATCCAGTCGTGTACTGATGGTCATTTCGGTTGTTTCCAAGTCTTGGTTATTGTAAATATGTTGTTTTTTAAGCTACTTAGTATTCAACAAAACTGGTCTCAGTCTTCCTCTCCTCTCTTCCCCCATCTCCCAGTAAGAAGCAAGAGTTTATATTTCAGTCAAATATATATGTTTCATTCATAAGGAAACAGTTTTTTGATAAGCAATACTGTGAGTTCTTATTTGAGAAATTACTGACCTTTGTAAACATATGTTATCTGATCAAGTATTTATCTAAAATCTTGAGGTAGGGCTTAATCTTGTGTTTTTATTCTAATTCTCTCATTGTCATTTTATAAAAACATATGAAAATAAGTGACAGTCATTTGCATCAAAATGTCTGTCAGGTATGCTGAAGAATTTGGATTACTTAGATCCTCAGTAGTTTCTCTTTGAGTAGTGCCAGAGAGATTCAGATGTAATGTGAGTGGCACCGCGGTCCGATCTAAAGTGAGATTTAACAAGAGAGCTTCAAGCATTTCTGAACTGGGAAAGCACTGGTGTGTGACCAGCACTTGGATGCTGTATGTACTCTACTAAAGGCAGCAAAGCAGTCCTGTAAGTGTCACCTAGTGCACGTGTACAGCAAGTTCTCAAAGGCCTCAAATACGTCATTCTCAACCTTTTCAGACCCAGTGCTACCCTGCCTTTTCCCCTTTATCACAGCTTTATTGAGATATAATTCACATGCTATAAAACTCACTTTTTAAAAATGTGCAACTGTTTTTTATAGTATAGGGTTGGGCAACCATCACCACTGTTTAATCTAATTTTAGAACATTTTCACCTGAGAAGTAAATCCCATACTCAGTAGCAAACACTCCCCATATCTCCCTACTCCCAGCTCCTGGCAACCACTAACCTACTTTCTGTGTCTATGGAGTTGCCTATTTTGGACATTTTATATACATGTAATTATACAGTTTGTGTCTGCTTCTTTTCCTTAGCACACAGTGTTTTCAAGTTACATCCATGTTGAAGCCTGTGTTAAATCTTGATTCCTTTTTATGGTTGAGTAGTAGTCCATTATATGCATATACCACATTTTCTTTATCCATTCATTAGTTGACAGTCATTTGGGTTGTTTCCACCTTTTAGCTATTGTGTATAGTGCTGCTGTAAACATTTGTGCGCAAATAGTTGTTTGAATACCTGTTTTAAAATGTTTTGGCTGTACACTTAGGAGGGGAGTTCTTGGGTCAGGTGGGTCTATTTTTTAACATTTTGAGGAACTAGCAAATTGTTTTTCAAAGTCAGTAATGCATGAGTCTTCCAACATCTCCGTATCTTTGTCAACACTTGGTACTGTCCTTTTTTGTTATAGCCATTTCATTGGGAAGAAAATGATATCTTGCTGTGGTTTTGATTTGCATTTCTTTAGTAACTAATGTTCAACTTCTTTTCATGTCCTTATTGGCTATTTGTATATGTTCTTTGGAGAAATGTTTATTTAAATCCTTTGCCTATTAAAAAATTGGATTATTTATGTTTTTATTTAATTGTACAAGTCCTTTATATATTTTGGATACTGGTCTTCTATTGGATATATAATTTGCAAATATTTTCTCCCATTCTATATGTCATTTTTTCATTTTCTTAGTGCCCTTAGAAGCACAAAAGTTTTCAATTTTGATGAAGTTAAATCTATTTTTTTCTATTGTTGCTTGCACATGTACCCGAGGCCATGAAGATTCATGCCTATGATTTCTTCTATGAATCTTTGCCTTTTGAAAAAATATTTTTAATGTCTTTGGCAACTCAGACCATCCCACAGATTTTCAAACTTTAGAGTGCAGTAATATCCTCAATTCAATGCTGCTGTATAAGGGATAATATATGGAAGCAGAATTTCAGTGTCATACATTATGCAGATAACACTGCATCATTTTTGAAAGTGGGAACCATTTATTATCACCCTCATTAAAAGTATCTGATTGCTTTATATTCTCTTGCTGACACCTGCTATTGTTAGAATTTAAAATAAAAATTATAACCAATGTGGTAGATGTAAAATGTGTGTGTGTGTGTGTGTGTGTGTGTGGGTGCGCGCGCACGGTAGCCAGGATATTGAGTCACCCCATTTTGGAGTACAGTACTATGACTTGTGTGCATTTTGACAAACGCATAATCTCGTAGCCATCACCATAGGCAAGATACAGAACATTTTCATCACTCCCTAATGTAACATCATGCTTCTTGTATAGCCAACCTTCCTTCCCAGCCCTCTTCTCCTTGCCCTGGCAACCACTGATCTATTTTCTATCCCTGTAGTTTTATTCCGCTCCCCCAATGTCATGTAAATGGAATCATACATTATATAGCCTTTTGTGTCTGGCTTTTTTCACTTAGCATAACACATTTGAACTTCATTCATGTCTTATGTATCTGTAGTTCTTTCTGAGTAGTATTTCATCATACAGGTTTAAACCACATTTTATTTATCCATGCAGCAGTTGATGGACATTTGAATTGCTTTACTTTTAAAGATTATGAATAAAATTGCTACAAACATTTTCGTGTGGATTTTTTTTTCTCTTGAGTAAATACCTAGGGATGGGGTTTCTGGGTCATATAGTAAATGCATTTTTTAAAAAAATAGATTTTATTTTTTAGATCAGTTTTAGGTTTATAATATTTACGTTTATAACAAAATTGAGCAGAAAGCACTGAGTTTCCATAGACCCCTTGCCCCCACATATGTACAGCTTCCCCCACTATCAACATCTGCACCGGAATGGGTATATTTGTTACAATCAGTGAATCTACAAGGACACATCACTATTACCCAAAGTCCATAGCTTAAATCAGGGTTCACTATTGTGTTGTACATTCTGTTGGTTTGGATAAATGTATAATGACATGTATTTATTATTATAGTATCATATAGAACAGTTTTTATATTCTGCCCTGAAAATCCTCTCTACCTTTTCATCCCTCCATCCCTCTATCCTAACCCTTGGCAACCACTAATGTTTTTACAGTCTCCATGCTTTTGTCTTTTCCATAATGTCATATCATTGGAATCATACAGTATGTGGCCATATCAGATTGGCTTCTTTCATTTAGTAATATGCATTTAAGTTTCCTCTATGTCCTTTTGTGACTTGATAGCTCATTTAGTTTTATCACTGAATAATATTCCAGTGTCTGGATGTACCATTGTTTATCCATCACCTACTGAAGGACATCTTGGTTGCTTCCAAGTTTTGGCGATTATGAAGAAAGCTGCTATAAACATCCATTGGCAGGCTTTTTTGGTGGACATAAATTTTAAACTAATTTGAATAAGTACCAAGGAGTGAGACTAATGGATTGTATAGTAAGCGTACATTTAGTTTTGTTTTGAAAATTATTTTTTAATTTTAATTTTTAAAATAAATTTATTGGGATGACATTGGTTTGTAAAATTATATAGGTTTCAAGTGTACAATTCTGTAATACATCATGTATGTTGCATTGTGTGCTCACCACCCAAAGTCAATTCTTCCATCATCATATATTTGACCTCCTCGTCTACCATCCTACCTTCCCATTTCCACTCTGGTAAGCACTTAACTGTTGTCTGTGAGTTTTTGTTTGTCTTGTTCGCTTGTTGCTTTCAGTTTTATATCTCACATGAGTGAAGTCATATGGTTCTCAACTTTTTCTGTCTGATTTATTTTGCTTAATACGATAATCTCAAGATCTATCCATGTTGTTGCAAAATGGCAGTATTTCATCTTTTATTATGGCCGAGTAATATTCCATTGTATGTATGTACCAATCTTCTTTATCCAGTCATCTATCAAAGGACACTTGGGTTATTTCCATTTCTTGGCCACCATGACTAATGCTGCAGTGAACTTAGGGATACGTATATCTTACGGATGAGTGTTTTCAGATTTTTGGGGTAGATACGCAGGAGAGGGATTACAAGAAATTGCCAAACCGTCTTTCAAGATGGCTGTACCATTTTGAATTCCTACCAGCAATGTTCTTAATGCTTTTACTGAGGAGAAGCTTTTTGGAGCTCCTTACTTTGCCATATCTGCTATCATTCTCTGTTCTATTTTTTTAACATACTGCAAAGCGTCACAACGGTAAGGTTATCACTTTTTTCTTTTTAATGAATGAAGGTATTGAGACTGTCAAGGTGTAAATTGAGTTACTCAAATTTACAATCTCAGTTGTTGTGCTAAACAGAAGCAAGGATTTTCTTCTCTAATTGTTTATTATGACTTCAGGGGAGAAAAAAATTTTTTTTTCCCTCATAGCTTTGTTGTGAGATTTAAAGGTTAATACATGCAACAACCTTCTAATTCCAATACATGGAATTAAAAGTAATGACCTCTTAATTAACGTTAGCTATTATCAACAATCTTCCCTTTTGTTCTCTTCTTCATCTTCCTCTTTTAAATACAACTCTTGGTTTTTCTTCCTGCTCATTGGAGCTGTTTTCTCTTAAACCCAAACAGAGAAATTATAGCAAAACTCTGAAAATAATAAATTGGAATTGAGAAAAGTTGGCAGTGAATTTTCCTTGCTCTTAAAATTGTTTTTATTGTGTAATTGAAACTGTCGTCAATATTGCTGTCTATAAATGCTAAGAAAAAAACAAATGAAACACGGATGTCAAGTTTAGCTGCTGGAAAGCCAAGAAATGAGAATAGTGTTGTTTAGTGCCTGGGAGATTGAATGAGACCAGGAAACCGAAAGTCTGGGCTGTCGTGCCCATCTGCCCCTAATAGTTTTATCTGGGAATTTTCATGGAGTTATTCTTTTCTAATTTCTGTGTCTTATTTAGGTGAAAGGGCTGTGTGCTTTTTGATGAAATTGGGAATGTTGTATTTATTTTAAAACAGTTCCATTTGGAGTAAACTATCAGTGAAGGCACAGTTAATGTGCCTTTATTAGAAAGTTTTACTTTAATTATTTTTTTCCCTAACAATAGTTACATGTGTTATAGAAAATGACAGTATGATTTTTTAACAATATGATTTTAATATCCTTTGTATGCTTTGTTTTAGGTTGGTACAGAGGAGTTTCAACAAAGAAGCCAAATGTAAAGGTATTGAAAAATTGTATTGCCTTTTTAAATGTAGGGAGATGCCTAGTATGTTTGTTTGATATAAAAAGAATTCTTGCCCATCTTTAAATCTTTTACAATAGCCACACTCATTTTTTCCTTTACAGAATTGTATTAGTCTCTGCTCTGTCTCAGCAATATTAGAATTTTATTTTTTTTTTTTTTAAGGACAGAAAAATGCATGTATGATCATAGTTGCAAAGCTTATTTTGAAAAAGCCTATTTAGGACATTTAACATTTTTTTCCTTCACATAGTTGACAAAAGTAAATTGACTTATTCTTAGGCTTAGTAATATGGAGCCATGTGTTAGATGAATTTGTAAAGTACAAATAAAAAAAACTTTCAAATATTCAGTTAGGTACCTTTTTGCTGATCATGATGTTCTTCTTAAGTTATGAATTTAAACAAGACATAAGTGCAGAATACTAGTTTTATGAACTAGATTCTATGTGTTCTGTTAATTAATATTAATCTGATCAAACAAAAAATACTTTAATTAGCAGATATAATACACTTAGGAGCATTCTTCTCCAATAATACATTTGCAAAAATTTCCTGGTTATACTTTCATATAATAAATAGTATCTGCTTTTCTTACATATTTTCTGTAGCTTAATATTTAAAATATTCTCCTGTTTGTTATATTGAAAAATATCAAAATTATTATTATGTATTATTTTTAAAAAGAAAATTGTTCAGAGTACTAGCCATAAGTTTTGCCAGTAGAATCATTCATTTTGTTAGTTTTTAAGGTAAATGTTTATAAGAAGACAGTATCTTCAAATTTTAATTCTTCATAGCCAGGGCGTTTCATCCTAGCATTGTTGACATTTTGAGAGAGGTAACTCTTTGTTGTGGAGGATGTCTTGTGCATTGTAAGTCGCTTAGCAGCATATATTACCTCTATGCACTAGATATAAGTCACATCCCCCTCTCTGCGCCCCCCACTGCCCAAGTTGTGACAATGAAAAATGTCTCTAGACATTGCCAAAGGCCCTGGGATGAGGGTTGGTTTGCCTCTAGTTGAGAATCACTGCTCAAAAATTGCCTCTGGTTGAGAATCACTGCTCATAGGTAACTTTTCTCCTTGTATTGCTAATTTTAAAATACACTTTCAGGTGTTATTTCTGTCTTGGGAATGCTTATGATGACATAAGTTCTATTTGTATTTTATGTTTTTTATCTTGATTTAAAATTGTCAAAAATTTAGAACTTGAATAAATGAGCAATCTTACGTGATTGGAAAATTGTAATTTGTGATATTACATGCTATTTATTTATTTTTAGTAATATTTTTTATCTTGGCCATCCTATAACCTTGAAGTATTGGAGGATCTGTGTGGTGATGATGGTCATTGAAATTGTATGTTTGTGATTAAAATATCAAATTGATGCACAGTCTGCGGCTTGAAGAACTTCTTGAGTGAGACATGAATGATGAAACCCTTAACATATTATCTGTTACCTTGCAGAACATTTGGTCCTGTCCAAAACATCCATTGAGACATTTAATAAGATCCTTGATGATTTGGTTTTGTCAAAAAGTCCATGCTTAACCAACATCACTGGGTTCACATAGCCAATAATGATTATTTATACTTATGGTTTAAGAGGATTAATACATAAAAAAATATTACCATGTTTTATTGGTCCAATAATTGTGGACAGGAACAAACATGAAGGACCTTTTGGTGTGGACCAAAGTTCTTCATAGACATTTTGGACAGGACTAAATATCAAGGATCTTTTGGCATGGACCAAATGTCTCCATGGACGTTTTGGACAGAACTGAATGTCTGCTTACCGCCCACTGCTGTACAACAATGTGCCCCAAGATGTAGTGGATTAAACAAATTGCCATTTTATCTCTCATGATTTTGTGTCTTGACTGGGGTCATCTGGGCAATTATTTAAGTACATGTGATGTCAGGTTCATGTGATTACAGTCTTTGGGGGCTCAGCTGGCTGGAATGTCCCAAGAGGGTTTACCTACATACATGTCTGGCATCTTGGCAGCGATGGCTGGAAGGCTGTCCTCAGCCAGAATGCCTAAATACCCAGGTTTCTCCATGTAGTCAGTCTAAAGGTCTCTACCTCTCCATGTAGCTTCTCCAGCAGTGCAGTCAGGGTTCTATTTTAGAGTTAAGGAAAAGTGCTTAGAATCTTATACCTATTTTCTAAATTCTCCTACAACAGAGGTGTGGAACATCTGTGGGAGAGGCCATTTTGTGATTAATCTCATTAGCTTAGCAATGATTTGATAAGCTAATCAAAATGTAAAAAACAAGTTATACTAAAGTATTAGAGCTCATTTTGTCTGATCACACCCCTTTAATTTCTTTATTTTGGGCTAATGTGCTACTTCTGAGAGTGTGTAGTTTGGTAATACAAACTCCCTTCTAGAATCTTGGATTATTGTAGCATTTGTTAACAACACATATCTATATACCTCTTAATAACTTTCATTTGTATTCTTAAACTTAAAAATTAACAGATGGAAAGACAGTATTAATAATTGAATTTCATTTCCTGTGTCAGTGATATTTTGCAGAACCATGGTTAAAATTCTTTAGTGTTTCTCAAAGATAATCATTTAGTGATCCAGTACATTAAAAAAAACCAACACATTCTTATACATCTTTTATTTGTCATAGTAATGTGGTTACAATAAGAATTTCATTAGGCTTTTCATAGCTATTAGTCGTTAAAGAAAACTAAAAAGGTGACTTCTTAAAGTTTTTATAAGTATTTATAAGTACATAGTATAAAGTAGTTCATGCATGTGGGAACCAAAAGAGAGCATGGATAGCTATACTTACATCAGACAAAATAGACTTTAAGCCAAAACTATAACTAGAGATAAAGAAGGTGATTATATAATGATAAAGGGTTAACTCATCAAGAAGATAAAACAGTCATAAATATATATGCACCCAAAATGGAGCCTGCATTATATTAAGCAAATACTAACAGATCTGAAGGGAGAACTAGATAGATAACAATACAGTAATACTAGGGGACTTAAGTACCCCACATTCATCAATGGACCCATCTTCCAGACATAAAATCAACAAAACACATTGGACTTGACATATACTTTAGACCAAATGTACCTGATAGATATATGCGTATGTAGAATATTTCATCCATCAGTGGCAGAATACACAGGCTTCTCAATTGTAAAATTAATAGTCTTCAGAATAGATCGTATGATAGTTCACATAAGAAGGCAAATTTAAGAAGGCTAAATCATACCGGGTATCTTTTCCAACCACATTGATATGAAAGTAGAAATCAATAACAGGAATAAGTAAAATTTTGTTCACAGATAGTATGATATTATATGAACAAAATCCTAAAGATTCCACCAAAAAAAACCAAACTGTTAGAGCTAATCAAAAAATTCAGTAATATTACAGGATAGAAAATTAACACACAGAATTTAGTTGTGTTTCTATATGTTAACAATGAAATATCTGAAAAAGAAGTAAACAGTTCAATTCACACTAGCATCAAAAACAATAAAATATTGAGAAATAAATTTAACCAAGGAGGTGAAAGATCTGTACACTGAAAACTATAAAATGCATTACTGTGGTTTAGCTGCTGCTGACTTTGTGTGGTATAGCTTTAGTTTATTATTGTTAGTGGTGTGGGCTAAAGAATATAAAAAAATTTAGAGCATTTGTGTTTCATTTGAAGGGAGTTTCGCACCTCAGGAAAAGGAGTGAAACGTTGATTGAAAACTTAATTGTTTTTTAAAACAAAGTACATTTTTTATCTATTGGAAATTGAAATCATATTATGGCAAATACCAAAGTAGAAACCATTTGAAAAGAGTAAAAGAAGAAATATATATAGAGGCTCCCAAGTTGATTAATTCTTGTGAATACAAATTTTAGCTAGAGTCTGAGAATTGTTTTTTCAGCTCAGAGCTGAATAATCTGTTAAATTGTTGGTTAGACGATATCGTTGGTCTTGTAGATACATGCCAAGCTCTATACCCTGAGTCTATATCCTGAGAGTGATTTGGTGGAATATTTTCAGTGTCTAACTTAAAAAATATTTTGTTTGTAGTTGTTTAAGATCACAGTTTTCCCCTGAGGATAGACTTTGATTGCAAATGACATTGAAATTTTTATTTAATGTAATTTGTGCAACTTTGCATTCTTAATTAGCAAAGTGGTTGCTCCATCAGGAGACCTACTATGTTGTTGATAGAGTATTTCCATGCTGAAATCTGACTGCGGTTATATCTATGTTAACCACAAATTTTTTTTTCATGGAAAATCTTTTCTCTTTTACAGGGGATCTTTCCTGCAAATTACATTCACTTGAAAAAGGCAATTGTCAGTAACAGGGGGTGAGTAGTTGGCTTTACTAAATTTATTTACAAATTTTGTAGGTTGTAGAGGGAGGCTTTTATATTTTTGCTCATAGTATAAAATATGCTATTGACATGTTTTCCTGTCAAAAATATACTGGCTTCATCACATAATTCATCACATAATTCAGAGGACATAATTTTTTCTTAAAATACTAACAACTTTAATCCGTTTTCCTGTATACTGGAAAGGTGACCTGAGTTGTGACTTTTATACAAACAATTATGCATGCAGCATTTTTTAAAAAATGATGTACTATTTTGAGACTAGTCCTTGATAAGATAGGAGTTAGTGATTATAAATCTCTTTTTTTTATGTATGTCGAAGTGATGGAGACTTTTAAAATCTCCTCTTTTGTAAGTAGAAATTGAAAAAAACATTAAAGGTATACATTAAAGGATGAAAAGATAATGTGTAAAATACATATATATTCATAGTTTGGTCACAAATTTGAGAACTAAAAGAAATCTCTGAAGAGAGACAGAATGTAAGTAATAGCAAAATGTTAACATTTGTAAACAAAATGTTAACATTTGTTTTTGCATGTTTGGATTATGAGTGATTAAAACAAATTCTTTCTGTCATGCTGTTTTTTTTTAAAGTAATATATATTATTATAAAATTGTGATTTTATTTTTCAAAATTTATTATTTTAAAATATAAAATTTAAGGTACTGTGTAACTATGATAGCTTTGGTATTGCAAATAATGTTTTTGACCAGAGGCTGTATAAGTATCAGAGTAACCTTATGGTAAGTTAGGGTTTAGTCAGGAAAAAAGAAGCTTACAAGTTACTTTATGAGGTAGAATTTAATATGGGGAATTATTTACACACAAGTTTGAAGAGTAAAAGACAAAAAAGGAAATACTGATATAATCCAGAATAAGAACTTCAGAAAGCCGTCTGCACCCTAATGGCTGGGGGATACAAAAGATAATAGTTTGGGAATACCAGAACCCAGGAACTGGAAGATGGGTCTTGAGAGACATTGGAGCTCAAACATCTGACGAGGGACCACATGGCTTCTACTGATGAATGAAGACGGGCAGTGAGGCAGTTTCTGGGAATGCCAAAAGCAGCTGGAGGCTGGAAGCAATTTTCTCTGGTGGAGAATCATTTACAGGAACAGCAAGAAATACTTCTCCTTACCGCCTCCTCCTTAGTATCTTTCTAATGCCTCCAGCTGGCTAAGGAGCTTGTGAACAGAGAGTGCAAATCCCAGCCTCAGAATCAGTGCTTAGAAGGGTAGATTTGGAGCTGAGAATTATTAGTAAATGACTGGTATGCCTTCAAAGATAAAATTTGTCATTGAGGCATAGTAAGAATATAACTGAGAAGATTCTGGTATGAATGTATAACTAGCATACTTCTTTTTCTTCCCCTTCTTCTTTTGTAAACTACCAAAGACATAGGATATAGAGAAAGAAAACTTGAAAATCCTGTGTTAGTAAACCTTTGCAACAAATAATCTGCCACCTCAAGTTTTTAAGTAAAGACTGCCAAAACCATCACAATGAGATAGAAGTTGTGTGGGAAAATAAAAAGGAAGTATCTAGAGCAGGATCAAGAAAGCATATCATTTCAGAAAGTGCTAATAAAATACATTTTCTGAATGTGAATGGCTCACCTCCAACTGCAAAAACAGTGCTCCTGATTTATAACTTTGATCAGTAAGGGGGCTTATGAGAGCTGAAGTTGGGCAGAGGCTGCATGGAGGTGACGTGAGAAGAAGAGGTAGAGTGCATAGGGATCCAGAAATAGGCCTCAGAAAATACCAGCAAAATAATGCACTTCCTGATAATAAGAGACTCATCTTAAATGAGGAGCCATATCCCTATTTATAGTAGTTGTAAAGGAAATTAGGAAATCCTTTGCTAACAGAAGAATCCTTACATGGATTCAATTTTTTTCAGGAAAGCAGAGGAGATATGGCTGTAAAGAATCATCCAGAGCAGCCATATTTGTTGGAAGCACTCTTATCTCCATAGAAGCAGAGAAACAGTCTTTTGGATGTAAAATTTAGAAAGGTATCTGGAATGAATTCATTATACAAACCTCCTGCAGATTGATGGCCCAGGATAACATTTCTGAAATCCAAAGAAAATATTAAAATGTCTGCAGGTGCTGAAGAGCAGTCATTGTAGACAGAATCTTGAGGGGCTGTGATTTTTTAAAGAAGGGATACACAAGGAGAATTCATGTGTACTTTGGCTTTTCCCCCACAGAGAATTTTTCAGGTTGCTGTGATGTGGTGTAATAGGTTCCAAATAGGAAGTGATAGTCTTTTAGGGCTGAGGAAACAGGTTGGAACTTGGAACTCTCAGGGAGGCTAGAAATTAAGAGGCAAAATCCCACAGAGGAAAGAACCCCAAAATTTTACAACCTTAATCTGTGTACGAATTTCCCCTGTGATTGAGTGAAGTTTAGCTTCTTTTGAGCTGCACAGGACACTAGAAATATTAGAAGAGTTCAGCTAGCAGGCTTAAAATTGAGTAGACTTCACCAGCCACCTAATACTGGTGAGAAAAAATATTAGAGTTCAAAGACTGGCAAGTTATAGGGGCCCTGGTAAACATTTTGTATTTTCTGTTGAGACCTAAAGGACCACACCCTGTAAGTAAGGGCCATGCCCTTGGAGCAAGGACCAAACCATTGGAGTATGGACAAAATTGAAATAGACCAGTCCTAACAAAGCTTAAACCTCTGGAAACACAACGGATGTTCTAAGAAGAAAGAAAAGCACTCATAATAATAACACTGTCATCTAGAAATAACCACTGTAAACGGTTAATACATTTTCTATTTTATTATGCATGGTATTTTTACTTTGTTCACTATTATATTTGTAAATTAATTCCCTTTCCTTTTTCCCACTGTTACAAATATTGTTTTGATGATAGATTTTTTTTTTTTGTATTGTCCCTCCCCCCATCTTAGTTTCTACAACTATTAGTGTTTCCCTTTTTCCTTTTTGGCCTCACTTTGTCATTCTCAGATTCCAGCCCTGTAAATCTGATTAATTCATGAGTTTTATCTGTGTGCTGTTTCCTTCCTTTGCATGCAGACTGTGCTTGTGTTATTCATGAATAGTAAGGCAGACAGTTTGACGGTAGTGTAATGTGTGGCAGTCAGGGCAATAAAAGGAGATGAGCCCGGAGCAGCAGCAAGGGGATGAATATTGTAGGGCCTTGTACACTGTGTTAGGGGTGTTAGCTCTTATTGTATGAGCCAGGAAGCAACTAAATGCCTTTGGAAAGAGAAGGGACATGTCCTTATTTAATTTTAATTATAATATTCTGGGCTGCTTTGTTGAGACTAGTACTATAGTGGGGCAAGGGCAGAAGCAAGGAGACCTGTTAGAAGGTGATAGCAGTTCAGGGAAAAAGATAATAGCTCGTTCTCAAGTGTTCACTGGAGCGATAAGAAGCGATAAGGTGCTGTATGTATCTTGACTTTAGAGCTGACAGGATTGGCTGATAGTATATAGAGTAGACAAAAGGGAATTGAAGATGAGTCCAGGGTTTTTGGTCTTAATAACTATAAGGATGTAGTTGTCATTTACCAAGATGTGGCAGTTTGGGAAAGAGTATGTTTTGGGGAGGAAATCAAAGAATTCAATTTTGGACATGTTAAATTTGAAATAACTTTTATATATTCAAGTGGAGCTGGCAGGTAGGCAGTTGGCTTTGTGAATGTGGAGTTCTGGGGAGATTTGGGGGCTACAGACATAAATTTGGAAGTCATTAGCATTCAGATGGTATTTAAAGCTGTGGGGTTGGATGTGAATAGTAAAGGAGTTACTGTAGATGGAGAAGTGAGATGAGGATAGAATACTGGGGAACTATACTGCTTAAGTAATAGAAGGAAGAGGATAATCAGTCAAAAGAATCTGAAAAGTTGAGGTAGGTGGAGAAATGAAACATTTGTATCTTGGAGATCAAGCAAAGAAAATATTTAGAGGATGGACTAATCAAATATGTCTGGTACTGTTGAAGTTGAGTAAGAATGGAGATCTTGTGAAAAGCAGTTTAGATAGTGTGGTGGGAGTGAAAGCCTGATAAGAAGAGATGTGAGAGAGAAAGAAAGAAGAGGAAGAGCAATACAGTGTGAAAGACTCAAGTTAAGGCCCTCATAACCATAAGTGATTGACAGATGGCAAATACTTGGTTTTGGGATAATTTTTTTTTTTATATCATCCTTTAAAAAATCATCAGACTTGTTTTATCTAATTTTTATTTTGAAAAATTTCAATTGTATAGACAAGTTACATGAGTAATATAAAATATAATAGTACCCATATCCCTTCCTCTAGATTCATCAGTTACCTTAGATTCACCAATTATGTATTGCACTCATGTTCTCCTTCTAGCCCTGCTTTTATACATGAGAATAAGTTTTACACATTGTAATACTTTACTGCTAAATATTTCAGTATGTATCTCCTAAGAAAAGGGACATCCTCTAACATAATCACAATATAATCATTACACTCAGGACATTTAATATTGATACAAATAGTACTATAAAATATGTGGTCCATAGCCAATCATCTATAAATATGTAGTCCATATCCAATCATCTATTAAAAGATACTTCTTTTGTTTCCATGTCTTGGCCACTGTGAATAATGCTGCAATGATATATGTACCACATAGTGATATGTATATCTTTACGGATAAGTGTTTTCAGATTTTGGTAGATACCCAGAAGAGGGATTGCTGGGTCGTATGGTATGCTACTTCCAATGCTTCTTAGGGTATACCGTGTTACCCCAAAAATAAGACCTAGCTGGACCATCAGCTCTAATGCGTCTTTTGGAGCAAAAATTAATATAATACCCGGTATTATATTGTATTTATTACTTATAATATGCAGTCTTATATAAGACTGGGTCTTTATTAAAATAAGACTGTCTTATATTAATTTTTGCTCCAAAAGACACATTAGAGCTGGTGGTCCGGCTAGGTCTTATTTTGGGGGAAACACGGTATCATCTGCTTCTTGAAAAACCTGTACCATTTGTGCTGAAGTGCTTGTTTTTATTTGGTTGATAGGGAATGAAATTGCTTGAATAGGCTATCTGTGGAAATTTTCTTAGGAGAACTTTAAAGATGTTCACATTTTCATTCTTTTGGAACCGGTTTTTCAATTTTCCCAGCACTGTTTATTGAAGAGGCTTTCCTTTCTCCATTGTATGTTTTTGGCTCCTTTGTTGAAAATTATCTGCCCATATATATGTGTGTTTATTTCTGGGTTCTCAGTTCTGTTCCATTGGTCTGTGTGCCTGTTTTTCTGCCAATACTATGCTGTTTTGATTATCATTGCTTTGAAGTCAGGGAGTGTGATACCTCCAGCATTGTTATTTTTTCTTAGGATTGCTTTGGCTATTTGGGGTTTTTTGTGATTCCATACAAATCTAATGATGTTTTTGTTCTATTTCTTTAAAAAAAAATGCTGTTGGTATTTTGATGGGTATTGCATTAAATCTATATATTGTTTTGGGTAATATGGCCATTTTAACTATGTTGATTCTTCCAATCTATGAGCATGGAATATCTTTCCATTTCATTGTATCTTCTTTGTTTTGTTTTTTCATTTCTTTTTCTGAATTTCATTGTTAGTATATAGGAAAGCAGTGGGTTTTTATACATTGACTTTGTATCCTGAAACTTTATTTGTTAATTGTTTCTAATAGTTTTTTGGACATTCTTGATTCTTTGTATACATATAAGACTTGTCTATGATTTTCTTTTTCTGTAATATTCTTGACTAGTTTTGGTATAAAGATTAGTCTAGCTTTATAGAATGAGTCAGGTAACCTTTACACTATTTCTCACTTTGAAAAAGTTAATGTAAGAAAAATCAGGGAAACATGACACTGAAAAAAAACACCAAACATTAATTTTCCGTTAACCATCTTAAAAAAATGGAGATTTACAAATTGCCTGAAAAGAAATTCAACATAATTGTTTAAAGGAAGCTCAGCAGCTACAAGAGAACATAGATAGATAATGAAATCAGGAAAAGAATACACAAACAAAACGAGAAATTCAACAAAGAGATAGAAATCATAAAAAGAACCAAAGAGAAATTCTGGAGCTGAAGAATACAAGGAATGAAAATGTAATAGTGTCAACAACAGACTTGATCAAGCAGAAGAAAGAATCTGTGAACTGAAGAGAATTTGTTTGAAAGTATCCAGTTGGAAGAGAAAAAAGAAAAATGAATAAAAAGGAATGAAGAAAGCCTGTGGGATTTATGGGATACCATCAAGGGAACTAATCAATGCATTGTGGAAGTCCCAGAAGGAAAAGAGAATGCACTATGGAAGTCCCAGAAGGGAGGGAGGGAGAGGGAGAGGGAAAGAGATAGGGATAATTTAAAGAAATGGCTGAAGGAGAAAAAATATGAGGAGAGAGATGAATATTCAGGTAGATGTAGCTCAAAAGTTCCCTAAAATTTTCAACTTAAAGAGGACTTCTTTGAGACACATTACATAAAACTGTCAAAAAATTAAAAATAAACATAGAATTTTGAAAGCAGCAAGGTGGAGTAGTCGCATAAAAGGGAAACTCCATAAAACTATCAACAATTTTGCAGTGGAAACCTAACAAACCAAGAGAGTGGGATGATATATTCATAGTGCTGAAAGAAAACACTGTCAACCAAGAATACTTTATCTGACAAAGTTGTCTTTCAGATATGAAGGAATAAAGACTTCCCAGAAAAACAGGAGCTGAGAGGGTTCATCACCACTAGACCTGCTTTACAAGCAATGCTACAGGGTGCTCTTCAAGTTGAAATGAAAGGATGCTAATTAATAATATGAAAATGTTAGTGTAAGGAATGTCCAGAACTGTAGAGAATTTTTATGAGTTTATTTGGCGACAATTGCTGGAAAGCAGAATCTCAGTGAATTGAGAAAATGAAGAATAGCAGTTGGGCAGCTTATTGTATACATTAGAATAAAAGGAGACATAAAGAGAGTTAAATGAAATCCACTGGTGGTAGATTAAGGAGGCAGGAGAAAGCAAAGCAAGGAAACCTCTGGGATTGGATAAAAAGCAAAATGGAGAGACACATACTTTTACATTAATGGATGCAGGATAGTAAACATTTACAGTATATAGAGATGGTATAAGGGCAACAAGATAACAATGAAGGGTTCCATGGTCCTGTGCTCTGGTGTGAGTGGTTGTACCTTCAGGGGGTCTGGAAAAGATTACCCTGACATTTCAAAGGTATGTTATCTTAGATGCAAAAAGACAATAGATAGGCTAACTTAAGGTAAAGATTGACCATTGTCAAGAAAGCTACAGGCCTGGGATGTGACTACCTGCTGTGACCTTTTGTTTGCAATTTTTATGTTCAGACCATCCTGTGTGGTTACTTTTGGTTGCTGAGTTTGTAAGGTTGCCATGCAGGCCTCCTCTGAACTTCTCAAGTTTAGTATGTGGCCCCTATTTTTGTCCACAAAAACTTATGCAAGTATAAAACAATGATAAGTATATAGTCAAGTTCAGAATACCCTAATACTGTAATGGTGTATAAAAGTGTTTATATAATGATAAGGGATTAGTTCGTCAATATATAACAGTTATAAATATGTATCACCCAACATCAGAACACCTAAAGTTATAAAGGAGTATTAACAGAACTGAGGGAGAAATAGACAGCAATACAATATTGAGTGTCTTCAATACCCCACTTTTAACAAATGACAGATTACCCAGAGAGAAAATCAACAAGGAAACATTGGACTTGAACTATACTTTAGATGAAATAAATCTGTGATACAAATACACATTATTCCATCCACAGCAGCAAGATAACACATTCTACTCAGGTATACGTAGAACATTCTCTCAGTTAGATCATATGTTAGGCCACAAAACAAGCTTTAAATTCAAGATGAGTGAAATCATATTAAGGAACTTTTATGATGACAATAATATGAAACTAGAAATCAATAACAGGAGGAAGACTTGGAGAATTCACAAATATGTGGAAATTAAACAACACACTCTTGAACAACCAGTGAGTCGAAGAAATCTTCTTAAATCATGTGCCCTATCTAAAATCTCTGATTATACACTTTAATTTCCTTCTTAGATTCATCATTGTTTATATCTGTTGTGATTATTTGTTTGATCCCCTACCTAGAACCAGAAGGGAAGATAGGGCCCCTGTCCATTTTTGTTCACTGATCAATTCTTGGCAGTTAGTACAGGGACTGGCACGATAGTGCTGTTTACAAAGTAGGATGAGAGAAACCCAGTATGTTTTTGTTTCTAGGATCAGAATTCCTTGACTAACAATAGTTAGTATTGTTAATATGAAAATATGTATAGCAGAGCCCAAATGTTTTTACATTAATTCAGTTCAATTACACCATTGCAGTATATTACTGCAAAGGGTCTCAATCAGTTAGATGTACTTCTGTTTATATTTGCATGAATTTAAAATTTGAGTTGCACATGTTTCAAAGGGCAGTAGATAGTATGCTGGTGTTTATTGAAGATAATGTGGCTGTTTGTTGTGGTTGTAGGCAGTATGAAACTGTGGTCCCACTTGAAGACTGTATTGTAACTGAGGTGACAGCAACTCTGCAAGAATGGGCCAGCCTGTGGAAACAGCTCTATGTGGTAAGTAGGTGCTGATTAATTTATTGGATCGTTCAAAAGCCCTTGTACCAAGTGGAAAAATTGCCCTATGCCAACTGCAAATTTATAGATTTCTGAATATTAGCATTTTTTCAAATGTATGTTTCTAATACTAACTGAAACATAGTAGACTGAGTTTTGTTCAATCTGAAGAGAAGACAGTATTCATATGCCTGCAGTACCTCCACCCTATCGTAGTAAAATGTAAGGTCCATAACACCAGGGATTTTGGCTATCTTACTCATTGTGGTACCCCTAAAAGCTTTCATAAAATAGGTGTTTACTGAATGAATGAAGAAATTTGAGTTTCATTATGAACCTGATGGCAGTAATAGCCAAGAAGTTGTATTAACAGTTTCTTACATCAACTAAGCTTAAAGGATATGTCATATATGACGTGTTCTGCTAGGCCAACAATTAATAAAAAGATTAATAAAAACCCAGTCTATATCCTTTGGAAACTTAGAGAGCGATAAGACACAAAAATCTCGACTAAAACTAAGTGACAGGGTTTGGGTTCTGAACAAGATGGAATAAACCCACTCGATTTTATTCCTCCTACTAATCACAACAAAAATCCCAGACAAAACCCATAAATCACCTACCAGAAAACTCTGAAAATTAGGGAAGACAAGGTGGACTGACTAGTGACCTTGGGACTCAAAGATTGAGTGAGTTCTTTATTGTTGTTTCTTTCTTGCCTCCCATGTATTCTGGCCTGGGCTCTTGAGAAGCCCACAACCTGGAAATGCTAAAGGGTGCAGACAAAAAAAAAAAAAAAAAAATAGCACCAAGAAAAGCCTGTTCTCTCTAGCCAAAGGATGGCCCAGTAAGACAGAAACCTTTTAACCTATCCTGCCTGCTCTCTAGGAGAACATCACAAAAAAGCTGCATGCCTCCCTTCCACCCGAACAGGCATTGCAGCAACAGAATCTGTGGCCACAGCTCTGTCTTACACACATACCCTTCCGCCGCCTGCAGTAACAAAATTTGCTTCTCCAGTGGAGCCTGTGGGCTGAATTCTAACTTCTATCCCTCCCCCTACAGCAATGGAGCAATGGCCCTCTTTAGTGGCACCTTTATAGAGGACTCTGATTTCTACCTCACCAGCAATTACAAGGTAGCACCTCTCCCCAGCAAAGCCTGTGAGTGAGATGCTGGCTTTCACAATTATCCAGCATTAACAAGGTGGTGCCCTTACCTTACTGAGTTTTGTGGGCAAAACTCTGACTTTTTCTTCTGCTCTGAAGTAAGGAAGAAACATACCTTTGCAAAGGAGCCTGTGGTTGGAGCTCTTGATTGCCACTTCCTCCCTGTGGTAATAAGATGGTGCCCTCCCCCCTGAGCCTGTGGATAGGAATTGGACTTCTACTCCCTGCCTCACCATTAAAGAGCCAGTGCCTCTCTCTAGTACATTCTATGGACAGAACCCTACTTTCCATCCTTGCCCTGCTGAAATGAGGCAGGGATTCTCCCTGCCCAAGTACATGCTGAAGATAAAGTGGAGTGGAATTCAGTCATCTAGGTAACACACAGTGGGGAAAACCAGAAGAGTGCTGGAGAGACTAAATTGGCATTTGAATCACAGCCCACAGAAGTAAGCCTGGGATTCTGAATCTAAACAGGTTGACTACCTGCTAAAATAGAAGATTTAAATAGGAATCAGAGTGTCATAATGTAATACTTAAAATGTCTAGCATACAGCCCAAAATTACTTGTAGTATGAAAAATCAGGAAAATCTCAACTCTCATGAGAAAAGATAATCAACAGATGCCAACTTTGAAATGACATAGATATTGGAATCATCAGCAAGGATTTTAAAGCAGCTTTTGTAAAATTGCTCCAATGAGTAATTACAAACACTCTCGAAACAAATGGAAACATAGAAAACTGCTCCAAAGAAGTAGAGAATATAGAGAATCAAATGAAAATTTTATAACTGAAAAACATAATATGCAAAATTTACTGGATAGGCTCAGTAGCAGAATGGAAAGGACAGAGGAAAGAATTAGTTTACATGAAGATGGATCAATAGAAATTATTCAAACTGAATAATGGAGAGAAAGTAAATTGAAAAAGTGAACTTAGCCTCAGGTATCTGTGGGACAATAACAAAAGATCAAACATTTGAGGCATCATTGTACTAGATACTTGTAGAAAGGACAGAATGTGGAGGTAAAAAAACATTTGATGAAATAATGGTTTATATTTTCTCAGAAGCTGAGTGAACTCCAAACAAGATAAACTAAAGAAATCCATACTCAGAAACATTATAGTGAAATTGAAAATTAAAGCCAAGTAAAACAATGATGAAAGGGAAACCACACAGTACCATTAGGCAAATGGCAATTTGAATGAGAGCAGATTTCTCATCAGAAACTAGACAACATTTCCAGTCAAATGGCGGTGTAGGTAAACATTGTTTTTGCCTCCTGTCACAACCACATCAAAATTACAACTAAACTACAGAACAGCCATCATTGAGAGCTGCCTGAATTCTAGTTCAACAGAAGTCCTACAACTAAGGACGTACAGAAGAAGTTACCTTGAAACCGATAGGAGGAGTGTTGACGTGGAACTGGGCTTTCCCACACCCACATGTGGTGGTAAAATTGGGAGGGATATTTCTGCTGTGAAGTTCCTCTCCGGAGGAGTAAGGGTTCCCAGCCCCTTACCAGGCTACCCAGTAGGGGCAGGGAAGTCCCCTCAGCTTTTGTCTGTGAAAACCAGTGAAGATTGTGGCTGAGTGAAACTGAGGGCTGCTGGAGTCCCAGGCATTTCTCTTAAAGGGCCCATGCACGGACTTATTTGCTCTGAGCTCCAGCACGGGCAGCAGCTTGAAAGGCGCCAGGGACATATAAGGAGGAACTGAATTATCTGGCTTCAGGGCAAGGGCTAGAGGGGCAGCTTTCTTCCAGACAGAAGTGCTGGCAGAAGGCATTGTTCCTTTGTTAGCCCTCCCTAGCCAGTATGTAGACTTAGGTGAACACCATATCTGAGTTCCATTAACTTAGCTGATATTGTTTACCTGGAGCTAGTGATTCCTTGAGACCCCACCCCACCCCACCCAACTTGTGGGCTCACTCAAGCCACTTCCAGTAGCTTTTCCGTAAAAATGGTTGGTTTTGGCTCATGATGTGGACTTTCCTAAAATCTCTCAAATGTTCACAAAACCCAAACAAGCAGCAGGTGGCTTCTGCACGCAACCTACCTTGTACCGAGAAGCCCCAGGCCCAGCACTAGCAACAGCCAACCTCAGTCTGCAGCTTGGTCTCTCTCAGGTACCTCCAAGTCCAGTGTGGTGGCTGCCATCTGGATTGCTTTGTGGCTTATGCTAGGTGGCCCTGGAGGGCACAGGTTGAACTTGGCCTGTGGCTCCTCCCATAAGGCCCCAGGGCCATACATGAGGTCGCCAGCTTTGGACTAAGCTGGAGCACCACCCAGCTGCCTCCACAGGCAACACACCCAAAGGGCAGACTGGGCAGGCACCAGAGTCCTGCTAAAGCGAATTTTGCTCCATGAGGTCAGCCCCTGCACAATAGCTCCTCCTCTGTAGTCATGGCAAGTCCTTACAACCAGTTAGCCAGAGGGTCAGTCCCTCCCATTGACATGCAAGCAGCAACCAAGGCTCAACTACAACAGGAGGGCATGCACAACCCACACAAGGGACACACCTGGAGCACCTGGCTCTGCTGACCAGGGAGACTGTGCCACTGGGACATATACTATATATGGCCACTCTACTAAGACTGGGAGACATAGCAGCTCTGCCTGATACATAGAAACAAACACAAAAAGGCAGCCAAAATGGAGACACAAAGAAACATGTATCAAATAAAAAAACAAACCTCCAGAAAAAGAGCTAAACAAAATAGAGATAAGCAATCTACCAGACTCAGAGTTCAAAACACTGGTATAAGGATGCTCAGTGAACACTGGGGAAGAGTAGATGAATCCAATGAGAACTTTAACAAAGGATAGGAAAAATAAAAATGGAGATAGAAAACAAATAAAGGACCAGTTAGAAATGAAGAACAGAATAACTGAAATAAAGAATACAGTAGAGGGAATCAACAGATTAGATGAAGCAGCAGTTCGAATCAGCAATTTAGAAGATAAGGTAGCAGTAAACAATCAGAAGAGCAAAAAGGAAAAATAATTCAAAAAATGAGGACAGTTTAAGGGGCCTCTGGGACAACATCAAGCATACCAACATTCCCATCATTGGGGTACCAGAAGGAGAAGAGAGAGAACAAGGAATTGTAAACCTATCAAAGAAATAATGACAGAAAACTTCCCTAACCTGGTGAAGGAAATACAACTCTAGGAAGCAGAGTCCCAAACAAGATGAACCCAAAGAGGCCCATACCAAGACACATCATAATTAAAACGCCATAGGTTTAAAGACGAAGAGAGAATCTTAAAAGCAGCAAGAGAAAAGCAGTTAGTTACTCTAAAGGGAGCTCCCATAAGACTCAGCTGATTTCTCAACAGAAACTTTGCAGGTCAGAAGGGATTGGCACAAAATGTTAAAAGTGATGAAAAGCAAGGACATACAACCAAGATTGCTCCACCCAGCAAAGCTATCATTTAGAATAGAAGGGCAGATAAAGAGCTTCCCAGACAAGAGAAAGCTAAAGGAGTTCATCACCACCAAACCAGTATTACAATAAATTACAGAGGGACTTCTTTAAGAAGAAGGAGAAGGGGAAGAAGAAAAAAGGTAAAAAATATGAATGATAAAATGGCAATAACTGCATATCTATTAACAATTAAGTGTACATTAAATGCTCCAATCAAAAGACATAAGATGGCTGAATGGATAAGAAAACAAGACCCTTACATATGCTGCCTGCAAGAGATTCACTTCAGATTGAATCTGAATCATATTGAAACACACAGGCTGAAAGGAAAGGGACTGAGAAAGATACTTTATAAAAATGGAAATAAAACAAAACTGTGGTAGCAATACTTATACCAGACAAATAGACTTTTAATTTTAATTTTTTTTTTTTTGCTCCTCCACTCTACCAGCTATGAGACTTTGAGCAAGGCTCTTAGCCTCACTGTGCCTCAGCTTCCTCATGTACAAAATGGAACTAATAACAGCAACTACAAGACAGGTTTTGTGTAAAGATTAAATGAAATAGTACAAGTGAAAAACTTAGAACACTGTCTGGCAAAGAGTAAACACTACATAAATGTTAGTTGGTATTATTAAGACACATCACAATGTGGGGCTATCAACCTAAAGAGACTAAACTAAGCTGGTAACCTAATCATTTTTGCAAACTCTCAGAAGATTAGAGCTAGAAATAGCCTTTAGAATTTACAGAGTTCAATCCTCTCCTTTCACAGATGAGAAAACTGCTTTACAAGGAAAGGGAAATGATTAGCCCAGAGTCCTACAGCTGGGAAATGTCAGACCACTAAAGCTCAAGTCCCCCCTTTTTTTCCTTCCTCATACCTCAGTGTAATTCTGTTGATATTTCTAATGGGGAAAAAAGTTTCTCTTTTCTAAGTAATCAAGTTACCAATGAACCTGTGTGACAAAACTGATTAAGTTGGGGGTTGCAGTATTGTCTAGAAGGCCAGCTGTTGTTTCAGGTATGTGTGGGAGAGAATCTGTAGGAGGGAGGGTGCTGGACCAGTGCTGTGAAAATCAGGAGACTAATGAGATGGGTGACCCTAGACAAGTCCTTTCCCATCTCTGGACCTCAGTTTCCCCAAATTATGGGAATCGGATCTCCTCAACTAAACTGAGAGGCACCTTGTGGACAAGGATGATGATGTAAATACTCAGGTTCTAAGCTAACCTATAGAGCCTGGCTCAGTATTAAACAAGGCAAATAATTACTGACTGACAAACTTCAAACCTCCTTTAGGTCTCTACTCAAATGCCACCTTTTCAGTGAGGCCTTCTCACTCTTTACCCTCTTTACAATGGCAAACCCCTTCCCCACTTTGTTTATCTCCACAGTACTTAGCACCATTTGGGGACAAATAAACTTTAAAACAAAGGCTATAACAGGAGACAAAGAAGGACCTAATAATACCACCTCTGGGTATTTATCTGAAGAAACCCAAAATACTACTTCAAAGGGACACGTGCATCCATATGTTCATTGTAGCATTATTTGCAATAGCCAAGATATGGAGGCAACCTGGATGTCCATCAATGGAGGAATGGATAAAGAAGAGGTGGCACACATATGCAATGGAATATTACTTAGCCATAAAAAAGAACGAAATACTTAGCCATAAAAAAGAATGAAATCTGTTGCCGTCTACAACAACATGGATGGATCTAGAGGATATTGTACTGAATGGAGTAAGTCAGAAAAAGACAAATGCTGTGTGATTTCACATAGGTGTGAAATCTAAGGAACAAAATAAAACAAACCCGTAGATCCAGAGAACATTTTGATGGTTGCCTGCTGGGAAGGTGGTTGGGGGCATGGATGTAAAAGGAAAAGGGATTAAGAAGTACCAGTTATTAGTTACAAAATAATCATGGGGATGTAAAATATAGCATAAGGAATATAGTTAATAATACTGTAATAACTTTGGTGTCAAATGGGTACAGGATTTATTGGGGTGATCATTTCATAAGTTATATAATCCCCAGGTTATACACCTAAAACTAATATAATATTGTATGTCAACTAATTAAAAAATAAAATAATATTAAAAATAAATTAATTAATTAAAAAAAAGCCCTACAGAACACAGAAGGAAGTGGCCCAACATTTTTCAACTATTGAAAGAGAAAAGACTGATGTTACTCCAGAATTGTATATCCAGGGAAAATATACTTCAGGAATGAAGAAAAATAAACACATTTTCAGATTAAGGAAAGCTAAGGAAATTTGTTGCCAAATGACTATAAAAGTAGTCAATGAGACACAACTTAATGTGATACTTGGAAAGTTAGGAATGAAGAAAGTAGAAGGAATAAATAAATTCTCTTCAGTATTTACAATTGTGTTTGATGATACAAAGCAAAATCATTGATGTGGTGCTCAATGTATATAGAGGTTATATTTTAGAAAACTAAAGTAGGGAGGAAAAGGGACATATGAGGTATGATCAAAAACTATGGTGAATGTTTAAATTAAAAAAAAATTATTACAATAAAAGACGCATTGCCACTAATCCCCCTCAAAATATTCCCCCTCGCTTCGAACACACTTATCCCATCATACTTGCCACTTTCTGAAGCAGTTCTGGAAGTCCTCTATTGTGTCTTTAGTTGTGCTGTTGTGGCTGCTTTGATGTCCTGAACCTATACAAAACGTTTACCTTTCATGGTCATTTTGACTTTGGGGAAGAGCCAGAAGTCTCACGGTGCCAAATCCGGCGAATAAGGTGGATGAGGACACACTGTAATGTTTTTATTTGACAGAAATTGCCATACCAGAAGCCATGTGCGACTTGCAGCCTTTTTGTTGTGATAAAAAAATATGGTGAATGCTGCTGCCAAGTGCCATCCAACAGAAAGGCAGGGATCTTCAATATGGCACGTCAGACCTTAGTAACAGTGTGTGACAGGTTAAACTTGTTTGATGCAGTTGGTCGGGTATGAGCTACAGTTGAGAGAAGGTGTGTTTTTAAGTGTGCCGTGAATCATCCTCCATCATGACAATGCTCCGTGTGACACATCACTTCTGTACGGCAATTTCTGTCAAATAAAAACATTACGGTGTGTCCTCATCCACCTTATTCACCAGGTCTGGCACCGTGAGACTTCTGGCTCTTCCCCAAAGTCAAAATGACCATGAAGGGTAAACGTTTTGAATTGATTCAGGACATCGAGGCAGCCACAACGGTGCAACTAAAGACACTCACGAAAGAGGACTCCCAGAACTGCTTCAGAAAGTGACAAGAGTGATGGGATAAGTGTGTTCAAAGCAAGGGGGAGTATTTTGAGGGGGATTAATGGCAATGTGTCTTTTATCATAATAAATTTTTAAAATTTAAACGTTCACCATATTTTTCAATCACACCTCGTATGTGATGCTCATTCCTTCTTATCATAAACACTTTAATCATGTTTGTCTGAGTTTGTCTGTGACATACATCTCCACGAATTACAAATTATATGTTCAACTGTGAAGATGAGTTTGGCTACTGTAAATACCATGTCTAACATGCAAATGTAACAAATTCACCAACACCCCCCCCCCACTCTATCCCTACTCAGTTACACAATGACGTGATTTTATTACAGTCTTTCTTAGACTGGTTCCTATTTTTACTAGAATTTCTTTTGAGATTTCAAAATAAACCTATTACTGTTTACAATGCCTTTTGGATTGTTTTGAATAATACGATTTTGGATTTTCTCTTGACATTATTATAGAGCTATTTGACATTATATTAGATCTTACATCTGGCATACTTTTTTTTTTTAATCTAGTGTCCATTTATTTATTTATTTTCCCTTTTAAAAAATTTATTGGGGTGACAATTGTTAACAAAATTACATAAATTCAAGTGTACAATTCTGTATCACATCATCTATAAATCCCATTGTGTGTTCACCACCTAGAGTCAGTTCTCCTTTCATCACCATATATTTGTGGCATACTTTAATATTTTAAAAGAGTGGCATTAAACTATTTGAGAAGCAGATTAAATTACATAGCCTAAAAACAATACACATTTACATAGAACTCTGTATGTCATCAGTCTAAGCTCAGGCTTATATCATACAAGAAAGGTGTTACAAAAGGATTCTCAAGTTGTTCCAAGTATACTGCTTTGCTATATGGGAAAAGTATCATTTAGAGGAGCAGTACACTGCTGTGATCGTAAGTTGTTGGAGCCTGGAAACTTATCACCTAGCAACCACGTACTGACTGCATTCTCCAGGCAACATTCTCCAATCTCCTGTGCATTCTGTATGTCTTGGTGTTTCATCTTTTTCAGCCATAGAAATTGTAATCTTTCAGCAGAGATTGCTTTTTTAAAATTAAACTTATTGAGGGTGACATTGGTTAATAAAATTATATAAATTTCAAGTGTACAATTCTATAATACATCATATATTGCATTGTGTGTTCACCAACCAAAGTCAGATCTCCTTCCGTCACTGTATATTTGACCCCTTATACCCTCTTCTACCCTCCCTCCCCCCTTAACCTCTGGTAATCACTAAACTTGTTTGTGTCTATCAGTTTTTGCATGTTTGTCTTTTTCGTTTGTTGCTTTCAGTTTTATATTTCACATGAGTGGAGTCATATGGTTGGTTGTCTATTTTTTCTGTCTGATTTATTTTGCTTAGCATGATAACCTCAAGAGTCATCCATGTTGCAAATGGCAGTATTTCATCTTTCCTTGTGGCAGAGTAGTATTCCATTGTGTATATATATATACCACATCTTCTTTATCTAATCATCTATCAAAGGACACTTTGGTTGTTTCCTTGTCTTGGCCACCGTGAATAATGCTGCAATGAACATCAGGGTACATATATCTTTATGGATAAATGTTTTCAGATTTTGGGGGTAGATACCCAGAAGAGGGATTGCTGGGTCATGTGGTAATTCTATTCTTAGTTTTTTGAGGAACCTCCATACTGTTTTCCATAGTGACTGTACCAGTTTACATTCCCACCAGCAGTGTATAAGGGTTCTTTTTTCTCCACAACCTCTCCAATGCTTTTTATTACTTGTTGTGTTGACAATAGCCATTCTAACAGGTGTGAGGTGGTTTTGATTTGCATTTCCCTAATAGCTAGTGAAGTTCAGCGTCTTTTCATATATCTGTTGGCTATTTGTATGTCTTCTTGGGAGAAGTGTCTGTTGAGGTCTTCTGCCCATTTTTTAATTGGATTTTGTTGTTGTTGAGTTGTATAGGTTCTTTATATATTTCGGATATTAGCCCCTTATTAGAGTTGTTTGCAGTTATCTTCTCCCGTTCAGTTGGTTGCCTCTTTATTTTGTGGATGGTTTATTTTGCTGTGCAGAAGCTTTTTAGTTTGATGTATAGTCCCATTCATTTATTTTGCATTTACTTCCTTTGCCTTTGAGGTTGAATTCATAAAATCCTCTTTAAGACCAAGGTCCATAAGTTTACCTATGTTTTTGTCTATGCAACGTATTGTTTCAGGGCTTATATTTAGGTCTTTGATCCATTTTGAGTTAGTTAGTGACAGTGTAGTTTAATTCAAATTATACTACAAAGTGACAGCAATAAAAACAGCTTGGTATTGGAAGAAAAACAGACACACAGACCAATGGAATAGAATTGGAAACCCAGAAATAAACCCACATATATATGGGCAAATAATTTTTGACAAAGGAGCCAAAAACATACAACGGAAAAACCAATGCTTCTTCATAAATGGTGCTGGGAAAATTGGAAAGCCACATGCAAAAGAATGAAAGATTGCTTCTTATCTTTGTGATTATCTCTGATAAGGACCACATGACAGGGATGAATGCATTCTTAATTACTTTTGTTGTTTTACAGTCTCTTTATCACAATGCTGATTTTATGCTACTGAACACACATTGGTCAGACTGATATATTGAATCTGTAACAAGTGTTTCTTTTTACATTGATTAATGTTTAGAAATTCTATTCATAAAAATAAAGACTTTTCTAGAAATTTATCATCCCTGATCTTTTAAAATTTAGTTTAATGTATTAATAAAGGTAGTTGGTAGTTATATTTTAGAATTACCCTATATTGATTATTTAGCTGATCTACTTTAATCATTATAACAGTCTATGAGGAGGTAACATTTATTATTCTATTTTATAGAGGGGGATACTGAGGCACAAAAAGGTTAGATAACCTGTTCAGGGTCACCTTTGATCACTACTACTTCATGGTTTACAACAGTGACTTAAAATTTTTTTTGGGTGCAACTCATAGTAAGAAACACATTTTACACTGCAGTCTAATCCACATGCATAAAAATGTCTGTATGTTTACATATGTGTGTTTATATGCATATATATGCAGATTTACCTATAGATATACTGAAACAAGTATTGTTCACTGAAACAATACTCCATACAATATACTCTATTATTTCTATTCTGGTGTATTTTAAAATAATGGCTGATTCCAACTCTCTAAGTAGATTTTATGACTTACTAATGGGATACAATCCACAGTTGAAAGAGTACTGATTTGTAAACTGATGTTAATTACATTATCTAATTTTGATAATTATTTTAAGTAATTTCAGTTATTATTTTAAGTAATGGAAGGTTATTATACAGGAACCCTGTAAAATCTAAAATACTCAGGTCTCAAAAATATTGGGACTTTGGAGTTGGGTCTAGATCCAAAGTAGTTCTAGAAACTTTAGTGGCTTTAAATGTTGGAGTTCCTTAGAGCTCAGTCCTATACCTCCTTTTTTCTCATTCTCTTCCTACATTACACCCACAGTTTTAGTATCTACATACCGGTGTCTACCATATATGTATTTCTGGCCTTGACTTCTCTTCTGACATTCAGACCCATATATCCATCCAGCTGCCTACTTTCCCTAAACATAATACGCATAGGTGTTTTATAATCTGTCTGGTAATTCCAATAGCTCAAATCTTTGAAGTTTGTTTATTCTACTACTGGTTCTATCTACTCTGGTACCTCAGTGCTTGACTGTCTGGCTATGTTACTCTTTGTTTTGAAATTTTGTTTGTGGAGATGCTTCGAGGCCTAGGGTAAAGGAGCTTTCCTCTAGAGAGAATTTTCACTTACTTCTGCTACATCGAGGGTTGATAGTCTGGAATTACTTTCAACAAAACTAACATTGAGGTTTTTCTAGACTACACCAGTGATACACATTGAACATCAAATTCACACAAAGGCATCAAAGTGGTAGTTACAAGCTTTAGGGGAAAGGCTTCCTACTTCATCTCTCTCTATCACTAGACCATCTCCTCAGTCCTGTGGGGGTAATGTGATTTCCTTCTGGTTTCCTTACATGCAGAGTATAGCCCTTGGAGGTCCTCGTTTAATGTGGGAGTACCTCCTATTAGACTTCACTTGGGTGAGCTCTCACATCTGTCCCTAAAACGGCTGTCAGAGCTTTGGTTTTGCCTAGATTAGCAATGCACTTAGGGAAAAAGCAGTTTAGATTGCTTAGCTTCTTTCTCTGGGTTTTTGACTTAATAATTTCTTATATTGTTGGCTCTTTGACATTTTTAAGAAACTGGGTTTTAAAAATACTTTATGCAGTAATTTTAGATATTTTCAGCAAGAGTATTTAAATAAGTCAGCCTGGAATAACTGGAAATGGAAATCTTCCTACTTTTCTCCCTTGGATTATCTCAAGGCACCTCAAACCTGGCATTACCTCTATAAGACTCCCAGCCTCCTCTGATCCTCTAGCTTGGCCTTTTCCCGGTGCTTATCTTACTTGTGCACATGGAAAATCCATATAAACTCAGCATCTCATACTCCATATTTTTTTCTGCAAAATATGTCTTTAATGTCTCCACCTCTGTTATTTCCATCCTGATCCATTATCTCTCACCAGTACAACTGTGATAGAATCTACACCTCCATTTTTAGGCTTCTATAATTCTGTTCTTCACACTATAGCCAAAATGACCTTTTAAAAATTGGGTTTGATCATACCATTTCCCTGCTTAAAATCCTTTAATTGCTTCCCATAACTTTCAGAACAAACACACAAATTCTTATTGTTGTTGAACAGGCCCTGTAGAGTCTGACCTGTGCTACGTCAGCTATGGAGCCTTGGTGGTAGTTCTGTATAATACAGGACTGGAAAAGGCTATTGGTCCCAGGTTATGAAGTTGCTATTTCTTTTTCAAGGCTGTGGGGAGCCACAAAAATTTTTTAAGCAATGGAAGAATATAATTATATGTTTTTTTGCAGTAGTGATGATGGAGTGGAGTGGAGTGGCAAGGCTGAGGAACCTGTGAAGATGAGAAATAGTGTGAGCTGAGCCAGGAGAATGGCAGAGGATGCAGAGGTTGCATACAAGAAAAAATTTAGAATTAGAATTAGTGAGATCCAGCAACTTACTGTATGTGATGTTTGAAGGAAAAGGAGAAGGCCAAAAAAGTATGACAAAATATTTCACATGTGAATTTATTAAGCAGTTAGTTTAGATTGGACAATGTTACAATTATAAGCACTTTAGTATATTCCCTTTTATTCTTCAAAATCACCCTCTGAGATAGGTATTATTAATATCCTCAGTTTTTTGGTAAAGGAAACGATGACAGAGATTAAGTACTTGGCCCATTTCACACAGCTATTGAGTGATTGAGATATTTCAAACCTGTGCTAGTTGTCGCTTAAGAAATCCAGTGGACAGTAGTTGTGTTAGCTGAGATATCAAACATAAGAAGGGGGGCAGACTTTGAAGAACAAGTGTGTATATGTCTGAAGATGGAAGTGCGGGAAATAGAAGATGAGTTTATTTGCGGACATCCAGGAGTTGTCCATCAACAGTTGGAAATGTGAGTGTGGATTTCCAAAGGGAATTGGAGAACAGAGTTATGCAGTCGTCAGTCAGTGATGTTTGGAGCTATGAAAGGGCCCAAGATCACCCAAGGAGAAAGTGACCTCATAGGCCTGGTGTGAGGGCTCAGTTAGGTAACACGTGGAAAGAGCACTTAGGCCTGGAGCACGCTAAAAGATAGGTAAATGTTACCTGTTACTATCATTGTGAAAGTAAGGGTGAGCGCACAACAAAAGTTTTGACATTTTTATTAAACGCATGTAGCATGATTTTCTTAAATTGAATTATGATGGTGTGTTAGGTATGTTGTGAAAGATTAGGTATTCTATAGGAGATAAATAATTCTGTATTTCTGAAACAGCAAAAAGGGTTTGGAGTTTCATCTTTAGCATTTTTTATATAACATTCTTTATTGATATGCATAAATGTTACTGTCAGTTTTATAAATATTTTCAGTAGGAGAAATACGTTCCTTTAGGTGATTAAATTCATTTTGAACAGTCAGCTGACTTAAATAACCTCTGACATTTGTAATAAAGAACCTAAGTTATAAATGTCCAGCAGAGGAGTGACTGCTATTACTGTGTTTCCCCGAAAATAAGACCGAGTCTTAGATTAAGTTTTGCTCCAAAAGACGCATTAGGGCTTACGTTCAGGGGATGTCATCCTGAAAAATCATGCTAGTGCTCATTTTCTGGTTAGGTCTTATTTTCGGGGAAACATGGTAGTTTTTGCCTCTTGAAACAGGTTCAGGTATGGGATTTTTTTACAGTTTAATCAGTGCCACGTACAAAGCTTATTTAGTATTTAATGAGGAGGCCCTATCCTTATCAGTAAGGCTCTGAAATGTCACCAGGGCACTGAAGTGCTGTTCATAATTCACATAGCTTTGTTCAGTTCAAAAGATGCTAAAAAGGTGGAGGTCAGGTTACCAAGGAACTAAAGCATGGAATCTGTGGTGAGGGGCTGTGGAAGGCATATTTGGTAGGACTCAGTGAAGCACAGTGGACAGCTGAGCCGTCTATGACTGTGAAGCAGCAGTAGGAAACAAACCGTTAGGTCTGTAGCAGGAAAGAATTGGTCATCAGCCATCATTTGTGGAGATCTTACTCCTCTGAGGTCTGTATTTTGCAGTTAGGGGAAAGGGATAAGATGGAGGGGGAATGAACTTAAGTATAAAATATGGTCCCAGACTTCCACATACTTGCACACTTTGGGAGAGCAAAGGTTACACAGGAGTGGTGATGAAGGGCAATAAAAAAAATATCTCCCTACTCCTTAATGAGTAGTAACGGCAGTGAATGCTGCAGGTCTTGACAGTTGGAGATGAATGAGGACAGTTCAGAAAATATGGTCAGGAAGAGAAAGTACAGTGCATTTAAAAGGTAGAAATAGTTCAAGAAGGTAGGAGCATAAGAGGAAGGAAGTGTTTCAACCTAGAGAAACTGGGACAGAGTCTTAACATCCTCTGAATAGAACCAACCTGGTGCATCGGTTTAGTTAGCCATTCTCTCATTAAGCACTGTTGAACCTCCTGTTTCGCAAGACCACATGCAGGATGTCGGTACCACACGTAATGCCCATTAACAACATTAGTTTTGGATCTCGTGCCAATATACGTATCTTTATAAGGAATTTATTTTAATAATATTGCTAAAGTTACCAAAAACTGTAAAGGACAACCAAAATTTCTCATATGCGTAGCTCATGGAAGGCAATTTTATGTAAGTCAGGATTGAGAAGTGGGCATATAAAAATATCAGCCTGAAACTTAATTTAAACATTGCTAACTACACATGAGTAGCCATCCCAAGTATGAACAGTTAAAAAAAAGGATTTAGTGTAGCTTTTAATACCTTCTTCACTTGGAGGTACAGTTTCTTCTTTCTTCCATCCTTGAGAGAGCTCAGTGATTTCTGGTCTTGGTGATGGTACCATTCTGCCTTTTATTCTCTGAGACTGAGGAGGCTCCGGTAGATACGGGGCTGGCTATTCGGTAGACCCGAAGCTCACCCCTGAACTCTCAGGCAGCTAACTGACAGATGTATCCTGGGAGACGTGGACTCTGGCTAGCACCTGTGTTGCCCCAGTGACCTTCAGCCAATTTTTGCCATGCTCACATTGTACACACAGACTCACAAATGTTCATGCCCATATTTTTAGCTTGCTTCATGTTTCCGCATTTTGCTCTTATCTTCGTTTATAAATGCCAGTGTTATTTGGCTTTTTATTCTGCATCAGAGCAGTTACTTGTTTTTTTTTTTTTTTGTAAACAAGAACAGCTCCATGTCTAAAGAAGGATTGTACAGCAGAATGATTTTAAAGTTTCTAGAAGAATTTTGGCCAGAGCCAAAGCCTTACTAAAGAACAGCTGCTGATGATATTCTGAACTCCAGTAGCAAGATGCTTATGTGGAAATTTCGTTTAAAAGGAAGTACGAACACCAATAAACATGAAAACATGCCCAACTATGCATAGGAATAAATACAAATTAAGAGACAGGACTTTACTTACCGGATTAATAAAACTAAAATTATTAATAATACCTACTGTTTGATGTTGATGTAGCTGCAACCCTTTTGGAGTGCCGTTTGGCAATCTCTGTCAATCTGTTACGTGTGCCCACCGCTCTACCAAGCAGATGTCACAGATGTGCCTTTCCTGGCTCACTAAGATAGCAGGATGAGAGTGCATCATCACTGGTAATTGTAGAGAACGTGAACACGTGAACAACCAAAGTCTTCACTAGGGACTGGTTAAAGAATTACAATGTGTTCATTTATTTGATAAAATTCAAAAGAAAATACCTCATTGCCCTCCAAGAAACTTTTCCTTCCAGTCCCTTTTAAAAAAAATCTGGAATTTCTTTTTCTTCCTCATTCTTTACATATGTAATCTTTCAATAAGCCCCATTATTGCTGTCTTCATAATATCTTGAGTCTCTCAATTTCTCTCCATCTCTACATCTTTTCTTACTGATTTGAGACTTAGGGGGAAAACTACACAACACTGGCCTAAATAAAGAGCAGAAAGAAGGAAATGGGATGTGTGTGGCATTTTTATTTCCCTTTCTCTTTGTTCCTCTCTCCACACAAGAACCATGATCTCTTTAAAATGCATGTGGGATCAGCCTGTGTCCAAAATTAGTCAAAAGAGAAACAAGTGCCTTGCATCAGTCCTTTAGTTATTCCCCAGACAAGTTAGAACAGGCACACACAATTACTTCTGAGCAAAGTCTGCTCTGTTTCCTTTGGGACCCAGGAGCAGGCCCCCTTAATGGGAACACAGCCCGATGCCACTTTAAGACTGCCACTGCCTCCGGACTGTGCCATGCTAGCCAGGGTCTGGGGCAAGGGCAAACAAAAACACCACAAAACTTTCCTACTGGTTTTATGTTGCCTTTTTCTTGGTCCAGCATTTGCTTGGTTTCTGTAAACCTTTATTTTCTTGAGTTCTGACAATGTTGGTTCTGACAGTTTCTGCTTGATTTTCAATGTTTCTGTGAGAGAATGAGTGCTTGGAGCTGCTTACTCTGCCATTTTCTAATGTCACACAGTTCATTTCTTTTTATCTCTTCCTGTTGGTAAACATTTGGATTGTTCCCAATTTGGGGCTATGATGACTAAAACAGTTGTGATGGTTGATTTTATGTGTCAACTTGACTGGGCCACGGGGTGCTGAGCTATTTGGTCAAACATCCTGGGTGTGCGTGAGGGTGTGTTTAGATGATACTAACATTTGAATTCATAGACTGAGTAAAGCAGATTGCCTGCCCTCGTGTGGGTAGCCCTTGTCTAAACAATTGAAGGCCTGAATAGAACAAAAGGCTGACTCTTCCATGAGTAAGGGGGAACTTCTCCTGCCTGACTGAGCTGGGACGTTGGTCTTTTCTTGTCTTTGGACTTGAACTATGTCATCAGCTCACCTGGCTTTCCAGCTTACTGACTGTAGGTCTTGGGACTTCTAAGACTCCATAGTTACGTGAGCCAGTTCCTCATACTGTGTGTGTGTGTGCGTATGTGCAGGTATATGTGTATATCTATGTACATACACACATACACACATCCTGTTGGTTCTGTTTCTCTGGACCCTCATTAATAACTGTCATGCTCATCATGTGCATATACTGTGTAGATACATCTTTTCATTTCTCTTGGGAAAATATCTAGGAGTAGAATTACTAGATCATGTGGCAAGTGTATATTTAATTTTATGAAATTGCCAGACTGTTTTCCAAATGTGTAACATTTTACATTTGCACCAGCATTATATGAGAGTTCCAGTTGTACCATATTCTCAACAGTACTTAGTATTGTCAGAATATTTTAACCATTCTGATGGTATATAATAGTATCTCCTCATGTTTTAATTTACATTTTCTACTGGCTCATGATGTTGAACATCTTTTCATGTGTCATTTGCCATTTGCATATCCTCTTTGGTGAAGTATCTTTTCAAGTTGTTTGCCCATTTTTAAATTAGTTTGTTTTTGAGGTTTGAGAGTTCTTTATGTATTCTGGATATTAGAATCTTTTGTCAGATAATCTGATTTGCAGATATTTTATCCTTCTCTGTAGTATTTTTTATTTCTTAGTATCTTCACAGAACAAAGGTTTTTAATTTTGATGAAGTCCAATTTATTGATTATTTTATGGATTATGTTTTTGATATCATGACTGAATTCTTTGCCTATCCACAGGTAATAAATAGTTGCTCCTATGTTTTCTTTCAAAAGTTTTATATTTTACTTTTTGATCTATGATCCATTTTGAATTAATTTTCATATAAAGTACAAAGTTTAGTCTTTTTTTCTTTTTCTTTTGTGTTTGGATATACAGTTATTTTAAAGGCATTTGTTAAAAAGTCTTAAAATTTAACAAATCCAGCTTGTTGGAAAGACTGTTCCTTGCACTCAGCTTCATCACCCCTCCTACTTAGTTTACTCCCTTATCATTTTTTGTACACATTTCTTGGCCCAGTCAAATAGTAAGTTTCTGTTTGAGGACCAGGATACTCGGACTCCCACGTGTATCCGCTAAGCCTTAACACAGAACAGGCTCTTACCACATGGCTAAATTCAATCAACATTACGGCAGAGTTATTGTGAAATGGGGTGTAGTGCATGGTTTAAAGAAAGAATGTCTCAGTGGTCTCACTCTCTTGTGATTATTTTTGGGTAGAGAAGGGGCATGGTGAAGGATCACATAAGGCCATGGATAGAAGTAACAACTGTTGGTCAGTGATCCTATGGGGCTCAATTAGTAGGAATGGGAAGAAAGAAAAATGTCCCCTTTTTTAGTGTCTTTGATCACATTTTTTTTCCAAAGTCAGTTGAAGAATACTAGCATAAGGTATAAAAAGCTTATAGCTCCTCTCTCACCCGTTTAATAACCTCGGAAAATTACACGTCCACTTCGTATGGCAGTGTTTTTAAAGTTATATTTGACCTTTGCAACCTTATGGTATTTGAGAAAAAAAATTACAGTGGTACCTTGGTTTTCAATGTCTCCGTTGACGAACATTTCGGTTTACGAACACCGTAAATTTTATGGATCTATGGTATCATTAGATAGTAAAATTCATGCTAAATTTGCAGTTTTAGGGGTTGATTTTAAAGGTCTGGAATGTATTAATCCATTTTGCATTATTTTCTATGGGGAAACTGTGCCTCCGTTTTTGAATGTTTCAGAACTCGGTCTTCTAGAACGGATTATGTTTGAAAACCGAAGTACCACTGTAAATGGTCTGTTAATGTATGTGATTACTAGAAAAAGTGATTCATTGAGAAAAGCATTATTAAATCTACCCAGTATGATATGATTCATGAAATAATATAGGGGTTGCTCCTCAGACACAGGGCATAGATAGGGTCTAGAAACATAATGAAGCAAACTTCTGAATATTTGTTCCCAACATAAAAGAATGTTTCAGACAGCCAGAATCTCTCCATAGCTCTCACCTTTTCAGTGCTTTGAATTTTTCTGTTGATTTGTTTAAAAAGTAGTAAAGGCAAGAGAAGACGAGAAGAAAACTACAAATAGATTTTAGTGGCTTTTCACATTTCTTAAAGAATTGCTAATCTGTATTTTAGCAGAAAATGATTGTCCAACTTGAACAATATACTCTGTAGTCCGTTGGTTGGTTGGGAATGGGAGCAGAGCGCCATACAGCAAAGTGTAGGAGGCGAGGTCTATTTACAAGTGAAAGTCTACTATCACTATATCCCACATTTCCTTGTGTATTTCTGTATTGGTGAAATCTTAAAACATTGAGAGACAATTTTATAAGTATAGTTTACTGTTTACCAGAACAATTGACAAAGCTGCAAACGAAAGGCATGCATTCACTCTAAGGATTTATGCGTGGTAGGTCTTCCTCAACCTACTTTTTAATTATTGACCGTACCACTAGGGTATTACCAGAAATTAACATGTTTATATAAACAGCCAACCTTCCTAAGGATCAATAAATTTAGACATGTTAATAGCTGGCAAAGGTGGATGTGGTAGGCAGCCTCTAAAATGTCCCCCATCACCCTTGCCTTGTCTCCTGGTACCCCCAGCCTTGTGAAATGCCCTCCACTTGACTGTGGGCTGGACTTTTAATGAATAGAATACAGCAGAAATGACACGTGAATTCTTCTGAGATTAGATTTTGAAAAGACTGGGATTCCCATCTTGTGTCCTCTCAGTCTGTCTCTGTTTCCTGACTTGTCACACTCTGGGGAAAGTTGGCTGCCATGTTTCAAGGTGGACTATGGAGAGGCCCATGTACCTGGGTTTGGAGGCAGATTTTACTTGTCAGGTCTTGAGATGTCTGGAGTCCTGGCCAATGTGCTACCTGCACCCTCATAAGAGATTCTGAGCCAGAACTGGTCAACTAAACCATTCCCACATTTCTTGACCCATGAAACTGAGGTCATGCTTGTGGTTCCCAATCCCTAAGTTGTACTATTTTGTTTTAGCAATAAATGGATAGCTAACAGTTAAGGCTTCTCTTGCCATGAAAATACTAGAAATGGTAATTCCATCCATGTTTATGAAAACAGAACTTTGGAATCAGTAAGAGCCTGAGAAATAATTAATCATCTCTAAGATACTGTATATGTTACAGTATCTTAGTTGAAGTATTTTCTTTCCCCTTCCTTATAATGCAAGCTTCATGAGAGAAGGGATTTTTAAGTTGTTTTGTGCATTTCTGTCACCCCAGTATATAAAATAATGAAGCATGCCTCTCCTGCATCATCTCTTAATAAGCGGTCAGAATTTCCACATTCTGTGAAAGTGTAGAATGGTGATGATCGCAAGGACTGTAAAGATACAGCTACTTAAATGGAATACACTTTCCACAGTCTCTTTATTTTTAAGCTATTGTTCATTCAGGACTATAGATTTTTAATGTTTCATATTTCATTTGAGAACAGTGCCTTGTAGAGATAGAGTTAATCTAACTGTAAAAGCCTTGAATCCCTCATTTGAGAGTGATGGTCTCCCTCCGGGTCACTCTGTCTCATTCTTTGTGTCTCTGCTCATGTTAGCATCTCAGCTTCTGTCTTGGGCCATTGTGTTTAAAATTCTAAGTGTTCCCTCTCATACTCCATATTCCCCAGTCCTGCCTTTCCTACATAGCATCTATCACTTCTAAGATACTATATAGTCTACTTACTTAGTTTTATTATTATTTTCTTTTTTCTACTACGATGTAAGCTTCATGAGAGAAGGGATTTTTGAAAATTGCGTTTTGTGCATTGTTACAACACCAGCATCTAAAATGGTGCATGGCACGCTGTGGGTCCTCAGTAAATATTGGATGAATTAATGATTGTCTTCGTTGTTAGCATTTCTTGGAGAAGCATCTATTTTGAATCTGTTAAGTTAAATCATATAAAATTATTGATGTCTGATCCCATTTTGGACCTATAATATGGCAATTTCATATTCCACCTAATAGCTGATAACTTTATCCACAAGCAATATTATTAAATAAGTTTTCTAAGAAAATTTATGCAGTTTATTTATTGCCAGTGAATGGATTGCATGGTGATTTTATAGATGCGTTCTTGATGTGAATATGATATTGAGATTTTGAAGGTCTAATAGGATTCTCCCATTATTTATGTCCCTTTTTATTACTTAAAAAATTTCCCCATCTTTTCCACAAGCTTTACAAGGAGTATATTGAAATTTTAATAGATACATTCTACCTTTTCAGCCGCCATGGCTTACAAACACTGTTGCTAACTGAATGTCAGAGGCGCTTCAGACTGTTAAATAGCAGACTGGGTCTTAACTTTCTTGTCAATACTTGTTGAGGAATGAACATCCGGAAAGTAGTGTGTCAGAGTAAATTGAGTCTAACAGAAGGCAAAGCTGTGCTCCAGTCAGTATCAAGGAAGGGGGCCTGCGGGGTGCTCTTTTTGAGAGGCTTCTGTGATGACAGGCCCAGAGCACTCAAAAAGATGGCTCCTTGCACTTCCACTACCATCATTCAAAAGACAAACCAGCTGTCTCTGTGAACCCCAGTCCAGGACCTGCAGTTTTGCTCTATATCCCAGTTTCTTTCTTCTTTTTTTTTTTTTTTTTTTAAGAAGTCTGTATATACACACAGTGAGAGAAGGGTGGGGGAGAGACGAGAGAGAGAGAGAGAGAGAGAGAGAGAGAGAGAGAGAGAGAGAGAGAGAGAGAGAGAGAGAGAGAGATATCTGATAGCATTTTTGTGCTGCCTTTAGATCATAGTCTGGGGGAAGAAATACTGGAATTGCATGAGTATTCTGTGGCAAAAATAATAAAGAATATTAGAATATTCTAGATTGGGGATCCTGTAGAAAATCTAGGTTATATGATAACCTTATTTATGTCTCTTCATTATGTCATCTACTCATTGTGCGTTTTGCTGACTGGAGTATAAAAAATACGAGGAATTTTAGTATTGACTATTTTATATCTGGGTATGTAAAATGCAGTTGTGCAAGAGTTATTACTTCATGGGTTCCTCATTTTCTGCACCCTCCCTGCCCCTTTGAATGTCTTCAGCCATGTTTTCTTGTTCATCTGTATGATTTCCCTGGGTGTTCTCTACATACTCACTATAGCCACAAACTGAAAACTTTTATATCTCTAGCTTCATCCCAGGTTGTTGCCACGATATCTGACTCTCACAGTCAGCTGCCCATTGTACTTCTCTAGTAAATGCCATAGATATTTCAACTCAACTTGTTTTAAAAAACTCCTCCTAAACTTACAGAAACAGTTCTCTCAGACTGCTCGTGACAAAACCTGGGAGTCATCCTAGGCTGCTCCCTTTCCTTTATCCCATTGAATGATCAAGTCTCATCAATTCTATTTCCAAATACTTCCCAAATCTATCACTCCTCTCCAGCTCTAGCTTAGCTCTCCATCATTTTTGACCTGGACTTCTGCAAGAAGATTCCTACCTAGTTTTTCTGCTCCAGACTCATTCTCTCTCGCATTCTTCACCTCCCTTAACACTTGCGCGTAGCATTCTTCACACTTCTTCCAGAGCCACTTCCTAAATCATAAGCATTATATTATTTTCGGATTAAATGCCTCCAGTGACTTGCTGTCATGGGCAGAATGCAGCCCAGGCTCTTTAACATGGTATACAGAACCTTTCATGACTTGGCTCTCCCTCCTTCTCTAGCTTAATCTCTCCCCAGTGCTCTAAGCCATTCCAAACAACTCCAGTTCCCTGAAGGTGCCAGTTCTTTCACACTTCTGTGATCTTTCTCTTCATTCAGTGAATTCCTGAACAAATATACCCACTTCAGAGAAACCTTCCCAGAGTTAGGTGCTCAGCCTCCATAGCTGCCTCTCTCTAATATCACTTAGCTGAGTGTATCATGAACTTTCTGTTCATTCACCTAGCCTTGTCACCAGCCCTTCTGAACTTTGAGCTTCTTAAGATGAAGGACTGGTTTTTTCCCCCCATCTCTTTTTCCAGTGTTTGCCACAGAGTTTGGCACATAGGTGTTCAGTACATGTGTGACTAATGAATGGGCATAATGATACAGTGAAAGAGCAGTGATGAAGTCAGATGCGTGGAGATGGTAGTGTCTGTCTCACAGTGCTGCTCTAATGATGTGGGGCTTTCGGGCACTTGTCTGAGCTCTGTGTCTTACCTCTGCTGCATTGAAGCAGTGACCCACGTGAGTCACTGAGCCTTTGTGCACGTCAGATTCTTCATCCGTCAAGTGGAGGAGAGTATCACCATATCTGCCTTCCATGTTTGTAGTAAAGATTACAAGATGTATTTTGTAAGAGCTTAGTAATGTCCGAAATGTAATATTGTAGGAACTGTATAGTTTCCCTTTTTCCTTCCTTCATGTTTCCTATTATTTAGTCACTAATTTCTCTATTTCAGCATCTATTCGTGGGGATGCCAAAATCTGTCATTTTTGGTCCATATAAGTACTTCAAAAAAAATTATAAATTCTTTTCAAGAAAGATATCTCTTCTTAATCTCCAGGTTTTCAGACTCTGGAAACTTTTTTTCCCAAGTAAATAGTTTATTTTATCCCCATAAAGTTCATAATTCTTTTATGTGGCTTTGTACCATAGTTGTCTCTCTGGACTTGTGTGCTTTTAAAGGCTGGGCCCATTTCAAGGCTTACATTCTCCAAAATGAAAAATAGATGCTGATGGAAGGAGGAATGACTCTGGGTGGTGAACACACAATATTATATATAGGTGATGTATTACAGAATTGTACACTTGAAACCTATATAACTTTACTAACCACTGTCAACCCAATAAACTTTAATTAAAAAAGAATTTGCATTTACTCCTCACATTTCTAAAATGGAGCCTATAAGACTAGATGGTGATGATTCAGAATTGAATAGAATATGAGTTCATAGGTGAATTTACAGCTGTTTTACAGGATTATATAGTACATTTCTATGAAAGTATTAAAGGTTTTTGCAAAGTATACATAAGTTGCAACATAACTTTTGCTGGATGGAGTAGAATTGGTAGGTAATAAGGTATGCAGATGTCCAACTTTGGTACACACTGCCAAACAACTTTCTAAATAGTTATACGAGTTACTCTTCCTAGCAGCAATGTATGATAATTCCATTTGCTCCATATATTTTTTATTCCATCAGATCCCTCAGTTTTGTCAGTCTTTTTCATTTTATCTATTCTGTTTAACATGTAGCGGTATTTCATTAAAGTTTTAATTTGTTTTTTCCTAATGAAGTTGAATGCCCCTTTATAAAATAACCACCCATTTTTATCCATTGGTCATTTGGATATCAGTATCTTTTGTAAAGTTTCTGTCCTTTTATTTTTCTATTAAAATATTTTTATTAACTTATAGACATTTTTATTTACCCCAGGTAGGAACCCCTTTGTTGTGTATATTGTTGGAAAGATATTACACTGTAGCTTGTATTTTTAGTCTCTTCATGGTGTCTTGATGAACAGACATTCTTAACATAGTCAAATTTATCAGTCTTTTACTTTATACTGTCAACTGATGGTTGTGGCACCAATTCAATGCCAACAGGAATCCCCAATTGGGGGTTTGGTGGAGAGGGAAACTTGCTTGATTCAGTGCAAACTGCTCAATTGTAATACAGCATAGCTGTAGAACAGCTCAGTTATGAAGCAGCATAACTCTGAGGCAGTTCTGTGGCCCTGGGGCTAGGCCCCTCTCTGGCTAAACAGCTCTGCTCTGCTCCACCTGCCCTGGTCCAGTCTGCTCCATTCTTCCCTGTACCAGTCTGCTCTGCTTTGTTCTGGAGAGACATCTTCAGTGTTTCAGCTCCAGCTATGGAAACGCAGCCTTCAGTCATCATGGGAAGGGAAAGTGCACTCTCGGAGCCATAGGGGAGCTGACTTATATAGACAGAAGTTTCCCCCCCTGGTCCCCTGATTGTTCAATCTTCATGCAAATGAGGACTCAAAATACTCTCAGTTTGATTCTCCAAAAGGTACTGTCCTGATTGGTCAGAATGGAGTCACTCTGGCCAATAAAGACGCTGATGGGGATATAACTGCACAACTCTGATTGGATGGGGAAAGCCTCAGTCCTACTGGATGAAATACTATTCCAGGAACTCCTTAATAAGGGCTGGCTTAGATGGCAGGAACATAGTGCGGACAGGCAGTTTCAGGGCAGGAGACAGATGGCTTAGTGCAAGCTTCTCTCTCAAGTGTGGGTTGTGTGAGATACCTCTTTTAGAAAAGGCTGCTCGGCTCTTTTAAATTTGAGCCCAGTTAGCCACTAGGAGTCCTTCTTGGTAGATATCTTCTTTCTCAGTGTCCACAATACTTAGGACTTTTGTGTCCTATTTGATAAATCGTTGTCTAGAAATTCATGACTATGTTATCTAGATAACCATTCACGTTATCATTTAGATTACTGTTCACATTTAGATCTAAGGTATATCTGGAAATGAATTTTCGTCGTGGAACTATGGGGGCAATTGATCAGTTGACCAGGCACTGCATATTGAAAAAAAAATACTTTTTTCGCTGTACTGCAGTGTCACCTTTGTCATAAATCCAGTGACCGTATATGTATGAGACCGTTTACAGATTCTGTTTTATCCTGTTGGTTTATTTATTTATTCTTGTACCAACACAACATGTCTTACTTAATATAGATTGATAAGTCTCCATATATAGTAGTATAAACTCTCCAGATTCTTTTTTTTCCTAATTAAATTTATTGGGGTGACAATGGTTAGTAAAATTACATAGGTTTCAAGTGTACAATTCTGTAATACATCATCTACTGTGTTGCCCCGAAAATAAGACCTAGCTGGACAATCAGCTCGAATGCGTCTTTTGGAGCAAAAATTAATATAAGACCCAGTCTTATTTTACTATAATATAAGACCGGGTATAATATAATAATATAAAATAATATAATATAATAATAATATAACAATATAATTGTAATGTAATACCGTGTATTGTTTTACTATAAGACCAGGTATAATATAACATAATAATAATAGAATAATAGAATAATAGAATTACAATATAATATTGGGTCTTATATTAATTTTTGCTCCAAAAGACTCTTTAGAGCTGATTGTCCGGCTAGGTCTTATTTTCGGGGAAACAGTATATATCACATTGTGTGCTCACTACTCAGACTCAGTTCTCCTTCCATCACTATATATTTGACCCCTTTTGACCCCCTTCTATCATCCTCCCCCTCCCTTTACCCTTTGGTAACCACTAAACTGTTGTCTGTGTCTCTGAAATTTAAGGAAATTTTAAAAGATTTTCTTGGTTGTCCTTGGCCTTTTACATTTCTACATAAATTTTTAAATGAGCATTTTAAAAACTAGAACAATTCAAAATTTACCCTCCTTTCACTCATAAAATCCCTTTTGAGCTTTTGGTTGGGATTGTATTTGAACTTATATATCATTTCTGGGAGAATTGACATTTAGACTGACATTTTAACAATAATAGGTTTTCCAGTCAATGAAAAAAGTCTATATACCTCCTCCATTTATGTAGGTCTTATTTAATTTTTCTTAGCAATGTTCTGTAGTTTTTACTTTAGAGGTCTTGCCTATATTTCATTAGCTTTATCCTCAGAAATTTTTGTTTATTAAAAAATTTTAACTATTTCCCAGTTTGTTAAGGTATATAGACTCCGTGTGACTTTGCATTTAGTGACCTCGTTAAAGTTATTAATTGTAATGGTTTACTTGTAGATTCTTTTGGAAGTTCTGTGTATATACTCATATCCACGGATAGCAACAATATAAAATATTTTTTCTTTATGTTAGATTTCACTACTTTTACTGTAATGTGCTTTAAGTCTGGTTTTCTTTGTATTTATAAAGATTGGAGTTCTTAGTCCTACTTTAATCTATGGCCTGATGACTTTCATTGGCTTTGAAAAATTCTGTTTTCAAGTAATGCTTCTGTTCCATAGTCTCTCTTCTACAGTTTTGGGACTCCAGTTACATATGCATTATGTATATGTAACATAGTTGCATGCATGTTAGTAATAATATACATGGTGGCAGCATGTATTTCACATGTATGAAAGATACACAGCATCTTTGTAGTGTCTCTTACTTGCTTTTTTTATTTCATTCTCTCCATGCTCAGCTTGAATATTTTCTACTGATCTGTCTTCTAAGTTAATTCATTTTCCTTCTCCAGTTATTGAGTTCTTAATTTTACCTATTATGTTTTTCAGTTTTAGAATTTTTATTGATTCCAGTTCTGTGGTGAAATTATGTATCGCCTCACCTATATTATTGAATATATTAATTATAGTTAATTTAAGGCCATGTCTGATAATTCCAATATCAGACATGTCTCCTGTGGCAGTGGGTGTGTGTTTGTAAATATACTGACACAGTTTTTCATGTGAAGTGGAACAACATTAATTCTACATAGACTATGAGAAGCTGCCCATGTATATTATAATTCCTAGAGAAATAACCAGAAAATACAGAGAAGTACAGCTAAAAAGCCAATGCATGAGATATAATGGATTTCTAGAAAGTATCCAAATAACTCCAAATATGGGAAAATCATAAAAGAAGAGGACACAACAGATAGGACAAAACAACAGCAGATGTAAATCAATATCAATGATTACATAAATCTAATTACACTAATTAAAAGGCATATAATTTAATGAACAAAATGCAAGACCCAGCTAAATGCTGCCTACAGGAAATGTATTTTAAAAATAAGGGCACTGGTTGAAAGTAAATGGAAGAAAAAACATGTCATGCAAACAATAAACATAAGAAGGTTGGAGTGGCTGTATTAACACTGCCATTCTTTGTTATAGTGGTAATCTTTATTATGTCTCTATATGTTAGACTTGCTTCACACAGTATTCACGTTTTTTCTTTAAACGTGTTTTAAAGAAATGAAAAGCAAAAATAGTCTTTAATATTTACCTTTATATCTACCATTTCCAATGTTGTTCATTTCTGGAGATCCAGGAGTTTCCCCTTTATGTGTGTTTAGTATTTCCTGTAGTGTGAGTTTGGTGATAGTCTCTTAGTTTTCTTTTTTCCTAAAATATCTTTATTTCATCTTCAATTCTTGAGTGGTGTTTTTTCTGGATTTAGAATTTTGGGTTGACTTTTTTCTAGTACGTTAAACATATTATTCTATTATGAACTGGCCTTATAGTTTCTGATGTTTTCATCACATTTCAATGGAAATGTGAATCCTTATTCTGCTGTATGTAATTTACTGTTTGACTGCTTTTAAGATCTTTTCTTTGTTTTTGATTTTTAGCTCTTTGGCTGTGGTATACCTGTGCATGGATTTCTTAGTTTGTTTGAAGGTTTGCTGAGCTTACTTAGTTTCTAAATTTATGTCTGTCACCAATATTGGGAAGTTTTTTGCCACTGTTTCTACAAATATTTTTGTGTACCTCAGTCTCTCTCCTCTCTGTCTGGTATTCTAACTGTTAGAACTTTTGAAATTGTTCCACAGATCTCTGAGGCTCTACTTAATATTTTGTTCAATTTTATTTTCTCTTTTCAGATTACATTAATTTTGTTGATTTGTCTTCAAATTCACCAACACTTTCCTGTGTTATTTTAGTCTGCCATTAAGCTCATTCAGTGAATTTAAAATTTTTCTCATACTGTGTTTTATGTTCTAAAATTTCCAAATGGTTTTTTTTTATATTTTCAATTTTTCTGCTGAGATTTCTTATTTTGTCATTTATTACAAGCACGGTTTCCTTTACCTCACTTAATGTAGTTATAATAGCTCCTTTAAAGTGCCTAATAATCTTAACAGCTTGAGCATCTCAGGTTTGGCAGCTGTGGATTGTTTTTTCCCTTGAGACTAGGTAACATTTTCCTTGCTCATCAGATTCAGATCAAGTAACTTTGTATTGTATTCTGGACATTGTGACTGATATGGATTCTCTTATATTACTCTGAAGAGTGTTGATGTTTTTATTTTAGCAGTCAATTAAGTTGGCTAGACTTAAACTGCACACTGTTATGCCTGTGGCAGGCAGTGGCTCAGATTTTGGTTCAGTTGTCTGACCATCAGCTGCAAGCTGCTTTCAGTTTGCCCTGTGCAGGCATGGTTCAGGGGTTAGCCAGAGACTTGTCTGCATTTAAATTCTCTGATCAAGCTCTCTCCTTATTAGTGGTTTCTTTTCCCTCATTAGTGCTCTGGTTGCCCAGGATGTTTTCCAGTTTCCTTCAGCCAAAAAGAGACTGGCTTTTCATCCTAGTTTTAGTGGCCAAAAAGATGCCTGGCTTTTCATCTGAGATTGCAGCCTCCTTAGGGCAAAATCTTTTTTTCGAAAGTGGGGGGTGGGTTGTTGCTTACTTCATGTTAATTACTTGTTCCACATTTGACTCCCCTTTGAAATCTGCTTGCCTTCATTCAGTCTGCAGAACTCTCAGATAGTTGTTTTTTTTTGTTTGTTTTGTTTTTGTATTTTTCCCAGAGTTGACAGCTGTTGGTAGTCATTCCTCTCTTTGGGAATTGGGACTCCAATACTGTATTCCTTCTTGATAGAATGGAATGAATTAGCGTTGTGATCTGCAGAGCACTGATACCTGGCACCTTGTGTTTATAATATAATGAACTTTTCACAAAACTTTCTTGTTAACCAATTCTAAATCTAGAGAGCAAAATACTCTTTGCTTGATAGTTTGGGAGGCAACTAATATATATGGGTGAACATTCTACCTTCAGGGTGTTTCTCTTATGCTGTAAGTCTTACACCTGTCATTCTGCCAAGGTCATACATATCCGTTAGTTTACTTTTTACTTTAACTCCGTCTAAGATGCTAGCTTAAAGGATTAAGAGTCCAGAAGGATAGAAGTCAAACTTCATACTATATCCTGTAGTACTTCGTGTCCTTAGCCTTTTTCCTAGCATGATTTGCTCCTCTTTCTTTTTTTTTAAACCTTAGTTTAGATTTGTTTGGAGTCAAGACTAAGTTAAAATTTTTTAACAGAACAATTTGTGATTTTGATGACCTGTAAAACTTTGGGAAATTATTTTCCTTTGTAAATTACAAAATATGCATACAGAAGAACATATAAATATGTACCGTTTATCAAAAAAAGTATAATGCAAACAGCTGTGTAATAACACTGTCACCTCACACCTGTCAGAATGGCTATCATCAGTAAATCAACAAACAAGTGTTGGTGAAGATGTAGAGAAAAGGGAACCTCGTGCACTGTTGGTAGGATTGTAAATTGGTGTAGCCACCATAGAAAACAGTACGGAGGCTCCTTAAGAAATTAAAAATAGGACTACCATTTGGCCCAGCAATTTCACTTCTGGATATTTATCAGAAGAAATCCTAAACACTAATTCAAAAAGATATATGCACCCCTGTGTTCATAGCAGCATTATTTAAAATAGCCATGATATGGAAGCAACCTAAGTGTCCATCAATAGGTGAATGGATAAAAAGGATGTGGTACATACATACAATGGAATATTACTCAGCCATGAAAAGAATGAATTCTTGCCATGTGCAGCAACATGGATGGACCTAGAACGTATTATGCTAAGTGATATAAGTCAGACAGAGAAAGACAAATATATGATCTCATATGAGGAATCTAAAAAAACAAAACAAACTCATAGAGAACAAATTGATGGTTGCCAGATGGAAATGGGGTTAGGGGATGGATGAAAAGGGGGAAGGAATTAAGATATGCAAATTGCCTGTTGTAAAAACAATTATGGGTATGTAACATACATCGTAGGGAATATAGTCAATAATATTGTAATAACTATGAATGGTGCTAGATGGATACTAGATTTATCAGGGTGATCACTTCATAAGGTGTCTAAATGTTGTACGTCTGAAACTAATATAATATCATGTCAACTATAATAGAAAAATAAATTTAAAAAAAGAAATAGAACATTGCCAGTCATCGAGAAACCCTCTATGCCCCCCTCCCTTCTGAAATGACCATTATCTTGACTTTTGTGATAATCATTCCCTTGTTCTTTTTCTCTATAATTTTCTTCCTATGTGAAGATCTTGTGAGCCTTTTTCATTTTCTTCCAGAAACATTAATTATTTATTATATGTCATATTTTGTTATAGGTTCTAGAGATGTAACAGTAAATGAAATAGACAAATACCTGCCTTCGTGAGCTTTACAAACTAGGGATAAAACTTACATTTTGTGGTTAATTTTATTAAACTATCTCTTGGAGAATCTATAAAAAGATTTATTGGGTAGCATCATATCTATAGGCCATTAATAAAGTTTCATTTTCTTCATTGTCTTTTTTTTTTATTCTTTCATCAAATATGTATTGTGTACTTAAAGGAACTGTGTTATGCCTTAGAATGCAGTGGCGAGCAAACACTGACAGTAATCTCATCTCTTATAAACATGTTGGTAAAGGAATCTGGTTTTCTTTCTCAAAGACAGTTTACAGATTAGGAATGATTTCCCCAACTGTTTCAGCTTATTTTAAGCAGCATCAAATAACACTTTCATACATGTGTTAAGCTAAATATGCTGTTGTCTGAATATTTGTCTTCCCAAAATTCATATGTTGAAAACCTCATGCCCAATGTGATGGTATCAAGAGGCGAGGCCTCTGAGAGGTCCTTAGGTCATGCGGGTGAAACCCTCATGGATGGAATTAGTGCTATGATAAAAGCTCCCTAGTTCCTTCCGCCATGTGGCGAGACAGCAAGGAGTCCACAGTCTGCAGTCGTAAGAGCGCCTTCATCAGAACCTGACAGGCCGGCACCCTGATCTTGGACTTCCAGCCTCCAGAACAATGAGAAATACATTTCTGTTGTTTATAAGCCATCCAGTCTGTGGTATTTGGCTGTAGGAGCCTGAATGGGCTAAGACATTACCTTGCCATGTAAGATAACGCTGTTTATTATTTTTCCTTGTCCTTAACCATTGATGAACTTGTTCAAAACAACAAGATTGTATAAATTATGTAAATCGACTGGGTATAAAGAAAAGGAATTGATCTAGCTACGTGAAAAGTAACCATAGAATGCTATGGAGAAGGAGTGTTCTTTTTAACATGGGAAAAAAGAGTAGCTTAGCATAGATTTCTTGGTTTTTTTCTCTTACTAAATATCTGAGGGAAGCTAAGAAGTTGGGCATATGTTGATTTATTGTTAATTACAGAGTACAGTGATAACAGGTCTAGGTATTATCACTGTTCTCCCAGTTTTTGATAATAGCTCTTAATGCAGGAAGAAAAGGCTTTTCTTTTTCTTTTTAAAGAGAATTAAGAGCATTCCCAGTACCATTCCTTTGCATCTGCCCTTTCCTTGGATTTGAGCCTTGAAATAGCTTTACCCGGTTATAATTCCAAAATAGACTTTTGTTTATTCTTGTATTTGAAAGTGATACTGCTGATGAATTAAACTTACTTTTTATGGAAAATCATAATGTGACATGGTTTTTTCCCTCTTAAGATGCAAGTAGATTGATTCTGTCATTAAAATAAGGACTGATACAGTAATTCAAAGGTTCTTATTATCACATGTATTGCTTCTTACCTAATTAATAATTGTATTGTTAAAATGACAGCTTCATGACATATAATATCATTTTAACTTACCTTATTCTTGGTCCCAAACTATTTAAACTTTCGACTAAAGGGGAACTTTGATTTTTCTGCCCATGACCCTGAACTATGACATGAATCTGTCATAAGCTTAATAAATGCTGATGAGACTCAAGGGTCCTATAAGAGATGTAGACTGAGGAATAAAAGAAAAGCCTTGAAGTGGGAGCAATTCATGCTACCAAGCAAGTCAGTGACTAGGGAATGTCAGTAAGAGGCAATTCAGAGTCCAGGTCTAATTTAAATGCTAGATCTAGCCTTGAGGGCAATAAAATAAGTTAAAAATGAGGTTATCACCCCTAAGAACTTTTGAAATAAGGAAATATGTTTTCCCTCTGGGAGTTAGTGACAAAAACAATATATAATTACTTATAGCATAGTTGCCTTTACCTTAGAAAAAGAATGCAGCCTACCATATTTTTTGGAAATTGTATGAATTTATCTAAAGAAAAATGTGTCAGCCAGAAGAGTGATTTTTAAATGACAGATGCAGGAAAAAAAAAAATCATAGTCAAATGCCCATGTAGATGCTTTATAGGGAAAAGGGAGTCTTGTTAGGCGGGACCTACCCCTTTCATTTTGGGGCTGTCCCTCCTGGTAAGTTGAGGTATATGTGCAACGGGTCAGCAAGGTTCCAGGATCTAGTCAGGAGAGAACTGATTTTTCAGGACTCAGCTATGAAATAAAGTGGAATTTAAGATTTTAACCAGAAAGAGGTAAAAGCTGTGCATTAGAAACCAACTGTTCAGAAGAATCAGTACCCGTGGAGCTTTCGTGAGGCCCAGTCTATAGAAGAAGAGAGGCACTTACACAGCAGAGAGATCTGGTTTCATTACATTATGGAGACGCATGCATCAGACCATCAGACTATCCTACTATGATATACGCACGATTCCCATTTCCCCTAGCAGAGTCCATCCCAGTATGCAACCTTCTGAGGCTTTGACTCTTACGTACAGTGTTGGTAAGGCAGTGCCAACATCAGACTGTCTTACCATTTCTCACTGTACAGTGGTAACAGCGTATTGTTTTATTATATATATTTTTGAACCTCAAGGGAGGGTTGAGGTATACTCCCTGGTTTATTGCATGCTATTGTCATTGGTCCATTTAAGTCTCTTGTTTGTTTATATGTATCTTTCCCTTTATTCTCTACCCCTACTTCTGTTCTTCTACCACCACTACTGTTGGTACTCATTCTAATATATTTAACATGTGTTCTTCGATATGTTATTATTTCTAAAAGATTTTTGTATAAGTATTTTTAATTTATACAAGTTATTGAAATTGATATTTCTCCAAACAATATAATGTTGCTATGTATACATCTAGTTTTTTATTTCTTGCTGTTGCCCCTAGTTTGTCTTTAACTTCCTGCTGCTATAAATAGTGCTGTAATAAACACCCTATAAATGTTTCTTCAGGGACTGTACGACAGTTTCTCTGGGATATCACTGGAAGTGGGACTGCTACACTATAGAGTTTATGCTTATTTAACTTGACCAGATTGCCCCCAACTTATTGACTGGGCTGTGCTACGATCATGCTTTTCTGCTATTCTGGTGGATATAAAGTGGTATCTTATTGTCATATATGTATATAGTTTTTTGCTTTTTCCTTAGTAGTGTTGTTGACCTTGCTTTATATATTAACATATATGTATGTATATATATATATATTATCATTTCCTCTTCTGTTATTATTTATGTCCTTTGTCTACTTTTCTTTGGGGTTTTGTCTTTTTCTTGGTTTGTAGCAGTTCCTTATAATTTTTATGTCTTTCATTGCCAGATTTGGCTGTAGTATGTTCCTACTCTCTACCTCTGTTACCTTTGTGATTCCTTCATTGTACAGAAATCCTAAATATTAATGTAATCACCCGAAAGTTTCTTATTTATGGTTTGTGCCTTGGGGTCTTATTTAACAGATCTTACCCCATCTCAAAGTCACAAAGATATTTTGACTACTTTTTATTTTATTAGCTCCATAGTTTTACCTTTCACATTTATGTCTTTAAACCATCTGGAATTCACTCTTCCAGATGGAAATATGGAATCCCAACTTTACTTTTCTCAATATGATAAGCCAATTTTCCCCATACTATTCACTAATCAAGCTGTTTATTCCCCACGGATTTGTAATGTTATCTCTACTGCATACCAGCTGCTCATACCAGTTTGTCTCTGGGCTCTCCTTTTTGTTGTCTGTAATGTTCCAATTTTTATCAAAATGGCTTTGTGGTATGTCTTAATATATGATAAGGTAAGTCTTAATATTTAGTAGGACATGTCTTTTCTTATTTCTTCTCTTTCCCAAAGTTGATGTATCTACTCATGGGCCTTAATTCGTCCATGTAAGTACTATATTGGAGTTTGCAAAGTTCCTTTATATAAAAAACATCTTCTGGAATTTATAGTGAAATAGCTCTGAATTTAGGCATTAATTTGGGGAATATTTAATTTATTTACAACATCAAATCATTCTAAGCATCAGCATTTATTTCATGGTCTCTCTTATTTTTAATTATTATTTTTTTATTTTGAGATAATTAGAGATTCACAAGCAGTCTTAAGAAACAATACAGAGAGATTTCATGTACCCTTTACCCAGTCTCTCTCAATGATAGTATCTTCCAAAACGATAATATCACAGCCAGGGGACTGACATTGATGTAATCCACCGATCTTGTTCAGATTTCCCCCGTTTTACTTAAGACTCGTGTGTGTGTGTAATTCTATCCAATTTTTACCTGACTATGGTGGTGGTTAGACATGTAGGTTCATATACAAGGTCCATAACCTTGGTGTTGCCCTTTTATAACCACACCCGCATCCCCTGCAACCTCTCTTCTCCCTCGTTCTTAATCCCTGGCAACCATTTATATGTTCTCCATTTCTAAAAATTTGTCATTGCAAGAATGTTATATAAATGGGAAAATACATTATTTAATACAGTGTTTTGGGGTTGGCTTTTTTTACTGAGTATAATTCTCTGGATATCTGTCCAAATCACTGTGTGTATCAATACTTTGCTCCCTTTTATTGCAGAGTAGTATTCCGTGGTATGAGGTGCCACAATTTGTTACTGCATTCACTTACTGAAGACATCTGGGTTGTTTGTGGTTTGGGGCTATTACAAGTAAAATTGCCACGAACATTTGTTTACAGGTTTTTATGTGAGCATAAATTTCCATTTCTCGGTGGTAAAATGCCCAAAGTGCAATTGCTGAGTTATATGGTAATTGTATGTTCAGTTTTATAAGAAACTGCCAAACTACTTTTCTCAAGTGACTGTACCATTTTGCATTTTAGTCATATATGAGGTATCTAGTTTCTCTGCATCCTCACTAGCATTTGGTGTTGTCACTAGTTTTTATTTTTAGCCATTTTAGTAAGAGTGTAGCGATATCTTGTGGTTTTAATTTGCATTGCCCTAATGGCTAATGAAATTGAATATCGTTTCACATGCTAGTTTGCCATATGTATATCCTGTTCAGTGAAATATCTGTTTGTGCCTCATAGCCTTTTAAAATATTCTTTAATGGAGTTTTAAATTTTTTCTGTTAGAAGTTTTGTGTATAATTTATTAGGTTACTTCCTTGACACTTTATAGATTCTGTTGCTATTGTGAATGGGGCCATATTTTAAAATTATATTTTTTAGTTTATTAATATTACTGTATTGATTTTTTTTTTAACCTTGTATCCATCAACTCTGAACTCTCTGGTTTTCTTTGAAACTAACAATTTGGTCTCTTCCCTTCTCATTCTTAATTTTTATTTTGTTTTCTTTCCTTATTTCATCGGCCAGGCTTATTCTCAACTGTGACTGTGATTTTCAGCCTCCTCATATTGTTTCCTATTGTGCAGACAAGAGTTAATATAGCAGCCATGAGAGTGGTAGTCTTAGGAAGGCCTGCTTAAAAGGTTGAAGCATGGCTGACATCTGGGAAGTTGGATTTCGGGATTGTTCCCACTATTCCCTAATTGAATAGTGCTTATTGTTTTCTAAACTGTTTGTACAAACAAAATGGTTTATGTTGAACACTTGGTTTCCTTCTGGGAGTCTGGACTTTCGTTGTGTGCTAAGCAGAAGGTACCTATGTAATCAGCCCCTAATAAAAACCTTGGGCACCGAGTCTCTAATGAGCTTGCTCTATAGAAACACTTCACACGTTGGCACTGTTCAATTCAGGAAGCATTAAATGTGTAGTGTGTCACTCCACAGGAAGAGGACTCTTGGGAGCTTGGACCTGGTTTCCTCTGGACTTTGTCCCATGTACTTTTCCCCTTTGCTAATTTTGCTTTAGAAATAATCTTGTGATGTAATTAATCTCAGTTTTGAATATGACTATACGCTGAGTCCTATGAGTCCTCCTAGCAAATCACCGAACCTGGGGTGGTCTTCAGAACCCCTGACACACTAATCTTAAAGGAAATGCATCTGAAGTTTCTCTTCAGATGCAAAATACAATGTTTTCCACAGATAGCTTTTAGCAAGATATGGAAATTCTTTTTTTTTCTTTTCACTCTCTCTCTTTTAGTTTTCAGAAAGTTTGTCTTTTCATAAATAGATACTGAGCTCTATCATGTTTTTGGTAACCATTGAAATATTTGTTATTTTTCTTATTTAATCATTTATGTGGTAAATTACTTCGATAGTTTAAAAAAATCTTACACCATGCTTGCATTCCACTGATAAACTGAACTTATGTGTATGTGTACATGTGTTATACATACATTGGATTCATTTAATTTTTTATTAGCCAATTGTCTTAGTTTGGGCTTCCATATAAAATACCATAGACTGGGTGGTTTAAACAACAGACATTTATTTTGTCACAGTTCTGGAGTCTGAATGTCTAAGATTAAAGTGCCAGCCTGGTCGGTTTCTGCTAAGAGCTCTCTTCCTGGCTTTGTAGGCAGCTGCCATCTCGTTGTGTTCACATGTCCTCTTTCTGTATGTGCGTGGAGAGGGAGATCTCTCTTTTTCTTCTTATAAAGCCCCCAGTCCTGTGGGATTAAGGCCCTACCCTTATGATGTCATTTAATCTTAATTACCTCCTAAAGGTCCTATCTCTAAATACAGTCATGTTGGAGGTTAGAGTTTCAGTATATGAATTTTGGGGATGGGGGGAGGACACACACTACAGCCCACAACACTGATATTTACAGTTTTTGAATCTGTGTTTATAACAGAAATGAGTATATAATTTCTCTTTTTTAAACTCAGTTCAATTTGGAAATTAAGATTATACTACTCTCATAAGATAAGTTGGACATTTTTTTTCTTGTTTTCTGGGGAAAAAATTAAGATTGAAAGCTGTTGAATATTTGGTAGAATTCTAGGCTTGGATCTTTTCATCGCCTACGAGTATTTATCATTTAATTTCTTTAGCTTCTGTTTTTCTGTTTCTATTTGTTATAGTTTGGGCATTTTATATTTTTTTCCCAGAAATGTACCCATTTTGTTTAGGTTTTAAAATTTATCAGCATAATTTTAATAGCATATTGATTTGAATAGTTTACTTTGGATTCTGCTTTTATAAACAAGTCCATAGAGAAGTTTTGTTAGGGTTGGCCATTATTCTGAAGTCCATTCAACCCTGGGACATGGTCAAAATCATATTCAGTGCCAAGAGCACACCATGGATAGTTGTGAGTTTACCACGTAATTATTCTCTTGGAGGATCTTTCTACTGAGCTAGATAGCCTTGCCCAGGCAACACATCTGTGTATTACTATCTGTGAGCCGTATTCTGCTGATTCTCATTAAAGAGATGGAGCTGTGCTAATGGAAGGAAATGGAGTTATTTCTTCTACCTTCTGTCCCAGTCTGGAAATTAGAAAAAATGTGAGGAGTCAGGGTGGCTGCACTGAACAATGTATAAGGCTGGCTATGCTTGTTTGTGTTAGAGGTGATTTAAAATAGTGGTTTCCAAACTATTTTCAGTGTGCATCATAACCATTAAAAGGTTTTTTTGAACACACTCCCCCCCACACTTATAACTATATATGTAGGCATGTATATTGTTATTTAAAACATTATAAAATATATACAACTAAAATGTAAACATCAGAAAGATTAAATAAGAAAACTAATTTTATGTGGTTTAAAACCAGTATTCTGTTCAGTAAGTATCATCAATAGTATCATCACTGATACGTATGAATTAAAAAAATTAAGGTATTTAGAAGGTTATAACCATATATTGTTTAATGAGAATAACTTGATTAAAAACACTTCTTTAAAATTAAATTCTTGGTTTTATGCTTTGTGATGCAACAGGTTGGTAGTGGTCCAGCCTAGGGACCAGGGGGTAGACCAATGGGCTCAGGCCTAGGACTTCATATTAGTAATGCTTAATTTTTTTCTCTTATTTTTCAAGAAAAAATACAAATAGCTTCTATCTACCTTTTCAGAGTAGCACATTCTCCAAAGGTAAAAGTTCATTTCATTAAGAAGTTAAACAATTACGTCATAAAAAAAATTTTAAAACAGGCAAAACTAAACAATACATTTTTAAGGGATATATACATAGGTAGTTAAAATATGAAGCAACAAAAGGGTACAAATCAAGACCGTGGTTACCTGTAGGAGGTTGGAAGGGGTTATTATTAGAGATGTGGAGGCCGGGAGCCAGGTGTGGTACGCTGGCCAGGACGCCGCGGTCATAGTTGGGAAGCACGTGTGGCAGTCTTGGTGATGTTCGGGAGGCAGGTCTAGAGCAGAATGTCCTCGGAGGGAGGGCGAGGAATCTGGTACGGCAAGAAGTACACGTGAGAGCACTTACTAGGATCCAGGCACAGTTAACCCCACCAATAAACCTAGGTGGATGCTTTTAGTTGTTGTTATAATAAAAAGATGAGGCAACCAAAGTCACACTGCGGTTAGTAAATTTGCCCATGGCTCTATAGTTGGCAGAGTTCAGATAGAAAACCAAGCATTTTGAATCCAGAGCCAGTACCCACTATGCTATATTATCTTTGCATTCAAGATTTATGAAACTCCAGAACAATGATCAGTAGTAACGAGGTAGGAGATGGTCTGGATAAATCTCACAGTTGTTTTTTTAAGTTTTACGAGGTCTGACAATTAAATTCGTGAACTCATCCTAGAAAAATTGCCACATACCTCATTGCTGAATATCACTATGGTCACCTTCGAAGTACTCCCCTTGGGAAACCATGCACCAACTCCAGCTCCTAGTCCACCCTTCAAAGCAATTTTGGAATTCTTTCTGGAATGGCCATCAGAGCTGTCATCGTATTACCCTTGATGTCCCAAATGTCATCAAAATGTCTTCCTTTCAATATTTCTTTTATCTTCAGGTAAAGAAAGAAGTCATTGGGGGCCAGATCAGGTGAGTAGGGAGGGTGTTCCAATACAGTTATTTGTTTACTGGCTAAAAACTCCCTCACAGACAGTACTGTGTGAGTCGGTGCATTGTCGTGATGCAAAAGCCATGAATTGTTGGCGAAAAGTTCAGGTCGTCTAACTTTTTCACACAGGCTTTTCAGCACTTCCATATCGTAAACTTGGTTAACTGTCCAGTTGGTACAAATTCATAATGAATAATCCCTCTGATATCAAAAAAGTCAGCAAGATTGTTGCAACAAGTTCACGAACTTAATTGTCAGACCTTGTATTAAATTTATTGGGGTGACATTGGTTAATAAAATTATGTAGATTTAAGTGTATTATTCTGTAATACATCATCTATCATCTATATATTGCATTGTGCGTTCATCACTCAAAGTCAGATCTCCTTCCATCACCATGTATTTGACCCCTTTCACCCTTTTCTACCTCCTCCTCATCCTCGTTTCCCTCTGGTAACCACCATATTGTTGTCTATGTCTATAAATTTTTGTTTGCTTGTCTTGTTCCTTTGTTGCTTTCAGTTTTATATCCCACATATGAGTGAAAGCATATGGTTCTCGTCTTTTTCTGTCTGACTTATTTGGCTTAGCATGATAATCTCAAGATCCATCCATGTGGCAAATGGCAGTATTTCATCTTTTCTTATGGCCGAGTAATATTCCAGTTTATATGTGTCTTCTTTATCTAATCATCTATTGAAGGACACTTTGTCCTTGTCCTGGCCCCCGTGAATAATGTTGCAGTGAAAATAGGAGTACATATATCTTTATGGATAAACGCTTTCAGATTTTGGGGGTAGATATCCAGTAGAGAGATTGCTGAGTCATATGGTAACTCTGGTCTTAATTTTTTGAGGGACCTCTGTACTGCTTTCCGTAGTGGCTGTACCAGTTTACATTCCCACCAGCAATGTATGAGTGTTCTTTTTTCTCCACAACATGTCCAGCATTTGTTATTACTTATCTTGTTGATGGTAGCCATTCTAACAGGTGTGAGGTGGTATTTCATTGTGGTTTTGATTGGCATTTCCCTAATACAGAGCTAGTGAAGTTCAGCATCGGCATCTTTTCATGTATCTGTTGGCTGTTTGTATGTCTTCTTGGGAGAAGTATCTGTTCAGGTTCTCTGTCCATTTTTTAATTGGATTGTTTGTTTTGTTGTTGACAGATTATTTTTAATGGTGATAATCTTGAGGGGTAAATAGTAAAGGGCTGGGTGCAGGGAATGAAGTATTAGTTGGTGCAAAAGTAATTGCGGTTTAAAAGGTTAAAAATAATTGCAAAAACTGCAATGACTTTTGCAGTTGGTACAAATTCCTAATGGTTTGTGTCTGTTTCAAGTTCCCAGCTGTTTTGTTTGATTGTTTGTTTCGGTAGGTAAGACGGAATCCTTTAAGAGGGCTGGAGCAGACGGGTGGGATTTTGCACAGTCCCTTGAGTAGGGAACCTCTGCATGCCCTTGTGAGAAGCACTATTCATGGTGCATCTCTAGGTAACTTGGCTGAGCACCTTCTGCTGTTTCCTCTTCTTTGCTGCAGCTCGGTGACTCATGTCTGGAAGGGGCTTTCTTGGCAGGGTAGCTGCTATCATTTCTGCCCTGTAGACACTGTCACCAGAGTGTGAAAGCTGTGAACGGACAGATGTTATGCTGTAGTCAAGAGACAAAGCTTTATCTAAGGCATTCCTCTGCTGTGGAATGTGTTTCATTTCTCATCCACTGTGGGAATGAGATGTATAAATGGTCTAGCTTTTGTGTTGATTCTGAAAGGGTATCATTGCATAAGTGTAGGTTTGGCTGGTTTCATCTGTTAATATTTAAAGTAATAAACAGCAGTGAAGACTGGATTAAGACTCCACTTAACTTTGTCACCCACAGCAACCCACTGGGGTGGGGGATGGAAGAGGCCTTTTATGGTAGGGGTTACATAATTTCCTCTTAAACAAAATCAATGATATATGTATACATGGCTTTTTAATCGTATATTAAAGGCAACTAGACCTTTTAATGAAAAATAGTACTGCTTGGCCCTGTCTGTTTCTCCTAATTCCTGACTTCACTGCACACCCATGTTATTCAGCTCTCTTAGCTGTTTCTTCTGAATTTCATGTTTCTAAGAATATTCTTTTAGTGTATATCTTGTTTTTAAAAAATATTTTGTTTTTCATTTACAGTTGACATACAATAATACATTAGTTTGAGGTACACAACATAGTGACTAGACATTTATATAACTTAAGTGATCAGCCGATAAATCTAGTACCCATCTGACACCATACATAATTATTACAATATTATTGTCTGTATTCCTTATGCCGTACTTTATTTTACATCCCCGTGATTATTTTGGAACTACCAATTTGTACTTCTTAATTCCTCCCCCATTTCCACCCATCTCCCCAACCCTCCACCCATCTGGCAACCCTCAAAATGTTCTTTGTATCTGAGTTTGTTTGTGTTTCATTTGTTAATTAATTTGTTCTTTACGTTTCACTTGGAAGTGAAATCACATGGTGTTTGTCTTTGTTTGATTTACTCCACTCAGCAGAATACCTTCTAGATCCATCCATGTTGTTGCAGATGGCAAGATTTCATTCTTTCTTACTGGCTGAATAGGAGTCCAGTATATATATGGACCACCTCTTCTTCATGCATTCATCCATTGATGGACACCTAGGTTGCCTCCATCTCTTGACTATTGTAAATAATACTGCAATGAACATATGGATGCACGTGTCCCTTTGAAGTAGTGTTTTCACTGGCCCATGGGGGAATTGAACCGGATAAATACCCAGAAGTGGGATTACTGGGTCCTTCTTTGTCTCTAGTTACAGCCTTTGGTTTAAAGTCTATTTGTCTGGTATAAGTATTGCTACCCCAGCTTTTGTTTTGTTTTGTTTCCATTTTCATGAAATGTCTTTTTCCATCCCTTTACTTTCAGTCTGTGTGTTTCTTTCAATCTGAAATGATTCTCTTGTAGGCAGCATGCAGCATCTTGTTTTCTTACCTATTCAGCCACCTTATTTTTGATTGGATCATTTAATTCATTTCATTTAAAGTAATTGTTGATAGATACGTAGTTATAGCCATTTTATTATTCATATGTATTTTTTAAAAGCTTTTATTGGGGAAGCGGAACAGGACTTGATTGAGGAACAGTGCGTTTTTCCCAGGATCCATCAGCTCCAAGTCAAGTTGTTATCCTTTCAGTCTTAGTTGTGGAGGGCACAGCTCAGCTCCAAGTCCAGTTGCTGTTGTTCAGGGGTCACAGCCCACCATCCCTTGTGGGAGTCAAACTGGCATCCTTGTGGTTAAGAGCACGCGCTCCAACCAACTGAGCCATCCGGCTGCCTGGGAGCTCAGTGGGAGCTCAGCGGCAGCTCAGCGGCAGCTCATTGTCTTCATTCTAGTTGTGGAGGGCGCAGCTCACTGGCCCATGTGGGAATTGAACCGGCAGCCCTGTTGCCCAGAACTCACGCTCGAACCAACTGAACCACCCATCTGAAAATATTCATATTTTTGATCTTCTTAATGAAGTCCCTCTAACATTCCTCCTAATACTGGTTTGGGGGTGATGAACTCCTTTAGCTTTTTCTTCTCTGAGAAGCTCTGTTTGTCCTTCTATTCTAAATGATAACCTTGCTGGGTAATCTTGGTTGTAGGCCCTTGCTTTTCATCACTTTGAATATTTTGTGCCAATCCTTTCTGGCCTGCAAAGTTCCTGTTGAGAAATTAGCTGACAGCTGATGGGAGTCCTATGGGAGCTCACTTGTAGGTAATTACCTGCTTTTTTCTCTTGCTGCTTTTAAGGTTCTCTCTTTGTCTCTAACTTTTGGCATTTTTAATTATGATGTACCTTGGTGTGGGCCTTTTGGATTTATCCTGAATGAGACTCTGTGCTTCCTGGGCTTGTATGTCTATTTCCTTTGACAGGTTAGGGATGTTTTTTGTCATTACTTCTTCAAATAGGTTTTCAGTTTTTTGCTCGCTCTCTTTTCCTTCTGGTCCCCCAGTGATACAAATATTGGTATGCTTGATGTTATCACTTATGCCCTTTAAACTGTTAATAAATAATAATAATATTATAAAAACATAGAATATAATGTTTTATAATGTTTCATATTTAGATAATATAAAAAATAAAAATAATGTTATAATAAAAAATAAAATACTATTTATTTATTTTTTCCTGTTCTGTTTGCGTGTTTTCTGCTACCTTATTTTCCAAATCTCTAATTCAAATCTCTGCTTCATCTAATCTATTTTTGATTCCCTCTAATATGTTATTTCAGTTATTGAAATTTTCATTTCTGACAGGTTCTTTTTATGTTTTCTATCTGCATTTTTTTTAAGCCCTAATTTTTTTTAAAGATTTTATTGGGGAAGGGGAACAGGACTTTATTGGGGAACAGTGTGTACTTCTGGAACTTTTCCAGTCAAGTTGTCCTTTCAAATTTAGTTGTGGAGGACGCAGCTCAGCTCCAGGTCCAGTTGCCGTTGTTAGTTGCAGGGGGCACAGCCCACAATCCCTTGTGGGAGTCGAGGAGTCGAACCCGCAGCCTTGTGGTCAAGAGCCCACACTCCAGCCAACTGAGCCATCTGGCACTGGCCCTTATGGGAATCGAACCGGCAGCCTTCGGCATTAGAAGCACGGAGCTCCAACCGCCTGAGCCACCGGCTGGCCTTCTATCTGCATTTTTATGTCTTCTATATCTTTGTTGAAGTTCTCACTGAGATCATTGAGTCTCCTTATAACTAGTGTTTTGAACTCTGCATCCAATAGATTGCTTATCTCCATTTTGTTTAGTTCTTTTTCTGGAGCCTTATTCTGTTCTTTCATTTGGGACATGTTTCTTTTTCTCTCCTTTTTGCTGCGTCCCTATGTTTCTATATATTAGACAGAACTGCTATGTCTCCTGGTCTTAGTAGAGTGGCCTTGTGTGGCCTTGTGTGGTAGGAGCCCAGTGGTCACTTGAGCCAGGTGCTCCAGGTGTGTCCCTTGTGTGAGTTGTATGTGCCCTCCTATTGTAGTTGAGCTTTGGTTGCTATTGGCATGTCAGTGGGAGAGATTGACCCTCTGGTTGATTGGTTGTGAGGGCTGGCTGTTACAACAGTGGAGGAACTGTTGTGCAGGGGCCAACCCTGTGAAGCATTATTCACTTTAGCAGGGCTCTGGTGATTGCGCAGCCTGCCCTTTGGGTGTGTTGCCTGCGGAGACAGGTGGGTGATGCTCTGGCTTGGTGTGAAGCTGGCCACCAGGAATACTGGCCCCAGGGCCTTCTGGGAGAGGTGCCACTGCAGGCCCAGTTCAGCTGCAACCTGTGCCCTGCCTGCGGTCCCCTGGCATGAGCCACAAAGCAGTCCACAGATGGTAACCACTGTGCTGGGCTTGGATATACCAGCGAGATGCCAAGCTGCAAACTGAGGCTAACTGTTGCTAGTGCCGGGCATGGGGCTTCTCAGCACAAGGTATGTGGCATACAGAGACCAGATACTGCTTGTTTGGTTTATGTGAACCTTTGAGAGATTTTAGGAAAGTCCAAAGCATGAGTCAAGACAGGCTGTTTTGACTCATTTTGACTGGAAGTTTTGACTCGTTTTGACTGGAAGTGGCTTCTGTGTGTCCGCAAGTTGCATGGGTCGGGGTCTCAAGGAATCATCAACATGGGGAAAACGGTGTTAGCCAGGTTGGTGGAGATTCAGATATGACTGCTGCCTTTGTCTGCACACCAGGAGTGGGGAGGGCTCAACAAAGAAACAATGGATTCTTCTAGCACTTCTGTCTGGGATAAAACTGCCTCCAGCCCTCACCATGAAGCCATACAGTTCAGTTCTACTCTGTATGTCCCTGGCACCATTTGAGCTGCTGTCCCAATGCTGGAACTTGGAGTTAGTGTGTTCGTAAATGAGTAAGTCTGTGTGTGGACCCTTTAAGAGAAATGCCTGGGACTCCAGCAGCCCTCTGTCTCACTCAGCAACAATGCCTGCTGGTTTTTACAGCCAGAAGCTATGGGGACTTCTCTCCCCAGCACTGGAACCCTGGGCTGGGAAGCGTAGTGTAGGGCTGGCACTCCTTGCTCCTCAGGGGAACCTCCACAGCCGAGATAGCCCTCCTGATTTTTAACTGCCACATATGGGTGTGGGACCAACCTGTCTAAGTCTGGGCCCCTGCTTCCAGTCTCCACATGGCTTCTGTACATCCTCAGTTATGTTCAGCTAGAGTTCAGGTGATTCTCAATAATGTTTGTTCAGCTAGATGTCAGACGATTCTTAATAATGGTTATTTGGTAGTTTAGTTGTAATTTTGATGTGGTTGTGAGAGGAGGCAAGGACAGTGTTTACCTACTCTGGCATCTTGACGGGAAGACTTTTTTTAAATTTTAGGGCTCATTTCATGATCTTCTGTTATATGTATATGTGTTACATGTCGAGTTAGTTTTGACTCTTGGCAACCCTATGAATGAGAAATGTGCACAACGTCCTGTGTTTAACCACCCTGCTCAGCTCCTGTAGACTGAGGACTAGAGCCTGTTTTATGGAATCAGTCTGTCTCATATTTGGTCTTCCTCTTTTTCTGCTGCCTTCTGTATTTCACAGTATTCTTATCTTTTTCAAAGAACCCTGCCTTCTCATGATGTGCCTGAAGTTTTATCATTTTCGCATCCAGTGATATTTCAGGCTTACTTTTCTCTAGGATCCGCGTGTTTGTTTTTCTGGCAGTCCAGGGTATCCACGGAGCTCTCTTCCAATACCATTATTTCAAGTGAAGCAGTTGTTTTCCTGTCAGCCTTCCTCACTGTCCAACTTTCACATCCATACATAGTAATTGGGAATGTGAGGGTGTGGATGATCTTAGCTTTGTTCTCTAATGAAACATCTTTGCTCTTAATGATCTTTCCTAATTCTTCCATTGCTGCCCTTCTCAGTCTCAGCCTTCCCTTGATTTCTTGGCTGTCTCCTTTTGAATTGATGACTGAATCAGGGTAAGCAAACTCTTTAACAGTTTCCATATATTTCATTGTCCACGTTAAAGTATTTCTTCTGCAGTCATGATTTTTGTCTTCTTGATGTTCAAATGCAGTTCTGCTTTGGCACTCTCTTATTTCAGTTTTATCAGAAGTTGTCTCAGATCATTGATTGCTGTTTTCTGCCAGTAAGATGAGAAGATAAGAATTACGCTCTGAATGTTTTTCTTTGTACATATATACTCTTTCCTTTGTTCAATACTTCCAAAATCGTTATATCAACCATTTTTTTTGTTAAATCAATATGTAATTGCTGCAATGCCTGTAACTAATTTCATATCTGAGCTGCATAGTGAACTAAAGTTACATTTCTTACTTGTGTAACTTTGTTTTTTAATAATTAACATTTTTTTCTCTTTTCATTTGTTTTGTTCCTCTGTTTTGTACATTCTAACCTTCTGGCAGTTATGAAAAGCTCCTGTGAGTACGTTCAAACATTGTGGGTATTTTTACCAGTTTAATTTTTTTCTCAGTGACATTCTGTATGAAACCCTGAAACCTCTTGTATTGATCTGGCCTGAGAATTTTCTCTGCCCCTCTCCCAGCTCCCCGTGTCTCTTGGGTTAAACCAGTGTCATCTTAATTCTTAGTTTACTTCCTCGTTTGATGAATCACTTTCTCCATAGCTCCGAGAAAAGTATGTGGGAGAAATTTTTTTGTTTTTTGAGATTTTGCATATTTGGAATGTCTTTAGTTTACCCTTACCCTTTATTGGTAATTTGGCTTTACATAATATTCTTGGTTACAAGTAAAGTACAGAAGTTTTCAAGCATTGCTTCATTATTTTCTAGTTACCAATGTTGCTGTTGAGAAGTCCAGTGTCATTCTAGTTCTTGGCTCTTATTGAGAAGTTGTTTTCCATGAAAAATTTTAGTATCATCTCTTTGTCCCCGGTTTCCCTCAATTTTAGTTAAGTGTCTTAGTTGTATCTTTTTAAATTGATTATGCTGGCTGCTCTGTGAGTTCTGTCAACCTAAAAACTTATTTCCTTTAGTTCTGGGACATTTATTGTATTAATTCTTTGACAGTTTTCCGTTTTCACAGTTCTCTCTTATAACTCTTTTATTAGAATTACACATCTCAGAGTGGTTCATTAATTTTTTAATATTTTCTCCCCCATTTATACATTGTATTACTTTTTCCCTAGAAAATGGAAATATTGATTTTATTTTTCAGTCATTAAATTATAAACATCAAAATGTTTTTTAAAAGGTACTTCTTTTTCTTTTTTTTTTAATTAAAGTTTATTGGGGTGACAGTGGTTAATAAAGTTACATAGGTTTCAAGTGTATAATTGTGTAACACATCATCTATATATCCCATTGTGTGTTCACCTCTTTGTTCTACTTTTTGGTAGAATTCTTCAACTTTCTAGTGTATCATTTTTACTGAATTGTGTCTTAAATTATAGCTATCCTATTTTTAACTTCTGAAAGCCCTTTAGACTCTGGATTTTTTTCCTTTTTTTCGATTAGATTCTGTTCTTATTTCATGGGTATGTTATATAATCTCTGTAGTCTCTGAAAATATTGTTTCTTTGAAATTTTCTCTTACTTGTAGCATTGTATCTGTTTCCTTGAATTTCCATTTTCTGATTGTTTTGGTCTCTTTCCTTCAGGTTGGAATCTCTCTTTATGATGGAATCTCTCTTTATTATATGATAGTATTTTCTATTCATATTTAAGAATAAAGCATTAAAATGTTGACAAAGTTCTGTGATTGGGGTTAGTATTTACTAACTGGTGGACATTACTAGAGTGATCAGAAGAGGGCCTAGCTTTTCATGGGGGAAGGAAAGCAACTGTCAATATTTCTGAGATGAGTGTTCCCAGTGAGGAATCCTCCATTCTCCTTCCTTGGAAAGTATAAGCCTGGCTAACACTTTGGAAGCTCAGTGTGGGAATGGCACCCATCATTTACTACATGGTCTTTAACTTAATTTTTCTGTTTTAACATCATCAGTTCTATTTAATGCCCTCCAATGTATAGGCCCCGTTTTAACCGCTGCGGAGAGTAAACAGTAACATGGAGAAAGCTATCAGATGGTGAAAGCCTGGCAGCATAGAGTAGGGTAATGATCTGAATGTCTTACAGCCTTTTAAAAGACGTTTTAACCAATTCTCCCTTTGCCATTTCCCACGCGCACCTTCCTGACCCACCATACGCACATGCGTAACATATACATCTTCAGAGGTTCCTGATACCACCAGTCCCAGAGCCTACTTGACAGATAAGGGGCTTGATTCGTATTGATTGCCTTCCTGTTTTTCCACCCTCGCCACCTGTCAGCCCACCCTGTCTTTAGGACTTCGTTTTTAGTCTTATTTTCTGCCAAGTTACCTACTTTCCAGCTTTCATCTTTAACGTTTGGAGGAGGGGATAATTGTACATAGGGAGGATTGGAGCTGGTTTCTTATTGGTCTTCGTATCTAAGAAGAGGTGCCTAAAGGAGCCAGACAGATTAAGTACTGTCTTTAAGTAGAAGTTTGTTCTGTCTTGTACAGAAGGGCTACCTGAGCCTGAGAATGCCTCAGCGATCTGCGGCTCACTGCGAGGTAAGCCCACCCTGCTCAGAATTATGAACAGTTCCCTTAATTAGCCTCCCCAACTGCAGCCTCCAGTTTTCATATCACTAATATTTTCCCTGCCTTGCAGTTGGCTTTGTTCCCTTCTTATTAAGGTTCTTATCTGCTTTAGGCAGAAGAATATAATCAGCTTACTTAAACTAAGGAAGAGTTTTAAAAGTCTCAGTTCTCCTGCAAATATTTGTGTTGTGAAAGAGGGTCGAAGCTCTAAAAGGTGTTATTGTGGTTACCAACAAGTCTGTGAGGGAGAAGGTGTTTGTGTTGAGAGTAGAGTGAGGAAGACATACTGGCCCCTCAGAGGTAGAGGAGTATCTATGCCAAGCAAATAGATTGTTTAGGCACCAGCCCATGTTAGGGAACAGTTTAAAAGGAATTTTTTATTAAATTCATTGAGATGACACTGGTTAGTAAAATTATGTAGGTTTCAAGTGCACATTTCTGTGATGTATCACCTATATATTGTGTTGCGTGGATTTTCACATTGCTTCTTGGCATTTTTATTTCTTGCAAATACGTGTTTGAAGATCAGTGTGAAATAGCTTTGGATTTAGATACTATTTTGTTTTACAGAATTTTCTCTTTTAAACCCAGTTTCAAGCCTTTGCAAACTGTTGTTCAACAACCAAAAACGAAAGTTTAAATTCCTGGGCTTAAAGATATTTGTGGCAGAAAGGTCATTAGGGTTGCAAGTACTACAGTTTAGATATTTTTATATTATACTGGGATGAGTCCTAAAGCTTTGGGGGTTAATATAAACATTTTGAATAGGATTAGAGATTAATTTATGGTAAAAGAATTGATTATTAATAGTAATTAAAGGAATAATGGAGAAGGTTGAATAAACTCAAGTTCATAATGGTTACTCTATTAATAAGAAATAAAATGAGAAAATAAACTATCTACCTATAACAAAAAATGAGTGTTCAAAAGTAAGAGATAGGTAAAATGGGGAGCGAGCTAGGAATCTTCCCTTAACAATTTGAACTTTAGATGTAATGTTTAACTTCCATTAAATTGATTCTCATCTAAAGTTTTTAGTAATCATGGCAGGACAGTTGTTCTCTTTGAGGAAAGCAGTACTTTAGATGTAATTTTCTTTGAATTAGATCTTTTATATTCATATTAGCATATCTTAATGCATATGTAGTTTAAAGATAAAGATCGCATACTTTCTGATGGATACCATACTACAGCTTTGCTCATTTACTGACTCAGAGGCACCATTGCAGCACAGCCTTTCTTCCCACATTGTGTTACAAGCAGCTTAGTAAAAATACTTTTTAAATCAGTGGTATTAAACCTCATATTTTTTCTGCCGAGTTCCAGGGATTCTTTCACAATACGGAGGCAAATTCTAGTTGGCATGTGGTTGCAAAGTAGTTAAGTTTATAGTTTCTGCTGACACTTCAATATACTTTTCAAATATTCTGTGACTGTTCTTGACAAATAGTAGACTGCAGAGCTTTTGGAGAGGCTGAACGTGTTGCTAAGATGGGCTATAGATTTTTTTCTTTTCTCTCTCTTTTCTTTTTTTTTTTTTAAATTTCCTGCTTTTCTTTTAGCAGTGACAGGAACTAAGGATGATTATGTAGGAAAGCTAAACATTACCGCCAGTCTAATCATACTGTTATTTTAATCTACTGCAGAGCAGGCCTTAGTAGAAAAGGATTGTTCAGCCCGAGTCGGGTATTCAGCTGTTCTGTGCGTCAAGTGATCCCAGGGAAATCATCTGCTCAGGTTGCTCCCCTTGAATGGTGTGTACTCTCTTGTGCTACCAATACCAACAGTGCAGTGTGGTGTGAGCAATGCTGGTGGAGTCTCTAGTGTTAGGCTCTCTGGTCAAAGAGGTCATTCGGTTGGCCTGGAAAAAGGAATTAGCACCACACTGATTGTAATACTAGTCCTGCTTTCTCATTGTATGATCCACTGTGTGCTTAGTACAGGGTTAGTATTCCTAGCTTTACAACTAGAAATTGTAACTGATTTTTCTATTGGGAAAAAAGACTGTCCAGTTCTCTACATAAACTACCTACAACTTAGTGGCTTAAAACAACTATTGATTATATTTTATTCTTCTCTGGATAGAGTGAGCTCAGTTGGGCAATTTTCACATAGGGTTTCATCATTCTGTTGCAATCAGATATTGGTAGGAGCTGTAGTCCTCTGAAGGCTTGGCTGGGTAGGCATGGCATCTAAAATGGACTGCTTACTGGAATGTCTATTTGTGGCCTCGCCCTGTAGTTTGGGCTTTTCACAACATGGCAGCTGGATTCTGAGAGGGAACCTTCCAAGAAGATGTATTCTGAGAGCAAGAAGCAGAGGCTGCCAGACCAGTTAAGAGCTACACCTAGAACCTAGCCTCGCCTGTGCTGTTCTGTCTGATTGGTCAGAGCCGAGCCAGGCCGGCCCAGATTCCAGGGCGTGAAGAAATAGACTCCACCTTCTTTGGAGGGGTGTCAAGGTCATGTTTTTGCAGAAGATCACTTGGGATGGGAGATATCGTAGTCAGTCATCTTTGGAAAATGTAATCTGTTAGAAACTCTTGATTAAACACAACAACTGTATAATGCCTTAGCTGACTATATTAGTATAATCTTGCATGGATATTGTATATATGTGTGTGTGTGTGTGCATGTATGTGATGCATAAATATTGTATGTATGTGCATGTGCACGTAGTATGTATATATACACACATACACATACACGTACACATGTATATGTGACATTTCAGTATCAATGTACATTGTAGTTGGCTGCTAAACAAAACAGGGGTTAGGGGTGCTGATGCCCAGCACAGTCGAAATCCATGTATAACTTTTGACTCCCCCATAACATTTGTCCCTCGGTGTGTGCAGAGGATTGGTTCCAGGACTCCCCACAGATACCAAAATCTGTGGATGCTCAAATCCCCTGTATGAAATGGCACAGACCAATGAACACAGTTAGCTCTTTGCATCCACAGACTCCCGACCACAGATTGAAAACAGTATAGGTATATATTGAAAAATAAATCCCTGTATAAGTGGACTTGCATAGTTTAAACCTATGTTGTTCAAGGGTCAAATATACTTGGCTTAAAATAATATGCAAACTTTTAATTAATGTCCACAAATCTCAAAACCATCTGGCAGTTGAACTATTTCTATTTCCCCTGCTGATTTGTGTTACCCACTCCCTATGGAACTTTTACATCTTCTCCATTTTCAAACCTCTAACACCCACTCCCACTCCCCTCACTCTCTGCTGATGACCTTGCTTTTTATTTCCTTGAGATTAAAGCAACCAGAGGAAAGATTGAGTTCTCCTTTCACCAAATCTCCCAGGTACCTTTGTCATTATCCATATTCTATGCCTTTCCTTTGCTATGACTATATAATTATAGAGTATCCAGCCTAAGCGAATAGGATGGATACCCATTTTGACCTGGGATGTACATCTTCTTGGCTACTCAAGGATTTAACACCTGAATCATCTGATTTTTTTTCCTCTTTACTAGATTGTTCCCTTCAGCGTCCAAATAGCCTGAAATTTTGTCCCTTGATCACGCAGCTCTGTTTTGCTACCCCATTTCTTTGCTTCCAATTATTAAAAATTTTACAAAAGAGTTGTCTATGCTCTGTCTTCATTCCCTCCTCTTAAAAAAATTAAATATAGTTTCAGGTGTACAATATAGTGATTCAACATCCATATATCTTACGATGTGGTCACCACACTAAGTCTAGTACCATCTGTGAGTGTGCAAAGTTATCACAATATTATTGACTAGATTCCCCTTCACCCATTCCCCAGTCCTCTCCTCTTTGATCTATTTCTGAGTCTCTTTTTCTTTTTTAAAATTCCAAATACAAGTGAAATCATATGATTATCTTTCTCTGTCTGACTTGTTTCACTTAACATAGGTCCTCTCAGTCTGTCAATGTTCCGTTCTCTCTTGAACTCACTCCATTCCATCAAAACTGCCCTGGAGAGGTCAGTGATAACCACCGCAATGCCCAATCCAGTGGCCGATTCTCAGTCTATATTTCACTTAACCTCTCATTGCATTTGACAAAGTCTTCCTTAAAACCCCATTTTCTATACTCTTGCTTTTCCTCTCCCCTCATGACTTAAGCTCTTACAGTTCCCTCTGCTAGATTCTCCTCACTTTCCTAACCTCTAAAGTTTGGAAGTCAATGTCAAGTTAGCATGTCCAAATTAAACCTCTTTGAGATGTGCTCCCCAGACCAGGACAAAAAGTGATCCTTGACACGATTAGCAGCTCACCTCTAGTCTCAGGATCAGCAGATGCTGACAGCTCTGCCTACGGAACATGTCAGGATCCTACCCCTAAGACGTTCATCGTCACCGCTCTTACGCTCTGCCGGCCAGCCAGCCCTCTGTGCATCATCGCAGTGAATAGCCGCCGGCAGCAATCCGTGCTTTCCTTTTTGCTTCTCATGGTTGACTCTCAACAGAGCACTCAGAGTGATGCTTTCAAGACTTAAATCATCTCGCATCACTCTTCTGTTGCAAATGTCCAGTAGCTTTCTCTCTTGCTTGGAGTAAGAGCAAGCCCTTCCCCGGGTTTGCAGAGGCCGGCCTAGTCTGGCGCCCGTTGCCTCTCTGAGCGCATCACCACCGCTCTCCCCCGTGTTCCCTTTGCTCCAGGTGCCTGGACCTCTGTTCCCCATGAACATGCCAAGTCCACGTCCACATCGAGGCATTTGCTCTTGCTGTTTTTTCATTCCTCTAAAACTTCCCCAGTTTTCCCAAATGCTGTCACCTTATTTCAGTCATGTTTCTACCCAAAGATCAGTTCCCAAAGAAGCCATTGCCTGAGCACCCTACCTGAAGCAGTACCTCCTCTCACGTCCCAGCCAATATACCCTTGGCTACCCATTGTTCCTATTCTGCTGTAATTTTTTTCTTAGTACCAGTCACCACCATTATTTATTTATTGTCCTGTGGTCTGTCTCTGCTCTGTAGAATGAAAGCATCATGGGAGTAGGGACTTTGGATGACAACGAAGTGATAGCACTCAGCAGGTGCTCCATGAGTGTTAGCTGAGTGAATGAGTAAATGCTCGTGTATGTGTACAGTGGATTATTGTGTGTGGTTCGATGGGAAAATATTCTAATTTTCTACTTTAAACTTAGGCAGGTAGTCCTTGTTTTATCAAAACCACATTGGCTTGAGTGTTTTGCTTTAAGATCTCAACTTGCCAGATGATGCAATTTGCTTAGGCCTTGTTGCTTTTTGAGCTGGTAAGAATTTGTTAAGTTCTGCCCTTCTACCAGGATTGTGTACCACCACGGTGCTTAGCTTTTCTACATACGTTTATTGACTGAAGAAGGGACAGAATGCCATTGAATGATGTAGTTAGAGTGCTTGGTTCCTGAGGTCGTCTAGTTAATAATGTGTCTTTAAGGTGGACCTTTAGAAGTCTAATGCTCCAGTAGATGATTTTTTTCAGTAGTATGATGTTTTGAACATTTTAATTGTAAGATCACTGCCTCCTAAGAATATTAGCTGATTCTACAGGTTTGTAATTTGTTTTATAATGAATTTTATTTATAATAACTTGAATCAGGCTTATTTTGGCAAGTGTCTTTTTTGGGGAAATTTCAGATAGAGACTTTACTAACACTATACTATGTAGGTTGATCTGTCTTTAAAAGCATTCTTTATAGATAAGTTACATTCCAAGAATTTTAATTATTGGATACAATTATGCTTCTCTGTTCAGAAACAGAAACCTAAATATTCCAAAGTCAAGATTTCACTTGTGAGCAAATAGGACTTTAGTTTTAAAATCTATATTCTTAAGTATGTCTTTTTGCTCAAGCATCTACTGTCATGGCACTTACATTTTTTGACTTGTAAGTATAAAGCCACTATGATGGCCATCATTAGGTTAATTAAGAGGTTTCCACTTAACTCTTATGGCACTTTTTGTAAAACTAAATAGGGTAGAAATTTATGATAATAGGGACATACACTGTTTACAAAAGCTAATTCAAGTTAGATGAGGCCTGGAAACCTGGAGTGAATGTCACTCCGGAGACTTGGGCTTTATGTTGAAACCTTAGTTCCTTCAAAGTAGGGCAAGTGATTCTCTTTCCACCTTGAGTGTCCCTCTTGGGGAAACCAGAGAGTTGCTGGATGGTTGGACTCTTGTGAACAGGCATAGAACTTCTGTCACAGAAACAGCTGTAGGTGCCCGTGTAACTTTCTGTTTTGATTAAGTTTAGAAGCTTTGATTAACTGGAAAATGAGTCATGCAGGATGGAGTAGAGATAAAAAGTATTCTGCATGATCCGGATCAATTATTTTACTTGTTAGATGTCACTGTGTAGAGCTATTTAGACGGTACGAACTAAGGACTTTGCTTTAAGATTCTTAAATAAGCTCCTCTTTACATTGCCTTTTTTAGAGGTTCAGAGAAATGAGCACTTCTCATACTTTAACTATTTCTCTTTCTTTTTTCATTCCCTTTCCATATCCCTTTTTTATTTCACCCAACACCAAAAATGCCCTTTCAGAAACACAAAGTAGATCTTTTCTACAAGCTACGCCATGTGATGAATGAGCTTATTGACCTGCGAAGGCAGCTACTGTCTGGTCACCTGACTCAGGATCAGGTGCGGGAGGTTAAGCGGCACATCACCGTGCGCCTGGACTGGGGCAATGAGTAAGTATGATGTCACTCGGGCATCTCTCAGTTTCGTTTATGATAACTCAGTCCTCGTGGAGTTTGTACTTGATCAAAGCTCTTTAGTGCTTAAAAGACACTATTCTGTCCACTAAGCTTTGATCATTTTTTCTACGAGTAGTAGTTTCTTTTAGCGTAGCAAAGGACACTCACTGGTTCCACTCACTGAAACTCTCTCTGCCTCCATTTTCACTTCTGGAAAATCAGATTGGATTACGTTATCCTTTGAGGTCTCTTCCAGCTCAAATTCCTTGATTCTAATAATCAGAAAATACTTTTGTTTCATCTTTTAGTTCCTTTTTAAAAAATGTGAATTTGGTGGCCTTTACGTTTTATAGCCATTCAGTGAATCTGAATAAGCATGTACAACAAATGGAAACTTCTGCATCTGCGCTTCAGAATATTCTTAACTAATTTGTCATTCAAAAATAGTCCTGCATTTATGCAGTGGGTATGATTATTTGCTATTGTCATTACAAGTAAAATACAAGACTTCGGTATGGGAAGCTAGAGTAAATAGCATTCAGATTTTCTTTCTTCCTAGACTTAATAATTGACATAATTCTCAGGTGCTTTTATCTCGTTCTCTTAAAATCAGGTCCATTGAACTTTGAAATGACCAGGTTGCTTCCTTTTTAAGATACACAAGTACTAAAGTGTATCAGTACCAGTCTTTAGTTCCTCCCCCTCTCAAGACATCACTGAAATGATAGAAAATTAAAAGAATGGGAAGGGGCCCAGCAATAAATGAAATATGTGAACCTATTTCTAGAAGCTAAAAATAGATGGAGGAGTAGTGACAGGGGAAGCCCAGTGTATGTGGAAGAAATTTTAGTTAATGAAGGAGCTAGTTTGCCTTGTAGCTCCCAGAATCATGAAAGGCGGAAGTGTGCATTTGAACTTTAAAAAGGGAGACTGCTTAAAAGTATGTAAAAGGAATAATCCAGCACCATGAGACGATGCCTGGCAGCTCTGTGTTTCCCCTTCAGACAAACAAATACGAAGACCAATTACCTGGGGGGAAACTGGGCAAGGAGAGTGTGGACTGGGACCTTATTGCAAAGCCTTCCGTATTGTGGCAGTTAAGAGTTTCAAAGTGAAATGACCAGATCCCTTCCACTTACCAGAAATAGAAGCTTGCTAGTCACCCACCCATGTACAAAAAGTTCCCCACACTTCTTCTGGTGCCGTTTTAAAATCTAAATGGACAATTGAGTATAATTTAAAAAAAAAATTTTTTTTTTTTACTTTTTTTTGGGGGTGGGATTATGGCTTTACTGATATATAATTCACATACCATACAATTTACCTATTTAAAATGCACAATTCAATGTTTTTTAGTGGCATATACAGAGTTGTACAACCATTACCTGTCAATTGTCCATAATACTTTTTAAAAACATTTTTAAATCTCTATTTTCTTGGTAGTCTACCCTTTTCAGTCGATATCTTGTTTATCTTTATCTTCCCTCTGACTTTTAAAATCAGTACTGCCACTGCCTATTAACATTGAAAGAACAAATGTTCTGTTTTGTTAAATTGATTTGTTCTCCTCGTCTCTCTTTTATAAAATTTATTTCTGCCCTTATTTTTACTATTTACTTCGTTCTTGTTTTTTTGAATTTTTCCTGTTGTTCTTTTTTTTTGTTGTTTGTTTCAGGTGTACAAACCAGTGTAATAGACATTTCATTTCACCTCTCACAAAAGTGATAGCTCACATCCCCCAATCTATTGCCCCTCTGGCATCGTATATATCTATTACAATTCCATTGACTAAGAAATCCTTCCATAGGGATGAGAGACCAAGGTAAACAAAATGCCTTGCCCCAGAGGAATAACCTCTCCCCAGAGAGAATTAGAAATTAGTGAAGAACTTTTAAAAAAATCTGTGCGTATTCTCCAAGAGAATCAAGAAGATCCATTATATAGAATAAAATGCTATGAAAAGGAATGAAGAATGTGATTTCCAAGATAAGGCATTTAGGAAGAGAATAAGAAGATAATTTTATGTTATATCTAGGAGAATAAAATAAAATGATGGAAAATGGTTGAGGAAAGAAGAGCAATATGGAGGTTGAATACAAGGGGTCTAACGTCAGACGTTATAATATCCAGGAAAAAAACAAAGACAGTAAAGAAGAAATGCTAAAAATGACAGAAAATTTCTCAGAGCCAAAGAACCAGGAGTTTTAGGGTTGAAAGGGCCCACCCAATACCTAGTATAACGAATGGGGAGAAAACCCATCACCCCACAGCAAGTCATATGAATATACCTCAGGGTCCTAGGGATGATGATAAGATCCTAAAAAGTTTTCAGATAGAAAAACAGGCATTCTTACAAAAGAATAAGAATCACATTGGTCTTAAAAGTTTTATCAGTAACACTGGATGTTAGAATATAATGAAATAATACCTTCAAAATTTTGTTGGGAGATGATTTGGCAGCCAAAATTTTGTGAACAACCAAACTAATCAAATATAAGGGCCAAATTAAGCCATTTTAAAGTGTTCAGGGATGCAGAAATTATCTTTCATGGCCCCTTTCTTAAGGGACTTGAGAATGTGTTCTTGAAGAAGTGGAAGAACAAATCAGAAAAGAGGAAACAGAATCTAATAAACAGTGGTTCCAACCTGGAGTGGTACTGTTCATCAATAGAAAAGAAAAAATTACAACTTTAAATTGGCGATCTGTGACCTTTTGAAGTGACAATATCCTTTGTTTAATTTAAATTAAATTGTACCTTCTTGACTGTTAATAGCCTCACTTGGCACATACCACAGACCCCTTGTATGATACAGCATGGATTCAGGTATAGTGTTTGTAGATCAGACAGTGTTCTCTGAATCTGACTTTGGGCCATAGAAACCTTAGCAAAATACAGTATTTTAACTTACAGCATAGTGACTGAGCCTCACTGGAGGAATTGTTCTTGGAGGAAGCAACACAAGCAGCAGTTTGAGTTGTAGTTTGCAGAAATTACTGCCACCCATCCACCACCCCAACGAGTTTCCTCTGAGAAGAGTCTTAGTTAAGACTCAGAAAGGTTGTGGCTCAGTACTTTCGCTTAAAGGGCATGGTGATATTTTCCAGCTTCAGGACATCGGAAATTAGTAGATGTTTCCAATGACTTTCTTAGACTTCTTCTGATACAGGGTGTTGTACCCACCCATGAGTGTCTTGCCACTCAAAAAGTTTATTATGTTCAGATGACCTCTCTCTCTCTCTCTCTCTGCGCCAACCCCCCAACCCCCATCATACCCTGCACTTGGTAGGCATTACATGAATGAATCTAAGTAATAAAATGGGTTTGTTCTTAATGCCTGGTGGTCACTCATTTACCAATCGGTATTTGTTCCCTTCTGGGTTGATATGTTGACACAAAATCATCCCTCAAACTATTATGGCTGAATTGATTACAATTACTTATAGCCATTAGTACTTAATTTTCGTGGTTATTAGTAGAAGGGCAGCAAGTATAATGGAAATAACCATAGGTTCAGAGTAAGACAGACCTAGCTTGAGATGAGCCCAACTCTGTTTCCTTAGTAGGCCACTGAGTTAACCACTCTCTGCTTCAGTTTCCTCAGTTATAAAATGGGTATAATACTGTCTGTTTCCCATAGTGCTTAGAGATGATACACATAAAATGCCTGTCCCAAGTAAATGTTCAGTAAAGGGTAGCTATAATTAGTTATATCTTATTATATTTTATTATATAAATATAAATGCACCATGTTTTCATTAGTATAGTTATTATCTATATGCTCTCTATACTGTAAGTGTTAGAAAAGGGCACTGTCTACAGGAAATCTTAACACCTCCAGCCTTTCTCAAACGATTCTGCGGAATAACTAAGTCCTAGTGTCTTGAAACACTTGTTATATGTAATTAGTTAACTTCAAATTGTTTTTTATGTTTTGTGGTTCAGATGAGGAACCCCAGAAGAGAAAGATACAATTAAAAATAGAATAGGATATAGAACGTTCAAAAGCAATGTAAAATTTGAAGAATTTGATATAGATTCAGGGCCCTGAGGTGCACCTGAAAGGATGTAGAACCAAGAGTATGTCTCTTATTCTCTGCTGTGTCCCCAAGTTTGGCATGAGCCTACCACAGAGTGAGTAAGTGCTTTATTGAATTACTGAAATGAATGAATATCAATGACAGGTGGTGAAAGAAGACTAAATATTTTTCTGAAGACTGTTTACCTGAGCAATTAGAGGGGCCATTTTTGAAAACTCATCTCTATACTACATTTGTATGTAGTAGGTATCATAGATGTATGTCTCCTGCTTGTGTCCATCTGTTTGAATCTGTTTTTCAGACACTATGTCTCTTTGATCAGAGTCTTGTACTTTAAGCCATGTGTTGACTAATAATGTAACACATGATAATAACTAACAGCAGCAGCAGTTCCCAGTGCCAGGCTGTGTGCTGAGTGCTTTACATGGATTAATCTTTACAACCAGATAAGACGATGGAGTTTGGTGGAGGAGCCAGCTACAAACCAGGCAGGCTAACCTCAGCGCCCACGCCTCTAACTGTTATGTTGATGCAAAAGTAATTGCAGGTTTTGCAATTATTTTCAACCTTTTAACCACAATTACTTTTGAACCAACCTAGTATTATATTTCGCTGCACTGCCTCCGATTGCTGAGAAGAGAGAGAAAAGACTGCACTTACTGTTCCATTATTCTCAGAATAAGCTACAGGAAGAAACAGCCAGGAAACCTTTTTTTCAGAGGGAAATTTGTGGTGGTTCTCACTGTGCAGCATCTCGGCCTTCTTCAGTGGGGACAGTCCTCTAGTTTAGCTTTTGAAAACTACTCCATTGAAGATGGTCTTAGTAGAAGGAACTAACTTCCCTTCTGTTTTATCAGATCACCTGTTAATCATTCTCTTATTTCCTAAAATAAAGAAATTGAGAAACTAAAAGGTACTGTACTCTGGAGACTTCTAGGAGCAGGAAAACACTCTGCCTTCTCCTAGCATGAATTAGCATGATGAGTACCAACATTTGCTGTATTTCCTATATTTAGCACCATTGGTCTGGTACAAAGAAGGTCCTCGAAGAGTATCTGTGAGTTGAGTGGATGGGTGTATGGGTGGATAGTTGAATGGACAACAGGGTAAGAGTGTCATAGTGCTCAGACAGTGCAAGCTTGCTGATCTCCAGACAGGGGTCGTCGCTGTGTGTGCTGCTCGTACACTCAGTCCCCACCCTGTGGACTCACATCCATCTGGATTGTTTTCTTAAGCTATTATATTGAAAACATCTATTTTTATTGGATTATTCGAATAGTCTTTTTTGTTACTTAGTTCTGAATTTGACTGTCAATTATTTTGTGACCTCCAGTGGTTAAGGAATAGGTATGAAATTTTGTCTCATTTTTGTATTTAAAAAGGTTTCAATAGCATGACTACAGAAAATTTGGAAAATGTTTTAAATAATCAATTGTATAATTCCACTTCCCTAATGCAAATACCAATATTTTGTGATCTTTTTGCTGTTTTTCCACATGATGCAAACATATTTTAAATATTTAAGATCATATCTGTAAAATTCTCTTTATAATGTCAATTGCTTTTTATGACAAAAGCGGTGGAAAGGATGTGCTTCAGCTCTCTCTCTCTCGCGCTCTCATTGGCACTGCCCTGCCTTTACGTTGCTGTAGTGGTAGAAGCCAGAGGCCTGAAATTATTTCAGAGAAATTAAGAATAGCTAATAAGAGGTGATTGAATAGAGTATTTCTTTGATATAAGAAGACAGGATCCCAGTGGTAGAAAAGTAAAATGTCTTCAATGGCATAGTTTTATCATTAAACTATAAACTATCATAGTTAAGGCCAACAGTGTATCCTCTCATCATGCAAAACTGTGAGGTTCTGTGGGAGGATTTAGTACCAAACAGTGATTTCCTGTTTAAAAACTCCTGTTTTTCTATTATAGGATAATGCAAGTTATAATAGATAATAGAAAAATGTAAGTTTTTATCCTTTAATAGAAAAATACATTTCTCCTTGCCTACTAGACAGTACACATCTAAATTTTAATTCTTTATCATAGTAACATATTAGCCTATGCAATTAGTATGTTTGCTTCTAAGTTCTTCACATAGAGGTTTCATTTTCCATTTTTATTTTAAAAATCTTATTGCAACTTTAACCTTTTCACGTATTTTTCTATAAAGAGTGTGTAAATTATAAATAAAATAAAATAAATCTGCATTTTAGATGTATACGGGGCTTTATTTTAAATGAGTGGAAGTTTTATGTACAGAAAGAGCCTACAGAATTAGTTTTGCTAGCATATTCTAAAAGTAGTTCATAGTCTAGTTGAAGAGAAAAAAACTACTCTTTATCCAATATCTATGGAATACTTTTGCCAGATGCAATAATCAGTGGCCCTTATTTTGGAGCAGGGTGGTCACAGAGCATCTCTGAAACCCTGATGGGAGTTATAGACCCTCTTTCTACTCGGAAAAAACCTCGTACATGAACACATGCACCTACTGCTGTAAGCTTCAGGGGTCCACAGTTCCACTGGATTCCAGGTTTAGAGCTGTTGTTCTAGATAGTGAGACCAGAGCTAACATTCATTGACTAAATTATGTACCGTATTGGAACCCGAGTTCTGACTGTGTCCAGAGTTATTTCCATTGCCTCATACTGCCTCCCAATCAACCATTAATCACCATTACTTCTTTTCTGCCCAAGTTATATCAGATCTTCCACATACTGTGTTCTTTAGTAATAGTAGTACTCCTTAGTTAAATTTCCATCTAAAGCTTCTTAAGATATTGGCTAATATGTAGCAAAGTCTTTACTGTAGCTTACTGTTAGTATTAATTAAATTGAAAATGAGATAAAACTCAACCAAAATATACATTTCTTTGAGTTTAATTAATCTTCAGCGGGTAATTTTTATGTCTTTGACTTTGAATTACAAATCTCCTTGGATCCTGGATAATTTTTCATCGTAATGGAAGTAATGCATCACTGAACCTTGAGCATACTTGTAGGATGGGGAGAAATAGAAGAATAAGCATGACTTATTAATGATCTATAGAAAACCCATCCTTAATGAACTCAAGCAATTTGTTAAAAACGTGATATTGAATGACTCTTTCTTAGCATCACAAGGGAACTGCTTGACAACTAGAAATGTGACAGATTTAAAATCTCTAGCCTCATTTATTTTCCTAAAGGTGAGCGCAACTAAGTGTTACTGGGTAAAGACATGCCTCTCCTGGGCAGTGTCTGAGCCTCTGTCCACAATGTCATGGCAGGTATGGGCTCCCAGGCACATAAAGAGATGAGTAATCTGAGGACATGGCATGCTTACGTGTGGTCTTTCTCTTTACTAGGCATTTGGGCCTGGACCTGGTACCTCGAAAGGACTTTGAAGTAGTGGATTCGGACCAGATTAGTGTCTCAGATCTCTATAAAATGGTAAGAAATCTAACACAGTGTAGTTTTTTTTTTCCCTGCACACCTCCTATTTCTCCTTTGTTTATTTTTCCTAATTATGTTATGAAACAGTGTTGCTAAAATTGTTCCTTTGTGTTTGTCCCAGTGTAATTAAGGGGTCCTCCTTATTCTGATAGTACATATCACATTTGCTTTTCTAAATGGAATTACTGCATAGAGCTGTTGGGCTTACTGTAATGTCTAGGGGTACTTCTCTGTTGGTTTTGCTCATGAACAGAGCTCCTTCAGCTTGCAGCAGTTACTAAAGTTCTGTCTCTCCCTACGTCTTAAGAAGAGAAGGTAGTTGAAGCTGAAAAGAGCCAATTATTGTTTAATATAGTGATTAAACCTGGAAATAATGTATGATTATTTCTAAGAGATAAATTCTGATAAATCCTTACCTGTCTGTTGGTTATTACAAAAATATATTGAGTTGACTGATTACCAAGATTACATTTCACAGGCTGAATGAGAAGAAGTAACAAAAAGAAAGGTACACAATTTTTAAGTAAAACAAACATCAGAAACCTCAGGTGACCGTTAAGCTGAGACGAAGGGACTGGGTAAAACCTCACTTTGAGGAGTATATATTCAAGGAATTCACAATTGAGGAGTATATATTCGTGAGAATTACAAGTTTTAGAAAGAATTACAACTTTCTCATTTAAAAATGTAATATTTTTAGGGAACATAGAGGATACGAAGTATGTTGTCTGATCAGGGACCTTAGAAAATTTGCCTAAATAATATTTTAAAAATATCAATTGCTTCTGTATATTTGCTTATGTATATTTACTAGTGTACAAAAACATTTGTGCACAGCTGCCTTAACTATGCTCTGTGCAATGTGGTAGATGTGAGATAAAGAAATTAAAGATGAACCAGACTTATCCATTCCCTCAAGAATATCACGACCTAGGGTATTGGTTCCTAATGCTTTCTGGGTCATGGGGGATCAGCTGAAATTTCTTCTTGGGACAGTGCCTCTGTTTTAGGGAATTGGTGGATAGTTCCTTCTGATGCTTGCCCCTGAAGTCCATGTGTGGTCCCCATGTTTAGAATCTACTCTAGTAGGATCAAACAGTTGCCGTATATGTGCTGCAGTAATTAAGATATACACTGATGCTTTTAGAGGGGTGACTCATTTCCTGGGACTGGAAAAAACTCTATGAAAGCTTTCCGAGGTACTAGTACGTAAGGTGAGTCTTGAGATAATCAGAGGTTCACCAAGGAGACAAACAAGAAGGAAAGACATTCCAAAATGGCACACGGCAGAGGGAAATGGTAGTTCCAGGAAACTATAAAATATTTGGTAACTTTGGCATGCAGGTATGTAGTAATGATTGGGCAATTAAGGCCAAGAAGGAGGCAAGAACCAGATCATGAAGAGCTTTACAAGCCCCACATTGAACTCTAGCCAGTAGTCTGATGGAACGATGGAAGTGACGTGATCATGCATAGGTTTTAAATGCTGATTCTGTCTATAGAAAAATATAAAGTAGGGAAGACTGGAATCGGGGAGGAAGGCGACTATGGAAGTGATTCAGGCAAAAAATACTGGATAGGCAGTAATAGGAATGGAGAAGAAATGCAACAGAGAATGCAAATGTTAGTAAATAGAAATGATAAATTTTGATCAATTAGATGTGGAAAGTAAAAGGAGAATGAGAGTTGGAGGCTAACCACCCTAAAAAGGGTGGTTTGGAATTGCTATTTTTGGTAAGAATTTTGCATTTTATTCTAAGTTTGACAGAAGGCCTGTGATGGTATTTGAGCAGGAATTCAAAGTTAACAGCAGGAAGGAGATAAAGATCAGAGCAAAAATAAATGAAATAGAGGATACAAAAACGATAGAAAAGATTAATGAAACTAACAGCTGTTTTTTTTTAAAGATAACAGAATTGACAAGCTATATTTACCAAGGGAAAAAAAGGGAGTCAAATAAATAAAATTATAAATGGAAGGAGGCATTATAATTGATACAACAGAAGCATCAATGATCGTAAGAGACTACTGTGAACAATTACATGCCAACAAATTGAACAATCAAGATAGAAATGCACAACCTACAGAGACTAAATCATGAAGAAATAGAAAACTGAACAGATAGTAACAAATGAGGAGATTGAATAAGTAATCAAAAATTTCCCAACAAAGAAAAACCTAGGACCAGATGGTTTCACAGGTGAATTCTATCAAAAATTTAAGAAGAATGGATGCCAGTCCTTCTCACACTCTTATGGAACACTCCCAGACTTACTTTACAGGCCAGCATTACCCTGATATCAAAGCCAGATAAGGACACTACAAGAAAAGAAAACTACAGGCTCATATGCCTGATGAACATAGATGCAAAAATTCTTGACAAAATACTAACAAACCAAGTTCAATAACACATTAAAAGGATCATACATAATCAAGTGGGATTTATTTCTGTGATACCAGTGTGGTTCAGTATATACATATCAATAAATATGATACAACATATTAATGGAATGAAAGATAGAAATCATATGATCTTCTCAATAGGTACAAAGTATTTGACAAAATTTAATATTCTTTCATGATAAAAACTTGGAACAAAATGGCCATAGGAGAAACATACCTCAACATAATAAAAGCCATGTATGACAAGCCCACAGCTAACAGCATCATACTCAACAGTGAAAAGTTGAAAGCTTTTTCTTTAATATCAAGAACAACACAAGGTGCCCCTTCTCATCATTCCTATTCAACATAGTCCTGCAAGTCCTAGCCAGAGCATTTAGGCAAGAAAAAAAGGCATCCAAATTTGAAAGGGAGAAGTAAAATTGTTACTGTTTGCAGATGACATGATCTTGTATACAAAAAATCCTGAAGACTCCACTAAAAAACTGTTAGAACTAATTAACAAATTCAGTAAAGTTTTAGGATTAAAGTCAATATACAAAAATCAGTTGCACCCATTCTTCTACCCCTCTGACATCATATATAGCTGTTATAATGCCATTGACTATATTCCATATGCTGTACTTTACATCCTGTGAATATGAATAAATGTGTGTATATATATATATATATGTATGTATGTATGTATGTATGTATATAATGTTAGTTGGCATTCCTTGTTGTTCTACATCAGCTTCAGATGTACAGCGCAGTGGTCAGGCATCTATACAATCTATGAAGTGATCCCCCTGATAAATCCAGGACCCATACAGCACTCTACTCAATTATATTTTAATAAAGCTGGAAAAAAAACTTTCCCAGAACATAGATAAGCATCTCCAGATTGAAAGGATCCAACAAGTATTTAGCACTTAATTGTGAAATTTCAGCTCACTAAAGCTGAGAGCTTCCTGACAAAAAAATAGGTCACCTACTAAGGATTTGTTGTAAGAAAAACATTTGTCTTCCTAATAGCAACATTGAAAATTAGCAATAATGAAGAATTTACTTTAAAATTCTAAGGGAAAAAAAATTGAACCTAGAATTTTGTATTTACTGAGTCACATTATTAAGTGGGAAAGTAGCCCGAAGAAAATTTTGGTCACTTAAAATCTCAAAAACAAAACAAAATAAAAGAACTTTTTAACCCCCTTTCCAGAGACTACTGAAGAACAAATTATTTCTTTAAAATGAGAGAAGTAAACCAAAAGACGCTATTATGTTTCATCCAGGAAAGGAATTCTGACTCAATTAAGAGGTGCAATGAATTCTAAGGTTAACATCAGAGGGAAGTCCCAGGATGACATTAAATGTTACAATAGTATACACAAGTTTTAACCAAAACTTGTGAGATATTAAGAATATAGTTGAAGTGCAGTAGATATAAACAAATGCAAAAATCCTCAGCTTCCACAATAAGAGGGAAGTAGACAAACCTACAATTGGGTAAAGAGAGAGCACTATAAATATGACATTTAGAAATATCTGACAAACTCTAGGGGAAAACACAATAAAGAGTTGAAAGTGCTTATCTTTGGGGAATGACAGGGTGAACAGGGGACTGATAATTTCATGGCAAGGTTTTTAAGGCTATTTAGCTTTGAAAACTATGTGCTAATGTTACTTTTATTAAATTTAAATGTTAATTTAAAATGTTGGTTTCTCAAAAAGGCCTAAGGTACAAGTGCCTTTTTATTTCATTTCATGCTGATTTTTCATCTTTTTATCCCATGTATTTGATTTTTGACATAATTAGATAATAATGAAGAGAAACTGATTTTGAGAGTCTGTAAATTCTTTGAAAGCCATATGTTTTAATATTAAATTGCATACAGCAAATGCACAGTAAATGTTTTGGTTAAGTCTTAAATTTATCAACCAGGTTCAAAGGAATAACCTTTTAGGACCTTTTGTATTAACATTTAAATCTATTACTGGAGATTACAAAGAATATGAAACTTTCTGATTATAATAATATTCCTTGCAACATATTTTGCAAGAAACCTTTATAAATAGGATTATACCTTAAGTTTGCATTTAGAACATTTTATTTTTTCATTAAAAAATCAAGTCCCTACACAAATGTTGAATGATAATGATTGATAAAAATCTCTTTAAATACAGAGATGGATTTTCTATATGACAAGAACCAAAGGAAGCTGTAATGCTCCTCAATTCTTCTACATAATAGCAAGTCTGCAGCCACTTTTCAAGGGTAGAGAATTGGTGCTGCCTAAACTAGAAAGCTCAAAGGCAGTAACAAAGTATTTCTGTTAATCTTAATTAGCCATGCCTCTTTCGGAAATGTGAGCACTTGAAGATTACATAACACGAGAGCTTCTATATTGCAAGAGGAGCTAACAGACTATTCATATTATAACCTCCTGCTACGTTATTATCCTTCCACATTAGCATGTGTTAGGAACTATGTTAGTCTGTTATCTTCTAGTGCTACCGTGATTCCCAGAAAATAAGACCTAGGTGGACCATCAGCTGTAATGCGTCTTTTGGAGCAAAAATTAATATAAGATATGGTCTTATAGTAAAACAAGACCAGGTATAATATAATATAATGTAACGTAATGTAATATGATATAATATGATATAAAATGATATAATATGGTATAATATGATATAATAATAATATAATACTGGGTCTTATATTAATTTTTGCTCCAAAAGATGCATTAGAGCTGATGGTTTGGCTAGGTCGTATTTTCGGGGAAACAAGGTAATTAATATTTTTAGTAGATCAATGTGTATACGTCTAATTCTGGATTTAAATGAGTTGATTATTTAAAAACAATCAAGTATCTTTGGTGATCCTGACTAGGTATGTCTTATAATTCCTTGTAAGACCTACAATACAAAGACAATTCTCAACATGTACAGAAGACAATTAATTGTGTTGTTCAGTTGAATAGATGCACAGTTATTTTTTGCCCAGCTTGGTAGACTTTGATAGACTGAATGAACCAGAGATTTCAAAGGGCTGAAAATGACTTTTCTATGGGGGAAATTTTGATAGAGGCAGTAATGCAGTCCACGTATTTTTCAGTTAATTTATATTTTTGCTATACATTACGAGGTACTTAGGATATAAAGATGATTAAGACAGCTGCTTTGCTCCCTGGGAGGACAAAGTCTAGAATTGGGTAGCAAATATGGAAACATAATAATTATAGCTGTAATACAGGGGACTATGGCTCTGTACAGGGCATAATCAGCTGGCTAGCTTCAGGCTGCCTGACAACAAGGTAGTGGTTTTTCCCTACAGTGCCGTGAAAGGCATCCCAAATGCCAGTTCCTGTGCCTTTCTCTGGCTGCCCATGTGGTGTGCTTTCAGACTAGGTTGAAAAGGCCTCCCGAAATTCAATGCCTATGAAATCTAGAATGACATTTGTTATTGTCATCATGGATGTTTTACACTGAAATTAGCTGTAAACTTCTGTATATAGTTATGACTGAATATTTGTGTTTAATATTGGTAGTCATTTAAGAGTTAGCCAGTAAATCCACTTGAGAAGAATGACTTAGTACAGCCCCTGAACATAAAATGAAACAGAAAGTATTTTCGGTTAGTAACCTTCCCGGTGGAATATGGGTCAGTAAACCATAGAAAGCTTGATGTTTTTCTTTGAAAAACTTTTAAAAGCATGTTTTTGTAGCCTGTTTTATATATGAACTTTTCCTTTGTACATCTACATTCTATGTGATGATTTCCCCAGCTGGGGAACACCTACTTTTATTACACAGTTGTCCCTCGGTATCTGTAGGGAATTGGTTCCAGGATTCCCTGCAAACATCAAAATCTGCAGATGCTCAAGTACCTTATGTAAAATGTCATAGTGTTTGCATATCACCTATATTTACAGGTGGGCTACAGCAGGGTGTGCCTGCACTTCACTCTATTTGCGTGCATTCGTTATAGTGCTGGGCACGTGGCAAATTCAAGTTTTGCTGTTTGGAACTTTCTGGGATTTTTAAATTTTCTACCCAAATATTTTCAAACTGTGGTTGGTTGAATCCGAAAATGGAGGGCAACTGTATTTAATAAGTATTATGGGAACATATACTCCCATGAATGAACATTAATACTCAGTAATCATTAGCTAATAATGCACATGAATATTTAATAATTAACAAATACAGCTAGTGAGATGCATTTAAATTAACATTTAAATGCCTTTAGTTTTATTTAGGGTTAAATGTGTGTATTTGGAAGAGAAAAATCATTCTCCTCAGCAACCATTCTTTGTACCCATGTGACGTGGAACAGTTCACTGAATGAGTGGTCTCATGTCTGTAGACCTCAAAAAGGAGCAGGATAGAAACTCTCATGGTTGAGTTTACCAAGACCAGGGACCGAATGTTTGTGAACCCACCATTCTTTCTGGCAAGGGTTTACTTCTAAATGTGACTGACTTTTCTATAATAACTAATTATACCAGTAATAACAAGAAGAATACTAATTATAGATAACATGGATGGTCAACTACTTACAAGTGATGGGTTCTGTGCTGGGTTAATCTGCACAAAACCCTATGAAGTTGAGTTCAGCACAACATGTTATACTCACTTTACAGGTGAGGAAGCACCAGTGAGTCAAGGTTTAAAACCAGGTGTCCTGACTTCTGCACTGAGGTCCCTAACTGCTATATCATGCTACTTCCCATTATGAAATTTAAGCCTAATAATAACAACCCTGTTAGGAAGACAACAAACGCTTTATCTCAGTTTTACAGTTGAGAAAAGTATCTCTTGGGGAAAGTAAGCAATTTGCCTGAAGTTTCACAACCCATTTGTGTATGGCTTGGATTGGAATCTGCTTCTTCTGACTTCAGCCAGCAGTAAAGGAACAGCATGGAGAGAGAGCCCCTTTCGGTTAAAGGCTACACCTCCTTCAATGTGGAGAGCCCGAAAAGGCTGGAGTACACAGCTCAGGACATGGTACATACAGTGTGTGGAGAGGATGGTGCCACAGCAAAAACCCAGTAGCAAGTACCACTGGTGACTTGGCTGGTACTCTGAGCTGGAAAGGCTTGGGTTTGAATCCAGGCTTTGCTGCTGCCTTGCTGTGTGATCTTCAGCTAATCTCTTCCTCGTAATAAGCCTAGATGCCTCCATCAAACATAAATAACATTTATCTAACAAGGTTACCAGAATTAAATGAGATCATATATATAAATGACATCGCGGAATGCCAAGCATATAGAAAATGCTTGATGAAAGTTAGCTTCCTTCCCAGTTGAGTGAATTTTTCTTTCTTTCTTTCCATAGCATTTATCTAGCCGGCAGAGTGTACAGCAAAGCACATCCCAGGTAAGCATCTTAACCAGGCCTTGCAGTCTTTTCCCTCAACTTTTTCTTTTAAGAGGTCACACATAGGGATGTAGCGGGAAATGACAGACACCGCTGTCATTTGTGTGGAGTCTTTCATCTAAGGAGCTCTGACCTTTAAGCACATTTGGCCAGTCTCCACTCCTCTGTGCAAATTTACATAAGCACAACTGAAAGAAAGGAGACTGAGAGACTAAAATTAATCAGTCTGGAAGAAAATAAAAATGTCATTTAGATGGTAACTATTATCATCTAACAATGTAATTCAAGTCCAGCAGGGTCATGCAGTATCTCCAAGAAATGACTTTGAAAATGGTTCCATGGCGAATTTAGATGTTTATGACCTGGAGGAGATTTTGAGTTCCCTCATAAGTTGGAATTACTGTTGCAGTATCTCCTTCACTCTGTTTACTTTTCTCAGCTGCATATTTGTCCACCTCAAACCAAGCATGTTGACACAGTACCCCCTACAAGCAGAGAAATCACCTTCAGTCTCTCTCTTAAATGATTCCCTTCAGCAGTGAGTTAGTCGTTTAGTTTTCATTTTATTTATAATTAATATGATGAATAAATAAAGTAAAAATCACTGTTTTTTTGCCTTCCTCGTTAGGTAGATACAATGCGCCCACGTCACGGGGAAACCTGTCGGATGCCAGTGCCACATCATTTCTTCCTAAGCCTGAAGAGTTTCACCTACAACACCATTGGGGAAGATACTGATGTCTTCTTTTCCTTGTATGATATGCGAGAAGGCAAGCAGATCAGGTAAAAGTTACTAGAAGTTCTGCTGAGGTTCAGACTCTGGGCTAGGATGGCATGGCCAGGGTCATGGGCATCGCGGGCTGTCAGAGAAGATAGACGCACAGAGGAGACAAAACAAGATAGAGTCAGCTCCTCTTTTGCTGGGAGCTTTTCCTCCAGTCTCAGTGTACCCTGAAGGCACGTGTGGCCTCTTTCTCATCCTGTGCCTTTTCCCACTTGGCAGCTCAGATCCCAGTCTTGGCTCTCACCACCTCTGGGAGTGAAAAGGATGCATCTCTTCAGTGCCGGAGGAAATGAATACAAAAACACAGAACACAGCACATTCAGCAGAGCCCAGGCCTCGACGGCAGGAAGCCCTGGGCTCTGCCTTGCTGTATGTGGGAGAAGGGATAGGCTAACGGGGTCCTGTCTGAGGGCAGCCCCGGTCCTCAGTGCCACCAGCCCTGTGAAACGGGGAGCATCTTCGGACAACAGGGAAGGTGGGCCTGACTCCATCAGTCCTTGTTGCCTTGAGTTGGAGGAGAGGCTGCAGAAAGGGGCTGACGTGGATCTTGGCAGAGCCACGAGGCCCTTAGGCACCAGCAGCTGCACCAGTGCTTTTTCCCAGGAAAGGGAGAGAGGAGTCAAGGAGACATTCTAAGCTTCTCTTTCTCTAGAGGCCGTAAGGCTCCCGTGGGGGGAGATGACCTTCGTAGCCAGCTTGGGATTTTAGGGAGTCCAAGCTTTTCTTTGTAGTTGTCTTCTCTGTGGGGTAGAGAGAAAATAAATCTTGGAATACTTTTATATTGTTTGGTGACTTCCTGTGTTAAGAGTACTTTATGGTTTTTTGTTTTGTTATTTTACTTAAAATTTGAAAACAACGGTTTCTTTTCCAATTGCATGTTACATGTGGGAAAATTGAAAATGGCAGTTATAACAGAGTACAAAGGCAAATCAGGTGTGCACGCTCCACAGTGCCTCTGATCTGTACTCCCCTTCCCCCACCAAAAAAATTAAAGCACCAGTGGTTCAGTGGCATAGCAATAAAAGGCATGTAGGTCTGTCTTGTCACCAGTGGTTTCTAGTATGTGCTTCTAGGAAAGCTGTGGTCAAGAAGGTAGTAGTGGTAGCGAAGGCAGCTGTAGCTGCCACGCGCAGAAGAGACTCCGGCCAAGGCTGCATGGCTGTAAGGTCTGGCTGCTCTTGTTTTTCTACTAGAGCAGAGGTTTGTAAACTTTATTAGTACTTATTTCCGTGTATGGAAGAATTCTTTCTTTAAGCTAAATTTTATGAGAAAGTTTAATATGTGAAACAGATAAGATAGAACTACTCCAGTGTTGAAAGGAAAGGGGAAATAACAGAAATCTCACTACGCCTCTGCCCCACTCAGTACCCTGGTGAACCACTGAAAGTCTGTTTGAAAGCCAGAGTACACTTCATCCTGAGTGCCAGGGACTGTCTCTCTCCACGGTCCCAGTGCCCCACACATGCCTGTGCCCATTCCTTGCTTTATCGGGCTAACTGCACAGAGAAGACCCAAGCCCCCCAGAGATACCCCACTGGTCTGGTTTGCAATCCGTGCAGGATCATCAGGGTGCCCATTGTTTTATCTTTGGACATACTGTTTATAATTTAGCCTCAAGAAACAATAAAACATCTTAAAAGAAGAAATGTAAAAAAGCATTTTGTTGCGGAGTTGCTGAAAATGTTTAGGCTGTTTAAAAATCCTTAGATATTAGAGAACTATATCACTTTCCCATTCACGTAAGAAAACCGTACGGTCCTTAGTTGAAAATATCATCTACTTTGTTTAGTTTTAAGAGTGAACTAATAAACAGAATTTTAGATCTAGGTTTAATCAATAGATGTTCTTTCTTCTTTCCATTAGGATTTATGTAGTTGTATAAGCCCTCAAAAATTTAGATCCTTGAGCTGATATTATGAGATAATTATGCTTTCATTATGATTAGGTATTAAATTGGTCATATATTACTTTCTCTAAGCAGTTTTCAGAAATCATGAAAGATTAGGGATGTATTACGTCAGGTGCATGGAGTGTTGTGCAGAACAATCGCTTTAGTTTTTTCTCCTCCTCAAGAGAACTCCTTGAGTGACTCTTTCCAATCAGATATTTCTAGTCTTGTCTCCAGCCAAATGGAGTTGGCCAGGACCCTCTGACCTCTGTGCCCAAGAACACATGTGAGCCGGGGGAGCGGGCTAAGGAGAAGACCAGATTTTCCTCCCCTTCGTCTCACTGTGGATTCCACAGGCAAACGTGGAAGGGCTAAAGTGAACAACAAATTGCAAACCCTCATACAGCATCCTGATATATCTTGACTGATGAGTATTAGGTGATCTGTGGAGGGAAGAATCAGTTGGCAGGGCCTTGGTAGCTCTATTTTTTTGTGACATTTCATCATTCTGAACAGAATCCTACATATTTAGCCTTGAAATCTCAGTCTCTCATTAAGACCTCTCCCCCAAGCTTCAGGTCCTTCTTTCGTTTTTCCTAGCAGATCTCTGCCATTGCATGGCCCCCAGACTTTTCTACCTCAGCATATCTAAACTGAATTCATTTTCCTTCCTCGCACATATACTTCCTCCTGTGCTCTTTAAATCAAGTGAAAGACATTATCATTTGCTGAGAGATCTGTCTCAGAAACTTAGGAATCATCTGAGGCTCCTTTCTCCCTCTCTCCGTCTCTTCGCGTTGATCACTGCGTCCTGTCACTTCGGTCTCCTAAATATCAATCAAACCACCCACCCCACTCCATCGCCACTGTCACACCAGGTCCTTCACATTTCTCCCCAAACATAGATTCCCTGTCTTCCTGAGTTATGCTCCATACCAGCACCACACTTTCTTAAAAACCGCAGACTGTTCATGTCAGCTCCCACTTAGCCTTGTTACTTGGCGTGGCATAAAAGGCCCAACATGATATAATTTTGCCTGTTTCTTTAACCTTATTTCATGCATCCTGTTTTCCTCCTGGAGACTTATTTGGCGTTCCCTAAACATGCCTTGCTCTTTCATGTCTCCCTACCCTTGTTGGCTTGGTAAACTCCTGTCCATTCTTTAAACTCAACTTTATGAAACCTTCCTCAATATTTATGGGTAGAATCAGGCCCTGGGACTTAATTACACCCATGAAGACACCCTGTCCCCAGCTTTTTCCCATTACTAGATATTATATTGTAATTGTAAACATGCATGTAAATTTCCCCCGGGGAATGTGTGTGTCTTTGTGTGTCTTTTGTACCATTTCCTCCCCAGTGCTAAGCACTGGATCTTGGAAATTGGAGCATTAAATAAATATTTATTGAGTGACTGAATGAATAAGTGCATATTAGTTAAGAAGTAAGAATCAGTCCCCTGTGGATCAAGAGATTTCATGTAATTAAGCAATTTAGCAAGCATTTACTGTAGGTTTCCTGTTTGTGGGCCCCTGCAATAACTGCTAGGGATTTAGGTTGAAAAGAACTGTCCCTGCTCCTGAGGAGGCCTGAGAAAGGTGTTAAAGAATTCCTGAAGATGTGAAACATGTTGCTCCAAGCTAAGTGGAAATAAGATGGGCAGACACCTTACTGACATGTGGCGGGATTTTAAGCCCAATGAGAAGTCAGGGAAAAACAAAAAACACAACCTGTTAGAAACTTTATTATAGACTTTCTTTAAGATAAAAAATGAGAATTCCTGTTTGTTTTATATATATTTTTCTAATCAATTGTATTTCAGGCTTTGCTCTATATTTAGGATTAAATTGTGTTTGGGAAAAAAATAGCTTTCCCATGTAATATATTGGGAGAGATGGCTTTTCCTGTCATGGTGAGCTGGATTAATTGTCACCAAGGTTTTGTATTCAGTATTCAAAGAACTGTTTTTTAAAAAGTCAGGAAGAAGAGGATTATTGGAAGACTGATAAACCAGAAGGGGCTCTTGTAGAAAATAAAAGTAATTGAATAGAAGAATGGCCAAGATCCAGATAGGGTAGTAATTCATTTGTTCAACAAATATTTATTAAACGTCTACCCTAGGTGTTCGGGTACATGCTAGAGATACTGAAGTGAGCCAGAGAGGTACCTGCTGGTCTTCTTGGAACTTAACAATCTAGTAGAGAGACCACTCTCCTTAGGAGAAAGAGCATTAAACACGTGATCACATGAATAACTGTAGTTTAAAAATGATGGTAGATGCCATAGAGGAAAACCACGCAGGGTGCTGTGAAACCTCATAGATTGGCATGCAGGCAAGCTCTTATGACATCTAAGCTAAGGCTTAAGCAAACAGAGTGGGTAACATGACAAAGGCAGAAGAAGGTCTAGATGCTGGGAAGGACTTGGTACATTCAGAGAACTGAGAAGTGGTGAGTGTTGCTGGAATGTAGTGAATGAGAGAAGGAAAGGGTGTCACAGAGGTGATTGAGGAGAGTCGGGGACAGGTTATGCAGGCCTTATAGCCATGGAAGGATTTTGGATTTTATTGTAGGTTCAAGATGAGAAGATATTCAAGCATGAAAAGTAGCAAAGGCAAAAGTGTGAGTCAGAAACAACAGAGACCGCAATACACGTGTGCGGGAAATTAGGAGAGGCTATTAGAGCTAGAAACAGGTTTGTGTTGACAGTGAACTCCAGGGCTCGAATCCTTCTTACTTACTGCCTTTGGCTGCTCACAACCTCTTAAACAAAGAAAGAGCTCAGTAAATGTTTGATCAGAAAACAAGTGCTAGAGACAAGATGAAATAGGAGCGCCCTGGAAATCCTGTACACTAATTTAGGCTTGGTGCGTTAGATAACCCTTATGACTCCTTGAGCAGAGGAACGACGTGCTGAAGGTGGTGATTTGAGATGATCACAGTGGCGATATGTAGGTTAAACTGGAAAATAGATGAGTTAGAAGCTCTTGCAGACGTGAAGTGATAAGGCCCTGGATAAGGAGGCTAGGAGTAGGATGAGGGAGGAAAAGGCATTTTGCCTGTAGGATCTGATCCCGGCCTCCTCTCTGCTACAACCTAATTGCCCATCGCTTCCTCCTTGATCGTTCCACTTCACAATGGCCTCCTTGCTATTCCCTGAAAACATAACACGTCTTACTTAGGGCCTTTCTTTGCACCTGCTGTTTCCCGGGGAGTGTCATGATGCTTGCATCCTCACCTTCAGGGTTTTACTCAAACACCATGCTCTTAGGTTTTTCCTGGCCACCCTGTGTAGAATTGAAACCACCATTGCCACCGTCTCCTGCCTACACATGCATATTCTCAGTGTCTCTTCCTTGCTTTATATTTTTCCTTAGTGCTTAATACTGTCTAGCATACTAGTTGACATGTTTACCTTTTTTTATTGTCTGTGTCCTACCACTGGACTGTAAACAAAAATGAGAACGGATTTGTTAAAAATCTGATTTACCAGCAAATCCTCTGAACTGAGAATGTTGGCAATAATTATTTGTTGGATGGATGAGTAGTTTACTAAATGTAGCAAAAACTTAGTTATTCCTCTTGTCTCTTTTTCTTTTTAAAGCGTGTAACTCAGTGGGTTTTGGCCAAGGAGTCAAGGAGAGTGGTGCTGTAATTATTGAAGCCAGCAAGTGAAGCAAATGATGAGTTCAAGTTTGGCTGTTAAGTTTGGAGTGGTAGCTGCACAGCCCATAGGTCGTGTGGTGGAGACATCTGTGATGCAGGTGATATGTCACAGATGAAGATGAGAGTTTTCATGGGGTTAGTTCCTGCAGGCAGAAACAAAGCTTTCTGAAAAAGTGAGAGCGTGTGAGAAGAGCAAAGGGCAAAGCATGGGGAATAGTTCAGTTATTAAAAAAACATTTTATGTACCTAACATGCACAGTGTGCTGCCAGGTAATTTAGGAGTACATTGAAGGTTGGAGAAGTGCCAGTAAAGGAGTAGACACAATTGAACAGAGCTGGAGGCATCACACTTCTTGATTTCAAACTATATTTCAAAGCTACAGTAATCAAATCAGTATAGTACTAGCATAAAAACAGACATGCTGACCAATGGAACAGAACAGAGAGCCCAGAAATAAACCCATTTATATACAGTCAACTGATCTTTGACAAGGGTGCCAAGAATACACAATGCAAAAAGATAGTCTCTTCAATAAATGATATTGGGAAAACTGGATATCCCTATGCAAAAGAATGAAATTTTACCCTTATACCATACACAAACATCAACTCAAAATGGATTAAAGACTTTCTGTAAGACCTGAAACTGTAAAACTCCTAGAAGAAAACATAGGAAAAAGCCTATTTTGGTTTATCTGTTTTTATTTTTCAATTACAGATGACATTCAATATTATTTTATATTAGTTACAGATGTACAGCATAGTAGTTAGACATTTATGTAATTTACGAAGTGATCCCCCGATTAGTACCCATCTGGTACCATGCATAGTTATTACAACACTATTGACTATATTCCCTGTGCTTTACTTGACATCCCCATGACTATTTTGTAACTATCAATTTGTGTTTCTTAATCTCTTCACTTTTTTTATCCAGCCCCCAACCCCGTTTCCATCTGGCAACAATCACAATGTTCTTTGTATCTGTGAGTCTATTTCTGCTTTGTTTGTTGATTGGATAAAGAAGATGGGGTACAGATATATGACGGAATATTACTCGGTCATAAAAAAAGAATGAAATCTTACCGTTTGTGACAGTGTGAATGGATATAGAGGGTATTATGCTAAGTGAAATAAGTCAGACAGAGAAAGACAAATACCACTGATGTCACTTATATGTGGAATCTGAAGAACAAAATAAATGAACAAACAAAACAGGAAAAAAGCTTATTGACAGTCCCCTTGGCAATGATTTTTTTGAATATGATACCCAATAAGACCCAGTATATATTACGTTATGTTATGTTATATTACATTACATTAATTATATGATAAAGACCCGGTCTTATAGTAAGATAAGACTGGGTCTTATATTAATTTTTGCTCCGAGAGACGCATTAGAGCTGATTGTCCAGCTAGCTCTTATTTTTGGGGAAACACAGTAGTACCTCATCATGGTTTGCGTTTCATTTTCGTGATGACTAATGATGTGAGTATCTTTTTATGTGTTCATTGGCCATTTGTATATCTTCCTTAGAGAAATGTGGATTTAAATTTGTGGCCCATTTTAAATTGGACTATTTGTCTTTTTGTTGAGTTTAAAAGTTCTTTATATTTTCTGTATACTAGAACCTTATCAGATACATGATTTAAAAATATTTTCTCCCATTCTAAGGTTTTTTCCCACTTTCTTGATAATGTCCTTTAATAATGCACAAGTTTTTTATTTTGATGAAGTTCAATGTATCTAGTTTTTTTTGTTGCTTTTGGTGTCTTAGGCATATTTTAAAAATTATTTGCATGCACTATGAACAATTCGATACCAACAGACTTTTGCTGATATGTGTAAGAATGTTGTTTTTGTAATAACAAGTATCTTAAGTCAGTCTAAATGTCTAAGTAGAGAGATGACTAAATAAACAGTGTAACCGTTGAAAAGATTTAACAAAAAAAGAAGTGAGAGAAGGACTGAATTGATTTTCTATTGTTGCATAACAAGTTACAGCAAATTTAATGGATTAAAAAGTTACTGATTTTTTAGTTCATAGTTCTGTAGGTGAGAAGTCTACCCAGGCATGTGTGGGTTCTCTGCTCAGGGTATCACAAAGTTGAAGCCAAGTTGTCAGCTGGGTTGCATTCTAGTCTGAAAGCTCTAGGGGAAAATTTGCTTCCAAGCTCATTGGTTGTTGGCAGGATTCAGTTTCTTACCGTTGCAGGGCTGGGGTTCCTACTTCCTAAGTGGCTGTCAGTTGCTCTCACTTCTGCAGGCCACCTGCTTTCCTTGCTTTGTAGCCTCCCTCCATCTTTAGGTTAGCAGCAGTGCAGTGAATTCTTGCTATGCTTTGAATCTCCAACATCCTTTTCTGCAACTGGCAGGAGAAAATTCTGTGCTTTTAAATGATTCATGGGGTGCTCGCTTCGGCAGCACATATACTAAATGATTCATGGGATTAGGTCAGGCTCACCCTGATAATCTCCCTATATCAGTTATGTCATATAACATAACTTAATCATAGGAGTAAAAGCCACCATCTTTACAATCCCAGGAATTACACAACCTCGGGATTTGGGGGGAAATTTGAGGGGCCGTCTTAGAATTCTGCCTACAACATGGACTGCTTCTACATAAACACGTTTTACATATAAAAAGAAGTTAATGAAATATCGTTCAATGAAAACAGCAACTTTAGAACTATGTGGATAGTCTGACTTGTATTTGTGGGGAAAAATTTTATGTCTGTATACATATGATGTACATATATTATAATCTTTAGTAATTTTGTTAACAGACTAAAATTTTTAAAAAGAATCGTTGAACTGACAGATATTATATCATATTAGTTTTGGTAGTAATTCTTTCTTAAAGTAGTAATAACAGTCTTAAGGGAAAGACAGTTACAGCAAATTATAACAAATACTGGCTTTGCTATATGAAAAAAAGTACACCAAATTTTTTCAATTATACTTCTCCCCTTCTTGATATGGCCAATTTGGCAGTGTAGAACGAACATCTCTGCTTTTCAGTGACGGGGTAAGAGAAGAACAAAGCCTATTAATGGCCAGAATTTAAAATGTCTTTTATATATTTTTTCCTAATATCATGGATTTCCCTTCTATAAGGAACTCATTGCCTTTGTTAAAAAAACATTTTTCTGCATACACATCTATAGTGATTGTTAACCATAATCTTAATCTATTTAATAATTACAACGTAATTACCTCCTCCAAATAGTACAAATAATCTCTAGAATAGAATCTGTGTTATTTGTATTTGGTTCTGTATGGAGACACTTATCTTTTCTATTATGTGAATTTCCTTTTTCACAGGAGGAGTATTATTGTGTAACTAACTTATTTTCTCTATAGCACTAGTGTGTCTGTTAATATGCCTGGTTCCCTCGCTGGTCCTCTACAAATTTAGCAGAGTGCTCTAAAGCCTCAGGGTGCCAATAATTGATTTCATCACTCAACTGGCTTTCCCTAAGGAGTCTTCTCTACGCTGGTTTTTTCTGCTAGGCCTTGGGAATGCAAAGTTGCCCTCAAAAACTTAACCACTCTTGATTATCACATGAGAACACTCATGTTAGCCATCTTTTCACAGATGCTGTGCAGAGCAAGCTAAAAAGCCTCATTTCTTATTCTCCTGGAGTTTACTCAGCATTCAGAATACCCTTGTGTAGAATAAACTTTTTCTTAAAAATCAGCTGCTTCTGTAATTGAAGTTCAGAGGCCTCTGCCTGAGAATCAAGCATTCTACCCAAGTGAGATAATCTGCCTCTGTGAAACTCTCAGGTGCCCTTGGAGAGAAATTTTCTTTTAAAATGATGGGAGAGAACTTTGTTTATTAAGTCAAACTGTTTTGCTTCCCTGTGCAAAAGAGGTCACGTCTTAATGCAACTGGAGCTTATCTGCTGGAGCTCAGGCAGCTAGTGATGGACCTTCAGTTCATTCCTTCCACTTAGGGCCCATGGTATGTGCAACCTGTCTTAACTTAGGCTGGTGGCATAGACTCCAGTTCACTCCCTAGCATTCTCCCAAGCGTTTTCAGTCCCAGGAGGAATAAGAGGATCGAGAATGCTGACTCTGGTGACAGTTGACCCTTGAGTAACACAGAGTTGAACTGCAGAGGTTCACTTATACATGGATTTTTTTTTTCTTCATTAAATGTACATTGGCCCTCTGCATCCCTGGATTTCACATCTGTGGATTCAACCAACCATGGATCAAACCCAGTATTTCTGATCTGTGTGGGAATCTGCAGATGTGGAGGGCTGACTGTGTTCATGGTTCAATGCCGTTTTATATAAGGGCCTTGAGCATCCACAGATTTTGGTCTCCATGGTAGGGGTCCGGGGGGGTCGGAGGGTCCAGGAACCAATCCTCCACAGATACTGAGGGACGACTGTACTTAAGTTTTTGGGGAGTCAAAAGTTATGCACCAATTTTTGACAGGTAAATATACAATGGGACTGTCTTCCATGCCAGAGACCTCTTTTCTACTATCCTTTCATTTTTGGATCTCAAAAGGACTTCCAAATTTACAAGGTGGCGCCAAGGGATGACATTGCATTGTATTACATTACAGTCAGGCATCTCACCCTTGTCACTTAGGATAAATAAGGAAACTAGATAGAAGGCCTCTGCAGTAACCCAGATGAGAGATGACGGTGGCTGGGATTTGGGCTATTTCTTTAGAGGTAGAATGGTGCTGGATTCATTTCTGGTATAGTGGAGTGAGCTCTGATCAGGCCAGCCCTCCCACAATTAACTAATAACACTTGGTACAATAAAAAAAACAACCACCTTAAGGTTCTGCAAAATGAACAAAAGCAGGCAGATATTGGAGGAGAGCAAAAACTTGGAGAAAGAGACCAGCACAGGGTGAGTTTCCTGTTTTTGTGGTTTTGGTATGAGGTGTAGTCTCACCATAGCATGGGGTAGCTAAAATTCCAGTAGAAAGCCTGTTACATTTTTAGCCTGAGGAACCCAGAGATGGCACCTGGAGAAAGCATGACCACTGAAGGGAGTCCTGGAGAGGGGAAAGCAGAAGATGGAAGATTTAAAATTCCATGTATGGACTCTGCCCTTGTCCCTGCTTGATTCCTGAACCACACATATGCAAGGCAAACTCTAAGGCTAAAAAAACCCTGAGATTATATCTGCCGTCAGTGACAGGAGAAACACATAGATGAAACCTAACCAAGTCGATTCCCTGTTAAAACAAAAATACTAACCCTCTTCAGAAGAATATAAGACAGTCCAGAGTCTCAACAACATAACAATCACAATGTCCAGGATACAATCCACATTATGAGACATAAAAAGAACCAGGAAAATGTGACCCCTTATCAGGGGAAAAGACAATCAACAGAGGCCAATCGTGACATAACTCAGATATTAAAATTATGAGACAAGGATTTTAAAACAGTGATTATAGCATGTTCAGTGAATGGAAAGATGGTAAAAATTTCAGCAGAAAAATAGGAAACGTTTTAAATACCAAATGGAAACTTTAGAACAGAAATATATAATATCAGTATTAAGAATATCTGGAATAGTAATATCACTAGATGAGGTTATGAGATGATAACAGCGAGAATCAGTGACTTTGAAGACCAGGATAAATCATCCAATCTAAAAAAAAGAGAGAAAAAATACTGAAACAGAACAAACAGCAAAGGCGTAGGGTGACAGTTTCAAGAGGCCCTCACTGGAATTTAAAAAGAAGAGAGATAGAATGGGGCAGAAAAACATTTGAAGAAATACTAGCAACCAACTTCCCAAATTTTATGAAAGGCATACATTTATAGAATCAAGAAGCCCATCAAACACTAAGGATAAATGTGATACATTATAGTCTAACTGCTTAAACCAACCAAAAAAATCTTAAAAGCAGCTAGTAAAAATGACACATTGTATATGAAGAAACAATTCAAGTGATGATGGGCTTTTTATCAGAAACTACAGAGACCAGAATACAGCAGAAAAACATCTTTAAAATGTGGAAGCACAGACAAATGCAAAATTACACATCTAGTGAAAAAATCTTTTAGGAATGAAGATGAAATAAAGACATTTTCAGATAATGGAAAAGTGAGAGAATTTGTCACCAGCAGAATTACACTTCAAGAGATGCTAGCGAAAGTTCACCAGGCTAAAAGAAAGAATTGGAGGGAAACTCAGATCCTCAGGAATGAATGAAGAGCATTGGAAATGGTAAATATATGGGTAAATAGAAAAGACCATTTGTCCTCTTAATTTTTAAAAAATACATGACATTATAAAACAAAAATAAGGTAATCTTGAGGCTGTTATAATGGATGTGCAGGTAGTATATATGATAACCATAGCAGAAAGGAGGGGAAAGTGGCAGTTTAACCTCTACAGTTGCAAAGTTTCTACATTTTATATACTGTGGGAAATTAGTAATTCTATGAGGTGTGATCAAAAAATACGGTGAATGTTTAAATTTTTAAAAAATTTATTACAGTAAAAGACACATTGCCATTAATCCCTCTCAAAATACTCCCCCTTGCTTCAAACACACTTATCCCATCGTTCTAGCCACTTTCTGAAGCAGTCCTAGAAGTCCTCTTTCATGTCTTTACTTGTGCTGTCATGACTGCCTCGATGTCCTGAATTGATTGAAAACATTTACCTTTCATGGTCATTTTGACATTGGGGAGGAGCCAGAAGTCACATGGTGCCAGATCCAGTGAATAAGGTGGGTGAAGACACACCGTAATGTTTTTGTTTGACAGAAGTTGCCATATCAGAAGCGATATGTGACATGGAACGTTGTCGTGATGAAGGATGAAACCATTTGCCCATTTCTCAGGCCGTTTTTTACCTACATCATTTCTTAAACGCTCATAAAGATGGTCACAAAAGAGGACTTCCAGAACTGCTTCAGAAATGGCAAGAATGGTGGGATAAGTGTGTTTGAAGCGAGGGGAAATATTTTGAGGGAGATTAATGGCAGTGTGTCTTTCACTGTAACAAATTTTTATTTAAACAGGCACCGTATTTTTTTTATCATACCTCGTAAATTGACTGTGAAAAGTTAAAGATGTGTAAGATAATGCAAAGATGTATAGCTAAAAAGCTAATAGAAAAACTGAATGGTATTCTAAAGTATACCCAATAATGGGAGATACTTGGAACTGTTTTTGTTTCACATTCTAAATTGTATGTTTATGGTACCTGAAGAGCCAAGTCCACATTAAGAGAGTGTGATTTCAGGTATTATTCAAAATGGCAGTGAGTTGCCTCTCTTGATTAGTCTTCCTTAGGTAGGAAATTGCTAGAGAGGTCAAAATCACTAAGACGCTGGAGGAGAAAACAGATAACTTGTGGTAGAAGGAAAATTCTTTGTGAATAAAGTGGTGGTAAACTTTTGAATCAGTTTTTCAACTTAAATTGAAAATAAAAAATTGCCATAATATGTGCACGGGAGTTTCTCTCCCAGTTCTTTTTCTTTAGAATATTATATGTGCAAGCAAAAATGTTACAGAGCCTGCAGTGAACTGGTAATGTTTAGCAAAAGAACAAATGACTTGTTATAAACTCTCAAGGTGGACGTCAGCATTAAGTCTATTGCAAAAATGCTTGTAGAATCTGGCTGAATTCAGATTAAAGCCATTCTCTTCCTTCCCCCATTTCTACTCCTCCTTCAAGGCTAAAGTCACAGGTAGTATGACTTAAGCAGGTTAGTCACTCCCACTCCTATCCCCAGAATCCACTTGGTTCACACCTTGGGCTGCCGATTCCCACTGGGTGCTCATCAGCAGAAGACAGTTCTTAAAGGATCCACTCCATTCATCCTGGTCCAACAGATCATTTAAATAACTGCTATAGTTTTCTCAAATACCGCTGCTGCAGACTGCGTTCTGTTACAAACCAGCCGAGAGCATCTGCCAGAGATGTGAGAGCCCAGTTGGAATACCCAGTGATCACCATTAAGGGCTTTGTTAAGGAAAAATTATTCAGACACTTGTTAAAAACAGTAAGGTGGACTTCATTCGGGGCTATTGCCATAGGCATAAGGACCACCGCAGTGGGGTTTACAGTAGAGAGAGACTGGGCTCAACTATGAACACAAAAGGAAGAGTGACAGTTTACAGCCAAAGTGCAGGGTGGGCATCGGTGATGGAAAATCACTAAAAAGAAACATTGGAGTGAGAGTGGATTCTGGCTACACCAGCCTAACAGGGGTCTCACTGGAGGCAGCCCAGGGAGATGAGACATCACCTGAGGGATGGTGGGGGATGAGGAACCTGATTGATAGCGAGGGTGAGCCGATACTGAAGGTGGCGGATTCTGGCTAAACCAACTTAGCAGGGTTCTTGCTAAAGTTAGACAAGGCAAAGAAAGACATGGAAGGAAGTCTAGAAGTTGAGGACTAGGTAAAAAAATAAAAAGCTCAGAAGAGCCTGACTAGAGTTTGGTCAAGGAGTAAATCTCTGTCAGCTTCCTTCTCAAAATGTACAGTCTGTGTATGGCCACAGAATGCCTGTCCATCAGCAGGTCAGCAGGTCTTGACCCAGCACCTGTTGTATTCCTGATCAAGAGAATCCTTGCCCTCAGGGAAACATAACTGATAAATATCTAAGCAAGATAGTTTCATGTGCTACTACAGCTAAGGAGACTGCTTTTTAATTTAAGAGGACATTCCGTAGCCCCGAGGATTCCGTGAAGGAATTTTGAGCCAGGTGATGAGCAAAGCTTTGGAAAATGTGCCTCAGAAGATAGCTGTCCGGAAGCATTCAAAGGCTGTGGGGTGTGGGAGTGGAAGTCTCATGCGTCAGTGAATTGACAGTAGGCTAGCTGGAACAGGGGCGCAGACTTTTCTGTGCAAGGGGGCTTCAGACACATGAAGTGTCAGCTAGCACTTGCTCTTTTCTGAGGCCACTTATAGTCCCCTTCTTCTTGTTGCTCTTGCCAATCCTCACTCCAGTACAAACTAAGTTCCTTCGTGATTCTCAGCCTCAAATTTGCAAAGTACAACTAAAGATATCCCAGAGTAGTGTATGAAGGAAAATACGAAGAGATCAAAGGAAGTACAGCACCACGATTTGCTGTTTCTTGTGTTTCTTTCAAAAAGCTGTTGTTGTTAAAATGTTTTGCTGGGGGAGATTTCAACTCATTTGTGTTCCTCTGCAAACCAGATGTTTAGAGAAACAGCCACCTGGAAGGCCTGTGGCTGGTGTCCATAGTATTTCTGAGGCTGGGTTTCCTGGGATACAACTTGTAGTGATTGCCAAGTGTTTCTGTCAGAAGCAGAGACATTTCCTCACAAACTCGAGGTTATTTCTCTGCATTCACAAAGCAGTGTTAAACATCTGCCTGGCTTTGTATCTGGAGACATTAGAAATCATCTCAAGACAGAGCAAGATTTTTCATTTGAATCTTTGAATCCTCACTTGGAAAAAAAAACACTAGGTACTGGATTCTGTCAGCATGTCAGTCAGTGCTTCAGGATTTTATTTGAAAGGATGTGCTATGTACTATTTAAAAACAAAGAATGGCGACTCGTGAGAAAGAATGTAACACTGAGCATTAGATGTGTAGGCTTGGTGTCCAAGGAGCACGCTATGTCACTGTTGTTAAGGTAACTAGAAATCAGGCCCAAAGAAGAAAAGAAATGGCTCAAATGAGAGGAAGCTCGGAGACTAGTTGGATTCTTTGTAATGCATGGGAACCAGGAATGTCCACAGTTATAACTTGCAAGACAAAGGTAAATGACATGAGAGAAATGGAAATTTAGAGTTTCAAATACAAAATATGTACAGTTTTAAAAAACCACTTCTTCAGTAGAAAGCAATGGGGAATATTTTGTTACAACACAACTGTATACGCTTACCTTGACTTTAGATGCCATTTAGTGATGTGGGCAGCTTTCTGGGGGAAAACTGCAAATAGCTTTCCTTCTGAGCATATTTAGAAGAGAGACTCATGTGGAAGTAGATTCTGCTAGTTGTTTACCTTGAACTCAGTTAATTGTTATTAAAGATCCTAGCCAATCCCCCTACCCTCCCCGCCCCCCACCAGATGGAAAGCCGTAATACATGTCAACCTAAGAACATCCAAAACCTGTGGAGAATTTTTATAAGAATTTTTTTGAGCCAAAACTGACGACAATAGCTGGGAAGCAAGATCTCAAATGCTCTGGAGAATGACAGTTTTGCAGTTTCTTTTATGAATTTGGAATTAAGGAGGGAACTAAGGAAGATTAATTACATGGAGGTGAAACCAAAGGAGAAACCAAAGAAGAAAAATCTCTATGATTACATTACAGGATGGTTACAAGGTAATGTGCTCTCTTGGGGGTAGTTAAGCTTATTTCAAAGATATGTTAACCTAGATACACAGAAACAACGGGGCTTGCTTACGGCACAATTAAACCTTTTATTAGAAAGTTACATGCCTCAGGCGTGACTACCCACCATGACCTGCCCAGTTAGGAATTTATGATCAGATCACCCTGTGAGGTTACTTTCCATTACTGGACTTGTCTGTTTTATTACAGAATCCCTTTTCGTCCTTATACACTTTATGTGGACTCTTCAAAGTTGGAAAATTGTTATTTATCTACCTGATTGTTGCCTTTAAGTTTTGAACCTTATAGAAATATTTCAGTGCTTCAAGACAGAATGGAGAGATGCACTAACCAATGAGAGTGGAGGCACAGTAGCTGGAGTTTGGGCTGAGGCGGAGGAGATGCTTGTACAGAAGCAAATCGAACAGAGATTAAGAGATTCCAGAATCAGTAAAAGTGAAAGCCAAGCAAATTTATATGTTGTTCGGAGGAATGAGTCATGGGATACCAAGATTGGTCTATAATAGCATGTGCTTGGAGTGTTTGAGCTGCGGGAGGTCGGGCTAGAGCAGAGGGAAAAGAGCATAACTTCCCCGAGCAAAAGGGGTCTGGAGTTTTATAGGAGGAAGTAAAGGAGATCAGGGCTTCAGGGCTTCAGGGCAGGACCAAGCCCTCCAACTCCATAGCCTGGCCCCAGGTGACCGGCTGTACTACCCAGGCCCACTGATCACAGGCCCCTAGGAGATAAAGCAAGACAGGATCAAGACAAGATAAGGTATTTAAGATAAGGTTTCTGCTCCTGGCCTAAATATGGTTTAGCATACGTTGTACAGGAAAACAAGTCTTAATAGTTATCCCTATAATACTGTGTTATCCCTATGATACTACCTTCCTCGATTATTACTTTGACTAAACTTGGCTCTGAATTTTTGGAGTGACTGTTGAACCTATGTTGAGGCAATTAACCACAGGAGGGAATACAGAAGGAGCAGGGTTTTCTTTCATTTTTATTTTTCTATTTTTCAGTTACAGTTGACTTAAAATATTATACTAGTTTCAGGTGTACAACACAGTGATTCGACATTTATATGACTTACAAAGTGATCACCCCGATAAATCCAGTACGGATCTGACACCATACAGTTATTGCAGTATTATTGACTATCTTCCTTATGCTATACTTTATGTCCCCATGACTATTTTGTAACCACCGATTTACAAATCTTAATCTCTTCATCTTCTCTTAATCTCTTCACCTTTTTCTCCCATTCCTCCCAACCCCCCTTCCCATCTGGAAACCCTCAAAATATTCTCTATATTTGAGTGTATGTTTTGTTTGTTCATCTATTTTGTTCTTTAGAATCCACATATAAGTGACATATTACGTTTGTCTTTCTCTGTCTGACTTACTCCACTCAGCACAGTACCCTCCAGGTCCATCCTTGTTGTTGGAAACGGCATTTCATTCTTTCCTATGGCTGGAAAGAGTCCCTGGTGTATATGTACCACCTCCTCTTCATCCATTTGTGCATTGACGACACCCAGGCTGCCTCCATATCTTGGCCGTTGTAAGTAATGCTTCAGTGAACGTGTGGATGCGCAGGTCCCTTCTGAGTAGTGTTTTGGGTTTATTTTGGATAAATACCCAGTGAGGGGATTACTGGGTCCTTCTTTGTCTTCTTGTTATAGACTTTGTTTTAAACTCTATTTGTCTGGTATAAGTATTGCTACCCCAGTTTTATTGTTGTTGTTTCCATTTTCATGAAATATCTTTTTCCATCCCTTTACTTTCTGTCTTTGTGTGTCTTTCAATCTGAAGTGAGTCGTGTAGGCAGCATATGTAAGGGTCTTGTTTTCTTATCCATTCAGCCCTCCTATGTCTTTTGATTGGACTATTTAGTCCATTTGCGTTTAAAGTAATTGTTGTTAGATATGTAGTTATTGCTATTTTATCATTCACATTTTTTATTTTCTCCTATTCCCTCTCTTCCCCTCTCTCTGTTCCCCTTCCTCCCCCTCCCCTTCCTCCAGCGTCTCTTCCTTCCCTCCTCCTTCTCCTCTCTCCCCTCCCTCTCCTCCCTCTAACATTTCTTGTAATACTGGTCTGGTGGTGATGATCCTTTAGCTGTTTTTTTTTTTTTTTTTGTCTGGGAAGCTCTTTATCTATTTGGGTTTCTTCAGATAAATAGCCAGAAGTGGGATTACTGGGTCCTTCTTTGTCTCTTGTTATAGCCTTTGTTTTAAAGTCCTTTTTTGTCTGGTATTGCTACCCCAGCTCTTTTGTTTTCATTTTTGTGAAATGTCTTTTTCCATCCCTTTACTGTCAGTCTGTGTCTTTCAATCTGAAGTGAGTCTCTTATATGCAGCATATGTAAGGGTCTTGTTTTCTTATCCATTCAGCCCCCCTGTCTTTTGATTGGAGCATGTAATCCATTTACATTGAAAGTAATAGTTGATACATATGTAGTTATTGCCATTTTATTATTATATTTCTGATTTTGTTTGTTTGTTTTAAAGAAGTCCCTCTAAGATTCCTTGTAATACTGGTTTGGTGGTGATGAACTCCTTTAGCTTTTTCTTGTCTTTATCTGTCCTACAATTTTAAATGATAGCCTTGCTGGGTAGAGTAATCTTGGTTGTAGGTCCTTGCTTTTCATCACTTTGAATATTTTGTGCCAATCCCTCTGGACTGCAAAGTTTCTGGTGAGAAATCAGCTGACAGTCTTATGGGAGGGAACTCCTTTGTAGGTAACTACCTGATTTTTCTCCTGCTGCTTTTAAGGTTCTCTCTTTGTCTTTAACCTTTGGCATTTTAATTATAATGTGTCTTGTGTGGGTCTCTTTGGGTTCCTCTTGTTTGAGACTCTCCGTGCTTCCTGGGCTTGTATGTCTATTTCCTTTGCCAGGTTAGGGAAGTTTTCCATCATTATTTCTTCAAATAGGTTTTCAATTCCTTGCTCTCTTCTCCCTCTGGTACCCTAATGATGTGAATGTTGGTACACTCGATGTTATCCCACATACCTCTTAAAGTATCCTCATTTTTTTAAAATTCTTTTTTCTTTTTGCTGTCCTGATTGGGTGTTTTCTGCTACCTTATTCTCCAAATTGCTGATTTGAACCTCTCTTCATCTGATACACTGTTGAGTCCCTCTAATGTATTGTTTATTTCAGTTATTGTATTCTTCATTTCTGACTGGTTTGTTTTTATGTTTTCTGTTTCCATTTTTATGTTTCCTATCTCTTTGTTGAAGGTCTCAGTGAGATCTTTATAACCAGGGTTTTGAACTTGGCATCTGGTAGATTGCTTGTCTCCATTTTGTTTGGTTCTTTTTCTGGAGCTTTGTTCTGTTTTTTCATTTAGTACATGTTTCTTTATCTCTCCATTTTGGCTGCCTCCTTGTGTTTTTTTCTATGTATTAGGTAGAACTGCTATGTCTCCCGTTCTTAGTAAAATGGCCTCTTGTGGGGACCAGTGGTACAGTCTCCCTGATCACCTGAGCTGGGTGCTCCAGGTATGCTCTTGTGTGGGTTGTGTGTGCCCTCCTGTTGTAGTTGAGCCTTGGTTGCTATTTGCATGTCAGTGGGAGGGTTTCACCCTCAGGTTGCTTGGTTATGAGGAATGGCCATATTGACAGTGGAGGAGTTACTGTGCAGGGCCTGATTCTACAGAGCAGGATTCGCTTTAGCAAGGGCTCTGGTGCCTGTCCAGTCTGCCCTTTGGGTGTGTCATTTGTGGAGGTGGCTGGGTGGTGCTCCCACTTGGTCTGAAGCTGGGTGTACCAGCACCAGGGCCTCCTGGAAGGGGACACAAAGTGTTCTGTAGATATCTTTCACCTGCAGTGGGCTTGGAGATGCCTGGGAGAGATTTAAGTGCAAACCTGGGCTAGCTGCCACTAGTGCCGGGCTTGGGGCTGCTTAGTAGAGGTATGGGACATTCCAAAGCCAGATGCTCCTTGTTGGGGCTTTTTGAACCTTTGAGAGATTTTAGGAAAGTCCAAAGCCAAGACAGGAATTTGTATGGAAAAGCCACGGGAAGTGACTTGGGTGGGTTCACAAGTTGGGTGGGAAGGGGGCCTCAGGGAATAATCAGCATAGGGTGAACAAACAATGTTAGCCAGGTTGTTGAAGACTCAGTTATGGTGGCTGCCTTTATGTGCACCTTGGGTGGGGGGAGGGCTCAGCAGAAGAATAATGGCTCCTGCTACACTCTTGTCTGGGAGAAGGCTGTTCCTCCAGCCCCCTCACCTTGAGGCCAGACAGTTCAGTTCCTCCCTGTGTGTCTGTGGTGTCTTTTGAGCTGCTGCCCCAGCGCTGGAGCTCAGGAAATCCATCAGTGAGTAAATCCATGCACAGGCCCTTCAGGGGGCTGACTGAAAGTCCAGCAGCCCTCTGTCTCACTCAGCCACAATCTCTGTTAGTTTTCACAGGCAGATGTTATGAGGACTTCTCTCCCTGGCACTGGAAGGCAGGGCTGGGGAGCCTGGTGTGGGGCTGGGACCCCTTTCTCCTCGGAGGGGACCTGTGCAGCTGAGATATCCTTCCCAAGGTTTAACTGCCACATATGGTATGGGGATCAGCCTGTTGTATGTCTCTGCCTCTCCTACCAGTCTCAGCATAGCTTCTTCTATATCTCTTTAGTTACAGGACTCTGTTCAGCTAGACTTCAGGTGATTCTCAGTGATGGTTGTTCTGTAGTTGTAATTTTGATGTGGTCGTGAGAGGAGGCAAGGACAGCGTTTACCTACTCCGCCGCCTTGACCAGGAGTGGACAGGTTTAAGAGAACTGGTTTTAGACCAGTAATTCTTAACCTTGTCTGCACATTAGAAGTAAAGTTCCCACTATCTGGGCCACTCCCCATCTAATCAAATCAGGAGTTGGCTCTCAAGTGATTCCGACGTGCAGGGAAGCTTAAAAACCGCGACCTGGGACAGCTGAGGTTAAAGAATCAGTTGGATTTAAAAATTTTTTTCTTCCTCAGTTACAGTTGACATACAATATTATATTAGTTTCAGGTGTACAATACATAGTGCTTAGACATTTATATAATTTGCAAAATGATCACCTCGGTAAGTCTAGTATCCATTTGACACCCTGTGAAGTGTATTTTGCCATGTATAATGCACACATTTTTTGCCCAAATTCATGAGGGAAAAATAAGGGTGCACGTTATAGATAGTACTATTTCTGTATCTATATAAATGTTTTTAATTATTTTAATTATGCTTATGAGTTAAAAGTATAACTCTAGAAATCAATAACGATATCCATATGCAAAATAGTACCCTGGAATACGATCATCAGTTTTGTTGAACTTATGACAAACTTGTAACGACAAGAGTTCTTGGCCTCTATGATGTGTAAATATCATAAATTTGTTGCTGATACATAAAATTTCTTGTACCTTGTATCTGTTCTTGTGTTTTGTAGTTATTTGTTACATAATATTTCTGGTACATATTATGTTAAAAAATAAACGCTAAAATTTCTTTATAATACAAAAACAAGTACCTAAACGTAAACAAATAAACATTTGAATTAAAAAATTAAAAAGATTTTTTCTCCTGAAAGTTTGGGCCAAAAATATGGGTGTACATTATACATGGGAGCACTTTATACATGGCGAAATATAGTAGTTATTACATTATTGACTGTATTCCCTATGCTGTATTTTATATCCCTGTGATTATTTTTATAACTGGCAATTTGTACTTCTTAATCACTTCACCTTTTCAGGAATTTCAAATCTGTTGGCTTTTGGGTAGAGCTACTATGTCCAGAAGGGAGTAGGAGGGTGTTGGAAATAATTTTTAGTAACACAGTTATAGTACTGATTTGAAAATTATTTACTTTTTATAAATTAGAGATTTTAAGTTATAATATTTCTCTTGTTGATTTATTTAACACTCATTGTACACCTACCATTGTTCCAGGTACCAGGGATTCAGCACAAGACAGAGAAAATTCCTCCCGTCTTGTAGTTTACATTCTAGAGAAAACAGATGATAAATAAATATATACTTAAAACCAGGAAGATATAGATACTTTGAAGAAAGTGAAGCAATTGAGAATTACGGAAATAGGACATGGCACTTTTAAAAATAAGGTGCTTAGGGGGACCTCTCGAAAGAGATGGTACTGCGTTTTCAGGTTATTAAGTACTGAGCCTCTCACGACCTAAGTGACTGATGCCCCAATAAATCTCCTTCAATTTCTGAATTCAGGAGGCTTCCTCAGCCAGTGACCTCTAAAATACCTCCGAACACACTTGCATTGGCCCCCAAACACTATCACTAGAAGCTTTACAATCACTGAAACTCTTAAACTTCTCAGACATTTATGCACATATCCCAATCACTCATCCTCCCGGACTCCAGAGTTGCTCACAACACCGTTTCAACTGCAAATCAGACTCCCAGTAATGAGATACTCAGACACCACAGGACCCAAAAGAATCACTGGACCCACACAGGCACCTGCACTACTGATCTAATATACCTGTTAATCCTTCACACCCAACAGATACTTAGATTTGCTCCCTACACAGCACACAGTGGCCTAACAAGTCACTTACAATGATAGTCCTGTGGACGATAGTCAAACCTTGCACTTATCGTGATAGTCCTGTTAAAGTTTGATCCAAGCACAGATGGTATCATCAAAACATGGAGCTTGTGAAAAGTTGAGAATCACAGCCCTTTTCTCCCAAGTGCTGAATCAGAATATGCATTTCTAATAAGATCCCCAGGGGGTTCGTCTGCTCAGTCAAGTTTGAGTAGCACAGCTCTAAACACTTCTTTCCCTATAGGCTCCCAGGAACTGACAACTGCTGGGCCTTTACCCACAGAATTCTCACTGCTACTCAATCAACTGATCACTTAAGTTGCTAGTATATTGGACCTCTTTGGTCCCTGAATTTGGCAGGCCCATGAATTCCCTGAACCTCGCTCAGTTGTATTCCAAAAGAAAGGGGTGGTATTACAGCCAGCATGCCGGAAATGCCACACAACCCTGGGGAGTTAGTGGAATTTGTACTGTAGAGGTTTTAAAAGGGGGCAGGAGGGTTACAACTGCTCAAAGATTGCAGTCGTTGATCTGGAGAGAGAGAAGTCCAGACCAGAGGTTTAGGGGTCAGCATTCAGTGATTGTTAAAGTCAGAATGAGGGGTCAGGTCACCAACGGGCAATATTTTGAGAAAGAATTGAGTTAAAGAACTAGGAGAAGAAGATCTGAATAGACTGCAAAGGACTAGAAGAATCAGCAGAAGCCAACAAAGGAAACATTTCAAGGGCAGAGATGGGGTAGGAGGACCTGTCCTGTGCCATCACTAATGCCAGAAGCTGCAGAACACTGAGACACGGTGACAGTCATGCATTTGGAGGCCATTGGGGAGATTGTCATTTCAATAAAATGTTTTAGACCGTTGGATAAGAAGAAACGAACCCTGAGTTAGTCGAGGCATGTGTGGACAGTGCCAGAATATAGAGGCAGAGATGAGAATACTTGCTGAAGAAGTTTGGTGGAAACGGAGAAGGGCCAGCTGGGGAAAGGCTTTTAGAGGAGAGCATTGGAAATAGAAGGGACTGGGGCGGAGGGATAGAAATGTCTGCAATCACAAATAAGTTGAATTAGGCTGTGACAGATTTGGAAGAAAATTGGAAGACATTTATGTCCAATGATTTCAATATTCCTACGAGGCTTAATTAGAAATGTAAAGGTTTGCATTGTTCTCCTTGGGGAATGAGGGATAGAAAGGGACAGGAGTGAATGTTCCTTGAATGCATGGGATGTACCAAGCCCCATGCCAGGCGCTTTACATATGTCACTTAATTCAGTTCCTACATTAACTCTGAGGTTAACAGTTTGCTAATGTTCAGTCCAGGATTCATAAAGCCACTCTGCTTTATTTCCATTACAACATATTGCCACAGGGGTTCATTAGAGAATAGCCATCCATACATTTTGGAGGATCAGAAAGAGATAGAAATCAGAAACTTTTACCGGGACCTAATGGTCATAAGCATAGATCCAGCAGCCTAGAAATCTATATCTCGTGACTGCTCGCGATCCCTTCCAAAAAAGCAACAGGTAGATTTCTCTGTCAGCAAGCCCCTGACATAGATCCTTGGTGCCAGAATATTATATTACTGGAAGCACATCAGGAGTCCAAGTTTAAGAGAAAAGCTGAAGAAAACACTGAGATCAAAACTAAACACGTATCTGCTTCAGGAACCTTGAAATACAAGTTGTTTTACTTCTTAAATAGTTTGCCTGAATTTTTGCACTGAAACATCTCTTTTACTTCCGTTAAGAAATGTGGGGTGGTCGGTTAGCTCAGTTGATTAGAATGTGGTGCTAATAACACCAAGGTTGTCGGTTCGATTCCTGCATGGGCCACTGTGAGATGTGCTCTCCTTAAAAAAAAAAAAAAAAGTGTAGGCTATGTTAAGGCTTACGTTGAGAAGGCCGAGACCCTACAGGTGACTTCAGAGGAACAGTTAACCTGGTTCATCCTAATTGGTTGGTGGCATTTGTATAGGGTCAAAGGTCAAAAAGTATGGCTGTAGAGGAAATAAAGGAATCAGCTGGTGGTCAACTTCCCACTGCCTGGAACATCTTGGCGTCTGACATGGGCCTGTAAGATTCATAGATGTATGAAGACACAGAAGTAAACCAGGGGGAAGAAGCCGAGGACCTTTTGATGCTCTGTCCTTGGCAGATGGCATGTTTACACAGACATCGCCATACCACTTTCCATCCTGCTTCTGAGGGTACACACAGCTTCTGAAGTGTGTCTGACCCCAGGCTGAAAACTCCCATGTAAGGACTTAGAAGACCTACCCTTGGGACAGTCCCTGTGCTGTCGTAGGACCTGCGCCTTGGCATTTGTCTCATCGCATCTGCCTACTCTGGCTCCACACTCTCCTCCTGACCCAGGTGTGGTCAGCCATGACCAGTCTGTGGCTTCATCCACTGCTTCTGAGGAAAATTCAACCCACCCATGGTCCGTGCCCACTACCAGCCCTGCCCTGTAACTCAGGACTCATCAGGATTTCTCTGCAGTCTGGCCTTGCCCTTATCCTAAACTCTGTGAACTGACACTCCTGCTAGAGCGTACCTGCCTTACTGTGGTTAATGCTGCCAAATAAGCTAGATTGCTTAACCCCTCTGTGCATTCCTTTCCTCACCTGTAAAGTGGTAGTGTCTACTTCATCGAGGGGATAATACATGTCACGTCCCTAGAAAAGGCCCTGGCAGATGGTGAAGCTCAGTAACTATTGACAATTGTCATCGTTATTATGTGTCCGAGTTCAGCTCTTGAGTCCAAGCATCAGTGTTTTATATGCCTTATTGGATTTCTGAAAGACAGGAAGGGCAAAGAAAGGTCGTTGCCACTGCGAAGCTTCTTCCCACCACAAGAGGCCCTGCTTTCGCTGGGCACCCGGCAGGCAGCCTTTCCTGGGACCTGAGTGGCAGAAGTTCTGTCCGTTTTGCCTGGGTGGCGGGATAGCAGAGATCCCATCAAGCTCAGATGTCATCAGAGCCCTGTGGCAGCAGCAGGCACATTCAGGATATTCATTTAGTTTTGTGAAGCCCTTGAGAGCCTTTAAAGCACGAAAAAGCTGTGTGTACAGATAGGACGCTTCTTTAGGGAAAACTACCCCTTTATTACTTCTCGTTTTGCTCTCAGCTACCTCGGTATTTTAATTGTGTTGTCCTTATAAACATAAAGTCATTAGAAGTCAAGAAGACTTTATTAGGTAAGGCTTCTTTTTATTTAGTATGTCTCTATAAACTGGAAGCCTCTGTGCTTGATTCTGTGCCGGCTGCAGAGACGTAGGATATACAGCTCCTGCTGCTTTACAGACGAGGCCCGGGACGTAAAGGATGTGTTGGAGATCTCAGGACAACCCCTGGTGGTCATTGCCTAGAAGGACTCGTGGGACTCAGCGTAAGCTGTCCTGGCTGACATTGATTACAGCCGTAGAGCAAGGCTATGCAGCCGGCTCGTAAGGGAGGACACCGAGCCTGGAGGAATCTTCCACACGTGAGGGTCACACAGCACACTGTGCCAGCAGTGCAAATGCAGCAACATGTGTGCAGTGTTTCTGCCCCAGGGAGCCCGTTACAGACCCAGAACCCATTGTTTCTTGGGGGCTGTCAGGGGGGCACTCCGTGCTTTGCACGTACAAAATTCCCAGAAGGGAAGCAGGTGTGCAGCATGGACCACGTGGTTCACACAGACCGTCTCGGCACAGTGAACCCACCCATAGCTGTTGGGAACACTGAGAGCCAATTCCCAGGTGCCAGCACAGGCCAGCCTTGCAAACAGGGCTTTCTAAGGATGGCAGTCTCAGGCGTACTTTGTTCTTTTCTGCACATACAAGGTGTCACATATGTACACAGCAAGGTCTAATGCTAGCCTGTCCATGTCACTGCGTAAATGGTTAGATGGTAGAGGAGGAACAGGTCTTTTCTGATTGGTGGGGTCACAGAACCCATGACACCACATGTTTGAGCTGGGCCTCAAAGGTTATGCAGGGTTTGAGCAGCAGAGAGAAGTGGGGAGACAGGATGCACTTGGCAAAGAACAGTACTTTTAGGGAAAGACAAACAGGCCCATCTGGCCTGAAACAAGATATATAGAGGAAAGAAGGGGAACTAGGAAGGCAGGGAGAGGACGGATGTGGAGGGTCTGGACTGCCAGGTGGAGGCTTGTGGGCTCCATCCACAGAGAGGGGCAGCACAGATTTCTCTTTTAAGAAAGGAAGTCATGTGCTTCAGGCCATTTGCTGAAGATGTATCTGGGGTGGTAGATAGGCTGGTGGGCGGTTCGGGTGCCTAGAAATGGGAGGCTACTGAAGGATACTTGGACATATTCCCAAAGGGCCTGGGCTTCCCAAGATGCTTGTTCATTTATGGCCCACCTCAGTCTATAGGTAATACATGCAGTAACTGGGGAAGGTGAACTCTGACTGTGTCTGTGCTGTAAGAACACATACAGTACACTACCCTGGCTGGCAGGCCAGACATGGCTGAGCCTGTCTTAACATGTGCACTGAATTTGTGCCAACTGCTGCAACATTCGAAATGCAGAGATGAGCTTGTAGTTACTTAAAAACGCTGTGCAGCCTGCACTGATCAGATCCTCAAAAACTGCCCCATCCCATCCCAAGTCTGCACAAATATCTGGCTGTCTTGTCCCAGCGCCAAGCACAGGTAGAGCAGGTCCCCAACATTAGTACACCTTCTTTCATGCAGCTGCAAGTGCTCTGTGCACACATTTGGGTTTCAGATCTGTTCCACTCTCAACAAAAGGTTTAGAAGGGGCTAAAGGGCAGACCACATGGGACTTGCTCCCTGGCAGTTCTTTATGTCGTCCTTTCTGGATTTTTGTCCCAGATCTCTGGCCATTGACATCTCAGACTTTCTCACTTGGGCCCTATGCTCCTGGGTTACAAAATTTTGGTCTAGTGCATCTGCGTAGACCATAGACTTCCTCATCTGTGTTTGATTGCTAGGTTTTACAAGTCAGCTTGCCTCGCACATGCCTATTTCTAAGCTGTAGACAGCAGGAATGCCTGCCCTGGAGAGTGCCGCTCCTCGACCTGGCCTTCTGAGCACTTTTCCTCCAGCCCCAAAGCTCCTGTATATACTGACCCTAAGTTGTCAGCATTATAATTTTGCACTTTGGAGCAATGCTGCAATGTAGTAGTACAGAGCCCTTTGTCTCAGTGACCCCTTACAGACCTTGTAGAGTTGTGCTGTCCGATAGAACTTTCTAGGATAATAGAAATGTTCCATATATGGTAGAACATTATAGTACACATGATAGCTACTAGCTACATGCAGCTATTTAGTTCTTGAAATATGGCTAGTATGACAAGAACTGAGTTTCTAATTTTACTTATTTTTAATTAAATTTAAATAAAAATAACTACATATGGCTAGTGGCTACCATATTATATAGCACAGCATAGAACCCAGTGGACTGGTTGTTGAGGGCTATGGCAGAAAGGGTAGACTGAGTCCATGGGCACAGGATATCTAGAGGAAAGGAAGGGGCAGCCAGTTAGCTCAGTTGATCAGAGTGCAGTGCTCTTAACAACAAGGTTGCCTGTTCGATCCCCACACGGGCCACTGTGAGCTGCGCCCTGCACAGCTAGATTGAAACAACTACTTGACTTGGAGCTGATGAGTCCAGGAAAAACACACTTAGAAAAAAAAAAGGAAGGGAAGACATGAAGCAAAAGAGGAAAATTAAGAATAGGAGAATCTTTGTAGTTGCAGATGTATCCATTTGTACACATACATAGGTATACAATATTTAGAGACATGTAGCTATTTTCAAATTGCTTTATTTCTTTTTGATCAGTATTGTATCTTATTTTCACCATTTAAATACACATTATGAGGGACAATTGGAATGAGTACATGCTTTGGAGAATTCAAACTTGAGTTGAAATCTCATCTCTATACCTTACTAGCTATGTAACTGTAGTATTGTTTTTAAAATAATATCACTAATTTCCCATATTAATCAAGAGTAAAAAGAATTTGACATAGTTCAGTGGACATTGTTCTTGTATTTTAAATTTAAAAAAAAATAGAATTCTTAAATACTTTCAAAGTTTTAGTACTCCGGAAATCTTTATTTGCTTTTGTTCCTTGAAATTATTCCTGAGCTTCTCAGTCTTATACTTTGAAAGCCTAGAAAATATCTAATAAAATGTATGACAGATTTAAATATTTATTTGACTTTCAGGTTGGCTGAATTTTCTAGCTTTCATTCAGGAAACGATTAAGATTTTTCTGTTTCTCCTCTATGTTTGTTTTGGTTCCTACAAGCTCTGCTATTCCCATCAGGATTCCCTCATGACATATAATAAACAAGAAGACTGAGGCACAGAAACAGCAGAAATAGATAACAGCAGAACAAGTTAATAACTACAAATAACGTATATTGGGGTATCCTGGGAGGACTTACGTAGTTTTAACAGGATAAATCTGTAAGAGAAAGAGAGAGAGAGAGAAAGTGTGTGTGTGGTGTGTGGTGTGGTGTGGTGTGGTGTGGTTTGGCAGCCCAGGAAAAAAACCTTAGACAAATACTATGATTTTTCTTCCATTTGTGAATATACAAGGTGTGATCAAACAATACAGTGAGTGTTTAAATAAAAAAAATTTATTACAGTAAAAGACACATTGCCATTAATCCCCCTCAAAATACTCCCCCTCGCTTCAAACACACTTATCCCATCGTTCTTGCCACTTTCTGAAGCAGTTCTGGAAGTCCTCTTTCGTGAGTGTCTTTAGTTGCGCTGTCGTGGCTGCCTCCATGTCCTGAATCATTTTGACTTTGGGGAAGAGCCAGAAGTCACATGGTGCCAGATCAGTGAATAAGGTGGATGAGGACACACCGTAATGTTTTTATTTGACAGAAATTGCCATACCAGAAGCGATGTGTGACACGGAGTGTTGTCATGATGGAGGGTGATTTACGGCACACTATAAAACACACCTTCTGTCAACCGTAGCTCACACCCAACCGACTGCACCAAACAAGTTGAAACTTGTCACACACTGGTACTAAGGTTCGACATGCCACGTCCCGTATTGAAGATCCCTGCCTTTCCCTTGGATGGCACTTGGCAGCAGCATTCACTGTATTTTGTGGTGACAATGGAAAGGCTCCGTGTCACACATCGCTTCTGGTATGGCAATTTCTGTCAAATAAAAACATTACGGTGTGTCCTCATCCACCTTATTCACCGGACCTGGCACCGTGGGACTTCTGGCTCTTCCCCAAAGTCAAAATGACCATGAAAGGTAAACATTTTGAATCAATTCAGGACAATGAGGCAGCCATGACAGTGCTACTAATGACATGAAAGAGGACTTCCAGAACTGCTGCAGAAAGTGGCAAGAAGGATGGGATAAGTGTGTTCGAAGCGAGGGGGAGTATTAGGAGGGGGATTAATGGCCATGTGTCTTTTACTGTAACAACTTTTTTTATTGAAACATGCGCTGTAGTTTTTGATCATACCTCTGTCATGCTGAACAGTATGTAGTGAGTAAGGAAATAAAATTAAAAAGAACAAAAATATTCGCATATTGAACAAAGAACTGGAAAGCACAGAATAAAAGATTATCAATATAAGTTTGTGTAATGAGAGAGGTGGGGAGCAAGATGAGGAAGATACTCTTTCTACTGAAAACTTGGAGTGTTCCTGCCAGGTTCCCATTTATCACATGAGGTGCTGTGTGAGGAAGTGCTGATAAACTAACGTGTAGTGCACAGGTTGGTCATTGCTGTCATCCTGTTCGAAACCTCGGTGTTTGTTTCATTTCCTTTGTGCTATATAGAAGTTCCAAAGCCTACCTGTGGAGACTGTGGACATCTTATGCATAGAATTTTTGGAGGGAGTAATATTTGCTCATTCAAAGTTTGTTTTACTTGTAATGAGATCCAATTAGTGAAAGAGTGAATCTTCAAGGTTATCTATTCTCAGTTATTAGAATATCCATTAGGAAATGCCACTATTGGATTATATTGGGTATGCGCGTTCATAAAAGACACTTATTTTTCTATATTATCATTGCCAAAACAGTGGCCTTAAAGAACAAGCACACTTTAGCACTTGTTTAGATCTTTCCCATTTGCCTAGTAAATAAATTGGAAAACACTGTAATAGATAAATAGGAAAACATTTAGATCACGTTATCAGTGATTTGTTCTTAAATGCTTTATTTTTCTGCAATAGTGCTTGGTCATATATTTATCTAAGTACAGTTAGATAAACTGAGAAGTAGCATTCGATGCATTTGATGAAAGAGTTCTTAGCTAAATAGGTTTTTTTCCAACCTTCATTCATGTATTGATTTGTTCAGTATTTCTTTCAGAAATACTAGGTTTGGGTTACTCTTGGGAAGTTGCAAAGGACCAATCTACATTTGTTCATACCAAACAAAAGAGCTGTTCCTGAATACAGAGAAGCAGCTGCTGTTCTAACATTGCTTTTTTGGCTTCAAGGGCTAGCACGGTTGGTTTCTATAATACTTCAGACTACTTGACCTTCAGCTGACCTTCAGCTGAGAAGTATAAAACTGGCACTTCTTTAGTCCCCATAGGTGTGATTAGCAAAACACACAAAAGGCAGGGTCAAAGCCCTACCCCACCCCACCCCACCTTTCCACATGGAAGTACACCTTCCTTGGAAGCATTGTGACTTGATAGTTGGAGATGGCAAAGCTGAATGGCCTTGGCATTGTGCTGTCCTGTCAGCAGAGCCACACCTTTACTGTACCCACATTTATTCATCCACATGCTTTTTAATGTTAGAACTGGGAGCCTGGTCCTGGGGTAAGAGCCTAAGTCATTAGAGTAAAAACAACTATAGCTCCCCACATAACTGATCATTAAGTTACTGGTTAGTTCATTTTTGTGAGAAATGCATGATTTCTAAAGACCCTGTAGGGGGTGTATAATTATAAAAATGCTATTATAACAATTTGAGAATATGCGATAACAGATTTACTTATTTGTCTCTTTTTCTTTAGAGAAAATGAAAGGAATCTGTTTTGGGGGATTGTCATTCAAGAGTCCCTGCTTGTTACAAATTAGGCAAAGCGTAGCCCCATCATCTCTGTCTCCTGGCTAGGAATGCCATGAACTTCAAACAGACTAGAAGCCACTAGCAAAGCTGGAATGGGGGCTTGGCACAGACTTTCTAATCGGGAGGGTTGGGGAGCCCCATGTGGGTACAAGGGATCCTGCGCTAGCTGGGCTCCTTCGTGCAGCGCCTCTGGGAACCTGTGTGATGCAGGCGCTCACCGTGCATCTCGAGGGCAAGATGTGGTTGGCAGCATTTCCCAGATACGTTTGCCCATGGAATCCGTCTTCCCCCTACCACACACTTTTTTTTTCAATGCTCGTTTCATAAGATGAAATACAGATAAAGCGTGGGCTTGGAGTTCAAAAAGATTCAGATTAGAAGTGCAACTTTACCACTCTCTCTCTACTTTCTGATCTTGAGCCAGGAACTTTGCCCCTCTGATTCTCACTTTCTTCAGAGGTGAGAAACCTATTATGAGGATTAAATGCAATTAAGCAAGAAAAGCAGCACATTAAACAATGCCTGGCACATGGAAGACACTCATTAAGTGGCTGCCATTGCTGTCGCCATGGCATGCTGATGAGGACAGACCTTTTCCTTAAGCACCAGAAGTGGGCTTTCAGCTGCCTGTTTTCTGTTCACCTGCATACACCACAGAGACCTCAGCGTCAGCCTGCACATCTGAACGTTATGTGTCCCTCCTCTGTGTTGTCTCTGGTGACCCTACCACATCTGATCAGCGTCTGAATCTGGTCAGCTCTGTCCCCTAAATACATCCCATCCATTCACCTCTCTTCAGTCCCTGAGCTGCATCATAGCTTGCCACAGCTACGCAGTTGTCTTTGGAGGGTTTTCTCTGTTAACGGCTGCCTTGCACACTGCAGCCCAAGTAATGCTGCTGAAGACTTACGAGTCAACATTACTTCTCATGGTTGTTCAGGGCCTCTCGAAGGCCCATAATGCGGTTTTCTGGACTTGCTAATAATCCTAACAACCAACTGAAACCTTTTTAAAAATACAGATTCTTGGACTTCCTCCAACATCCTCTCCTCTAGAGGTTCTGATCCAGAAGATCTGGGATGGGGCCCAGGAATCTGCATTTTTAATAAGCTGCTGGGTACTCCCGATGATAGCTGAGTTTAGAGAAACAAAGACCTAAGTCCACACGGTGGGATTGTCCACTGTGAGTTGCACGGCCCCTTTGACCACTCCCCAGGTCTCCAGTTGCCCTCTTAACCTATGCTGTGAGCTTCCCCACCAGCAAGCTGCCTCTTACTTTAGAGAGTGCATTTGGGCCACTCTCCTCCTGAATCCCCTTCTCTTCATCTCTGACTACCCCTTCCCAAATGCCAAAAGCCTAACAATACTGCAGGAATCTGTTCCAATATCTCCTTTAGGCAGCCTACCCTCATCCCAGTAGAGCTTGTCAGCCCCTTTCTGTGCAATTATAGCATTTTCACGTTGTTCTACAGTTTTTGGCTTATGTGTATCTCTCTCCCAATAGACAGAACCTTGAGGATAGGGACCGTTTCATTTCTGTATTTTCAGCATCTAGCTCAGTTTCTGGAACATATTAGGAGTTCATGAATGCTTGTTGAAAGAATAAAAAGGAAGGAGGGGGATTGGAAAGAACCTCTGAATTGTACTAGTGGTTATAGAAGCGTTCTTTGGAGCCCTGAAGTCTCTCAGGATTGGTGGTTAGGAGAGAGGCCAGGTAGGGAGGATTTTTACCCCTGCCGTCCCCTCACCTCTGATTCAACTAAAGTGGAATCACTGTGTTGTTGTTTTTTAAGGAGGGTGCAGCTCACAGTGTCCCATGCGGGGATCGAACCAGCAACCTTGGTGTTACTAGCACCACGCTCTAATCAACTGAGCTAACTGGCTACCCCTAAAGTACCTCTGCTTTAAAGTTTTTCATATGTTGGTGAACAGTGTCAAGTTTGTTTGAAAAGAAGGACAAAGCTGTTACTAAAAATAAACTTGAAAACCATAGCACTGATTTGCCTTTATGAAACCCCTTTATGTATTTCTGCTCTTCCTGCTTTAGAATGAAGTGGGAAAACTTGAAGAACTTGAGAAATAAAGCCAAGTGATCTAAATTGGAAAATGAATCTATGAGGAAATATTAGTGATTTCCTAATCTGTTGGGTAGTGTGGCCCTGGGGCTACGTGCCTGTTTTTAAGCATCTGGAAGCTTATCATGAGAGCGATAACTAAGTAGTCGGCATTCATCTCCACAGAGGACCAAATGAGAAATGTGAGAGAATTCCTCTAAATTTATTTAAAGAGGATGCGTCTATTTCCCAAACACAGTGTTCAGGAAATGCCCTCCCTAAGGATGAGAGACTGTCTCTGCCTCAGTGCCTGGCACAGGCTGGCACCTCATTGGAGGTCACCTAACTTTTGCTGTAGGGATACATGAGTTACCATCAATGGAGAAGTGGTGAGGTATATGAGTTAGAACGCTCATAAGAGCAAGTGATCTGAAAATTAATACACTATTACACTTGTCACAGATTCAAATGATGGAATTCATTTGTAAGAATTTGCTCAATAATATGAAATGAATGTAGCTTCATGTAGTGTTCATTCATAGCTCCATATAAGGACAACTAAATGTAGAGCAGTTCTCATAAACATTGCTATTGAAGAGTAAGAATTTAACATCAGCTCTTTTTTCTCTTGAAAGAGTTAGCATTTTTCTCATCTAGATTATCTAAGAGAAAAACTGACCTGTTGCTCTCATGTACAGCTGTGGATGTTTGTAAAATCTCATGAATCAGTTTTATTCTCTGGGCCACAGGGTTTTTCACACCTTGGGAAATAGTTGCTGTAGCTCTAGTTGGTAAATAGACTCAATCAGCATTGATAAAACTGTTCATACAGACTCCATTGCCTTATGCAAAGCAGGTTGTGGGGTCAAATACCACCTGTGCCATTGGTACTTAAAACATATAACAACATTTTAGGCTTCTGAGAAGTTCTAGGGGATAGCAACCTGTCTATGTTTAATAAGTATTTCCCAACACTTCTTTTGCAGAATAACTGTTGCCAAATCAGGAAACACTGGATAGATACTGGCTTTCAAATATTTGGCCGTTAACAGAAAGCATCATTTATTTATCAGACCCACTGAGGGAGCTAGCAAAACAGGAAATAATTATGTGTATTCCGAGAGCCCTTTGAAATGGAAAAACAGTTATTTTGAATGTCTCCCAAATTGTGAGGAAGGTCAGGTGAAACAAGAAGTGTGGACCCATGAAGCGCAGGTGGGCGCTGTGAGAACTGCCTTAGGGGCCTCCTTTTACTACCAAGGAACAAGAGAAGTTCTTAGGTCCTGATAGGCCCAGCAACTCTGTCCCCCCAGAAATTTGCTTTCTCAACCCTTTTATCTTTGAACCAGAGCTTGGTGTAGCCCCTCCCAATAGCCTCCGTATCTGTGAGTGCCTCGTAGCTCCAAACAGCAGCCTGCCTGGTGGATGTCTACCCTTGAGAGAGTCACAGAGAATGGTAGTGTGATGGTGAGAGCAATTGTAATAAATTATCTTGAAAAGACATGCTCATCCTAAAATTGTTTTATACTCACATACCAAGTTATTGGCTAATTGGGTGCTTGTTATATGCATGTGGACACATTAGGATAGATCAGCTGCTATAACAAATGGACAGAAATGTGTAATGGCTCAAACAAAATAGGAATGTATTTGTTGCTTGTAGAACAGCACTGGGTGAGTGAATTTGCAGTAAATAGGGTGCTTCTCATCCACACAATCCTTCAGGGACTCAGACTAATGGGTAACTCTGCCGGCCAGTGCGTGACCCCAGGGTTGCCTTGGGGGACATCTCCACTCCAAGCATCTGGAATGGGAAGGAGCACCACGGCACGCCCATGTGAGAGAGGCATTTAGGGCTAAGCCTGGAAGTGGCACACATCACTTCCATCGTCAACATTTTCATGTCTAGAACTCAGTCACAAGGCCGCGCCCAACTGCAAGGGAGGCTGAAAAGTGTTGCTGCCCAAGAAGAAACAGAGAGCATGGATCTTAGTGAGCAGTTGGGAGAGTGCCTCTGCCCCCACATGCTGGATGCTTCTTAGTCCTTGGCCACCAAGTTAGAAGGTTGCTTTGTGCCGACCATCTTTTTGCTCCCTGTTGGCTAATCAGTGTTTCCGCAGACTATGGTGATGCTGTCCCTCCAGTTTATGGGGACCTCTGTGAGCAAACTTCCACATACCACACAGCAGTTCTTCAGGGAATTTCCGCTTTCTTGCATTCAACATTTATTGAGCACCTAGCTCTTGGAAGTACTAGAAATGTAGCAGTGAGCCAAGGTCCTTGTCCTTTGGGAATTTATCCTCTCATGTAAGAGGAAGATAATAAATAAATAAAGACAATAATGGCCTTGTGCTCAGTGCTGTAAAGAGGAGAGGCTCCTGGGGAGAGAAGGAGAAGTATTGCTTTTGCTAATATCATCAGAGTTGGCTTCTCTGGAAAACTGTCACATGAGCTGAACCATTTTGGCTAAAGGAACGGTATTCCAGGCAGAGGTAACAGCACGTGCAAAAGTCCTAAGGCAGTAATGAGCTTGGCTTCTTCAAGAAACTTGTGTCCAAGAGATCAGTGTGTGTGCAGAGTAGTAAGCAAGAAAGGCTCCCGTGAGATGGGGCTGTGAAGATACGCCAAATTTCCACACAAGGCCTTGCAGATCTCGGAGAGCTGAGTTTTATTTTATCTAAGAGCAAGATTAAGCCCTGAAAAGGTTGGTTGCTGTTTTTTTTTGCAACAGCTTTATTAGGTATAACTCACATACCATAGAATTCATCCATTCAAAAGGTACAATCCAGTGATTTAGCATATTGGTGTTGTGCAACCATTACTACCATCAATTTTAGAACGTTTTCATTACTCCCCAAAGAAATTTCATATCCTTGAGAAGTACCCATTTCCTCCCAAACCCCCAGCCTTAGGCAACCACTAATCTATTTTCTATCTCCATAGATTTGCCTATTCTGGATATTTCATAGAAATGGGATTTTACAAAATGTGGTCTTTTGTGACTGGCTTCTGTCATGCAGCCTAAAGGTTTGAGGCTCATCTGTATTGTAGCGTGTATGAGTACATCTTTCCTATTATGGCTAAATAATATTCCATTGTACAGCTACAGCTACCATGGTTCATTTATCCATTAATTTGTTTTCTATTCTTTTTAAAATTCTTACTATATTTATTGGGGTGACATTGGTCAGTGAAATTATATAGGTTTCAAGTGTACATTTTTATAATACATCACCTATAAATTGCATTGTGTATTCACCGCTTAGAGTTAGTTCTCCTTCTATCACCATACGCTTGACCCCCTATTCCCTCTTCTACCAACCTCCCTCTCCCTTACCCTCTGGTAACCACTAAACTGTTGTCTGTGTCTATGAGTTTTTACTTCTTTGTTTATCTTGCTCATTTGTTGCTTTCAGTTTTACATCCCACATGAGTGAGGTAATATGGTTCTTAATTTTTTCTGTCTGACTTATTTCACTTAGCGTGATGAAATACTGCCATTTGTTGCAAATAAAAACCACAATGAGATATCACCTCACCCCAGTCAGAATGGCTATCATCAACAAGACAAATAGTAACAAGTGTTGGAGAGGCTGTGGAGAAAAAGGAACCCTCATACACTGTTGGGAATGCAGACTGGTGCAGCCGCTATGGAAGGCAGTGTGGAGGTTCCTCAAAAAATTACAAATAGAATTACCATATGACCCTGCAATCCCTCTCCTGGGTATCTACCCAAAAAATTTGAAATCATTTATACATAAAGACATGTGTGCTCCAATGTTCATTGCAGCTTTGTTTACGATGGCCAAGACATGGAAACAACCAAAATGTCCTTCGATAGATGAATGGATAAAGAAGTTGTGGTATATATACACAATGGAATACTATTCGGTGTTAAGGAAAGATGATATAGGAACATTTGTGACAACATGGATGGATCTGGAGAGTATAATGCTAAGCGAAATAAGTCAGACAGAAAAAGCAGAGAACCCTATGATTCCACTGATATGTGGTATATAAACCAAAAACAACAAAAGAAGAAGACAAACAAATGAGAAACAAAAACTCATAGACACAGACAATACTTCAGTGGTTACCAGAGGGTAAGGGGGGTGGGGGGAGGGAGATGAGGGTAAGGGGGATCAAATATATGGTGATGGAAGGAGAACTGACTCTGGGTGGTGAACACACAATGGGATTTATAGATGATGTAATACAGAATTGTACACCTGAAATTATGTAATTTCATTAACAATTGTCACCCCAATAAATTTAAAAAAAAAAAAGAAATACTGCCATTTGCGACAACATGGATGGATCTTGAGATTATCCATTAATTTGCTAATGGATATTTTGGTTGTTTTCACCTTTTGCCTGTTACCAGTAATGCTGCTATGAACCTTCATGTGACGTTTTTGTGTGGCCATGTAGTTTCATTTCTCTTGTATGTATACTTAGGAGAATTGCTGGATCGTATGTTAAACTGTGCTTATAACCTTTTGAGAAACTGCCAGATTGTTTTCCAGAGTGGCTACACCATTTTACATTCCTATCAGCAATATATAATGATTCCATTTTCTCCATCTCCTCGTCTGCACTTATTATCTGACTTTTTGATTAAAACCGTTCTAGTAGAAGTAAAGTAGTACCCTCAGTATGGTTTCAGTGTGCATTTCCTTAATGACTAATCATGCTGAACTTCTTTTCAGGTCGTTATTGACCATTTGTTTATATTCCTTGGAGAAATTTCTGTTCAAGTAATGTGTGTCCTTTATTATTGAGTTGTACGAGTTCTTTATATAGTCGAGATACAAGCCCCTTATCAGATATATTATTTGCAAATATAGTCTCCCATTTCTGTGGATTTTACTTCCCTTCCTTAATGGTGCCCTTTGAAGCACAAAAGTTTTGAATTTTGATGAAGTTCAAGTCATCTATTTTTTCTTTCATTACTTGTGCTTTTAGTGTCCTAAGAAACCACTGCATAGTCCAAGGTCATGAAGATTTATACTAATATTTTCTTCTGAGAGTTTTATACTTTTAGCTCATACATCTTTACAGTTTCTGACTATTATGAATAAAGCTTCTATAAACTTTCACATACAGGTCTTTGTTTTCATTTCTCCTGAGTAAATGCCTAAGAGTAGAATTGTTGGGTCATATGGTTCAGTGTATGTTTGGCTGTATGAGAAACTGTCAGGCTATTTTCCAGAGTGGCTGTACTGCTTTGTATTCCCTTCAGCGGTCCATGAGACTTCTAATTGCTCTCATTCCTACCACCCGTTGGTATAGTTAATCTTTAACTTCAGCCATTTCAGCGGGTGTATAGTGGTATCTCACGGTGCTTTGAATTTGCATTTCTCTAATGACTAATGGTGTTATTCTGGAGATTATTTGCCTTCCTTGTATATTCCTTGATGAAAGGACTGTTCAGATCTTTTGTCTATTTTTTTAACTAATTACTGAGTTCAGAAAGATCTTTATATGCTTATCTCAATTCAGTCCTTTCTTACATGAGTGTTTGTGAACGTTTTCTTTCAGTCCATACTTGACTTTCATTTTATTAGAGGTGTCTTTCAAAGAGAAAATGGTTTTAATTTTTGTTAAGTCCAGTTTATCATTTTGTTCTGATTCACGATATTTGCTTAACAATTCAAGATCACAAAGATTTTTCTGTTAAATATGGAAATACAAATGTGAACAAGATGTACAAAGGTACTTGTGTTTATTTTTCTCTTTCTTCGTACAGTTCTATACTTTTAGCTTTTATGTTTAGGTCTATCATCCAGTCGAGTTAATTTTGTGTAAGCAAGGATCAAGGTTCATTACTTTATACGTGTTGTTCAGCACCATTTGTTGAAACTACTATGCTCCCTCATTGAATTTTGATACCTTTATTGGTAATCAATTGAGTGTATATATTTGTGTTATCCCATCTTAATCAAAGACCTCAACCCAACATGCCCATTCAACTACAAGTTCATAACTCCTACCTAGTCACAGCCATTCTTTAAAGAGTGGTCCAGACAACATTTCTGTCTCCTCAGTTTTTATTCCTCACACTGGCCTCTGGCCTTTTTTTCCACTATTTCACTAAAACAGTTCCTGCCAGAATCACCAGGAATGTCTGTTTGACATCCCGTGGGCACTGTTTTGTCCTTGTCTCATGTGGTTCTCAGTAGTCTTGTACGTCCCTGACCCTCCCTCCTCTTTCAGACACTTTCTTCCCTTGACTCATGCAGCCTCCCACCAGCCTCCGTGTTTTGCTTCTGTTTTTCTGTTTGTCCTTATGTGTCTGCTTTGCTAGTTCTTCTTTTGCCTGTTTCTTAAATATCAGTGTGCCTTGGGATTCTGACCAAAGCCCTTTTTCTTCTTGTTCTATGCACATTCCCCCCCTTATTCCATCTAATCCCCTGGCTGGAAAATTTTCAATTATTGTCTGATCCAAAGCTTCTCTGAGCTTCATTTCTGCTTATTGAATAGCCTCACAGGGCCACACGCTCTATAAAAAAAGTTTCTTGTATATACTGTGTTTACATTTCTATTTCCATGTTTAGCTCACATAACTAACTATTTTTTGACTAAATGAACAAGTGAATTCACAAACAAACTGAGCAACGTGTGCAGTTGATATTATATCTTATCATTCTATATTTTAATATTGGCCCTTTTACTGATACCACACATGTGTAGTAAAGTACATACATGATTGTAGGCACAAGAGAAGTAAATGACTTTTAGAATCACATACTTTGTCTTTTCCATGGCTCAGTATTTTTGTTATAGTTAGTAGGGAACCTGGGGATGAAGGGATGGGAATGAGATCCAGTAAGGAGATGAGAGAGCCAGAAGATATTCCTCAAGAATGACCTTATATTGTTTGGGGGATAAAATATTTTAATAGCCCTATTAAATTCTGGTTGTGTCTTTAGTTATAATACATTATTTCTCTGACTTTTCACCCAAAGTTTTTTAAGTCCCTGTAACATTTTTCTCTTAACCATAAAATGATTCTCGAGAGTTATATGGAAGATGGAAATTGGGTAATGTAGATTATTTTGGATCTAATGTGATGAATATTTTTATGATCTGAGTATTCACATCAAAGAATGTATGTTTATTATGGGCTTAGAATTATGCCCGGAGCTTTGGGGATATTTGGGGAAAATACAAGACATATCTTCCTTGCTGCCCTCAGGGAGCACACAGCTTTAGGGAGATAAGAGCCACAAGCAGCAGTAAACAGCAACACCTATCAGGCAGTTTGTAGTATTCGTTGCATGTTGCTTGGCAAGAAAAATACACTGGACATGTATTTGGGGGCTTGCCTGTCACTGTGAGGGTTTCTCTGTAAATGCCCTTTTTATTTGTTCTGGAGCATGTGGTCCCTTACATTTCTCTGTCTCTCTCTCTCCTACATTTCAGTGAGCGGTTTCTGGTGAGGCTGAACAAGAATGGCGGGCCAAGGAATCCAGAGAAGATAGAACGAATGTGTGCCCTTTTTACAGTATGTGCAAATTCTCCTTCCCTTCTCTGCTGTTGACTTTAACCAGGGGCCTGCTGGGTGGATTTTTTCACCGTAGAAACAAGCATTTATTCTTCTTTCCCCACACACTGAGTGGAATAGGACTTGATTTATGTTTCTATCAAGTTTTAATGAAATATTTAAAGGAAAGTGAAATTAGTTTTTAATTGAATTTTTTATTAAAGAAGTATAATCAAGTACCTTTTACTGATATGGATTTTATAAGCTATTTAATATAATAGACACTTAAAATCTGAGAAGAGTCTATCTTACTATTCTTACCAAGGCCCCTGGGTATTTCTCTCACGTGTGAGTATAGTTTCTCTAAAGGCATCCATCCAATGGACAGGTTTGCGGTTTTCAAGTGAGTGGATATAAAGAGAGATAAACTAAATAGTCCTGCTCTTTCACATACCAAACAGAGAGTCTTTTCCTGCTATGATCTGTGGTTTTGATTTTTTTCTGAATAACCATGTTGATATTTGTGGTCTCTGAGATCGTGGACTCATCAGCTCAGAGAAGGCTCCGTAATTTGCTTATTGGAAAGTGCTAACTAAGCCTCATTCTACCACATTTCCTTGTGTGTTCTTCAAGTTAATTCTGATTTACTAAGGTTTCTTTTACCCAGTTAACTAACTGTTCAGCTTTATTTGAGTTAATTTCCGTGCTGGAGGAAAAAACAAGACTGTGTCAGAATTTTAAACCGGCTTTGACTGTCGTGGATTCTTGAGTCTGCTTCACTGCACTAGATCCATCAAAACCCGCTGAGTGCAGGGAGGCGTGGTGCTCTCAGTGCCACTGACTGCCCTGTGTGTGGCACATGATCGATGGGCGACAGTCAGGCACCTCAGAGTTTACAGTGCACCTCTTAGACACCAGTGGGATTTGTGATATGATTTGCTCTTAGACACCAGTGGGATTTGCTCTGAAAGATAAAATTGAATTTGTTTACTGTACTTTTTTTGTTCATTTACTGCAACTTCTTCTTTCAAAACCTCTAACAGCATTCCTGCTGAATCAGAAACCACTTTCACAGAGATAGCTTTTATTGAAAATACTCCAGATGTACAGAGAGATTTATCAATCTAGCTGAGCTAAAATAATCTTTGAGCTCAGCATTCGAAACTTAGGAGATAATGCAGGAGGAGGGACTAGGAGACGCAGACTCATGAAGATAGTTAAGGAAGTTGAGATGGTTTAGTCTGGGGAGAGCAACACTTTCTCTTCAATAGGAAAGAAACAAGGGCAAGAGTCCAAATTGCAGTTGATGGGACTTAGGTTAGCGTATTGGGGGAGAGCTTCTGATGTGAGAGAGCCTGATCACGGCCGTGGTGCTCTGGGGCCTCCTTTCTGAAACAGAACTAGAAAGAGACGAGGCACCCATTTGTCTAGAATGTCTCCATAGCCTTAGGAGGTTTTTCTAGATCCTGGTTCCCTGATATTATTTGGTTAAAATAGCAAAAGAAATTGTTGACTCCTTGCTCTTTGGCACCGTGGGAACAGAGCTGTGTGTGTGCTATCCTTGAATATGAGGAGTGCAGTCCTTGTCTTTGGAAAAAATGAACTTAATTGTGATGATATTTGGATATAATTATGGTAAATCAAAATTTTCATTTCACAGCATTTTAGTTATCTACATGGGCCCAGAGGCCTCCTAAGCTATAGCTCCAACTTTGTAAATCAGAGGTGCACGAAACACTCACGATGTGCTCTGATGCTGCTGCAATGGGAAGGCACAGGCTGCTGACAACACCGCTTCTACGTGCCTTTTGTAGCACAGCCCTTGATTTCTCTATAAAGATCCCAAAAGTGATTTGAGGAATTTTTACAGAGCACACGAGATTTTTGAACAAGATTGTCTTAGCCAGGATTTTTGTGTTTTACTTGAAGCTGTATGAAGTAGTAATTTTGGCAGAAACTGCTTTCTCATTATCTAACATTTGAGTTCCTTCTGTGGGCTACAGGAGTTTTCCAAGTTGGCATATGTACTACAGAGTTTCAGAGTTCAGTGCAACAGAATGTAGCCACAGCTGTGGTCGATGTGAACCTGTTAGCTTACCTTCGCATCAGAAAAAAGGGAACTGTACAAACTGAGCAGTTTTTCAGGGTTACTCAAGCAGACGTCGGAGCCACAGTACAGACAGTCACTTTACCCATGGCACGACCCTGTTCTCTGGAAAGCGTGGTGTTTTCCTGACCTTGTTAGATTTTAGAGCTTCCTATGTGGAAAGAATTTTATCCAAGGAGGAGGTGTTTCATATTTGTGTGAATGTCTAACACAGTAAGGATTTTGCTGACTTTCATGATAAGCAGTGGCTGTGTGTGTGAGCATGTGAGAGTACGTCTGTGCATTTCCTCATTACTAGGTATCCAGTGCCTCACATATAGTGCCTGGCAAATACTAAGCCCACAACAATGAATTGTTATGTAAATAAATGAATACATGTTTCTTTTTATTATATTTGAGTGACCAACTCGGAGAATGAACTTGTCCTATTTTTCCCTGCATTAGTTGGCATTATATTTTCTACATTTATTTATACTCTTCCACGTTTCAAAATAGAATTTCAGGTAGTGATTTCTTGGAATTAAGAATGAATGTGATTATTAGTATAATAACATCACGTATTAAAATATTGCTTCCTTTTCTGCTACACAGTATGCATAGAATTGCTTTGATATTTGTAAATCCCATTATCTCTACAGAAAAAGGCAGTCCCAGCACAGGGAAGTAAATTGACTTTTCCATATTTCAAATGGAACATTAGTAACTGAGTCTAAGAGCCCTGAGTCACTGCCTTCTCTACTCACAGTGTAGTTGGGAATCAGCTTCTAATTATGTGGGATTGGAGGGTATCGTCCAGTGAGTAAATCTTAGTTCAAACTTTGATCACCAGATAAATAGTGGGTGAGTCATCCGTCTTCCCATCTTGTTTCACAGGTCTTGTGAGTATTTTAATATGGATAGCCACACTTGGTACTTAGTTTTGAAGAGTGTAAGTTTAATAACATATTTAATAAGATAACTTTTACATTAAAATTTGACATTGAAATTATGTGGGACTCACAAATAATCATTTTACTTAATATATTTTTTGCACTGATTATTATCATCTTATATTTATTGACCTCGAATAAATACCACAAAGAGTTCTGAGTACCATGTACAACAGGGTCAGAAAGAACCCTTACCCAGTCACCTGGAAAATACCATAAATTTTAGTTAAGTCTTCTTCCTTCTATTTACTCGGAGCTGAGGGAGAAGTCCCAGGTTCTTGTGTGCAACCCATCTGATTATTGTTTGGTCATCTTTGGTAACTGGCGTGAATTCTCTAGGTATATTGGGATTGAAAATTATAGTGGTCATTTGATAGTTTAGATTAACATAATCTGAGCTTTGCAAAAGGAACCATTTCACTTTGAAATGTGGCAGACATTTCTATCCTTCAGTAATAGGCATGCTTCAATCCCAAAAAGCCCATAAAAAAGGTAATCTGCTTTTCAATTTCTATTTGTTATTTAGTAGCCATCTCGATATGCGTCAAAATGCAGTGCTATTTTGAGGATATAGTTTTAAATTCCATTTTTAAATTAAAGGCATTAGCGAAATGGAGTTTGAAACACCCTTTTTAATATCAAAAGACAACTTTCATGTAAAAATATATCTTTGTGATTCCAGAGATACCAATTTATGTTAAATTATTTTGTTACCTATATCACTGTAAGCGTATTTCATTATTCCATCAAGAATTTGGTGAAATATTACAACTATCTAGACTCTAAAAGTTTCCGTTTTACCACCGCACATTACTTTTTAATGTCTCCTTTGTGGTCGTATGTTCAGGACCATGCTACAGGGCAGAGCTGGGAATGGCTTAGGCAGCGAAGCGGAGGATTCTGAGGGTGACACCTCCGGAACTTGTGCCCCGTGGGTGCCCTGCTTGCCTCCTCCTATTTATAACCGTGCAACAGGGTATAAAAATAAAGCAAACATGGGGTGCTGGATCGCAAAGCCCCTTCAGAATGGCTAGGATTCGTGGTCCCTTTCCCTGCTTTATTGAAGAGACAAGCACCTAGGACCAATCAAAAGATGAAAGGTTGGAAAGGAATGGAACTAAGGGACCTTTTCCTAGAAGCAAAAGAGAAATCATGGGAGCCTGTCCCATTAAGGACAGAGGTTATTCCATCCATCATCATCAATTCACAGTAATAGCTAGGAGTGAGCAGTTTGTTGATTGATGACCTGGTGAAGTGTCTGAAACAGAATATATATTGAAGTTTTATTACATCAAGTACAGTGTGTTAAATCAAGTATAAAAACATTCTCACGAATAAACATTTTATCTCAAAATGTGTTCTAAACATAAATAATGTATAAAATTATTTTCATAACTCTGGTTTTAAAAGTTTCTGATTCTGGATCAGATCTGTTTACTTAAGGAAACCCGTAAAATTTTCCAGATAAAATTATTTTCAGCTTTATACTGAAGTACAAATGATATGTATCTAAATTTAGAAAGGGAAATCAAATTATTGAGGTTTCACTAAGACCAAGTTAATCTCTTTTCAAGGGAACATATCTAGTGTGTAATAATCACTGTGGACAGTGGAATAAAGGTAAAATTAGTAAAGAATAAACTTCTAGAATTTCAGTCATTAGTGAGTTTTTTGGTGTTTTCCCATTTTGTTTCCTGCATTGAACATTTCTTTTGTTACAAAATGTTTTCATGTGATGTTAGATCCACAAATATGGATAAGGCAATATCATGAAGATATCTAATATGAGAACTCTTGCAGGTTTTTGTTAGGTGTTCTGAATAAAAGCTGGAAAAGTATTATCAATAAAATAAACTTCCAAAGGCATACAAGATATCCAGACTTTCACTGCAGGAATCTTATAAACACTAAACAGCTATGTGCTCGAGTCCCCCTCCCCCACGTATAACATATGCTAAAAGTGACAAAAGCAAACCGTTATGAGGTTTAAGTTAAAATTTTAATTATTTTGTCTGTACCCATTGCCTTAATTAACTTATTTTTCTCTTTTCTTAGGATCTGAGCAGCAAAGATATGAAGAGAGATTTGTATATAGTTGCCCATGTGATACGAATAGGTACTGTCTACCTTATCCATTCACGTGACTAAGACCAGCCCAACTTGGGATAAGTATCTACTATGTATAAGCTTTGTCCTCCCCAGCTCTTACTTGTTATGTCAGGTCCCAGGATCAGAGTCCAACTTGTGTTGGAGCTTTACTGTAAGCTCAGCTGAATTTCACATAATACAGTTTTTCACTCGAAATCTTCTGCTCCCTATTTGGTTTTGGACCCAAACTCCTTATTTCAAGTGGTCACCTTTTTGGCCTTCATCACAGTGCCCGGTCTCTGTGCCAGCCCTCTGCCACAGAGATCAGAAGCAGGTGGCCATGGTTACCAGCTTTAACAAGTGGTGAATGGCCTTTGCTGTGTTTTGTATCCGAAAGTATATACGTATCTGTGCTATCTTCACAAAATTAGAGTTACTGTTTTTACTGCAGTAGATGGATGGCATCTCACTTCTACCTCACCCAAGATGAAAAAAAGTGATTTTTGCAAGTGTTCAGTGGTGGGTTTGCCTAGCTGTATTTCAAGTTTATGACATAATTTGGGGGGCGATGCTTAACCAAGTCTTTATAGGTTTGAGTTCGGGCAAATCTTATACATTTGGCAAAGAATATGTTTTAATCCTTTGCCAACAAAACTATTTTGCTATACTTTTGTTGTTTGTTTTTCGTTACCTAATAAAGCATTTGTTGAGGTTCCAGTATGGCATTTGGAAGTCCTCTTGCCACTGTAGACACGGCCTTGGTGGGCAGGGAAAGCAAGGCCCCAGCCACTTTCTGAAGTACTCTTGCTTCCACAGTGATTTAGGAGTGGCCTTGGCAGCGGAGTTCGGGTGGAAGAAGAACGTGTTGTCCTCTTTATTTGTGTACACATAGCTTTTACCTGGCAGCCAGAACACTAAGCCTTGTGTCCTTCATCTGTCTATGCAATTTAAATCTATTAGCATACTGGTTTTTCTAAGAAATTAATGGAATTCCTGTTTTATTCTCCTCTGATTAATAAATGGGCCTTTGGTGTTGAAGTGGGTAATAAGGATGATTGATGGAATGTGCCGCAGGGGAAGGCCTGGCCAAAGGCCTGTTTGGCATTTGTCCACATAAACATCCTTGCATCCTTGGATGGCTCCTTTTGGTCCTAACGCAGTTTTCCAATTTGGAGCATCTCGAAGGTGCCTGTGTCTGGCATCCCTGGATGACGATCAGGGATGCTGGAGAGCAGCGCGCCGGTCTCACTCTGACTGGATGTTTCCTGCTGTGCCCTAGGCCGGATGCTTCTGAATGACTCAAAGAAAGGCCCTGCCCACCTGCACTACCGGCGACCATATGGCTGTGCAGTCCTAAGCATCCTGGATGTCCTACAGTCGCTCACGGAACTGAAGGAAGAAAAGGATTTTGTTCTTAAGGTTTATACGTGAGTATGGACATCAGAAATATTACTGATTTGCAACATGAGACATTGCAGCACTGTCCTTACGAGCAGCAGTTGTCAAGCTTTGTGGGACTTAGAATCATCAGGATATGTAGGATAGGGAGTTTTTTTTTTTAAATGCAGAGATTTTGATCTAAATTTTGGGATAGAGCTCAGGCAGCTGTATTTCTAATAAGCTTCCCAGGTGATTCTGAAGTAGCTAAATTTGAAGTCTTCTATCCTAAAGTAAAAGTCTGGTAGTACACATTTCCTCATCTATCCAGGATTAATCACCCTTAGGATTTATTTACAGAGAAGCTAATAGTGTAATTCCTCATGTGTTTTGGATATGAGAGTCGTCTGTGTGTAATGCTTGCCCACCAGCTATTGCAATGAGCTGGCTATTGATGCAGATCCCTTCAAAGAACAATCATGAGCCAGGTTGCCCTGTCCTTGAAGAAAAGCCAGTATTTCTGAGGAGCTGAGGTTTCTCTTCTCACTTCTGCCACCATAGATCCATAAGTCACATCCAACCAGGCATGCATTATTTGTAGTGTTCATGAGCCAAGGGACCTGCCTTCCACAAGCATCTCCTCCTGACTCTTGTTAAGCAATAGGAAAATGAAACGAAAAAAGAAAAAAAAAAAAACGCACAATCCAGACATATTGTCCCATCTTTATTTCTAGAGACTTATGCATGAGTAGTGGTGCTGAAAACATGATCATGGTGAGTTTAGTGAGTGTTTAAAGCAAGTGTATTTCTAACTGTGAGAATATCTTTAAAAATCTGTCCTCTTTCGGTTTTAACCCAATGTTGTTTTTCCAAATTAAATCTAGTACTGTCCATCAGCATGTCACTATATCTTCACCATAGTATTGTATGGATATATTTCTGTATAATCTGTTCTGTCTGATCCAGGCATGAAGTGAACTTAACTCACAGTTACACTTAATTTGGGCCTTTATGTAATCAACTACATTTTATCGATTTAAAATTGGGAGCCCACATCTCCTTCTTACCTATTTTGCCTTAAGCTCTGTTTGTACTTACATACGTGACGGCCTGAGGATCTTCCTTTGGAATAGTAACTTACACAAGAAATGTGGGCGGGTTTTCTTGCCCTCTTAGGCATCAGTCACAAATGTTCTTCTTTGATGGGTGGTGGGACCTGCTTCTTGGTACACCTTTCTCATTTTGAAAAGACTAAACAGAAATCCAAAATCATCATCATCATTATGCTCATGCTCATCCTCACTCTGTCCTTTCCAAGGGAGAAGGTTTATACATACACTCGAACTGCAGCTCTTTGTGCGTATCAGCTGTTCCGTGCTTCAGTGCAGTTCTCAGTGTGGATAGGGGCCTGCACAGCAACCGTCTTGAAATCTTGCTGTCAGGCTTAATTGGCCTAATTGCTTCTAAAACAACAGCTTTCAGTACTAACGTGTCACTTTGCAAGAAGTGGGATTCATGGGTAGCTTTTTCTTGGCTTCTTCCTATGAGCTGTCTATGTCAGTTCTAAAAAGCCAAAGTACAATGTTTTTATAGAGACGATAGTTTAAAGTAAATTTTTGAAGGACTGATTGAGTTAAAACGTAGGATAATTTTTCCACTTGAAAATTATCAGACTTTCAAACAGACTCCCAACTGCTTGTTTGTGATACTGAGTTTGTGTGCAGTATGGAATTTCTCCGGGATTCGTGCTTTAAATCCACATCAGCACAGTGAATCTAGCCCTCTGGAGAAGCAATATTTTCCATTGCGTTTTAGAGGACCTGTCTGTTAGATTGAATTGGAAGCTTAAAGAGTTTACGAGATGCTACTGATAGTGCTTTCGCCTTTGCTAGGAGAGGATTTTGAAGGAATAAAAACCTCTTGTGTAGTTTGAATCAAAGAATTGACAAAATATCTCATTAGTTGTTGACATTCTCATCATTTCTTTCATTATTTAGGATATGCCTCAAACAGATAAGATTCAAGTTTCTATGTGTTTCTTGCCATGGCCACTGCACTGCCTTTATGGATGTTCTTTAATATCACGTGTGCATGGAAAGGCATCACATCCTTTTAAGAAAATTTCAGCAAGAAGCTGAGGCAGGAAAACTAAGCCGCTTCCTAATGAGCCTTAAAAATCACAAATAAATAGCCAGTATGTGTAATTCAGTCTGATGTAGATGTCATGTCCTTCCTCTTGGCCAAAGGGACAAGGGTCACAAGCAGGTACAGGGCTTGTTGAACCTGGAGCCTAGGACGTAAAAGCAGAGGAGTGCCAAGGAGCTAAAGCCAGCATTGGGGTGGGGTGGAGGGGCATCCATAAGTCACGCATGTGACCAAAAGAAGATGCCTCTGAATATGTGGTGACCACTCTCAGCTTCACAATGGGAAAGTCCAAAGAAACGTTTTTAGGCCAGCCCTAATGAAGTAAATAAATAACTACTTTGGATATTAAATTTATCATTTTAGTCATATTTTAAATCATATTATATAAAATATGTATTACACATTATGTACTTAATCACATATTATATAACATTGAGAAGTATTGCCTTTTCCCCACTCTCACATGTTATGGGAAGATTTTATTCAACTTCTTCATATATGATCATGCCATTGGATCTTTGTCATCACTAGAGCCACTTTCTGAGTCATCATCTAACAGTTTTCCAAGGCACATTATTTTCACTTCCATCTTTGAATCCTTGATGATGCTCTCACTGGAAATTCATCTTGAGGCCCAATTACATTTTTACTGCATACTTGATACTTGGATACTTGATGTTTCTGTATTTTCATTTGTCCCATAAGCCCATATATGTGACCTTAATGATACAACTACATTGCTGCTTTTAAGGTGAGTTTTATAACAATATCCAACACTTCAGTTTGGAAGTCACAGTCAACGATAATTACTAAATCTGTGTAGTTTTGCTCTTTACAAAAATTTTAACCAACCTGTCAGATAAACTCTGTAAGCATCTAAAACTTGCATTTATTGAGGTCATTTCAGGCTAATGTAACTTACCTAAATAGTCCTGTGATATTCAAAATAAAGGGATTCAGAGAAAGCCCCACAGCCTAAAAGGCTTTGTGAGGATGGAAATATAAGGTGGCAACCTCTTCTATAAATGATGGCTGGAAGGACACCTCTCCTTATATTTGGGATAGGCATGGACATTTCCTTAGAACACTTGCCTTTGGGATCTTTGTTTCATAGCTACTTTATGCATGAAACTGCCTTAAGTTGAGAGTCTTGTTTAGGAGCTGTTCTTAAATGGAAGCTAACTCTTAAATGGGGAGAGGGCCACTGGGACATCCTCATTTTGGTACAGAGAAAAGAATGCTCAAGTCTTTATATAGAATAATTTAAATGAAAATATTGTTTCTCACTTGCAGGTCAGGTGAGAAAGTAGCTCATATTTCCCTCTCCTAGCCTAGGATTTCCCAGTTTTCCATGGACCATCATCCACACAGGCCCCATTACCTGATGTGTCTGTTATCAGTTTTTCAGATGTGTTGTCTGAGCATCTGCACCAAATGTCTGCTCAGGCCACACAGGAGGACTCAAATCCAGCAGGTCTGTGTGCATGGAACGGCTCTATTTTGACTTCCAGTGCCCACTATCTCTAGCCTCAAGGCCTAATTGGATTTGTGTGTGTGTGTTAGTGCTGCCACAAAACAGAACTCATTAAGTTATGAGCCAAGGTCAAGAAAGTCAGCTCAGGACGACTTCTATTCATGCAGAGGTGAGTTCTCATGACAGGAGTCTCCACTGCGCATCTAAATGTGGGCACACGAGGTCCCAGGTATTCTCTGCCCCAGGATTGGAACACACCTGCATTCTCATCCTTCAGTTTCTGTTCTGCAGCTCCTCCAGGAAGAGTGACATGAAAGAATGGTGGCTCAAGGAGTGAAACACTGCCTTCATATGCCAACGTTGTTAGCTGACTTAAAAGTATGTCAGGAGTATGTATGATCCCAACTTGTTTTTTTTTGATAGATAAACTTCTATTTATTAGATAGATAGATGAAATGTTAAGGAGATAGAAGCTGTGAGATTTGGAAAAATCACCTTAATTTCCTGAACTTCAGCTTTCTTATCTACAAAATGGGGGAGGGGGAAGGAATTAGGTAATCTAAGAGGGAGAAAAGAAAGAATCCATATGAACTAATAAATCAACAGGAAAGAGGTGGGAAAGGAAATGTGAAGACTAAGCAGTTCAGGAAATGAGGTACAGCCAAATAATGGGCATACTGCATGCCAGCTCAAAGGAGTTTCCTGTAGGTTTTTTTGCTAGTGAATCTTGGTTATTGGCAAGTTTCACTTTTACATCTAAACTCCAAATCCTGCGTAATTCCATCTGTAATTACTCCATGGTGGTCAGATAAAACGCTATCTGTTTTAAAAGTAATGCCAGTGTACTTAGTGCCCTGTGCTCTTTCAGACCCTTCTAGATACATAATCACATTGAAACTTTGGTCCAACTCTGTGCACTGAGTGGGGCTTCACATCTTACAGTGGAAGAGATAGTCAGTGCCACAGTTATATAAGTGACTGAGTGGGTGAATGGCATTTCTCGGAAGAACAGGAAAATGGTAGTGATCATATTTTGATTTAAAAATAATCTTTCATTTAACCTGTAATGATTCAAAACAGCAGCAGTAAAAATGCTAGAGATAGAAGTCGTATCACAGACTTTATAGAACATGCTATTTTAAAGTGTTAATTCTTTATGGTCAACATTTAGTTTTTATTGCTGTTGGGTTGTCATACTTTTTATTTACCAACAATAAAGGCACAAATTAGGTTAAAAACTGCATTAATGTTCTTATTTGTAAAAATTTGGACATTTCTAACCTAAAAAAACCCTTGTAGAAATAAATGCAGGAGGTATAATCATCATCCATCACAGAGTTGCAGGTAAGAACAGACCATACAATATAAAAGCTGCTGTAAAAGAGCATTAAAAAAATCAGCCTAGAGCAAAGGACAGAGGAAAGCCCATCCTATCAGTTATAACAATAAATATAATTGAGATGAAAATTCTTTTAGGTAAGAATTTCTTAAAACAGAGTGAAAAAACCCCAAATTCATCTACATGGTATTAGTAAGAGACTCACAAAGGTAATAAGAGACAGAAAAAGATTAAAAGTTAACAGGCTAAGTATAATAATCAAATACAAACCAAATGAAATGAAATGTCACAATATTAATGATAAAAAACAAATTGTTAAAGAAGTTTGAAAAAAAAAAAAGAAGTTTGAAGCGGGTATGCTGTGTCAGGAGTATCAGGGATTGATAGAAGAGAACACACACGCTGTAAGAATAAATGTAATTTCCTGTTTCATCCTCTAAGAACACGTGGTCTCACAGGAAGCAGAGTGGCCACTCAGGGCAGGCACAGACAGCACGTGACAGGACCACTCACTCCCTCAGCCCAGAATCCCCAGCAAGACCAGCCCTTGATTGGTCTCTGCAGAGTAGAGGGTTATTACTCTGTTACCCATTAAATTCAGGGTTCACACCCCCATTGTGGAGAAAGTTGCTCAACAGTTTGTATACTTCAGTTTAAAGGAACGTGGACCACACTCAGCCGTAACACACCCTCCTCTTTACCTTGGTAGAGAAAGCAAAGCCAGAGTTGGGTGGCCTTGTCAGCATCTCTGCCTCCAGCTTGCGAGCATTCCAGAAAGCCGCCTTTTCCCCTCCACAGGGATAGAAAGAGCATTTTATACCAATACATGGTGGGCTTTACAGTGAAGATCCAATTGTCATGACCTTTATTTGACTCAAAATCATTATAGCCAAGTTATTAGAAATAAAAAGAGAAGATAAAAATACAGTAAAGCGAGAGATTTTAACATGCCTCTTGACAGATAAGACAAAAATAAATAAAGATGAGATAACTATCTAAATCAGGTAAAGAAATCTGACTTAGGAGAGAATCTGAATAAGGTTGATGTGACAGATGATAGCAGTCAGGGTTACTGAGCACTCCCCGTGGGCTGTTACATCTCCTACAGGTGAAGAAACAGCCCAGAGTGGTGAGGCACGTGCCCGAGCAGCCTGTTTAAGAGACCATGCTCTTAGCCACTTGCTCTCCTACCTCTGAGTATAGAGAGCATAATTTGTTGTCTAAATCAGGACACTGTGATAGTCAAAAGGAGTGCTGTTTATGCCCGAACAGCAGGAGTATCCTGGCTCACCAGGCCCTGTGATCCGCCCAGCTCTAAACAAATTGTCCAGTAAACAGAATACATCTTTTCTGCTGCCCACGGAACATATACAGAAATTATTCATTGAAAAACTTCCATAAATTCCACAAGACACAAGTCACACTCTCTGATTACACTGCAGTTAGCATATAATGCATATTAGTCGTGAAGGAGGTGTGGGGCGGGGGGCGGGGGGCGGGGGGAGCATCCTCATATCCAAAAAGCTACTTGACAAAGGTCAGCCTTCATTCCCAATTATTTAACAATTTCAGCTTAGTCAACAAAGAATAAAATGCTGTTTGTTGCAGTTTGGATATCAGTGGATTGGTTCTGAATGTTAAGCAGGTATAGATAAAAATGAGTGGACAACGTAGACTAGCGTAGATATAAATTTATAGTGTGGATATGGGAGCAGTGCAGATAAACATGTCACCTTTATTAGCAAAACAAACCTTAAATTTGAGGTCATGTTTAAATCTATGAGCCACATGGACTTTTGTATTTACAGCCTATGGCTTCTGTAACAGATTACCACAAATCTGGTGATTTAAAACAACAGAAATTTATTCTCACAGTCTGGAGGCCAGAAGTCTGACGTCAAGATGCCAGCAGGACAGAACTTCTGGAAGCTCTAGAGTAAAATGTGTCCTTTGCATTCTAGCTTCTGGTGGTCCTTAGAATGCCTTGGCTGGGGCATCATCACGCCACACTCTTCTGGTCACATAGCTTTCTCTTCTTTTTGTCTGTGTCTTCTTCTATCTGTCTTATATCTCCCTTTGCCTTTCTCTAAGGACATTTGTCATTGAACTTGGGCTCACCCAAATGATCCAGGATGGTCTGCTCATCTCAAGACTCTTAATTTAATCATACTTGCAAAGACCCTTTTTACAAATAAGGTAGCATTCACAGGTTCCAGGGATTAAGATATGGACATATCTTCTTAGGGACCATCATTCAACCCTCTCTAACCGATTAACATGAACCCAGAATTAGATTTTTAAAGTCACCATCAGTGTGGGGCCTGGTATCTCTGAGATCGTGTGCTCTCTGCAGACAGTTGGTCCCAAAGGAGGGGACGCAGCAGGACTTGAGGTGTTTATGCCCAGGTCCTTCTCCTAGATGTGCTGGCCGAAGGATTCACTCCTCCCAGGAAAGTGGTGGAAGGGGCATAAGTGTGACTCATGGAAACCCTTTTGCCTCCTGGAAAGAGAAGGAGTAAAAATAAGTATTCTTGCTAAAGCACTATAATTATGTATATACATAGTATATATAATTTGTCTTTTTAATTTGTACTAAGCATGTAAGTTGTAAAACAAAAATGGTTTAATTTTTTCATAAATAAAAGACAGTTTCTCGTGGCCCATGAGAGCCCATCAAAATGAATCAGATTGATTCTTGTCAGCTTGACCTTTAAATACTGTTCAATTGGGCCATTTTTATAGAAATGTGATGTTTGTCATCATCCTTCTCGGTGCTTCTCTCTTCTTTTGCACTACAAGTAAGGACTGCATGAACCAGTGGTCACCATCAGTAGTGTTCCTAAATCTGTAGGTTGTTGCCTATTTTCTAGCTTATTAGAGGACTTTCAAGCAAATAAAGGCCAAAATAAAGCGGGTCAAACCCAAAGAGAAAGAATTTTAATATGGAGTATTTACACTAAATTAATTTTTAAGCCGTAGTCAAGACTGAACAGTTGCAGTTAGGTGAAGGTAGATGAGATGAACATGCTAATTAATGTCGGGGAGACCGGCATCCTGAAGCCTGGTGCAGAAGCAAGATTTTCAGGGTCACTGTGCTCTGCAGCCTCTCCCTCTCCCCCTCACCCTCCCTCCTTTTGGGACCGGGCAGACACGTTTAGTCTCCACTTCCACCTCACTCGCCTCATCTGTAAAAGGAATATGGTAATACCTATCTTATAGGATTGTGAGAATTAAGTGAAACAGAATGTGGGAAAACACCCCAATCATTATCTACCACCCTTCTTAAAATGCAAACTCAAAGGTGTAACGTTACAATCAACCCTTTAAAACTTCTTGAATCCTTTTTTGGGATTGCCTGCCGTGGGGAAAGATGAGAAGACAGTGGGTGAACACCTGTCAGAAACACAGAAATCCAGACGATGAGGAGGGATTAAGAAATACAGATTGGTGGTTACAAAATAGTCACGAGGATGTAAAGTGAAGCTTAGGAAATATAAGTCAATGTGTAATAACTGTGTATGATGTCGGGTGGGTACTAGACTTATTGGGGAGTTCACTTCGTAAGTTATGTAAATGTCTATGCTATACACCTGAAACTAATATATAATAATATTGAATGTCAACTGTAGTTGAAAAATAAAATAATAATTTTAAAAAATAAAAGAAGATAAGGAGATAGGAGGGAAGAGCACACATGGTGAAGTGTGCTCTAATACAAGTCAACGAGGAGAGTGTTGTGAACTGTCTTTGGTGAGCAGAACTTGCATACCTGCTCTGGTGCTTCTGGATGCCTGGAGATCCCGTGTAGAAAACCCAAACCCTCTCACCCTCTGTCTTATTTCTGGAGAAAAATCCCTGGACATGTAGTGCCTTTGTTTATCGTCTCGTCTGTGGGGCAGGTGGACTGCCACAGAGGCACACAGACATTTTCAGATCACAGACACTTTGTGATGTAAAGGATAAACTGTCAACATCGGCAGTCATGCTGTAAGTATTAATTTGATTGGATATAACATAAAAATCATGGCTCATTACAATCACAACTCATTTGACTATTTAATAAATGCTTACATTTATAATTTTTCTTATAAAATATCTTCGTGATTGGTTAAAATATGCTGATGACAGCACATCCACTTAGTTTCAGATGATTTGAGTAGCTCCTCTTGGCATCCTGAAAAGGGAGATGTTTGAACAGCCAGTTAGGAGGTGATTACACTGGTCCAGAAGGGAGGTGATTACACTGGTCCAGAATGGCTTAACCAAGGCCCTGAAGAGGAGAGGTCAGATGTGACAGATTTTAAGATAGCTAAATCTGCAGGACATGTGACAGCTGGAAAGCTTCTGATTTAATGAAGTAGTGGGTTCCACTCAGTGGAAGGGAGTCTCTGGGAGCAGACAGGTGGGGGAGAGATGACAAAAGCTCTCTTGGTAACATGTAGGTCAGTAGCATAGGGATGAGATTGGGCTGGAGATACTGCTTTGCAGCTTGGCAGCTCCGGGCAGTGGTTGAAATGATGGGAGTAGGTAGGATTGCCCAGGAAAGCTTATAGGATAAGAAGGAAATGGTCTAAACGCAGAGCTGTGAAGAATAGTTAAGGGGTGTGCGAAGGGAGAGCAGTGGCAGGGACAAGCCGTCTGTTGTCTGGCATCTGAATTGTATGTGTTGGGTAGAAGGTGCAGTGAATGTGAGTGAAATAATACTCATTGTCACTGCTGGTGTGGTCAACAAAGCACCAGCTCCACTCCACGGCCAGGGAGCCAGGGAGAGCATTTTTTTTTTTTGAGAAATACTAAAATTACACCATTTTTTAGAGGGAGGGAGTTAATTTTCAAGACTTCTTTTGAAATGAGAGGGGAGAGTATGTTATTTATGACAAACTGTAGGCAGATTTCTGTTAAAGAAAGTAACTACTGACTTTAAACCTAGTAAGTGACAAAAAACTGACAGAAAGACAAGTCTTTGAATCCTCACCAGCTGGGCACTTCTCTGATGTACTGAGTGTTGGAAGAAATGAGACAGTGCATGTCAGACTGTAAGGGCTGGGTGTGCTGCTGCCAGCTCCGCTCGCTTCTCATTTCCAACTGAGTTGCTAAATCACAAGTGATCATTTGAAAGAACACTGTCCCCCTTCCTTTGTTGGGAAGGAATTCTGCAAGCAGAAGGTTATCCTCACAGCCCTGGACTGTGAGAACCTCATCTTTGACAAGTCTTTACAATATCTCTGAGTAAGTGAGCCTCTTTTATACTGACTGAGGAGTCCAAAGAGCCCGAGTCACAAAAAGAAGCTAGTGGCCACTCCCCTTTATCTCTGAATGACCTCTGTACAAACCCTTTACTTAGAAACCTGTTGCCTTTTACACTGCTAGGTGGTACATGGTGGAACTCTTAGCGAGGTTTCCTCTTGGAAGTGCTTGTACTGGACTGCACACTTCTGAGTAACCGTGGAAAGATCCTGTGGGATTTCCTTTGAGCATGCGTCCATACTTCCCTGTCCAACAGAGGAAGAGGATGGGGCCAGGCTATGGGGACTGCCAGTGTCACATGGAATTTTCAAGTCGTGACCCTAGTCTCAATTCCAGTTGTTTCATTGACGTGTCTCCATTAGGGTGAGGAATTCCTAGCCCCTGTTCCTGAGCTATACCAAGTGGTTGTGTGGCAAAGCCCTTGGAATTGCCCTTCAGAGAAGACTCTAAAATGTCATAAATTAACAGAAGTGCAGTGTTGTTCCTTCGTGCTCCCTTTTGTCCCAATCTCAAAGTCCTTAGGAAAGAGCTTTACTCTAAGTTAGTTAGGCATCCAGCCTTCTCTGCTAAAGCCTCCTTCCTTTGACTGCATAGGATTTCACAGTGAACCAAACCTACTACTCTCCCAAACTGTTTATTTTGGTCTGGCTGAAATATACCCACAAGCAGATAGCCACATTGCCCTGGGTTTTCCTCTCTGGCCAATATGATGACAGCGAAATGGCAGAATAAAGCCAGTGCAAGGCGTGGTAGTTTCTAAACAGTAGTACTTGAGAGGAACCATTTTTCTCTATCAGGAACTTTCCTCTGTAGCCTGGTTTGTTTTGTTGTTGCTGTGTGTGTGTGCGTGTGTGTGTGTGTGTGTAAGGAACTAGAAAAGAGAAAACTTGTCAGGTGGGAGAGTGCTACCTCAGGGAAGAGGATGTTTTGCCTCTTAAAAAGTATGTGGTAGAGATTCATTGTAGAGTTTCTGTTCTTTCCCAAAGTGTGAATCTTCTGTGTGCGTTAACAGGAAACGAGCCTTCTCTAATTTAGTAGAACATGCATTCATTTCTTTGGGAAAGTGAGAAGTTTCCCTTCAAACTTCGTGTTTCCCTTTGGAACGTCAGACCACATGCTTAAGACCCTCGAGAGTGTAATGCCTGTCCTTCTGCTGCAGGTGCAACAACGAGAGTGAGTGGTCGCAGATCCATGAGAATATCGTCCGCAAGTCCAGCGCCAAGTACTCCGCCCCCAGCGCCAGCCATGGTGACGTACTTCTCTGGCTAGACAACTTTGTGTTGTATTTGCAGTTGCTGATCACACACCTCATTCAATTTGTGCTGCTCAGTTGCCACGCGTACAGTTCAATCCCCTGCAGACATTTCTCCTGCCAGGCACTCTCTACCATTTCTTTGTGTGATAATTTGAGACCTTCCCTAATTACTTCCAGCCAGAATACATTTTCTGTTCTTTCTATGATGGATTCCATGTGCTTTGATAGGTAACTTGAGTTCCAATTTAAATCCAGAGTGAACAGAAGTGTTACAAGGTCTGTCATGTTGTGAAGTCTGTGTTTGCCTGAACAAAGATTACACATCCAGCCCCCCACCAAACAGACAAATATTAATAACACTTTTCCTATTCCTGTTTCATGTTAGCATCACCACGAAAGCCTGACACTAATGAGAATCAGCGATTAGTCTGCCAGTATCAGTCATTCTGGAACTAGAATGGAAAATCTTTATTTCAAAGCAGCTTTTATCTTAGCAACTTCTTTTCGCTTTTCCTCCTTTTAAAACTCTGTTTAAATAATTTCTGTCTAAATTTTGGTTCAGTTCTACACATTAGAAAGATTATGTTTTTTTTAAATTGATCATTAATTGCTTGATTAAATTGGAAACACTATTTAAAAGTCTCTGAACTTTCATATACCCTTGAAGATAGCGCCCAGATTTACATAGAACCATGTTTCTCCTGACAGTTTTTACCTCTAAATCATTTCATAATCTCTTTTATATAACCTTCTTTGTTTTAACTTTCATAGACTTGCAAATAAAAGTTGACCTTAAATGGCAATCAAAGCCACTGCAAGGCATGGCAGTTTCCCAAGTTGTTGAGAAGAACATTTGTTTCTCCGTCGGGGTCAGCAGATACTCAGCTGAGAGGATCCCCAGAGCAGCTACACACTAGAGGCCGTGAAGTTTGAGACCCTCAGCTGGGAGTACTTGATTCCCCTGAAACATTGTAGCATGGGTGTCCTCAGAGCCTCTGACAGTTTCTAAGTGACTTTCCCCTCTGGGTGTGTTGGGGTGCCAAGGAGCTCCGTGCAGTGTGCTAAAAGGGGGAGGGGAGTCCATATTCCTCACCTAAAAAACTAAGGTTAAAGCAAGTGGCAAATAAAATCTTGTTTTTAAAGTATAGAAAAGTTACTAACAATTTGGAAAACTACTATATATATATATATATATATATATATATATATATATATATATATATATATATATATATAGTGTTCTTTGCTTTATTTACTTACTTGATTTATAAAGAGATGCCCTTAGCTACAGGTTCTTGGGACATGATATGATTAAAACATGGAGAATAGTTTAAAGGTGAGATGGTGATAATAATACATTAAAAGAAACAATTGCAAAGCAGTGTCTGCCGTCACCTTACCAGACTAAGGTGTTGAATTTTCTTACTTCCCAAAGTGAGCCGGGGCCATGGCATCCGTCTTACTGTCTGGGTTTTGTCCAGAACTTACAGACACTGGCCGTTTAAACAGTGTTAGAAAGGCGCCCATCCCTCTGTGCTGGGGGCGCCCCAGACTTCAGAGTGCCTCGGTTAAGATGGCCATTGTGAGAGGAGGTCTCCGTGCACTTGTGGAAAAGCCAGAAGGAAAAATCAACTGCTGCTTTTCGAAGTGTGTGACTGCTTCTTGGCAAGCCTTGACTTGGAAGCTGGTTGAGATCTTGGAAATTACCTATTTCTACTCATGAAATAAACGAGGAAACCGATGCTCAATGAAATTACTTAGAGGCTGAACCAGGAAGCCCAGATTTCCAGTCTCCAGGCCACTGGCCTTTCCACTCTTACCCAGCTTCTGAGCATGGTTTTCCACTGCTGGGGCCTTCATGTCAGAGAATTTTGTAGATCACTCAAGCAGTCGTTCAGAGCTTTATTAGTCTCCTTAATTAAAGATACATCTTTATAAAAAAATTAATTTACTTTCCTATAAACTGTCACCCGTCTTTGTTAAACATCCTGGGCAGTTCATTGTCTTGGCAATTCTGTTTCCGAGGTCATTCGTGCTTTCCCTTCAAGTCAAATCATATGAAAATGCAGGAGGAATTGCTACATTGGTTTGAGTGAGGAGGGTGAATGTATCATTCAGCAGTAACTCTCTTAGTGCAGCTCTAATATTTGTAGCTCCTTGTTTCCATGGTTTTATTGTTGGCCTTTTAGATATGTAGCCACAGACCTAACTCTTAACAATTCCAGTAGCTGAAGGTCATTAAGAACAAATTAAGACAAATAAAGCAGTTGGCGTGTGGTTTTTTTATGTACTTTTAAATGGCTATTAACTACAGCTTTATGTACATATTTTGGGCTAAGATTAATTTACATTATTAACCCTCACCTAGGTCTTCCAGGAGGGATGGGGTGGAGAGGGACATGCCCAGTTGCCGACCCTCCAACATTCCAATACACAGGTGTCAGTTTGTCCAGTTAACAGTTTTATCGGGAAGTGTTTCACTTGAGATGAAATTCAGTAAGAAAACAGTTTTCTTGTGTCAGAGATCACATTTCCATCTGGTGGGACACCCTGACGCAAGACCTTTGGACACACTTGTTTTCAGTCTGCCGCTGTGTCTGTAGACTTGTCTGAGTCCCTAAATGTTCAGTTTAGGAATCCTTCCCTTCACTATTCACTAGAGCCCAGCCGGGCCCTGGTCTGGATGCTGGGGGGCCCCGTCTCTCAGACCTCAGCCTATGTCTGGATAGACTAGTTCTCTGGGCTATTGAGGTCATCTTGACTTAAATTCCTTTAACTTTCTAAAATGTTTTTCAGAATAATGTATGTTTTCTGCAGTAATATTTTTCTCAAAAATACTGAACTTTGCATATTTTCCTCTGAAACAGTGTGGCTCTTTATGTCTCTTCTAGTCCTACAGTATAGGGTGGGGTGTGGTTCTGAGGAAGAAAATGCTTTTGTTTTTGCAGGTCTTATCATTTCTCTGCAGCTTCTTCGTGGAGACATGGAACAGATTAGGAGAGAAAACCCTATGATATTTAATAGGGGATTGGCGATTACAAGAAAATTGGGATTTCCTGATGTCATCATGCCAGGTAAGCAGAACTTCTTGGGGCTGGGAGGAGGGTTTGGAGGATAGAGTCTAGTGCTCGTCTCAGGAGCAGTGGAGGAGCCCTGCGGCCATTAAAAGCGTCTGCAGCCCAACTCAGGTTGCTGGATGCAGTCTGCAGCCAGGAGCTCCTTTGGCTGTTGGTGATATTTGTTCCTTGCCAGAAGCCCCCAGATCACGTTCACCGGTGCAGCATGACAATCCTGCAGACGGGCTTTGTTGTCTCTGTGAAGGCTGGATGGTAGCCACCAACATGGGACTTCATGCCTTTTTACACTCTTCTCTTCCATTACATTCCTTAGAAGAGAATAGGCTCCAGAACTTCCTCTTTAAGGGGAAGAATATACCAAAAACGTGCCTGTAGTATTCACTGGGAATAGCAGATACATTTTAGTATATTAGGAAAAGAGATCAGGCAGATGGTATAAACTGGGCACTGTAAAGAGTACGGCCTGGCCGGTTTCTCAGGGCTTGTCTCAGTCCCCTCGGTTTAGGGCTGATGGAGAGCCAGGGCAAAACGTGGGAAGGCACTGACTCTCTCGTGAGGTTCCAACGCGTCAAGGTTCATGTTTCCTAGTCAGACAGATGCAGGCAAAGCTGGAGAAGCGGGTCCAAACAGGCCATCAGAGCCAAGGGGACTTTAGCGAGTGAGGGAAAGGTCGAGGGGTGGCTCAGATCGGTGGCAGGTGGTCTGCTAACCAGAGAAGATGCGAACAAGGAGAGGGAAATGGGACCGGACCAAGCTGGTCATCTGGATGGACGACAGGAATGAATCTATGCTTTCCATTGAGTCTTAGTGATCTGCTAAGAGCTTACTTACTTTGGTTTAGAAGGGCCAGGCCAGGTGAGACTGAACTGGTCATGACCGGTCTAACTAGGCCCTTTTTGGAGTCCTTCGTGGTGCTGTAAATCCTCTTGTTGGAAATATTTGCCAGCACGTCCCCAGAGGAGAGTGTGGCCTAGCACAGAGGAGGCCCGTGTGACGGGCTCCAGCTGCCTTCCAGCTTCCCACACTGCACCCAGAATTGTTTCCTGTTGTGATGCAGAGCCAGCTGCTGGCAATGGCCTTCACCTCCTGCTCATGCACACAGTAGGGTCTTGTGTGGGAAACCTGGGCTACTCAGTCAATTCCACGTTTATCTTTAAATGCTAAGAAGACTTCGTGCTTGTGAAAAGCCCCCATCAGGCTGCTGTGACTGTGATGTCCTCCACAGGACGCTTCTCCCATCGTGTCCTCACACCATTTCTCTGCCCTCTGTGGCCTTAGTTTTCAGGAAAAGAAGAGCCCAGGCATCGTCCCTGGCTTCTTGATAATGTGTCATGGAAGGAAAAGTAGGTGGTTACCCAAATTTATCTGGTGATCGTTTTTAATTAGATACTTAGGCTCACGAGATGGGGTCATATATTCCAAGAGATGTATTCAAAGTCCTTCTTTTCTTTCAAGAATTTGTTTTTCTTAGGATTTGGACATTTTCTTCCTATGGGCCTTCACACTGTCATAGAATTAAAACCAAGTGAGCAAGACTAGAAAGGAACAAGCTTCAGTCAAAAATGTTTTTAAGCAGACTTTGATTTCAAGAGTTACACTGTCCCATCCTCTTGTGTGGAAAGCTCTTTGTGGAGCGCTCTGCATCTCTGTATCATTTGACATCACCATGGAAACCAGCTGTGGTAGGCATTGGTGAGGCAAACAGGCTAAGAGGGCTTTCCCTCCCCTGGGCAGCTAAGGATCATTGTATGATTTGCCCCACAAGCCAAGACACTGGTAATCCTGGGAGGTCCAGGCTATGGCTGTGGGATGCTGCTTTCAGAGTTGTGTGCCCTTGAGTACTGAGTGCTGAAGCTGAAAGTGAGGATGGTTCACAGGCAGGAAGCAGTCTTTTGTGCATAATCTGTCTCCTCCTCTAGCCTTCCTCCCCCGAGGAAAGAGCTTTTTGCACAGATGGCCACTCCCAGAGTTGTGAGCTAACAACTGACAGCCCCCTTCATGCACCCCATGATATCATCAGAGTGGGTTTGCCATCCTTGGGCAAGGTGAGATGACTGGCCTGCAGGTCTGCTGGAGCAGCAGGAAAAGTGTGCAGGAGTGTCTTAAGCTGCAGTCAACCTGTCTTGGGAAACCATGAATGTGGCAAGAAGTCCTTTGGTGAGCCTTCCAAGCCCTGGTCACCTGCAGCGGGTCAAGCCTTCACCTGTGGGAATATTGCGCATGGGCTGCAGCAATCCCTCAGCCCGCACAGTGCTGCTGTGACTAATTTACAAGGCAGCTTCTTGACACATGGACATATGGGAGATGAACAAGGAAATAAATTATGTCAGTAACTGTGCATTGCAACACTTAAGTCTGAGAAATTGGAGTAAATGTAAAAATTAGAATTAGTCGTAAACTGTGATCCTCATTTTAAAACTACCCAGCATTTGACAGAAGCTCCCAGACACTCACTGGGAGAGTCTTTTTTGTCAGGATGGGCCACGTAGGTCCTTGTCAAAGGCTGTTGACAGAACTTACAGCTCTGAGTGTAACTGCGCAGTTACAGTTCTGACAGGCTCTCGCCACGCCAGTGTCCAGCATGCCGTGTGGAAAAGTTCTTTCTGATGGTCTCCTGTTGCTTCCCTGGGTGTGTACAGACACACCACGTGACTGCTGTACACAGGAGATGCCCTACTCTGTGCTATAGCTGAGGCCCTGACGTCTAGATTCTAGAACAACTAGATATGGGAATTTAAGCCTAATTTTGAAACTGGGGACTTACAAGCCTTTTGTTGGTTTGTCACATTTCTGTGGGTACTTCCTCCTTCCTTCCAAACTCTTTTTAGTTTAGTACCAAAGCTAATAACTGTAGCACACGTTTACTCCTTTCCTAGATTTTTTTCTAGAAGATGGGCAGGAAAGACTGGACCAGGCCTGGTGTCCCAGGTGGACAAGTTGAAGTTGACATTGTTCCCAGTGGCTCACTGGTCAGAATTAGTCCAAATAAAAACCTTAAAGAAAATGGTCAGCCAAAGACAGTAAACTGAAAGGGGCGATTTAAACCCTCTTACTCGAGAAAAGGCTCCATCTTCTCCAGACCGTGTCTGAGCAGGGATGTATCATCACCTACTACAGCCCTGTCTCACCCTCAGCTTTCCTGGAAGTCTGTTCCCTGGAGTCAGGGGCAATACAGGTCTGTCATGGCTCATTGGGAATTACAACATTTTAACTTGCTTCCTCAGCCTTCAATTTTTAAGGTTATCATTTGCTGTGGGCAATAGGGGCCAAGTTTATATTAGTTAAGTGGTTCTCTGTCTTGCCAGAAGAAATCTGTCCTTTGATTTAGTATCGTCTAGCTGATGACTTAAGTTTTTCCTAAAGCATGGTTCTCTAACTTGCATCAGAATCACCTGCAGGGTTTGGGAAAGCACAGGCTGTTGGGCCAACCCCAACAGTTTCTGATACAGTAGCATTGGGGTGGGACATGACAATTTGCATTTCTCACAAGCTCTCAAGTGATGGTGATGTTGCTGGTTTGGGAGCCCCTTTGAGGCCCATGTCCTAGAGGGTACTCTGCTTTAGGGATGCTTTGCTCCTCCCTGAGTCAGACCTGGGTTGCCCTGAACTGCCCGTTAGAAGGCAGTGATGCAGGCATGGTACCCCTCTAGGGGGCCCTCCGATTCTCGCCCTTGTGCTCAGAAATACACTCTGTCCTTTGCTTTGACACCTGGTAAGAAGTGCGTGCTTCATCACCGACCTGCAAGTGATGTTTTATTCTCTTTTCTTGTTTGTCTTAATTGTTCTTGTTTCTCTCTGTGCTGTGCCCTCATTCTCGCCCCTTTCTTTCTGGTGCAGAGATGAAGATATTTGGGTGTAAGTTCTTGCTTTTGTGTGTCCTGTCTGCTTTTTGCCTGCTTTTTTTCCATCTTCATTTGTTTCGTGGAATGTTGCAATACTGGGGTGGGGTGTCATGTACATTATTAATCCTTCATCAACCTCACCTTTTGGGATAACTGACCAGGCATAAGAAGAGAAGCTACCAGCCCAGTCTAGAAGACTTTGGCTGTTCATTAAGGTCTGAGGAAGCTAAGGACATGTTGGAATGTTTAAAACCTTAACAAACCCTAGGTATATAGCTACAAGAAAAGATTTTTATGAGACAGATCAGCTATTCCCATTGAAAAGAAAATAAGTAGGCTTATTCCAAGGTACAAAGAATCAGAAAGGCAGAAAGCTTCTCTTTTCAGCTTGGCTGGACACATCTCATACAAAGGGCAAACACATCATTTGAAAGCGAGCTCTCCTCAGGAGGAGTGATGCAGGTATTTACCACAAGTAGATTCGTAGGACTGTGGTCTGAGTTCCCATAAGGCTCTGGCAGCGTCTCTCAGGGATGGTTTGGGAATGACCACATCTAGTCCCACAACATGTTAAAAGATCACATCCTTGACCCCGGAAAAGAATAACCCTAGATAGTGAGGTCACTGTGACTGTTCCTAGCATCCTGCGAGAGCAGAGAACGTCACTGACTTTGTGACAGTAGAAACGAGTAGACGAGTGACACTGCAGACGTGGTTAAAAACATAAAGAAGCCGTCTCTCCTGGATCCTCTAAAGAAGTCCTCCCAAGGGTCATTGTCGTCTTTTTTATTTGTTATTTTTATTTTTGTTTCTTCCTCAAAATAAGAACTACTGCAAAATAAAACATTGGTTATACACCTGAAGCTGTTATAGTTGAAAGGTTAACATCTCTCCATCGCCATGAATGCTGTCAGACTTCATCCTTTTCTGCTGAGAGAGAGAATTGGTGCCATCCCAAGCAGGCTGTTGTGTCTGCTGGGAGAAAGTCCTGGTTTTACATGGTCTTAAGGGAAAGAAAGTACTATTCCCAGAAGCCCCTCCAGAAGTAGACATGGTATAAGTAATATAGTATTAAATACTATTAGCCTTGAACCCAAAGCCTCCTAATCCGTGGTGTGAGTAATTTACACAGAAGGAACGTGACTATAATAAAGAATCCAAACACGACTGAGTGGCCATACCTGTGTGCTGTCCTGGACCATTTCCCCTGGGATGGAATTCTGCGTAGGCTGTAACCATGTGGCTTCAAAACTCCAAATAAGGCTGGATTATCTGACAAAACTCCAAGTAAGACTGGATTATCTGACAAGAGAGTGTTACTAACATGCTCTGGTGCCTGAGCTGCACCTCCAAAGTTCTGCAACCCCTGCAGAGACTGCTCTCAGAGAGGCTGCAAGTATGTGTGAGCTGTTTGCAGAGTCTTACTAGGCTGCAGGTCTGCAGAGGCTCAGGCCGTTCACTGAGGCGTCAGTTCTCTGTCACTGCCAGAAGCAGCTCTGTCAAAACGTTCCTCAGCCCCCTGACATTTCTGGGAGCTGAAAAGTACTGTTTCCTCATAAGAACACTCACTTCGTGAGGACCCCAGAATGTTTCAGGCCATTCTCCCTGATGTGAGAAGTTGGCCTTTGGTTCATTATCTTGCTTCTTCTCAGCAGCTGTTTGTATAGACTTAAAAGACTCTGCAGGGTTTTTCTGTTTTTTGTTGTTTTGCTGTGTGTGTTTTTTTTCAATTGTGTAGTGGCAGTGTAGTGAAGCTCTTCTTGACACACGAACACTCCAAACCAGGTATCACACTATGTAGCCACGGGCCAACAGCCTGTTTTTGTGCTACCTGCCAACTAAGAATGTGTTTTCACATTTTAAAAAGGTTTTGGAAACAAAGAACATGTATGTGACAGAGACCGGTGGGACCCACAAAGCCTAAAATATTTACTATCTGGCCTCTTACAGAAAAAATGTACCAACCTCTGCCTACTCTAAGTCCCTAGTTCCTTGACATGCAGCTCTATATACACCAACAGCTGGTACTGGCTACTGTGTGTAACAAGGAAAGGGACAAAGACTGTTTATTCTGAGGCCCTCTTACAAGAACAACCTCATTCATCCATCTTTCCATTCAAGAAACTCTGTCGCATGTCATCTGAGCACTAAGCACTCAGAAATGTAAGGTGTTGCTGGTGTTGGTTGATGCTCTGCCAACCTTAGGCAGCAAAAGACACCTAACAAAGGCGGGCAGGACTCCTCAGCACTGGCTACTCCCACTCCTACAGAAATTCTTACCTCCCATAGCCCTCCCAGCACGCCTCCATGCTGCCTAACCCCCACCCCCAGCCAAATTTCATCAGCATCTGGTCCCCTGGTGTTAAACCCTGGAGAGGGTTAATCACCTGGTGGTTTTTTACACCTATTTACAAAGTTCCACTGGAATCTCCTGGGGTGGAAGCTCCCTAGGTGATTCGAATACAGCCGCCCAGGCAGTGGTCTGCAAACTAACCTCAAAACCACTGCCCAGGCCTTCTCTTTCCCATCCTCGTTGTAATGTGCCTGTCCTCATCCCTCTCCGGGTAATATTCCTGGCAATTGGTGCTCAACTCTACAGGAGCCTCCTGGAGACAGTGCCTTAACCCAAAGGCGTGAGTCCACTGCGGCTCTGTGAACACGTAGCATGCACAAGGGACCGCTGAAGAGTGGGGAAGTCTGGGAGGCTATCCGTAAGGCAGTCCCGGAGCCTTTCACATTTGCTGCTGCTTAGGTTTTCTCCTAGTTCCAGGAGAATTAGTGGAGAGCTTAATTTAAGTGATTCCCCTTCTTTTGACAAAAAGGCCCCAGCAACATTAACCATCACAAAGTGCCGTTCTTGAAATTGAGGCTGTAATTTGCAAAATTGTAACCCACAAGGCAGCCTAATGCCTATTCTGACTGGGAAGATTCCTGGTCTAGGCAGGCGTGTTCTCCAAATACAGGGCAGCCAAAGATCTAGTGAAATCAAGCTGCTTCAGTCTGTAACTCAGAGGTACAGCTACTTGTATTGATAAATTTTCACAGCTAGATGATCACCAAGGGCATTCTGTTTAAATAGAAATTTTAAAAGAACGAAAACTATAGGAATATCTAGCTCAGTTCTAGGAAAAGTTTGAAACGTTTCATCTGAAGGACATGTTTATTGTAACATGGTTAACTCGTATGTAGAGCCACAGAAACTAAAAATGTTTGTACAAACTAGAATACTATTGCTGGTAGCCAAAACCTGCTTTTAAGAGTCACATGGATTATCTTGAGAATAAATTCCAAAAAGTGCTGGTTTAAACCCAGGTAATTTTTAAACAAAGCACCTATTCTTTAGATTAGACATTAAAATTCTGTAGACTATTCACTTTAGGCCAAATCAGCCTAGAAGTTGAATAGTTAATTAAATTCCATAGAAAAGCTAATGTATAACTAAAAGGCTTTTATCAGAAGGTTCTGTTTTCAATTATTAAAAATTCAAGGTATAACCAATTCTGATTTATCCCATTTTAATAGCAATAACCCATGGTAAAGTCCCCAGTTAATTTTGAATTTTACTTTTAGGACAGATTTTATTCCGCTTCTGTCCTGACAGAAGCAAACTGATGAATTTGAGTCTCCTTTCTCCTCCTGCTTGCCATCGTCACCCTCCTGCATACCCAAGTGCCATTTTAATGATATGCTACCGTATTTCCCCAAAGATAAGACCTAGCCAGATCATCAGCTCTAATGCGTCTTTTGGAGCAAAAATTAACATAAGACCCAGTCTTATTTTACAATAATATATCCTATAATATAATATAATAATAATATAATATAATACCGGGTCTTATATTAATTTTTGCTCCAAAAGACGCATTAGAGCTGATGATCCGGCTAGGCCTTATTTTTGGGGAAACACGGTAGGATGGCCCAAGGAGGGATGTCCAAAGGAGGCTGAGTAAAGTTCCAGGCTCCTCAGAGTTCAAAGTAGAGGTTCTGCTCAGCCACAGAGGAAAGTCTGTGCAGTGTGCAAGGATGGGCACCCTCAGCTGTATCTGGGTGTGATTTTCAGAACATGTTTTCCTCCTCCCTTCATGGTAGCCTCAGGGCTGTTTGGGGAACAAGATGGCTTTCACACAGAGGGAGTGTTCTCCCAGCTGCCAAAGAATTACTTCTTCCCACTTGAGCCAAAGTGTCTTGAGAGTTTCATTATGTGACCAGATAACCATGACTGCACTCCTGGGATAGGAAAGCAACCTGAAGAATGGAAGTTCTGGTCATGAAGACGCCAAACACCAAAGATACATGCTTGTCTTGACCTACTGATCGCTGTGTCATCCGTAAGAGACCTTCAGACACTTCTACAATTAGAGAGGTAGCGCAGAAAAGAGGCAATCGTCACATCTCTGACCAAACCCAAAAGATCACTTGCTAACCAAAAACCAAACCTGTTTATGTCATTGTGAATGCAAGTAATGAGGATATTTAGATGTGCCATTTCTAAGAAATGAAACAGAAAGAATACCTAGCGTCTGAATTGGCTTACTTTGCAAGTTACTTGTTCCCTCATCTCTCAGTTGATTTCTTCAGGCTGCTAATACATCTTCCCTTTGGCCCTACCTGATTTTCCTTTGCCATTTTCTTCCCTGGAACATTTCTCCCCCACAATCTTGACTATGTTTTTTTGAAAGTCAAAAGCCCTTCTTTAGAATGTGTGAATAAAACTTGTCAGTTACAGATTTAGAATCTTAGAGCAGTCTAAATAAGCTCGTATACATGAACAGCCAATCCCATCCCCCCGAAAAAGGCAGACGTGACTTAGGTCATTTCGGACTTGCAGTTTGAGCTTCTCCAGCCTGTTTCGAGCAGCAAATACAGCAAAGTGGGCTGGAGTCGGAGCACCAGAAAGCAAGAGCACAACAGTTTGTCACCCCAGTGCCGTAGCACTCGTGCTCTGGGGAATCACCTGGTCTCAGAGCACTTGCAACAAAGAGAAGAAAACTGACAGGTAGTCCAGTGACCCCTGCCTGGCACTCCAGCAGGGCTTGGGGTTTGGAGCTAGGCCTCCAGAAGGAAGAAGTAGTGTATCCTCTATTCAGACTCAGAAGGGCTAAGGGTTGCAGAAAGAAAACCTATAAAAGAAAAGAGAAATGACTTTTTTTTTTTTTTGAGGGAAAGAAGGAATTAAAAGTTAAGACAGACACGTGATTAAAATAAGTGTCACTCCTGTTGATTCTAAAGTTTTTCCCCTGTGGGAGGCGTAGTGTGCAGCTGCTCGCCTGAGCAGTCCCCTGCAACCTGAGAGATGCGCCCCTGCAGCACCCTGTCCCTACGTGGACGAGCTATGGTAACACCTGCAGAATTCAGACCTAGCACATGACTGAACAACCTGAGTGCCACTCCACTGATGCTGGTAGGATGTCCATCGTTATTAACCAAGCTTGGAATGCCCTGAGCACCCACCTGAACCCTGGAGGATCCGATTGCTAGCCTGGTCCTCCATGCAGATGGGACAGTGTGGCTTCTGTGGTCATGAAGACATGGCATTTCTTTCCCCACAGGTGATATCCGCAATGACCTGTACCTAACCCTGGAGAAGGGGGATTTTGAGAGAGGAGGAAAGAGTGTACAAAAGAATATTGAAGTGACCATGTACGTGCTTTATGCAGATGGAGAAATCCTGAAGGTAAGGCTTGCCAGTTTGGAATGGAAACGAATCCTATAATAATCCTAGTACTTCTGTGGACTTTGTCCAGAGAGCCGTTCTCCCAGGCAGGACTGAACTCAGATTACCCCTATGCATTCTTCTCTGCCTTTTCTTTCCTGCGAGGAGACCCTGTGCATGCTTTGATAATAACGCTCAGTGTCAGGTAGCCTTGTTAGAAATTCTTCTGTCTGACCTGAATCCTTCCTGCTCCAATTTAGACCTGTTCCCTCTAGTTCTGTCCTACCTGTTATTCCTGCCATTCCATCTCGCACTGAGCTACCTCCTTTTGATAACTGTTACGAGGTCCCACTCTTTATTCCTTGAGCACAGGAAGTTATATTTGCTCTATGGTCAATGGTACGACTTAGGTACCAAGTCTCTGGTGCCAAGTTATGTGACAACAGGCTCAGCCCTAAGAGCTTACTGCCAGCCAGTGCACTATCAGGACACTGTGATTCCTCACTGACAGTGAGGACCTGGGGTGCTGTCAGCATGTCCGTTTTTCCCTCAGTCATGGTAAGTCCCTGGCAATTCACAAGGCATCATTGGCATAGCATTTGGTAGAAGGCAAATCAGTCTTTTACGGACCTCGCTTGTGTATGCCGACAACAGCCTTGAGAGGTAGGCAGAACAGGAATGATCATCCATGTTTTCCAGAAGAAAAAGGTAAAATTAGTCAAAATTATCTCCCAAAGCCCGAGAGAAGTAGAGGAGAATGTTGATGGTGGTAGAAATAATGATTTGTCATTTTAAAAACCCACCTGAAGGACATGTCCATTGCTTGCATGGATGTCATGCCGAGGTCAGCAGAGCCGTGAGGTGTTCACACCAGCCCTGTGCAGACGGAGCTGCGCCTGAGTGGGTGGCCTGCAGCTCCCTGCTCTCCAGGGAAGGGGCCTCGGCACTGCATCTTCATGCCAATATTTGGGAACTGTGGTCACGTGAGCTGTGGTCTACCTTGTTTGTAGCTAAGGACAGTCAGCTGAGGGCAACCTAAAATGCCAGTGCAACACTGAGCTGAGGAAGATTAACAAACAAGCTCTCTCCGCCTTCCTGTTGTTTTTCTGATCGGACAGAGTGCCATGTACAGTGGCCTTCCCCCATGCAGTTTCCTTTCTGAGTGAGGAGTCAGGTGCAGCACGCAGCTGCCCTCGGGTTTACTGCACGGCGTGTGTGGTTACATCGGCCTCACGGAAAACAAGGGGCACTGTGACTGCCTATTCCTATACCATCTACACTGTTCTCTCCAAAAGTATTGAACTTTAGCCAAATGAGTTTTCTCATTTTATAGATTGGGCCTGGTGGGAAAGAGAGCTGCGCAAAGGAGAAAGCGAAGGGTCCTAGTGACAGAAATCCAGGGCTCCCTCCAGGAAGATGACACTTTATTTTGCTCCTCTCTCCCAGGATTGCATCAGCTTGGGCTCAGGAGAGCCAAACAGGAGTTCCTACCACTCCTTCGTCCTCTACCACAGCAATAGTCCTCGCTGGGGGGAAATTATCAAACTTCCCATCCCCATCGACCGGTTCCGAGGTTCCCACCTACGCTTCGAGTTCAGACATTGTTCCAGTGAGTGAAACTTCTCTCCACATTCCTTTGCGGATATGAATATAAAACTCTTTCCTCTGGGACAAAATTGAGAGGGTTCTTTTTATTGGGGCAAGAAAATGAGTTGTAAAGAAATAGCTACTCAGAGATGGGCTGTCATCAGACGCTGTTTGGACAGTGATTTAAAACCATGGTATTGGTTCTCGTAGAGTCTGACCTGGACACTGGGTAATTCCCACTGTCGTTCCCCTTTGGGTGTTTTCTTTGTATGTGTTAAACTGCTTCTTAGCCCCGGGCTTAGCAAGACCAGCAGTGTAGTTTCTGTTTGGATCTAAGTAGCCTATGTACTGGGAAATAAGTGGAAATAGTACAATACATTTCTCATCGTTCCTGCAGTCAAGTTGCTATCTAATTAACGACAAAGAAGTAAAGAGCAGAGGTGATAAGCACAAAGGCAGTTTCTAAATTTAAAAAGCAAAGTGTAGGGCAGAAACAACTAACACTTGGCTCTCATTACAGCGAAGGACAAAGGGGAAAAGAAACTCTTCGGCTTTGCATTCTCACCCCTGATGCGGGATGATGGCACCACTCTCTCAGATGATATCCACGAGCTCTACGTATACAAGGTATGGGGCCTGGCTGTCTCTCACCTCCCTCACCACCGGAGGCCACTGTCACACGTGGTTCTCAGTTAGGTGGTTTGCCTTGAGTGGGCCAGAGGATCCAGGGTGGGGTGCTGGTGGGTGACAGCAGGCTTTTGTCTTCTGAATAACTTTCTCCCGCAAGTAATGCCAGTAGACCCTTCGCTTCCCGCCTCCCACTCCACCAGTCGTGGAAATCTGTTGCTCACCCCTGGGTGCCGTTGTGGCCTTGGCTAGTATATTCGGAGACCTGCTATTTGAGATCATGGTTCAGTCAGCTGTCACACCATAGCTACCACCCGAGGTTGCCTGCACAGCAGGTGGAGGCCACATGCCCTGCCATGTTTCTTTTAAAAGGCATGCCAACCATTTTAGGGGGTTTCTGGACAGAGAGCAAACATCAACCAGAAATGCCCAGGGATGTGATTTTTACGCGTGGCTCAGTTCAGGAAGCAGTCTGTGTTCTGTACCTTTGCCTGCAGTGCGATGAGAACAGCACGTTTAACAACCACGCTCTGTACCTGGGTCTGCCCTGCTGCAAAGAGGACTACAATGGCTGCCCCAACATCCCCTCCAGCCTCATCTTCCAGCGCAGCACCAAAGAGTCGTTCTTCATCTCCACACAGCTCTCCTCCACCAAACTCACCCAGAACGGTAGGCACGTGCGGGCTGTGCCCTCCCTGCCTCAGTTGCTGCTTCCATGTTGCTGATGGACGTATGTTAGGGAGATGTTGCTGTCATACCACAGCGAGGGGATTCTTTTCGTTCGAAATTGAAGGAATCACTTGGCAGTAGCAGCCTGTGAGGTTTCCCATGGTTTCAGCAGCTTCCGAGTTCACAGATGCGTGTTTGGCCTTGACCTCAGCACTAAAGAGGCTGTTTGTTGTAAGGCTCATAGCTGTTTCTGTTTCTCTAGATCTCACCTGTCCGTGGCTAGGAAATTCCTCCAGGACAGGCAAAGGGTTCACCTGTTTTGGGCTTGCTTTCTAGTGGACCTCCTTGCTCTGCTGAAGTGGAAGGCCTTTCCAGACAGGATCATGGACATCCTAGGGCGGCTGCGGCATGTCAGTGGGGAGGAAATTGTTAAGGTATGGCTTCGCACAATTCACACATGAGGCCTGAACAAGAATCCGGCCAGAAGGCCTTACCTCCTCTGGACTTCTGCCAGCACGCTTCTAAAACCATTTCTCGCAATATAGAATTACATGAGCAGAAATAAAGTATTTTTTCTTATTTTTCAGTTAGCTTCTTTTTTAAAAGTAGTTATCACATCAGGTTTATTACCTTTTAGAAACTATTTATAAACCCTATTTTCTGACTTGTTTTTCTTTCTAGAAAGCAAAATGATAATTAAAGGGTAATAGTACAGCATCCTCTCAGGAACAAGCCCAGTGTGTTATGCTGCCTGTATTCCTTTAGGTCTCTGTCCCTTTCCTGGGATAGAGACCAAATCTTACGAAGGCTGCTTGTCCATCAGTGAGCATTCTTAGCTCTGTCATTGTAATTATCAAATTAATTAGCAGATGCACTGTCTATTCTTCCTTCTTACAACTGCACTGACTCAGTAGTACACAACAGGGGTCTCCAACTGACGAACAGTTTCAAAGTCTGTGTCCTCTGTGGACTTTTATGAAGTCTGGTATGAATTTGGTTTTAATCAATTGGATCAGAGTATCATAAATTTTTGAAATATCTCTTAACAAACAAGTTGTTATAACAGTAGCTTTTGAAACTTAAGATAAATTCATACTCGGCATTTTTGCCTTCTGAACATATTAAAAGTATCAGCCAGTAAACAGACAAGGTATTAGAAAAGTCTTATGATCTTTTTAAGGCTGAATTGTATTCCTCACAAGAGAACATTCTAAAACCAGTAGATCTGGTTTTAGCATCAATAATTTGTCTCAAAGCCAGCCAGAAAAGAATGTGAAGTGAATATGCTAGCGTTTTAAAATATCCTTTTACTTCTTACTGGAAAATTTCAAACATACACAGAAATAGACAGAATAGTATAAAGAACCCTATACCCATCACCCAGCACCAATAGTCATCAACCCATGGCCACTCCTACCCACCAAACATCCCCATCCATGCCTCCCACCTTATATTGTTTTGAATTAAATTGTAAACATTGTATCATTAAATTGCATTTTGACCAACAGAATGTTAGATATGATTTTTAAAAGACTACCAGCATCCGTGAGTATTTATTATTCTTTCCTTTGGTTTTTGCATCTTAGAAAGAAAAAGTCACATGCTCTCAAAAATAAACTTCTCCCTTCTCCAGGGATACTAATTTCTAAACCAAAAAAAGTAGTACTGTAAGTACAGCCTAGGCTTGCCACATCCTCATCCAAATGTCCTCTACAGAGTTAGGCCACAGTAGAGGGCAAGGGGCTGCTAAACTCTCTGGGGTCCCACTAAAGTTAGCTCTTTTTCTCAAAAAGAATTTGGCATCAGAATCATTTAGATTGTCTTGATTTCAAAATTGCTATCCTTTATGGATGGCCTAGGTTTTTTAGGTAATTGCTCTTCCCTTGGAGTTTATCACTTACCCAACAGGAAGAGCCTCCCTGTAGGCTTTTGGGCTGTCAGCAAAGAGCCCAAGTCCACCCAGTTACCCCTTAGCTAGGTGGAGGTGGGTACTAGAGTATTAAGTGGTGGTTTGAGGTTTTAGATCTTTGACACTGTTTGTTGGGAGATGAATTTGTCTGTGTGTGGAATTTGACCACGTGTATAGGCCCTATGACCTGAGCCCTCCGGTTTTTATGCTGTTGCAGTTCCTGCAGGACATCTTAGATACACTGTTTGTGATTTTGGATGATAATACAGAGAAATACGGCCTGTTGGTGTTTCAGTCTTTGGTAAGTCTCATCTTTCCCGATTGTTTCATTTTTCCTGTCACATATTTTTTTTTTTTAATTAATTTTATTGGGGTGACAATTGTTAGTAAATTTACATAGATTTCAGGTGTACAATTCTGTATTACATCGTCTATAAATCCCATTGTGTGTTCCTGTCACATATTTTTAAACAAGAGAAGCAATTTGGTAGAGTGAGTCAGCACAAAGTTTAGATGTTTCCAATAGCAAAAGGACTGAGGAGCATCCCCCCAAAAGACCAACCAACCAACTTACCAGGAAGAACCCTATAAGCTCAAATGTGAAGAATTGAGCATGGTCAGGTCTGGGCCTCAGCTTTGTAGTTCAGGGACAGTCTTAGCACTACTGCACAGCTGCCTGGCTCCTGAATGAGTGACCTACACCAACACAAGGCCCAGAGACAGACAAAGGAAACCACATAGCCCATTTTTCACTTAGAAAGTTGGATACAACCACCAGGAAAAGCAGAGACTCACTTGTGCTGGTCTGAGCATCACACTTTCTCCCTCTATGAAGTTGTTGGAGAACCAGAGTGTCAGGAGGTTGTTGCTTAGTAAGAATGGACGTGATTTGAATGTTTAGTGTATTTGGCTTAACATACCCACTCGCCCAGGAGTACTTTACATTCAAGGAGAACCGGGTACTCCAAGTCCACCTGATAGATGCGGAGCAGAGGCGACAGAGTGGCACCTGCATAGTTTGCCCCTTCGGCTTTTCTTCTTCCTCACGCCCAGGGTCAGCCAGTCCCATTTCGGACGGACACAGCCTTTCAGAGGCTAATTGGGCTCCAAGGACAATCTTTTTTTTCCTCCTCTTTTTTCCCAAGTTTTTTGATGCCATGGTATTTATGCCACCCACATAGGTATCATTTTGTCTTCCCCTAGTCCATGTTGTACCACCCAGCGTTATTGTGAAGGGAGAGGCTCAACATAACACTGGCACAGATGAGCCCCAAGTCTGGATTTGGGATCCAGGGGTGCTAGGAACAGAACAGACAAGACAGAAATCCAGACACAGAATGGAAATCTTACATGCACTGCCAGTGGGGAACACTAGAGAAAATACTGACAGTTTGCCATTCCTTGAAGAAGCAAGAGTTCTGTTTTCTGCTGGGGATAGGTCTGAGGCCTCCAGTGAACCCTGGTACCCTCTGTCTCTCCCAGGTATTCATCATCAACCTGCTCAGAGACATCAAGTATTTCCACTTCCGGCCTGTAATGGATACATATATCCAGAAACACTTTGCTGGAGCCCTGGCATACAAGTAAGAGGCTAAAAAAAGGTCACCATTCATTCAGCTGACCTTTTTTTAAAATTTCATTTACTTTTTAATTGTGGTAAAATACACATAACAAAGTTCTCCATCGTAACCATTTTTAAGTGTACAGCTGTCATTAAGTACACCCACATTGTTGTACAGCCATCACCACCATCCATCTCTAAGACTCGTTTCATCTTGCGGAACTGAAACTCTATACCCATTGAACAATAACTTCCCATGTCCCCCTTCCCCCAGCCCCTGAGCAACCACCATTATATTCCGTCTATTTTTTTTCTTTTTTATTATGTCTCTTTGAATTGCCTATTCTAGGTAACTCACATAAATTGAATCATACAGTAGTTGTCTTTTTGTGTCTGGCTTGTTTCACTTATCATAATGTCTTCAGTGTTCATCTTTGCTGTAGCATTCATCAGAATTCCCTTCCTTTAAAAGGCTGAATAATATTCCATTGTATGTCTATACCACATTTTATTTATCGATTCATTCATTCATCTATTGATGAACACTTGGGCTACTTCTACCTTTTAGCTATTGTGAATAATGCTGCTATGAACATGGGTGTAAAATATCTCCTTGAGACTTTGCTTTCAATTCTTTTGGGTATATACCCAGAAATGGAATAGTTGGATCATATGGTAGTTCTTTTTTTAAGTTTTTGAGGAATCACCATGCTGTTTTCCATAGTGGCGGCTCCATTTTACATTCATTCCCACCAACAGTACATCAGTAGTCAAGTATCTCCACGTCCTCTCCAACACTTACTATCTTACTATTTTCTGTTTGGGGTTTGTGTATGTGTGTGTGTGTATTTGGCGATTTTTTTTTTAATGTATATAGTAGCCTTTCTAGAGGTGGTATCTCATTGTGGTTTTAATTTGCATTTCTCTAATGATTAGTGATGTTGAGCATTTCTTTATGTACTTCTTGGCCATTTGTGTGTCTTCTTTGGAGAAAAATCTATTCAAGTCCTTTGCCTATTTTTGAATCAGGTTATTTGGTTGTTGTTGAGCTGTCAGAGTTCTTTATATATTCTGGATATTAACCCCTTGTCAGGTATATGATTTGCAAATATTTTCTCCTATTGCCTTTCACTCTGTTGCTGGTGCCCTTTGTGCACAGAAATTTTCAGTTTTGACGTGGTCCAGTTTATGTATTTTTTAAATTTTGGTTCCTGTGCTTTTGATGTCGTATCCAAGAAATCACAGTTAAATCCAGTGTTAAGATTTTCCCCAGTGTTTTTGCCTAAGTGTTTTATAGTTTTTGCTCTTGTATTTAGGTCTTTGATTCATTTTGATTTACTTTTTGTTTATTGTGGAATATAAGAGTCCAACTTCATTCTTTTCCATGTCGATATCCAGTTTTTCCAATATAATTTGTTGAACAGACTGTTCTTTCCCCCATTGAATGGTCCTGGTACCAGTGTTGGGAATAATTTCACCATACGCAAAGGTATATTTCTGGGCTGCTTTACTCTGTGTATACATCAGTCTTTACATCAGTACCACACTCTAACTTTTGATCACTGTACCTTTGTTGTAAGTTTTGAAATCAGAAAGCGTGAGTTTTCTAACTTTGTTCTTCTTTTTCAAGATTGTTTTGGTTATTTGGGGTCCCTTGAGATTCTATCGGAACTTTAGAATGGTTTTTCTATTTCTGCAAAAAATGCCATTGGGATTTTGATAGAAATTGCATTCAATCTGTAGTTTACATCAGTAAACTTTTTTGGCTAAGTTTATTTCTAAGTATTTTATTCCTTTTTGATGCTTCTGTAAATGGACTGTTTTTTAAATTTCCTTTTTGGATTGCTCATTGTTTGTATATAGAAATGCAACTGGTTTTTGTATATTGATTTTGTATCCTACAACTTTGCTGAATTCATTTATTAGTTTGAAAGTTTAGTTTTGTGGAATCCTTAGGTTTTTCTACATATAAGATTATGTCAGCTGCAAACAAAGATAATTTTACTTCTTCCTTCCCAATATGGATGCCTTTTATTGCTTTTCCTTGCCTAATTGCTCTTCAGTGCTATGGTAAATAGAAGTGACAAAAGTGGGCATTCTTACCTTATTCCTACTCTTAGAGGAAAAGCTTTCAGTTTTTAACTGTTGAGTGTGATTACTAACTGTGGGCTTTCAGCTGACATTTTACACCATAGTTTCTTCCGTAGTTGTCATACTTTTTCTTCTAGGAAATGATGGCAAAACTGCTAACAATAAGTCTTGCTTTTTCCATGAGAAACATGTGAATAGCTGAATAGAGCACTCACAAATAAATGTCAAAGAAATGAAAAGACAGTTGATAAAAGAGATAATATAAATAGTAAACATGGGAAACACAGGTTATATAAAATAATTACAGCAATTTTTTAAAAGTCACCATTTTCTTCTATGGATTTAGTACAGTTTTCAAAAACAAATACAACCCAAGGGTGGTAAGGCTATAGAGTCACTGAAACAGTGACACATTGATTTTACTTTGGAGAGCAGCATTGTGCTATGTGTTTTCCACGTGTCATCTCATTCATCTTCCGATAACTTTGAGATGTAGTATTGTTTCCTCTATATTTTAAACGAAGAGAAAGAGGCATAGAGAGATCAAATAACTGGCCCAAGAATACGAGCAAGAAACTGGTAGGCTCCAGATATGAACCCTGCTGTCTGACTAGGGCCTGGACTCTTGACCTCTGCTCTGTTACCATGTAAACGTGCAGGCCTTCTGACCCTGTACAGTGGGACCTCAGTTTTTGAACATAATCCACGAGTTCTGAAACGTTCAAAAACAGCCGACAGCTAGGCCTCAGGATCTTGCTCTCAGCGGAAGCCATGTGACGTGTTCGACTTCTGAGTTGTGTTTGAAAAACGAAGCATTTACTTCCAGTTACGGCATTCATGAACCAAAATGTTTGTCAATGGAGACGTTTGGAAACTCAGGTACCACTGTAATTCCATTTTACTCAGGTGACTTGGTCCTAAGGAAATCAAATAGATGGGGTGAAGGTCAAGCAAGGAGGGACACAAGGGACTCTACACCTTTATGCAGAGTCTACCATTTACTAGTCATTGTTGTATGTTGTAGAGACAGCAGTTTTAGACAAAACAAAAATATACATACAGACCAGACTTTGGGAAAACTTTCTTGTCATTAAAGAAATGTGTGTCAGGGAGAGTGGTGCAGAGTGATTATAATTACTAATTAAAGTGGAGCAGCTGTTTGTGGACAAGGAGTGTTGTCTGGTCTCAGGTGACCCAAAGATCCCACAGCTATAATGGATGTATCACTCCATTCTTGCTCGTCAGCAGGATATTATTTCCTGTGTGGCTGGTTCACGGCTGCAAACATTTCAGGCTGCATTGCTCGTGGATTAAAGTGGGGTTTCTGGAATTGTTCTCTTCCCAGGGAGCTCATCCGCTGTTTGAAGTGGTACATGGACTGCTCAGCAGAACTGATTCGGCAGGATCACATTCAGGAAGCCATGCGGGTACGTACTGAACTCGCTGTACGCAAATGACCCACCCCTACTGTCCTTTGTGAGTAACCCCAGCGGTGTAGTGTGCGGGACAAGTGTAGACATCCAGTACACTGGCCTGCTTTTGGGAACGCTTTGGACCACATGATTCCCCTTTCCTACCTCGATTTTGCCCCAGAAGATACTTATTCCTGATGATGTTATCTTAAAGCAGGAGGGAGGAATGTACACAGCTCCTGGCCAGCCTCTCCATGTTATGCCGGCAGCATCAGCCTTTGCTTCCACAGGCTAACATTTCATATCTCCTCAGGCAGTGTTGGTGGCATTGATTAGAATTAAGATCTTCTGATACTTTTTCCTTCTTCAGTAGTTACTAAACATTGTTTTTAGTGCTGTGTTAAGTAACAAGAGCTGAGTGGATGCTCGGGAATGCTGAGTGGAGATGTTGAGAAGAAGATAATCTTAAAACCTTGACCTTTAGAGGAACCCAGGGTCCCCCGTGCAACACCCCTGCTAAGATAGGTTCCATGACAAGGCAGCCTTTTACATTGTTGGGCAGCTCCCATTTATACGGGACCATCTTCATTGTGAGTTCACTTCACTTTCTAGTAACTTCTTTGCATGGCTACTGCTTCTACTCTAGAGAACGATCTATGAGAATATTGATCCCTCTTTTGCTCAGTTGTTCTCCGGACAGCTATTAGAAGAAAGCTGTCGTAGCGTCTGGGGACTCATATAAAGCAAGTCCATGCTTTTTTCTTTCCTTGTTCTTGAGTTACTTCTGTTTTGGTTGCTTTTTAACCATGTCTTTCCTGCCCTCTCTAGTTAGCAATAAAAGAAGAATGGCAGCCAAGTAATTCAGCTTTTTCTCTGTCCTCTTTTACTATCACAACATCTATTCTAAGTACCACTGGGCCTGTGATTTTGTTGTTCTTGTCCACATTGTAACAGGTAATACAGATGTTTCCCCAAGCAGCATCAGATTGAAGAGACAAAATAAATCATAGATCCATGTTTTCCTTGCTTCCTCTTTGCATATTTTGTAAAAATATAAAGCCACAAGTCTCATTTCTGTCCTCCTTTATACAGTACATGTCTACAGAGAATCAGCATCTGTCGTGGGTGCTGAGATGCGAAGAGGAGTGAGATGGGCCTCTCCCTTGAAGAACACATGTCCAGTATCCCAGGGGAAGCACACACACAAACACAGGTGTAGAGCAGGTCCTGCGTATGATGTGAGGGAAGGACCTGGGTTCTGTTCTTCTCTGAACACCAGGACTTGTCAGGTGCCCCACATAATATCTGGGGGTGGGGAGTACAAGTGGAGTTACATGCAAAAGATATTATGAGTCCATAAATTAATTAGTTAAGGATACTGGAGAAGGCCTCACAGAAGAAGTTGTTTTCTCTTAAGAATTACTCATTTAGTCATTTATTCAGTCAGTGTTGCTTGATACCTGCCAGGTGTCAGACACTGTATTAGCCCCTGGGGATTCAGCAGGGGCGCAAGTTGCAAAGGCCTTCATAGCACTTCCATTCAAATGGAAAGACAGACAATAAACATATAAAACAGATAAACATACAAGGTTAGTGAAAAAAAGAAAACTTGATGAGTACTATAAAGGAAATAAACCAGGAAATAAGCCAGGGATAGAGTGGCTGGAAAGGAAGGTTTACGTCAGATCAAAATTTTAGGGAAAGCTTCTCTGAGGAGGTGACCTCTGAGCTGAAATCAGTGTTAAGAGCTGGGGACAAGCATTTCAGATGGAGGAAACAGCATGTTTAAAAACCTGGATGGAAAAGAGCTTGTGTTTTCAAGCAACCAAAAAGTGGCTGATGTGACCAAAACAGGCTTTCAAATGTTAGATTGGATGTGGGAGGTGACAGAAAGGAAGAATGAGGCTGATTCCACGGGGTCTGGCTAGTCAGCTGGGTTGATGGCAAGGTCACTTCTGGAAGTGCAGAATTCCTGGAGAAGACCAGGTTTGGGTAGGCAGAAGGAAGCGTTGCATTTGGGGGAGCACCTTCCTGAGGTACTTCGTACTTGTTCTTACCATTTCAAACTTGGTTGAATGCCATCCAACACTACTGCATCTAGTACTATGGCTTTATCAGGCCCTTTCCCGGCTTCATCAAGATTTAGTTTACAAGTCCTCTTGACCAAACTAGTAAATCTCCATCTGACCCTATTGTTCTCCTTCCTCACAGGATGTGTGTGCTCCTGACCAGGCACCTCTCATGCTGGCATCATGTGTGGACCAGGAAACCTCCTCTCTTTTATTACTCTGATTTACTACATCTGGCCATTCTTATCCCATCTTTTTTTTTCACTTTCTGAGTTAGGACCTTTCCAAGAAAGTTCTACCTCTAAAAAAGATGAAAGTAAAAGAGACCTTTATTTTCTTACTTGGTTCTGTTATTTGTTCCCTTGTGAATGACCTGTAGGGGGTGTCCTTGGTGGGTTTGAGGACGGCTTTCAGCAAGGTGTTCCAAAAAGACAGCACAAGTCTCACTGCTGAGCTACCTCAGGTCTTTACCAAGGAACCATGAGGAGGAAAGAGAGGGCACAGTGGCTCTCTTCGATAGAAAGGTTGTAATAACTTTTAGGACCTCTTTTCCTTTCAGGTTCTTAACTTAAGTAGAAACAGAAACAGCAACTCCTTGAGCCATAGCTAAGCGTTCCATTGTCCCCACATAGGGTCAGGAGCACCCTTGAACTTTGAACACATTCTGTAGGAACCATCCCTCACCTTCTACTGCATTCATCCACCCTCCTCTCCTTCTCCAGTTGCATCTGTCAGAGGCGGTCCTGGCCAAGCTGGTGCTGACTGCAAAAATCCAGAGGAATGGGGCAGGGGAAGTCAGCTGCTGATGGATGACTACAAGTGGGCTTGTTTCCATGCTCTCATCCCAGTTTTCACGGGGCCATCTTGAACACCAGCCTCTTGCTCCCCTGTGAGGTGTTTTGTGTTTTAGAACTTAATGGAGGAACTAAGCCCAGGAAGTGCAGGTGATTTGCTGTCTGGTTCTGCCTCTCACTCTGACACTAATGGAGGTTTCAAGCCACTCAATACATCTCTTATGGTAGCTGTTTCAAACTGAAAACACTGGTAATGACGAAAACATTTGCCTTCTAAAAATTAGAATATGTAACGCCGACTTTCCAGGTTCTTCACAGACCAGGCATTAAAAGGACAGTGAACAGAGGCTGTAGCATTTATGGAGATGAGGCCATTTCTACACTGTAACTTCCACACAATCTCCTGGTGCGAGACTCAGAAGACACATTTTTCTAAACTAGCCATTCTCTAGTGCCAACTGAATTTTGTGTGGGACACACACACACACACACACACACACACACAGAGGTTTGCTTTGCCAAACCTTCTGACGTGGATAGATCATGAAAAGTAGCTTTGGAATTGTTTCCTGTTATGTATTTCAAATAACGGAGCTCCATTTGTTTCATCCTTGGATCAGTTTCTCCCCAGTGTCTGCCTTCCTGATGTCTGGGAAATGTGTGGCATTTCTTTGATTAGAAAGCGTAGTCTTGGATCTTGAATCTGGTCTTTCAAAAACGAATTACTCTGCCCATAAGCAGGGGCCACGCTGCAGAGACCCCTTAAAATCAGATTCCGCTCCCAAAACATGTTCTGGGAACTTGGTCTTCTGTGCTGTTTGTGAACTGCTTATGGCAGAGAGCCTGGTCGAGAAGGTGGTTGGAGAGTAGATGTGTCAGGTCCACCAACGGCTATGCAGCCTGGGGCAAGTTTGCCGTAGCCCTGACCCGTGGTGAGAGGCTGCCACTGTCAGGCCCCAACTGCATCTCAGAGGTGCAGACAGTGCCTTAAAGGGCTCTTCCTTTTTGTAATAAATTCAGGAGAGGTTCTTACAGCATTGCCTTTGGCGGTTCTTAGTTCCAGACCTGAAAAAACAAATGCAGAGAAGCTGAATTTTCTTTCGATCATGGATGTTCTTGGATTCAGCTGTTTCCATGACAGTCTGTGGTTCCTCAATTCCAGAATCTCAAAAAACAGTTGTGAAGTAAATTGACAGTTCTCTCGGTAAGAAAACCACTGCTGCTCAGTGACCACTTGGACTTTGAGAAAAGTTTTAAAAAATAAATAAAATGCTTGTCTCCACAGTTGGAATTGTCCCTCACCGGATTTTAGTGTAGAATTTGCTATTACTCTGCCCTTCGTTCCCTGCCATGTTGGTGGCTGGCTATCTTTAACCCCTTTGTGTCCCTTTGTCTCCCACACCTCCAGGCCTTGGAGTACCTTTTCAAGTTCATCGTGCAGTCAAGGATCCTGTACTCACGAGCCACCTGTGGGATGGAAGAGGAGCAGTTCCGGTCCAGCATCCAAGAACTTTTCCAGTCCATCCGGTTTGTGCTCAGTCTGGACAGCAGAAACTCAGAGACACTCCTGTTCACTCAGGTCTGTGAACTGCAGGGACGTTTTGCTGCTAGATTCCTCTCTGTCTTAGCAGGTGGTTTCCTTGTCCTCTGTCTTACAGAGTCAAAGAAGCCTTGACAGGCTCCTGTGTGTTGATTAAGGGTTAATTTACAAGGAAATACCAAATAGAACGAAATGCTGCTTTTCCTTCTAAGCCAGCCAGGCCCCAGCTACCAAATATGAAACAGCCCAATGCCTTCATGGCCGAGAAGAAGCACAGCTGTGTTCTCAGGAGCCCTCCTTAGGCTGCATTTACTTAGCTACCATCTTTCAGTTGTTGGTGAGCATCTTACTTAACAGAGGACCTTCAGAATGTATAGGGAATTTCATCTCCTAGTCACTGTATTCATTTAAAAAACTTTAGTACTTGTCCATTCCAGCAGTTAAGAGTGAAATAGGTTGAAAAACAGCAGAAATCACTGGATAACTTTGGTCAAGAATTAGGATTAGATTATATTAGAAAGGTCAATGTGGGAAGGAAATTTGCTTTCTTATATTAAAAATATCTGGTCAGCTAAGCTATTGGTGGGTGAGCCATGCAGTCTCACCCTAGAAAGGATCAAGGATATTGGCCAAATAACCCCCGTCACAAGGGGGTTATTTTCTCTTATAAGTAAATGTCAGAATTGTATCTAATGAATTGCACTTCTCTGATTTTTTTGAAGCCAGTTATTACATCAAAACTATCAGCAAAGACCAGATAGCCTCTCTCATGTCTTTTCATTCAATTGCTGCCTTTTCATTCAATTGCTGCCAGGACTGTTATGGGTGCAAATGTATGTTTAAATGTCTCATTTAAGATTGGAATAGTCTGCTTTTTTTGTTTTCCACTTGACTCTGTGTTGCCCTGTGATACCAATTACCTTTAGGCCCCTTGGCCCAGAGAATAGGTGAGCAACTGGGAACTAGACTCTATAAAAAGTGGAACTACATCAAGGACGCCAGGTGCCTCTCTAAGAAAGGCTCCTTCTGTGGTCTCCCCTCCTAAGTACCCCAGCCAACTCATCTTCCTCCTCCCTTCTCTCCCCAGCCCATCTGTTCCTGCCAACAGGGACCCAGTACTCCTCCACTCAACCTGCAGAGAAAGGGGGAGTGCAGAGCTAGCTAGCAGAGCAAGGCAGATATGAGAACTCAGCAGTGCCCTGGATTCAGTAGCCCACCCTGCCACATCAGGGTAACGAGCTGAGATCTGGTCTCAACTTAGACCTGACTTGCTTCTTTGGTGCCAGGCTCATGGTTCATGAGTTTCAGAAAGCTCACCAGTTATGTTGTTCAGTCAGACTTTATGTCTCTGATTGATTCTGACCAGTCGGAGATGTCAGGGTGCAAGCATCCTTGTTTCCTGGTGCATAAGAATAGGAAGTCTCATTATACTTCAGAGCCAATCAGCTGCCGCTTATTTTGATTATGAAGTACCTGCTTTCCCCCCTTTATCTCTTTTATCTAGCTGCTTGTGACAATATGTTTTTGTGCTGGTTCTAATTAGAGCAAAATGACTTCCTTGCTATCCCAGGGAGTTATGAATCTTCAGATAGAATTCATGTAGGTCCTGTGCTTGGGCCCGAACAGGGACTGCAGTATGACAGGCCTGTGCATTACTCCCTGTGGCATACATTTTCACGCACTCTAGGTCAGTGTCTGCTGATGAAGCCGTCAAGAAAAACAGCCTCCCTGCCTCTCCCTCAACTTGGGAAGAGTGCATGTCCCCTTCTTATCTCGAGGTGACATTCCATTTCCCTTTGGAAATCTTGGGTTAATAGTGTAAGAGGACTGAGAAGTGGAAAAAGCCTCTTTCCTGCTGCTTCCATTTAGACGACAGAGAAGAATGAGAACCAGCATTTATGGAAGGTCGATTGTGTGCTAGGCACTCTACTGGAAATGAACTTTGTGCACCTGATTTTTTCCTTATACCCACGCCAGGAGATAAATAATAGCATCATCCCACTTTGTAGATGAGAAAACGAAGGATTAGGCAGTAACTCACCCAAGGTTCCATGGCAGATAAGTGGTAAAGCTGGGATTTGAACTCATGTCTAATTCCAAAACTCATTCTCTTTTTCCCATACTACTCTGCCTCTCAAAGCCTCTGTAATTACTATCAGATTGTCCTCAAGAAGTCACCTCATGGGTCTACCAGAGCTGAGATCCTAGAAGAGACATCTCCAAACATACACACTCCCTGGGCCATCTAGGTCACTGAACTCTATGCCACCATCACTGAAAGTCCTCAAGAGTTCATGGCTAAATCTACACATTCTCCATCCTTTGGATTTACACTTGAGACGGCCAGGCATCGCATGTAAAAGAAATAATTTACAGAGTCTTCAGATTTCATGGTTTCAAATAAATGTCTCTGTCCTGAGCAAATGGTCCAGCTCTCAGCTGCATCGCTGGCTGCAGGGCTCTGAGCAGATTTCAGCTAATGCTGCTTGGAGCTGCTCAGCTCTCTCTGCCATACTTTCTTTGAGAAACTCCTGGTTTGAGTTTGGCCCCAAAATTGGAAAGTCAAGAGCTTGATCATAAAGATAGACAAAAAATGTAAATCCATTTTATGAGCAAAAACAACTATGGATATTAAGCCATGTTAAGCTGATTTTATATTCCCTTCTCTTGCCAGCAGATGCCTTGGCAATTTATGAAAGCTTCAAGTGGCCTGGGCCCCAGTCAGTTCTCTTATTTTGATTTCCTTTTTGGTTCTGCCTGCTCCATGTCCCCAGAGTGCTGCAAAGGCCAGGGAGGAGCCCACCCAGGGCACAGGTGCTGCAGTGCCTTCCCAACCTTTCACCACCTTATATCTTTGTCTGAGCATGCAAGATAGACACACACCAAACTCTGAGCTAACCCCAGCTTCACTTGCTTCTGCAGGCTGCACTCCTCAATTCCTTCCCAACCATCTTCGACGAGCTGCTGCAAATGTTCACCGTGCAGGAGGTGGCAGAATTTGTGAGGGGGACCCTGGGGAGCATGCCCAGCACTGTGCACATTGGGCAGTCGATGGATGTGGTGAAGCTGCAGTCCATCGCCAGGACTGTGGACAGCCGCCTCTTTTCTTTCTCAGGTAAATCAAGTTGGGAAGAGAGTCAGGCTGTCCTGACTCTTTTCTAGGGGTTTGCCAGGTGGTGATCAAAGGCAGTTTTATGGACCATCATGCAAGAAGCCAGTGACCCTTAAAATGCAGTTTGGATAAACTTTGTTAGAGAATGCAGCCAAGACCTGGGCCTACTGCCTCACTCAGAAGATAGTCCTGGGGGCACACGTGGAGTGGCCTGCAGAGCAACCTGCAGGCCCACAAGTTGAGCCAGCTGCCAGGAATGGGGCCTTCCACACCCCCAGCAGGGTGAGAGAGCAGAGGAAAAGGAGGGGGAGCAAGAGGAAAGGGTCAAGCCCAAGGGGATAAACAAAGTCAAGGAAATAAAAGAGACCGTGAAGGGGGACCCTCAGGACCCACTGTGCTTTCTTGGTTCCTTGTCTCACCAGTCAAATAGATTGCATTTCCCCTTTGAAGGAGCCTCTAAGGATTAGACAAAGAGATGGACAGGGAGCCTTCCATGTCCCCAAGGAGGTCAGGACAGCTTTAGAAATACCATCAGCAGCCCAGGTAGCCTTTCAGAAAGAACGTTCAGATTCAGACCTGAAACCACATCGAACATGATCAGCTTGAAGCTCAATGGCCAGATATTTAGATCAACATGAGCCTGATCCTTTAAGTGGAATATCGCTATCATAGAATACACTTCTAGGGTACAGGAATAAACAGCAAAACAATTATTAGAATTTTCATAATTAGAATTTTTGGTAGGAAAATTTTTTTCAATATATATTTTTTATTAGTTTCAGGTGCACAAGACAAAGTAATATTTAGACGTTTATCATTTATATCCCTCACACTGTGGACCCTCCTCCCCCCATCCATTATCTCTCTTGACATCGAAAATTTTTTTTTTAAGTTTGATTTTTGAAATATGAGAACGATAATTTCTCAGCCCAGTGCTGCACACATTTGCAATGCTAAATGGATGTTCTCTTTAATTCTGCTAACGTAGGGTATTGTTGATGGTAAAATGGCCACCAATAAAATCCAATAAAATCAGCTTTTCTCTGCCAGTAACAATTTGTGGTAAATAGTTCTTTCTTCACCAGTTCCTGAATTAAAAGTTTCATCAGTGGTTGGGCCACACTGTCACTGAGATCATTGCCCACACTCAGGTTTTGTACACTGCTTTAAAAAGATGCTTTCTGGTGCCCCCCTCTTGAGCCCTGTCTTTGCTTGGGGCCGCTCCAGACCATGTGGAATGTACTTTCTCTTCTAATAATGGCCTTGAGCCATTGCTTTCCTCTTGGGCTCATTTTTACCTCTTTGAAGTGTACTTTTTCTTCTAATAAAACTGCTTTTTCACTACTTAAAAAAAAAAAAGATGCTTTCTGAATCTCTGGGAAGGGGGAGAGCAGACTGCTCTCTCTGACATACTTTATTTTTAATATTTTTGCATGTACTTGCTGCTTCCTATAATCATGTAAGAAAAATTGTTCTTAAACTTTATGTGGTAGTGGAACCATGTAATTGTATTTTGAGATGACAAGCCACCAGCAAACTTCCATTTGCATCTCACTTTCACTGACTGCCCAAATTGCAGCATTGTTCCTGAAGCAGAAGGATTTTTACCAGTGTTGTCATCTAACCAACACTTACATTCTCGGAGCACATTGGTTTGATCTCTTCTTCAGCAGATTCTAGTAGCAAACTACTATTTTGTCTGCAAGAAGCTGTTGGTTGTTACAAATCCTACTATGTTGGTATTTTGGTCTCAAAATATATTATGAACTTCTCTTTCAGCCCAACATCTTTTTCAACATAGAATAGCTGTCAGTCTATCTATTTTATTGGAACATAGTCTAAATATTTGACAAGACAGTCCCAAAATCTCTCGTGTGTCTCGTGTGTCATTGGACTTCAGCTGAAAAAGATTTTCTTTCTGAATTTCATCTGGCACACTTAACTATGGTCAAATGTGAACAATAAATCCAAAGGCCATGGCTTGTTTGTGTTACTGATAATCTGACTGAAGCATGCTGGCCAGGTCTTACAGTACCTGCAGGGCACCAGACACATGCTCACACTTATATTCACTTTGTCTTCTCACCACAGTGTGAGTAAGTGCAAATGAGGCCATTAGCACCTCATTCTACAGTGGTGGAAAATCAAGTCCATAGGAGGAATCAACCTGCCTAAGGTCTGAGAGTTAATAAAGTAGCTGGAACTTGGATTCAACCTTCCTGAATTCAGGGTTCTAAATAGAGTCACCTCCTGATGACAATGCTATTTGGGTAACATTGAGGAGAAAGAAAAGAAGGACTGGCAATATGGGTTAGCTAATTATGAGAGGCTTATGACAAGACAGAAGTCCTGGTTCTGTTATAATCGTTGCTGCAGACACAGCTAACACAGGTAGCATCCCACAAACCTGACGGGAAAGTGAGGCAGTCCTCATGCCTGCCACAAAGTCAGTGCCGGGGTGTGGGTGGGGAGACTCGGAAGTGCCGGGCCACCTAGCCAGGGCATCTTGAAGAGGGACCATTGATAACCCGTATGAAGTGTGCAGGTTCAGTAAATGCAGCTCATAGAACTATGTGTGTCATTTAAATGGAGTTTTCACTGTAAGCTGAGCTTTCCCTGTGGAGTCTAGTCATTAAAAAGATTTCGTTTGGAAGCAGTACCCTAACATTCATCCCCCACAAAATACCGTAGATTCTAAGGCTTGAAATGAGAAAGAGGGAAAGAGAGATGGGAGGGTAATACCGTGGGATGTCTTAGAATGCCCGGGAAGTGGGCTTCTACGCCCGCCAAAGGGAAGGGGCGACCTCCAGCTTGGCTTCAGTCCCAGCCCCATCTGCTTCAGACCAGCCGAGTCCCACAGTGCCACTGGCTCCCAGAGGTCGCCGTTCTCTGAAGGACTTCTTCATCTTTGTGTTTTCTCTCCCAGAATCCCGCCGCGTCCTGCTTCCTGTGGTTCTCCACCACATCCACCTTCACCTGCGGCAGCAGAAAGAGCTGCTCATCTGCTCGGGGATTCTCGGCAGCATCTTCTCCATCGTCAAGACCAGCTCTCTGGTAGTGGCCCCTCACCCACTCCACCCCCTCAGCTCTGTCCCCTCTCGTGTTACTTGAGCCAGAGGCAGAGCCACAAAGATCTCTTTGTACGTTTCTCAGTCAGAGAAGCTTTCATCAGTGACAGGAAGGTGCCCAAGTGAATGGAGGCCTGTGTGTGCCCAGCAGGCTGCGTAACACAACACAGTCTTGCTATTTTTAAAAGTTTCACTGCCTTAAATCCACCCAGAAACGTAGTTGTCTGTAGTACCAGAACGCCCAATCCTGTGCTATGCCCTGTTTCTATGAAAAGGTGTTAATTCTGCGCCCCTGGGAGTGTTCTGAGGCTGCCCGTGCACGAGCACAGAGAGGCAGGCAGACTGAGAGGCAGCTTGCTCATTCAGACTTTTCTGTCAGTTCCCTGGCAGCTTGATTCCGCCCATATGGCGTTCCTATACCATCCAGATGAGGTCAGAATGTAAGAGAGAGAACTGTTGCCCACAAGCACGCTGAGCCTCATGGGATGGTAGAATTGTACTTTAGCGGCGAGGTTTCAGCCCTTAATACTGGTGCCTATTTTCTTTCTTCTTTATATTTTCTTTTAAAAAGAGATCTGTGGTGGAAGGGTAGGAGGGCAGGGAGGAGAAGAAAGACCTGTATCAGGCATGGATAAGGGTAGGAATTTATTTTAATGGGATGTATTTTATATATGTATTTATAATAGAAGAAACGCATATTTCTCCTAGAAAATTTGGAAACTACAGGAAGGTATAAAGAAATAAATTAAAAACAAGAACGAGTTTTTTATTATGCCATCTTATTAAGTTGAGATAGGTTTTTGGAGAATAAAATTTCACTGCATTTAAAATGAAGGCCAGTAGCCAGGTGATAAGAACATACGATGTTAGACTCTCCGTGTGGAGCAGGACAGGTGCCAGCAAGAGAGTATGCTTGGTTTGAGCGGGATACAGGGACCCAATAGGGTGCTCTGGTGTCCAGACTTAAGTACCATCTGGGGATGGGCCCAGCTTGGCAGAGTGACTGTGATGGCTCTAGTGGCCCTATTGTTGACTCTTGGCTCCAGGCAAGGCTTGGCAGCTCCCCGTGCCACCAGGCCTCCGAGAGGCAACATGAGACGCATAAGGTCTCCTAGTAGTAGCCCAAGGTCAGACTTGAGGGAGTGGGCAATTATTGCTGAAAGAAAGAAAAATTGAAGGATGAAAGAAAGGGAAGAGGAGGAATGGGAACAGGTAAAAAAAATCTAAAGGAGACAGCCTAGTTGTATTTGTGTGCTAGAGAGTCGGGGGGTGCAATTAGTTGCTTACAACTAGTCAGAGAGACGTCACAGGTAAGAGTGTTACAATCAGTTCACCAGATGTGACAGACGGCTTTGGCCCCCAGAGCTGTGCACACGTTGTTCATGAGGAATGGGGCACAGTGGACGTGTACTGAATGGGCCGGTAGGGGATGGATGCAATCTAAGCTCCATGAGAGCAGAGGTATTACCTACCCCGTTCACCTCTGTATACTCAGGTTTCCAAACAGTGACTGACACATGATAAATGCTTAATGAATGACGAACTGATGGATGGGTGGACAGATGGACATTTGCCTGGAGAAGGGGCACTAGGCATCTCTTTGTGAGATAATTAAAATTAAGCTACAGGATTTGAGATTGAATGTGAGAGGTCTACGAAAGGGTAGCATAGACTCTTCCGAAAGTCAGAGCCGGGTGGCTGGGAAGTAGCCCTACGTGAGGAGGCGTGCTCCATTGTGTCTGGGAGGCTGTTCGGAAAGGTGCACTGAGACCAGAGTCTTCCAGGTGGACCAGTGAACACCAGCAAGAATGCTGAGGAGCTGGAAGCGGGACGCGGGCAGAGATCGCGATGCCCTCAGGAGGAAGCATCCTCAGAAAGACAGAAACGTGTGTGCATGAGCAGTGGTGAAGGCACTGCCCACACCCAGAGTACGAATACTTCAGCATTTTCTCAGCGTGTTAGTCAGCAGTGTTGTGCTTTCTCCCGACATTTCTAGGGAAGTTCAAGAGAGCCTTTAACTCAGGACCCTCGCTTCTGTCCTGTATATTGAAATTAATGTGTCTGCCTGCAGTTCAGAATTGCGGGTGTCAAGGTGGTGCTGGCTTAGGGGAGGCCCCAGCCACCATAGCAGGGCGTCAGCGGCAGGTTCCTCACCTCCTCTCAGAGCTGTTTCCCCGGGTGCCTTGACACTGCACACTAGTGAGGCTGAGCGCGGTGCTGAGACGCCTGACCGAAGACCACTCGTGACATGGCTGACTTAGTAAGTACTGCCAGCTGCCTATCAGCATGGCCTGGTGCTAATGGTGTGTTCTCTCACTGCTCGCTCCAGGAGGCAGATGTCATGGAGGAGGTAGAAATGATGGTGGAGAGCCTCCTGGACGTGCTCTTGCAGACTCTGCTCACCATCATGAGCAAATCGCACGCTCAGGAGGCGGTAAGAGGGCAGCGGTGCCCGCAGTGCACAGCCGAGATCACTGTTAGTAACTAACATTCAGGTTTGCTTGCTTTTCTAACCTGGGGCTCCTCCACGCCCACCCACGTCACCATCATACTGCCTGTGTCTCAGCCCCCTTTCCTGCATGGTTGTCAGCATGCTGACCCCTTTCTTCTCCCCTCTGACCCCCGCCTCCCCTCTGAAGGCTCTAGAAGTCTAAAAGTCATGCTCCCAGGAATCTACTGAAGGGCAGATTCAGGAAAGCGTCTTGTTCTGTCTTCCTCATACTGTCTTCGTCGGCCTTCACCTTCCAACCAAGTCATTCTCTATGATGTGGGATGCAATAGAGATATAATAAGAAGTAGGACGAGGTCGAAGGTGAGAAACAGACTATTCCTTCTAGGACAGGCTCTCCAAAATGATGTGCATGGCAGAATAATTTTCTAAGAATTTGCTTGAATCTATAGATTAGTTGTTTTCATCCATAGTGTTTGTTTCTCAATGTCTAGAAACATGTGGTGAGGTAGGCGTGCACTGGCATTACGGGACAGGGATTTCGCGTTATCTAGTGAGAAGAGAAACCGACTGGGACAGCGTCTCCAGATGGGCAGCGAGGCAGCCCCCAGCGCCCCCAGTCCTATAGCCAGGCTGGGCTTCTTGGCCCTGATGTTGGAACATGGTAAACAGATTGCGTGGAACCTTCCAGTTGGCAGGTAGAAGATGACAGTGATCTCTCTGAAGAAAACCCTCTGTGGAAGCAAGCCCAGCTCCATCCAGTATGCCAGGGTGAGCAGGGAGCACAGAGAGAGAGCAGGCCTGCCTGCTGGAGCCCTGGTCTTGGAGAGGAGGTTGGCTGTCTTAGGGCTCCTGGGAGGGCACTCTCTCTGCAGGTCAAAACATTAGCATCCTGGCACGTCCTGGCAACCCGTCCTTCTAACCAACCACTACACGACGCGTGCCGTGGGCCAGACCCTGCACCATGCCCTTTACGAATACTAACTCATTTAGCAATACTAATGAAGTGATTCATTTTATATAGATTTAATGAAGATGATGCTTATTAAGCACTTCTTTGTATATTGGATTTTTCCCTTAAATGCTTTGTATACATTAATTCATCTGATCCTCACAACAAATCTATGAATTATGGCTTATTCCCATTTTTCAGATAAAACTGAGGTTCACGTACATGTCTGTATTTTAGATACATGTATGTATAGTACTTTCATGGGTCTAGAAAGGATTTGAGAGACTGAAAAACTTGTCAAATTCTCATGAGTTTCAAAATATTTGAAAATTGTCCAACTGAAGTAGTTTTCCTCCATTCCTTCTGAAGAGGCAGTCTTCTAAGAGAAAGCCATGCCAAAAATTGCTGAGACGGTGGAAGTCTTGGGAGTCCTTAAAGCAGGGTTTTCTTCATGGACCCCAGTTGGAACTTGAAGAAAATTTAAACTCATTTTTTATCCTTAAATTTGTACTTGTCTTAAAGTCCATGGTTCGTCTTCTCATACAGATCAGTTTTGACTCCTCTGCTTCCCAGACCGTTATGTTGATCTACCATGTTTCCCCGAAAATAAGACCTAGTCGGACAGTCAGCTCTAATGTGTCTTTTGAAGCAAAAATTAATATAAGACCTGATCTTATTTTACTGTGATATAAAACCTGGTCCTATATAATATAAGACTAAGTCTTACTTTACTATGAGACCTGGTATAGTACAGTACAGTACAGTACAATACAACCCGGTCTTATATTAATTTTTGCTCCAAAAGACACATTAGAGCTGATTGTCTGGCTAGGTCTTATTTTCGGGGAAACGGTACTATGTTCCATCTGCTTGCTCCAATAACCACTTGTAAGCTCTGGGAGGTCCCCAGGGAGATCCTTGTAGAAGGACACAGCAGGATGGGCAGAGTCCAAATTCTGTCCAGAGAAGGCCAAGCACCGTGACCCAAGTAACCCCTGCAGACTCTATTATGGTACCCTGGCAACAGGCAGTGACAAAGAACTATGTACTTAAAACTTTCCTAGGAAAAGAACTAGAATATCTGTCTTATTTTGCAGTACTTCTTTGTTACAGGTTAAGGTTTTTCAAGTAACCCCAGGCTGCGGAAGTCTTACTAAAACTCCCAAGCCCTCCAGGCTTCCCTTAGAAGAAAAGAAAACTCATTTTCAGGGCCAGTGTTGTCCCCTTCCCTTTCATGATCATTGGGGCCATCTCAGACCCTTCCTTCTGTCCTTGCCCTCTGTGGATTGGGGGGACACAGCCCTGGTGATTGTCTGTGCTAAATGTGTTTTGGGTTTGTCCCCAGGGTGAGTACGTGTCCTGCCTTCTCTCGCTGCTTCGCCAGATGTGTGACACCCATTACCAGCATCTCCTGGACAACTTCCAGAGCAAAGATGAACTCAAGGTAGGCAGCCAAACGCTGACCTGTCACCCAGGAAAGGAAGCATGTGGCTAAGACCACCCAGGGGCTTTCCCCCGGCCAGGGGGTGAGTGGAAGTGACCAAAGATACCAATGGTGTAGGATTTCATCAGCCCTGCTTTATAGCTGACCGAATGGCTTCCAGAAGCTGACAGCCAACAGTGTTCCCATATAGCCAGGCCCCAGTAACACTGGCAGGTTTTCCCTGATTGGTAGCCTGCCTGTGACCATGTACCTCTATGAGAAGCTACTCTGGGCCACACTGGGTGTTAGGAAACCAGGACTCCTCCCTCCCTTATGAATTCAGTAGTCGCCTCATATTTTGCCCTTGCAAATCAAGCTTCACTGTTTAATAACTATAATAATGGTGACAACTTTTCTTCATTAAAATGTTTTTCTGGAAGATACCTGTAGAGAGCAAAAGTAAGTACTGCCCATAGGCTGCCAGACTCTGGATCTAGAGCATTAAAGGGCAGATAGTCAGAGAAATGGGCCCATAATGCAGATGACCGGAGAATATTCCCAAGTTCCACAAGGTGTCAGCTGCTGACAGACTCCGGGGCTTGTGTCTTTGCAGTCAAACGTACTGCCCAGTTCACCGCTGGATAAAGGAGTTATTGTAGACCTAGCTCTGGGCTCTGCCTCCATACAGAGCCGTCACTTGCATTCCATAGTAATGCATCACACTGTTTTCCATTTCTGTGATCTTTATTAATCATACTGTATCAGTTCGTAAGTACCAGTTGTCACTTTCTGGTGTCTGATCCTACCTGCCTTTCCACAGACATGGGTCTCTGCAAACTGTTGTCATTAACTCAGTATAGTGAGGTCGGCCTGTCTTCTCAGAGAGATGGACTTGACAACCCTTGAAGCAAACCAAAAGTTAGCCAGAGCCCAAAGCTCACATCCAGGTCAAGCAGTGTTTGAGCTGGGGTGTGGAGCCTGAAAGTCCAGTCTTGGCTGTTTTAGACCATTTTCGTGTGTCGTGTGTGTGTGTGTGTGTGTGTGTGTGTGTGTGTGTGTGTGTGTGTGTGTTGTACTAACTGACTCTCAGTCAGAAGCTCAGGCTAGCATTGTTCTCTTGCTTTTTAATTAAATGGTTATTTTTATCATAGCAATATGTATACATAATTGTAAAAGCCAAAGCATATGAGAAAGCTTACAACATAGAGCAGTGGTTCCTTTTGCTCAACCTGGCGCATGTCCAGTGTCCCGTCCCTACTCCCCAAAGGCAGCCACTTAGAACTCGCTTGTTGTTAAGTAGCTTCTGCTGCCATTTTTAAATTCATAATTGTTATCTGTTATATTCTTCTCATAGCAAAGGAGGCTGAGTCTCCTGAATGATTCCTCTCTCACACATACATGTCTTTCCTCTCATTCCTCCAACGTAATTTGCATACATTTTTGTTTAATGTGGTATCCACTCTTCTTCATTACAGTTAGGCGAGTACTGTGGTAAGCCAAGAGCTGTACTGTCATACTTCCTTTCTTGTAAAACTTTTTGTTTTTCCTGGTATTAACTGCCTCTTTTGTTATTTGCTTGGTTTGGTTTTCTTTTGGTTTTCACATCTGGCTAGGATTTCCTCCTTTTTCATCTCTGTAATAGACCTCTTCTCCCAACTTTCCTCATGGTATCTGTCAGATACTGTCAGTTCTTTTTTTTTTCTTTTTCCTGGAGACTTGCCCTGTTTTTATTTATTTAAGTCTCCTTCATGTTAGAGCTTCCCTCCTCTATGTAGAGACTCTTGGACATCAGTTTGGGTCTAAAAGCGAAGTCCTTTGGGGGTGATTAGAAACTCTGTGTGTACAGGGCTTGTCTCCAGCAGGCTTCCCTGTAGACGACTGAAGATAGTCTGGCCATTTGGTCTGAGCGTGCTCTAACTCCTGTGTCTGTTAGCCTGTTTCCTCAGAGAAGAATCCTTTACCCCTCCTACGGATGGAGGAGCCTGCCAATATTTGGGGAAGCAAATAGGAAAAGGAGGCTGGGAGTCTTCAGTTCGGCAGGTAAACGTTCCATCAGTGCCTGTTTTCATTTTGGCACCTCAGCCCTCAACTGTTCCTGTATCCTTGAGTACAGATCCTCAGTGATCAACTACTCCAGAGACCGGCCCTCAGCCTTCTGCCGGTGGGGAAAGGCTGGGAACCTAGCACCGTGAGACGGCAGAAACGATCTTGGAAAGACTGTAAGCCTGTCCTCCTGTTTTTAGCCCTCATACCCCAGTCCCACTGAACTGCCTGGTGAGGCCTCCCATTTCACAGATTCTTGCTTTCTGTTGCTGTCACCTCCAAAGGCTCTTGGCTGTCAGCTTCCTCCAGTATACTAAATCAGTTACCATGAAAGCTTTCAAAATTTGTTGACCTCTTTTATATTCTCTCCTGTTTTCTTTGTCTCTGTGAACATATGTATTTCTGTTGTTTGACTCTCATTTCAGAGAATTTGAGGAGAAACAGAGATGAGGGAACATGTTTAGTCCACCACTTTGAATATGGAGTTCTGCACATGTGTTCTTTTTTTATGACAGCATTATCGAGATATAATTTGCATACCATAGAATTCACACTTTTAAACTACAATTCAGTGTCTCTGATTATATCCCTCTTAAAAGACTTACAAATAATGTGATGAAGTTAATAATTTAAAACTTCCCACAAAGAAAAGCCCAAGACCAGATGGCTTAATTAGTGAACTCTACCAAAATTTTAAAGAAATATTAATACCAATTATTCACAAACACTTCCAAAAAATAAAAGAGAAAGAACACTTCCCAAATCACTTTATAAGGTCAGTTTTACCCTGAAACGAAAACCAAAGACATCACAAGAAAAGCAAACTATAGACGGATACCCTTTATGAACATGAAGGCAAAAATCCAGAGCAAAATACTAGCAAACTGAATCCAACAACATATTAAAAGAATTATACACCATGATCAAGCGGGGTTTATCCCAGAAATACAAGGTTGGCTTAACATATGACAATCAATCCATGTAATGCACTATTAAATGGAATAAAGGACAAAACCATGATCATCTTATGGATGTAAAAACATTTTTTTTTAAATCCACAAATTTTTCATGATGAAATCATGCAACAAACTACAAATAGAAGGGAACCTCTTTAAGCTGATAAAGGGCATCTATGAAAAACCCACAGGTAACATCATACTTAACAAAAAACTGAATGCTGTCCTGTTAAGATCAGGAACAAGAGAAACATGCCTACTCCAACCAATTATATTTTTTATACTGGAGGATCTACCTGGGGCAATTAGGCATAAGACAGAAATAAAAGACATGCATATTAGTAAGGAAGAAGTAAAACTATATCCTCAAATGACATTTTATATACAGCAAATCCTAAGGCATCAATGGAAACACTATCAGAAATAATAAACAAGTTTGGAAAGGTTGCAGGATACATGACCAATATACAAAAATCAATTATATTTCTTTTCACTAACAAGTACAATCCAAAAATGAAATTAAGACAATAGTTTCATTTACAATAGCATCAAAATAAATTAAGTAATTAAGAAAAAAATCAAAGAAGACCTAAACAAATGGAAAGGCACCCCGTGTTCATGGATTGGAGCACTTAATATTGTTAAGATGACAGTATTTCACAAAGTGATCTACAGTTTTGATACAAGACTTCTCAGGGTTCCAGCTGCCTTTGTGCAGACATTGACAATCTGCTTCATAATTCATAGGGAAATGTAAGGGGCTCAGAATAGCCAGACAGTCTTGAAAAGGAAAACAAAACTAGAAGGTTCACACTTCCCAGTTTCAAAACTTACAACAAAATAACAGTAGTCAAGATTGGCACTAGCATAAAGATAGATTTATAGATCAATAGAATTGGATTGAGAATCCAAAAATAAACTATATATCTATCTATGGTCAATTGATATAGATATATATATCTATGGTCAATTGATATATGTCTATATATATGATATATAGATATATATATATAGTCAATTGATGTTCAGTTGGTGCAAAGACAACTCAATGAGGAAGAAGAGTCTTTTCAACAAATGGTGCTGGGACTTTGTATCTACATGCAAAAGAATGAAGTTGTAGCTGTACCTCACACCATATGAAAAATTAAAGGGCATAATAGACCTAGATATAAGAGCTAAAGAGTAGTCCTCAAAGAAGGAAACATAGAATTATATCTTTATGTCCTTGGGTTTAGCAGCGGTTTCTTAGATATGAAACCAAAAACACAAGCAACAAAAGAAAAAATTGGTAAGTTAGACTTCATTCAGGTTAAAAACTTTTATATTCCAAAGGACCCCATCAAGAAAGTGTAAGAAAACCTACAGGATGAAAGAAAATATTGGCAAATGATATATCTAGTAAAGGACTTCTATCTAAAATACATAAAGAACTCTTACAACTCAACAATAAAAAGATAACCCAATTAAAAAATGGGCAAAGGATTTTAATAGACATTTCCCCAAAGAAGCACACTTGAAAAGATGTTCAACATCATTAGTCATTAGGGAAGTGCAAATCAAAATCACAATAAGATACCACTTCATTTTCAAAGTGGATGTAATCAAAAAGACAAATATTGGTATTCTAATCTAAATATTTAGTAGAATTCACCAGTGAAGCCATCTAGTCCTGTACTTTTCTTCGTGTGAAGCTTTTTAATTAAAATTTGATCTCTTCACATAGGTCTATTCAGATTTTCTGTTTCTTATTACTTGAATGAATTTTGGTAATTTGTGTCTAAGAATTTGCCCATTTTATTTAGGTTATATAATTTTTGGCATGTATTTGTTCATAGTCGCCTCTTACAATCCTGTATAGTTCTGTAACATCAGTAATAAAGTCTCTTCTTTCATCCCCAATTTTAGTAATGTGAGTCTTCTCTGTCTTTTTTTCATGGTCAGCTAAATTTGTCAATTTTGTCGATCTATTCAAAGAATAAACTTTTGTTTCATTTTTTTCCTCTGTTTTTCTATTCTCTAATTTATTTATGCCATAATTTTTATTCTCTTCCTTCTGCTTAGTTTGCTCTTTAGGCTTAGTTTGCTCTTCTTTTTCTAGTTTCTTAAGGTCTAACATGGGCTATTGATTTGAGATCTTTCTTCCTTTCAATAGAGGTACGACAGCTATAAGCTTTAGATTAATCCCATGAGTTTTGATTTGATGTGTTTTCATTTTTATTAATCTCATAATGTTTCCTAATTTCCCTTGTGGATTCTATTTTGACGTATTGGTTATTTGGGGCTGTACTGTTTAATTCCACATGTTTTTTTTATTTTCCCAAATTTCCTTTTGTTACTAATTTCTGACTCTCTTCCATAGTGGTTGGAGAACATATTTTATGTGATTTCAATCTTAAATTTATTGAAGCTTTCTTTGTGGCCTAGCAAATGGTCTATTCCTAGAGAAGAGAATACATATATTCCTCTATGAGTATTTGAAAAGAATGTGTGTATTCGGCTGCTATTGGATAGGGTGTACTATAGATTCCTGTTAGGGTTAGTTAGTTTCTAGTATTGTTCAATATTTATTTTTCTTCACTGATTCTTCTATTTAGTTGTTCTATTCATTATTAAAAGTGGTATAGTGAAGTCTCCAACTAGCACTGTTGAATTGTCTATTTTTTCTTTCAATTCTGTTGAGTTTTGCTTCATGTGTTTTGAAGCTCTGTTTTAAGTGCATATATGTTTATAATGATGTCTTCCAGGTATAATGGCCCTTTTATCATTATAAAATATTCTTTTTTTATCTCTAATAATTTTTATTAAAGTCTATATTGTTTGATGTTAATATAGCCACACCAGTTCTCTTTTGGGTTCTGTTTTCATTGTATTTTTCTCTTACTTCAATATCGTTGTGTCTTTGAATTTCAAGTATATATCTTGTAGGCAACATATAATTGGATTGTGCTTATTATTTTTCCATTCTTCCTATCTCTGCCTTTTGATTGGACTGTTTAAATTAATTTACATTTATTGTAATTACCAATAAATTAGAATTTACATTTGCCATTTTCTATTTGTTTTATATCTGTATTATGTCTTCTTTGTTTCTCTATTCTTGCATTTCTGTCTTTTTATGTTAAATATTTTTAGTGTGCCATTTTAATTCCCTCATTGTTTATTTTAGCATGTTTTTAAGTTATTTTCTTAGTGGTTGCCCTGGGAATTACAATTAACATCTTAACTTAAAATTATCTAATTCGGTTTAATATCAGTTTAGTTTAATAGTATCTAAAAACTATTGATCTAATTAAACCAGTATAGCTCCATTTCTTCCCCCTCCTTTGTCCTATTATTGTCATGTAAATTACCTCTATATACATTATAATCTCAACACAGTTTTATAATTATTGCTTTATGCTTTTGTCTTGTAAATCAAATAGGAAAAGAAAAGAATTACAAACAAACATAAATACGCGTATATGCGGTCTTTTATATTTACCTATATAGGCACCTTTCCTAGTGCTCTTTATTTTTTCATGGGGATTCGAGTTACTGCCTGGTGTCCTTTTATTTAAGTCTGAGAGACTCCCTTTAGTAGTTCTTGTAAGGAAGATCTACTAGTAACAAATTATCTGTTTTTTAAAAATCTGAGAATGTCTTGATTTATTCATATTTGAATAATAGTTTTGCTGGATTTAGGATTCTTGGTTGACATTCTGTCAGTACTTTGAATATGTCATTTCACTGCCTTCCGGCCTACAGCATATGTGCTGTAAATCACCTGTTAACCTCATTGAGAATCATTTGTATATAATGAGTTGGTTTTCTCTTGCTGCTCTCAGTATTCTTTGTTTTGGACGTTTGACTGTATGTGTCTGTATGTAGATCTCTTTGGTTTTATCTTGTCTGGAGTTCATTGACCTGCTTGGATATGTAGATCAGAGGGTTTCCTTCATCAAATTTGGGAAGTTTTTGGCCAATATTTCTTCAAATATTTCTTTAATATTTCTTCCTCTTTATGTCTCTTTTTGACACTCCTATTATTTGTATGTTTGTGCACTTGCTGGTGTCCCACAGGGCTCTTTTGCTGTGTTCATTTTTCTGCGTTTTCTTTTTTTTTTTTTCTGTTCTTTTGGATAATCTCAATTGACCTATCTTTAAATTCTCTGAATCTTTCTTCTGCCAATTCAAATCTGCTGTTGAGCCCCTCCACTGAAATTTTCTTTTTGGTTATGGTACTTTTCAACTCTAGAATTTCTGTTTGATGCTTTTTAAATAATTTCTATCTATTTTATTGATATTTTCTGTTAGGTGTGCTATTGCTCTTATACTTCCCTTCAATTCTGTTTTTTGTTCCTTCCTTCAATTCTTTAGGCATGGTTTCCTTCAGTTCTTTGAACATATTTATAATAGCTGATTTAAAATCTTTCCTAGTAAATCCAACATCTGAGCTACCTCAGAGAAAGTTTCTGTTGACTTATTTTTTCCTGTGTATGGGCCGTACTTTCCTGTTTCATTTCATATTTTGTAATTTTTTGTTGAAAACTGAATAATTTAAATAATGTCTCAACTCTGGAAATCAGATTACCTCCCTCCCTGAAAACATCCCCAGGTTTTGTTGTTGTTGCTTTTTATTATTTTGTTGTTGATGCTAATGTTTGTTTGCTTGTTTATGGAGTGACCTTCCCGGACTAATTTGTAAAAGTCTGTATTCTTTGTTGTGTGCAGCCACTGAAGTCTTCATTCAGTTAGTTCAGTGATCAGCTAATAACTGGACAGAAACTGCCTTAAATCCATAGGTCTTCCACACTTGCTAATTAATTGTCTCTGTGTGTGTGTTGGAGCTTGCCTTCCGTTCTCTAGGAATTTACATTACTGCCTTAGCTGTCACTCTCTGTTTACATGGAGCCTCAAAGCCAGCCAGAGGTGAGAGATTAGGCCCCTTAGGTCTTTCCTGGGAATGTGTACAGGCCTGTACACATGTGTGGCCTTCTAGGTTCCCAGGAAGGTGTCAGAGCTTTTCAAAGACCTCGAAGGATATCTCATTCCCCAGATTTTTCTTCTAAATGTTTTGGCCATTCTCTTGTTTGCCCCAACTGACATGGCTGCTTCATGTAGCTGGGATGTTAAATTATTATGGCTGATATTTTTCAAATGCTATAGTGATAAGGCTTTTCTCACCAAGTAAGCTCTGAGTCAGGTCAAATAAGTCCTCTGAATGGGGCTTTTCTAGGTTGCTGCCAAACAGATCAAAAAGTAGCAGTTCTCTGGGGATGGTGCTTTTTCAGAAGCTCCCAAACCATTTTGTCCCTTCCAGTGACCTCTAGGCTGCTGGTTTTCATTACTACTGTGGTTCCACAGCTGCTTGTTTTCAAGGCTACTATGGATGTAGGGAGACAAAGAGGGGAAAGGGGGACTGAGCAACTTAAAACACAACAAAGCTCACTGTTCCTACTGAGTTTCAGCCTTTTGTTTTAATAACACTCCTTGGATTGTTACAAGCCTTTGATTAACAAGTCTTTGCCACTGTTTCATTGCTTTCTTAGAAGAGCACATTTCTGGAGGTCCTTATTCCGCCATTTCTAAAGGGCTTCTCCTGTCAATGTATTCTTAATATCCAAGAAACAGATTCTTAAAATCAAATGCTCAGGGGCCATGACCCAAAGAATGAGATCCACCGACTCAGTTGGTTACCAGTTCATCTGGATTCTAGCCTTCCCTGTGCTTTGGGCTTTAGGCACTGGGCTGAGTGAGTACAGAGCAGTTTGGATCTGCTCCTCTGTGACCTGTGACAGCGCCTAGAACTCACTCTTATGCAGCCCTCTGAGAGAAAAGCGACTCACAGAGAGAACCAGAATTAACACTCGGGCTAACCGTTCTCAAGGTCTGGAAGTCAGGAGAGCCCTTTTGAGGAAACATGCTGCAATGGTCGTGGTGGCGTCTCACATCAGAATTTCCTCTTGTTTCAGGAATTCCTGCTGAAGATTTTCTGTGTGTTCCGGAACCTGATGAAGATGAGTGTCTTTCCTCGGGACTGGATGGTGATGAGACTTCTCACAAGCAAGTGAGTGTAGAGGGGCCCTGCACCAACATCCACCAAGCTAAGGAGAGTGTGTGTATGTGCAAGAGAGCAAGGCCAAGGCCATGGGGACAGAGAGGAGAGGGTGAAAAAATGTTTGGAAGCACGGTCAGCAGGACTTGACCATTTACTGTAAGTTCAAGGAGAAGAAAGCGCCAAGGATAGTTTAAAAATGGAACCTAAGTGCCTGGCAGATGATGTCATGGAAGAGATAGCAAAGGATGTGAAATATGATACTCAGAGAAGGGTTCCTCCTTGAGGCACCTGTTCACCTGCTCAGTGGCCCATTGGCCTCTGTGGCTGTCTAATTCTAGGCAGTATCCCAAGCCCTCCTCTTGATTTGATTTGTGTTGTCTGCCAGACGTTGCCTGCCTCCCACAGCTAGTGCTAATTACTCACCTGAGACTTGGCTCTGAGGCTCTAACCATTTCTGACTCCGGCCACAGAATTCATTCTAAGGCTGACCCCAAATTTCCTGTCCCGTTCATATTTCTAGCCTGTGCTTCTAATTGGTAAGCCAGACAAGGGATGCAGGAAAGTGCTGTAAGGTGCTCGTCTTTCTCATTCAGAAGACCACTCGGCTGCTACGCTCTAGCCTGCTGCTTCCTCCCACTGATCTGCCTTTTATGATGGCATTATCAGGATGTAGTGAAATTATTTATGTTAGATATGTTAGCACGATATTGCATGGTCTTTCTACTTTGTACCTTTTATATAGCCCTTTTTTCTTTTTGCCAAACAGAAGAGTGGTTATTAAAAAAGTTGCACAGATACTCCCTCAAATACTGGATTTTCCGTTTGCCTCCCTCTTGTTTCTATATCTCTGCTCTACTCAGAGCACTTAGTCTCCCCAGCATGTCCTGCAGGAACAGCCTCTTCTTTCAAGGCTTTTACCTTTCAAATTTGTCACCCCCTCTGCCAGTGGATTAGTCTCGCTAATGCACTGTTTTTGCCTTGCCCCTCTTCTGCACCGAAGCCCAGCTGGTCATTGTTAGATATATGAGGTGTGATCAAAAACTATGGTGAATGTTTAAATTTTTAAAAATTTATTACAGTGAAAGACACCTTGCCATTAATCTCAAAAGACTCCCCCTCACATCGAACACACTTATCCCATCATTCTTACCACTTTCTGAAGCAGTTCTGGAAGTCCTCTTTCGTGAGTGTCTTTAGTTGCGCTGTCATGGCTGCCTCGATGTCCTGAATCATTTTGACTTTGGGGAAGAGCCAGAAGTCTCATGGTGCCAGATCCGGTGAATAAAAGGTGGATGAGGACACACCATAATGTTTTTATTTGACAGAAATTGCTGTACCGGAAGCAATATGTGACACCGAGCATTGTCATGATGGAGGATGATTTATGGCACATTTTAAAACATACTTTCTCTCAACCATAGCTGACACCCAACTAACTGCACCAAACAAGTTGAAACTTGTCACACACTGTTATTAAGGTTTGATCCTGCCTTTCCCTTGGATGGCACTCGGCAGCAGCAAACCCTTACCTGCCTGTTCCACTTCACTTTCTCTCTACCTCAATCTATACCCTTGATTTCAGCAAGCCAGCCTCCCATCGTCCTTTATATGTGCCCAGACTAAAATTGAGAGTGAATCAAATGAGTTACAGATGAAAATAATAGTATATGACAGAAGTAGGTATTTAATAATTATAAACTCCTATTATCAAGTAAAATAATGAAATTACACTCTAAGTCCCCTGGTGGTCATCATCTATGTTCATTACCCAAAATACTAAAATCACCCTTTGAACTGGAAGAAACTTGAAAGAACCATCAAACCCCACCCGCACCCTTTCCTAGGCAGAGAAAAGAGCCCAGAGAGAAGTACTGGTACCAAGGCCAGATAATGGCAGAGTTGAGACTGGACCCCACTGACGTTCTGTGCGTTCTGCCAACAATGGGACATTTCTCCAAGACTGGTTTTCTGTGGGATTTGTGCCATCTATGTCTGTCCTTTATAGTCACATCTGACCTGAGAGCACCTGTCCTCAAGAAGTTTGCGCTCAGGCGGTAGACACTTGGTGCTAAGCTTTCAGGAGCCATCGTTAGTCCTTTAACTCTGCCCCCAACACCTTGTTCCCTTACTGCAGCATTATAGTCACCACTGTCCAGTACCTGTCTTCTGCGCTGCACAAGAATTTCACAGAGACAGACTTCGACTTTAAGGTAGGAGCTCCTGACACCCGTCACTATCTTGGTGATAACCCTAGAAAGCCAAAACCCAAACGTGCTGCTTTGTTTTTGTTTTACTTAAAACACGACTTGATCTTGCTCACAATTTTGCAAGTCAGGAATTTGACCAGGACTCAGCTAGGTGTCAGCTTGGGGGCTGGGGCAAGCTCACTGGTTTTTCCTTTATTAATATGTTGGTTGTATCAAACAGCTTCCAAGCTCGATAGTGACGAGAATATCACCTAGGAGCCCCACGATGAGAGGTATTGGGAGTCAGGTGTCCATGAGTGTGCTTTCTAGTCCAGAATTAATACTGTTGGCTTCAGAGGAGTCAAGAAAGAAAGAAAAAAAGTCCTGTTCGCAAAGAAATTTAAAAAGGGAAAAAAATCAAGATCTTTAAGTTGTAAAATGAGTTCTGTGCCACATGCATATATTTAGAATCTCTCCTTGCAAGGCTAAGGACTCGGGCTGTCACATATTTCCTCTTTCTCTGTCTCTCTAGGTGTGGAATTCTTATTTTAGCCTGGCAGTTCTGTTCATAAATCAGCCAAGCCTCCAGCTAGAAATCATCACTTCAGCCAAGAGGAAGAAGATTCTAGATAAGTAAGACATATGTCTCTTAGTCACCTCCTAACCACATGTCCAAATAGGGTTATGTTTCCACGGGAGGCTCCTTCAAACGTCCACAAGATTCTTGCTGGAGTAGCTTCCCAAGGAGCCAAGTGAGACAGTGCACTTGCAAGCCAAATGACTTTGTATTTTGGGAATATGAAGAAATAGTGCTGAAGTCCTGGCCTCACTGGGTTTGTAGCCCTGTCTTCCTGAACTTTCTCCCACTGGTAACTGGCTCCTGTGTTACTATTTCCAGGTATGGGGACATGCGTGTGATGATGGCTTATGAACTGTTCAGCATGTGGCAGAATTTAGGTAGGTCTTTTCTCCTTAATTGTCCCTGCCACATATTGCATAATCAAATAAAAAGTGACCAAACTAATAACTTCCCCTGGGTTTTTTGAATATTAATTCAGACCCAAGAAATTTCTACATGTCTTTCTTTAACATAACACCTCATGTGGCAGGAGAGTTAGGCTGAGAAATAAGACCTCAGTAATACATATTCACGGTCCCTTTTCTGAGAAGTAAAAGTCAAAAGGAGAAAAAGAAGATGAGGGCTTTAGAAGTTTTTTTCCAGTTTCAGAACTCATGCCTTTAAGATCCTCTGTGCTGCTTGTGTTCTGGTCTGGACGTTGCAGACTCAGAAGCGTGGATCTTGGAGATGCTTAGCACACAAGCAGGGGGAACTGTGTGTTTTAATAAAGGTGGAGATGCTGCTTGGGCCTCTGGTATTCAGACATGCCGACATTCCTGACATCAAGTGCAGGAAGATTGCACGTAAGAAGGGGATGTCAGCCGTTAGGTGAGATTGGTTTATGCTGCCTTTCTTTCGACAGCTTCTCTTTATGGCTTATCTAATATCCACTGCTTTGGGTCTGAAATTGTGAGAGATTGGATTGCCTGGTGACTAAGTGAGCTGTTCTTTGGTGCTGTCGGCTTCTGAATAGCCTGTCAGGGTGCTAGAGAAGCTGCTGCTTGTTACTCTTCCCAGCGAAGTCTGCTTTCAATTACGCTGATGGCTCTGAAGCCTTAGGAATTATGGTCATAAAATCTTACAGTCTTCCATTAACCATCCCAGTCACTAACTGCAGGGCTGCAAGCAAGGTTCAGGCACTCCTGCCAGCAAGCACGAGGGCCTTCCACCTAGGAGTGGGGATGCTTTTCCCTAAGCAGGCTTTTCCAGCTTTGGTACACTTACTTCCTGCATCTAGCACAGTTTGGGTATAGATTTTAACTCTGAAGTTGACTCTGAAATTTCCAGGAACACAAGAGACTAGCAACTGTACCAAACATCAAGATTGGAATGTGCCGAATCAGCCTCAGGGCTAACATTTGCTCCTTAGATAGGCTGTCAATGGAAGAAATCAAAAGAGATGCAAACTTTGCCTGATAAAGCCAATCCTGTCTCATTCTTTTTGGTGGAAATGTTATTTTCAGGGCCTCTAGAACTGATTTTACTTGGCTATAGCAATCATTGCACAGGCCCATAGTTTTCTCCTTCTTAGTCTCTGAAGGACTAAAAGCAGAGCTCGAGCAGATGACTCACTCTGTTTCACCACTGCAAGGAAGAGAAAAGTTCTGTCCCATGGTCCTCAGGACTGGCCCTGGCTCCTGGGAACATGCCCCAGATCAGGCCAGTTACAGGGAAGCCTGTGTTACCCACTTCCCATGGACAAGCCTCATTAAGGAAGTTGAGGAGTGGGCTGAGCTGGTCTGAGTAGATGCAGTTCTATCATAAGAAATGCAATGTGAAGACGAGGGGCTGGGGGCCGGGGACACAGAGAGTCTCAGAGACAGTCTCTGCAGGAGTAGCGCAGGGCTGCGCAGTAACTGCTAACTCGTGGGGGCCTCGTGGGCATTCACGAGCCGGATCGCAGACGAGGAAGAGGCCCTGGATTTCAGGTCTCTGGAGGCTGGTCCAGGGACTGAGCACCCTCATCACTTAAGTGCTCTGGGCTAGAGGTGGAATCCCCAGGGAGAGTGTGTTGTGTTCAGATAGCTTTTCCTTGATAAATAACTTGTGAACAGACTGACACCATCACAGGTCACTCAGAAATCCTATTTTGTCTAGGGTAGTGAACTCTGTTCCTTGACCTCAGAATGACTTTCAGGTAATTCATGGAACCTCCCAGTAAATTCTTTGAAATGGCAGCTTGTGCCCGTTGAACATTTGTGTGAACTGGGCTTGCGACGGTTTTATCCATGAATGCTAAAAATGCCAACAGAGGGAGTATCTCAGAAAGCCATGGGGCAGAGCTTGCTTTGTTCCCAGGTGCTTCCAGTGCAGATCAAAGCAGGTGCTGTAGCCACACTTGGGAAGCTTCCCTGGAAGGAGCAAAGAAGCATAAACTGATACCTGTTGGGTTTTGTTGTTCAGGTGAACATAAGATCCACTTTATTCCGGGAATGATTGGTCCTTTTCTGGGTGTGACACTGGTCCCACAGCCAGAAGTGCGGAATATCATGATTCCCATCTTTCATGACATGATGGACTGGGAGCAGAGGAAAAATGGCAGCTTCAAACAGGTAAGACAACACCTCCAGTGTTCAGGGTGCGCTCCTCTGGAACGAACCCTTTCTGCCCAGGGAGGTGACCCTGATGGCCAGGCTAAGGTTCCAGTGGAAAGGAGCTATAGCTCCTGTTGAATCTTGTTCAAGGGTTTTCTCTTACTTGCTGACCAGAATTAATTTGTGGATTTTCTTCATGAAGTTAGAGGCCAGACAAGAACCAGAGGAAAGGAAGGAATATCATGTGAAAGAAACTTCATGATCAAGGGGAGAATGACTGAGACTAACCTCCCAGCTTCATTCAGAGAGGGCCCTGGGAGCATGTTCTCCCTCTCGGGAGGATCCCCAAGGTGGATGAGCCAGGCGTTTCTAGGGCTAGAGGCCAGACCACGTGACTTCTTGTGGCTCAGGGTAGCCCATCATTTCACAGACTCCTACAGAGAGAGGCAGGTCCACGAGGTGTACGTCCTTGGCTTCTAACTGAGTGGCTTCCAGCTGTCCCCTCTGTGCACCTCGTCTGCCACACCTAAGCTGGAGGAGATGGCCCCTGCCTGTCGCTCTATATACAGGGAATAGAACTAGGACCAATAGGTGTCAGTGGAAGGGAAGATGATTGTATTAATAGCTGATAAAAGAAGGAACTTGCTAGCAGCAAGAATTGTCCACTGTAAGCCCGCCTGCTTTGGGAGATGGGGAGTTCCTCTTTACTGGTGGTTGTCAAGCAGAAGCTCCCAGGAGGCCTCTGGGGGATGTTTCTATAGTGTCTTGGGAACTATACCAGCTTCTCACTAAGCTCCCTACCAGCTGTGATTCTGGGATGAACCAGTGGTCTTAGAGTGAGTGACGGTAGCAGTGAGGAAACCAGGCAAAGCGTCATTTTTACATTTTTATTTAGTTTTAAACTTACAAAGAGTAAAATTCACTCTTTGTGATTTACAGTTCTATACGTTTTGGCAAACACATAAAGTCATATAACCACTACCACAATCAATATGTTTATTTCCTAAAAATTCCATCTTGCTGCCCCTTTGTAGTCATACCCTTCCCCTGCCTTTAACCTATGGCAACCATTGGCCTATTCTCCATCACTGTAGATGTGCCTTTGCCAGATGTCATGTCAATAGAATCATGTAGACTGTAGCCTTGGAAACTGGCTGCTTTCATGTAGCATAATGCCTTGACAGATCCATCCATGTTATTGCATCTGTCAGTTTTTCTATTGCTGAATAGTATTCCATTGCAGTTTATTCACTCACCATTTCAAAGATGTTTGGGTTATTTCCAGTTCTTAGTGATTATGAGTAAAGCTGTTAAAAAAACATTTCTTTACAGGTTTTTGTATGAATGTGAACTTTCATTTTTCTTGGCTAAATACCTAGGAATAGGATTGTTGGGTGTTGTGAATGTATGTTTAACTTTTTAAGAGGTTATCAAATTGTTTATCAAAGTGGCTGTACCATTTTAAAGTCTCAGCAGCAGTCTATGAGAGTTCTGGTTGATCCATATACTCACCAGCATTTGATATTATCTGTTTGTTTATTTTAGCTATTGTAATAGGTGTATACCTATATATCCTTATGGTTTTAATGTCCATTTCCTTAAATGAATAGCGATGTTGAGCAAAGTTTAACGTGGTCATTTACCATCTTTACAACTTCTTTGGTGAAATGATTCAAAAGTTGTGTTCATTTTTAATTGGGTTTTTTGTTTTCTTATTGTTCAGTTTTGAGGGTTCTTTATGTAGTCTTATGCATAGGTCCTTTATTGAATATATTATTTACAAATATTGTCTCCCAACCTTTAGCTTGTCTTTGCATTTACTAAATAATATCTTTCATAGAACAAACATTTAAAATTTTTATGCAATTCAGTTTATCAGTGTTTTTCTTCTATGGATCATGCTTAGGGTAACATATCTGAGAACTCTTTGCCTAACCCAAAATTTTTTCTTTTATGTTTCTTCTGGACATTTCATAATTTTACTTTTAGATCTATGATCTTTTTTGAGGTAATGTTTATAAAAGGTATAAAGTATGGGTTAAGGCTCTTATTTTTCTTTTTTGCATGTGGATGTCCAGCACCTGTTGTTGAAAAGACTATTCTTTGTCAAAAATCAATTGATGTGGATCTCTTTCTAGGCTCGCTAGTTTTTCCATTCATCTGCATGTCTGATCTTTCACCAATACCACACTATCTCGATTATCGTAGCTTTACAGTTAGTCCTAAAATTAGGTGGTGTCAGCCTCCAACTTGGTTTTATTATTTTCAATATCGTATTAGCTAGTCCAATTCCTTTTCCTATAAATTTCAGAAACAGTACATCAGTAGCTGCAAAAATTCCTTCTGGGATTTTGATTAGGATTGCATTGTAATCTATAGATCAAATCTGGAACGATTAACATTGTAATAATACTTACTACTCCTAGTCCATGAAGACAATATATCTCTCGATTTATTTAGATGTTATTTGATTTCTCTTATTAATGTTTTATAATATCATACAGATTTTGTACATGTTGTTAGATTTATAGGTAAGTATAATATTTTCTGGTTTTTAGTGTTGTTCTAAATTAATCTCATTTTCAAATTTTGTTTTCCAGTTGTTTGTTGCCAGCATATAGAAATACAGTTGTTTTTGTATATTAACATTGTATCTTACACCCTTGCTAAACTCACTTATTAGTTCTAGAAGCGTTTTTGTAGATTCCTTGGGATTTTTCTTGTCACCTACAAATAGAGACAGTTTTCTTTCTTCCTTTCTAATCTGTATGCCTCGTGTTTCTTTTTCCTGCCTCATTGCAGTGGCTGGGACCTCTGCTCGGAAGTTAAATAAGAGTGATGAGACTGGGCATCCTTGCCTTGTTCTTAATCTTAGGGGAGGCATTCAGTGTTTTGCAATTAAGTATGATGCTGGCTCTAGGTGTTTCATAGATGTTCTTTATCATGGGTAAATAGTATTTAAGATAAGAATCCATTTTTAAAATGTGCAGCCCTAATACCTTCAGAACTTCAGGAAAAAAATAACTTCAAACAGAAAAGAACTGTTGCTTTTCTGTGTTGTCATACCTGTGACTTCTAATTGTGCAAAATGCACAACTGCCTGATGAGAGAAGCCAGTTACCAACAAGTAGACGACACTGCAGAACTGTGCCATCAGTCAGCTGAGCCTGTTAAACAGGGGGCGGGACTGCGTTCTGCCATCACTGACACTGAAGAAGCGGGCTAGCTTTGTGGGAGACCGAATTGGGGCTCATTTGTGGCGCCTCTCAAGACTCAGCTGATGGGCTGTGTTCTACCCCCTGACAGACTGTCATGAATAATTGATACCCGGCAAGCCATGTGAACTTTGTCATCCTTGGTTACAAAATCCTTCCTGCTCCTTGCCTTTGCCATCAAATATTTTTAAAGAGAAGCCTACTCCTTCTACTCCCCACCCTCCTGAAATATGCTATTGAGTCTAGTGCATAGTTTGCACCCACTTTTGTTGAAACTGCTCTCTTGAAGGTCACCCATAACCTTCTAATCACCAAACCCCGATGATTTTTTTTGTCTTGATTCCAATTGTGCTTTCCATAGCTTTGGCTCTGTTAACTATTCCCCTACTTCTTACCACCTACTAAAAATACTTCTAATTGTAAGAGCAGTACTTATTTAATGTAGAAAAAGTAAAAATACAAGTAAGCTATAATGAAAAACTGTAACCCGCAATCCTATTAGTAGTAGTGACTTGTAGGGGAGGGCCTCAGGGTCTGTCCCAATACGTAGAGGCTTTCTCAGGTTACAAGATGGAATCGCTGTGTGTGTTGCCTTTTTAGAACAATTATGTCTATTGGCGTTTTTCTCCCTTCACAGGTAGCACCCCGTCACCACTAGCACTTCCTGTTAGTGAATGCCGTCCCACTGCACTCAGTGCAGAGGCCACCGCATTCCTCCACACTGCCGGGCCGCACTGTGCTTAGTCACGCTCCTGGTTTTAAAAACAGGCTCATTCCGAATTTTTGTTGTTATTATTGCAAAAAAACATATACATTCCTAATTATTTTCTTAGGTAAATTTCTCACCTGTAATTGCCGGATCAAAGAGCAAAAACATTTCTGAACTTTTTATACCATTTCTTGCAACTTTTGAAAGTCCACTGACTTCCCAGACCATAGGCCACACTTTCTGTGTGTGCCTCTTCCAAGCGCAGACCATGCTAAGCTGAGTCAGCTGTTGTCTTGCCTCCCCCACAAGATGAGCTATTGGGAAATGGGACTGTTTCTTAGGCTTTTATTTCTTAGAACCCAACATGGTGCCTGAGAGATGGTGGGTTCATGGAGATGAAAATCAAAAGTAACATTTATCGAGCACTTCCCGAGAGCTAGGGCACATCCACAGACACAGAAATAATGTCTGTTGGATGAATGAGTAATGAGGTGGCCACTTCAGAGATAATGTTGGTTCTCTAAATAAAAATAACTCCCAAAGCTGAAATTGTCAATATTACCAATTATGACAATATAATTGAAGAACTTATCATTTCATTTGACTTAGAGTCGTTGCTTTTGCATACATTCGTCTTCAGCATCCCATTTTGAATTTCTCAATTTCTCCTAACTTCTTCCTCTATCAACACTGCAGAGGGTGATGAAGTAAAGGCCCCATAGCCTTCCATCACCAGCCTCTTGGTCTAATAGAAGTTCTAACTCTTGAATAGGCAACAGAACCACCTGGAGGGCTTGGTAAAACACAGATTGCTGCCTCCCCACTGAGTTTCTGATCCAGTGGGAGCCTGAGAATTTGCATTTCTAACAAGATCTCTGCTGACTGATGCTGCTCTCAGGGACCCATTCTGAGAACTCCGGGGAGCTGCTCTACCCATGTATGCACTGTTGCACTCTCGCTGCTCCAGAGCTCCTCCCCACCTTTGCTCTGTTCTGGGAAGCACAATGTGCTGCAGGTGCAGGCGAGAGGGGGGAATCCCTGGTTATAAACAGACCCTGCGCCCCTTGGGAGGCTTGTGGCCAGCAGATTGACCGAGTGAGACAAGATGAGCCTTGAACTAGGAATGAACTAGGTAGAGCCTAGGCCCAGCTCTACCTGGCCTTACCTAATCCCAAGCAGCTCCCTCTGATGCCGCTCAGCTATTCAGAGGGAGCTGGAGGGCATCGATCCCGGAAGACGCCTGGTCTCAGGCATTCTGTTTCCTGTGATGTGTATGTTCAAGCAGCTGACTCATCAGGCCAGACATACTTGTGTGACAGTCCCCATCCTGGCCATACAGTAGCCATCTCATTTTCTGCTGATGGGATTTCAGAAACCATAATTGCCATCAGTGAATTTCCTAATTCAATTACTCTTGTATTTATTACTTCATTGCGTTAGGACTCTTTGGCTCTATATGGGGTGAGAAAATGCTTCTGTTATAGTTCATTATTAAATGCAGCCATGCCATCTTTTGTTTATATGAAATATCTATATAAATAATACCACAATATCACATTTTCTAGGCTAATGAGGGTTTAAAAGATTTTTGTCTCACATCACTTCCAACTGATTTCTCACCTCAGAGTAAATCTGATGAGGCCTCTTAGAAAAGTGGCTGGGCACTGCTGAACGCCTTGCACATCAGTGGGGTGGTGTTAGCAAATGTAATATTGTTCCTCACAGTATAGAAATCCAGCAACAAATTCAGGGGGCCCCGTGATGAGGCAGTGGCAGGGCAGCAGCCCCAAGGGCTTCAGGTCCTGTGGCGACAAACAGTGGAGCCTTTTATCCTGGAGGAGAATCTCTGAAGGAAACACGTCCCCCTCAGCCCAGCCTAATGTCAGCCAGAGTAAGGACCAGCTCCCTTCCTTTGTGACTGGCCATCTAGAGGGTAAAGTTCAGTTCTAACCAAAGGTTTTTCTATACACACAAATTCTTTCGAATAAACAATTTTTAAGAAAGAAAAACACTTGACAAAGGCCTCTTTTGGATCCAAAATACTTTTGTCTCCAGGGAATTCATACCTTTTGCCCCTAGACTGGGAAAAGAGTATCTGAGACTTGCTAAGTTCCAAATCTTTTTTTAAACCACTGGAGTGGGAGGTCTTCCTGGCTGGGGGCGGCAGGGTGGTTGCATGGTGCTGTAAATGAGATCCTGCCTTCTGTAGGATTTATTTGGGGCCAGGACAAAAATAGGAAGCAGTTCCCCACCGTTACCTGTGGCAGGGGCTGGATTTCCCGTCCTTCCTCTGAGGTCAGCTTGAGTTTACAAAGTCTCTGCTTCCCTCTAGGTGGAGGCCGAGCTCATTGACAAGCTGGACAGCATGGTGTCAGAAGGGAAAGGCGACGAGAGCTACAGGGAGCTCTTCGGCCTGCTGTAAGCTGCTTTAGCCCCAGGCCCCCCACATTGGGGGAGGGGTGAAGTGGGCTAATGAAGGGTAGGGGTGCAGCTCGCGATGGGCAGGCTTCAGAGGGTAGGTATCAGGAGAGACGGGGTAACACTGGTGGTAACAGTGCTCACCTGTCAGTAAAATGGGGCATCATGACAGCGAGCTCTGTCAGGGTTCCCATCGTTGACTGAAGAGGCAGCGAGACAGGAGATAACTGAGCTCCTCCATTTGCTGATTGGAAAAGGATCACTGTGTGTCTTCATAGCATGTACTGTATCCAGTTGGGCAGTAGCTCATGGGGACTCACTGAGGGCTGAATTCTGAATGGAAAGGGGGAGTAAGTCCCTGCTTTGTAATATGGTACAATCAGCTTATACAACACTAGCGTGGCTTTTGTGACTTGAACAAGTCATACTTCCTGTCTAGGCCAGTTTCCCTGTTTGTGAAACAAGGTGGTTGTACTGAGTGACATCAGGTGTTCTCCCAAGTCTACCATTCGTGCCTTCTTCTTGAGTCCATGGAGGCCGAGAGACCTTACAGGACTTGGAACAGGGCTTAGTCCCAAAGAAGGGACGCGGGACAGCCCTGGTCCTCCCAGACAGATACAGCGATGGTGGGAAGTTTATCCTCCTAAAATCAAAATCTTAAGACATGGGCAACGCTGTAGTCTCCTCCCATGTCACTCATCTCCAGCTTTGAGATTGTCTTTGCTTGAGTGTCATATTAAAGATAAACCTGTAACGTATTTTCCAGTAATAATACTGTGCATTTGCTTAGGACTTTACAGTGTACAGAATGTATTGACGTTTTCTGTCTCATCCTCACAACACACCTGTGAGGTGAGTGGGGCAGATACTATCCTGAGGAATGGAAGTGATGAAACTCATTTCAGAGAAGTGGTGTGACCAGTAAGAAGCAGCTCTGGGGGAAGGCCCAGATCTTCTGGTTTCGAGAGGGGAAGTCTTTCTGCTCTACCATGCCCACTTGGGTCCTTGATGAGTCCTGCAATAAAATGTGAATTTATTTGAAATGTAAATTATTGTAATTTGTGAAAATGAATCCATCCTTAGTATTTCTCATTTAGCTGAAGATGTTTCTAATTGTGGAAGTAAGGTAGAGACATCTCTTCCTAAGCCATGAACAGATGACTTTGCCACAAAGGAAGAAGCACAAAAATAACTTGTAATTACCGATTACCTGACCGAAGAGTGTTTCACAAACTCTTGTAAAATCATGAGAGCCACTGATAACATGGAGCAGCATTTCCCGATTTGAGTTCGGGGAAAGGTGATTATAGGTATTCTAGAAAAAGAATAAGTGGATCATGGGCTGATCAGTTTAGAAAAGACTCAGTTACACAGAATTGAACGGGCCTCTGTACTGTAGGATTTCTCAAAGCCTTTAATGTGCAGAAACGTGTGAAAGGAGGGTGTAGTGACCAGCACTTCCCATGCGTGTGTGCTCACAGAATACCTCTGTAGAGCACGGTTTGGGGAATGCAGACACAGTGGTTTTATCCACAGGGCTCAGGCCAGAGCCAGTAGTCCTGCCTTCTCTTTCTAGTGACATGGATCACATGGGAAACACTCACGTTCCCAGAAGTCTTGACTCAGACTGTAAGCTCGTGTGCAGGGAAGATAGTCCTTGTCACAGCAGCGAGGCAGGGGGTGTGAGTCCCCAGCGGTGGGTCCCTGGCTGGCCTGCCAGTCCAGGTGACTTTCATGACCCTAGGGAACTAGGGACAATGTGGAAGGATTCAGGAGAGACCTATGGGAAGCCAGCAGATCTCAGAAGCCAGACTCTTGGAAAAGCCAGAGGCTGTCCTGAGGTACCAGGAGCTTGGGAGGTGAGAAGAGGACCTGGCGTTTAGCTGTTGGCTCTGGCACATTTTGTGTGAGAGCAATGGAAATGGCTGGGTACAGCCCCTGAATTCGCTCGCTGTCCCTCGTGCTGGGCCCTCGAGGCTGGTGGGAATCATAGCCTTGTTTTACATGAAAAGGTTGGTCTGTATGTTTGCCGAGGACGGCTCCAGCGGTGGTAGAGGCAGCAATCCAGTTGGCAAAGCCGGATCCCACCCTCAGTGGGCCCTTACTCAGCTGCTGCTTCAGAACAGACCTCACGGTGTGTGCCTAACGGTGTTGGGGCTTTGCAGCCCCTCCCTCAGTTCAGCGGCATTCTTGTACAGGAAGATAGAAGATATGTGCATTTGTGCTGCCAGTTCAGTAATTGCCTTGTCTTTGCTTTCTGCTGCATGGAGTAGAACCCAGCTGTTTGGGCCCTACCCCAGGTAAGACTGCAGTGGGGTAAGTCTGCCGTCTCCAGATCCATCGCAGGCCCCGCTGGGTCCGGAACCTCACTCCTGTGCCCAGGGAAGACTCATGAATTGTGTATTGTGTCTGCTCTCCCACCAATAGCCTGCTGGAGAAGGTTGAACAGGAAACATGGCGCGAGACCGGCATTTCCTTTGTGACCTCAGTTACCCGCCTCATGGAACGCCTTCTGGACTACAGGTATCTTCTCAGGCACCTACCTCACCTCTTCTCTTGTCAGGATACTCTCCCCAGCAAGGGCATCCTTGACTTTCAACTTGAGTCCAGTGCACTTCGGGGGAGGACTGTTCTGGTGTCAGGCGCCATTACTAGTCATTAAGAATCTACTGATGGCCAAGGAATGAGAAAGCGAGAGTAAGAGAGAGTGAGAGTGAGAGAGAGAGAGAGAGAGTGAGAGAGAGAGAGAGAGTGAGAGTGAGAGAGACTGACTTCTCTCAGGGCAAGCCAGAGCTTCCTGGGATCCCTCCTGACATGTGGGCACATGTTCCTGGGAGACATCCCAGAATATGCAACCATCTGGTTGTCCATCCAGAAAGGTCAAGGCTCAGGGGAATGGGCACAGCAGAGAAAGAGAGAAAAGCCGTCCCCAGAACAAGGCAGACAACAAGTGTAGGTCCTTAGTGTAGCCCTTCCTCAGAGCCGGGTGGCAGGTGGGCAGGGGAGTGTTGCCTGGTGCAGAAGTGTGACACAGAGGATGTCTAATTGGCTTTTCCATGGTATAGGGACCCCACTTTGCCATGCCTCCATTCTTTGCCTAAAGTCTTTTTATTTCTGTCCCTGGTCCTGGCCATGAGCAATTAAAGGAAGCAGACTGTGAGCTCAGATTTCTTTATGGTACATTCAGTCTGAGAGTTCATGTGAAATGAGTTTTTTCATGAAAGCCAGCCTTCTCAGTCATTTTATGGCTTTTGAATTAGTCCAAAAGTGACAATGAAGCTACCCCTGCCACCATAGTTATTCTCTCAGCAGTTTGGGTGGTGAGTAAGGGTGCCTTTTGGAGCCTAGAGAAAGGTATAAGGAATGAGGAGGAATGATAGAGGAAACCCAGACCCAAGCAGTATTTGTCTCCTCTGTGCTCCAAGACCTGGAAACACCAAGGGCAAGCATTTTCAACCCCGCGGATCAGGAAATGTGAGGGAGTTTAGGCCACTTCCAGTTGCTGCTGAGTACAGGGTGCTGCTCTGCCAACCTGCTGTGCGGAAGACTCACGTGTCCAGTGCACTGTCCCAGATATGGAAATGGAATTCCTGAGAAATGCGCCTACATCTTGAGCATCCCCTCTTCCCACTTGTGCTTGTGTGAGCTTCAGCCCATTTTCCTGGGCCTTGTGAGATCACAGGTGGCCTTTTGGGAGCCCCTTTTAGAACAGGGGGCTCCTTTGTTCACACCATATCCCTAGTCTCTCCTGCCCCTGCCATCAGATGGTGGGGGAAACTGTACCTTTTCCTCACTGCATTATTTACTAAAGGTTGGCCCTCTTCACTGTGGCCTACCAGAAAGAGCAGGAATTAGTGTCTTAGGTTCCCAGGCCTAGTTCTAGCTGCTTGTCTGATCTCTCTACATACCTTGCTCGAGTAACTCAAACTCATGGCCAAACCAATTTGATTCTCCTCCATTTCTTGTCTCAGCGATGGTGCCTACAACACAAAGTTCAGACTTTCACATGACATCAAAGGCCCTTTGTAAACTTACCTTTGCCCACCTCGCCAGCCGTGTCTCCTGACAGTCCCCAATACCCATTCCTGCACCCCAACTTCCCAGTGTTGCTCCTTGTTAGCATAAAGGGAAACACTATGCTGCTTAAGATGGCTCCCATTTATTAAAAATACACCACGTGCCTTGTGCGTCACAGACATGGTCTCTGATCTCATACACAGCCCTGAAGGGTGATCCTTATTTTTACCAAAGAAGAAACTCAGTAGGAAGTGCCATTGGCAGGACTTAAATGCAGATCTATTTGACTCTAGAGCCACACCCTATCTCCTCACCCACGCTGTCACCACTCACATCTTTCCCTCTGGCTTCTCTGTATGTGTGCCATCCCAAGAGTTAGCTTTCCAACTTGCTCCCATCAAGGAGGCTTTCCCAGACAGGAGCTTAGTTAGCTTTTTCAGAGGATGAGTCATCTTAGATGATGATCGTTTGTCACCTTCCTGACTCATCCAACAGAAGAGAGCCAGCTCCTTGAGGACAGGGACCTTGTCCTTATGTCCCTGGTCCCCTACGTGGAGCCTTAATAATCCCCTGGCAGGTGTATAGTAAATATTGATTCATTAGGTAAACTTACTGGAAGACCATGCAGGAACCAAGGAAGTTTCTTCTACCCCAGTGCAGTTTTATTCAACAAGAACTTACTAAGAAAAGTTGTTGAAAGCTAAAACATATATACATTGATTATACAAGTGAGCAATAGATTGTACTCCAGACTGACCTGAAGTGCAGGGTGAGACTCATGAACTGGAATGGGAGACTGACATGAACCTTAGGTCCTCGGCGGAGTTCCTCTTCAGCTTCTGTGTTAATGTCTTTAACTTGTGCATGAATCCCAGACGTGGTGTGTCAGATATAAAAATGCTCATTGGTAGCCAACTCTGTTTCCCAGGTTAGCAAGCAAAGCCCTAGAAGGGTGTTAGTGCCCTGGCACAGAGCTAGGGTTGCCAAGCCCCTAGAGCACTCAGTGGAACCTCCAGCTGGAAGAAGCAACTGGAGGTGACAAAGTTTTCCCAGGCCCCTCCACTCTCCCTGAGGGCCGCCCAGCCACCAGTCTGGGACAGCCACTGCCACAGACGCACCAGAGGCTTCAGAAGCCTCTTTCAGGAGAGCCTTCTCTGCTCATCCTCCAGAGAGAGTGAAAGAGGGAGCAATGGCTGCTCCAAGTCAGAGGCTTTACCAGGTGTCTTCTCTGTTGAGTAGCCCTACAGAAGCGATGCAAAGCCCCCCAGAAGAGAAAAGTCTGCAGTGACTGGGAGAGGCGGTCCTGGAGCGCAAGGGTGTATGGGGATCCCCTGGCATCGGCGTTGAGGCCATCGCTTTTCTGTTGCATTCACTTGGCTGTGAAGTTCTAGTCAGGGCCAAACGGAAGGTGATACCTGGGAAATGTTTCAGATGCTTTCTAGAAAAGGCAAGCCACCAAATGCCCAAGTAGGTGAGGCCTCACTGTCCTCCATGAGGGTAATTTACTGGAGACAGATGCCTCCTGCCACTTTGTGGGTTGCTTGGAACAAGAAGGAAGGTCACAGCGGTTTCCTGTCCCTGCTTGCATTAAAGGACAGGTGATGCAGTGGCCTGGTCAGGACCCCATGTCTGGCTACTAAGGAACCAAATGCCTTATGGGGTGAATGTGCTGATAGGGAAAACCTAGAAAGGAGGGCCTTGGTTCCAAACCCCATAGAGCCACCAGCTCAGACAGCAGCCCCCCATAGGAGGAAGGACCCTGCTTCAGAGGATGCCAGGAGGGTGGTGTGGATTTTCAGGATCCCTTTCTTTCAATGAAGTCATCTTGTGGACCTGGGGTGCAGCCAGGAAGGTGGGGATAAATGAGTTTGTCACATGACCATCCAGAGGCTCAGTGACGTGAACTGGGGCTCCTGACACCCATTCTTCACTGGACCCCATGCCTGTGTGTGGAGCACAGCCAGGACACACTCTCCGCCTGTCCCCCGTGACCCAGCAGTTCTCTCCTGCAGCCTTTCCCCAGAGCTGCTAACACAGGAGCACAAGGAACTCTAGCTTCTCCAGAGCAGAGCTGGGAGCCACAGGAAGAGACACAGTGGGCACATGGGCCTCTGGCTGGCTGTGTGTACAGGATGCTTCTTGCTGGTGTCACCAGTCTGGTTCTCATTCTCCTTCATCTCCTGTGCCAGGCTTCCGCTCCTTCCCACAGGAGCTCAGCTTTGAGCAGCTCTCCACTCCCTTGCTTGGGAAGGATCCATGTTCTGTGTTACCGTTGTTCTGAGTCTCACAGACCAGCCCAGACCCCTCCTACACCAGCCCTGTCAGCACGAATGCAGCTCAGCGCTGGCTGAGGCTACCCCTCAATCAGACAAGCTCTAAGCCCGCTGCGTCCAGGTGGAGCCCCCTCCACGGACTAGCGCACAGGAAGGAGACGACAGGGAGAAAAGCCAGTGAGGTGGTGACCGTGGCAGCCTGCCGCGGTGGCGTGGCCACAGGGTTCTGGAGCTGGAAGCTAGGTCCCGGGGTGGAGCAGCGTGGCTTCTGTTCAGCACTGTCCTGCAAAATGAAACTGGCCCTTCAAGGAAAGGCCAGTGCCTCCCCTTTGGGGAACCTAAGGATTCAACCTTCTACTTTAGTGACACACCCTTCTGTGCTGAGGACATAGCTAGGTGTCACTTAGTGCCCTGATGTAGCATCCGGGCTCTACACTGTGCCACCAAACAAGGGCTTCAGTTGAGCAGAGATATTTGAGCCCTCAGGGTGGGCCTGAAGTTCAGAGGTTGCTCACAGCACATTCGTCTTCTGTGGAAGCAGCTCCTATTGGAGAGCATCCCAATCTGGGGTTTGGTCACACCGATGGCCTCAGTGACACTGCAGTTCTGTGTTCTGTCCCAGAGGCACCATTTCGAGCCAGGGAACACTCATCTGTGCTCTCCCTTCCAGGGATTGCATGAAAGGAGAGGAAACGGAGAATAAGAAGATCGGCTGCACTGTTAACCTGATGGTGAGAGGACACGGGCTCTTCCTCCTGCTCCGAGTAGAATGATTTGTGTCGTGCTCTGTGATTGGCTTGGCCTTCCCACAACACGTGGCTGTAAGCCTAAGACATTGAGTCAGGCCCTCAGCTCCGTTACTGGCGTCTTGGAGACCTGCACTCTTCAGTCACTGGGAAAAGAAGGAAACGAGCTCCTCTCTGGACAGAGCTCTGGCCAGGCCTCTTGGCAAGGTCCCAACCCTGGCACACCCTCATCCCCAGTCTGCCCTGGCCCCAGGCTACACTGGCACTCTCCCCTTTCCTCACTCCTCAGGGCTCCCGTAGACCTGCCAGTGGCCCCACCCCCAGCAGGTGTGCCTTCTAGCTCGTCCTCTCTGCCTCCAGGACCTGCCCTCCCTCTCCTGCCCAGCACACCCTGGGCTCCGACCAGCTGCCTGGAGCTCAGGTATGGTCTTCGTGGGTGGCAGCCTCTCCCATCCTTATGTGTGTTTCCTTCTCTCACAGAACTTTTACAAATCGGAGATTAACAAAGAAGAGATGTATATTCGCTACATCCATAAGCTTTGTGACATGCATTTGCAGGCCGAAAACTACACAGGTGAGTGCGAGAGGGAGCGCCTTGCCTCCCCGTGACAGGCTGGACAGATGTGCACAGCTGGCAGAGACAGCCCTGGGCTGTCGGATCTTAGCAGAGTTTCAGGACCTGGCTGCCCCTCACCTCACTCCTTTCCCTCAACTCCTTTGTAACGTGGTGGAGAGAAAGCGGGTGGAATTTCCACCTGTGCCCTCCTGCCATTTCCTCTGCTGCCTGGGGCTGTTTCACTCTCCTCTCCTCCTAGCCACCCCCTCCGAGGCCTCAAGGGTGACTTCCAAATTCTGCTCTGCCAGGTTCAGAGTATCCCGAGCTCACTGTCACTCCTCATCAGCAGAGCTTTTCTTAGGACCGTCTCAGCTGGGACTGAGTGAGGCCATAACACAGGAACATCTGCCTAACCCTGAGACTTCTAGAACTCGCTGGCAGAGCTACTCTGCAGCCGAGGCTCTTTCCCTGCAACTACACAGCAGCCCACCATGAGCTCCGAATAGACAGTATGGAGCGTGGTTATCTGCCCTTTCGTTGTGACTACAGTTTAATCCATCACTAAGGCCTCTCCTAACAGAACAAGTTTTAAAGCAGTTCAGTGTGCCTGTCGCACAGTTTACTGAGCAGTCCTGTGAGTCAGGAGGCTGTGTGCATGCATGTGTGTCCTGCCTGTCCCCTGTACCATAGTCCCCCAAAATAGCCGCCTGCTTCACTGTGGTCACCAGCCAGTACATCTTAGCCCTTGGGCCGTAAGACTGAAATTGGTGTGATAGACCAGGAAATTCCAGTTATTTTTATTCACCACCATTACTACAATTAGATAGATTTATAGAAACACAGAATCTTTTCCCTTATCTCTAGATGTTAGAGAGTGTTTGGCATAGATGCCACCTTTTCTGACAACATAGCTTGGCAAGAATTAAATCTGATAGCTGGGCTGAATTTGCCATTCTCTGCGTCCACTTACACCCATGAGCCCAGCAACCCAGTAAGAAGGCCGCGAAGCGTTAACTTCTGTGCATCAGCAGTGGCATTTACTCAACTCCTGGAGGACAGGGCCGTGATTGAGAGGCTGAGTCAAGAGTTTGGACAGCGAGAGGGTTCTGAGCCTGTTTCTGTGGCCTCAGGAATGACATCTGAAAATACATTGTTTCCTAAGCTCCAAAGGCAGGCCTTGAATGCCTCAGGGGCTCGACCCCAGAGAGAAAGGGCTCCCCAGATCCAGCGAGGAGGCTGGGCAGGAGGGTGCAGTGGCCAGAGGACAGCCAGAGAGGCAAGGATGAGGAGCCCAGAGCATTTCTGCAGGCAAGTGGGCCTAGCTGCAAGTAGGTCATGAAATAATCACACATGAGGTTCTTCATAGTCATGGGGAACAGATTTGAGTAGGAACTCGAAGGCCAGGTAGAAGCGAGAACGAATTAACTTTCTAGTCGGAGATGCCCACTAAAAATAAGCAAATAGAACAGGAAAGAGCAGGCGGTGTAGCAAGGACCCTGAGCAGCAGCTGTAACTCAGTGTGACTCATTCCCTGGGATTCGGGGAGCCGCAGGAAGTAGCTGCTGCTGTTTTATGTAACCCTCTCTAACTTCCTCGCATAGGGGAAGGTGTCACTGGGCTTCTGTCCTTCCAGCATTAACTTGAGGTTCCTCTGGGAATGGAGCTTCTGGCCCCAGGCCCCTTAACATTTACCACCATTCACACTTCTCCCTGGTCCTTCTAGAAATAGTAGACCTGAGGAGAAAGCATCATTCCCAGGGCCGCGCTGAGATCAGAAGATGGAGCTAGGACATTGAGGCTGGCTTAGGGAGGGCAGAAAGGTGGGTGCTCACCCCTAAGAGCCTGTTCTGGTGAGCTTGGTAAAGAAGCTCTAGTCGGTTGAGCAAAAAAGAACCCAAGAGCCCTCTCTGACATGTTCGTGTGTCCAAATGCAAGGCAGCCTGTGCACAGACTCTCAGGTAATGGCCACACTTTATCTGTAGCCCAGAACAGGTGACCAGGCCGTGGGAGGAAGGTATCTCCCAGAATCTTTGGCTCCTTCATGCTGTGGTCAAGGGTTGTTGGCTGGCTGGGCAGCCCCTCCAGCTCACCTTCGGCATCCAGTGGCCCCGACTGGGGCTGCACGTGCCTTGCCCTGGCACGTGTGTTGCTTAGCCCAGTCCCCCGGACTCCATATTGCCTCTCCCCACAGAGGCTGCGTTCACTCTGCTCCTCTACTGTGAGCTGCTGCAGTGGGAGGAGCGGCCTCTGCGGGAATTCCTCCACTACCCATCTCAGACAGAGTGGCAGCGGAAAGAGGGCCTGTGCCGCAAGGTCATCCACTACTTCAACAAAGGCAAGGTAGGGTCACTAGGCAAGCCTCCCAGCCCTCAGCTTGTGACACGTGGCATCTTGACGTTGGAGGGATGGCAGCAGCTGCGGAGGGTGTTGTGTGCACTGGTGAGTGGGTGTGCAGCCGGTTTGCAGGCAGTGCGAGATTCTCTGGGGAGAAAAAACGCCGGCTGAATGCCGTAGCTTGGGAGCCAGTTCCAGATCGGGGGTGTAAGACGACTCCAGACACCAGCTTTGCACGTCAGTCAGCGCCAGGGCTCCGAGAGCGGAGCTCTGGGCCCTGCTTCTGTTTACTAGACTGACTTAAGGAAGTGTTGTGGCTTCTGAATCTGCCGTAGAAAAGGAGCTGTAAAAATGAGGAGTCCAGTACTGCCACTCTCTTCATGGTACATTTCTTGTCTTAGATCTCTGCCTCACAGCACAGCCTAGGCTGCTCGTGGGGTTATTCTTCAGCAGACTCGATGCGTGGGATTGGCAGGCATTGTCAGCATTGGCTCCGGTCTCCTTGGGGCTTCCCGGCTGTCCTGCTCCCATCTCTGGGAGAGCTGTGGGCCCTCTGGCCACCATGTTTGCTCATAGCCCACACACTGGGAAGGCTGGAGGCATAACGGTTGAAGCTGTTCCTTTGAGTGTGTTTTAAAAGCTGAAATAGGATCGTTCAGTGGCTGAGCTCCTAACTCGCATGGAAATTGCTTTTTTTCCCAAATGAATTTTTTCATCATAAAAAAGAAAGATTTAAACATTAATGACTTTTGCCCATAAATCAGAAAACATTTATCAGTTTTACGTAACATAGGAGACTTCTGTGTTTGCAGAACCATTCACCCATGCAGGGAATGCACCGGTAAGCGAGAGCTTTTCCCAAACCTTGGGAGCCTTCAGGTATCCCAGCCCAGAAAGGAGGCCCATGCTCAGGGCTCAGCCAGCGACATCCGACAGGTCCACAGTGCCAGCCCGAAGCTTCCTCTCCTTGCTGGTCCAGGGCAGCACACTTTTAGGCCTTCTTCCTGCTACACAGCCCACCTAGAGCTGCCACTTACCCACATGCCCCGCCAGCCCTCCCAGCTCGGAGGAAATGGCATAAGCATGGTGTGAGTAGGCATGAGTGCGTTCAGTATATTCCTTCTCTTTCTTTTCCACAGGTAGAGTGCAGACTAAGTTCTGGCAATCCCATTGAGCCTAGCAGTGGGACATGTGAGCATTAACACCCCCCCACACACACACTTCATCCCGCACTGCAGTAGGGTTTACAAAAGCAGGTAGAAAACTTAGCATGGACAAGGGAGTGAAATGGAGAACCTGCGTGAGTGGTGTGGCTGAGCAGGAAGGGGGACAGGACTAGGAGGCTCCCTAGGCCACCTTCTCGGGGCTCTCCCACTCCTAGCAACCCTGCCTGGGCCGTGAATTGCTGGAGGAGCAGGTTCTGTGTGAACCCCTTCATGAGCTCATCCTCAAAGGGGCATTTACCAGTGCATTCCTTTGGGCTTATACAGAGGTCCAACTTCTCTGTTTCTGTGCCTCAGTACCTGACAGAACCAGCGGGGAAAGCGAATCAGTTTTCCTTGAAAGTATTCAGCGGGTGTTTTTTTTAATAGCTCCAGTAAAGCGAAACCTGGCTGTTACAGGAAAAGTGCTCCTACGGGGTTGTAGGCACCAGGAGACAAACTACCGTGGCATCAGGAGGAGGGCAGGAAAAGGAGAAGTCTCCAGGGAAGGGGCAGGTAAAGGGGTTCTAGCCCCCAGTACTGCCAGCACAGCCTGCCTCATAAGCCAGGCCCTCCTGACTTTTCTTTCACATACTTCCAGCTTTAGACAGACAACTTAATTTCCTTTGTTCCCATGTGTATTTCCTGAGTGCCCAGAAGGACTGAGTCAGAAGTGCAACTCAGGGCCGTAGCCTAGCCCTGGGCCATTCTCTCCAGTGGTGAAGTGACTAATCTAGGAATCTGCTCCAAGGTGAACTGGGCTCTAGTCCACAGAGGGTCAGCTCTCCCCGGCCAGGTAAGGAGAGAGGGACACGCCAAAGGAACAGTATGTGGCAGAGTGGGAGTTAAAGAAGGCAGGGGAGGTATGGAGATGGGAGCTGGTCCTTCCTTACAGGCAGAGGGAACAGAGGCAGGGAAGCTGGACAGAGGCCTCTGGCCCGTTTATCTGGCATACAGACCATCGGGTCTAGACCAGCCTCCTCGGGGGTGAGCTTGGGCTCTCCTGGCCAAAGGCTGCTCTTGCCCCCGCGCCTCTGACAGAATGACGAGTCTGTTGCTTCTCATATGTGGTGTGTAAACAGAAGTACAAAGATCGATGGTGTGGAGTCCCAGGATTTGCCTTCTTTTCCAATTTGATTAGAGTGAGCCCTACATCAGGCAACTTCTGTGCCATGCCTGTCGGTGGGTAACAAGGATGTGTAAGCTGCCACAGCTGACAGAAGTGATTGGATTTCAGACACTGGGAAGGAGTTTTAGAGCTGCTTTGCCTCCTGCCAGGAGGAAGGAAACCAAGAGGAAAGATGCGGACGCATTGTACCTGCAGCACATTTCCTACTTGTGTCTAGAGGCAGCTCTCAAAGCCCCCACGCCCGCCAGTTTTCTAGCACAACCGTCAGGGCTGGCAGAGAGTCTTAAAACTCTTGGTCCTGGCTCACTCTAAAGGTAATTGGGGCTGGGGGAGGGCTTGGAGCAGCAGGGCTACAAATTAGGGCAGAGATGCCAGCAAGGCAGATGAGTGTTGATCCCAACAGGGACAAGACCTGCTTTGCTGGGAGCTGCCATCAGCAGGCGGAGCTCCTTTAGACTCACATGGGGCTTCATCACCTAAATAAGCAGTTTCCCACGGGGTGCTCTTGGTAGGCGGGCGAGGAGTCTGCACACAGCTCAGCTGCTTAGCCAGCTGCCTGCCAGGTAGACCCCATCGTGGGCCCTTGGCTGAAACCTGCCCAAGCATTACTTGGAGCCAGAGAGAGGACTGGCGTGCCCCCTTGAAAGCTGGTATAGGGGTGCAAGAGGCTTTCTAGCTCCCTGAGGCAGAAACATTGTATTGGGGCAGGGAGTCAAGGTCTATTTAAAATTCTCTTTGGTTTGTTTCAATCTTTTTCATTAGTCCTGCAATTTCAATCCATATGGCATTAATCACTTCAAAGGATAGAAATCATATGCTCTTTTTGAGAAACATAGTCCCAAATGAAATATTGTTGTCCTTCTCCGTGATGCTATTTCAAATAGTAGATTTCAAAAATAAAGTCCTTATTGTTTAGCATTCATATTTATAAATATTTATGGGTGAAATTATATGATGTCTGAGATTTGCTTCAAAAACTATGGGGAGGAGTCCGTAGATGGGGTATGAATGACACAGGACTGGCCATGAGGTAGTCATTGTTGAGGCTGAGTGATTAGTATGTAGGGGCTCATTCTTCTAGTTTTCCATATGTTTAAATTTTCCTATAATATAAAATTTATAGTTAGTATTTGGAAGTTGGGGAAAAGAACCTGGCTAAGATATCAAAGAAACCGATGATTCCCAATCTAAGCAAGAAAGAAAGCACTATATTAAGAAGAAATGGATAGTATTGTCCCTTCGTGAAGGTCACTGCAGCCCTGCTCGGGCACCTGTCAGATGGTCCTGTCACACTAATAGGAGCCACACCACAGCAACAGCCTGGGACCTGCCTAGACAGGATCACCTGAAGCCTACTTCAAAATTTTAAAAGTTCTGTAAAGGAAGTCGTCAGGCCGACGTCCAGACCTTGGGGTGCCACTTCCTGTTTGATTTCCATACTTACTTCTGAGCTTACAGGATCTTAGTTTAAAAGTCATTATTTCCTTATTAAACCTTTATGAGGACCGGCTCGTGCCTGGCACTGCTCCAGCCCCTGAGGGTAAAGTTAATAAACATGGCTCCTGCCCTTAAACAGTTTAGCATCTAATGGAGACGAATGCAACAAAAATATAAACACTGTTTGTAAATAAGGTAACGTCAGAGTAATGAAACAGAGAATGGATGGAAAGTGCCTGTTTTGACAAGGTAATCAGGGCAAGGCCCCTTGAAGGTAGAGACATTAGAGTAGAAACCGGAGAGCTGTGCCCTGAGCTAGAAAACCAAAGTGCTGTGTGTTGTGCCTTGTAAACTGGTTTTGAGCAGATGTTCTTTGCAATATGAGTTGCAGGGGGCCTTTGGTTGTGCCCTCTGAGGTGTTTGATGTGGGCTTGGGCCGTTCCGAGGATGCCTGAGGTGCTGAAGCCTTGTTTCTATTTCTGACGCAGAGTTGGGAGTTTGGGATCCCGCTGTGCAGGGAGCTGGCCTGTCAGTATGAGAGCCTCTACGATTATCAGAGCCTCAGCTGGATTCGGGTGAGCTTGGCCCCTTCCCCCACGCCAGCCCTGACTGGAGGTGCCAGCCCTTGCTTTAGTGCTATGGACAGGACAGCAGGAGTAGAGACCCCTGCCGTTTGGCTGGGGAACCAAAACACACTTGACAAATGAGCATATGATCCAGACCCCAAGAGCCACTGGTGCTCGGAGAGAGAAGCAGCGCGTGCAGGGTAGGATGGGGGTTTCAAGGAGAAGGTGGCAGCTCAACTTCACGAAGAAGCTTCTCCTGAAATGATTTTGTTCAGGAATGCTCCATCTGAAAACTTTGTGAGACCTTTCCCTACAATGCCTTGTGGTCACTTTCAAGCACCTCATTCTTATTCCCTTCAGTGAAGCAAAATACTTAAAAATTAAGTAAAGTGCCCCATGGACTTCGAAGTTCCCCACCAAATTTTTCCTGATTGCTGTTGCTGGGTTCTGAGGCATAAGAGCTGCTGAGTTTGGCAAAGAGAGGTCAGCAGCCTCGGCTCACTCTCCACCTGCACTCATGAGTGTGCCTATGTCTGCTGTGTAGACTGAAACTCACTCCACCAACTGACTAGCCCCGGGGTCATTTAGTGTAGTGAGTGTCAGTCAAAACCAGAAATTATCCGGGGTTGGGAACGTGTTAAACGTGTGCCCTTGAAGTGCTGGAGGCCTGGGTCTCTGTGAAGCTGGGTCCACCCATGAGATGGACACACAGAGCAGCCTCTCACGCTGCAGGGGACAGGCCTGTCCCCACCCCACCATCAGATGACCACGGAGAAGGAGAGGGAAGGAGGGCTTCCTCTTCCATCCTGCAGCTCCCTAGGAAGAGGCCGATCATGACTACGGGCTCACTCCTTATCTAGACTTGTGGGTGGCTGTGTTCCCTTACAAAGGACTGTCTGCTTGGGCCTGGGAGGACTTGCTTTGGTCACCACCAGCAGGCAAGCCAACCCAAAGGCAAGTGCCTTTCTCATTCACAGAAAATGGAAGCCAGTTACTATGACAACATCATGGAGCAGCAGCGCCTGGAGCCTGAGTTCTTCCGGGTCGGCTTCTATGGCAGGAAGTTCCCTTTCTTCCTTCGGGTGAGTCCATGAGGTAGTCACAGCAACTTAGATCACATTTTACATATAATTCATTTATAACCTGTCCTCTTTGGGTTTTTTTGTGGTTTTTATGTTGTTGTGTTTTTTTCCTTTTTCCCTGTTCTACTTCTTTTTGAAGGACTGACCAGTCAACAAAAGGCATTTGGCTTTACTTGACAGGACTGGTGGCCTACTCAGACTCTGTTTTACTCTGCTATACTATTTTGTAGCTAACTGGAACATGAGGGTGGTTTTCTTACCAAATCAACCAAGTTACTGCAGGAAATGCTCAGGGTCTGACAATGTCTCATAGGTATGTTTAGAAACCTTCCACGTCTGCTTCCACTGTAAACTGTCTCAGCCAGACAGGACAGGAGTACAGCCCCGACCTCACAATAGGCTGGCCGCTTTGTAGACTGTGCAGCAAGGATGGAGAACTGAGGATTTGAGACAACCTGGAAGACAGTCCCCTTTGCTCTGGGGCTTGTGGGAGCTGCCAAATAATTGGATTTGGCTGTGGAAAGCTGTCTCTACGCAGCCAATTCTCTGGCCCAAGGTGATGGCAGCCATTTTTCTCCACCATTGCCTGGAGGGTGGGCTGGGATATAAACAGTGGGAAGAGTGACTGAGTGTAGACATCCTGATAGCAGTTGAACAGTTGTGATTTTCTTCTTATTCTGCACAGCTCAGAGGCCCCAGGAGTCAGCCTGGGCTTGCAGGCTGTTAACCCACAGGGATTTGCTGTTCTCAGATGTCCTAAATGAAGCTGTGCAGTTGAGACCTAAGACTCAGTTGTCCCCAGTTCCAGTATCAAAAGTTCGTCTCCACAAGTCTCAACAAGCAGCTGGGAAAGTTCATAGAATCCCTTTGATATGTTTGGGATCCTGTCTAATTGGAGAAAGTGCTTTAGTCAGTGAGCTTGGTATCACAGCAGAGGTCAACTGTGATTAATGCTCCTTTCAAAATGCCAGTCTGCCAGCCACAGAATCCAGGCCAACCACATTTCAGATGTAAGGCAGGTTAATTTGCACATTTCCTGGGCAGTAATCATTCTAGGCTAGAAGGAACACTGATTTCTCTAGGAACTAGTACCACTGGCAGGGACAGCGGGCACTCTCTGCCTGACTGTGATTCGCAGAGTGTGCCCGCAGGAAGGCTCTAATGCCATTGCACAGGAGCGATTCTCCTAGCAGGATGTAGGGAGCAGAGGACCTCCTGGGGAGGGCTGGACCTCCTCCATCGTCTAGGGGCCCTCCAGCCCAGGCGCTTTAGAAATGGCATGTGGCTGCCCCTGTCAGCAGAGATCATACCACAGCAATGGAGGTAGAGGTCAGCAGAGGAGGAAGAAGGAATTGCACAATAATTAGAAACCAGAAGCATCTCTAGAAAGTCTTGTGACAAACTAATGATTCTGGCCTTATTTCTCATTTTATTTTTGCCTATTATGCTTTATTGTCATTCTCCTTGTATAGTCCCATAATTTGTATATCATAAACCAGAGTTTACTCCAAAACATCATTATTTTGGATATATGATACAAAATCAGGCCCTGGTGTCCCCCATTTCTGTCCCTGCCAAACAGGAGGTCTCCATCATGGTTCAATCTGTCTCCCACCCTACGTGCTTATGTCACAGGGTACACGAGTATCTCCAGGCTCTCAGAGCTTTCTGACAAGTGGGAGCTGGCATAGAACCTGCATCTGAGCCACCCAGATAATGACAGCCTGAATGTTCAGACATGGTTTCAAGGGTGCCAGTAATGGAGGAAGAATAGACAAGGGGTGTTAGGAAATGTCACTGTCAGACCAGCCCCATCTCCACACAAGGAGCAGTCCCTAGGAGGGATGTTTCATCCCTACAGATCAGCCTGGCCTAGCCACATGCTGCCTTCCCTTCTCTCAGCTGCCCAGTTCATCTGTGGCAGATGGAAGAAGTCCCGGAGGAGGTAGCTGTGTGCCTGCTAGACGGCAAGGACAAAGTGTAACGCAGAGGCAGCCAGATCGGTCCTGGGTGGGGCTGCTGGGGCTCTCACCCGAGCAAACTTGAAACCGCCGGCCAGCCTTAAGGTCAGCACGTGTGCCTTCCTTCTGCTGGCTCTTCCCCAGAAGGCTGGGCTACTCCCTCACTTTCCTTGAAAACACAGCCCGTCGATGACGTTAGCTCTGTCAACTTGGTTTCTCTGGACCATCTGCCTGCCTCGCTCACAGACAGGATTATCTAGTAATCTGCACAGAGACAGGAAAACATCCAGTCCTCCCTTCCTAGGGGAATTTCTGCTTCTCTTCATTTGGTTCATAAACAGACTGACGAGCATTGTACATTTGTGAGTGGATATGAAAAGGCCAATTCTGCGTAATTACCTTCTTTGTCAGATCTGCTTACCAAGCAAGGGACTTAGAGATGTCTCTGTCCTTTGACTCCTGGTCTGTTCCACTGGAGAGGCCAGCCTGCTTTTCTGACCTTGACCTCCTATCTGGTGTTCCCTTCCATTCTCATCCATCCAGACATGTGGTGCAGCCTTAGCTGAGTTCTCCCATAGTAAGAGGGCAAGTGAAAGGGGTACAGATCCTATTGGAAAAAGGCTGAGGTCCTCCACGACCTGGCCTGTGATCATCCCTGTACTGGGAAGCATATGGCTGGCCCTGTGGAACCTCTTTCTCTCGCTTCCTCTGAAGGCATGCCAACAGGGGCTGCCGATGCCTGACACCACTCTGTGAAAGGGGAGCTGGTGAGGCAGCTGGGCAGCGAGGGGCTTCAGAGGGACCTCTCAGCCACTCACTCCTGGCAACTATGAGGTCGACAGCAGCAGGTTTCACCAACCTAATATGATATAACACGAGGTTTGAAGAAATGTGTATTCAGAATGATGTCAACGTGTTCTGATGACACATTCACAAAGGAATTGCGGCAATAGACAGTTACTGAGTACCCATCAGACCCTGGCACTCGGTAAGATGGTTCCTCCCGGCTGACGAAAGTGGTCCTTCAAAAGCACGCAGCTGAAGGCCTCTGCAGTCACCCTCCTGGCAGTTCTCCCCGTGCACCTTCTTTTCAGCTGTGCCTTTTCCTGTTTTGGCTGTTGTCACCCTGGTTGTCATTGTACCCACATAGATTGCCCCTCCCCACTCCTCTACCAAGCTAACCCAGGTGGACCTTCAGGACTCTTTTCAGGCATGACTTTTTCCAAAGTCCCAACCCCCCACCTTGCACCCCATCCTGGGTAAGGTGCTCCCCTCCTCCAAGCTTCCTGCAGCCTGTGCCCCGCTCCCCGGGCTGCCATACCACAGTGCAATTCTGCCTTCTTTCCCTGTCTCTTCTTGACCATCATGTCCCTCAGGACAGAAACTGAGTGCTGTGCCCAGGCCTGCCGCGAGGCTCCTAGCACATGTCTGGGTGACGCGTGTGGACATGGGGACTGCAGACACTATAGTGTGCTCTCCTGTTTGTGACAGAACAAAGAGTACGTGTGCCGCGGCCACGACTACGAGAGGCTGGAGGCCTTCCAGCAGCGGATGCTCGGCGAGTTCCCACAGGCCGTCGCCATGCAGCACCCCAACCACCCTGATGACACCATCTTGCAGTGTGATGCCCAGTGTATCTTTCGACACTCGGTGGGGGAGGAGGGCCAGGGCCCTGGGGAGTGAGGTGCACCCAGTCAGCTGCCCCTGTGCCACGTCGCCGGCCTCATAGGCCAACTTACCCGTACACCCCAAACCAGAGTATGTCCTCATCCCCATGCCCACACTTAACAAGGGCACTTGGCATGCCCTTAGCCATGGGGGGCCTCGTCATCAGCAGGGCCTCGGCGGGACCTTTATCTGTCCCACCTTGCCCGGTGAGGGGCCTTCATAGGCAGCCAGGAGCAATCCCTCTACAGGGTGCTTTGGGGTTCCACCAGGACTCTTGCCACAGGGACACTGCCAATTCTCTGCCCTGCTGCATCTGTTACTGTACCCGGTATTTGTCAGGAGGACCGAAGCGGCGGGATGGGGAAGGACCTGGGGAGTGCTGGCAGCACTCGGAAGTCCGGATGCAAACGCCAGCCTGCCCTCGCCGCCTCACACCACTTCCTTGGAGGCTCATGACACTTACCATGACCGTGGCAAGCCTGTTCCAGGGTGGTGGGGGGGACTCCCAAGTGTTAGCTCTCCACAAAGACCCCACAGAGTGTTTTATTAAAAGGCCGTTTTACAATGAATCCAGTTTACCTGCAATAGGCAGGCCCAGAACCTTTCGCACTCCTGTGGGGAGCCACCTGTACTCTCCTGACCCCTCTTCCCTTCTGAATCAAAGGGCCCCTGAGAACACTTGGCTATGGCCATGTCAGCTTGGCTGAGTGCTCAGGAGACACGCCGCCAGAGCAGGGCTGCAGATAAGGAGATTGGGTCTAACTGCCGGGGCCTGATCCACCCGAGATGCTCTTCTCTCCTTTGGGGGTGACACGGGTCAGCCACTTAGGTCCATCTCTTCGGCCAGCCTGGGTTTCCCCTTCACTTCCTGCCCAGACCTGCAGATCTATGCAGTGACGCCCATTCCAGACTACGTGGATGTCCTACAGATGGACAGGGTCCCAGATCGCGTCAAGAGTTTCTACCGGGTCAACAATGTGAGGAAGTTCCGGTACGACAGGCCTTTTCACAAAGGCCCCAAGGACAAGGAGAATGAATTCAAGGTGAACAAATGGAGGAAGGCTACGCGCGCCAGGGCAAGCCCCACTTTCTCGGGAGCTCGGCGCTGTCTCATCCTTCGGGCAGGAGGGTGTGACAGACCCAGCTAACGGCCTGCACCCACCCGTGTTTCCCTGCAGAGCCTATGGATCGAGCGGACCACGCTGACGCTGACACACAGCTTGCCCGGCATCTCTCGGTGGTTCGAAGTGGAGAGGAGGGAACTGGTGAGCCATGTTTCACCTGGGACTGATTTCACAGCTGCCCCCTCAGCCCTGGCTTTGGAGCCCTTTCTCTAAGGACTGGAGAATAGGGAGCTCTGGCCTGCCTGGCCTCGGCTCGCCGGCCAGTCCTGCGCCGGGGGCTGTGTACACCTTCTGTCACAGTCCTCGCTGTCATTTGACCCTTAGGCCACAGGTATCTTCAGTCTCCCAATTTACACGTGAGACTATTTTCTGCCCTCGGGACTGGGGTGCTCACTGTTTGCTGCCCTTCTCAGTGCCCACAAATCAGCAGAGAGCATTAGAAAGGGCCAGGGACTCCAGTCCACAGGAACAAGAGCAGGGGGCCGCACCCTAGCTCTCAGATCCCTGCCCTCAGGACTGGTGAGGCAGCACTGGTCCTTGGGCCTGCAACGACACCGTGTGCTGTGTGCCCCAGGTGGAGGTGAGCCCTCTGGAGAATGCCATCCAGGTGGTGGAGAATAAGAACCAGGAGCTGCGGGCCCTGATCGGCCAGTATCAGCACAAGCAGGCTCACGGCAATGTCAGCCTGCTCAGCATGTGTCTGAATGGCGTCATCGACGCAGCGGTCAATGGGGGCATCGCGCGCTACCAGGAGGTGAGCTCGCCCACAGGGCAGCCTGGCTGCAAAGTGTTCGGCCCCTTTTCTGGCCATTCCCGACATTCCCGCTTCCTAGGACAGCCTTCCCAAGTCGCCATGCCCTGGCTGAGGATGGCCCTGGATGAGGCTTTAAGCTCGCCTACTGCCTAGTTCTGTGACACAGCTCGGGGGGTGGGGGCATTCCTTTTTATTCTCTGAACTCCGCCACATGGGTAATCAGGCTGATTATGGAAGGATATGAAGTGGCCTCCAGGAGGAGCCCTGGAGCCCAGTCTCTCACAAGAAGTGAGTTGTGGGCTGGCCGAGACACTAGCCCCGACTCCCTGTCCACCGGCCCGCCTGCCCTACCCAGCCCATCCAGGTGCCATGAAGGACTGGGACTAGCATGCAGGCTGAGGTGATTTGGCCACCGTCAGAGCCTTGTAGACACAAAAAAGATACCTGTGATTGCAGGAGGTTCAAGCAGGCCAGATTAGAGGTGCATTGGTGCGTGTACCAGTGAGGAGGGAGCCCGGCTGCCTTGCGGGTGGCACCTTCAGACTCAAGCCTCCTGGGTCCCATTCAAATAGTAGTCCTGGGAAGAGTCTTCCTGACTTGGCCTTTCCTTTCTCAGGCCTTTTTTGATAAAGATTACATCACTAAGCACCCAGGCGATGCTGAGAAGATCGCGCAGCTCAAGGACCTCATGCAGGAGCAGGTATGTCTGTGGGGCGTGGAGGCCCATCGCCGGAAGGGAAAGGCTATGCACAGGATGGCTGCTGTTGTCAGGCTGCTCCCTGGCTCACAGAGTGGCCTTCTCTGTCACCTGTCAGGTCCATGTCCTTGGAGTCGGGCTGGCAGTTCATGAGAAGTTCGTGCACCCAGAAATGCGCCCTCTACATAAGAAGCTGATCGATCAGTTCCAAATGATGCGGGCCAGTCTCTACCATGTAAGCTGCCCCCTGCCCTGCCCTGCTGTCACTCAGAAGGGTTTGAGATCAAAGCAGGACTCACTCCCTCTAGACCTGTGCAACCAAAAGGGGGTAGGGATATGAAGGGAAAGCTGTCTCCACCGCAGAGGTGGGTTCATCCAGGGGAAGGATGCCCAGGGTCCCCTCGTTCACTCCCTCCTTAAGGAGCAGTTAGAATCAAGAGCAAAGAACGTTTCTCAAGGTACTGTGCTGGTGAAGAGAGGTTCTCATCTGAGGAAGAAAGAGCTAAAGTATGTGGCCCACATGTAGAGATCTCTTTGGAGATATTTTTCATCCCAAGAACCTAAAGAGGTACGGCATAGCCTAAGCCAGCCTGTTCTCTCCCCTCTTCTTCCTTCTCCCTCTCCCTCTCCCTTTCCATCGCCTCCCTTCTTCCCTCCCTCCCCCCTCTCTCTACCCTTCCCCTCTAGCTCCCTCCCTTTCCTCTCCCCTTCTTCCTCCAACATGTCTTGTGACCCAGGCTCACATCTGAGAAAGCTTTGGTAGCAAGGAGGAGTGGTCAGGCCAGTTCTGGGCTGGCTCTGGACCCAGCGGGTCTCCCTAACTCTGGCCTGGCCCTCAGGCCCCCACGGCAGGACTCATGCACACAAGCAGAAGCAGGGCCTGTGTTCCAGGACTAGCTTACCTTCGGTGGTCTTACAGGGAATACTGGCTGGCTGACTATAAGGTCCAGGTGGTCTTGAACCCCTGTTCACATACCCTCACCCCATTTTCAACCATGGGGCTGACTTCAAGTGTGTTCTAGAGAAGCCTTTCTGCTAAACCAGCTGACTGCCAGATGTCAAGGGGTATGAGCCCAGTTACCAGCTGCTCTCTTCTCATTACCCAGGACTACTAGGTAGAAGAAGCAGGGACACAAGGGATGTGGAGCTGGCCAGGATTGGGTGAGGCCGTCGAGGACACGAAGTTCCCCTTTGGGGAATCACTGGCCACAGAGACCCCGGCGAGGCTGGGCCACTGACTCAGTGGGCCTGACCTGTTGGGGTTGATGCCTTGTTCTTGGAGGCTGGAGAGTCTGGTCATCTCGGTCCCTCTCAGCCTGAGAGGGACTCTCAGCCTGTCCCTGTACAGTGTGGACAGCGCAGAATGCAAAAAGGGAAAAAGAAGCTTGGCTGTAGTCTGAGAAGTGGGCTCATTTTCCAGAGGAGCGTCCACAGAGCCTGAAATTTGTTTCTGTAATGATTCCCCCTTGGTATTTCAAGGTGAAACATGCAGAAAAAGTCTTTTATGTTTCCCCCTTGCAAATCAGGATGTCCGTTTAGTAAAGTGTCGCTGAACTGATAGGTATTCCATTTTCTGTCATCCCGCTGTATCTCCTGCCGGCTCAGCTGGTCTTTGCTGTGTGCAAACTTCTCCATCACAGCAAGTGACCCAGGTAGGCTAGGGCCTGGCCACTGGGGATTCTCCGCCAGGCAGGCTGTCAGTCGCCGCAGCAAAAGCACACAATGCTCGCTCACATTCGTCAGGGTGTCTAGGGCACAGGTGGAAGTGTGTCCTGTCCAGCTGCAGAAGCACATTTCAACCTGTGCATGCTTTGGGTGAAGGGGGTAGGAAACCTGCCGCTTCTTTAGGGCAAGATTAGAAACCTTCTCAGTGGACTTAGGACCCACAGATTGGGAAGGTCTTGATGAAACCTGGACAGCTGTGCTTTGTTTCCTCAGTCACATATAGGGACACAAACCAATGTGCTGTCACCCAGGAGAGTCTGGAATCAAGTTTCTGCTAAGATGTCTACAAACTTAATGAGAATTCAATTATATTAAAATAGAACTGTGCTGTTTTTCAATTACTTACATCAGGATTTTGTGTCCTGTCTCCCCATAAACTGTGTCACAGACATCTTAACCCAGGTTGCTAAGAGCTGGTCCATTTAGCAACCCAATAAAACCCAACCCAAGTCCTTACGTAAGGGGCGCCATTGACTGATAGCTGATAAGCACCTCTTTCTCTCGTCGCTCCCGGCTCTGGTTCTGCTTATTCTGTAGCGAGGAAGCCAGTGAAACACTGCTATGAACTGAGACCAACGTCAGCCTCTTCCAGATGTGTTCTCTCAGTGGGTCAGCCCGGGGCCTCCTGGCCTCTGGTCTGGGCTCGCTGGTCAGGAGGGTGTTTTCATTGTGAAGAGGCCATTGTTCAAAAGAAGTCAGCAGTCCTAGTTCAGCCCCCAGTATATGATTCTTGTTTGTTTGTTTATTTTCTTTTACATTTCCACCACCAGCCTGCTCTTTCCTCTCAGCTGTTAATTACTTATTTGTTTTGTACTCTCTGATGAAGGGGCATTCATTTCTCCACAGGAGTTTCCAGGTTTGGACAAGCTAAGTCCTGCATGTTCCAGCACCAGCACCCCCCGGGGAAATGTCCTAGCATCCCACAGCCCCATGAGCCCCGAGACCATCAAGATGACCCACCGGCACAGGTACGACCTTGGGGCTGGGGATGGTCCCCTCCACCGAGGGAAGTCTGAATGTCAAAGGTCAGACAGAGCAAGGCAGCGCGACATAAGTGTTTGCATGTATTCACATGCCCTCCTACCCATGTACACAGGGACCCACTCTGTACCCAGCCACCCTGGGTGACAGGACAGTATTGTGGGAACCCGGCGGAGGGGGCATTTGGGTGAGTCTTGAAGGATAAGTAGAAGTCTACTACGTACAAAAGAGTAGGGTTAGGAAGGTGATGGAGCAAGATCCAAACAGTGCGGATGCCTCAGGATAGGGTTTCCAGTTGGGAATTCCCGCCCATTCTCAGGAATATCTTTCACTTTCCCGTTCCCGAATCCCGAGATATAAACTGTTTTCTGTTCTCCACGATGAATCGTTTCCACAAAATGACGGCCGATACTACCAACCACCTGGGTTCAAGGAGCCGATTTTCCTGATTTCCTGACCAACTTTTCTCGGGATTTGGGAACGGAAAAGCAAAAACAAATTCCCAAGAACGGGTGGTAATTCCTGCCTGGAAACCCTAGCGATAAATAGGAAAAATGTCTAAGAGATACATTGTGAGCAGTACGTTTATTTCCCACTGTGGGTGTTACTGGGTTCAAGGAACCGATTTTCCCGATTTCCCAACCAACTTCTCTGGGGATTCAGGAACGGGAAAGCGAAGAAAATGCCTGAGAACAGGTGGGAATTCCCGCCTGGAAACCCTACCTCAGGATGTGAACCAGCCGGTCTGGTCAGCACTGCATTAGAGCCAAGTGACTGAAGTGCAGGACTCCAGGACATGGAGGGGGGCCAGGATGAGCTCTGAGTGGGTCTTGTTCATCAGGCCTGAGACGTGATCCCACGGGGAATGCGGATCACCGGTCGGGTTTTCGGAAGAGAGCAACATGGTGAATGGACATGGAGGTGTGGCAGCTCTGAACTCAGGAGTCCTGGCTGCACACTCCAAGCCTCTGGGGCAGGAAGGCCAGGCCAGGGAGGAGCTCCCCCGCCTGGTCACTTAGGTTTGCTTTCCAGTGTGAGCAGCAGGCCAGCACACAGTGGGCACTCAGCAAGTGAAGAGGGAATGGGCGAGGGGCTGCCTCACAAGGATAGCAGAGAGCTGCTGACCTGGAAGCGAGGCCAGAGGTGGTCCACAGCTGGCTGTGGTCATAGCTTCCCCATACCAGGAAAACAGCCCTGACCAGCGGAGGGTGGCCACTGGCTCAGATTCACATCCATAGCAAGGGGGACCTCGGATCGGTGACCTGATTCAGCGTATCTCTTTACTCCTCCTAACTGAGAAAGTACATCAGACGGGGTGGCCATGAGCCTGTGCCAGCCTACTTACCGTCCCAGACCAGGGCCCCTGAGCAGCAGGTGGGCTTCAGGACGGCCCCAGGCCTCAGCTGGGTCTGAGCGTTAGCTGTGGAACCCTCCAAACCAGTGGTGGCTAATGCTGGGGATGACTGTTTTTACCCCCGTGCCACTGTCCCCCACCACCTAGCAAGGTTTCTCAGCTCCAGGCCTGACTCCTCCCTGTTTCCCACTCTTGTTCACAGCCCCATGAACTTGATGGGCACAGGCGGCCATTCATCATCCTCTCTCTCCTCACACGCATCTAGTGAAGCGGGAAACGTGGTGATGCTGGGTGACAGCTCCATGGGCGAGGCCCCCGAGGACCTTTACCACCACATGCAGGTACCAGAGCTGTCCCAGGACAGTGGGACATCATCCCTGGGGGACTCACCTCTCCCCTGGCTGGTCTGGTCCGAGGGTAGACGTCCGGCCTAGTTCTCCAGTTACTGAGCCCAGAACACTTAGAGCCAGCAGCACTGCCTTCCCACCACCCCACCATGCCACAGTTCCCAGGCTTTATTTCCCAGAAGGAAATCCAGCTGTAGTCCTGGCTGCTCTTACAGATCCCGTGGGCAAGCCCCTCTGCCAAATTGCCCTCCCACCTGGCATTCCTGATGGCTAAGACCTGCTTCCTCCACAGGCACCATCACTAGAATCCACCCAATGGCCTGGCTCCATGGGTGGTATGGGTGACCCGTAGCACTGGCCACCAGCCTGGTCTCCAGCAGGGCCCAGGGTACAGCCTTAGTCACCAGGTCTGGGCACCTCATGGCATGAAGAAGTCAAGTCTAGGCCAGTCCTCCAATCCTGGCCACTCAGACCTCTGTCCTGCTGATTTTTCTCCCTTTGCAGCTCGCGTATCCCAACCCCAGGTACCAGGGCTCAGTCACCAACGTGTCTGTTCTGTCATCGTCCCAGGCAAGCCCTTCTTCCTCCAGCCTGAGTTCCACTCACTCAGCACCATCCCAGATGATAACCTCTGCCCCTTCCAGTGCCCGAGGTAAGGATGGCAGGGCTCTGCTTGGAGAAGGGAGGAGAATGGGCCTCGTGAGCCCCACTTGTTCTCCTCTCATCTGTGGCTATATCTCTGAAAGCAGCCCCGTGGCTTAGAGCATGTTTTTCTGTGCTTTCAGTACTAAGCACTTGGGGCTCCCTACCTCCAGACCTCTCCCTAGCTGGCATCAGACCCTGCTGTCAGCACTGGTGGCAGCTGCCACCAAGGTAGCCAACCTCCACTTCTCCACCTCCGTAAGAGGACACAGCCTGGAAGAAAGCTCAGTTCTTTTCCATTGAAATGTTTACAAAAATAAAGATCAAAATTAAGGCAAAAGTGAGCTTATCTTGAGGAATCAAACATGACAAAGTATGAAAATTTAAATTTGAAGGCCAAAATTAACCCTGGAAAATGTTATTCTAAACAGTAACAACAACCAAAAAAGCTTTGTTCAGCTGGGAAAGGCTTAATCAGGAGAGATGGCTCTGCAAAAAGCTATGTACTTCACCAAATTTGGCTTGACTTCTTACTCAGTTGGATAAATATTGTTCTCTGAGAGCCAGCCTCTTTTTCACACTCTGGTTGTAGTTCCTGCAGTGAAATTTGCCTCTCTGTCCTTGTAGATAGGAACATTTGCAGTAGAATAGAAGTTAGCTGTGGTGACTAAGATTTAGTGCATCCAGGGTTGGCCACGCAGACCCGTACAGAAGAGAGTAGACGGAGCTTGCCAGCCAGTCACTGCTGCTGCTTCCAGCCTTCAGAGGGATGGGGTGTCTTTATCCTTCTCGTTATTATGAAGACAAAGAGAAACAGCACTCCTTTGTGACATGGAGAGTCATTAAGGAAAAAAATCTCTTCAAAGGCCCACAGTAGGAGTGATGGAGAGAACAGGGGTAAAGTGATGGAGAGATGAGGGACCCACTGGGAAAAGTCTCAGCTGACAGAGGATAAGGTTGCAACAGGTAGTCACAGACTCACCTGAAGCATCCGGCCCAACCCCTCATTTCCTGTGGAAGAAGCAGGGCCAGTGAAGGGGCCTAAAGGCCATCCAACCCTTTCAGGGCCAAAGTGAATCTGATCAAGTCTGCACTCACCAGCTTTCAGTCTGATACCCTTTGCACTCCCAGGTTTCCTTCCTGACATGGGCTGTGGCTCTCAGAAAAGGGGAGCCAGCATTTGGAAGCAGGCACTGCTAGCATTAGAGAAGACAAATGTTACAGAAGATGTGTCGCTGTGTGAAGGCTGCAAACATAAGAAACAGTGATCTGTGTTATGAAGAAGGTTTGTGTTACAAAGGATAGCTTGAGGTCTAAAAGGGAAGGAAATCCTGAGAAGTTAGCCACGAATGCTACAGTGGAGGTCAGCATTTGCAGCGTCTAAGGTAAATGCTCCTGAGTAGAGCTGCAGAAACAGATTTTGTAATATAATCTGTCGTGCAGTTTTCTTTCCTAACCTGAACAGTCTCTAAAATACACGCAGCCGTATCTGAATCTTTATCTGGACCATGATTGCTGATAACAGAAGGACACAAAGGATGGACATTTTAGCTCAAGTCCACTCTGACATTGTTAGGACACTTCCTCTAAGCTGTGCCTGGTACTCACTCTGCCTGGAGAGAACAGAGGCACCGTTGGGGACCTCACAGGCTGGCGTTCCTACCTCTGTCCTTCCAGCTAACCACTTACTGATCTGTTCACTCATCAAGCTTTTAACGAGTGCCCCGGGAGGAGGAATCTGCATGGCTCTTGCATCATCAGAGTTGCAGAGAGAAATTATTTTCTCCCTGTTTGGAAGTAATCCTGTTTATTTCAAATGGTGTGGTTATCTATTGCTGCATAATAAACCACCCCCCAAAACTCAGTGGCCGAAAACAGCCATTTGTTATCACTCACAGTTCTGTGGTTTAACAGGGCTCACTGAGAAATTCTAACTGCCGTCTCTCACGAGCTTATAGTCAGGTGTCGCCTGGGGCTCACCTAGGCTGGACAGCTGAGATGGTTCACTCATGTGGCTGGCAGTTGATAGTGGCTGGCAGCCGGAAGCTCAGCTGACTGCTCAGCTGAGTGGCTTGGGCTTCTCACAGCACGCCACTCATTTTCCCCAGAGCAGGCATTCCAAGAGACCCAGGCAGAAGTTGCAAGGCTTCTTATTACCCAGGCTTGGAAGTCCCAGAATGTCCTTTTTGCCACATTCTGTCAGCTAATCAAGTCACTAAGGCCAAGCCAGACCCCAAGGTGGGAAATGAGACTCCACCTCATGAGAGAAGTGGCATGTGTGTTTTGGAAGGCAAGTGCTCTGAAGACAAGCTATCACAATGGTCAAATTCCAGAATACCATATAAAGACTGATAGAAGCCCCTTCCCTTCCTGGACATTTCTTCCCTTTCAGACATAAAGTACAAAAGTAAACAAAATGCTGAAATAGAATTGGGCCCAAAGCAGGGAATGGTGGTAGGTGGTAAGGACGGAGGCAATTAAGAAAGAGCAGGAAGTTACTTGGTTACAACATCCAAGCTCAGGCCCATCTGGAAAAAAATATGTACGAGATGAGGCCCAGTGTCAGGCCCTGTGAGAAAACAGAAGACTGAGCGGATATCAGAGAAGAAGATTGCAGTAAACACAGTAGTAGGTGCACTGGGGGCCCAGAGGGAGGGAGTGGCTCATACTTTTGGGGTTCTGTCTGGTATTCTGGGTGAGGAGAAGGCTTTCATGGAGAAGGTGTTCTGGAGAAGCCCTCACATTGGAGTCACTTACCCCACTCCCAGGAGTGGTCGTGACACCAGTGGCCTTCGTGGCCGTGCCCATTGACACTCTGCCGTGGTCCCTGTTGCTTGGCAGCTTTCAAGCTGAATGGCCTGAAAGGTACAATCTCAAGTCTTGTAGGTTGGCAGCTCCCCCTGGTGGTCAAAGAATGATCAGGACTAGGAAATGTAGGGATTGCATGGATCCTCCTTGAATAGCTAGGTCATGCTGGGACTCAGCCTCCCTGAGGTTCACCAGACTGCACCTCAAGTAGCTCTAAAGTTCTGTGACACAAAAGCCCTTGTGTCAGTTTAAAAACAGTTTAAATGGTTTCATGAAAAGTAGCCATCACTCTCTTCTACCATGGGATTGGCTGCCCAGGGCAGAGGGCAGTGGGAGGGCACTGAGATGATAGAGTGGGACATTTCGTGGTAGCACAGAGCACCCCTTTATAATAGCACCAGAGGGGCCTCCAGAACATGGGCACCAATCCTCAGGGCCCTGGGGCCTGCAGGCTGCTTCTCTCCATCATAGCCACCCGTATGTGTCAGAATATTGAGTGCACAGATCTGGGGCTGCCTGGTGAGCCAGGCTGAGCTTTGTGGGGTCAGTGACCACGGCCAGCCTCAGAAGGGCAATGCGCCTTGTGTCACCCGCATGCCAGCATACTGGTTGTGAGCGTGACATAGCTGAGTTGGTGTAAATGTGCTGTATGGCTTTCTGTGCGTGCTCCATGGAAGGTAGCCCTGTCCAGAGCCGGGGCTGGCAGGGCTCAGGAAGTTTCTGGCTGGGAAGGCACTAGAGAAGTCAAAAGGATTAGGAGCAGATTTTAGAACCTGCTTGAGGTTGCCTCAGATTCTAAAACAAAACATTGTCCACAAAGGCATACTTTCCTCGTTCCTTTATCAGTGAAGGATAGTTTTAAGACTAGGTCTTAAAGCCAGCCCTGAGGTCCTACAAGTAAGATTGCTGAGAGCCTCTGTGGAAGAAGCTCACATAAAGAATAATTGCAGTACTGGTGTATATTATACTGACTTCCTCACAGTATTCAAGCTTCATCTTCTTGGACTGAAATGAGTACAAGAGGAATTTCTCAAGGACTGCTGGGGCAAGCTGGCTGCAGACCTTTTCTAGCTGTGCTCTACCAGCCCTGCACTGTGCACTCAAAGAAAGGCCACAGAGACGCTGGGTTTCGGGGACAGCTGCCGGAGCCGCAGGTTCACCTCTCAGAAGGAGCCCCTCCATGGGCTGTCTCAGCTCTCTGGCTTCACTAGAGCACACTGCAGAGAGGGATTTCAAGCACTTGGGCCAGAAAGAGGCTTCCAGTGGACACTTCGGGGGCGCTGGGGTCTACGTGACCCTGCCATGACCCCACCAATTTCTATAGATATGCTGTCTGGTACCATGAGTGGTGCCCATTTGGAGGGCCTTCCACATTCCCGAGGAAAGCCAGCAAGTTATTCCACTAGTTCTGTGGAAGGTTCCCTCGAGGACCATGGGTGGACAGGTTCCTGGGCCTGTAGCTATGGCGTGTGTGAATGGGGACTGGGCTGCCACATCTGGCATGGGCTGACCTCCATAACAGTCCCTCAGACCAGAGGGTGGACCACAGAGGCCTCACAAGAGAAGAGCACAAACCAAGTTAACTCACGAGCCTGGATTAAAGCCCCACAAACCCCAGACAAGTCCCATGGCCCCCGAGTTCACTGAAGGGCAAGTCTCAGAGTAAAACCCCGGAGGCACCTGGGTGCAAGGGGCTGGTGCCCAGCCAGTCTGGCTCTAGGGCTGCAGTAGAATGGCCAGGAAGGCAGAGCCCAGACGCTGGAGGCCTGGAATCTGGGAGGGAAGATCCTCTGGGAAGAGGTGGTGGGAGCTAGCTGAGAACAGGGCCATGGTGTCTGGAGAAGGTAAGTGTGTCAAGTTAAGAACTGTGCTGCTGTGTTACCTGAGTGTCTCTGTCTCTGTGTGATGGCTTCATTGCAAGCTGGTCTGGGCCCCCTGAGAGGGCCCAGCATCCAGGTCACAGCCGTCTCCCGAGAGTGCTGGGTGCAGGGACCTCGAGGGTCTCCCCCCAGTCTTCACCTCTGCTCACGATGGGCCTCCGAGCCTGGTGAGAGGGTCTGTCCGTGGGTCAGCATCACCCCAGCACATCTTCAGCCGGGATGCAGGGTGTAGCCCCCAGCACCATCTAACCACCAGACTGTTTCATTCCTCTTGTGCTTGCTGAGCTCATCCTCACCCCAACTGCAAGGGGCGCCTACCCTGCTCCCCTGGCCCCGGGGATGCTTGTCCACTGGACGCTCCATCTGTGGCTTGTCAGCTGTGCGTGATTGTTCTCATTGGTTACAGGCTCTCCCTCTCTGCCAGATAAGTACCGCCACGCCCGGGAAATGATGTTGCTGCTGCCCACACGCCGGGACCGGCCGAGCAGCGCTATGTACCCGGCGGCTGTGCTGGAGAATGGACAGGTAGTACCCCCAGCCTGCCGGCCGCCCTCTGCAGCCAGGACGTCGGTCTGGGCTTCCCTCATCGTCCTTGCTGGGCTTTTCGGCATTGTCCCCCATGCCTTCCTCATTCCCTGAAAGACACTCAGGAGGCTCTCAGGCTCCTGGATGGGGCCTGCAGCGAATCTGAAGACCAGCAATCCAGACGGAGTGCAGTGTGGGTAGAATGGTGGCAGGGTTGGAACCACCATTGCTTGTGTGGCTATCTGTCCTTCTGACCAGCCTTCTGAACTCCTTGTCCCAAAACAGTATGGCAGAAGAAATTCGTTCTTTCCTGTTCCAAGAAGGCAATGGTGGACGTGGGTCTAAGGATGTCTTTCCTCCCTGTGTGTGTGAAGGGCACCTTCATTGGTCTCTTCCATCCCTCCATCCTTCCATCCCTCCATCCTTCCATCCTTCCACCTGAAGCCCTTCACTACCTACTGGCACTCCTCTCCACACCATTTGCACAGCTCTCCAAACATCCTACTTGGGGGCCTTGAACAGATGCTACAGGGCCTAACCCCTCCCCCGTCCAACCTTCCCTGTCCTTCCATCAGAGTCCATGAAAGTCACCTCTAAGCAACTTACCTAGTCCCAGAGTGCCCGGAGTTTCTCATGGTACCTTCTTCCTGTGCTCGATCAGTCCTGTCAGGTGAAGGGAGCAGGTCTGTTTGGCAGCTGCCCATCAAAATAGTCCTGTCTGACTCTAGGCTCGAGTGCTGCTCTTCCCCCATCCTCAGTGCTAACATGGACCTGTGGCGGGGAGCTCCAGGAGGTTAAATTCGCCCCTAAGTCCTTCCTGCCAGTGTCTCCCTGGCAGGACAGAAGAATGCAGTTAGGAAAGGCGCCTGTATCCTTTCTCTTGGCCGTGCACGAGATAGTCTGGAGCCCCGGCAGACCCCAGAGGTCGATGCCTCCAGTGGGGCTCATGGCAGCACTCGGAGCCGGATAGCACTGGGCAGCCCTCCCTGGGCTGGCCTGCTGCTCCCAGCACATCTCAAGCATAAGCTGTACCACTGCTTGGATTCGCCCATCTGACTTTGGAATGTTCTAGCTCCTGTGGCCCACAGCACTGCCCCACAAGGTGTAACTAGTTGTTTTCACCCTCTTTGATGTTTCTTTCCTTCCCTCAGCTGCCAAATTTCCAGCGGGCCCTGTTCCAGCAAGTGGTCGGAGCCTGCAAACCCTGCAGTGACCCCAATCTGTCTTTGGCTGAAAAAGGTATTGTTCTACTTCCCAGGTGGCCTCCCCCCATGTGTGCCCCCATCCCGAGCATCTGACTTTTGTCCCTGAGCACCAGCTGGCCCAGGCCCAGCCACCGTCCAACACCCATGCCTCATCAACTCCTGAGCTTAGTGTTCAACCCATGTTTGGTTTGGATGCTACAACTTTGTCTCTCTCCCTCCCCAGCACCCACCCCAGAGAGCCTGGCTGCCGCCTGCTCTGAGCCCACCTTTATGGAAACTCAGGCTACTGTGTGAAAACCACTCCCCTGGGTACCGCCAAACCAGCCCCAGAATTCAGCAGGCCCTGTAGCCCCTTTGGTCCCTCTCAACTTGGGCCCTCAGGGACCTCTCCTTATTGCTCAGAACAGGCCTACGGCCAAGCAAGCCCCAAAAAGACTGGGAAGGACAGGCCATAACACAGTGAGTTTCCCGAAGACAGTGCTCTGCAAGGGAGGCCCTGGGCACTTTGAGGGAGTCCAGTCCTGTGGCTCCTCTGGCCAGCAGCTGCTGAGTCCATCTTACACACTGCCAGCTCATCAACTATATCACGAGACTGGGAAATCCCTAGAACAGAAGCTGCTTAGATAGTGGAGTCCTAGCCTGTGTTCTGCTCCAGCAAGCTGATGGAAGGACCAGGCTTGGACCCCGTGACCCTGATGGAAAGACCAGACTTGGATCCCATGATTCTGATGGAAGGACCAGGCTTGGACCCCTGTGACCCTGATGGAAGGACCAGGCTTGGACCCCGTGACCCTGATGGAGGGACCAGGCTTGGACCCCGTGACCCTGGCCCAAAGTCCCACACATGGAGGCCTGAGTTAGTTTTGACACAGAGGGGACGCTGCTGAGCCTGCCTGCCACACACAATCTGACCCCATATCAGCCTATCACCCTGTAGGTTCCCCTCCCCTCTCCTCCATCTGTTGGAGGTTACAGCACTTTCAGTCCACCAAGAATACAACCTACTGTCCCATCAGCACATGTCCCTCCCAAACTGTCGTCATTTGCCATTGCACCTCACCAAGTGCTGTCTGCTCTGCCCACTGTCACTGGTCCTCCCTTGCTCATCACGGAGGACGTACCTGTGTCCACGAGCTCAGTGCCTGGTAGGCCTCAGCACTGGGTGCCCAACTGCAAAGGGCATGGAGCTTCTGCAGAGGATGCCTTCCTAGCCTCGAGGCTGCACGTCCCAAATCACGCAGCTTACCTGGACCCCCGCACCTGTGCCCCACGTCACAGTGCCCCTGTGGCCTCGGCGGCCAGAACCCACAGTGGCTTTTCTTCCCCTGAGATGTGGAGCAATCTCAGAACCAGCCAAGAGCACAGGTGGGCTCAGGTCATATGGGTCCTGGGAGCCAGGCCGGGACTCTGTGCGGACGGGACACAGAAGAACGTCAGGGCTCGGACCAGGCTGCAGCAAGAAGCTGGACACACCGTCCCGGGTGTGAGAAGGAAAGCGGGTCGTCTCAGAAGAGGCTGAGCCCAGAGCAAGCGTGTCCACGCCAGAAGGCCAGCACTTGCCTGGTGGGAACACAGGCCAGAGTAATGGCCACAAGTCTCTGCCTCGATCCTCCAGGGCAGGAACTGTGCATACTTGTCACCATTCTCTTGTCACCATGATCCTGAGTCTCATAAGGACTCCACTTCTCACTTGCAGATAATCCTCCTTTGCCGGGCAGTGACTTTGGGGCCCTTGGGGCCGCGGGCTGTGCACTGGACCACCGATAACAGAAAGAAATGGGGACACAGTGGGGATTGCCCCTCTTCTTCTAGGAGAAGTCATTGCATCTTAGATTTTCCAGCAGCCCCAGTGCACTTGTGCTGCGCCTCAAACACCCGCTGGCCTCACTGCTGCAGGGTGAGCTCGATGATTCCCAGTTCCCATGGAGAGGCTCGGACAGGTCCCCTCTGTAAACCACTGCAGCCTTGCCAGCTTTCTTCCGCCATAGCTGTTCTGGCTGCAAGTCCCTTTGGGCCCTCGTGGGTGAACTTCTGCAACCCTACAATTCTTCAGGGTCTAGATGTGCATGTGAGATCTTGGGCTGTCAGAACCCTTTTGGGGAAACTGCCCAGACCCACCTCCACGCTTCTTATTCCATGAAATTTGGTGGCTTCTTCTGGAGATGGAACTTTCCTTTTTAGAGAGAGGGAGCTTCAGTGCTGAGGACAGGAGGCTCGTGCTGCATCTTGGAGAGAGCCTGTGAGGGTGGCCTGTCCTACTCTCGAGATGGCCCAGGCTCTCTGAGGAGGCCTTCTGGTGGGATCCACCTGATATCTTCAGATTCAGAATCCTTTCCTCTCTTCGGGCAACAGCTGAGTGCCTTCCCACCCAGTCATTGCCCCGCTGTCCCTCCTGCCACTAGCCATCAACCATCCCGTGAGACAGCGATCCTTAGACCTGAGGTGGTTTACATAGTGGAGTTCAGCCCTATGTTCTGCTGCAAGCTCACGCCAGCTCCTGACCGGTGAGGAAGAAGAGGACGGATGTCACCACCTTATCCCTGGACTACATCGGGCCAGCCCCTCCTGGCCACATCCTCCTTGAAGGCCACACTCCAGCTGCTTCCCTCCCAGAGCCTCTCAGGCCCCATGAGGCCCTGGCATCCCCACTCAGTACCTAGAGCAGGAAGAACCCAGCCCCAGCCTAGTCAGGCTCGCCTCCGCTAAGACTGCCCAAGAACAAAGCCAGTGAGTGGACCCCAGGGTGTGGGCTCCCTCCCGGCTGCCCACAGCCCGGAAGGGAGACTGCTTGACTGGCTCCATCAGAGAAAGGTTCTCATTCTTCTCGGTGGGGTTTGTTCTCCAGGAGGAGTTGGTCAACAGGTTCACGTGTCCCCTGCTGTTCCTCAGAGTGGCACCCTCAGACCCCAAGGTCCAGCCATCCCTCCTCTCCTCCTCCCCTCTTCTCACCTGCGAAGTCACGCATCCCAGCTGTGGCTGAGAGGCCTGTATTCTGGCATTGGACTTCTTCCTTAGCATAGGTGGACACTTTGTGTTTCCCTTTGTCTAGAGCCCGCTCCACCCGTCATCCATGGCATGTGGGTGCCAGAAACTAGGCTTCTACGTGCCCCAAAGCATCCACGGGCTCCCTAGCCCAACCTTCTCTCAGGATACAGCAGGTCCATTTGGACCTGGGCCACAAATGCTGGGCATTGTACTCTTCCCTCCATTGGACACAGTGAATACCAATCCTGGCCTAGAAAATCCCTGTGCATGCCAAACCCAGACAGTGGCCACAGAAAGAACGAGAATGGGCAAAGCTTGTACATTACCACAGGCCCTTTGGGGGGCAGCTCCTGCCTACTCACTGGCTGCACACTAGCTCTAAGAGCAGTCTGCCTCCTGCCCATGCTGCTCCCCGCTTTCCCCTGGGCTGAGGCAGTAGGACAGACCCAACTCTTGGCTTGGTGAGAAGCTCTGTGGCCCGCGTGCTCTCCTCTCTCAGTGTTGTGAGCCTGCTCCGTGCTCTTCTGTTCTCTCTTCTCCTCCTGGCAAACCCCAGAGGCTGCAGCTATTCACTGCTTACTGCACTTTCTCCCCGCTTGCCTCATCTTGAGTGCTCTTCAGACATCAGTTCACTCTGGCCATCTTCTTAAGAGGCTTCTGTCCCTGGCCACTCCCTCCTAAGAGCCATGGTGTCTTGCTTGGCCAGTGTTTTTTGCCCCAGGGGCTGGCATCACTCCCACGAGTACTGGGTACATAGCACATACCTGGAGCAGCCATACACCGTAGGACGGGCTTCTCCCAGAGCATGGCTCAAGAAGTAACTTCCTTCATGCCATCTCTTTCCACCCTTCAGCGGTGCCAGCAGCCCCCAGCAGCTGGAGCCTGGATAGCGGAGCCCGAGAGGCCCAGCCCTTCCTGTCTGCCCACATGGGGCACATCCTGGCCCCCCCAGTGCCTCCCCGAAGCCTGCTGCATGGTAAGAAGACTTCCAGAGGGTCCCCAAATAGTCCCTGGTCTCCGACTCTGCTCAGGGGCAAGGGCAGCTGCCCTCCAGGCTGAGAAGACGGGCCATTCACTGGGCTGACTCAGCCAAGGAAAAACCATCCCCACCACAGGAAGGACCCTGCTGGGCTTTGGGTCGGTAAGGCTTCCAAGTGCAGCAGGGGAGCTCAGTGAGGGCCTCCCAACCAGGGCGGCTGAAGACAACAGAACTGTCATCGCCCGGCAGCCAACCGGAGACCTGCCACTGCCTGTGGCCTGTTGTTCCACGAGCTCTGACACAATTTGACCGTCCTGACCGCCTGTGTAGCACAGGTGTCTTTTATTCCAACAGCCTGTGTTTTGGAGAACTCCAGTGAAAAGAGGTTTTTCTGTGGCCTTCATTGCTGAAGGGTTCCCAGGATACTCTTCCCACGTCTGCCCAGCAACGTGCTGGTGTGCAGCCCAGATGTGCTCCTGCTGAGGCTGGTTTCTGTTCCCTTTGCAGGTCATTACTCCCTACACTTTGACGCCTTCCACCACCCCCTGGGTGACACCCCCCCGGCCCTCCCTGCCCGGACCCTGCGCAAGGTAATGTACTGAAGCCAGAGCCCAACAGGCTGTGGGATGAGCCATCTCACCTGGCCTACAGCCCCTGGGGCCCACAGAACAAACCCGAGCCCTCCCCTGCCCCTCTGTCCGGAGAGCCCCGCCTGGCCAGGGTGTCCTGCACCCAGTGCAGTGGGGCCTGGGGCAGAGAGTCCTAGAGAGAGTGTGGGCCGCAAGCACAAGCGGGGGATGCTGGGGTTCTGGCCACACCATGAGTATGAGCACGCCACTGGTCAAGAGGTAAAGACACAGTCCTGTGGTAGGTCGCAGAGTATTGTAACCTCGAGTCGAGTCAAAGCAAGAAGCATCAGGCACCAAAGCTCTCCAGAAAAACTCATTCACTTTTCTGCAAGTTGGAAAAGACTGACTGACCACAGATTTTAGCAGCAGAATGCACTCATCTGGTCCATGGCCACCCAAGGGTCTTTCTGCCCTTCCCAACTGGCCTGATGACCCAGCCCTTGTGTCAGACCCCAGCCCACAGCCCGCAGCCTGGGACCTGGCTTCAGGGGACGCAAGCCCAGCAGCGAGGGCAGGGCCATGTTTTGGCCCACTAATGCAGGTCATTCTGGGGTTCCCTGGGCTTGTTGGGGCCAGAGAGAATGGGGCCTGCTGCTGAAGAAACAAAACTCCTGCTGAGGGTTGCTACAGTTCATTAATAAGCAGCTTGGTCTTCTCATCACACGGTGGCCGCCAGCCTATATGGGGAGAGGGATTCTAACATGTCCACCCTTTCTTTTGCAGTCTCCTCTGCACCCTATCCCGGCCTCCCCCACCAGCCCCCAGTCAGGCCTGGACGGCAGCAACTCTACGCTGTCCGGCAGTGCCAGCAGCGGTGTGTCCTCCCTAAGCGAGAGTAACTTTGGGCACTCCTCAGAGGCCCCACCTCGAACCGACACCATGGACTCCATGCCGAGCCAGGCCTGGAATGCTGACGAAGACCTTGAGCCACCCTACCTCCCTGTCCACTACAGCCTCTCCGAGTCGGCCGTCTTGGACTCCATCAAGGCCCAGCCATGCCGAAGCCACTCAGCCCCGGGATGTGTCATCCCTCAGGACCCCATGGACCCGCCTGCGCTGCCACCCAAGCCCTACCACCCCCGCCTACCAGCCCTGGAGCATGACGAGGGTGTGCTGCTGCGTGAAGAGGCTGACAGGCCTCGGGGCCTGCACCGCAAGGCCTCACTGCCTCCTGGGAGCATCAAGGAAGAGCAGGCCCGCATGGCCTGGGAGCACGGCCGAGGGGAGCAGTGAGGGGCAGGGAGGCGGCTGGGACGCCGCCCTCAGTAAGCAGCTGGCCCAACCATTCCAGGTCTACAAAGCAGGTCTCCCCCAGGGAGCCAGAGAGGCCTGGCACTCAGGAGAGAACCACCCGAGTCTACGAGTCTAAGTTCTACTGCCGTGAACTTGTGTGTTGCCATGTACAGAGGCTGCAGCAGCATGAGGGTTGTGGCTTCTCTTTTTGTTTCTACGTTTCCATTTCTTTGAGTTTTCCTTTCTTCCCTTTGTGCAGTAGATGCTTTGTTCCTCAGTTCCAGACCACGTGGAGCTATATGGAGATATTGCACAGACAGAATCGCTTTGCAGCTTTACAGGGTCTGGGATAGGAGCCCAGGCCCTCCCTCCAGGGTAGAGATGCACAGAAGAATGGAAATTGCACTAGGGACCTCTTCTTTTGCAGTGTGGACAGAAGAGTTTATGGTCGTATTCAGGGATTGTGTGGACCACGTGGACTACATGTCACAGGTGGACAGGGGGCTATAAGCCGTTTTGCACAAATGCCTGCCCACCTGCCTCCTTTCATCCAGGAGTATGCAACTGAGGGGCTGGCTGGGCTAACCTGCCAGCTCGGGCATGTGACCTGGCCTAACTGCATGCCCGGGGCACACTGCCAGGCTTCCACCCGCCAGTCCTGCCCTCCAGCTGTCTTGGATTTTTCCCTCCCATCGCTTTTATTTCTGCCCATTTGCTCCCTTCCACTCTAAATACACCTCATGCCCTACAGGAGCTCCCTTGGCAAATGGATCTGCAGAGGTTATCTTCCACCGTCTGGGGCTTGAGTGGGCATGTGGAACCAGAGGGACTACCCACCTTCCTCCCCAGGGCCCAGGAGCCTACGTGTTGAGAGACGAGCTGGTATAGGAGTGAGACTGATGTGTGGCAGGGGCCGGAAATCCTGAGGTTTCAGAAGTGGCCAGAATGCCTGTCATCCAGCTCCTGAATCAGGGATTTTCAGCACTACCTCTGAGCAGTGGGGTTGGCTGCCCAGCCAGGCTTCCAAGCCCTGAGGACTCATAGTCAGGTTCAGCGAGCTCCTGGGTAAGCAGGGTGGGAAAGAGCTTCTTTTGGAAGCAGAGAGCCACACAGGTAGAATTATCCTCTTCCCAGTGGCCAAGTGCTGGGCCCCTGCCCCGGGCCGTGGGGACCACCACTCAGGGTTCAGGGCAGGCAGGAGGGCAGTTTCTCCAGCCTCCCCAGTCTGTTGGGCAGAGCGCAGTGGAATCTTTATAGAAAACTTTCAGGTCAGGGCACTGATTTTCCTCTTGGTTTATTATTTGGGGGGACAGGGTGGGGAGGTAATGGTATTTTACCAGGGTGCTTCTAAGTTACTTTAAAAAAAAAAGTCTGTAGACTTTTTCTTTCTTTTGCTTGAGGTCACAACTTTGGTGGTGACAAGGCTGCCTTCTCTTCATTGAGCAGGTGTGTTCTTCCCGACTCTTCTGCTGGCCTGTCTGACCTCTATGGTCGGGCCCTGAGCCCAAGCTCCCATCCTTTCCCCATAGCCCTCTTTCCAGACAAGACCATGGTCAGGGTGTTTTTCTTTTGTAAACAAACACCAGCTGTTTAACAGGAATGCCAGCAAGTAACCTATTAGGAAAGATAGAGGGCCACATTACCTTCAGGCATCTGGAGGTATGTATCACCAGTGTGGGTCCTTTCCGCTACTGGAAGCATGACTCTGGGCAGAGTGGTCAGTCATGGCAGCCTGGACCTCGGAGGGCAGGCCTGGACCACTGGTGTTCACAAGTGTTAGAAGGGTGGGGGCTAGTTTGGATTTGATTCTTAGGAGAGTATCTTCAGATTTTAAGGCACTTCTGAACCTCAATCCCTGGACAAGGCAGTCATCACGTAAGAACATCTACCTTCTCTCCTGGTGGCACAGGAGGGTAAGGAAGGCAGTGTGGCTTCACTTGGCCTGCCTTTATGCAAGGTGAGCCAGGTGGTTTTTGCTCTCTATTTTCCCTACTGGGTGAAAAGAACAGATTCCAAATCCCTTTATTGGAGAATCAGCCAGGCTGAGGGGAAGTGGGAGGCCAGAGATGAGAATCCTCTGAAAAGATTGTGAAATAACTGATTTTCATTCTTTCAAGCTTATTTGTAAATACCTATTTGAATGCTGTGTATTTGTACAGGAATTTGAGCAAAAAATGTATAGAGCGTGATGTCCAATTGGTATTCAGCCCTATAAATGTGTTTTTAACCTCTGGCATTCTGTGCTTATTTAAAATAACTTCTAACCATTTCTTTTGTGTATTTATGTTTAAAAAAAAAAACAAAAACAAAAACAAAAAAAAAGTGGTTTAAAAATGATCTTACCTGTACCAGAAAGCAAAGTTAAAAGAAAAAAATTTGTACTAGTCGTGTCCCAAGAGGTATTTTACTGTATATATTGTGGTAGCATGTTCTAAATCCAACAAGTAATGTGAATTTCAGATGTAAATATCTGCCATTTGATTCCCCCCTTTCCCGACTCCCCTGATTGCTGTGATGTGAATTAAAGATGGATACCTGATACGTGACCACTGAATTCACTGAATGGGGGCAGCACAAGGTCCCCCTGCAACGCTTGTCGCCGGGCTCCAAGCCCCTTTAGCCCCGTAGAAATCCGCCTGCACCGGGCAGAGCCAAGCGTCCCGACGTCCTGGGACCCTGCCCAGGGCGCCCCGCGCAGCCCGGGGCCTGAGCGCTCCGCTGGGAGGAAACGGGGAACTCCTCCGGGAGTGGAGACAAACCCAGGCCCCGTCCGTCCCCACTGCCAGGCGGCCCGGGCGCTTCCCAGGACAGGTGCACACAGCGACTCGGGTCGCCCGGGGCTCAAGCGCTGGGTGCCCGGGCTGCCGAGGAAATGCGGGCGGTCAGCAAGCCCCGTAAGCGCCGAAGCCGCCGCAGGCGCTCGGCAAAGGCAGGTTCCCCGACCCACGTGATCGTTTAAAAAAAATAAAAAGGAAAAGGAAAGAAACCTCTTCCGAGCCTTGCCGGCGGCCGGCCGCGCACCCTGCCGGCCCTGCTGGGTCGCGGCTGACCCCGGAGCTCCTGACCTGCGCCCCTCGTCGGGGCCCTGGGCGGGGAGGTCCACGGGGTTTTCCCGGCGGGCGTGGGGCCCGGAACAGTTCAGCGGGTCCCCCTGCAGCCTCCCGCCTCCGACCCAGCCGCTGCCCCTATCCAAGATGGCGACCGGACCGCCGCCGCCGCTTCCTGCAGCCGGTCCTGCTTCAATCAGCGGCCGACAACTGTCTAGGGCCGAGGGCGGGAGAAGCCACCAGCCAATGGGGAAGGGTAGCGTGGAGCCGCCCGTCTGGGCTCCGGCGCGCGTGGACCAATGGGAGCGTGGTGTGTGGGAGGGCGTGAGGGCCACCCGCCAATGGGAAGCTACGGAGCACGGCCGGGACCTGGGAGGCAGCGCAGCGCGGCGGGCGCTGTTCAGTCGGGCGGCGGCGGCGGCGGCGGCGGCGGCGGAGGAGGATGTGGGCTACGCACGGGCTGGCGGTGGCGCTGGCTCTGAGCGTGCTGCCGGGCAGCCGGGCGCTGCGGCCGGGCGACTGCGAAGGTGCGGCGGGCTGGCGCAGCGCCGACCGGGACCAAAGCCCCGAGGGGCAGGGACTGGAAAGGGTGGGGGCGGCGGCGGGTCCCAGCGGGGTCCGCCCGAGGACAGGCAGACGCCCGGCCTTGAGGACACATTCCCTGGGCTACGGAACGTCGGTCCGACGAGGAAAAGTTAGGACTGAGTCGTGCTGAAAACTTGGCCTGAAACCGAGCTGGCGCCGTAGTGTTTGCCCTTCGTCACCGGCCCGAGGGCGGCCGTGGCCCCGGGCCCGGTCTGGTGGGCTTGCGGAGCCGCACGCCGGGGTTCGGGTGGTGTTTGGAAATGAGCAGCCTTTGGGTCGTTTTCTTGGCCCCAGTGGGCCCGCTTGGGAGGTCACAAGTCCATCCCAAGGACACGGTCAGTCTCGGCTGCAACTTTATGGAAGAGGCAGGGAGGAGCCGTCTGTGGGCCTTGGGTGACGCGTGCCCTGCGTGTGCCAGGGAGCTGGGTGGTCAACCGTGGGTACCCGAGGAAACCCGGTGGTGGAAAGACTCACCTCTCCCCGTGTCTCCTGTTAAAATTGCTGCCGGAGTTCCCTCCTGGTGGGTTGGGGTGCGACGGGGTGATTACTGAGCATCTCCCGTTTCTTTTCCAGTTTGTGTTTCTTATCTGGGAAGATTTTACCAGGATCTCAAAGACAGAGATGTCACATTCTCACCATCCTCTATTGAAAAAGAACTGATAAAGTTCTGCCGCGAAGCAAGAGGCAAAGAGAATCGGTTGGTGAGTAGCTGGTGGCCCTCCCCTGCTGGCCCTGTTCTGGAGGAGAGGCCCTGCCCACCCGTGTGTTCAGGAGGCCTGAAGTAGTTCTGTCCATGAGCTGATGCGGGACTCAAGTGCTTTCTCTGGAGGAGATATTTTTTTAACCTGTTGGTGTTGATTAAGCACCTACTCTGTGCTGGGCACTGAGAATGTCAGGGGACAGAAGTGGCAATCAGACATGATGCAGAGGAGTCAGTGTCATGAAGAAAATGGACCAGCACGATATGGTAGAGAGGCCAGGTACAGAGCAGTCAGCACTGTCTAAGGAACAATGGTCATCCTTGTGGTGGGGGAAGAGCATCCCTGGCAGAGGGAACAGCCAGTGTGTGCCCAGAGGCCAGAACAAGCGTGGCCGGTGTGAGGACAGAAAACAAAGTGTGCACGGGGTAGGCCAGGGCCGAATTCAGGACAAGAGCCCTAGGGAGACGATGGCTTTTGTAGCTAGGATTTCCTGGCAGTCTGGTTTGTCTGTTTTCTCTATTTAAAGGTTTGAACCTTGGTGACTATTAAATTCATGTTGTGGGTTTCAGCTCTGGGACCCAGCATGTATCAGAGGGGTTTACACTGACAGGAGGCGGGGCCTGGGAAAATGAGGGCCTGGCAGACATAGAAGATGTTTGGAGATGTCAGTATGTTTGGGAAGAGACAGCTCTCGAGTGGCACCTCCTGAAGACCAGTGTCCTTTCTTGCTGCAGTGCTACTACATTGGGGCCACAGACGACGCAGCCACCAAGATCATCAATGAGGTATCGAAGCCCCTGGCCCACCACCTCCCCGTGGAGAAGGTCTGTGAGAAGCTCAAGAAGAAGGACGGCCAGATCTGTGAGCTGAAGTACGGTGAGTGTGGCCGGGCCTCGTTTCACAAACATGGGACCCTCTGAGCTCAGGCATTGTGGACTCTACTTTCTAGCTGGGTGATAAACTAGAGCGTGTGGCGAGAGAGTTATATAGCTGTTTTTGGTAGGAGGTGCTAAAAGCGGGGCTGCAGGGTGCGGGTCTGGCATCATGGTGGGTGGAGGTCAAAATAGGTTTCACTGAAGAGGTGACATTTCAGCAGACTTCAAAGGAGGTGGGGCATTAGCCAAGGGGACAGCTAATGGAAGAGGAAATAGGTAGTGCAGAGGTAGCCACTGGCATGACGGGTGGGCCTTACAGTTACAGGTTGGTGAAGATCTGTTAGCCTCGGTGAAGTTGGGAACGTTGGTTTCGGGGCAGAGGAGGGATGTGGTCTGACATCCCCTGGATTTAATAGGCTTGTCCCGGCTGCAAGCTCTGAAGGCCAGCGGCTGTTATTAGGAAAAGAAGTGCTGTGTCCAGATGGGCGAGCCCAGGAGTCAGGGGCACTGTGGCAACCCTCCTGCTGAGTAGGTCTCTGGTGGGGAAATGCCAGGGCCAGGAATGGGCCTCGTCTATAAAATGTCAACGGCGCCGGCATGTCATTGTGACGTGAGGGCCTGTGTTCACCCACTGGAGTCAAGGATACCTAGTCTCCTGAGAGACCCTAGGAGAGGTAGTTGGCTCAAGGTCTCTGGGGTTACAAGTAGTCGTGGAGAATAAGCTGGCTCAAGGGCCTGACCAGCGCCTGTGTGGGAAATTGGGGCTGAGGAGTCTGTCTGCTCTGGCGCCCTGGAGCTGTCGTTCTACAGTGACATGACCTCCACCTAACCATGTAAGAGGCACCTGGGGTAGTGGGAGCCAGTTCCTCCTGTAAGGACCATGTGCCCTCCAGCTCCGTCCCTGGGCAACACTGCACGTCTGTGGTAGACACTGCCAGCCTGAGATGCGGCCAGTTCCCCCTTTTGGGGACAGTGGGCACCCACAGCTGTATGTGTTGGGCACTGTCTCCCCCTCCTAGCAGTAGGGCTGTGTAAGGGGCAGCTTGGCTGTGCAGGGTGAGCCAGCCCAGGACTGGGGGGGGGTCTGGCTGCCCCCACCCAGCTGGTTCCCCTCCTGCTCTCTCCTCCAGACAAGCAGATCGACCTGAGCACAGTGGACCTGAAGAAGCTCCGCGTGAAAGAGCTGAAGAAGATCCTGGATGACTGGGGGGAGACGTGCAAAGGCTGTGCAGAGAAGTCTGACTATATCCGGAAGATCAATGAACTGATGCCGAAATATGCCCCCAAGGCAGCCAGTTCACGGACTGACTTGTAGTCACCCGTTCCCTGCTGCCCCTGAGGGGAAAAAAACAGTTCAGCTGTGTCTTTCCCAATCGGCGTTTTGTAAGTTATTTTTTAGGCGGGCTCCTGACAATGTCAGGTGTGAAGCCTGGAGCTTTCCTGATGATGCTGGCTCTCCAGCGCTCCCGTGCAGGGATTCACTTCCTTCTGTTGCTGATTTCGTCTAGGACTTCAAAGTGTGTCTGGGATTTTTTTATTAAAGGAAGAAAATTTCTAGCTGTCTTTGAAGAATTAAAGTGAATACTGAAATAGGGTTTTACCCCTAATGAAGATTCCCACCACTTTATGCGTTCCAGTTTACAAAGTTTTCAGTTACGTTCACATTTGTCCCTCAACAACCAGTGCTGGAGATACCAGGGTGGGACGCAGCCTGAGGCATGTGCGTTGCACAGGGCTGGCTGGGAGCCCCGGAGGAGGCTGGGCTTGATCCCCAGCCTGCAGTGACCGTCCTACCCACATGACAGGGTCTGGAGGCTGCACAGCTCCTGCGAGCCATGGGACTGAGCCTGATGTACAAGGGAGGTGCTTGCATCTGGGCTCAGTATGAGCAGGACTCGGTATATTTGGTACTGTCACTTTTCTAGAGATGCTCTTGACCTGGCTATGCCGCCAAATACTGTCCACATCTGGCCATCTACGTGCTCATCTGAGTTTGTGATCTAGTGTCAGCCCCAAGCCTCTGATGCCTAATTGGGGTTTTGCAAGACTGGCAGGAGTTGGTTTGTACAAAGAGCTGGTGAGAGGCTGCCTTTCGTCTTTGTTTCCCCAAGATAAGTCAGACAGTTGAGGACTTGTCCCCAAAGGGTCCCGAGTCTGGTTTTTAGGTGGTTCTCTGGGGGTTGGTGCCTGGGAAACCGAGTTGGCGGCATGAGCTGTGGCTCAGTGGAAGCACTCTGATCTTCCGGCCACAGAGACCACCTGAAGGGAGGGGCTAAGAAGCAGAGTGTGCCAGGGAATTGCTCTGCAGCTCCCAAGTTCAGTTTGCCTACATGAGGGGCCTTCTTACAGCCTGCCGTGGAGTCCACTGGTGCTCAGCAGCACCATGTCAGAGGAAAGCAAGAAGCTTGAACCACTTCTCAGGCCAAGACTTCCCTATGGGAGAATTTGGTGGGTTGTTAAGAACTAAAAAGCACCTGAGCCCATGGAAGGTGGTAGGAAAACAAACAGCTGGAGCCAGAAGTCTGAACATGGAGCTGTCTCAGCTTAACACCCTAGGTCTGCGTTCTCATGGCTTCCATGTCCACCAGGCCTCACGGAACGGGAAGAGGGAAAACAGCCCAACTACTATGCTAGGGCTGACCCCCCATGGTTACCTGACGGGGTTAACTCCTGCAAGGAAGCAGATTTCAGGTCCTGCAGTGTTGCAGGTGTTTCTTCTACGGCCTTTCCCCTGGCACCTGCCTTAGCTGCTTTCAGGAGCTGCTTTCCTGTTTGGGGAAGAGGGAAAGCTGGTCGCTCCTCCCTCCGCACGGTTTCTGTGGCTGAAGTTGGGTATGGTTCTCCATAGCTCACCTCTGCTCACCTCACTTCTCCGGAGAAGAGGTCGTGTCCTGGGAGGTGGATAGGAGGGCCCTGGCCAGTGAGAGGTAAGCGTGGCAATTTGTGGAACTACTGGCTTTGGCCTCTGGGCACCAGTGGCCCTTGTCCTTGCAGCCCACTGTCTGGTGCCAAGGAGCCTAGTCCCGCCCCCTAAACTGTTGGATTGTCTCGGGTTTCTGTGCCTGGGCCTAGAGAGGTGTCGCCCTCTGCATGCATAGCCATGGCCCTCATGGCCTTTCGTGGGACCGCCGCGGTGAACCTGAACTGAGAGGGTGCCCGAGGATGGCCTTGGGTCATGGATGGGGCCTGGAGAGCAGCCTGCGCCTATCCTTGGGATTGTTAACCCCGGGCCCGCCAGGAGATGCCGTGGCGGAAACGGGGGTGATAACACGTAAAGGGATCGCTAGGCAAGGCCCTGGACCCCGGCGCCCACGTGCTAGGGCCCGGGGCGGTGAGAGCCCGCCCGGCTCTCCCGAGGACTCGGATCAGAGCGAATCCCCGAGCGTCAGCCACGCTGGCCGCACGGTGGCGCCAGAGCTCACAACCCAGCCGTACTCGCCGGCCTGTCGCGGAGTCACGTGGCAAGGGACGGCGCAGTCCGATGACGTCAGCCCAGCGCGGTTCGCCCCGCCTGCCGCTGGGTCACGTGGCACAGCGGGCAGAGCCTGATAACGCGACGCCCGGCCCCTGGGCTCCGCTCCCGCCCCGCCGCCGAGTCCTTTTGTCCAAGATGGCGGCGCCGGGGGCGCTGCCGCCTCCGCCGCCGCCGCCGCCGCTGTGAGAGGCCTGAGGGCCGCCCGCCCGCCCGCCACGCCGGCGCCATGAAGAGGCAAAGCGAGCGAGACTCGAGCCCGAGCGGGCGCGGCTCGTCATCGTCAGCCAAGCGGCCGCGGGAGCGCGAACGGGAGGCGGAGGCGGGCGGGCGGCGGGCGGCGCACAAGGCCTCGGGCGGCGCCAAGCACCCCGTTCCAGCGCGGACCCGCGACAAACCCCGTGGTAGCGGGGGCGGCGGGGGTGGGCATCGCGACGGCCGCGGCGCCGGGGACGCGAATCACCGTGCGAGCAGCGGCCGCTCCTCGGGCTCGGGCGCCGGCGGCGGGGGACGCGGCGGCAAGGCCTCGGGGGACCCGGGCGCTTCGGGCGCTTCTCCCCGCGCGTCTCCGTTGCCGCCACCCCCGCCGCCGCCCGGAGCCGAGCCCGCGGGTCCCGGCTCGGCGGCGGCGGCGCCCGAGTACAAGACGCTGCTCATCAGCAGCCTGAGCCCCGCGCTGCCTGCAGAGCACCTCGAGGACCGGCTGTTCCACCAGTTCAAGCGCTTCGGCGAGATCAGCCTGCGCCTGTCGCACACGCCGGAGCTGGGCCGCGTGGCCTACGTGAACTTCCGGCACCCTCAGGACGCGCGCGAGGCCCGCCAGCACGCCCTGGCCCGCCAGCTGCTGCTCTACGACCGCCCGCTCAAGGTGGAGCCCGTGTACCTGCGCGGCGGCGGCGGCGGGGGCAGCCGGCGAAGCAGCAGCAGCAGCGCCGCCGCCTCCACGCCGCCCCCAGGGCCGCCCGCGCCTGCTGACCCGCTGGGCTACCTGCCGCTGCACGGGGGCTACCAGTACAAGCAGCGCTCGCTTTCCCCCGTGGCCGCCCCGCCACTGCGGGAGCCCCGCGCGCGCCATGCCCACGCTGCTGCAGCCTTTGCCCTGGATGCTGCGGCCGCCGCTGCCGTGGGACTGTCTCGGGAGCGGGCCCTAGACTACTACGGGTTGTACGACGACCGGGGGCGCCCGTACGGCTACCCCGCCGTGTGTGAGGAGGACCTGATGCCCGAGGACGACCAGCGGGCCACGCGCAACCTCTTCATCGGGAACCTGGACCACAGCGTGTCGGAGGCGGAGCTGCGACGGGCCTTCGAAAAGTACGGCATCATCGAGGAGGTGGTCATCAAAAGACCGGCCCGGGGCCAGGGCGGTGCGTACGCCTTCCTCAAGTTCCAGAACCTGGACATGGCCCACAGGGCTAAGGTGGCCATGTCAGGTCGGGTGATTGGCCGCAACCCCATAAAGATCGGCTACGGCAAGGCCAACCCCACCACCCGTCTCTGGGTGGGTGGTCTGGGACCTAACACCTCGCTGGCGGCCCTGGCCCGGGAGTTTGACCGCTTTGGGAGCATTCGGACCATCGATCACGTGAAAGGAGACAGCTTTGCCTACATCCAGTACGAGAGCCTGGACGCAGCCCAGGCCGCCTGTGCTAAAATGAGGGGTTTTCCCTTGGGTGGTCCAGACCGCAGGCTGCGTGTGGATTTTGCCAAAGCAGAGGAGACTCGGTACCCCCAGCAGTACCAGCCCTCCCCTCTCCCTGTGCATTACGAGCTTCTCCCAGATGGGTATACCCGGCACCGAAACCTGGATGCCGACCTGAGGGTGCGGGATAGGACCCCCCCACACCTGCTGTACTCAGACCGAGACCGGGCCTTTTTGGAAGGGGACTGGGCCAGCCCCAGCAAGAGCTCTGACCGCCGAAACAGCCTGGAGGGCTACAGCCGCTCAGTGCGCAGCCGGAGTGGGGAGCGCTGGGGAGGAGATGGGGACCGGGGCCCGCCCAAGCCCTGGGAGGAGAGGCGGAAGCGGAGGAGTCTTTCCAGTGACCGCGGGAGGACAACCCACTCCCCTTACGAGGAACGGAGCAGGACCAAGGGTGGTGGGCAGCAGGCCGATCGAGGCTCCGACCGCACCCCTGAGCGCAGTCGCAAGGAAAATCACTCCAGTGAAGGGACCAAGGAGTCAAGCAGCAACTCCCTCAGCAACAGCAGACACGGGGCGGACGAGCGGAGCCACCACCACCACGAAGCTGCAGACTCTTCCCACGGGAAGAAGACACGCGAGAGCGAGCGCAATCATCGAACCGCTGAGGCTGAGCCCAAGCCTCTGGAAGAGCCAAAACACGAGACCAAAAAGCTCAAGAATCTTTCAGAGTATGCCCAGACGTTGCAGCTCGGTTGGAACGGGCTTCTAGTGCTGAAAAACAGCTGCTTCCCAACATCTATGCACATCCTAGAGGGGGATCAGGGGGTCATCAGCGGTCTCCTCAAAGACCACACTTCTGGGAGTAAGCTGACTCAGCTGAAGATTGCCCAGCGCCTTCGACTGGACCAGCCCAAGCTCGACGAGGTCACGCGACGCATCAAGCAAGGGAGCCCCAATGGCTACGCAGTGCTGCTGGCCACCCAGGCAGCCCCCAGTGGGCCTGGCACTGAGGGGATGCCCGCGGTGGAGCCAGGCCTACAGAGGCGGCTTCTCAGGAACCTGGTCTCGTACTTGAAACAGAAGCAGGCAGCGGGGGTGATTAGCCTGCCGGTGGGTGGGTCCAAGGGCAGAGACAGCACAGGCATGCTGTACGCCTTCCCGCCCTGTGACTTTTCCCAGCAATACCTCCAGTCGGCACTGAGGACACTGGGCAAGCTCGAGGAAGAGCACATGGTGATAGTTATTGTAAGGGACTCTGCCTAGCCCAAACCCGTCTTCTCCAGCTTCACGGTGGTGTCACAAAAGCAGTTCTTTTAAAAGCTGTTCCCCGGCCTCTCTCCTACCCCCTTGGTTTGAATTCTCTGCTGGGTGGTTTTGGTTCCTTTGATAGGGGACCAAAGTCCTGTCCCCACCAAAACTAAGTCCTTAGGTTCTTGGGATTTTTTTTTTTTTTTTTTTTTTTTTTACAGCGATGAGAAGGGACTCCTGTCATGTTGATTTTGGGACGTTTTTAACAGCGATGAGAAGGGACTCCTGTCATGTTGTTTTCTAGTGTACGAGATACTGTCTGCTGTGTTCTGTATTTTTTTATTTTTTGACTAACTGTATGGAAAGTTTGTCAGTAAAGCCTTTGTCAGAGGATGGATTTTTAATCCTGTTTTAATCAAGTTTTTTCTCAAAGATGGAAGACTTTTCCCCACCGCATGCGCAGAATGCCCTAAGTCATCGTCCTGGCACCGGCCCATCTTGAGCCCTGCTGCACTGGTGGCTGTCAGCCCCTCAGCTCTTCGGGCTGTCAGGACTGTAGTCACATTTGTTTTTGTCTTGGCTGAGGGCAGGTGGGCTTCAGGTGGCACTCAGGCCCCTGCCATGCCAGCCTGAGCAGAGCCCATGCAAAGGAAGGGACGAGCCTAAGGTCTGTCTGTAGCCAGCAGTTGTCCGGGTTTTTGTTGCCCTGCCCTCAACAATGTGTCCGTCAGCTTGAGCTGCAGCTGTTGGACCAAGCGCCCAATCGAAGGCTGCAGTGTGGTCTAGTGGTCACTGGAGCAGCAGTGCAACACTGATGCCAGGGGGTCTCAGTGCCACAGATCCGCACAGGCTGCCTCCTTTTCGCCCCCCAGGGACCCTGGAGGCCAAATGCTGGCGTGTGGGAGGTAGCTTTCCTTAATCTTGAACTTGACCTGCTGTTTGTGACGTCCCAGTTCTTCCTCTGGTTGTTCAGAGCTGATTTGTCAATGTGGAGTAGGCCTGTCCGAGTCACTGGAACTGTGGGGGGGACACTGAACCCCTGCTCTTAATTTTTGTGATGCTGCAGGTTAGGAAGAGGCCCTGACGTAAGTTGCCAGGTGCAAGGTGAGTGCAGCTCGGCCTCGTGCCTCGGGACTGACAAGGCGGAGGCAGGAAATGAGGTCCCAGTGTGAGGTGCTGGGCGTGCGAGCTCGGCCATTGGAGCCGAGCTGCGGGAGGGAGGAGCGGGACGCAGACAGCTTGAAGGAGCAGTAACTTCCGTCGTCGTGTCTGGTAAGAGTATGGCCAGCACTGGCAAATGAAGCCAGTGTCATACAGCACTTGTCACCACAGCACGCAGCCCAAATACCATTGGATATCTGGATGTTCCACAAAGGTCACTGTCAGGGCTGAGAGCGAAGAGCCCCCAAATGCCCAGCAAGCTCCAGTGCCACTGGCCATGCCACCCTCTTTGCAGGTCTGGTCCGCGACCCCCGCGGGCCAAGGCAGTGCAGATGGGTGCGAGGAGGCGAGGGGCGGGACTGGGGCGCGGTGCTGCGGGGAGAAGACGAGCCTCTGCACAAGGACAGTGCAGGCCAGTGTCCGCGACCTTGGAGATGAAAAGAAACGTGAAGGGGCTTGGGGAAGCCCTGCTCGCTGGGCTTTAGCTGGTGCTCACGAGAGAAGCAGCGTGTGGGAAACAAAACGTGACGCAAGGAGAGGCGTGTGAAACGTGTTTATTTGCCTATTTCACTTGAGCTGTGGCCACGCTGCCAGGTATCCGAGTGAGTCGGGGAGCGCGGCAGGAATGGGCCTCGCCTTGTTGAGAGCAGACGAGGGAGGAGGGCTTAACGTCCCCCCCACAAGGTTTCCTGTAGCTGCTGGACAAGGGCCAGGCACAGGCCAGCGCTGGCTCCAAGGTGCCTTCACTGAGCGGGTGCTCGGACCCCGACACTGCCTCCTCCTCTTCCCAGACAGAAACCTAGAAAGTGGCTGGAGAAGCCCCTTAACCCTTGCCCTGTCCACCCCTCTTCAGGGGTAAGTGCTCTCTGGCCCCCCAAAGAACTAGAATTTGGCTGAAGAACCACAACCTGTTACGTGACCTTCCTCGGCCTTGGACCCTCTTCTCAGCCACTTCCTTCCTGAGCCCTAAGACATCCCAGGTCCGGTGACTTTCTCTCTGAGGCCTTGGCGGCAGAGGGAGGGTAGGTCAGGTGGTCGGCCCTGGTCTGACACTGCCCCTGGGCAGAAGACAGTGTCACTGCTGGTCCCCAGTGCCTCCACCTGGGGTTCGGGTCCGTGCCCCACAGCGACTGTGCTGTGTCCTCCTAAGTGACGTGGAGACGGAGCCCAGAATAAGAGGCTGACGTGTCCTTGGCCTCGCACACGTCCCTAAGGGTGTGTTGTCAAGTCAACCAGAATTCTGCTTTCCTGTTAGAGGCCCCGTCTCCACCCGGGCGTCCTGGGGGTGTTCCCAAGAGCTCCTGACAGAGTTCGGGGAGACAGTAGCTCAGTTAATGACTGGAACATAGTGCTTTTACCATTTAACTTTTAACCCATTTTCTTCTAATCCATTCAGCACCAGCAGTCAAACTATTCTACTGGTTAGGTGTTAGCAACCCATGTAAGCTGAGGCATGAAGCAACTTAGGAGCTGAGACCTCTGCTCCCAAAGGACCGCGCGGCACCTGTGGGCACAGGCCACTGCAGTGTGTGACCAACTGGTGCTCCGGAGCCCAGCGGGGCTGGCCCGGCCCCTGGTGAGTGCTAGCTGCCTTGTCTTGCTTACTTCACACCCAAATGTGTCCCCTCTCCTCTCAGCTAAGGGAGAACAGTCTTTAGCTGTATGTAATACCCACGTAACAGACACCGAGAAGCTATTATTTGGGCAAACTAACCCACAGGCAAAAAGGGACGAGGGCCTCCCATTTACGGTGGGAAGGGGGCTGGGGTGGGTGTGAAAGTGAGAATGCCTTCGTGGTCCTTGGCGGCAGAATGGTTTAACCACAAGCCAGTTTTAGGGGCCCATGAAAGACCTGCAAACTAGCCTGACCAAGCCCCAGCTGCCCCTAAGCTACCAAGTCACTATGACACTGCCTTTCAGGAAACGTCCTGTCACCCAGCTACAGCACAGGTATGGCCACATGCTTTCACTCCTTAGCTTTGCCAGTTCATTCCCCCAAAATGTCCCCAGACCCCTAACTTTCCAACTCCCCCAAACCTGTAATCCAGAGCTGCCTTCTTGATTCAGAAGTCGGGGGGCAGAGAGATGTGTCCACAGTGGCCACTGCCCTGCACGCCTCCCTCGGCCCCCTGTGGCAGGCTCTCAGGCAGCCCCGGGGGAGGCGGGGGGAGCTGCAGGCCAGGGCCAGGCACTGGGCTAAGCACTGCTCCCCAGAGGGCTTTATTTGGGCAGAGTCCTCACCACCGTCCGGACTGCCTGTCGGAAGGCGTCTTCTCTACTGCCTGGCTAGAGCTGCAAAGAAAGGGACAGATCCCACTTTGGTAAAAGAGGACAGGGAGAGGCCATCAACAAAGACAGACTGGTAGTTTATTTTGTATTTTTTTTAAATAAATACACTTTACATTAAAGAAAAAGGCCTTTGATTTATAATTTCCACATTGGGGAGAAAGAAAAAAAAGAATTTTTTAAAAACTGAATGACAAAGAAAAATAGAGGGAGTGAACTCATATCCTACGTTCCCTGAACTCCACAGAACCCACCCGCTCCGACCTCGCTGCCCCGGGCCACGAAGCTGCGTGGGGCGAGGCATTTACTCGGCGAACAAGCTCTGGCACAAAGGAAAGCAAATTAACCTGACAGCATATGAGGCAACAAAAACAGGTTAAAAATCATATATTATATTTATAATAAAATATTCTTAATCCTTATCAATTTAAGAAACCACGATTTTCCTTTTCATTTAAATACGTATGTAAAAATGCCTCTATTGTTCTTTAGATGTCATTTTCTTCCATAGAAAATGAAGTGCAGGGACAAGACCTGGTGGATACAAGTTCATACCCTCAGTTATAAATGCCTGGCTTTTTTTTTTTTCTTTTTAAGTTTTATAAAAAACTATTTCTTGTTCTTTAAGTAAAGAACATTATACAAAGAAAATATATTGTGAAATAACCCCAGAGACATGTTTTCTTCCCCTTGAGGAGAGCTATGTCCCCCCTAGGAGAAGGGGAAGCAGACGAGGCCTAACCCGTTGTCTTTCTGTGGTGATTCTTGTTGGGAAGGGCCCTTAGGTCCCAGTGAGACTCTAAGCTACAGTCCTCTGAGCGCAGGCCATGCACAGCCCTGGGAGGATGGGGAGGGAAGGTATTCTGAATGCATCTGACTCAGTTTCTCGCCTGCCAAGAATCTCCCATGTGGTGATGGCTCCTCACTCATTCAGAGATAAGATGATGTCATCTTCCAGATCAGAGCTGTCAGCGCTGTCGGCTGCAAGGTAAGCAAAGGGAGACACCAGATTAGGCACTACACTAGGCTTACAGGAAGCGTTCGGGAAGAAAGCAGCTGCATGTGCATACATTTGTGCCTGAGGAAAGCTAATTAACTTTCCAGAAAGGAAAACACATCAATTAACTCCTTGGAGTGGACTCTGGAGAATATACTTGGCAACAGGTCACCCCTGGGGACCTCCTGCTTTACCTTTCCAAAGCTCTGGGTGCGGTGACCTGATTCCTAGAAGTTCCTCCTGCCTTGGAGGCCCTAACGGGACCAGGCAAGCCCCCATCCAGCTTCCACCCATGGTGCTCTGAATGGCTGCAAAGGGGCAGGGCTGGGCACAGGACCACTAAGGAGACAGGCTGAGCCCAAGCAAGAGAGATTTCTCTCTAACTCCTTAGCCATTCTCTTCTCATATCTTACAAAGGCACAGATAGTCAACCTAGGATTCCTTCTGCAATTTCAGAATATAGTCTGCAGGAAACAAATTCCCAAAAAGGGTACAGGCCAGAGAAGTACCTAGAAACTCTAGCCTGGAGACGGGCAGGGAGGAGCTATGGTGCCCTGGAAGCTGGCACTGTGTCTCTGGCACATGAGCCCTCTCCTCAGGCAGTGAACAGACACATTAGTTAGTACCTCCAGAAGGATCCATTAAGGGGTGAAACTAGGCAAAGCTAAAAGCACCCTCAACATGAGGTAGATATGCCATGTTTGACCAAAGAAAGAAACAGTCCCTACCTCTTACGGACTCGAGTATTTGCTGAGAGAAGGTAAGGCAAAGGTCTTAGTGCCCATTTTGATTCCTCACATCTCACGAAGCCGGGAAACACGTTTTAACAAGGTCCCCTGGGAAGTGGGCACACACTGATCTGGAGCCCTGCAAATGCCCAGCGGTCCTGGGGTTCCCATGGGAGAGGGACAGCCACTGACTGGTTCCACACAATCCCTCGTCAGCCTTTCCCAGATAGCTGAGGAAGAACAAAGCATTTTCCCAAACCCTCCATTCACTACAATCTCCTTTAGGAAGAAAACTGAAGTGGATAAAGTAAAACTAAGAAAAGCATGGCCATGATTCAAGAAAATCCTGGAAATAAGCAAAGAGATGGCTGGAAAAAACAGTGTTCCTGGGTCTAAAAGGGCTCACGCACAGCCTGACTTGATTGGTGAGGAGGGGAAACAGGATGGAAAGATCATCAAAGAACTAATACCTGACACAGCTGATCCAAACAGCCTCGTCAGCTTCCGGGCTGCAGGAACTCCCGGAGGAAGTGCCCGCAGGGAAAGGTGGGCCTGTTCCGCAGAGCCAAGTACTGCTCCGTGTCCTGGGCGGTGGGAGACTCCGGAGTACCCCCGGGAGCCAGCAATGTCAGACCCACCCCCGCGAGACCTGTGTGAGCGTCAGCGGTAGAGCTGCTAGGAGTGCGGAGTCTTCACCCCGCCTCGCGTCTAAGAACTGTCGGTGCAGCTGGACGACGACGACAACACAATCTTTAAGCAACGGGCAGGTGCAGAGTTGAGAGAACCTTCAGGGCTCGGGCTAACTCCCCGCCTGGTGGTCACCTGGCAGGACTCCTTCCTCTACCTGCCTTAGCCTTTTCCTCACCCTCCAAGTGTTCAAGAGACCTGGTCAGGACCTGTCCCGAAAGGCCCTTGAGGCCAAGGCATCTGGATATACGTGTGCAGTGTTGATGCAACATTTAACCTGCTGTTCTTACAACACGCAGGCTTCTGGGGGCAGGACTGACTGGAACAGAGAAGCACAAACACCTCAGAGTGGAGGTGCTCCTCTTCCTGGGGCTGGGGTGCTGAGACCCCTAGGTCCCTGGGATCCAGGACCCACGCGAGGTCAGGCGGGGCACACGGCAGTGCTTTCCTGCCCCTGCTGGCTCTCATCATGTCCTAAAAGGGCTCCGTAAGTCCCAACAGCAGGAGCCGCTGCCCTCGTGGATTAGTGTGCGGCCAAGTATCAGGAAGCCAAGGGCACAACAGGCTCCGTCTGCTATGCCACGAGTGGCTGGGGGTCGCTATAAAAACGGAGCAATGGAGTATGTGCCTCAGATGCCACCTCTGTCACCTCAATCCTAGAGCCCAAGCTAAAATGTCCTCAAGTTGTCACCTATTATAGCATTTTCACATCATAAATCCTCCCACCAAGTTAACATTCTCATTGCTGATAGAATTAAGGTTTTCCAGATTTTCTCTTGGGCTTTAAAGAAGACATTTCCTAAACTAAAGAGTTAAAGGATAAAGGAGGCAGTAATTTTACAAGCCAAATACAAATTCAGTGACTATATTCAAATTAAGAATGGAAAACTCAATGATACTCTTAGGTCGGGAGCACCACCACCAGCTGCTCCCTAGCCTACCGTACTTAATAGGCTGGTGTAAAAGGAACTGCGGTTTTAAAGGTTCAAAAATTGCAAAAACCACAATTACTTTTACACCGACTTCGTATTTGTAATTTAAGGGAAACAGAACTTGTGCCCCATGTGTCACTATTCAGATGACAAAAAGGTCCAGTAAACTTGTCCTTGTATCAGTACTGTCATGTGTCCCTTGCCCCCTTAGTCACTCTTGACCTGGCTCTCTGACCATGGCTAGGGACAAAGCAAGTCCTCCACTGAATCACCTCAACTTCCAATGCGGAAAATACGGAAGCTGGTGAACAGCAGGTGGGCAGATACAAGGCACTCCCTCCCCGCAGACCTTCCTCAAAATACAACTAGGTGGGAGAACGTCTGTAAGAAAGACAGTCTCCCCTAAGCCAGCTGCCTTCCATTTTGAGGGCTCGAAGCAAGTATGAGATTTATTCCGAAGAAAATGGATTCAGGTCACTGTGGAATAGAATCATTTATGAATCTGCGTAAATATACACGGCCACCCCTGCCTCCTACCACCTCCCCAACCCCCCATTCTCCTACAAATACCAATGATTATAAAAACCAAACATCTACTATGGAGAGGCTTGGCATTTGTTGAGCCTCGGCCAGCACAATAGAATGTTCTGGAATGATGTAAGTGTTCTCTATCTGTGCTGTTCAATATGGTAGCCGCATACGGCTACTGAGCTCTTTAAAAATGGACATGAAAATGAGGAACTGAATTTAACTGTATTAACATTTTAATGGCTACATGTGGTGAGTGGCCACCATATCAGGCACAATACCCACCATGGTTGTGGGAATGCTGGCCAGGTTAGCTGTGTGAAAAGTGGCCGGACATCACAGGGATCACTCCCCAGTCAGGCAGGGCAGCGCTAGGAAGAACCAGGACCACAGAGTCTGTCAACAGTGACACACGTCACAGGGACGCTGCCGAACCTCTGGAAACATGCAGGGTACAGCTGCAGAGCTGGGGGACTCAGAACCACTAGCTGGTTTGACGAGGGCTCCTTGGCAGAGTCAGGGACGAGCGACTTTGGAGAGCTGTCCTAACGGGACTTACTGGAAAAACGAACTTGTTTTTTCTAAGCTAGAATTGGGGGGTGGGGTAAGGAGCAAAACCCAAACCCTGTGTCCCCTGGCCTTGAGAGGCGTCAGGCAAAAGCAGACAGGAGAGGGCTCCTCCAGAGAGGGCTTTTATTTCCTTACACCTACAGAGGAGCAGGTGCAGGCTCCTGATGAGCCCGCTGTGCCCTCGGGAAGAACTCCACTCTGGCCTCCCAACCTCAGGCCGGCTCACCCGCTACACACAGCCAGTTGCAAGTGTGCGTGTCTGGCTGCGTTCCCGCTACAACAGGAGCCCACCAAGCGTGAAGTATTTACGGCCTGGCCTTTACAGAAAAAGCGACGCAGCCCGTTTCCCACATGAGGGAGAAACCACCTGGGTACATGCTCCGATGGGAGAGCAGAAGACCCGCGGGGGAAACGGCTTTCCGTGCGGGGGCCAGAGGGGCCCTCAACTTACTGTCCCCCAGGATCAGCTCCACCTCCTCGTCCGCATCAGAGTCTTCGTCCTCGCCGTCCTCTCCCTCCTCCAGAAGGTTCGCCAGCTCCTCGTCAGAGGGGGAGAAGTCATTGTCCCCGTCCTCGCCGGCGTTCTCGTTGTTGTCGTCCTCCAGCTCCGCCTCCAGCAGCTGGTCAGTGTCCAGCTCGTCCAGCTCGTCTGTGTCGTCGTCGTCCTCGTCATCATCCTCCTCCTCCTGCTCCTCCTCCTCCTAGTAAGACAGCACGAGCTCCGTCAGGACGCGTGGAGGCCGAGCACGTGGGCTACATGGGAGTCTTCCCTCCTTCCCAAAGCACAGGGAGGAAACTGGCAACAGGGCGTGCCCACCTCCGCACAGACGCCTCAGCGCCGGCTGCGACAGGCACACACGTCCCCCAGGACACAGCTCCCTCAGACAAGAGTCCCGATCACCCCACACAGGCCTTCCTGCTCACGCAGCCTTAGCCAAAGACACAGACGGCTCACTTCACAGAGGTCGCCACCATCAGAGGTCTAGGTTCCCAGCTAACTAGGAACGAACGCCAGGGGGCTGTGCTCTGTCTCCTGCATCAACCACACCAAATCCAATCACGGAGGCGCTAGAACAAACGCTTCCACCTGGCATCTCAAAGCAGCGCTCTAACAAGACGGAGAGCACAGCTGCTGAGTCCACCGCTCCCAGGCCTTCAAGCTCTTGCCCTGATCTCATACCCAAGGCTGTGGGTTAGCAGCGCCATTGCGAGCGTCCAGGGACTGAGCCATCCGACAATCAGACTTTACAGTACAGGGCACTCACAGGTACCCCCATTTTCTGTCATAAGCCTCTCTTCTGCCTCTCCCCACACATACACAGTGTGCTACAGAAACTGTCCAAACTTACATTGTTAAGAGGACTTCCCAAAGGCAGGGAAACTTCGAGAAAACGAAATGCCTGGCTCTAGGCACACTGGGCTTTGTAAATGATACATTCTGGTGGTACCTGCCAGAGTTCTACTTTGCACCAGAATCCAAATTGTTTCCCTTCAAGCAAGAGAGGACACAACAGCTCCTTGCTTTGACAAGGATGGCAGGTGTTGCCAAGTAACTGTGACCAACATTCAGTCCCTTATCCCTGCTCAAACATCAACTGTCAGCCTTGCAGTACAAAAAGGATTCTAATTCCTGCAATAATAAGTAAGATGTGAAATTCATTTACTACTTCAGCCTAACGAAAGTCCAAACAGAACAAGCCCAACATAAGCAGAAAACATTACAATCTTTTTAAAGGTTCCACTGCTGTCATTCACGTATCCAGCCACTGTGCATGAGCTGTAATGTCAAACGAGGCTCCCATCCGGCCAACAGCTCTGCTTTACGAACTTTTGATAATTCTGAAATCACCATTTAGAGACTTTTTGATGTGATGTTTGAACCAGTCTTTCAGACTATTCAACCATTTCTGGCAGCCACTATGGGAGAAACTGACCCCTCTAAATAGCCAGTAATCCATGTGCGCGCGCGCGCGCGTGTGTGTGTGTGTGTGTGTGTGTTGCACACACCTAATGGAGTGGCCTGAGACCAGTGTTCCAACAGCCTGGGCTATACATCACCTGCACCCGAAGCCTTCACCCACGTGAAGGTTAAACTGTTCCAACGGCACCTATTAGCCACACATTTAGGAAGACCATTCTCTTTCATTTCTAAAAACATCAAAACCTCGCTGACCCAGGAGAAATAAGCTCCCAAGTCAAGAGCAATCCTGGAAAATAGGTCAACCAGGGCCCAAGCTTTGAACTACACATACAGTTCCAAATTCTTCCAGGCTCCTACAAAGCCAATCTCTACCTAACCTTGTAGCAGAAGAAACAGTGTGTCTTTCCCAGAAGGCCATGAGGACCTCGGTGACCAGGGAGGGGACATGGAGAGGAGGGGAGAGCTCCCTGAGTCCCACATACAACACATCACTTGCTCTACTTAACAGCCAGGGCCCAGCGTGTATCTTGTTACACATGCATATGGCTATCAGCTCACTTTCTTAATTTTAAATCTGAAACCTGGATCATGAAACACAGGCTCACAGGATCTGTCCAAAATGTGTCAGAATCTAATTCTGTGGTTGAACCCAAAAGAGTCCAGGAAGCTATTTTAGGAGCATTCTTGGTTGAAGTACCTGGTTGGTAACATGAGCCCTCTCCTTCATATCTAAAGAATAAAGTTTCCTTAATGAGTGGTGAAAAAAAGTAAAAACTAAAATTTATTAATGAAAAAAGGAAATCTTGCTAGAATCCTGACTCAACTCCAACAACATTTAGATAGTTTGGGATCCAGGAATGGTTTTGTCTTTTTTCACTTCTCTAAGGCTTCTTTTAGGACTTGAAAATAAAATTATAGGAATTCGGGGCCAGGCTGTTTTAAACTACTAAATTTCCCTACGGAAAGGATTCCAAAACTTCTCTTCTCCATCCCTCCTTAAGTTGATTTCATGGTCACCACGGCCCCAACCAGCCCACACCCCTCCCGGACAGACCACAGGTCATGACGCGAACGCCCTCCACAGCCCTCCGGTCCCCTCTCCACATCTAAATCTGACTTCAGCCCTGGAGGAAGCAAGCCCACCCTCCATTCCTGCTCTGGACTCAGGCCACCCAAGGGCCTTGTCACCACAGCTGCACTTTTCTCATCCCCACTCCACTCACATCCACCCTCACTTGTCTTCACTGGCTTCTCACCTTCTCTGAAGAAGTTCAACATCCCCAAACCTAACAACTTCTCAACATATACAGACTTTAGTTCTTTCCCCCTATGGACTGTGACAAGGGTCATCTAAACCCCGTTCCTGCACCTCCAGCTATTCAGCTGTCACTTGCCCACTCGTCCACTCACTCTGCCTCTCTTCCTCTATCACACAGTCTGGCTCCTGCCTACACCACTGCACACGGAGCAGTTAATGATGTGTGCCTGGGAGCCAGGCTGCCTTCGCTGAACCCAACCTCTACTGGCAGTGTGACTTGACTGAGCGATTTCCTTAATCTCGTAGGGTTGCTGCTAGGACTTAAAGGGGGAAATGCACATGCACGTGTGTATAGGAGCTCTTTGGTCAGTCCCTGGCACTTACAAGTGTCCAATGAGTGTTCATTTGTTGTTCCCATTACAACAACTGAAACCTTCCCAACGGAAAACGAAGTCCTGGATGACCAACCACAGGGCTTCTCCACAGTGACTGACACTAACCAATCTCCGCCTCCCCATGGGCTGCTGGCCTGACCTTCCCCTAATAGCTTCTACATTTCCTCTTCCAGACATAGGCGTTCCTACAGCTTTTATTTCTGCCTTCAGGATTCCTCTCATTCATAAATCTTGAACTCTCATTAGACAGCTCTATACACCTGTACCACAGAAATTTAAAATCCGTAATTCTAAAACTGAACTCAAAGCACCCCTAGAACTTAGCACCTTTTCCACACTTCTCCAGTTCAAACATCTTTTACATCTCCCATTTCTCCGGCTTCATACCCAGCTAATGACTGTTCCCCGCAAATCGGGCGTCCCCAGCACTCCCCATCCACTCTTCACTGCACTCACCTACTGCAATCCCCTCCCCGTGCCTGTGGCCAGTCTCTCCAGCTCTCTACGGTCCTATCCCTTCCAGAGCTCCGTATGGTGCCCACGTTACACAATCACAAAAGCACAACCATTTATTGAATATCTACTTAATGTCAACTACTTGTTAAACGAGGCGGTTTAATTAAGTCAGTAGCTCCTACTTAGGTGGGAGTACTAATGGAAAAACGTTTTTCAAAATACACAAGCCTAAACCCCACCCAGGGTCCATAAAACCAATCTTTACAAAATGAAGCTCACACAGGTGGATTTTAGAAAGGTTCCCAGGTATTGTGAAATGCACCCCAATGAAGAACCAAGATGCACAAGGTGACTTCTGAAGTACCTTCTAGTTCTGAATTCTGCTTTTCTGTAATAACAGGTACCCTAGCCACAGACTCCCAATGACAGAACCAAAAAGGTGACTCCAGTGTGACCTTCTCTGCTACATCAAACTGTCTTGTTCTCTAGGACTTAAACAACGTGATCTTTTAAATTAGTGCAGTATTTGCTTCTAGATGATTCAAAATTTTTCTTGAATACATGTCTATTTTTCACGAGAAATAGCTTTTAGCCTATATTGCCTTCAAAAATATAACCAATCTCTTAGAAAACCAAATCTCTGATCATACTTTAAGAAGTTAATCTAAAAATTAGAACAGCAGAATAACTTTTTAAAAAATGTAATTAAAACCTGAGCCTGCTGTCTTGATATTTCAACACGTCATATTTTGCAAGTTTTAAACTCCTGCTTCTCCTCCTTTTGACATTTGTTCCTGGTATTAACGATCCTTAAAAGCTACAGGTTCATTTCAGAGTCATAAATGTTTTTCTTTTCTCACTAGCAGAATCTAACTCACGCATGTTTTAAATTTTTTAGGGGGCAAAACAGCTTTTCAGAAATCCCTGCCCAGGCTTACAGCAGGTGTGTAATCAGTAAAGACTCTTACCATCCGCTTCTAGGCAGTGGAGAACACACAGGAAGCAGCACACAGTGTGTCCCAGATCCCAAAATGGAGTGGAGAAAAAAGAGCATTATTCCCTTGCTTTTTAAATATAAATTTACGGTTAACTATAACTAGTTGAAAGTACTGGCTTTTCAAAATCTAGGAACAATGATCAATTACTAATCTTTGGTTTTGTAATTTTCCTAAAAGCCAGTATCAAAGTTGACTGAATTGATTATTAAGAACAATACAGATACCAAAATTCCAATGGATGAGATGAGCTTTGATAAGTGACTGGCTTATCTCATCAAATGCTTAAAGGCAGGCAGACTAGCAACCCCAGGAAGCAAACATTCATAGATGTCAAATACATTGTGTATGTCTTATATTATATAATGGTACAGTTCATTCCTTCTTGTTAACCTCCAAACTGATCTAAACATAAGGGCAAAGGATAACCATTTTTATGGTATGTACATTATGTCTCAGTAAAGCTTTTTAAGTAAATAAAATAGATAACCGTTTATACAGGCTGGACCATTTCATCAGATGGCAGCGGACCATTCAGGCCTCTGAGTTTGTTTGCTAAGGTGAAAAGGCAAATTCAACGGTGTCGCTCACAGGTGCCTACATCGCTGAGCCATGTAAGTCACACCTGGGCCCCCGAGAAGACATGAGAGCGGACATCTAGACCAGGACAAAACTTTAAATAGCAAATGACTCGTATGAAAATGAAATCTCTAGTTTTAAAATTAGGGGAGGCACACATAGGAAAGTGAGTTTAAAAAAAAAAAAATAAAAAAAAAAAAAATATATATATATATATATATATACACACGTGTGTGTGTGTGTGTGTGTGTGTGTGTGTGTGTGTGTGTGGCTGGCACAGGGAAGAGGTGATGAGGAGAAACATGGAGATGGTCAATACAGCGGAACATGACTGCAAGATTCTAAGAGGACATGTGAATCAACAGAATGAAGGTTACAAAGCAAACCTGCTTTAAAAAATACGGTCTCATCCCACTAAAACATCTCTAAATCAGAAATCAAAATACCAAGGGCTTAAGAGTAAACGCAGTTCTCGAATGTTGTTCAAGTGAAAGGCACCAGATGACCCCTAAGAACTGTGCTGTCAGTCTACAGTGAAATGTGCCTTGATCCTGAGAAATCCAGAAGCAGTGTTAATTCACCAGCATTGCACACCTGACCATAACACCTCGTTTTCTCCAAGCTCGAAAGTGTTCGGGCTCCTCCACAGACTAGGCCTCGGACCACTCCTTGGGGCCCTCTTGAGCCTGCCACTCTTGACCTTCTGGCCATGCCAAAGAAACCTCTATTTTTCCTTCCTGCGTCAGAGTCAGAAGTCCTAACAACCACCATACCCCCCTTTTAATAGCTATCTCCCTTAACTTCTCCAAAGGAAAGTGAAACAGTATCACAGGAGAAGGACCAGTCTTTCCTCTGACCCAAGCCTCCCTGCAGAGGGCGGCTTGACCAGAGAGGAGAACTTCAGTTGTTCCTTTACAGCGGTCTCTTGCTTCCACAGCCACCACCAAACGGTCACCTCTCCTCACTCCATGTTTGCAAGAAGAATGAGGCCAACCCCAAGAGCCCTTCAGCTCCCAAGGTGCCTAGGGCAATGCTAACTTCTTTTCTTGACCTCCTCCTCAAAGACAGATACTGGGTAGCAATCACATGGACCCACGTGACAGTCCCCAGAGACAACGGCTGCCCACTGCCTCATAAACTGCAAGGATGTGGGAGGGGAGAGGTTAACAATTTTGGTAAATAACTATTAAAATAAACCAGTTTTTGCTTCAGATTTACAGTTCAACATGTAACAAGACGCTTGAGACAGACCTGGAATCTGGTAGTGACGGGTAGTGAAGAACGCACCCATGGAGGACAAGACGGTCTACAACCCCCAGCACCACTGTAATATACCGACAATGTGACAACCTCACCTCTGTATCTACTCAAGGATAAACCACATCTTGTTTCATGACAGCTAAAGTGGAAGAGAGCATGCTTTAAGGGAGGGGGGCATCTAAAGGCCACAAGAATAAAGAACAGACACTATTAAGAAACCGACCCAAAGCCACCAAGCAACATTGGAGGATCTAATACCACTTGAAAGCTCTGGTACCAAGAAAGACTAGCAACATGTACAAGTTAAGTAGTACAGCACTTAAGAAAACATGAAGATCCATGTCACAAATAAATCAAAGGTCTCAATCAAGTACCCATCTGAAGACCTCGTCCTCGTACCTACATCTCATTATTCACATGAGCTTTAAACATAACCAGCTCCTCTCACCCATGAAACCAAAAAGATCATGAAGGACCCTACAGTCCATGCCGCTGGAAAGCATGAAAGGAAATCCTTTCTACACTAGAAATCCCTGGCAGCATTTGGTGAAGTTGTTTAAACTCTAGAGCCTAATTGTTCTTTATAATAAATACGGTGTTTTAAAAATTATGGTACTGCTTCTGGTTTCCAGTCTGACATGTAAGCTGGAAGTCACCACTCCATCCTAACAAGTAAAAAGCTGAACAAACGAGAAAATCAATGGCTCTTCTTAGACTCGACAGAGAGGTAGGGTCACAGGGCAAACCACTGCCCCCAGAACTAAGCAGACCAATAGTCCAAACGCAGAGAACTTCACCTGGTCAGAGCAGGACCCAGGGGCACAAACCTCCACAGGAACCAGCACCGAGGCAGGAAACCTGAATTATAACCGAGGCACTGCTGGAGAAAATTCTAAGGGAAGTCCGAGAGGTAAAAACTCCAGGGGACCCAGTCATCAGGGCCCCCATACTTATTTTTGAGTTTTACTGCCAGGAGCCTGACCAGGTTCTCATGATGACTATGAGAAAAATTCCCTTGTGCTTCCAGCAGGGAAGGAGAAACTGAACCCTTTGGAAATACATCAGAGCACTCTGTTCTTATCAAGGCTGCCCTGAGGAAAAAGTATTTAACAAGAGCCTAACCTGCTGGGACTTTATCAGAACCTAACTGACCTAGGGGAAGGGAAATAAATACCCATGTCCAGCCTATTCTAGCCATTCTGTCCCATGGAAAAGGGATAGACAAACCTGAGAAGCACAAGTGAAGTTCACAGTACAGAGGGACTCACTGAAAGACTGAGTCCTACTCACAGAACTCTAGGACATTCCCCACCCCACCCCCAATAGCTCACCACCACGTTACTAAAGGCCTATTTACAGGAGTTCCTTTTATCCAGCACATCAGGGCTGGCTGACAAGAAAAACTAAGACATACAAAAAGGGGAGAAAAACAGTTTGAAGAGACAGAGCAAGCATCATAACCAGACTCAGATATGGCAAGGATCATCAGAATGGGAATTTAAAACAACTATGATTACGATGCTAAGGGTTCTCTGATGAATAACAAGAGCAAATGGGCAATAAAAACAGAGAAATGGAAATTCTAAGAAAGAATCAAAAAGAAATGCTAGCGATCAAAACCACAGTGACACACGTGAAGAACGCCTTCGATGGGCTTGATCAGCACACAGGACTCAGTTAAGGAAAGACTCTCTGAGCTTGAGAATATCTCAATACACACCACCAAAACTGAAAAGCAAAGAGAACAAAGAGCAAAAAATACAGAACAGAATATCCAAGGGCTGTAAATGAAGTAACAATACGCATAATGGGAATTCTAGAAGAAAGGAGAAAGAAATAGAATAAATACTTGAAACAGTAATGACCGAAAATTTCTCCCAAATTAACGTTAGACACCAAACCACAGATCCAAGACGCTGAGAACACAAAGAAGGATAAAAGCCAAAAAAAAATTTAAAAAACAAAACAATGTTAAAAATCTAGGCATATCATTTTCAAACTATAGAAAACCAAAGACAAAGAAAAAATCCTGAAAGAAGCCAGAGGGGGGCAAAACACCTTACCTATACAAGAACAAAGATAAAAATTATATTCCACTTTTCTCAGACACCATGCAAGCAAGAAGATACTAGAGTGAAATGTTTAAAGTGTTGAGAGACAAAACCCACCAACCTAGACTTCTGTCCCCTGTGAAATTATCCTTCAAAAGTGAAAGAGAAATACTTTTTCAAACAAACGAAAATCAGGGGAGTTTGTTGCCAGTAGCCCTGCATTGCAAGAAATGTTAAGAGAAATTCTTCAGAGAAAAGGAAAATGATCAAGGTCAAAACTCTGCTCTACATAAAATAACATTAAAGAAGAAATAAGTGAAGGTAGACTAAGAAATTTTTTCTTCTTAATTGATCTGATAGTTTTTTCAAAATAGTAATAGCAACAACGTATTCAGTTATGTATGACTGGTCTTCTGTGTGTGTACATACATACAAATGCTTAGTTAAGTATGTTCATATATAAGTGACACGAATGACAGCAATGAAACAAGGGACAAGAAGGGAAAATTTGGATTATGTTATCATAGAATTAAGATTATACTGTTATCATGAGTACTCACACCACCTGTGAAGAGGTAGAAAGTTATTTGAAAGTCGACTTGGATTACTTATAAATGTATATTGCAACTTCTAGGGCAACCACTAAAAAAACTGAAAAAAGGAAGTATAACTAATATCCTAATAAAGGAGAGCGGAATCCTATAAAATGCTCAATTAAAACCACAAAAAGCAGAAAGAGTGGAAGACATAAATAGGAACAAAGAACAAAGGCAACAAATAGAAAACAGTAACAAATAATAGGTATCAATCTGACTCTATCAATGATCACTCGGAATGTATCAATTAGAAGACAGATATTATCAGAGTGGATCAAGAAAAAGACAACTATATGTTGTCCACAAGAAACCTACATTAAATATGAAGACACACAGATTAAAAATAAATGGACAGAAAAAGATATACCATGATAACATGAATCAAAAGAAAACTGGGATAGCTATTAGGCTGGTGCAAAAGTAACTGTGGTTTAAAAGGTTGAAAAATAATTGCAAAAACTGCAATTACTTTTGCACCAACCTAATATATTAATTTCAGAGATAGCACACTTCCGACAAAGTAAAGTTATAAGGGATAAAGAAGGGCATTATATAATGACAAAGGGAGGGGGTCAATTCTCCAAGAAAACATAACAATCCTTAATATAAGCCTAACAACGGAGCATCAAAATCTGTGACAGAACTGCAAGGGGAAATCAATGAATCCACTATCACAACTGAAGACTTAAATACCCCTCCATCAGAAATAGATAGAGCAGGCAGAAAATCAGTAAGGACACAGCTGAACTCACCAACACCAGCAATCAATTGGATATAACGAACATCTACAGACTACTTCGTCCAACAACTGAATAAACATTCTTCTCAAGCTCACATGGAACACTCACCAACAAAGACTACATTCTAGGCCGTAAAACACACCTTAACAAATGTAGAATAGAAATCATACAATGTTTGCTCTCAGCACACAATGGAAAAAAACTAGAAAGCAATGATCAGAAAAATAGCTAGAAAATGACAAAACACTTGGAGTAAACAACACATTTCTAAATAACACATGGGTCAAAGAAAAAATCTCAAGTTAAAAAATACTTCGAATGAAATGAAAATGAACACAACTTATAAAAATTTGTGGGATGCAGCAAAAGCAGCACACAGAAATTTATAGTACTGAATACATACATGTAGAAAAGATCTACAAACAATCACCTAAGCTTCCACCTTAGGAAACTAGAAAAAGAAGAGCAAATTAAATCCAAAGGAAGCAGAAGAAAAGTAATAGAAATCAGAACAGAAATCAAAGTAATTGGAGACAGAAAATTAAAACAGAAAATCAATGAAGCCAAAAGCTGACTCTTTGAAAAGATCAATCAAATTGCTAAACCTCTGGCCAGGCTAACTAAGGGGGGGGGGAAAGAGGACACAAATTACTGGTATCAGATATGAAAGAAGGGACATCACCACAGATCCCATGGACGTTAAAAAAATGAGCAACTCTATACCCACAAATTTGGTAAGAGATGAAACAGACCAATTAATTCCTTGAAAGACACAATTTGCTAAAATAAAATGTACACAAAAAGGAATAGACAATCTGAATAGGCCTATAGCTATTAAAGAAATCGAATCAATAATAACTTTCCAAAACAAAAAGCACCAGGCCCAGATGGGTTCACTGCTAAATTCTACCAAACATTTAAAAAAGAAATTATATCAATTCTCTACAATCTCTTCCAGATGACAGAAGCAAATAAAATACTTCCTAGTTTATTTTATGAGGTCAGCATTACCCTAATACCAGTACTTGAAATAGATATTACACAAAATGAAAACTCCAGACCAACATCTCTCACGAACATAGATGTAAGACTCCTCAACAAAACATCAGCAAATCAAACTAAAGTCAGACAGAAAAGAACAAGAACCACATGATTTCACTCATGTGGGATATAAAACAGAAAGCAAACAAACAGACTCACAGACATAGATAACCGTATGGTGGTTACTAGAGGAAAAGACAGGTAGGGAAAGGATGAATACGGTAACAGGGGTCAAATATATGATGATGGAAAGAGACTCGACTTTGGGTGGTGAGCATACAATGCAATACACAGATGGTGTATTACAGAATTCTACACTTAAAACTTATATAATGTTACTGTCCAATGTCACCTCAATAAATTTAATTAAAAATATATTAGCAAATCAAATCCCATAATATAAAAAATTATACACCACAATCAAGTAAGATGTATTCCAGCTATGTAAGGCTGATTTACATTTTAAGATAACTTAATGTAATTCATTACTTCAACAGATTAAATTAGAAAAATCTCATGATCATACCAACAATAAAGAAAAAGACTAACAAAACCCAACACCCACGATTAAAAACTCTCAGCAAAATGGAAATGGAGGACAACTTCTTCAACTAGACAAAGAACATTACAAGAAAACAGAGTTAACATTATACTTAATGGTGAGAAACTCAAAGTTTTCCTGCTAAAATCAAGATCAAGACCACTGCTTTTCTACATCATACTGGAAATCCTACTAATGCAATAAAACAAAAAAAGGAAATATTTCTTTTTATAAAAAACTAAAAGGAAATAAATTGGGAAAAAATAAAACTGTGTTTGTTTGAAGATGACATGATTGTCTACGTACAAAATCCAAAAGGACAAAAACAAACAAAAAACCCTAGAGCTATTAAGCGATTATAACAAAGTTGCAGGATACTTTGTTAATTCACAGTCTTTCCTATATACCAGCAAGGAGCAAGTGGAAACTAAAATTAAAAACACAGTATCATTCACATTAGCACCCATAAAAATGAAATTATTTGGGTATAAATCTAACAAAATTATATACAAGATTTACATGAGGAAAACTACAAAACTCTGATGAAAGAAATCAAAGAACTAAGTGGAGAGAGAGTCCATGTTCATGGATAGGAAGAAAGTACTGTCAGGATGTCAGATCTTGCTAACTTGATCTATAGATTAATGCAACCATATTCAAGATTTGAGCAAGTTATTTTGTGAATATCAACAAACTGATTCCAAAGTTTATATGGAGAAGCATTTGACACAGAAAAACCAACACAATACTGCAGAAGAAAAAAGTTGGAGAACTAACACTGCTCAACTTCAAAACTTACTATAAAGGTACAGTAATCAAGACAGTGTAGTACTAGAGAAAGAAGAGACAAGTAGATCAATGAAACACAACAGAGAACCCAGAAAAGACCCACATAAATATAATCAATTGCTCTTTGACAAAGGAGTACAGGCAATACAATGGAAAAAAAGTGTTTTCAACAAATGGTGATGTAACAACTAGACATGTACATGTAAAAAAATGAATCTAGACACAGACCTCACACCCTTCACAAAAGGTACTTCAAAATGGATCACAGACATGAATGTAAAATTCAAAACTATAGAACTCCTAGAAAATGACATAGGAGAAAACCTAAGGAGATGACCTTGGTTTTTGTGATAACTTTTTAGATGCAACCTCAAAGCACAATCCATGAAAGAAATAATTGATAAGTTGGGCTTCATTAAAATAAAAACTTCTGCTCTGCGAAAGACACTGTGAAGAGAAATGTGAAGGCAAGCGACAGGCTAGGAAAAATATTTGCAAATGATATATCAGATAAAAGAGTGTTAGCCAAAATATTCAGAGAACTCTTAAAATGTAATAAAATTAATTTAACAAGGAGCAAAAGACTTTAACAGACACTCCACCAAAGATGATATACAGATGGCAAATAAGCATATGAAAAGACGCTCCATATGTCATCAGGGAAATGCAAATTAAAACAAAATGAGAGAGACTTTCACTGAAATGGGGAAGGAACTCAAAAGGGATTGTAAGAGAAAGGCTTCTTCCTTTTAGACTGGTAGCAGCCATTCAGGAGGGGTCTCTCAGTTAATTGATTTTCAGAAAACATCTGTAGTAGTCTGATAAAACTTGAAGACCTAAATTCCTTTCTACTCAAAAAGAATTTTAAACTTTGTGTATAGAGGGTACAGCTAAAAAATGTCTATTAATTTTTTAATTTAATAAATGAGATACCACTATATACCTACCACAATGGTCAAAATCCAAAATACTGACAACATGAAATGCTGGTGAGGATGTGGAGCAAACAGAACTCTCATTCATTGGTAGTGGGAATGCACGATGGTACCGTGTTTCCCCGAAAATAAGACCTAGCTGGACCATCAGCTCTAAAGCGTCTTTTGGAGCAAAACTTAATATAAAACCCAGAATTATTTTGCTGTCTTATATTAATTTTTGCTCCAAAAGGCCATTAGAGCTGATGGTCCGGCTAGGTCTTATTTTCGTAGAAACACGGTACATCCACTTTAGCAGACAGTTTGGCAGTCTCTTCCAAAACTAAGCACACTCTTACCATAGAATCCAGAAATAGTGCTCCTTGATATTTACTCAAAGGAGTTGAAAACTTATGTCCACACAAAACCCTGCACATGGATGTTTATAGGAACTTTATTCATAATTGCCCAAACTTTATTCAAAATTATGCCAAAAGAGCTTCTGGTCCAAGACGGCAGCATAGGAAGACCCTGAACTCACCTCCTCCCACGAACACATCGAATCCACATCTATAGACATAGCAACTTCCCCTGAAGAACTGAGAGCTGACTGAATAGCTTCTGCACAACAAATGAGAAAGACCACATACAAACAGGTAAGAAAGACAGAGACACAGTATCGTGGGAACACCACCTCCAATGCAAGGACCTGCAATAGGGAGGGATCACTGAAGTTTCCACGTACAGACTTGCCCATCCTGGGGCACATCAAAAACACAGGGCTTTAAAAGGGTACCTAAATGATATAGGAAGGAAATCAAATGTGCTAACTCTAGAGCACCTGCCAAATGGGAGGGGAAATGCAGGAACTCTCTCCGGTGTCAGAGGCACCAGAGAGCACCATTTGTTACGCTCCCCCCTATACCTTTATGACATGGGCAAGAGCAACATGCAGGCACTCTAGCCAGCTGGCCAAAGCCATCCCAGTGTGCCCCAGGCCCCAGGCCCACACCAGCACTGCAGCCTGACCCCTAGACACCCCACAGCCCAAATCCACTCCAACTACAGCACCAGCCAGCCTGCCAAAGTTGCCCCCGAGACTCTGCCCCTGAGACTGTACAGCCAACACTTACTCCAGCTCCAAACAGCATGCCAAAGCAGCCTCTATGCAGCTTGCCAGTGGATGTTCCTGAAGCCCAGGCCCATTCCAGCTCCAGCTTGCCTGCCAAAGACACCTGGTATGCACGGTCTACAAAACAGAAACTCCTACACAAGACCACTCCTTCCAATACTGAGAGGATGCTGTTTCACCTAACTCAGAAACAAACAGAGAGAGTCAAAATGAGGAGATAGAAAACTATGTACCAAGTGAAAAAACTAGGACAAAACCCCTCAAAAAGAACTAATGAAATGGAGACAAGCAATCTTCCAGAGTTCAAAACACTGGTTATAAAAATTTGCTCAACAAACTTGGGAAAACAGATGATCTCAGTGAGAGCTTCAACAGAGACAGAAAATTAAAACAAAACAAAACAAAAAAACGAGAACTGAAGACCACAATAACTAAAATGAAATAAATACACTAGAGAGAATCAATATCAAAATGGATGGAGCAGAAGAACAAGTCAGTGAGCTGGAAGGTAGTGGAAATCACCCAATTGGAACAATGCAAAGAAAAAAGAAATTTAAAAAATGAGGATAATTTTTAAGGGACCTCTGGGAAAACAGCAAGTGAACGAACATATGAATCATAGAGCTCCTAGAAAGAGAAGGAGAAAGGAACAGAATATCTATTTAAAGAAACAATGGCTGAACACTCCCCTAACCTACTGAAGAAAACAGACAGGAAGCAAAGAGAGTCCCAAACTAGATGAACCCAATGAACCCAAGAAACATCGTAATTAAAATGCCAAAAGTTAAAGAAAAGAGAATCTTAAAAGCAGCTAGTTACATACAAGGGATCCTCCTACATTAGAAATTAGCTGATTTTTCAGCAGAAACTTTGCAGGCCAGAAGGGAATGCCAGGATATATTCAAAATGATGAAAGGGAGGAAAGCTGCAATCAAGAACACTGAACCCCAACAAGGTTATTCAGAATTGAAGGAAAAATAGTTTCCCAGACAAACAAAAGCTAAAGAAGTTCATCAACACTAAACCTGCACTATAAGAAATGTTAAAGGGACTTCTTATACAGAAAAAGCCATAACTAAAAAAGAAAAAAAAATTTCACTGATAAAGACATTTAGTAAATGTGTATCAACCAACTATAAAAATAGTATGAAGGTTAAAACACAATAGTAAGAGCATGTGTAACTATAGTAATAAATTAAGGAATACACACACAAAGTTGTAAACTATGGTGTCAAAAAACATAAACATGGAAGGGTGAATAAAAAATGTACTGCTTTTAGAATGCATTCGAATTTAAGCAACCATCAACTTAAAATAGACTGCTACAAACATGGTTTGTTACATATGAATCTCATGATAACCAAAACAATAAAACCTATAATAGATACACAAAAAGTAAAGGGAAAAAACCCAAACAAATCACTAAAAAAGTCATAAATGTATAGGATATATATCAATGTACTCATACAACGAGCAAAAGAAGAAGGAATAGGAAAAACAAAACAATGGCAGTAATACCTATCCATAATTACTTTAAATGTAAATGGACTAAATGCTCCAATCAAAACATAGGGTGGCTGAATGGATAAAAAACAAGACCTGTGCAAATGCTGCCTACAAGATGCTGACTTCACACCAAAAGACACACACAGAAAGTGAAGGGGTGAAAAAAAATATTTCATGCAAATGGTAATGAAAAGAAAGCTGGGGTAGCATTAGACAAAACTGGCATTAAAACAAATATTTTAACAAGAGACAAAGAAGGGCATTACATAATGACAACAGGATCAATCCAACAAGAGGATATAACACTTGTAAACATCTACACACCAAAAATAGAAACACTTAAATACATAAAGCAAACATTAAGAGACATGAAGGAAGAGACTGACAGAGATACAGTAAGAGGAGACTTTAACACCCCATTGACACCAATGGATAGATCATCCAGACAGAAAATCAACAAAAAACAGTAGCCTTAAATGATACATTAGATCAGATGGACTTAAGAGGTATTTGCAGAACATTCCACTTCAAAACAGAATACACGCTCTTTTTAAGTGTGCATGGAACATTTTCCAGGATACACCACAAATTAGGCCTGAAAACAAGTCTCAGTCAATTTAAGAAGACTGAAATCATATCAAACATCTTCTTCAATCACAACAATATGAAACTAGAAATTAATTACAAGAATAAAACTGGAAATACAAACACATATGGAGGCTCAACAACACACTACTAAACAATCAATAGGTTAAGGAAGAAATCGAGGAGGAAGACAAAAAATATCTTGAGCAAAATGAAAATGGAAACACAATGATCCAAAGTCTTTGGGACACAGCAAAAGCAGCTCTAGAAGGGAAATTCATAGCGATATAGGCCGTACTAAGGAAACAAGGAAAAAAAAAAAAATCAACCTACTCTTACAACTTAAGGAACTAGAAAAAGAACAAAGCCCAAAGTGAGTAGAGAAGAAAATAATAAAAATCAAAGCAGAAATACATGAAATAGAAACTTGAAAATAAAAAAAAAAACAACTTTTTTTTAAAAGATATACAAAATAAACTTTTAGTCAGACTCATCAAGAAAAGAAAAGAGGGGGGCTGATGGGTGACTCAGTTGGTTAGAGCGTGAGCTCTGGGCAAAAGGGGTGCCAGTTCGATTCCCACGAGGGCCAGCGAGCTGTGCCCTCCGCAACTAGAATGAAGTCAATGAGCTGCCACTCAGCTCCCAGGTGGCCAGATGGCTCAGTTGGTTGGAGCATGGGCTCTCAACCACAAGGTTGCCGTTCGACTCCTGCAAGGGATGGTGGGCTGCGCCCCCTGCAACTAACAATGGCAACTGGAAACTGGAGCTGAGCAATGCCCTCCACAACTAAGATTGAAAGGACAACAACTTGACTTGGAAAAGTCCCAGAAGTATACACACTGTTCCCCAAAAAAGTCCTGTTCCCCTTCCTCAATTAAAAAAAAAAAAAGAGGGCCCAAATAAACAAACGCAGAAATGAAAGAGAAATGACAACTGACAGCACAGAAATATAAAGGATTATAAGAGAATACTATGAACAATTATATACCAACAATTGAACAACCCAGATGAAATGAATAAATTCCTAGAAACATATAATCTTCCTTGACTAAGAAACAGAAAATATGAACTGATTACTAGAAACAAAATGAATCAGTAATCAAAAAACTCCCAACAAACAAAAGTCCAAAACCAGAGAGCTTGAAAGCTGAATTCTACAAAACATTCACAGAAAAAATTAATACCTATCCTTCTCAACTATTCCAAAAAATTGAAGAGGGAGAGCTTCCAAACTCATTCTATGAGGCCAGCATTACTATGATACCAAAATCAGACAATAACACTACAAAGAAAAAAATTACAGGCCAATATCCCTGATGAACATAGATGCAAAAATCCTCAATAAAATACTAGCAAACCAAATTCAGCAATACATTACAAAGATCACATACCATAACCAAGTAGGATTTATTCCAGGGATGTAAGGATGGTTCAGTATTTGCAAATTAATCAATGTGATACACCACTTAAAATGAAAGATAAAAATCACATGATCATCTCAATAGATGCATAAAAAGCATTTGACAAAATTCAACATTTATGGTAAAAAAACGCTCAACAAAGTGGGTGGGTATAGAAGGAAAACATACCTCAACATACTAAAAGCCATATATGACAAACCCACAGCGAGCATCATACTCAACAGTGAAACAGCTAAAAGCTTTTTCTCTAAGAGCAGGAACAAGATAAGGACATCCATACTCACCACTCTTATTCAACACAGAATTAGAAATCTTAGCCACAGCAATAAAAAAAGAAAAGGCATCCAAATTGGAAAGGAAGAAGCAAAACTGTCATTATCTGCAGATGACAAACTCTATTTAGAAAATCGTAAATATCCCACCAAAAAACTATGAGAATAAATGAATTCAGTAGAGTTGCATGATACAAAATTAATATTCAGAAACCTGCTGCCTTTCTATACACTAATGATGATCAGAAGGAGACATTAAGAAAACAATCCCATTTATAACTGCTTTAAAAAGAATTAAATACCTAGGAATTAATTTAACCAAAGAGATTAAAGAAAAAACTATACTGTTGAAAACTGTAAGACATTGATGAAAGAAATTAAAAATGACACAAATAAATTAAAGATGACACAAATAAACGTGTTCATGGATCAGAAGACTTAGTATCACTAAAATGTTCAAAACACCCAAAACAAACTACAGTCAATGCAATCCCTATCAAAGTATCAATGGCATTTTTCACAGAATAATTCTAAACATTATTTGAAACCACAAAATACCCAAAGAGCCAAAGCAATCTTGAGAAAGAACAAAATTGGAGGTATCATGCTCCCTGATTTGAAACTATAATACAAAGCTACAGTAATCAAAACAGCACAGTACTGGCACAAAACACACACAGAGAGATCAATGGAATAGAATACAGAACGCAGAAATATACCCATGCTTATATGGTCAGTTAATCTATGACAAAGGAGGTAAGAATATGAGGTGTGATCAAACAATATAGAGAAAGTTTAAATTAAAAAAATGTATTACAGTAAAAGACACACTGCCATTAATCCCCATCAAAATACTCCCTCTCACTTCGAACACACTTATCCCATCGTTCTTGCCACTTTCGGAAGCAGTTCTGGAAGTCCTCTTTCATGTCTTCAGTTGCGCTGTCGTGGCTGCCTCGATGTCCTGAGTCATTTTGACTTTAGGGAAAAGCCAGAAGTTACACGGTGCCAGATCCAGTGAATATCAAGGTGGATGAGGACAAACCATGTTTTTATTTGACAGAAATTGCCATACCAGAAGCAATGTATAACACGGAGTGTTGTCATGATGGAGGATGATTATGGCGCACTTTAAAACACACCTTCTCTGAACCATAGCTCACACCCGCCTGACTGCACTGAACAAGTTGAAACTTGTCACACACTGTTACTAAGGTTTCACACGCCGCCTTCCGTATTGAAGATCCCTGCCTTTCCCTTGGATGGCACTCGGCAGCAGCATTCCCCGTATTTTGTGATGACAACGGAAAGGCTCTGTGTCACACATTGCTTCTGGTATGGCAATTTCTGTCAAATAAAAACATTACGGTGTGTCCTCATCCACCTATTCACCCGATCTGGCACCTTGTGACTTCTGGCTCTTCCCCAAAGTCAAAACGACCATGAAAGGTACACGTTTTGAACTGATTCAGGACATCGAGGCAGTCATGACAGCGCAACTAAAGACACTCACAAAAGAGGACTCACACAACTGTTTCAAAAAGGGCAAGAATGATGCGATAAGTATGTTCAAAATGAGGGGGAGTATTTTGAGGGGGATTAATGGCAATGTGTCTTACTGTAATAAATTTTTTTTTTTTAATTTAAACATTTACCAGGTTTTGGTCACATCACATATACAATAAGGAAAAGACAGTCTCTTCCACAAGTGATGTTGGGAAAACTGGACAGATACATGCCAAAGAATGAAACTGGACCACTTTCTTACACCATATACAAAAATAAACTCAAAATGGATTAAAGATTTAAATGCAAGATCTAAAACCATAACGTTCCTAAAAAGAAAACAGGCAGTAAACACTGTCATCAGTCTTGGCAAGGTTTTGGGGTGTCTCCTCAAGCAAAGGCAACAAAAGCAAAAAACTTTTATCAAACTAAAAGGCTTTTGCGCAGCAAAGGAAACCTTCAACAAGCCAAAAAGGCAACCTATGGGAGAAGATATTTACAAATGATATATCTGATAAAGGGTTAACATCAAAATATAAAGAACTCATACAGCTCAACATCAAAAAAATCCAATTAAAAAAATAGGCTCAGGACCTGAATAGATATTTCTCCAAAGAAGACACAGATGGCCAGCAGACACATGAAAAGATACTGAACATCAGCAATCTTCAAGGAAATGCAAATCAAAATAGTCAGAATGACTATTATAAAAAAGACAACAGATAACAAGTGGCGAGGATGTAGAGAAAATGGAACCCTCATGCACGGGTGGTAGGATTGTAAACTGGTGCAGCCACTATGGAAAACAGTGTGGAAGTTTCTCAAAAAAATAAATACAGCTGCCATGTGACCCAGCAATACCACTTCTGGATACTTATCTGAGAAAAACAAAAACAATTCAGAAAGATATACGCATCCCTACGCTCATTTCAGCATTATTTATAATAGCTAAGATATGAAAGCAACCTAAGAATCCATCAACAGATGAATAAATAAAGAAGAGGTGGTACATATATACAATGGAATATTACTCAGCCATAAAAAAGAATAAAATCTTACCATTTCTGACAACAAGGATGGCCCGAGAGAGTATCATGTTAAGTGAAATAAGTCAGAGAAAGACATATGAGTATCATTTCACTCACATGTGGAATCTGAAAACAAACAAAACAGAAACAAACTGACAGATACAGAGACCAAGGGGAGGTGTGTGAGGGGATGGGCAGAAAAGGGGATGAAGAAGTACCACCTTCCAGGTATAAAAGAAGTCACAAGGTGTACTGTACAGCCCCGGGAATACAGCCAGTGACACCACGGTAAGTATGTGTGGTAACGGACGGCTAGGAGCTGTATTACGGCGATCACCTGGTAAGGTGTATACATGGTGAATCCGATGTTGTACAACTGAAACATAATATTGTATGTCAACTATAATTAATAATACATTTTTTAAAATTATGCCAGCACATAATTGCCAAAACTAGTCAAAACTGCATCCCCAATGGTCCTTCAGTAGGCGAGTGGATAATAAACTGCTCCATCCAGACGGGAATGTTATTCAGTGACAAAATGAACTGAGCTCTGGAGCCAGGAAGAGACAGGGAGGAAGCTTAAGTGAGAGAAGCCGACCGGAGGAGCTGCACCCTGCAGGAGCCCAACCAGATGACACTGGGAGAAGGCAGAACCACGGAGCCAGTAAGAAGATCAGGGTTTGTCGGGAGGGGTGAGGAGGAGGCAAGAACACGCAGAGCAGAGGATGGTTAGGAAGTGAAACTGCTCTGTATGACACTGTCATGGTGGGTATGTGTCATTACACACATGACCAAACCCACAGCATGTCCAGCACCAAGAGTGAGCTGTCCTTTAACTATGGACTCTGTGTGATGTGTCTGTAGGTTCATCAACCGCTACAAACGTGCCCTCTGGTGGGATGGTGGCGAGGGGGGAGGCGGTGCATGTGGGGACAGGCTGTATATGGAAAATCTCTGTAACTTCTGCTTGATTTTGCTGTGAACTTTAAACTGCTCTAAAAAATAGTCTATTCAAGGAAAAACAGATTGTTGTACTGAGGATGTCATTTTCAGTCAAGTGCTTTATGAAATATTCCCATGGTATTCAACAAGGATCAGAACTATACTCACCTGTGTGTAAGAGAAGCCAGACTCACCTATGTGTGAGGAGAGACGGAAAAACAGAACTAGGAAACTGCACCTCCCTAAGAAGGCATCCCACAGAGGGAAGCACTGAAAGCATGGCACCTCGGGGTCAAGAAGCAAACCCCGAAGAAGGCTCTGCTCTGTTCCTACAGTGACTATTAACCCGAAATATATACAAGAGTATCCTTTCCTCACTCTGCTCAGAAATCCATTTCTGGGTATTGTGAATCATTTCTGAGCACTAATAAAATATGTGCTTGGCCAGTCAAACATTCCAGTGGAGATCAAGGAGCACACACAGAGGATTGGTAGGTGCGGGTCTCATTTTAGCATTTTGATCACCAGTCAAAGATTATGTGACCATTCGATATGGAGGACAAACTAGAGGTTCATTTCCTGCAAAGCCCAACAGTGGTACACACACGTAAATCGCAAAATGACCTAACAAAACACCCTTGCTTATCAGTATTAATTCCTGTCAGAGAAAAACATGAGTTCTTCACCCATAGTATTAGACTTGTATCCAAAAAATACTTTTAAAATTACCATTTTCAAAAAGTGTTGCTTTTTAAAAAATTCTTTTAGCTGTTTGGGAACGAAGCTAACAGAAAACTATTCCATTAGCTCTAACCAGTGCACTTGATTTACCAAAGAGTAGGGGAGGGATGAGGGTGAGAGAGAGATGGCAAAGCAAACAGAGGAAAGTGTGCTTCTTCTCGTTTTATGGTTGTCCCTATCCTCACCCAGAGCACCTCTGGGTCTTAAAGAGGAGACAAAGCACCAACACTAAGCAATACTCCAGTGGAAGAAAAATCAGAAAATGAACTCAAGATCCAGAAAAAGAGACATTTTACCTCCTTTAATATAGGCAACAAGAAAGTGAAATCCTGGTCATTCATTTTCAACACTGTATTACTCACCCAGCAATAAATACTTCTCAGATTAGATGAAATAATTTGGCCTGGAGAGTGTACACTTGGGAAAGAAACGTGGTTATGAGCGCAGTTAACAGGAAAGGTCAGCCGAAAGGCTTCAGAACTGATGCTGACACACCACACAGGCAAGCACCTAACATAATATGACCGTAATTTAACACCCGCAGGAAAAGGAAAAGCAAAGACTCTATGGGACATGATACTATCTACCCACATTTTATATAAATGTTTAATTTCTGAAATGCGTCAAAATCTTCTCTTTATCTATAAACTCCAGTCTTTACTCTGAAAACAGACTATGCCATAAAACCGAGACAATTCAAAGTAGAAGTTTTTACAGGGTAAGCCATTTCTATGATCTCAGCAGAGTGACTTTTCCGATTTGGATTGACACTGCAAGTATGGGAGCTGCTTATTTTGAAGCCACACAGGGCGGGCATTGGTCCCGAGGGTGAACTCAAGGAAATCTCTAAAACAAAATCGGAGATTGCTAACCTACAGATTAATTTACAGTGGGACTCACGGGACCATCAAGTTTTGTAATACAATCTAATTTCTTCTGAGTTTCAGTGATCAAGGGCACATGACAGGCCTTCAGAATATGCCAACAGGGAGCAAAGGCTGAGCTTAAAAGAAAAGAACCCCAGCGAAAAGCGGAAGAGCAATCCTGTACAGAAATGGTGCGGCAGAGAGCCACCTCAGGCCCACTGACCTGGTCTTCCTCTTCATCCTCGTCCTCCGCCAGCCGCTGCCGGCCCACTTCATACAGCCGGCACACGGTGTCCATGTTTAGCGCGTCCATGCTGCTTTGGTTCTGCAACGGTACACCCAGCCCACAAGGAGGAGTCAGTTTCCAGGAGGCCCACACCCGAACCTCCGCGCTAAGCGGCACCCAGCACCTTGACTCTGGAGCTGTGAAAGCTTCCAAAACCCCCAATTCTTGAACTGACTGAAAATGTTATACCTAGGACACAGAGAGGGAAAGGGACACAGGATGAGAAGGCGAGGGCGGTGAGGGATGTAGGCACAAGAGAGATCCATCCTTGGAACAAACCTGTCTTGCTCTGGCGAAAGATCCAGACACCTCTAAAAAAGGGATGACGTGGGAGCCCTGGATAACAGGAGACTGGTTTATACTGGCATTCTTCTTACTATTCTCTTATACTGTGTATCTCCCAAACCCCATCAGGAGACTCGGCTAGCAATAATCTACTATGAGGAAAGCACCAACTTAATGACACAGCACACAAAACGTCTGTAGTAACGTGATCCTAAACACCCCACACAACAGCAGGGCTTCTGCCAGCTCCCTTTACCTCAATGACAGCAAGGTAGCAGTCTTTGGTGTCTGTGCACAGGTCAAAGATGTTCCGCTTCACATCAATGGTCGCTGGAAAGAGAAGATGACAGGACTCAGGACTGAACTACTGCTGTGACCTTAAACCCAGCAGCTTTTCCTCTAAAGGAATTCAATGTGATTGATTGTTCACAAATATTTCCATGACTCCTCTGCTTCTCAATGAAAAATTACAGTCCTCCCAGAAAACGGAGACTCTTAAATAAGGAACACCAAAATATGACAAAATAATCAAGGGCTGCCCCTTCGCGCTTACCTATAGGTTTGTAGTCAGTTGCATTAAATGTGCGGAAGGATGACCCAAAAGGGCTTTTCATCCTCTCTTCCATTAAGTCGTCTTCATCATCTGCCTGCAACATAGCTAGTTGGGAGGGAAGGGCAAAGAGGATGGGGAGCGAAACACTGTTAGAATCAGCAATCGCTCCTATTCACAAGTGTCCTCCCTGCACATCCCAACTAATGTGGCAAGCAATGTCCTCTACCTCTCATCTAGCTCCCAACAAGTGTTACAGGTGAAGGCTCACATCACAAGACAACAAATGACAAGCTTCCTCTTTAAGTTCATGATACACATAGGAAACTACTGCATGAAATTTCTTTCTATACAAGACTTATTTACTTGTTATTTTCAAAGCCAGTAGTAGCCTTTTACCCTAAATCAACATTACTTTCATCTTCTGTCACCATTCGTGTATCATTTTTTATCTTTTATGCTATAACTTTCAAATGCCTTCCAATTCACATTTGAGAGCATTTTCCAAAAAGGAAGTGTCAAACTAAGTGAGCAGGGAGCGAAGGGGGAAAGAGAATAAGGAAGTAAAAAGTTTATTACCTCCATACATCACTGTCCCCGTGTGGTTGAACACCACACGACACTGATCCAGAGCAGGAACTGTGTGTAAAAGATGAAAAGTGCGAAGGTCCCACTAGGAGGGGAGTGGTCAAGAAAAACTGTTTTACACAAAACTTCTGATATAACCTCATGGGAGAAATTCTGAAATATTACATTCTACTCCTCCTGATAGGTGTTAATGTTTTAAAAGTCACTGAGGGGGCCAGCCCGGTGGCTCAGGTGGTTGGAGCTCCATGCTCCTAACGCCGAAGGCTGCCGGTTCAATTCCCACGTGGGCCAGTGGGCTCTCAACCACAAGGTAGCCGGTTCAACTCCCACAAGGGATGGTGGGCTGCAACCCCTGCAACTAACAACGGCAACTGGAGCTGGAGCTGGGCTGCGCCCTCCACAACTAAGATTGAGAGGAGAACAGCTTGACTTGGAAAAGGCCCTGGAAGTTCACACTGTTCCCCCAATAAAGTCCTATTCCCTTCCCCCAATAAAAATCTTTAAAAAAAAATAAGTCAATGAGATGGAGGTAAAATAAAAGCATGTAGAATGCATTTTACTGAATAACATCCCTGAAAATCTCCTACAGTAGCCTCATATCCATGAAAGTTACATGATTTCCCTTCCTCTTAATAGCGATACTTCATTTTACTCTTATGTCTAGCAACCGATATCTATAGGGCAAAAGTAAAATCCTTCTGAAGATAGATAAAAGTCAATTCAGCACTTGGGGAAGTGGAATGCAGGAATCGGGTCACTTTTCCCAACACAAAGAAAACGTGCTGGTAAAGGCACCAGTAATTGCCAACATCCACACAACTGCAGTGGAGAGTCACTAATACTTCATCCCAAAGAAGAGGCACCAGATTATTACCAGTGTGGTACTTGTGTGGATACTTTAAACAGGTATTGACCGAAAAACAACTTATTTCTGCTGATAAACAGAGAGAAACAGAAAGTAAGATGCGGGTGTAAAGGATACAATCTCAGTATTAATGATGACCTCCAGCCCATTCGGATGGAAAACACCACTGATATTCATGTTGAACTTGTCAAACTTGTGGATGGCCTGTGCAGAGCGGACATCCCAGAGGACGCCATCATTTAAGACAAGATCATCTGTAGGATTAAAGGTGGCACAGTTCCTCTTGTAGTTGTTGGCAAGATCTGGGTTAAACAGAGTCAACAGCTTGTTGCCAGTCTGAATATCATAAATCTTTAGAGAAGAAGGGGTGGGAAGAGAAACATCAGACCAATCCATCCGTTGACAAATTCAAAGAGAAGCTGTGTAAATATCGCTCCCATGCTTTCCAAAACCCACCAAAATTACGAAAGCCCTAATATTAAATAATAACAGGAAAGTAGGAAGATCGCACCCATCCAAGCAAAGTTTAAGTGCTTTGGTTCCCATTCAAGGTTTGAAAAGTCTCCACAAGTAAGAAAATGAGAAGTGAGACTGCAATAGGGATAAGAAAACCCTCTTCTTTCCTTCCCCCTTTCAAGACACAGAAAATGTTTCTAAGACTGAAACTGAGAAATTCTGCATATGGATTAACCAACAATTACACACAGAATACTCTTACGGGTTACTTTTTGAGAAAAAAAGATATCAATGAAATATTATTTTCCCCTCAAAATCTCCCAATGTACATATTCTGGCCCTACAATACTAAAAGCTCCATAGTCTACAACGTGCAGCCCACGCGGAGACCAGATCTTTCCAATCGGCTGACAGACATGCTGTAATATTTCCAATCTTTTTAAAAATCCTTCTTTAATATAGGAACAAATAAGGAGACACCACAAGGAAACAATTAAACAAATCCAGGTCATGGGACAAGACAACTAGCCTGGTCTCTTCAAAAGTCAGTGTCATGAAAACTGCAGAAATGGTTCTTGGCTTTAAAACATTAGTGAGACATAACAACCAAATGCAATATGTGAATCTTGGCTGGATCCTGGTTCAAAAAACAAAACAAAACAAAACAAAAAAACATTTGAAACCAAACACATCAGGAACAATCGGGAAAACTGAGTATGGAATGGATATTAGATGGTATTTGGGAATTACTATAAATTTCCTAAAATCTGATCACAGAGTGTAATTATATAATACATATCCTTAATGTTAGGATATATGTGCTATAAGACTCAGGGATAAAACAGCATGATGGTTGCCACTTACTTTCAAATGATTCAGAAAAACACACAGGAAGAAAATATGGCAAATTATTGAAGAATCTAGGTGGTATGTGTATGTACTACTCCTTCAACTCTTCTATGTATTTTAACATTTCCAAAAGAAAAGTTTGGAGAAAACTCTCCCTTCACCACCTGTGTACCCCTCTCAGGATACCAGCCACTTTAGAAGACTTGTCTATACTCAGTGTCTCCACTTCTCTCCTCCTGCTCTCTCACAATCTCACTATAATCAGATTTTCACTTCAGTGCATGGAACTAGCTCCTGACATGGTTAAACAATGACCTGAATGTTGTTAAATCAAAGGCCACCTCTCAATTCTCATCTTAAGCAACTAATCAGCAGCTTCTGACCCACTGGCCAATCCTTTCTCAAGAGTCTTCCCTAGGCTTCTAGGGCACATCATTTTCCTGGGGTCCCCTGCTGCCTTACTGGCCACTCCTTTGGTCTCCATCCCAAGTTCCTCCTCACTTAGCGACTTCTAAATATTGGCATGTCAGGACTCAGTCCCTACACTTCTCTAGCTTCCTTAATGACCTCATCCAGGGTTAGGGCTCTGATACTATCAACATGTGGACAACTCCTCTATTTATATCTCCCACCCCAGACCGCTCCCTTCAACTCCCAATCTGTATATTCAACTGCCCACTGCCAACTTGAAGATCTAAAAGAAACACCAACTTCACATGTCCTAAAACCCCAGGGCCCAGACACATCACTTGTCATCACCTCCGCCATACCCACCTGGGCCTAGCCCCATTGCAGCTCTCATGTGTAGGTTGACACAACCCCCTCCTAACTGGAAAGCCTGCTCCTGCTGCTCTCACAGAAACCAGACTCACACTCTAGGATTTACATCCAGTCATGTGTCCTCTGCTCACCCTCCAGAGCCTTCCTCTCACTCAGAGGTAAACCCTGAAGTCCTAACCTACAAGATACTACATGATGTAGTCACCCCATGAATCTCAAGTCTACCTTCTCTTCTCCATCTTACCTCCCAAGTAAGAACTTATTCCCTTCCATTCCCTTTTAACACTCTTCCCCCACATATCTGCATGACACCCACAAGTCCTTCAAGAAGGTGCAGAAACACGAACCAATCAGTGACACCGACTCTCCTAGATAAAACAAAAGTGACTCATGCCACTGACAAGTACTTCCTACCTCTTACCTTGCTTTCTTTTCTTCAGCAGCACCTACTACCTAATATTGTCTCCCCAATGAGGCTGTATAAAGGCAGAGACCTTATTTCATCCAAAATTCCGTATTTTAAAATATCTGCTGTGTTCATGACATCTTTCTCAAATTGCCAGAGTAAGTTCCTGTTGGGTCCTTTTACATTATTCCCATGCAGCTTAGAGCTACTTTCTTACCCTTCTAGATTCTAACCGGAAAGAGTATTGTTGAGTCATTGCTAGTCGCCCACAGGATTTAAGTCCTCATATTCAGTCCAGAAAAGTTCAGTGAGAACAAATCGGCGTCGGTTTGAAAGCAGTGGATTCAGTACTTACATGAGCAATATCTCCTTTTGTGCCTATGACCCGATCTTGAGAGTGCTTACTGAACTCAACGTAGTGGTCTTCTGTGAAGGAGTGCCTACGGACAAACAGAAGCACTGAAGTGCCGGAGCTGCAGGACATACCTGTTCAACCAACTGAATATAAAGGTGCTCCTCAGGCTCTGGCCCAACTATACGCACCTGAAGAATCTCAGCTACCGAAGAGGAAAATATTGTACACTTAAGATTACAAAGGAAATTCCCTCCATCCAAGTGGATCCAAAATAATTCATGGTAATTACTTGGTTAAAGAAATAGCTAATGAGGTACATGTGCCTTTGAAATATGCCCAGCAAAGAGTCTAGCTATCATACTCATCTGGGAGCGTAAGAAAATAAGTAGATGTGCTATACTGTGGAATAGTGAAGGGTCTGCTGTGGGATGGGGATGCACACACGTAGTAAAATTATACAGGAGTTAAGAGAAAATCTCATTAAACAGGAGCCAAGAAAGAGAAAATCTCATTAAACTAGAGCCACAGATGAGGAAGAGAGAGATTTAGCAATCATTCACAGCATTCCTCTTTTCCCAAAAGGGGAGTATGATTAGGTAAACTGTGCAACAGAGAGCAGGTTGTAAAAGTAGATACATACTTCATATCAAATACTGATTTCATTCCCCAAAGTGCAGACAGAGGCTGGCTCCAAGTAGCAGATGTCAGCAGCAAGGACCCGTCCTAAAAGGAGAAGGCCCAAGGGCAGTAACCATGAGTTCATATAAATATAGACGTCACAACCTGCCATTAGCAATTTAAAATACAAGCTTAAAAATACCGTTAGATTATAAAGAAAACAGAAAAACTCCCAGGAACCAAGAAATGGTCAGAAGCTGCTAGGATTTAAGTACATGTACTTGCAGTGTCCGAAGAAATAACTACATTTAAGATAGTATTAAATACTCCTGAACTGGTAACATAAAATACAGTAATTCCAAGGTAGGGGGAAAAACAACTTGGAAAGATGTCAAGATGGTTCCTCATTTCTTAATATTTAGCCATATTCCTCACTCAGGTCTCCTTTATCTGAAATATCAGTCGACTGAAAACATTTGTTAGACTTCTAGTTAGAACTCCTGAAGGTCTTTCAAAGAGAAAACCCAATAAAGGGTGATTCTCCTTTACTCTAAAATCAGAAAAATTATCCTTAACATCTTAGCAGTTCTGACTTTTAGGAATAGCAAAGATGTCAATTCCATCCACAGAACAGTACTAATAGACTATGACCCACTGGAATCGTATGTTTATCTTCCTAAAAATAGACAATGACCCACTGGAATCGTATGTTTATCTTCCTAAAAATTCACAGTACTTTAAGATTTCTGACATAAAAAAGGAAATTTTTGTGATCATAGTTGGTAGTCTCAGTTTCCAAATGAGGCAAATTAAATAAATACACACACACACACCCACAAACACCCCTAGGACTTAGAACAGGTGACAAACTTTACATAAACAGCAAGATAAATACTTGAGGCTCTGTGTTGCAACTACTCAACTCTGCCACGGAGCACAGAAGTAGCCACAGACAACACAGAAACATGAGCATGCCTGTGTTCCAATAAAACTTTATGTACAAATACAGGCAGCCGCCAGCCAACAGGCCCAAAGTTCACCAATCCATCTTAAAAGAATGACTGAGGACCGGCCCGGTGGCTCAGGTGGTTGGAGCTCCGTGCTCCTAACTCCGAAGGCTGCCAGTTCAATTCCCACATGGGCCAGTGCGCTCTCAACCACAAGGTTGCCAGATCAATTCCTCGAGTCCCGCAAGGGATGGTGGGCGGCGCCCCCTGCAACTAGCAACGGCAACTGCACCTGGAGCTGAGCTGCGCCCTCCACAACTAAGACAGAAAGGACAACAACTTGACTTGGAAAAAATTCCTGGAAGCACACACTGTTCCCCAATAAAGTCCTGTTCCCCTTCCCCAATAAAATCTTTAAAAAAAAAAAAAAAAAAAGAATGATTGAGAACGTCGGATGGGACCCTTACCCTGGAAGGCTCAAGGTGTGTGATGGCTGAGTTGTGACAGTTATAGCTGGCCTCCTCCTGTCCACTGAACACATTGTAGAGCTTCAACTGCCCAGTGCAGGTGCCAAGCATCAGGAACCGCTCCCGTGCTGAGAACGCACAGCAGGTGAAGCCACTCTCATCCTCGTTGGCTTCCCGGAACACTGAAATAGGACGGAACCTAAGCCAAAAAAAAAAAAAGGAGAGAGAGAGAGAGACAGAGAGAGAGACAGAGAGACAGAGACAATCAGAGACAAAGAATGTGCAGGGACTCAGGAAAAGAAAACTTTGCTAGCAGGATGAAAGAAAAAACACAAGAGCATTTGTTTCAAATGTGTTCTTCCAAAATATCAGTGACCTTTGGAGTTCATTTTCAATCAGAGAAAAGGACTTCCACTTACAAGTGTAAACAATGTCAAAAATTCCCATGTTTACAACCTGTAATCCCATGAGCTTTATGTGAGATTTGTAAAGAACCAGAACAGGAGACAACTTGACCAGTACAGAACAAGTTGGGGAGCCTAGGGACAGCATGTTCCGTGGGTTCTTGAAAACATATTAGGTGTAACAAGAACACATAGTATCGTATCAATATACTGCCAACAATCACACAAGGATCCCATGGTTGACAAAAGGGAGTACAGTCACACTGCTCATTTATTCACACGAAGTAACAGTCACTGGTATTTCAGGCCAATAAAGGGCTATCTGAAGTAATCACTCTATGCTGATACGGCCCAAATCATTCCAATCCCCAGGGAGATGGCCTCTCCTTACCTGCTAAAGATAAGGTGCCTATCAAAGCATCCGCCATCCACCCCGCCATACTTTGGAAATGATGCCCTGCGGGTTAGCCTTGAGGTAAAGTTTATTGGCGCTTGCCGCCTCTGTTTTGGCTCAGGACATTGGTGAGGAGTAAAGAGAGAGAAAGGTGGGCAGGTGGCAACCGGGTTCTTGCAGCGTGCATGCTGCTCTCTAAGATATTCTGTGATGATACTGTCCAGCGTAGGTGGGGAAGGAAGATGTCTGTCCAACTGCTTTTTTATGGCTGGGCTTTGGCTGTAGGCGCCATGGTCCGACTTCTGCCGCAACACTCTGATTTTCCTGCCATTGCAGGGTGATGGTCTCTCTCTGATAAAACTGATCCTACCAATCAAAGGGGAGTTGCCTGCATAAGACGGGCCAGGCAGAGCTAGTGAACCCTGGGGGGGCCGTGGCTGAGGATGGGCAGTGGGGGCAGAAGGGGCAGTGGTACCCACAGCAACATGGCTGCCCAGTCGAGTTGCAATGCCGTTGGCGATGCGAGGAGTTCGGGGAAGAGAGACAGGCGAAGCAGCAGCAGTGACTGGGGTAAAGGCAGAAGAATGGGAGGCAGCCGTCATGGGCAGGTCAGCCTCTTTCGTCAGCACAGTGGCCGTCTCCCCAAGTCCTTTCGAAATGAGATGGTTTCGTATCAACAGAAGCAGCTCTTTCTCAGGGAAGGAAATCCTTGACTGGGCAACAACATCTGCTTTCTGCAGTCGTGCTAGGGACACATCAGTGCCGATGAGAAGTGGCTTTCCTGACACCCGTTCAATGAGCTCAGCCGCATACTTGCAGAACTTGACGTGGTCACTGCGCTTGTCCTGCAGGACAGGCTCCTTCATCAGCTGCTGGATCTGGCAGCTGCTGAAAAGGGGCAGTTTGCTGATGATCTGCCGCACGGTGCTACTCCGAGACAGGCCCACCAGGGCCTTGCAGGCCAGGGCCCGGATCTGGTCTGCGTCTGTGATGGGCATCTTGATGGACAGTAAGGAGAGGAGCACCTTGATGCCGTTGTTGGACTGGACCACATTCCACATCTTGGCAAGGGTGTGCTCGCTACTTTTGGGAGTCTGCGGCAGCTTCCTCCGAGGAGTTCCAGAGATAAATTTGCCAATACTGGAAATTCGGTTATCTGGGCCACACACACAATTGATGATAATTTGAAGTGCTGACTTCTGGATTTCAGCATCATGGATAAAGAACTCACCCTCCGCTACTCCCAAAATAATGCTGATACCTATTGGCGGGGGGAGGGGGGACAAAACATTTCGTATTATTATATTATCCCTCATAAAACTAATGGGCAACTTCAACAGTTGCTTCAGAGTCAAAATTTAAAGTTCTATTCATTTTGTTCCACTTGGAAGAAAACTACCACACTTTTTCTAAAAGTACAAGGAATTATTTGTATAAAACAATCAATTCAATTATAATGTATCTTTATGATGCAATACCTCAATGCAGTTGTCAAATAGGGGAATGATGTATTATATGGAAGTCACCAAGGTTCATGTGCAAATTTTCCTAAGTAAGGAGAGCAAATATAGTGGCACTAAATTAAAACCTTCAGCAGGACACAAAAAGCCCTCAGCCTGGCTGCTACAGTGGCAGCAGAAACCTTCCTGAGATATATGAAGAAAGTTCAAAACAAGTAGCTATGCCTTGGGCTTTCTGCCCAGAGTAGTCACCCCAGGACCCTCAGCCAGCCACACTACTTTCCATGATCACTTTAGGAGCAGCCCTCATCACCCCTGCTCTTAAGAAAGTGTATTTTCAAACAAAGTGTATTTTCGTTTTTGTGTATGACAGCTTTTATCCATTCTGAGCTGCTTGCCAATTACTGACTTTATTAGGGCTCAGATTACAAAGTTGCTTAAGTTTTTTACTCTCCCCAACCATTTTTCCTATAAAACTTACTTTTAGCACAAGACTCTGCAAAGTACAAGGTTTTCAGGAATGTACATGTACCACGATAGCAGAAAGGCGCATACCACTGAGTTCATTAACGACTCCCTTAAATAAAGCTGTCTGGCATGACTGAGAAGGGACAGACTTGGTACCATCCTACTGCCTTCTGCTGAATACTGCAAAACTAGGTCAGGTAAGTAACCACAACCAGAAAAACAAAGGAAAACAAATCCAGTCCAAGAAGTAACAAAAATGGCAAGGTACAACCTACCTACAGTGGAGACTGTGGAGCCAGCCTCATCTAGTACGTCCACTGATTCTGCCAACTGGAGCTGGATTTTTGGCACAACAGTAAGAATAGCCAGGACATCCAAAGCAAAGCGCACAGTGTCATTCCTGGACAGGAAGAAGAATTAGTCAAAGGGAAATAGGATAAATCCACAGAAACAACACAGCTACAGAGAGAGAGAGGCAATGGATCAGAACTACTACCAGTTGGCTCGATCCCTAGTCATAACATCAAGAGGATTTGTAAGTCACCATGGCATTACTTTTAAAAAACATGAGGATGGAATTTTCACCTATCAAACTAAGATTAAAAACAATTCTGGTGAGGATGTATAGAGATGAATACTCTCAAACTTTTGGTGGGGAAATAATTTGGGGCTCTCCTTTTAAAAAATAATCCTGAAATATGGAACAAGATTCTTATTTTGTTTATAACCTTTGGCTCAGGAATTTCAACTCTTGGAATCTTTCCTAAGGAAATAATCAGAAGTACAAACAAGTATTTTTGTATTAAGATGTCCATTATCACATCATTTAAAATAGTAAAAGAATTAGAAAATCTACATAGACAACAGAAATACATATTGTTACGACACAATCATACGATGTACTACTCCGCAGCTATTGATAACTTTTCAAAGACGTCTTAAAGGACAAGGGAAAAGGCTCAAAATACAACGCTAATGAAACAGAAAACATAAGATGTAAAATTTTAAATGTGACAATACCATGTATTGGCAACAAGGTAGAGAAATTAAAACTCCCATATACCTCTGGTGGGAGAAGAAAATGGTAAGATCATTTTCCAAGCAATTTGGCAACAACCAATAAAGATGAAATGCAGACACCCTACAACCCAGGGTGTACACATCATATCCTCTACAGACTCCAAAAAGTGGTTCGTGGTACCATTTGATAGCAAAAAACAAACAAAACCCCAAAACACTACATGTCCATCAATAGGAGAATAAACTGTAGATAGAAATACAAGAGTTCAAATAAACGTCAACATGTATAAATCTCAAAAACATAAGGGCAAAAAAAGCTGCAAACAATGCATACAGAATAATATTTATATAATTTATAAGCACACAGGAATACTATATTATTGTTTATGTACACACACAAATGTATAGTATAAAAAATATGAATGGAAACAATGTACTCCAAATTCAGAAGAGTGTCACTCTGAGGCAGAAAATGAAAAGGAACTGAGAAAGAAGCAAATATAGCAACATGCCAGCCCTAGGTATGGAGTAGTTGTTATATACGTACATACAAATATATATGTATATATATGTGCACATATATATACATATGAGTGTATGTATGTACATATGTACATATGCACCTTTATATATTTTGAAATATTTCATTAAAAAGATGAATTTAATTAAATACTATAATCCCAATTATGTATATTTACATATACTATAGAAAATGGATTACAAAGAAATTAACAGGCTAAGAACAATTTTATTTTCTTTTTTTTTCTCTTTATAAGGTTTTATATATTCTAAGCAGAAACAAGTAATTTTATTTTTAAAAATAAACTTTTAAAGGATATATTCAATTTATATTTTAATAATCCAAATATGTATTTACCAGTCCAAAAATGTATTTATATAATCTTCTTCATTATCTTTTGAGCTTTAATCATCTTTTAAGTAAAGTTCTCAAAGTAAATATAATAACTTACTTTAATACTCTAAAACAGTGGTTCTCAAAGTGTGGTTAGGGAACCCTTGGGAGTCTCTGAGACCCTTTTAGGTCATATGATATAAAAACTAGTTTCATAATACTAAGATGTTATTCTCCTTTCTCACTCTTATTATCTCACAACTGTATAATGGAGCTTTCCAGAGGTTATATCATGTGTGATGTCACAAAAGACTGAATACAGAAGCAGATATGAGATATTAAGCCAGACATTTTTAAAACTTGCTGAAATTTGGTTTTATTTTGGAAATTTTTCATAAAAAAATGCTAACATGCAATAGGTTCATATTATTTTTAAATAATAAATAAATATTCTCATATTTTCTCAGTTTTAATGTCATATATGGTAAATATCAATAGATACAACACAAAAACTAAAGTTCTTTGGGGTTCTCGATAATTTTTAATACAGTGAAATGGTCCCTGAGACCAAAAAGTTTGAAAACGGCTGCTCCAAAAGTATCCCCCTAGATTTAATGTTCTGGGTTTTGCAAACAAGCTACATGCATCATAAATAAACCTCTCTTCTCTTTATGGCAATGGGCAAACAGGAAAAGAAGATAAAGAACCACTATGTATATATACCTTGTCACTATTTTCTCTTCAGACTCCATCTTTTCCAAAACACAGTCTTAATTCCTTTTATATCCTCCTCCTCTAGAACCCACCCAATCTCCTGATTCTATCAGCTGTACTTTTCTGAGCCTTGTCCTGCTTTACTCTGCTTTTGACTGAACTGTGAAAATCACAACAAAAGCAAAAAACAGTTTTATGTGAAGGTAAGATAAACATTACATATGGTTGTCAAGCAGTAGAGAGACATTTAAAGTACCAAAGAATACTGGACTCCAGTATTAAGACAGGATTTCAACCCCGCCTCTAGAGCTATAGCCATGTAAATTATGTAACTTCTCAGAGTACAGATGTTGCTCCCTGCCTATTGTGCAATATTTATGATCACCAAGACCATAAATATAAACAAACACTGTGTAAATTAAAAATATTATCATGTTTAATCTAGTTTCTCAGATTCAAGTCCAAAATTCCAATTCAGTTCAACAAATGTTTGTTACACATACACTATATGCAAACCAACATCAACTTCCACAAAAAGCAGAATCTAACTTCATCTGAAACCTCTTTCTGGTCCCACCTTGCATAATAGGTCTTCCAATTGCAGGCAATAGAAATAAGCTGCAACAAGAGTTGGACACAAGAAAGCTTGAGGAACACTTCAGCTGGTTCCCAATATAGCTGTGCTGGGCCATATTCTATCAAAAACTCCATCATTTCCACAATCTGTTCATGAGTATACGAACATGCCTATAAGGAGAGATACATATTATTACAAACTTTATCATCTGCCTGCTACCTTCTCCAGAACAGCTCAGTGGCCAACAGATTTCACAAATAATAAAGGTAAGTAATAATAGCTTTTAAATTCCACAAAATTCTTGAGTCAATAGCCCACATGTGAAATATTGAATATATATGTTTAAGCTTTCATTTATAACTGAACTCGTACTTTGTCCAAAAAGGTAACAAAATGTTCAGTTTGTTGGTGCATATATTTCACAGCTTAAGAAGAAAAAAACGCACCATGTAAAATAATTGGTTTCTCTTCAATTTGTGGTTTTTAAAACATTCAGATACTAATCTTCATCTTAAAACACAGCAACCTCAAAAATAAGAGAAGTGGAGTTAAGAGACACACCCTTTCAGAAAAGAAATTTCACACATTAAGTAGGACATCTAGTATTTTTCATAAAAGACAGCCTTTTTGTACACACTTCAGTTCATCTTTTAGTTCTAATATCCCACAGAAGTAGCAAATTACAACTGCGGACAAAATAAATCTTTCAAATCCTGTTACATCCATTCTCAGGTATTCTGCCTCCAAACAGGGCAAGTATAATCCAACGAAGCACATCCCGCATAGACTCCACTGATCTGAATGTGAGTTTCAGGCCCACGATTGCTCCAGAGTGTGTTAACAACTTTCCCTTTTAAGTCAAGCTCCTCTCACCTTGTATGGCGGTTGGGGATGGACAAGAATGCCACCTTCAGTCCTCTGAAGTGACTGCTTTACTTGTTCCAATTTAATGGCCAGGTGAGCCTCAAAGTACTTGCGCAAGGCCATACAGGTATGCTTCCCAGTTTGGCGGCTAGCAAATATTTCATCATCACTCAGAAGTGCACCCTGATCTTCCAAATTTAGAATCTCCAAAGTACTGATCTATTAAGAAAGAAGCAAAAGAATGGGGAAAAGAGAGGGGCGAATAAGCAGGAAGAGAAACATAAAAGGAGGAAAAAGATTTCAGTAAACTTTTATGCACAACAAGATTGACAAACATCCAAGTATATCTGTCTATACATGCTAAGAGTAGCAAAACATTAAAGACGTACAGGCATAAAACCTTTTGCTTTTAGAATATTAAGATTATCGACAGCAATCCCCCTATGAGATTACTATATTTGAGGCATGTCTATAATGGCAGAGTCCTCTAAATACCTAAGAGGAAGAGAAACTTGTGGCTGATGGGGCAGCGGGAGGGAGGGACTTCATCCACAAAAAATGACAGCAAAATTCCTCCAGTCAGAAGCTTCCTCTCCTCAATGCTGCTGAAGGGCAGCCAAGACAAGTAGGAGCCCTATTCCTTGCAAAGAGAAGCCACTGAAGAACCTCACCAAGTTCACCAGACGACGAAGACCATCGTAGCGGTCAAAGAGCTCCAACACAGCCCGGAAGGAGAAGCAGATTGAGAAAAACATGGTAGCATGGCAGCATCCCGAGGCATGAGAACATTCCATTAACCACAGGGTATAGTTCACCACATCAGACAGAACATTGTGGGGATGCATGCAAACCTGCAAAAAATAAAAATAAGACAATTTTAAAATTTAGCGGTAAAGGAACCTTTGAAAGAAATGAAAAATTCAGCAGTGTAGAGACAGATACTTTTGCACAACACAATGATCACTCTTGGTCAAGTCAATCTGAGTTTAAAGCTAAATTAAAAATGAAGTTTTATAACAACAGATTTCAAGCCTGAAACAACCTACATTTAGATTAATAATTTAAATTCAACCTATACTTCCTGAGTACTACATTTTGCAAATATTTACATCCTTTAACACTCACAATGCCCTGTTAAATAGGTACTAGGATTCCCACTTAACAGACGAGGAAGAGGTTCTGAGAGGTGGAGGACTTCCCAGGGTGACAAAAGCAGCTGAGCCTTCTGACTCTGAAGTCTACAAGTTTAGCAGCCATTGGCTCAACGATCCATTCACACACATTCTGATGTCTCCTGTGGGTCAGACAAGGAATTCTAAACCACTTCCCAGGTTTGCTTGGTACTTTTTCTCTTAGCCATAATTGCTTTTGTAGATACACACAGAGTAGTTTACTGTTCTCAAAAGAGTATATATCCTCACATAATGTTGATCTCAAGAGGGAAAATAATTAAAATAAAATATTACCTTATTAATACATATACAAAAATGAATAAAGAACTTACCAACTTCACTCTACCAAAAAAAGCCATACCAACCCAGAATATTAGAAAAATGTTCCAGGCATAGAAATGACAAGAGCTTCCTTAGGGGGTCTCTCGGGACCCATTACTTTTCAAAAGTACGATCTACTTACATTTTTTTAAAATCAGTAAATAAGAAGGACTAAACTGAAAAAAACAGGAGAACCAGACTGGAACCATTAGAGCCCTGAGAACAACTGGAATGATCTCCACCACAAATACTTGTTAGTAACAAAAACAAGAAAAAACTATTTGTTAACATACAAAAAGCAGCATCTGTTGTTTTTATAATAAATTGACTAAAAAATGCAAAATGTAACTCCACTGAGGGACATCTGAAAAACGCCTGAAGACTAATCTTAACAATCCTTAGGCAATTTAGTTTTGCCTAAGATAAAAACTAAATAATGCTCCCAAACCCCAAGCCGTCTTGCTTCCCCACCTCAGAGTCAGAAAAAAATCGACTATTACTAAACAATTTTACATTTTTAGGATGCTTTGTAAAGACCAGACATTCAGGTTCCTCGCTTCTTTCATCAAAATTTAATCCAATACTCAGTTTTTCTTATCCCCAACTTGTTCTGTGAATATGGTAAGCTGCCCCCCACCCCATTCCCATATACCTGAATGTACTGGACTTACTCTTTCCATGGCATCCTGGTTGTAGGACAGGTAATACAAGCACATGGATACACCAGTTGCAGCCATAGAAGGACGAGGAATTTCCAGTAATTTCTGTACTCCACCATGTGCTACAAATTCTGTGGCAAACTTGTTATGGAGCAGGAGAGATGCTAGGTGCTAAACAAAGACATGTTACCATAGGACAATCTAGAACAAGCATGCGCTCAATTCACAAAATAGTAAATTAAGCTGCTAAATACAAGGAATCCTGTGAAACAGAAAACAACTCATTCACAACAGAAGTAAAACCCATATTGCTTAAGGGGAACAAATAAACGAAAAACACTGTTAAGATTCCATAACATTCCCTTCCAATACAAAAGGTTTTCACAAAGGTGAAAACCAAGAAATGAAAAATCCTGCTGTAAGTAATGACATAACACAACAGCCATTTTATTATTACACAGCTTCCCTAAAGGATTTGTGGTAACCTTCCCATTTAATCCTTTTAACATAATCAGCTCTATGCTCTAGCTTTGGCTCAGTCACTATTTATTATCATCTAATAAAACCCCAAGTTTGCCTTCATTTAAACTAATCCTAAATATATCGCCGAAGAACAGTCTTTAGCAAATTTATCAGAACTAGTAAACTTTCAGAACTAATCAGAATGCACTTTAAATAGACTTTTAAAAGTTCAGTATCTTTAAGTTTTGTTAACTTTCTATTCCATTCCCACTAGCCTGTCTGGGTGGACCCTATCTCCTGGGCAATTTTAAGGGCAGGAAGTGCAACGCAAGCAGCAATGTGGAAGGGCCTTGGGAGAGCTAGAGCTCCCCCTCCTGTTTCTCATGCCAAGGAGTCTTCGGGTGGTGACACAAGCACAAGGTAAACAAGACAACACAGATTTACAATTATATGATTTGGTACCTGTGTGGATCTCACCAAGGTCAATGGCAAAAATAACAGATGCCGTACCCTCTTCAGAAATTGTCCCACCGCCCAGACTCAGACTCATCTTTACAGTAATTCGAATCCCTTCCCTCGTTACTCTATTTTTCGTCTGTTACACAAACCTCGACCACACTCCCGTCCAGTTATTTCTCCAAGAAGCAGCTAAACCACGTATGGTTCCCCTCTAACATTTAGGCCACTGCGTATGGGTTTTCTCATAATGTCGCTACCATAAAGTAGCAGTTCAACTGCCGGGATAGGTAGGTGGGGAAACAGAACGAGCAGGTTCAACCTTTACCAAGAACCTCAGTTCTATTCGGCTCAACACAGCCTATAACCTGGCTCCTCTCACTCGTGCAGGCAAAGATTTTTCTCCTTACAGTCTATTTCCAGATAAGGTCTAGTTCTTCAGTTTACTAACTTCAACTGTCTATTCTACACAACTGAGTCTTCCTTTTGAACAGTATACTTTGTAGCCTTCTGTTTCCCTAAAATAAGGATCTCTTGCGATTTTTCTGTTTATCCTTATTTCATTTTAATTCCACATATGACTTTGCATGGAAACAGTTGAATAACAACATCTATTACAATTCCTCACACAAAAACCTATAGAAACAGCAACTGTCCAAATCCCTTCTTCTTCTAGCTCCTGCTCAGGACCAGATGCTGCATCTAAAAACCAACTGGGCCACTGGAGACAACTGTGACCTCCAACTTCAGCCCCTGGCTCCAAGTATAATCATGAGTTCACACACACACACCTCACCCACAGGGATAACACGTTACTCCAAAATATGTCTGACCTCTCCAAATTTAAAATTTCTGGGGTCTGAACGGCAAATTTCTCCCTTCTATTTCATTCCAATATACTCTGGAACTGTGTTATCCAATGCAGTAGTCACTGGCTACACATGGCTAGATTAATATTCATAAAAATTAAGGTAAAATTGAAGTGCCTCTGTGGCACTAGCTACATTTTAAGTGTTCACATATGGCTACCAGCCACTGTATTAAACAGTACAGACATAGAACATTTCTATTACCACAGTATAGCCCTGGAATATCAAGAATACAGTTGTGATTTTAAAGACCCAGAGAGAGAGAGAGCATTATCTCTTTTTCAAGGGTCTTTTCTGGAAAACCACTATTTCTCAGAGACAACAGACCACTCCTTCCTCTGTGCCCCGCAATTCTTTCACTTCTATAATATCTAAAAGAAATCATAAGTTTATATGCCCGTCTCTCTTAACCCATCCAGAAACGACATTCTTGATTTATTTAATATCATAAACATCACAAAATGTTACTCTGTTCATTAGTAGCCTGTTGAGTAGAACTGTATGATAGCCCTAACGTTATTCATTCAACTTCTCTCTCTCCATTCAGATTACCTTAATCATCATGGATAGGTATGAATTTGGTGGGCTACACTAACCTGCCCTCCCGTATTTAGCCTAGGAAATCATTTACCTTTACTGAATTTGGGTATGCGCTCTTTACTTATTTTCTGGTTTAGATTTTGTTCACCCTAGATAATCTATCTATCATCATTCAATACGTACCTAGTTAAAAATTTAGAAAAAGTACTGTTGGCTGCCAGGGTGAATATCTAAAAGACAATAGGACATAAGGTACTATGCACGCAGTTTTCCATGTCTATTCAGCAACACTAACTGAGGCCACTCCTAGATCTAGACTCCATTTCTACTGTAACATTTAACCCTCTAGAATTAAGCCCTGAATTTCTGTGGAGGAACTTGGTAAGCCTCATCTCTTCTATTGAAATAAGAATTTTTCATTTGTACCTATTTTGACACATCTGGCAATAGAATGCCCTGAGCAATAAAACCCAGAGATGCTATATACCAAATACACACAGGCACATCCACGGCCATAAAAATGCTCAGTGGCCAAATATTTTTAAGACCTTTACCTTGAGTGCCTCAAACGTAAGCAAGACATCATTAGTCTGTTTCAGGTCAATATAGAACATCATCAACTCCCGTGATCCAAGTTGCATGAATATGGGAAGTAACTGAAATAAACACCAAAAACAAGTCTTAATGCTTGACTTTATTTTCACCTACTCCCTCCCTACTCCATTATGAGGACAGAAGATTAAAGAAATGAGTTACCTCTTGCCCACCTCCTTTATGAAGAGAAACATATGAACACACTCTGATCAAATAGGCCTTATCAGAAGTGAGCTGCATGCAAGTTTATCCGTTTGGGGCCAAGACTTTTTTGTATTAGAGTAAAAACGGATCAGTGTATAAAACGCTACCATAAAATATCACAGAAATAAACACAGTAGTCCCAAAGTGTGAACAGTACTCTTCCCAATTAGCTTACCTCCTGGTATTCTCCTAGAGGGGTCAAATACTGGAGAATAAGTCGTTGCTCAATAGCAGGAGTCATAGGATAAAGGGTATAATTGGTGCCAATCACCCAGGGGGACATTTCTGACCAGCTGCTATTAGACAGCTCAACAAACATGCGATCTGGATCAGATGATGAGAAACCCAATTTTTGCTTGGCTTTCCTAAAGCTCTCTCTGTCAGCCTGTTTTGCTGACTTGTTTTTCCTCAATCCTCCTTCCTCAGGTTTGGTTGCTGAGTTCACTCTACTACTCGTCTTGTGGCCTGAGTCAAGATGAAAGGAGATCTCCATGTGTCCAGAGGCTTCCTCTTGTTCACCATCCACTACATCTACAGCCATGCCGCCATAGTCCATATCCACAGCTTCTTCATCCAGAGGCAGAAGGGCTTCAGAGGAGAGCTTTCGCGGGCTGGGCCGCTTGCTTTCTTGCCGCAAACCCACTTCTTGAAGCTGTAGCTCCCGCAGTCTTCGAAGTACTATTGCTACCTATCAACAGATAGGTATTAGAATAAAAGAGGTTGTCTCTACTGCATCTTAATTTAAATGATTCTTAATAAATAATTTTTATTTCCCTTCACGGAGAATTAGATACTCATGCAGTTATCCCAATGCCTGGTAATAGTAAACATTTAATAAATACATATATTGACTTGATTCCTATAGCTTGATGAAATAAGCAACAGCTAAAAGCCTCATTTGTCATAAAATTTCCCAGAGAACCCAAACCAGGAGGTCTGCACATAAAACACAGCATTCACAACTGATCTCTCTGGGTCACGCTGAGTTGGACTATCACACTTAAAGAGCAGACATGGGATTATTCACAATTTTTTTTAAAGTGTCTTTGAAAATCAAACTTGATAGTTTCTCAAACTTGTATCTGTTGTAAGTTATATTCTGTTAGACACTGTATCTACATTAATTACATCCACATAATTACATAATCTGTTTTTCAAGTTCATCATTTATTTTTTAACTTTCCCTTTTAAGTATTTATTTTGGGGCCCAACCTTAAAATGTGGTATTGTGCTTAGTTTTAAAAAGAGAGAGGGATTATGTCTGCAATATACTTTGAACTACATTAAAAAAAAGAGTAATGGATAGATAGAAGGTTAAGTGGATGGATGGATATGTAATAAGTATAGAGAAATGTTCACAATTTAAGTGATGTGTATACAGCTATTCACTGTAAAATTATGCTTAAAATTTTTCATAATAGAAATATTGGAGAACGGAAATAGTACTATTCTTTGTCTGATATAAATTATCATGATCCTTGACAAGATAAAAAAGTTATTTTCAAGTTAAAAAAGTAAAATCAAAACTCTTATGAAAAGTAATCTTGAAATGTTGAAATTACAGCTGCACTCCAGTAACAAGGCAATAAATAAAAGCTACCTATTCAAGTTCAGGTGGCAGGAAGAAAACCTGTGAATACTCTCCCGTCTTACACAAAAATTCATTTTAACATAGTGCTTACCAGCTGTGAATTTTCATCCCTGTAGTTGGCAGCAATGTCTTGATTTTCCATAGCGCCTCCCAACAATCCAGTAGAATATGTCCTCAACGGCTGATCAGCCTCTCGGGCCCATTTGAAAAGATTTTCAACAATTCCTTCCTATAAAAGGAAATGAAATAATGCAATTCAGAATAAAAACGCATTTTCACAATTAAAGATATAAGCAAACATTTCAGTCTTGTGAAAAAAATTTTAATAAAATATTTCAATGCTGGTCATAAGATTTTAAAAATGCAAAGAAACCTTAGTATGTGCTAGATGGTTTAAATAAAATTTGTGCATCTGTGAAACAGAAGCCTATTTAGCCATTAAATCTCAAGCTAAAGATCAACGATCACATAAGATAGTCCTACGTCAGATGTTAAGACCCAAAAGGTTCCGTGACCAAACGGAGAGCACTAAAATTCCGATATCCCTCTCTGAAGCTGACAACACACAAATTAACGTCAATGCTCTGAGAAGTCCTCCATCAAAGAAGAATTCAACTCCATATATTCCAAACTTATTTTTACGTCTTTTTTTTTTTTTTTATGAAATGTAATACAATAAACATGTGTAGTCCAGCCAAGGAAAATAAAAATCACATGTGACCTACCACCAAGCTTAATAGAAACCTCCTATGAGTCCCTCCCTGTCCCAGCTGCCTCCCCCCTCCACAAAAGATACCTATATTCCTAAGTTTTAACAATTTTTTTATTAAACTTTTGTTAAACATTATATGCATGGTACTGTATATATTTTTCTGCCACTTGGTTGTTTTACTCAACATTGTGCTTTTTACATTCATATGCATTGCTACATATGTAATTGTCACATTTACATAACATTCAACATAAGAAAGGCTTTACAAACTATTTAATCCTCATACTAACCCTATATGATTAGGTATATACTATATTTGCAAAAAAGGACACTGAGGTAAAATGAGGTTAAATAACACCAAAAGTCACAAAACTGTTAAGTGGCAGAGCTGAGGTCTGATCCCAGGTAGTGTACCTCTCCACTGTACCGTATTTTGGTGCTGCTACCGTGTTTTCCCGAAAATAAGACCTAGCCGGACAATCAGCTCTAATGCGTCTTTTGGAGCAAAAATTATTTAATGCGTCTTTTGGGGGGAGCAAAAAAATATTATATAAGACCCGGTCTTATATTATAGTAAAATAAGACCAGCTCTTACATTAATGTATGCTCCAGAAGACGCATTAGAGCTGATTGTCCGGCTAGGTCTTATTTTCGGGGAAACAGAGTATTATGATGGGTACACACCTAGGAACAGAATTGTTATGCCACAGGATATGTTCATGCTCAACTTTATCATCACTGGGGAAGACCACTCATCACGAATAAGAGTTTGGATAAGATCATTAACTCATTCTTAAAACATACAGATCTTGGGCTAGCCCGGTGGCCCAGGTGGTTGGAGCGCAGTGCTCCTAATGCCAGTGTCGCTAGTTCGATTCCCACATGGGCCAGTGAACTGCGCCCTCTAAAGCTAAGATTGTGAACAACAGCTCTCCATGCGCTGGGCTGTCACGAGCAACCGGAGGTTGCCTTGAGCTGCTGCGGCTGCTGTGTGCTGCTGTGGGCTACCGTGTGCCGTCATGAGCAGCCGGTGACCAGCGTGAAGTGTGAGCGGCCAGCAGCCGACCTACGACCAACAACAGACTGCCTCAGGAGGAGCACAAGGCTCAACAATACCAGCATGGGCCAGGGAGCTGTGTCCTACACAGCTAGACTGAGAAACAACGGCTTGAACCAGAGTGGGGGGGGAGGGGAAGGAAGCAGAAGGGGGAAGAAATAAAAAAATAAAACATACGGATCTTAAGATTCTAAAAACTACTACATAGCATGCTAGCAGCAAGTACTCATTAAAATAGTTACTTTTAAATATTTCTTACTTTCTTAATTTCTTCAATCTCTTTAACATATATTACTATTATAATAAGGAAAAAAACTATAACAATTATTTTAACAAAGAGAAATCAAACAGATCCCCATTCAATTAAGACATAAAACGATGACTTTTCTTTTCAGTCAGTACCTTTTCTTGGAAAACGACAGCAGTTTCCAGGCCTGGCATGATGTCCAGCAGAAGTCTGCAGGCTGCAGTGTTCAGAGGGGGCTCTCGGCTTGTCATCACGTATGCATTTACCAGCTGGAAAGGAAAGAAGGAATGCTTTGTGCCTGAAATGCAACCCAGTCGAATTAATAAGGTCTAATAAATCCTTAATACAGTCTCATCGCTTGCCTAAGACGTATTAAAGAAGACTTACCTAACAATTACTAATTAAATTTTAATTACAGTTATGATCCTGCTGAGCCATGATGACATCATACACAATTTCTTCTGCAGCTTTATAGGCAAATCCCCCAAAATAACTCATCAACTATAGAAATTAAAGCTCAAAAGTTATTACAAAGAAATCACCCCCCATGCTCACATTTCTTTCAGAAAGATAAAGCAAGGAAAGATAAGCTCCCCCCCTCAGATTCTCCACAATGGTTATAAAAACCATTGAATTTTATATATTTATATATTATATGAGAGTCAATATAAATAAACGTATTAATACAACTTTCCTTTGGGCACTCATCAAATATTAATGAATGTCTACTAAGTGGCACTGTGTTCTGTGCTGGGTATACAACATTGAATAAGACACAGTCCCACCGTCAAAGGATTCAGAATCCAACAGAAGTGCAGTTGGGAAAACAAATATCCTGAGTACAGGATGCTGCAGAAGCCTAGGGGAGGCCATACAACCCTGCAGAGGAATTGGAGAAGGCTTTAGAGGAAAGGATTCTAAGTCAGAACATAAAGGACAAAAAGGCGTAGCCTACGGAGGAGTGGAAAAGAGAGGAGGGCCAACAGGCAAGAAATGAGAATTGAGAATTAAAGGCCAGAGACAAACAGGGTATACATACAAAACTGAAAAATTTTGTATGTATACCCGACAGAAAATCACTAGTGGATTTGAAGCAACAGGGTGCCGTGACAACCTTCTGCATTTTAGAAAGAATTCTGGGATATAGAGTGAGGAATGGGTTGGAGGAGGACAAGACGAGAAGAGAAACCAATTAAGAGGCTACTGAAGTAACCAAGTGAGAAACGGTGGTGACTAAACTAAGGTCTAGCAACAAGGGCAGAAAGAAGCGGAGGGATTTGTGAAGGTTAAGGGGGAGGGAACGATAAGACCTACAAGTTCCTTGAATTAGAATTTCGAGGAATAAAGGATAACTTCTAGCTAACTAGACAAGGACACCATGACTAAGGTAGAAAACAGGAGAAACAGATTGTAGAGCCAACAATCAGATACATGGAATTCAGGTGCCCGTGGGGAATATCCAGGTGGTGATGTCTAGAAAGCAGCTGGAAGTGATCTAAAGCTGAGAAGATACACTGGTGAAAAAGGAAGAAATTGGGGAGTGAATACAATACAGATAGTAATAATAGCTAATACTTACTGAGCCTTCATGCACCAAGTTCTGTGCTAAGCACTTTTCATGCTCAATTTCATTCAAGGATTACAAAAACACTTTAAGGTAAGAACTATCATCCCTATTTTATAGATTAGGAAAATAAAGCTTAAGTCAACTAAAGATCACATGAATAACAGAGCTACATTTAAACTCAAAACATGGACACACACACCCAAAGCCCATGTTTTCAAGCTTTTGTCATTCTGCCTCCAAAAACGGCCACAATATATTGTAAAATGACTAAGATTAGGAGCTGCAAGTGTGTGTGTATGTATGTGTGTATTTATTTCCCCCTCTCATTTACTCCTCAAAAGCCCTGAGTTAGATAAGGAGCCTTTCCCTCCTCACACCCTATGCACATACCACAGTCAGTGCAGAATCACGCCGCACACATCACACTTATTTTTCTACTGAGGAACCCAAGAGGACTCCTATATGCCAAAACTCAAAATCATCTTGCCCAAGGATGAGCACAGACGCCTTGGGAGCCCTCACCAATATTCAACTGAAAAAAGTACACACCTTGAGAAAACACCTTGGACTTTGGTAAAAGAGAAGTCCATGGTTATTCTTATTTCATTCAACCAATACCAAATTAAAAAAAAAAAATCTACCCACTCGATTCCCAACTTTGTCAAGGCCTCAGGAGAAAGCAAACTATCTACAAAAACAAACAGTAAGGTACAGCATCTACTGATAATCCGGAGAAAAGTAAGAAGCAAACCTACTGCATTCATGAAATCATCATTCTTGAAGAGTATTCTCAGCAAGTGGCCCAGCATACACTCTGGATCGGCTCGACCTACCAAAAGAGGGAGGAACACACAACGGAATGAGTCAGTCATCCCAGTGAGGCAACTCAGACCTCTGCAAACGCACCCAGGTTGTTTTGAGGACTGTTAAAATGCAGCAAAAATAAACAGAAACAAAGAAAAGATTACTTTGATTAACTGGATTTCTTAAGAAACATTCTTTAAAATTAAAAATGACAATATAAAAAGTTGCGACCCTGCTCTCTAATCTTCCCATCTCCCAGCATACTGTCTACAAAGCAACACCAAATCAAATAAATCAGCACTAGACCCAGGTCAGACCTGTGCATTGTCTACAAAAACATCATCAAGGAGCCTAAGAGAGAGAAAACCCCTGACTTCCCAGCCACAGAAAGCTACGAAGTACAACTTCTTTTGATGGGTAGCTTGTAAAAGAGAGGCTTCAAGTCCAATCTCCCTTTCAACTACAAAGCCAACAGCAGCAGAGATGCGTCCTCAAACCTGTAATAACACCCCAGGCTTGGAGCGGCTTTGCAGGGGGAGGGGAGCGGGAATCCCACTAAGCAATCTCCAATTCTAAAGGTAGGGTAACTTTGGCCATCTTCATTTCCCAGTTACTGGGAAAAGAAAGGAGACCAGGGACCTAGGATCTACCCAACACAAAGCCAAAAGGTTAAAAAAGAAAATTAGTTGTTGGGAGAATTATTGGTTTGTCTTTAAAACAGATACCATCTATTTAATTTTCCTTTCAAACATTAGAGTTGCAAATTTAGTCAAAGGATGTAATTTAGGATGAAGACGTAAGCTGCTGATACGAAGTTTTTACCAAGCCGTAATTAGTTTCCCAAAGTAACTCACAAAAAGTTAGAGAGTACAGTATCATAAAAACAAATGAAGACCTCAGATTACCAACAGAAATTTCTATGTTTATAAATGATGAAACCAAGACCCTTATTTTTATTAATAGAAATTACACCTAATCACGAATATTGCTTAACCTAAGAGGTAGGGAGGAAAACTTGTTGTTAAATTTCTACTGAAAAAGGCCTATCTTTCTGTCTCTTCCTCTACCTCATTACCAATTGCATCCTTTGTAAGGCAGTATCACTAAGCATGATCATCTCTTTTAACTCTTTTCCTAATGCATGCATTAAGTAATTCTTAGTTCCCATTCACTTTTGTATTATACTTCTCTATGCTCCGACTGCCTTACTGAAGATGTGGGTTAAACAGGAGAAGAGTCCTCTGAATTCAGTCAGAAGTGGAGTTGTCTAGGACCAGAGGAGCAGGCAACAGCACAGAAACTGGACACTCAATCGCAAATGCCTAACTTACCTGTATTTGAGAACAAATGTCTAAAAAATAGAAAGAAACCCTGGACCATCCAGGTAGATATACAATGTCCTTATTTTTACAAACTCCCACTCATTCTCACTATCTCCCCACATCCAAAATCTCAAACTCTTTTCTCCACAAAGGATTGCTTCTGGCTTTAGAGAGCGAGTTTACACGCAGTGTGGCATCAGGCTTTGCCCACTAGTAGTCTACCTTAGGACATAAAATGGCAAAGTCTCAAGTCCCATATAGTTCTGTGTTATAGCAAATTCCATTCCAAAGCAGGCTGGGTTGTCCGGACTCTAATTAAATTATCCCAAAATGAAACCAAATTTACATAAGGGGCATACTTTAGTTGTCAAGACACTACAGCAGACATCAAGAAGTCTGTTCATTATTTAAGGTTCCAAGTATCAACTTCATAACTAAAAACAAGGCACTAAATGCATTCTCAACTACACTTCCCCATCAGTAAACGAATAGTTGTCATTTTTTAAAAAATGAAAACACAAAAGATAACACCTGTGGTTCAAAAGTTGGAAAGAGAGAACATTTTTCTCTTTTTAAGTCTTTGCAATCATACCAAATGAGTCAATAAGGTATACCCATGTAATAGAGTTCGTTTAAGTTAGTTACGTTCTACTGGATCTGTAAATATCACAAATATTTCAATTTTTCCAGGAACTTATTTTTCCTCACTGCCCCCACCACCTTGAGCAATATTTTAAAAAATAATAGGTCTTAAGACCTAGCATGAAAAATGCTATTTCAAGTGAAAACTATTTCTACTCAGTTTCTTTTGTAAGAAAATTAGAGACAGGCTTCTTAAGAGAACACAGGTCTCACCAGGATGTCGATCATCAAATGGGTCTGGGTCCCCTTTACGATATTCTTCAGTTTCTTTTTCAATCAATTCAGACATCCTAGCACAAAAGAAAGACAGGGTCAACTCTATACAAGCATATAAAAAAATGTACAGCCACCTAAAGTATCAACTCAACAGTCAAGGTGTAAAATAAAGGCGCAAAGTTAGAAAAAGGGTACTTTCCTGATGAAAACAGAGATCTAAACAACCATCTCATACAATTTCCACTCCCAAACTTACTCTTCTCCCCTCAGAAGCACTACTATCCCTCTGAAGCCAAACCTCCCATAGGTCACTCTGAAAACCTTCCTTTTCTCCTCATCCCCCACAATAATTCCCGTCAGCTCTACCTACTAAACATCTCCTGACTTCAATCATTTCTCTGCACCTTGACCATTCCCATCCTTGTCCAGACCACCATCAAAGTCAACTGCCTGGACAACTTACAACCACAGCCTTTGCGCTGGTCTCCTTGCTTCCTATTTCCATGCTTCACCAGATAATTCATTCTCCATCTTCCAATGATTTACCACAATAACTTGAATTAAACCCAAGTACTACTATGGCTTCCAATAATCTGGATTCTGTCTGAATGTCTGACCTCTTCTACTTCTCCACGCCTTTCATTAAGCTTCACTCAGTAAGCGTCTCTGCTCTTCAGCCCAAGTTCATAACTGCTTCGGGGCCTTTCCATATGCTGTTACCTCAGCCTGTAACACACTTCCACCCTCACTAAGCTCTCACTATGAATTTGTATTGCCTATTCCAAAATTTCATATAAATGGAATCCCATATACTCTTTTTATACCAGCTATCTTCACTCAGCATGTTTCGAGTCACCCATGTTGTTTCATGTTGTCAATAGTTCCTTTTTATTCATGCATTCTTTTTGAAACGAGAAAAATCACTTTTTGAGTACCCAAAGCAAGCCTGACAATTTAATCTGTTATAATGACAATCAAATACAAGACAATCACTCTTTCCAATATCTAGTATGCTATCCTAACTCAAACTCTCCTATAGGCTTTATTTGCACAAAACCGTACTTCCTAGTCGTAAGGGTAAGCTCCCTGCAAAAATTCTTACCTACTGTATGTTTTTCCCCCATCAAGCCTAAAAAGTATTTCTACTTTTTCTACCTTTCCTTCTAACCTCTGAAAGTGCTCTTTATCACAAAGGGCAATCACACAAAATATATTTAAAATTACATAATGTAAGATCTACTAGCATCTTCAGTTGAAACTAAGCAATATAGCACCGCAGAAATTAAAAACATGGATTCTGGAGCCAGATGGCCAGGGTTCAAATGTTCCACTGCATGTGACTTAGGTCAAGTTACTTAACCTCTCTGTGCCTCATCTGCAAAATGATGGTGACAGTCCCTTCCTCACTGAGTTTCCTTGAGGTTTAAGTTAATACCATGTGTCCCCAAAAGTAAGACCTAGCCGGACCATCAGCTCTAATACATCTTTTGGAGCAAAAATTAATATAAGACCCAGTCTTATTTTACTGTAATGTAAGACTGGGTCTTATATAATACCGGGTATAATGTAATGTAGTATAACATAATAATGGGTCTAATATAACACTAGGTATAATATAATACCGGCTATAATACAATGTAACGTAATACAATACTGGATAATATAATATAATACAGTATAATACTGGGTATAACATAACATAATATTGGGTCTTATATTCATTTTTACTCCAAAAGACACATTAGAGCTGATGGTCCGGCTAGGTCTTATTTTCAGGGGAACAAGGTATATGTGCTCTGCCTTAAAACAAAGCCTGATTTTGACATGTGAGAGCTATTTCGATGTTGTCACTATGAACGCTGAGTATCAAACACAAACAGAAAAACAATTTAGGGTAGCTATTGACTGGGACGGGGCAGGAGGGAGCCTTATGAGGTGGTACTCGAGTTCTGTAACTTCATCTGGGTGACGGTCTTACAAGTAAAAAAAAAAAAAAAAGCTATCAAGCAGACTATTGTACAGTATGTAAATTATACCTCAGTATTTTTTTTAAAAGAACAACACAGAACCTGGGTTAAGCTCACATAGCTTGGCCCAATGCCAGTCCCTTTTCACAGAATCAACTGAAAGGCTTATAGTAATAATAAACAAAATAACATAATAATAAATAAAATATAGTTATAAACAGTCGTACATTTTTCTTAGGAAAATTGTCAAAACATCACATACACATAAAAATGGTCAAAAGAGTAGGTAGGCCTGAAATTAATTTGCTTCTCATGCAGTATCCCCAAAACACCCAAACCTGCGGACAGCTGAGGGCAGAAGGGGAGGAACCATGGAGATACTTCAGGAAATACCCAGTGAACTAACAGACCCACAATTTGGAGAATGGTAGGAGTTGTCCCTATCTAAAATAAACTATACTTTTAATGAACCCTACTGTCTCTTAAACTCCCTAACTTCGAAAATCTTTTTAAGATCTTGCTCCACATAACTTTATTTTCCCTATCTTATATTCATTCCCCACTCTGGTGGGGCCCATTTTCTTACTGCCACAAAAACATGCCTCAGTTCCTTCTCTCAATTCCTTTGTCAGTCATAGTTTTCACTTTTCCTTGAAAACATTGTTTCTCTGCTTTTCATCAAGCTATATTCTACCATCATTCAAGTCCCTGTTCCAAGGAAACTACCTCTTACTGTATGTCCCCAAAAATAAGACCGGGTCTTATACTAAGTGTTGCTCCAAAAGACACATTAGGGCTTATGTTCAGGGGATGTCCTCCTGAAAAATCATGCTAGGCTTATTTTCCAGTTAGGTCTTATTTTCGGGGAAACACGGTATACTGGAAAGCCCACTGGAACTGGAGTTAAAACCCAGGATTTTAACCTTAGCTTTCCACTGCCTTGCTATGCAGTGTTCTGCAAGTAGCTCCCAGGATGGCTTTCTGTTAACAGAAACTCAGAAGGATACTTTTAGTGACAAAGACATTGAGGTTCAGAGACGTGTTTCACACAGTTCTGACACAAAAGGTCCTCAAATATTTGTTGAGTACATGAAACAAACTGACTCATTCAAGTTCTTTCCATTCTCAGAACCTGTACAACATTTGCGCACCATACTGCAGGGTTTAGCATTTCCTTGTATGTTATCTTGTACTAGTCTACATTGTTTCTTATCCATCAGTTGCCTCCCAGGTTAACTCCTTGAAGAGAGGGCCCTGTGTTTTAGGCTTTGCGTTGCTGAATATCTTAGCAGTGACAAAGATGATGGTCAAATGCAATAATAAATGTGAAATAGCCTTGAAAATAAAACATTTGAGTATTTTCAGTATGTGCTCAACAAATATTTTGAGCGATTAAGTGAACCCACCACTAACATTACCGCCCCCATTTATGACTCTCTTTTCAGTTACATCGACAATCCACATGTTAACTGCACGACACTTAGATTCTTTAATTCACTGCAGCTGCACTTCAGGTATCTTGTGATCAGTTCTTAATGTCCAATGCCTCTACAAATTAAAACCCACTTGTCACCAGTTAGCAACAATTTTGTGCTTAAAAAAGACTGTACTTTCACATGTACCCCATGTTATCAAGACACAAGCATTTATCCCTATTTAAACCTTCATAAGAGCACAGTTCTCTGTATCTCTAAAGAACAGCTCATTGCATAAACAAAAAGCTTTTTTCACTAGGGTTTCAAAGATTAGATGTTAAAGATTCCCATGTTCCAGTGACCTCCAGCCTAGAAAAAACATAAGCATACCCCCTCCCCAGCCTTTATTTTTTATTTTCTCTCCTCCTTAATTAACATATTCATTCAATAAAATTATGTCCTACACAATTACTACTACTATGTACTAGGCAGTGGACAAGTCATTGTCTAAGGAGATTACCAATAGAAAGGTATAGCACCTGCCTCCAAAAAGCTTACAATTTAGTGAGTAGACACATGTAAAGAAGTAACTATAGTACAATATGGTAAGAGTTAAAATGGGAGAAAATTATTACATATATATGACATTTATATATGTATATATGAGACAAGTATTTTTTTAAAAATGTTTTTAAGGCATGCCCAAACCTCCCTAGGGACATCAAAGTCAGAGAAGGTTTTACAGACATGATTCTTGAACTGTTTCTTGAAGGGACTAGAGCTTACCAAGGAGACATACTAAGAAAAAGCATTTCAGGCCAAAGACACAGCAAATGTAAAGGCACACAGACATGAGAAAATATGGCATCATTCTTCACTGAAAGAGATCAACATTATGAGGCAGAAAAAGGAGGCGGGGGCCAAATCATAAATAGCCTGATAAGCCACTCTCCCTTTTATTCCGTAGGAAAAAGGGAGCCAGGGAAGAGTTGCGGCCAGAGGCTTTGGAGCTACCCATAACTCCAAAGGAAAACAAGTATTTCCCAAAACAAAAAAATGACAGTCAGATTTGTGTATGAGAAGGATGAATCTTGCAGCAAAGGGGAGGCTGTATCAGGAGGAGTAAACTGGAGACAGAGGGATAATGCACACTGCCCAATGGGCCAATCCAGAAACAACCGATACCTAATGAAAGAAGCAGTAGTTGGGATGGGGAAGAGGAAGCAGCAGAATCCTCAGGCTTGGTGACTAAATTGTGCTGGTAGAAGAATCCCATAGGGAGGATGGTTTTCAGTTTAAAACCATTTACACTATGGCAGGGAATACAAAAGCACAGCTGTGAATAAGGAGGAAGGGAGGGTGAACACAATGAGCTGTTTTGGACATGGTGTATTTCAGATGTCTGTGAAATATCCGGGTAAAGATGTGTAAAGCAAACAGCTGAGAAATGCATGTGAAATTTTAAAACAGGGAAGTCTGAAGTAGAAATAGAAATTTGAAAGTTAACAAAGAATACTGTTTTAAACCATGGACAGGGATGAAAACTAGGTATTAATAGAATATCTAAAGTGAAGAAAGAGAACCACAAACAAAACCCTGGGATCAAACCACAGGCAGGGAAAAAATTCTATGGAGAATAAGGACAAAGGGCCTGAAAGGAAAGGTGGGAAATTTAAAAAGCTTCTAGTAGTAAAGACTAGTTCTAAAAGGAAAAAAAATGGATTTAGAATTCACAATGAAGGTGAAATGTTCCTATACTGTTCTCCAAGTTTTCCTTCTTTTAAAACTAATTTTTTAAAAAGCTTAATTGTTCATACCTGGTAAGGATAGGTACCATGTCCTGCCCACTGCCATGTTCCTTTTCCCACTGCTCCAGCAGGGTAGTGAGCTCAGCTTTGGAGTCCACATGTACCGCTACTGTAGTCATGGCTTGGCCTAAGGAAGCAAAAACAAAACAAAACAAAGTAACACTAAGTAAAGACAGACAAGAAAACCTGACATACTTACTACAAAAAGAAAAGTGAAGAGGAAAAAAAAAGAGGGGTGAGTAAGCATAGGAAATCATTAAAAGCAAGGAAAATTTAACCCTTGGACCTTTAGATAATTTTATTTGTGGTACAGTGCAAAACCTGAGATTGGAAGCTTGGATACTCATTAAATCATGATGAACGAGCCCTGTCACCTCTCTCAAACTCAGTTTATTCAATGCCAAATGAGACAAGGAACCAACTGAAATCATGATTCTTAAACTTTCTAGGATCAGGAACCCCTTTGAGAATCAGACGAAAGCTACCTCAAAAATGAATATACCTACACACCATACATAGAATAAGGTACCGAAGGACAAAGAGCTTAAACGGGCTTTAGAGGAGCCACATGAGAAACAGACATAGGGCAGAGAAGTTTCTAAGGGGCTCCAAACAGGATAAATGAGACCCAAATGTTTAGATGGTTTATAGATCAACTACTTTGCCAAAGTAGTGTTAGGATCAAAATGTCAGACTCTACCGTGCAAAATGTGTATTTTCACTGAAATAGCAAAAGTTCTATAAAAAGTTTCACACCAGAAAAGAATTACTAACTCATCTAGAATTACTTTTCACACTTCTAAAAATTACCTACCATAAGACCAAAAGAAATATGTAAAAGATGACATCGACTACCTAAAATGTAAACATTTGTTTTAATAGAGGCAACTCTAATAGTCATGATTCATATCCCCTGGGCTACCCACAACTCCAAAGGAGAACAAATATTTCCAAAAACAAAAAAATTAAATTAAAAGGCCTCTTTTCTGCAGAAAAGAATCCATATTTTGATACTTTCTAATCAAAAATTACAAAAAGGAAATTCTGCAGGTATGACTGACAAATATGGATTTCTGACCTTAAGAAAACCCAGGCACCCCAATAGACTTTAATTAAAAAAAAAAAAAAGAAAGAAAACCCAGGCTGTATTTTCGACTGTGACCACTAACTAACTATACATGCATTTTTAAAAATAAATTTCTTACTTTGAATAATTTTAGACTTACAAAAAAGTTGCAAAGATAGTGGAATTCCCATACACCCCTCACTCAGTTCAGTTCCCCCTAATGTTACCATCCTATTATATAGTGGTACAGGTCAAAATTAATACACCCAACATTGTTACATGATTAAATGAACACCAGAGATGATTCAAATTTCACCAGTTTTTCTATTCATATCCTTTTTCTGTTCCAAGATTTCATCCAGGACACTACATTGCATTTAGTTGTCATATTTCCCTAGTGTCCTGTGGTCTATGAGTTTTTGAGTCTTTCCTTGTTTTTCACAACCCTGACAGTCTTGAGAAGTACTAGCCAGGGAGTAGGGTGGAGAAATAATTTAACCAAACATTTACAGACGAATTAACTAACATTAATCCTCAAATTCTTCCAAAAAAATAGAACAGGAGGGACACTTCCTAATTTATTCCAGGAAGTCAGCATTACCCCCATACCAAAGCCAGATAAAACATCACAAGAAAACTAAAGACCAATATATTTCATGAATGTAGATACAAAATTCCTCAACAAAATACTAGCAAGCTGAAGACAGCAGCATGTAAAGAATTATGTATCATGACAAAATGGGATTTATTCTAGAAATGCAAGGGGAAGAGGAGTCAGTGCACAAAAATCAATTAATGTAATACACCCACATTAAAAAGGGAAAAAAATGATCATCAGAAAAAAACATGACAAAATACAACATCTTTTTGCGATGAAAACACTCAAACTGGGAACAGAAGAGAACTTCCTCAACATGGTAAAGGGCATTTAAAATAAAAAAGAAAAAAAAACCCTACAACTAACATTATACTCAACGGTAAAAGACTGAAAGCTTTCCCCCTAAAATTAGAAACAAGACAAAGATGCCCACTTTCACCACTTATATTAAACAATGTACTGAAGTTCTAACCAGAGCAATTAGTCAAGAAAAAGAAATAAAGGCATCCAAGTTGAAAAGGAAAAGGTAAAATTATCTTTATTTAGAGATGACATAATCCTACACACAGAAAGTCCTAAAGAATCTCCCAAAAAGAAATTGAGTTAATAAATTAGCAAAGCTATACAGAGTACAAGATGAACACACAAAAATTAGTTGTACTGCTATAAACATACACACTAGCAATGAACAATAACATATGTGAAATTAAAAAGACAATTTCATTTATAATAGCACCAAAAAGAATAAATTATTTTTAAAAATTTTAACCCAAAAAGGCACAAGATTTATACACTGAAAACTACAAAATATTGCTGGAATAAATTAGAGAAGGCCTACATAAATGGAAAGACATCCTGTGTTCATGAATTAGAAGACTTAATATTGTTAACAAAGCGATATTCTCCAAAGTGGCCAACAGTCAGTGCAATCCCTATGAAACTCCTAATGACCTTTTTTGCAAAAATGGAAATGTCGATCCTAAAATTCATATCCAATTGCAAGGGACCCTAAATAATCAAAATAATCTTGAAGAAGTTGGAGAATTCACACTTCTGATTTCAAAACTTGCTACAAAGCTACAGTAATCAAAACTGTGTGGTACTAGAAAGATACATACTGATGCAACAGAATAGAGAGTCCAGAAATAAAATCTCACATTTATGGTCAATTGATTTTCTCCAAGTGTGTCAAGACCATTAATAGGGAAAGAATTTGTTGAAAGACCATTAGACCATTAGTAGAAAGACTGCTGAGGCAACTGGATATCCACATGCAAAGGAATGAAGTTAGATCCTTGCCTCACACCAAATACAAATTAACTTAAAATGGATCCAAGACCTAAATGTAAGAATTTAAACTATAAAACTCTTTAGAGGTAAACATAAGGGAAAATCTTAGTGATCTTGAAATTGGCAAGGGATTTTTATTTATGACAACAAAAGCATAAGCAACACAAGAACAAATAAATTGGACTTAAAATTTTTAAATTTTTGTGCATCAAAGGACATTTAAGAAAGTGAAAAGAAAACCCAAAGAATGGGAGAATATTTGCAAATCATATTTGATAAGGATCTAGTACCCATAATATACAGATAATTCCTATAACAACAACAAAAAAAACCTGACGAAAATGGGCAAAGTATTTGAACAGACATCTCTCCAAAGATAAACAAATGGCCAACAAACACATGAAAGATGCTCAACCTCATCAGTGAAATGAGAATCAAAACCACAACGAGATACCACTCACACCTATTAGGATGACTAAACACAAAAAAATCAGGAAATAACAAGCATTGCAAGGAGGTGAGAAATTGGAACGTATGCTGCAAATGGGAATGTAAAATGGTACAGCAAGTATGGGAAACAGTTTGGTGGTTCTTCAAAAAGGTTTTTAAAAACCTTTAAACATAGAATTACCATATGACCCAGCAATTCTGCTTCAACATGTATACCCGAGAGTTGAAAGCAGATATTTAAACAAATACTTGTACACAAATGTTCAAAGTGGCATATTCACAATAGCTAAAAGGTGAAACAACCCCAAATGGCCACCGAGTGAATGGATAAACCAAATGAGGTTATATTCACTCAACTCAATATTATTCAGCTGTAGAAAAGAATGAAGTATCAATACGTTACAGCAGTGGATGAACCTTAAAAATATGCTAGGTGAAATAAGCCAGACACAAAAGGTCACACGTTGTATGAGTCTATTTATAATGAAATGCCCAGAATAGATAAATCCATATACAGAAAGCTGCCTAGTGGTTGCCAAGGGCTTGGGGGAGAAGGAAATAGGAAATGATTTCTTAATGGGTATGGGGTTTCCTTTTGGGGTGATAAAAATGAAACTAAAAGCGATGATGGTTGTGCAACATTGTTAATCTAAATATCACTGAACTGTGCAATTTAAAAGAGTTAATGATTAATTTACGGTATTTGAATTTTACAATTTTTTAATGAAGAAAATAAAATTCCAGGAGGGAATGGCTTTTGGAAAACTTAAGCAATCAGCCTAGTGAAGTACATGAAGCAAAGTTTAAAGAAAATGCTACTTCTAATAAAGGTCAATTCAAAGGCATTAAAATACTAAAATTTTAGAGTTCAATTCAGACATACACTTCTGTTACCATTTTCAAAATTTCTGATTAATTGTACCTGAGAATATTTGTAACTTTGGGAATAATCACTTGCCCAGGAAAAATATAACCTTAAAATTGACTAAAATAGTAACATCAATGAGAATTCATTTCACTATCATTGAAAGACTCTTACTATAAAAGGTGCAGTCCTCGTGTCGTGCACAAGACAGTGAAGGACATTACTCAACTCACCACATTCTAAAATGTTCTTTAAGTGGCAGGAGAATTTATCACCTGTCCAATAGTGACACAACAGTTACCAACTAGTGAATATTAGTAAGGGACAGACATTTAACTAATTCACTTAAGCTTTTCTGAATTTGCACAACTATCCTTCCCTTTGCTACAGATGAGGAAATGGGCTCAGAGGCCAGGGTGGAAAAGGACTTCAAGCGTCCATCTTACAACTGTGAGATTCTGATCAAGCTTTTTAACTTTTCCAAATCTCAGTTTCTCTGTAAAATGGAAATGGTTGTTGTGAGGGTTAAATGGTAACACTGTCCATACAATGGAATAATATAAAGCTCTACAAAACGTATGTAGAATGTTCTTATCCTTAAAGGACGGCTGCCAAAGCATTTATGGGTAATGTGTCTGCAACTTATTTTCACATGGCTCCAGAAAACATATACCACACCTATAGAGAGAGAAAATACGGCAAAATATTAACAACTGTTGACACTGGATGGATAAACAAGTGTTCCTTTTCCTATTCTTTCAACTTTTTAATGTTTGAAAATTTTCATAATAAAAAGTTGGAAAAAATTAAGAAGCACGTCCTTTCCTACTTTGACCAACTCTAGATCAATGTATTGTTAAGTGAGAAATGTGTGTCCATTTGTGTGTCCCTCAAATAAGATATCCCTGAAAGAATACACAAGAAATGGAGAATATCTATTATTTTTGTGGCAGGTACTATATTTTGTATATGCACACTTTTTTGCCCAAATTTGTGAGGGAAAAATAAGGATGCGCATTATACATGGGTAGTACTAACTCTGTATCTATATAAATGTTTTTAATTCTTTTATTTATGCTTATAGGTTAAAAGTGTAACTCTAGAAATCAATAATCCGTATGCAAAATAATACCAAGGAACATGATAATTGGTTTTACTGAACTTACGATGAACTTGCAACAACGAACTTGCAACAATGAAGAGTTCTTGGCCTTCTATGATGTGTAAACACCATAAATTTGTTATCAGTACATGAAATTTCTCATACCTTGTATCTGTTCTTGTGTTTTGCAATTATTTGTTACATAAAATTTTTTCTACCATAACATGTTAAAAAATAAATGCTAAAATTCCTTTATAATACAAAAAATAAATACCTCAATGTAAATAAATAAAAATTTGAATTAAAACAAAAGATTTTTTTTCCCCTAAAAGTTTGGGCCAAAAACGTAGGTGCACATTATACACGGGAGCGCATTATACATGGCGGGCATAATAATGGTAACTGACTTTCTAAAGAATAAAGGTAGGAGATTTTTCATCATCCATTATCACCCTATCTCCACCATTTTTCAACTATTTTGTAACCTTTTGTAACTTTTTTAATTAAACCATAAAATCTGTCCCCTTCTAACAGAGTACTGAATGGCCTATTCAGCAGAAATTGCCCCAAAGCCTAAAATGAAGTCCAGGTTGAGGAAAGTTCCCATTAAGGTTACAATCCTGAAACAAATGTCTGAAAGCATTCTTCTTCATTTAAAAACAAAACAAACAAACAAAACTGGAAAAAAATCCAAGTTTGGAGCATCAAGTAAAATTTACCCAGTAAGGGCCAGCCCAGTGGCCCAGTGGTTGGAGCACCGTGCTCCTGTCGCCGGGTCGATTCCCACATGGGCCAGTGAGCTGCGCCCTCTACAGCTAAGGTTGTGAACAACGGCTCTCCCTGGAGCTGGGCTGCGTGGGCAGCCGGAGGTCGGCGTGAGCTGCCAGGAGTGGCTGGTGGCCAGTGTGACTGGTGGCCAGCATGAGCGGCCGGCAGCCATCGTGAGCGGCCGTCCAGCGACGGACAGCTTCAGCCGGGGGGGAGCGCAAAGCTCAAAACACCAGCACGGGCCAGGGAGCGGCGCCCTACACACCAGGCTGAAAAACATCGGCTTGAACCCGAGTGGGGGGCGGGAGGCAGAAGAAGGGGGGGAAATTTACCCAATAATTAGTATAAAATGAGATCACATATAACAATTTTCTATTACTGCCTATGACCACTTCCTTTGCAAAAAAGACATAATTGGTTAAAAACCAACTGCAATCACTTCAAGCTACCATGTGGTTCATTCTACCAGGTTCCTCCTCAATGAAAAGCAACAACTGTACAAGTAAAATAGCAAAAAACTACGCTCAGCAACTACTCGAGAGGTTCTGAGCACAAAACGCTTTCCTTTCCATTCCCCAAATTCTGCACTACCTCCTTAACATCAAAAACTATATCGCCGGCTGAAAATGCATAACGAATAACTGCTATATACAAAACCCAAATCTTGAAAGCATCAAGCAGAAAAACACAAATCAATTCCTAAAGAGTAAATATGAACTTACATAAACCCTAAAGGTAAACTCCGGTAAACTGCAAAAAGAAAACCGCAGGGTGACACGCCAGTGAACCTCTCGCTCTACACTAACAAAGCGTTTAGAACAGGAAGATGCTACTAAATTATTAAAGCATGCAGACTAATTAAAAGGCTCCATCGAAAACACATGGTGGGAAAACGGAGGCCAACGCGGTGTGGAACGGGAGGAGCTATTTGGGACTCAAAAACTAGTACTCCAGACGCTCCAAAAAAAACCACCACTTCAACAAATGCGAAACTCGAGAGCGCACACGGCCACAGAGGAAGCCGTCCAGCCAGAGAAGAGGGAGTTGACATCCCGGTTTGAAATGACTGTCACCGCAGCAACAGGCTCCCGGGCAGCGTGGCGCGCACGCCGAGGCTGGCTCCGCGCCGCGGGACCCGCACACCTCGGCCCACCCGCCCCTCGGCCACCGGGGTGGGAGGAGTGCCCGGAAAGCTCCGCCCTTCGCCTGGTCCGAGCGCCAGGCGGGTGCGGGCGGAGGTAGCACGAGGCGAGGGAGGCGAAAGCCCGCCCCGGTGACTGGAGCTGGAGGCGGAGACAGTCTGGGAAGGGGGCCGCCGTAGGGCAGAAAGATGGAGCCCCCCGGCCCGCACGGAACGGAGAGCGGGAGGAAAAAAGGTACCAAGGGCAACAAGAGGGGCCCCTCCCACAGGCAGGGGCGAGCACCCCCGCCCCCCAGGCCGGGCGGAAGAGTTACTCTCGGGAGGCTGCTCTCGCGGACTGGAGGAGAACGTGAGGCCCCGCCCCCGAGCAAGAATCTGGAGGAGGAAAGGTCCTGTCAGGCCTCCGGCCCAGCCTCCCTGGCGGCCCGGCCCGCCCCCTCCCCGCCGGCGGCCCAGGCAGGTGCCGCCCCTCCCCCAGCCCGGCGCCCACTCTCCCGCCTGCGGGGCCACGCGCCCTGTCTCCTCGCGCCCCTCCCAGAGAACCATCTTCCTCCCGGCCCCACTCACCTTCCCGGGCGGCTCCGCCGCTCCCCCCTGACCCCGCCAGCGGCCACAGTTCACACACACCGCCTCAGGTCCCGCACTCACTCTCCCTCACTCACACACAGCGCGACCACGGCTCCAGAGCGGCCCACATATTATGCGTCACTCGCGTGTTACGTGCCCCGCGCGCGCGTCCCCCGATTTGGCGCGAGGCTCGCTAGCAGCAGGCGGGAGGGGAACGCCAGCGCGAGCGGAGGACGAGCCCCAGAGCCGCCTGGGAAATGAAGTTCCGCTTCTAGGGGCGGGGACCTCCAGTCTTAATTGGAGCAGGCGCACATCGTCCCCGCGCACTGACTTCTGGTATTTGTAGGCTTTTAGGATTAACGCGAACTGACATTTACTCATTGGCTGTTTCCGAAGGCGGAAGCCGAAAGTGAGGAACCAGACTCCTTCCAAGCCAAGGCCGTAAGCGCTGGCTCCCTTCTCAGCTCCTTATGCCCCCTATGACAGCGGAGAGCCTTCGTTTCATTCTCCCATTTGCTCCATTGCTACTAGAACACACCAGGATCTAAGAAAATGTTTCCCACAAGCATATCAGAAATCACAGCACTCATTAAACAGAAGTCTAGTTTTTCTTTCTGTTTCTGTTCAAGACCTAGCCTGTAGGATTCATAAATATTTATTCTAGGTATTATATGTGAGGCAGAGAAAAGGAAAAAAATCAAAAGGCCATAAGTTAAGGCAGGGCTGACCTCAGAGGTCATCTAATTTAATTCCTTTATTTTGGGAGGCTCAGAGAGAGTAAGTGACTTGCCTAACGTCACACAACCAATTAGCAGTAGAACTAGAATGACTCCTAACTGACTCAGGGATCCCGTTGTGGGGACATGAAAGATAAACGTGGACAGCTGAGCAGAATCTCTTCCTAACAAAACCCTCCCCAGACTTTATCTCGGGGAAACCTAAGCAAGTTTCTGTGCATTTCTATGGAGTCCTGAGAGCCAACACTGTCACGTGGGGAACACGGGACACAGCAAACTTGCTGCCATGGTCAGCTCCTACGGCTAGTCAGAAGCTAGTCAAAGCCTGAATGCTGGGTCTCCATTCCTGATTGGACCCCATTTCTCTCTTTCCAGAAAAAAGATACCTCCCTACTTCACTTAAGTGTGTAACTTTGAGCAGCTGTTCAGGCACAAAATCCTAGAATGTGGGGTGGCAGTGCGCAGACGTGTCACTTCTCTGCAACCCTTTCACCTGCCATGACAGAGCTCTCTTCTCTGCTTCTGGAATTTTGCCTATATCAATAATGGCCAGTATCATTCCCTTTGACGTTACATCAGGCTCAGCTCTGAGCCAAGTGTTTTACCTACACTTTTTCATATAACCCTCACTATCACCCCACAGGGTAGATTACAGTCAGCCACCTATACAGAAGAGAAATCTGAGCGTAGAGAGGTGGGCCAAGGAATGGGTCCCAGGTCCGTAGGTCCAGAGGCCGGACGCCTAACTTTGCTGTGCCTGTCCTCTATCACTCCTTCAGCTGGCTTTCCTGTCATGCCTCCTTAGGCTTGATGCCAAAATGCATAAGGATGGAGTGTTCAAGCCCACTGGCTTGGGTCCTGAAAGGCAGAGTCCTTGTGGGAACCCATGGTCCAGCTCACGTGTTCCTGGCACAGCCTCAGTCCGCCACCAGATGGCACTGCTTCCCTTCAAAAACGCAGTCTGGGACCCTGCGTCTGTGATGGGAGTGAGGGAGTTTGGAGAAACCAGGGCCCAGGAGGCTGGGGAAGGGCCTGTCTGGAAGCTGCTCCCTCCAGAATCTCTGCTCAGTAACATCTGCAGCCCCGCCACCCTGCCAACACAAACTAACACACACACACAGCCACACACCTGCAGGCACTCCCAGACCCCCACTCCGGGAAGGGGAAAGGACAGCCCCCAGGTTTTCTGGGCTGCACACACATTCCACGCATGCTCGCTGACACACTTCACAGGGTGGGCATTTTCACATCTAAGTCCACACAAGCACAAAGCTACCGCAATTCCAGACCCACCTGCCGGGCTTGGTCTGGCACATTGCTTCTGAATCATTGCAAAGAGATTCTTTGGAAGAACATCTCTGGACCCTGGACCCTCGCTTCTCCCCACCCCGGTCTGCCTGTGCACCTCCCCATGTGTGCCTCAGAAAGAAGCAGACACCATCCAAAAGGGCAAGGAGTGGTGTCTGCAGGGCTGCCCAGTGACAGAGAAAGGGCAAGAGCAGTCCAGCCCTGGCCCCAGCACCAAGGGCTACAGACTCAGGTGTGCTCCACCTTCCTGCAAGTAAGGCCGTGCATGGCGGTGGGAGTACCCATGCCATGGGTAGGAAAGTCGATAGCCCCAATCCCTCTGGACCTCGGGGTGCTTCTCCCCTCTGCCCTCCTGCCTCTCACCTTTCCACCACCCCGTCCCTCCCACCACCTACTTCTGGGCTACCCAGCCCATCCCCATCCTGGTGCCACCACAAACCCTGTACCTCCTGCAACTCCCTGGGGCCAGGAAGCAAGGCCAGCTGTTCCACATCCACTCTCACTCTGCTGGTGGCTGAACAAGATTGCTGCTACAAGTGTCCAGAGGTCACAGGAGCCACCAAGGGGCTGCCAGGCCATGGAGACCCCGGCCTAGACAAAGAGGGAATTCTAATCATTCACTCAGGGCCCTCTCCATGCCCAGGAGCCCCTATGCCTCCTAGACAAAAATGGAACACTATTCCCATTGCTCAAGATGTATGCAAAGCAACCACTCTTGTATGACTGCATGCTCGTCCACCACTCTTGTTTTACAGAGGGAGAAATTGAAGGTTCCACCAAGACAACAGTTTCAGCTGCACCTTGTCCGGGGACCACAGCAGCTGCAGTCTCCGGAAGGCAGTCACCACCTCCCGCTTCAATGGGCACAACTTCGTAGAGGGGCCTGAGGCTCAATTGGGGAATGGACCAGCTCCCATGTACCAGGGCCCCAGCCAGAGCCAGGAGCCCCCAGGAGAGTCCCATGCAACATTTAGGGCATACTTACACTTACAAAAAATTATTGTTTATCTGAAATTAAAATTGAACTGGTCATTTTGTACTTTATCTAGAAACCCCACCTCAGAACCACTGCTCAGTCACAGACCCCACGGACTCCCCTCCTGCGGCCTCCAGGGCCTCATTTAAATCATCTGCAAAATAGTTAGAAGCAAATCGGAGCAGCTGCCTCCCAATGGGTCTCATTAAAGATTACACAGACCAAGCTGTCAAGGCTCCCTTATTCAAAAGCTGATGATCTGGGTGATAGCAGCTAAATTCTTCTCTTCTACCCTTCTCTTTTTTAACCCTATCACTGACGGTCAGGGTTGAAAAAATAGTTTTTCCTCCTCATTGAGAAGAGTTTGCAGAAGGAGACAGGTCAGCAGACGAGTCCAGCTTTGAAGGCAAACAGACCTTCCTTCTAATACTAGTGCTTCCATTTAGCAGCTGTGGGACCTTGGTTTAATTACTACACCCCTTGAGCATCAGTTTCCCTGGCTGAAAAATGGGAAAGACATACCTCCTTTCTAGCGTTGTTCCAGGGTTAAATGTGATGATGCATGTAAGGTGCTTAGCTTGGAGCCTGGCACACAGGAAGTGTGAGCTAAGTGATGTTTTGATTATTCTTGGGCCATGGCTGTCCCCACTGCAGTTCTCCAGGACTACCTCAGCCCTGGCTAGTTTCCCTTTGCCCCCAGTACTGCCTGCTGGAGGAGCTCAGACTTTCCTGATTTCAATGAGAAATGAGCCCCTTACCAGAAAAATCCTAGGGGACATTTTCAGAGGCACTGGGAAGTATTGGAGTTACCACTCTTGGGGAATCACCTGTCCACTCTCTGTCCTAGCCCAGAACTGAGTGGGTGAGAGGGTGGATTTAAGACGATCTGCTCTTAGGCCTCCTCATGCCTGCAAGGGCTACCACCAATCCAGGGTGAGGGCAGTCAAGGCCAAGGAGCCCCTGGGATAGGAAATCAGACATGTCACTGTCCACAACCCAGCCATTGACCCTGCCTCCTGCTGGCAGGAAGCATCTAGAACTCTTGCCCAGAGCACACTCCCTTCCCTGGGGTTCTCTGGCAGGGTGGTGAGGTCAATCAAAATAGAGGCAGAGGGGATGGCTGTGGACCCTCACTGTGGACCTGCCCAACACACAGAAGGGCTGTAGCGTGAGGAGGACCAAACTCTGCCCTCTAGGTACCCCCAGGACCTGTCAGTTCCCCCAGCCTGGCTGTCAGTTACCATTCCTGCTGACTCCTGGGGTCCTGCCTTTCCTGAGGCTATGCTCCATGTAAGTTAGAGGTTGAGGAACAGGTGCAGGGAAGCTAAGGGGAAAACATGCCCAGAACTCTTTTGTCCCAGGTTTCTGGAATCATAAATCCTTCCAGGAGTCAGCATTGAAGAGAGGAGCCCTTGGATTTTTGGCAGTGCCCGTTGGTAGCCGCAAAACCTTTCTACAGGATTCAGGGATCTTTGGCCTAAATCCCATTTCTACAGGATTCAGGGATCTCTGGCCTGGGGACTGCTGAGGCTTCCCACTATCAGTTCTTTGAAAAAAGCCTAGAGAAGGGCCTTGCGTAATAGGAGGAGGTTACTCTGACCCCCAACTCAGAGGTCACAGGCCCACCACCACCACCACTTGGAGTAACCACTTCCTGTCCCTGCCCAAACCTGGCTGCAATGGGCCTGGACCTTGGAGAAATATTGCCAGACATAGCCAGAAGTGCCCAGTTAGGCCTGGGAGTCAAAGCCATCAAGGAGAGGTGTTTCTAAGGGTAGAGGGAATCCTGGCTCTTACTGTGAGTCAGTTTCTCTTCATTCCTTCAGAGGTGGGGGTGTCTGTCCATGAAAAGTCATGTGATGTTACTTGGGAGAAGCCCCTCTGCCCAGGTCCTACTTTGCCAGGCCCAAACTTGTCACAGATAGTCTTTTGTGAAGTCACAAAGCTGGGCTGCTTGCCCCTTGGACCAGGGACCAAGATAACCAGGGATAAGTGGGAATTACTTGGGGACTTCAGAACTGGCCTTTAGACTCTGGAGAGGGTTGTGGGGCTCAGGTTGTAAGGAGCCAGGGGGACTGTTTGAGACCTGGGGATGAGGACCGTTTCTTAGGTCTTGGTCATTGCCAGGAGGTGAGACCAGCTGGGGGCTGGGGCTGTGGGCTTTGGAACGGGCCTGTCCCTTCAATTGTGGGGGGGAGGGAAAGGAGCACCCACCCCAACTGAGTACATATAAAGGTCCTGATCACTGATGTTCTGGGTATTCCATGGCAGAGGGGTTATGACCTCTGTCTGGGGACCAGATATTCCCCGCAGGGCAATCCAGCCATGGTCACCACCTGACTATCCCGCCTGTTCCCTAGGCAAGCACAGGCTGCCGATTCTGCTGCATTGATAAGCAGCCCTAAGGGCCTGGGCACCCTCACCTGCAGCACCCTCACCTGCTGGCCCGCCCAGAGGCAGAAGAGTGTCAGGAGAAATAGGAGTGCACAGCACCCACTCTCTCCAGAGTGGAGACTCATTGGCAGAGGAGCCAGCCCAGAGGAGAAAACAGGAAGGAAAAGCAAGCTTTGCTACATGAAGTGCAGAAAGGCAGACACTCTTGTGGAAAGTCAAGGTTTGTATGTGGGCAATGGGGAGCCACTTGTTGGAAGCCTTGTTTTTTTTTTTAAAAGAAAAAGGCTAATGTTCCAGAAAGTGATGGGGCAGCCTGGAACCCGAGCCCCACCTCCCAGGCCAGGGCCTTACATTTCTCTCAAGGTAAGAACAGACTAGAATCTTGAGAGCTTTTAACAGTTGAGCCAAGGCAGCTTCATACTGCCTTTCAGGGTCTGCAGGTGTGGGTCTCGGGGTCATTCATTCTGTTGAGAGTGGTTGTCATTCAAGCTATGCCTCCACCGAGGGCCTGCCGCTGTCTGTTCCAGGAGGCTGTGGGGACAGGTCTAGTGTGAGGGGTAAGAGACTACAGGGTGAGCCTGGGAAAGTTTCCCTATCCATCCCTCCGAAGTTTACTAGATCTATCGCTTTTAAATCTTGCTAGTATTATTTTACCATAGAATCCTTTTTTCCCAGTGAAATCTTGTACACTTATTCATTAAGTAGCTAAGAGGAGCCATGTTGGGAGTTGCAGGATGTGGTATGCCCGAGTCCCTACCAATTATGAGAACCCCCCTTAGGGTTCCATGGAACTCAGTTTGAAAACCATGTACCACGTGCTTCTAGATCCTTCCAGGTTTGAATCTGTGACTTCAAAGCCCAGGCTTTATGCAGGATGAGAATAGGCCAAGGAATGCCATGTTTCATGGCCGCCTCAGAGCCCTGCCCTGAGTACATTCCCCCACTACCACGTCCAGTTCCTGGTTCCAGTTCAGCTTATTTATAATTGCCAGTGCTTCCCCAGCCCACCTTTCACCTGGTCCTCTGCTCCCAACGTTGCCTCTTTCATGCGGGCTCTGAAATCAGTATCCAGGATTTTATGGCCAGTAGCCCAAGTAGGGATCCTAAGTCAGGAGCACATCAAGCACCTTTCTGTACCTGAGTTCAGTGGGCGGGAGACGGGAGACTCTCTGTCTCCAGGTAACACTCAGCTTTGCCTCTCTTCTGAGACTCTCATGGCCTCGAGGATTGCCTCTATCTGAATGCAGCACATAACTTGATTTCATGGGGCTGCCGGGCTCACCTAGGAGGCAGAAAATGCCCAGGGCAGCCTGGGTGAAGAAGAAACCCTGCCCTCCCCATTTCTTTTCCCCTAAGATGCAGAGCAGAGGGAGACAGGCAAAGTGGGCTCCCCACACGACAAGCCATGCAGGTCTGGATTCCAGGGACTTTGTTCCTAAGACTCCATGAGAAGCATCGTAGCCTTGGCTACTCTCAGGAGAACAAACTAAGGAGAGCAGAGTAATGCTGCCCTGGACCTTGTTACAGAAAAAGTAGCTCCTACAAAGGCTGCTCTGCCATTGCGGCCGGGGAGGCAGGACGAAGAGCAGACAGTACCTAGGGCCAGGCATAGTGACCGAGCAAGGCCCTTCAGTAAGCCGACAGGCTAGCACGAGGCTCTCAGCCCTGGCCGCACGTTTGAATCTCCTGTGGAGCTTTTATGATCGACCAGTGCCAGGACCCTATTCCACAGCAATTCACTGGGGATCTCTCCAGGTGGGGCACAGGCATCAGCGGTTGCCAAAGCCCCCACCCCCACCCCAGGTGACTAATTCACAGCAAAAGCAGAGCAGCACTCGTCTAGCAGGGGGGAATGGCATTAAACTGGATGTGAGTATGATGGTTTTCACCATGGGGTGGGGTCTAGAGGCTTGAAATCCTGAGTAAGGAAGTAAGCTGGGCCCTGCTGCCTCTAGAAGCCAAGGCACCCCCTCTTACCCACCTACCCACACACCCACCTACCTGCCACACACACACCAGAGAACTTATGGCAGAGAAGGCAGAACAGAAGGCTCAGGGCTCCAGTCCCAGGGAAGGAGAGCGTGCACTCTGGCTTAGAACTTTGACCCTGTCCCTCTCTAGCTGTGTGGCCCTGCTAACCCTTCTGTGTCTCAATTCCTCATCTGTAAGATGGGGCAATATTGCCTACTTCAAGGGTGGTTGCAAGGCAGTACTGGCTCACAGGAAATGCTGCAGAGGCGGGGCTGCCAGCCGCAGCCCAGACGCCATCTGTCAGCTAAGGAAGGGCCCTGGCCATCACCTGTCCAACCCTGTTTTTTCACATGAAAACCTCAATGTCTGGAGAAATTTTCCCAGGTCACGCAGCCAGCCAGAACCCTCCACCCAGGCAACTTCACACCACAGTGGCCCTCCTATACTGGGCTTTATCTCTCCTCCTCCAGCAAATTTTGAAAACGGTCACTGGGGCTTCTAAAGAAGCAAGGGAGGGGTTTAAACCACCTTTAGAATGTCTTATTTGAGATGTCTGGTTGACCTCGAGACAGACAGAATGTGTGTTGAACCAGTCTGGCCATTTGGCCCCAATGAGATGTTTGTCTCCAGTCCCTTTTGCCGTTCTCGATTCAGAGAAGAAGGTTCATTACGTCAGTGCTAATGCTGTGTGGTCCCTGAGGCCGATGAGTGTGTGAGAAGGGTGCCACTCTGCCCGCGGCCGGTGCTTAGGGTCGGGAGGGCAGGGATGAGGCACAGTTCATTTTCCATGTAAACTTTTGTACTCTGACTTTGAAGCCACTGAGCATGGACTATTTAATAAAAATAAAATCGTATTGAAAAGTAAAATATACATGTCATTATACATTTGTCCAAACCCACTGACTGTACAAGACAAAGAATGAACCCTCATGTAAACTATGGATTCTGGGTGATGATGTCTTAATGTTGCTTCATGGATTGTGACAAATGTACCACTCTGGTAGGGGAAGGTGGAGGGATGACAGTGGGGGAGGCTGTGTATGTGTGGGGCTGTGTTTTGAGGGAACTCTGTACTTTCTGCTCAGTTTTGCTGTGAACCTAAAACTGCTCTAAAAAATAATCTGTATATAAAAAACAAACAAAGGAATTTATGTAAAACCGACACCTGCAGAAAGGAGTACCTTCCCCATGTTGTTTGTGAGGACTGTATGTGCTACTAGACATAAAGGGTTTAGCCTGACCCGGCTGGTACTGCTCAATCTGAGTTGGCTTGTGTGTTTTATCCTAAGGCCATCTCTCCCATGGTTCCCTCTCAACTGCCACTCATGGGAGGGAAGTGGTGGGAACAGGCCCTTCCCGCCCTTTATCTCAGGTTGCTGAGGCACCAGAGGCTTTGTCAGTAGCTCAGTCACATGGTTTAACTGGTGATGCTGCAGCCAGGCCTCGTGACAGTTGCTGACCTCTGTTGGGGCTGGAGTACTGCACTCAGTCCGGACTCCTGAAGCACTGAGCACCTACTTTGTGCAAGGTCCTATGCTCAGCCCCTCTGCAGTCCTAGGAGATAGGAATCCTGCTCCATTTTAATAAGCTCTGGCTCAGGGAAATTAACTGACTTATGCAAGACCACTCAGCTCTAAGGACAAAGTCCAGGCCTTCTGCTCTCTCCTCCATCAGGAAGGCAGGTGCCCCAGGAACTGCTTGTCTGGTGGCACTCACTTTCCTCTCCCAGCAGCCTAATGAAGATGTCACCTTGGAAGACATCTTCTTCCCAGAGGGGCTAGAGCCTCCAGCAGGTGTGTTGGGACACCAGTCCTGGGAAGGCATGAGGAAGCATCCCAGCCCCCCTCCTGTGGGATCTGAGGTTGGAGGTTTTGGAGGAGGGGCCCTGTTCCCCATCCTCTGTTCCTTGGCCTACCACATCCCTTTTAGGCAGCTCAGGCCTCCATTCGTGAACCCTGCTGCCTGCCTCCTTCTTCAGGTGAGAGGGAGACGGGGAGGAGGGTCTATCCTGGAGGTAGCTGGGCATAATCTGGGAAGGCTTTCTGCAGGTGGTAAGTGTGAGGAACAGGCTGCAAAGGAGAAGAGAGAAATCAATGAAGGGAACCATGGGAAGAACGCAAACTGCAATTTTCCTCAGCCTCCTTAGAACTGCAGGTGCATTTCTCTTCTGCGGGTCGCTCGTTTGTTCATTCCTTCATTCATTCACTGAGCACCATGTGCTGGGCAGGAAACAGCGTCCTGCCTCATGTTCTCAGGCTCCTAGGGTAGACAGCCACACAGACAGCCATATAATGTGACAAAAGCTGCTATGAACATGTTTTGGGACCTCAAAGGCTACTTAAGAGGGTCAGAGCATCCAGGACAGTTGACACGTAGTTCTTTAAAGGCCAAATCTATGTTGCTTAAACCCTAGATATGCTTACATAGGAAATGGGTGTTTTTTATTTGTTTATTTTTTTAAAGTTCACTTTGCTCTTATATAATATTGGTGCCCCATTTTGTGTTTATAAGCCCCACATCTAACTGTGGAAATATTTTTCTGGATCCCAGGATTTCTTAGCTTTGTTTTTCATTTTTAATTGTGATAAAGTGCACATAACACAAAATTCACTATCTTTACTATTTTAAGCATACAGTTCAGTGGTATTAAATATATTCATAATGTGCAGGCATCACCACCATCCATACCCATAACCCTTTTCATCTTGTAAAACAGTTAGGTAATACTCTCTACCCATTAAACAATAACTCCCCATTCTCCACTCCCCCAGCCCTCAAATAAGTGGAATAATACAGTATTTGTCTTTCTGTGACTGACATTTCATTTAGCATAACGTCTTCAAGCTTCATCCATGTTATAGCATATGTAAGAATTTCCTTTCTCTTAAAGGCTGATTGATATTCCATTGTATGTATAGACCACATTTTGTTTATCCATTCATCCATCAATGGACATTTGTGTTGCTTCCACATTTTAACTATTGTTGGTTAAATAATGCTGCTATGATCATGGGTGTAAATAGCTCTTCGAGATTTTGCTTTCAATTCTTTTGTGTACCTACTCAGAGATGGAATGCTGGATCATATGGTGATTCCTTTTTTAATTTTTTAAGGAACTGCCATATTGTTTTCCACAGCAGCTGTACCATTTTACATTCCAACCAAGAGTTCACAAGTGTTTTAATTTCTCCATATTCTCACCAACACTCATTATTTCTGTTTATTTCATTGCTAATTTATAGAAATGCAACTGATTTTTATGTGTTGACATTGTATACTACTTTGCTGAATTAATTTATTAGTTCTAACAGGTGTGTGTGTGTGTGTGTGTGTGTGTGTGTAATCTTGAGGGTTTTCTACATATAAGATCCTATCATCTGCAAACACAGATTATTTTGCTTCTTCTTTTCCAATTTGAATGCTTTGAATTTCTTTTTCTTGCCTAATTTCTCTGGCTAGAAATTCCAGTACCATGTAGAATACAAATGGCAAAAGCCATCATTGCCTTGTTCTTGATGTTAGAGCAGAACTTTCAGACTTTCACCATTGAGGATGATTTTTTTTTAATTTTTTTTTTTTATTGGGGAAGGGGAACAGGACTTTATTGGGGAATAGTGTGTACTTCCAGGACTTTTTTCCAAGTCAAGTTGTTGTCCTTTCAATCTTAGTTGTGGAGGGCACAGCTCAGCTCTAGGTCCAGTTGCCGTTGCTAGTTGCAGGGGGCACAGCCCAGCATCCCTTGTAGAAAGTCGAACCGGCAACCTTGTGATTGAGAGGACGCGCTCCAACCAACTGAAACATCCAGGAGCTCAACAGCAACTCAGCTCAAGGTGCTGCTGCATTCAATCTTAGTTGCAGGGGGCGCTGCCCACCATCCCTTGCAGGAGTCCAGGAATCGAACTGGCAACCTTGTGGTTGAGAGCCCACTTGCCTATGTGGGAATCGAACCGGCAGCCTTCAGAGTTAGGAGCATGGAGCTCTAATCGCCTGAGCCACCGGGCCGGCCCGAGGATGATTTTTTTTGCTGTGGGTTTTTCATATGTCTTTTATTATTTTAAAATAATTCCTTCTGTTCCTAGTTTGTTGAGCACTTTTTTTGTCATGAAAAAAATATGCTGAATTTTGTCAAATGCCTTTCTCTATCAATTGAGATGATCATGTTTCCCCCCTTCCCTCTGTTAACGTGGTGTATTACATTGATCAATTTTTGTATGATGAACCATCCTTGCATTCCAGGAATAAATCACACTTGGTTGTGGTGTATAATCCTCTTAATATGCTGCTGAATTTGGTTTGCTAGTATTTGTTGAGGCTTTTTGCATCGATGTTTATAAGGGATAGTGGTAGGTGGTTTTCTTGTCTTTATCTGGCTTTGGTATCAAGGTAATACTGGCTTCACAGAATTAGTTAGCAAGTATTTCCTCCTCTTTAATTTTCTGGAAAAGTTTGGGAAGGATTGGTATTAGTTCTTTTCTAACTGTTTGGTAGAATTCACCAGTGAAGCCATCAGGTCCATGGCTTTGCTTTGCTGGAAGATTTTTTTGATGACTGATTTAATCTCCTTACTAGTTATAGGTCTATTCAGATTTTCTGCTTCTTCATGATTTAGTCTTCATAGGTTTCTAGGTGTTTTTTGGATCCACAGCAAGAACCCTGGTCCTTCCTTCCCTCCTTCCTCTGGGACGCTCAGCCCAATGTCCTCTGACTGGTTGTTTCATAGTTCTCTGCATCTTTGAAACTTGACTCCAACTTTATGTCTTGGGGTATAGAATCCAATCAGCCCATCTGCAATTAGGAATTCTCCCTGGGCCAATCTGCTACTGCTAGGTGACTAAGACACATAACATGAACATACTCTCCAGGCTTCACTCCTGAATAGGTGGTCAGTTTTGGAAAGGGGAATATGGGCTAAGTAGACCCCAAAGTTGCCTCCTGCACCTCTTAGATTGTTTACTCTGTGCTTTCCTCATGTAGTGGTATAAATGCCTGCTACTGGTCTGTCTCCCCCAGAGGACATAAGCACTTAGAACAGAGGCCAAATTGTATAACTGTCTCCAGGGCTGAAACAGAATGCGTCTAATAAATACTGGTGGGATAAAGGGCCAAGAAAGCCCAGAAAAAGGACTGACTTTCAGGTTCGTGAAGGCATCACAGAGAGATGACATTTGGGCCACGCATTAAAGCAGAGTGAATTTACTAACTGGGAGTAGAGATTTAACAAGACAGAATGGTGGCCCTGTGGCCAGAATTGGTCCAACCACACATTACTGAGCACCCAATGATTCTCAACACATTAGGTGACTGCTGTGGGAGTAGCATAAGATCCGGAAATGGGTCAGGAGTAACTGAAAGGGCGATTAGACTCCTGGAGTGTCTCAATCCAATATTTCCTCCTCTGAACCCCTGCTGATAGTTTGTTTGCACAGGAGTTAAGGCTGTATTATAATTATGTGTCTCCCAGGAGCCTCAGGGGCTGTGTACTTTTCATCTTTGTAAAATAAATCCCCAGGGTCATTTGAATAAAATCGAATCCCTCGTGGCAAATGGGAGCTGCAGACAACCCTAATATTCTATTCAATACATGCATGTGGAATTCAATCCTTTACCAGACTTTGAAGCTACTGAGATGAACCCACCAGGTCCCATCTGGAGTAGTCAGACACAATTCCAATGAGAATGGGATGGGTGCTAAAACCAAGATAATTGCAAAAGTGCAGCTGAGTCTGGGGAATCCCAGCCAATCTCATGGAGAGGTAAGGGAGAGCCTATAATCTCTAGAAAGAGATGGTGGAATTGACTTAAAACAGTAAAGATGTTAGCCCAGTTTTCTTTGAACTAAATAAACCTGCACATATGTTTAGGACTTCCAAAGAGTGTTTATCACCATTTCCCCATTTCTTTCTCACCACTGAAAGCATGTTATTCCCATTTAGAGGAAGAAGCCATCGCAGGGAGGTTAAGTGATTTGCCCAAGGTTACACATTAAGTGAGAGGAGCTGTTCCCCCTCCACCATCCCTGAGAAAGAACCCTTCATTGCCTGGAGGGAGTTATAGTCCCTCTCAGACAATCCAAGTTCCCTCCAGACCTCAGAGTTTGTAAGTGGAGACCATGCTTCCTCGCCTACTCAGAAAAACAGGTGTTGAGAACCTACTGCCACGTGAAAGGTATCATCCGTCCTCCTGTATTGAATGAAACCTGCTCTCAGATAAAAGAGCACCAGTGTAACAGTCATTTACCTCTGATGTAAGTAATTACTCCTACTTTCTCACTGGGGTGTGTGTGTGTGTGTGTGAATTGAATTCTTAGATCTAGATTTAAATTCTGTCTCTACCAGTTACTGGCTGTGTGATCTCATGTAACTCAACCTCGCTGAGCTTCAGTTTCTTTTTTAATTGAGGTAAAATTCACATAAGATGAACCAATTGAACACCTCAGTACATTCACAATGTTGTGCAACCTCCACTTTGATCTAATTGCAAAACATTTTTATCACTCCAAAATAAAACCCCATACTATCTGCTAAGCCATTACACTCCATTGTCCACGCCCACCCGCTATCTACCTCCTTCATCCCCTGGAAATCACCAATTTGTTTATTGTTTCTTTCTGGATTTACTTATTCTGGATATTTCATAAATGGAATCATACAGTATGTAACATTTTGTGCCTGGCTTCTTTCACTGAACATATTGGTTTCTATATGTTGCTACATGTTGCAGTATGTATCGGTATTTCATTCCTTTTTATGGCTAAATAACATTCCATTGTGTGGATACCACATTTTGTTTATCCGTTCATTTGTTGATTTCCACCTTTTGACTATTGTGTATAATGCTACAATAAACATTACTGTACAAGTTAAGTCTGTTGAGACCTTGGTTTCAATTCTGTGGGGTATTATACCTAGGAGGGAAATGGCTGGGTCACATCACAATAATTCCATGTTTAACTTTTTGAGGAACCACCAGCTTATCACAGCAGCTACACCATTTTACATTTCTGTCTGTAACACAGAAGGGTTCCAATTTCTTCACATCCTCGCTAACACTTGTAATTTTCTGTTTGTATACATTATTATTTTATAATAGCCACCTTAGTGGGTACGAAATAGTACCTTATTGTGGTTTCGATTTGCATTTTCCTAATGATTAGTGATGTTGAGCATCTTTTTATGTGCTTATTGGACATTTGTATGTCTTCTTTGGAGAAATGTCTATTCAAGTCCTTTGCCCATTTTTGAATCAGGTTGTTTGTTAGATTTTTTGTTGTTGTTGAATTGTAAGAGTTTGTTATATAATATATTCTGGATATCAATCCCTTATCAGATATATGGTCTGCAAATATTTCTTCCATTTCGTGAGTTGCCATTTCACTTTGTCAATAGTGTCTATTGATGCACAACAGTGTTTAATTTTCATGAAGTCCAATTTGTCTTTTTTTCTTTTGTTACATGTGCTTTTGGTGTCATACAAAAGAAACCATTGCTAAATCCAATGTCATGAAGCTTTTTGCCTTATGTTTTCTTCTAAGAGTTTTATAGTTTTAGCTTTTACATTTAGGTTTTTGATCCATTTTTAATTAACTTTTGTCTATGGTGTAAGATAAAGGTCCAGTTTCACTCTTCTGCGAGTGGATATCCAGTTTTCCTAGCACCATTTGTTGAAAAGACTGTCCTTTCCCCCATTGAATGATCTTGGCATCCTTGTCAAAAAGCATTTGCCTATATGTGTGAGAGTTTATTCTGGGCTCTCTATTCTATTTCATTGAGCAATATGCCTGTCTTTATGTCAGTACTATACTGTTTTGATTACAGTAGCACTATGGTAAGTTTTGAAATCAGAAAGTGTGAGTCTTCGAGCTTTGTTCTTCTTTTTTAAGATTGTTTTGACTGTTTTGGGTCCCTTGAGAATTTTAGGATGGTTTTTTCTATTTTTGCAAAAAATGTTGGGAATTTGATAGGGATTGTTATCAAATCTGTATATTGCTTTGGGTAGTATTGGCATCTTAACAATTCATGAACACAGGATGCCTTTCCATTTATTTGGCATTCAGGTTTCAACTCAGAGGTCACCTCATTGGGGTGATTTACCCAATACCCCCCTTTCCCAAAAGACTCTCTCCCATGCAGATCTCTGTTTTATGTTCTTTTCATCACTTACTAGAATTTGAAATAATTTTGCACTGTCTCCCCTACTTAGAAGGTAAATTACATTAGGGAAGAGACCTGTTTTCTCTTGTTCAGTGCTGTGTCCCCAAGGCCTAGATCAGCATCTGAACTACAGTTCAGGGGCAATAAATGTCTACTGAATGAACATCTATATGGGACAGGTTTTTATTAGTTACACTTTATAGACCAGCATCCTCCAAGCGCAACTTTGAGCATAGTTCTTCACTCACTTCAGTGTGTGGTTATGAATAGGCTCTGGACCTAGATGTCCTATACTCAAAGCCCACCCCCTTCTTACCTCCCAGCTTCAGTTTTTCCACCTTCAGTTTTTGAAGTGATTGTGCATACCTCACAAAATCAATGTGAGGAATGAATATGTTAATACCTGTAAAATGTCTACAGTTGTGCTTGGCATGTCTTAATACTACTCCCCAGCATCCAGCACAGTGCCTGGTGCAAGGTCGGTACCCAGTAAATAATAGCTAAACGGGAAGTTCTATGGTGCAGCAATTTTGCTAGGCCTGCATTAATCATTTGGATGGATTTTTTCAAAAGGACTTGCAGAGATGATCTAGTATGAGAGAAGAGGTGTACGAGCAGAAAATTAGAAAACAGACTGAGAATAGGATGGATGTTGAAGAAAGATATAGGGGCCGGCCCGGTGGCTCAGGCGGTTAGAGCTCCATGCGCCTAACTCCAAAGGCTGCGGGTTCGATTCCCACATGGGCCAGTGGGCTCTCAACAACAAGGTTGCCAGTTCAACTACTCGAGTCCCACAAGGGATGGTGGGCTGTGCCCCCTGCAACTAGAAACAGCAACTGGACCAGGCGCTGAGCTGCGCCCTCCACAACTATGATTGAAAGGACAACTTGACTTGGAAAAATGTCCTTGGAAGTACACACTGTTCCCCAATAAAGTCCTGTTCCCTTTCCCCAATAAAATCTTTAAAAAAAAGAAAGATATAAAACTATTTGTCACTTTGGAACATGGGTCAGAGTGATCCTGGCTTTGGCATTCAGAAATGGGGCTGGGTTGAAAGTGTGGTTGGTGGAGGAAGGACTGAGTTGGCTTGCATGGAATAAGGAAGAGGTGAAACAGGTGAAAGGAAGAGGGTGTTTCTCCAGGTGTGATTCACAGTGAATGAGAAGATTAGTTCTAGTTTCTGATTGATTAACAAACTGCTGACAAGTCTTGTCTAATCCCAGCAGGAAGATCCAAGATTTTGTAACCTCACTTGAAGGCAGAGCCATTGATAGGAAGGTATGTGCGTAAATCACTGTAGGGATTCCTTCTGGATAGAATCCACTTTCATACAGGTTACATTAGGGTACCATGATCCCCAAAGGTGGTTGTGAGGGCATACATAGCATCATCCAAATTGTGAGGGAAGCTCCTGGAGGGCAAGGAAGTAGTGATGTCACAGAACGGTAATGGCATACTGCGGGGAGAGAACGGAAAGGGCTTCCATCACCAGGAGAGCCAGCCCTGGCTCTGCTTGTGTCAACCTCAGCGACAGAGGAGGAAGGTAAATGTGGGTGTCTTCGATGGCATTGGGTCTTTACAGGGAGATACACAATAAGACTTCTTTCTCAAGTCTATACCCAGCTTCATTGATTTCTTTCTCTGTCATCTTTAGGGTGCTCCTCACTGGAACTTGCTTCAACTGTGAGACCATATCTGCTGTATGTGTCACACAGGTAGTCCAAGCTAAGAGGCCAAATGGGGGAAATGCAAAGCCTTGAGCATGGAGGGGGTCAGATACTGATCTGACCTCAGGATGCTGAGAGAAATGAACCAGCTTTTGAGTCGTCCTTTGTCCTGTAAACGCATAAGCTGAAATCCTCTTGCTTAAGGGAACAGAGCGCCTGCAGAGGTTTTGAGTGTGCTGCTTTCTAACCCGTGAGTTTACCATTTCCAGGTGGTTACCAAAACGATGTTAGACAGGCAGAGCCCTTTCCTTCCAGACGATACCTAAATGGAAATCTACACGTGTATGTGTATGACACAGTGACATAATTTCATTCAGGTGCAGGTGACTGGCAGAAGTGAGCCTTTCTGGAAAGTCTCTTCAGACAAGGGAGAGGGGGATCAAGGTAAAATTTCCTGAGTCTCAGAAGCCAAGGGGCGAAGCGAGAACGGAACATTTGAGAACATGTGAACAATCCTTTTTGGAGCACCCTCTGCAGATGTAATTTCCCATTGATCGTTTGGGAACACACACTTGTATTTTTATAACCTAATTTTCTCCAAAAATAACCACGTAGGTCTGATGGGGCTGGAAGGGGCCCAGAAGAAAAGGGGGGTGGGGAGGAGAAAGGATTTTTTTTTTTAATCCACTTGATTTTATGAGGAAAACAACACCTTAAGAAAAAAAAAAAAACCCGCTTTCGGAATGTTTTCTTCATCTCGCCAATGTGAGGAGGAGGGGGAGAAGGAAGAGGAACGGAAGAGCCCGGGGCTGTCGTGGAGAGAGCTGACACGAGAAGCCCTCCTCGTTAACCGGAGCCCACGTGGCGGTAATTACAAACTTAAGGGAGGAGAATCTGCACCCTCTCCCTTCCCTGGAGTGTCAGTGATCAAGCAAGCCTTCCTGTTCCTGCTTCTTGTCCAGGGAATCCCGAGGACAGTTGCAGTCAACAGGACACGCGGCAGAGGTGGGGAAACCACGGCGAGCCGGTGCGCGCAGGGCCGCGCAAAGCTCGTGCAGGCGCCGCGCGGAGCAGCGCCGTCCTCGGCAGCATCGGCAGGGCCGCTCCCCAATGCTGAGTCCCGTGTCCCCGCGCCAGCCACTTTCATCGTCTCCTTCACTCCTAACACGCCGTCACGGTTACCCCCAAGGGAGGCACGAGGAGGACCCGAGGCTCAGTGGGAGCACGGAGTGACGAGCGTGCCTCCCGGTGGCTGGACGGGTGCGGACCCTGCCCGTGGGACCCAGCCCTGGCACCGTTCCCAGGTGGATTCCGGCCTGGGATTTCCGTGCCGCCTTCGCTCACGAAGCTGTGGTCGGTGAGCGCCGGCGGCGCCACCCTGGGAGGACTCCGAGTCCCCCTGGCGCGGGGCGTAGACCGGCCTCCGCCGGCTCTCAGCGGAACTTTCCTGTTGGCGGCGCGTGTTTCCCGTCCGGGCGGCCGGGCGCGCGGGCCGGGAGGGGGACGCTTTCTGGCGCGGACCGCGAGCGGAGGCTGCGAGCGCCGCCGCCAGAGCAGAGCGACGCTCGGTCGGAGCGAGTCTGCGGCGCCCGGGCCTGCCGGCTGCTTCCCGCCTCAGCCTCCGCGCCGCCGCCGCGGACCCCGCCGAGGCGGGCGCGGAGGAACGCGCGGCCGCTCGGCCCTGCCTGGCCCGCCGCGGCCCGGAGCCGCCGCGCGGGAGGTGAGTGCCGGTGCGGGTCCCCGGCTCCCCGCTCCGGCCGCCGGGACCCGCAACAATGGGGGCCCAGTGGGGACGCGGCCCGGGTCCCGGCGCTCGGCGGCCCGGGCCTTGGGGCTCTGGATGCGACGTGGGCACCTCCGGGGGTCGGAGGCTGGGGGGCCGCGTCCGGAGGACGTCTGCGGGCGGGGGCGGGAGTCGGGGCGCGGAGACGGCGCCCGGGGGCTGGCGGGCGGGGAGGAGCCGGGCTCGCGTTCGCGACGGCGGCGCCCCGCTGCGCCCGGTCCTTCCCCCGCGTCCGCCCGGCCCCGGGCTGCGCACCTGGCCCGCGGAGGGCCGGCCGGGGCCGGGGGGCGTCGCGCGTCGAGCTCCTCCGCGGGACCGGCGGTCGGCTCCTGGCGAGGCGGGAGCTCGGCGGCGCCGGCGCGTGGAGCGGGGCGCCGCGTCCTCCCGGCCCAGACGCGCCTGTGGGTGCGGGGCTCCCCGCGGGGAACCGTCACGAGAGCCTCGCGGGGAGTAGTGTCGGCGGCCGTGGCGGGAGGGGGCACCGCAGTGGGTCGGGGGCGCCGGGCAGGCGTGGGGGCCGCGAGTGGCGCCCGGGAGACGGAGCAGGAGCCCCGCGGGGGGGCTCCCGGGGGGGGGGACGGCCTCGCACCGCGGGGCGGGGGCGCTCGGACCCGCCGGCTCCGGGCTGCCCCGAGTGGACACCGGGCGGACACCGGGCGGACCGTTCCCTCCGGCCCCCAGTCGGCATGGCAGCACTACCAGTCCTTGAAGTAAAGCGCTTCTTTGTGGCCTGTGCAGTCAAAGCGGCCCTCTGCTCGCGTTCTCCTCCTTTGTTTTTGGGTTGTGACTCAGACTTTCTTTGCAGCGCTGTGGCTGTTGTGTGTACTCACACACGAGTGTAGACGTCACGCTACGTGTAAATTCTAGGGGTTGTCAGTCCAGTTCTTACACAGTGAAGAGCCCGTTTTCACTCGTTTCTGCGATGTTGTCTGGTGCGTGCAACTCTAGACAGGGATATGAAACTCGGACAGTTCAGGTGCTTAAAAGTTCTTTCTATCCTCAAATCCGCGACACTGCATTTGCTCCTACTGCCGTGGAGTCATCCCGTGGAATCTGTTAAACGCAGGACATTATCTTCACTAGAAATGTCATCTGTCTTGAACGAATGTAGCCCGTGTCTCATCTGTGACATTGAATGGCAGTGTGCAAAGTCCAACTCGGAGGCCTGCAACTGTGCAGGATGTCGTATGTGGGCAGAAGTCGGTGTGTTCTCTATGGATGAAATACCAAACCCTATACAGAAAAAAACTGTCAGAATCATTGCACTGTCTGAGTTTATTTAGAGTGTTTGGAGGTACTGCCTAGATGGAATCTAGTATAAATTTTCAGGTGACAGGTGAGGTAACTGACTATTTGTAGTTGTACTGACAGTTCTGGGAGTGTTTTTTTCCCCTAATCTTTAAAAAATCGTGTGTATTTTCCTTAAATTGTATTTTTTCCTCTCTGTCTCTCTCTCTTAAATTTTCTATCTTAAGTAATTTATTTTTTTCATAAACCAATATGTATTGAATTATGCCAGGCACTGGGTTGGCACCTCCACAATGGTGATATTTTTTGGCACTTTAATAGTGAAGGAAGAAGCAATTCAGGTATATCAAACTTCTAATCAGTAAAGCCATTGAATAGGATTTTTATAAAGTATTGGTTTTGACTAGTGACAATTGATTGTCTTCATATATTTCGATGGAAAAAGTTTATCTGCTATAATGTATTCACATTGCTTTGGGATTGTTTTTGCATTATTTTATTTAAGTACACCTGTTAACTTCTTAAGTACTCCTGTAGACAGACCACAAGGTAACCATTTCATTCCAGTGTGTGCCTGGATGAGCAGTGATTTGCAAATACTGTATATGTGCTCAGGTTCCCCAGGAAGCCGTCACACTTTCATTCCCAGTGTGGTTTGGGAGCATGAAGGCTTTGCTTCCCCCCTTTGTTGGTTCACTGTATGTAGGCTGCAAGGGTCTGCTGACCATCTAGAACTGAAGGAATAAGATTGAGGTAAGGCTCAGTCTATTTGAAATTGCTTGCCTTTTAATTTTTACTGCATAAAATATAATGTAAATTATATTTGAATGTTTTTTTTTTTGCTTTGATTGTTAATCTCCATTCTGATCTAGTAAAATGAAATTCTGTCCTCTGCTCTCTCTGTGTGTATTTATTTGGCCAAAAACAAATGAAAAAATTTAAAATCACGGCACTTAGATGATAAATAAATTCTTTGAAATATGCCTAAGAAAATAAAAACTGGTTCATTTATTGCTCGGAAGGCACAGTGATTGCTGAAAGAAATGTTTTTGACTACCTTTTAGTCAAATGGATCAATTTCAGAAACTTTTGGAAAGAAAGCTTTGAGTTTTCGATTTGATTAGACACTTCTGAGGTGTCCAGTACAATGGGGTTTCCTTGTTTGGTGAGGAAGGCAGCCCACTGTCTTCACCTGTTGGCACCCTGGACAGATGAGAGAATTGTCAAGGTAGTCTTTATCCACTACTGGTGGGCAAGAGTCCACCCTATAAAGTCCAAGGTCATTCCTGGCAACGGTAGGTTTTTTCCTGGCAGTTTCTATGGAGAAGCCAGAATGTAACTTTCTGGCATGTCCTGGTTTCGGAACAGTGGACATTCCCATTGACAGAGTGCTAGAGCCTGCCAAGCAGCAGTATGTTCTATGTCGCCCCTGTTCAGGTTGTTTCTCTGGCTTTCTTCTGTTGGCACCAGAGACTTGACTGGTTTTTTTTGCCTGGAAGGCTCCAGACACTGGAAAGTCTCCAGATGTCATCTTTCTCTAATTGGAGCTACTTTGATGGAATCTAGCACTCTGTTCAGAAGTATTTTTGATGAACAGAAGGTTCATAGGTTTTGTTGTAGACTTGTTCAGTTTTATTTTTTTCCTGTGAGAGGGGAAAAAAAGGTCAAGAGAAAAATGAGTATGAGCCAGACAGAAGTGATTCAAAATAGCTGGCCCTAAATCTCTTCCAGTCTTCCTTAGTGAAGTACCCCGCTCCTTTCCATGTGGTCTTTAACTCCAGTTAAAGGCAAATAATATTCCTTTGGCCACACAATACTGTCAACATCCAGATCCCAGTATCGTCTCTACTTGAGCATCTCACAAGGACCTTTATGACTCGGCCTCTTCAGTGTCTTCCTTTCCAGCCTGTCCTCTGCCATAGTTCTTCTGGCCCTTAAGGCTCCGTAGTGAACTCTTGGAAGGTCCCAGCTCGGGCTCCTCCTGCTGATCGACCTCCCCATCCTAGTGCTTGTCAGACTCTTAGGCTTGAATTGACCAGGAATTCAGGCACCACCATCTCTTAAAAGCCCTCCTTGGTTCTTTCCAGATTAAGCTGAATGCCTCTCCTTTGTATGGCCATTGAAGTCTGTGCCAGTTTTCTTCATAATCACACTGTATTCTTAACTTTGGTGGTTTTGTGTGTTTTCCATGCCTAGGTTGTGACCTACTTGACGGCAAGACCTTGTGCTATTTTATCTTTATATCTCAGTACCTAACCATTTCAGACACAGAATAGCTACTCAGTAAATGTTTGCTGAGTGAACAAATGAATGACCTCTGCATATGAAATGACAGGAAATCATTCCTTGTGGAGCTGGTATTTTGATGAGAGTTCTGATTTCATGGCTGCATCTGATCTTTGTATTTCCAAAGGCACAAAGTGCCTCTGCCTTTGTATTTCCAGGTTGCAAAAGATGTAGGTAATGTTGCTGTGAAAATATGTTACTCATTCCGTGCAGTCATGGTTTTGAGGCTGGGGGCTATTACTGTGTTTCCCCAAAAATAAGACCTAGCCAGACAATCAGCTCTAATGTATCTTTTGGAGCAAAAATTAATATGACTCGGTATTGTGTTGTATTATATTACATTATATCATATATCATATCTTATATTTATTATTATTATATTATATAAGACCCGGTCTTATAGTAAAATAAGACCGGGTCTTATATTAATTTTTGCTCCAAAAGACGCATTAGAGCTGATTGTCCAGCTAGGTCTTATTTTCAGGGAAACACGGTATTACTTGTTCTTTGTGGGTCTTGCAAAAGTTGCCTTTGGATAGAACCGTTCTTCATTGGTATTATATAGATCTTCCATTACCCATTTACTACTCTGAGCACTTTGTCCTCATGTATGAAGAAGAGTGACTAGTCAGTTTGGGCCACAGGGTCTCCAAACAACTCCTGGCCAGCCTGGGAGTGGGTAATGGATTTAACACTAGGATGGGACTAGTGTTATTTATGGCTGATGGACCTTTTGGAGACCCAGCTGAGCTCAGTGTCACCATATTCAGGATACTGTAAGGTTATTTGCCCAAACTTTATTTAGGAATTTGAACTCAGTACTAGTTCTTTGCTCAGCCTAATACTGTGCAAACACTGAAACTGATATATCAATTCTTTGTTCTGAGTTATTAACCTAGAAGTTATGGAATTATACCAATTCATTTAGTCACCCTCTTGGTTCTTAGTGGTAGAATAACTTGAGAGAGTGCACTATCTAAATTGCTTTGATTTCATTTTTGTGGCGCATCAGCCCACATAGCAGTGCCACTGAGAGCCAAGTGTGAGGAACCTTGCTGAAGCCTGCCTAATGCAGGTTTTCTTTCATGCAGGTGACAAATACAACAGGCTGCAGAAAAGGAAACCATGAAAAGTAACTGCAGTTAGATTGAAGATACAAATTGATGTGAGATAAAAAGGAAAACTGAGATCAAGCATAAGGCATTTTAAATGTGGCAAGCAACTGTTAAATTGAAGTTTTTTTTGCAAGCAGTGTTAAGATGTTGAGAAGGAAATTGTTATAATATAGGTTAGAACATGTAACCAATAAAAACAGACAATTTCAGCCAGCATAGGCACGTTGGAGATACCACATAGCACCCACTTAAGGTTTTATAGCATCATCGATGAAGGTTATATATAGGCAGAAAATGAGAAATGTTGGCTTTCCTCTGATAAGTATAGCTTGCATATGTACAAAAACCCTTCCATATACGTTTACTTTACTTCTCTCTCCTAACAACCCTGTGTTGTTAGGCATTTAAACCCATTTTGCAGATGAGGAAGCACAGTGCACAAAGCCAATAAGGAGAAAAGCTGGGATTTAATGCCAGGCTTTCTGGTTCTAAGCTTAGGGCTCTTTTTATGTCCTCATAGGATGTTGTTAGGGCTTCCGTTTGGGGTGACAGTCACCCCTCATTCCAGGCTTCCGGCTAGTGCAGGATACACACAAGGAAGGTCATGCCACATAGGATGGAGCTTCTGCTCCATTAACAGCAGCACAGCAACTTGGGAAGAACTGGATGGGGGAGGAACCCAGAGGGAGCCTCAGAGATCACTTAGTGGTCAAGAGAAAAAATCCAGAACTGAGTGGAGATACTTTTGCACTTAAGGCCCACTGACACAAGTAGGGGTCTTCCTCCTAAAAGGATACATAGGAATTGGAAGACAGATGGAAGTTTGGGAAAGAATGCTTTTGGTGTGGTTCTGGCTTGAGCTCATGCCTTTGGCTAAGTGTCATTGTGTCTTCCAGTCCCGCTATCTTCCCCTGCCCCATCTCTCAGCTTTCCTCTTCCCCACTGTTCACTAATCTCCCTCCTTAGTGTGGATGCCAGTTTGCCATGGTCCACAGTTTCAGTGCTGCCTTTTTCAGGTCTGAGAACCCTTTGCCTGCCTGCCTTTGTACTCTGTCTAGCTCTGCCAGTTACCATCCCTGAATTCTCTCCCTCTCCCTGCTTCTTTTGCTGCTCCTGGCCTGCCCAGTGTTTCTGGGGAGTCAGGACTATGGACTGTCTTGTTTGCCAGCTCTTCCCACTGCCTCCCTTAAGTTGAGCTCTCTCTGCCCCTCAGGGTACCCTTTCCCATAACAGCTGCTTGCATGTTTCCTAAGGCTTTTTTTTTAATTGGGGAATTTTGGGGAATATCAGGGAACAGTGTGTTTCTCCAGGCCCATTAGCTCCGAGTCGTTGTCCTTCACTCTAGTTGTGGAGGGCGCAGCTCAGCTCCAAGTCCAGTCGCCGTTTTCAACCTTAGTTGCAGGGGGTGCAGCCCACCATCCCATGTGGGAATTGAACCGGCAACCTTGTTGTTGAGAGCTCGTGCTCTAACCAACTGAGCCATCCGACTGCCCCCATGTTTCCCCTCAGGCCCAGACCTGTTCCCCATGACCTCATTCTTTACTTTTGACCTCACTTTAGGGCTTGTGCTCCCTAATTTGTCCCTTTTCCTTTCTATCATGATACTTGCATCACTTAGCGTTTTTTGCTTTGGGAAAGTCCTCGACTTTGTGACTTTTTTCCTGATTAAACAGGTAATATATGAACACAGTAAAATTTAGGCATTTTAAAATAAGGAAAAGAACCCATAATCCCATGTGTCAATGTTAGCCACCATTAAGAATTTGGTCTGTATTTACCCACATTTTTTTCCACTCTATATGCTGTGAGAGAGAAATAATTCCTTTTTACAGAAATGTGATCACAATGTATCTACTCTTTACCTTGCTTTTCCCCCTCCACTAAATACTTTTATCTTAGGCATTATCCCATGCTTAGGACTTATATCTTTCATACCTTTTAATAGTTACAAAGTATTATGTTGTATATTTGTGTCAATTTTTTAGTCCCTGGTGATAGACATTTGCTTTTACTTCTTTGAGGTTATAAGCATCCTTGAATGTCTATGTATATATATCTTTGTATACGTTGTATATGTCTTTTTATACTTTGTGTACATCTTAGGATAAAGTTCTACAAGTGGAATTTCTGTGTCAAAGGTTATGCATGTTTAAAATTTTGCTAGATGTGACTCAATAACTTTCAAAAGATTGTATCAAGTTCTGTTTCTCCTCTAACACTGAACATTATCAATATTTTTAATCTTTGCCAATATGAAGCCTAGATAACTAATTTTTATTTACATTTTCTTATTGAGGAGGGTGAGCATTTTTTCATGTGTTTATTTCATATGTACAGAGGTTGCCCAAGAAATGTATACATATTTTAAGAAAGGGAAAAGAACTGTATTAAAATTGTAATATTCAATATATACTGATAACAAAAGATGAATACGTCACGCCTGACTTCTGCAATTACAAGAGGTGCTCAGAGTGGTTACCATCAGCATAATTTTAATAGTTTTTTCCTTTCTTAAAATGTGCATACATTTCTTTGGCACCCTCTGAATTTATTGATCAGTTAATTATTGATTAATCAGCTACCTCCTTTCTAGTTTCTAGCTTCCCTCCCTCCCCTTTTTGTTTTTACCTACATACAAGGTAGAACCATAGTGACATTGCTTCGCTCTGGGCCTCTCCTTCCTATCCCCACCTCTTTGATCTAAAACGCAGTTTTACTGCCATTTTCTTACCACCTGCTTTATCTGTGTTTCCTAATCCTTTGTCTGGCTTCTGGTCCTATATCTCCTGAATACCACCTTGGAGGTGAATTCCTTGTTGCGTGGAGGAAGATTTGTTTTTCCTTGATGCTTGTGCTCCCTTGTTTTGAGCAACTCCTCACTGCCCACCATCTTCACAGAGGGAAGTGGACTCTTTAGTATGGAAAACTTCAAACATATACAGCATTGGGGAGTACAGTATAATGAGCCCCATGCACCCATCATCCAGTTTCAATAATTATCAACAGTTCCCTTTTTTTTCTTTCATTTATCCTTCCTACTTTTTTTTTAGTTGTTGGCATGTTTTAAAGCTAAATCTCAGACATCGTCACTGAGTGTGTGTCTCTAAGTAAGAATACTTTATTTTTTAAATATCTGTGCCATTTTTCACCCTAATAAAAATGAACAGTATTTCCTTAATAGTGAGGACTTTGATTTTTATTCCTGGCTCTGATTCCTGCTGTTTAAGTTGGGCAATTACGAAGCTTGTTTTCTCGTCTTGAAATGTAGTGAGGATAGTGATGATAAAGCAACCTTGTAGGGTTGTTGTGAGGTTATCTCATTTACTCCCATATAAAGTGCTTTACCTAATTGGGGGCGCAAACATTTTTTGTCTCTACTCTGTCTTCATTCATCCATCCACCCATTCAGCAGATATTTATTGAACATTATGTGTTAGCTAAAGAGGAGACACTCACCTTGGTTTCTAGGATTCTGTACTATCTTGAGTCTCTGCCTGTCTCTTAGTTGTGCCTTTTTACAACCCTTCCTTTTGTCTCCCTGGATGTGGATGGAAGCCAGGTTTGTTGTTTTCTTCTGTTCTCTCTGTAGTCTGGCCCTCAGAGATTTAGCTCTTTCACCACTTCAGGCTATCTAAGTGACTCAATTTTATAACCTTGGTTTCTTTATGAAGCAACAGACCCACATTTCATCTTGGCTTTTGGACATTTCTGTCTGGCCAGGGACGGATTTCAAGTACAGCTGAACTGAGTCTGCAGAGCAGGGCTGCAGCTCAGTCTCGGCCACTAACTTCATAGCGTGGGCAATGCAGTCACTTCTTTTGGTGTTGGTGCCCTCAGTCAGGAGGACGGAAGGGCTGGATTAGAGGCTGAGGTCCCATCCAGCTTTTGAAAACCTATCAGCTATGAGCAGCTGGTGTCAGATGTGCCCTGCTCAGCATGTGTGGAATCACGTCCACCGTTCTGCTCCCCAAACAGTTTCTGACTTTCCCTGCCTGGCCTTTCCCAGGAAGTCAAGGCTCCACCTTATGCTGTGGCTTGGCCCTCTCATTTGTCCTCAACACTTAGTTCAGGTGACAGCTTCGTCCTCATTGGACGTTGAGTCCTGCCTCTCGTGACTCTCATGACTGGTAGTGCGTCCATGACGTTTCACAATCTGCCTGGTGCTTCACGTATTTGACTGCATCGTTTTTCTTGCTCCCTAGTGTGTAATCTCCTTGAGAGCCATATTTACATCGCGTGTAATTTTGCATCAGCGTCTAGCGTAATGCTTTGTATTAATAGTTTTGCAGTAAATTCTGATTGGATAAGTGACTAAACTAGACTTTGCTTCAAGTTAAGCACCTTTTTGAAAATGTTTTCAAACTACTGTGAAGTGGTACCATGGTACTAATTTAGGCACTAGTCCCTTGATCTCAAAACTCAGGGAGTCCTCTGCTTTCCTGTCTAGTCTCCGAGTTGGGAAGCCTTCTGATTCTCGGATAATATGTTTTAGCTTCTGCACAGCATGTCTGGTGAACTTGTCATCGTGGAGCAGCTCACGGTAACCATCATGTACTGAATGCTGACTTACCATGTACTAGACACGGTGCTGATTCTTTATTTATTCACTTAATTTAAAAACTCGTATGAGTTACGTACTGTTATTATCCTTGCTTTATAGAAGAGGAAACCTAGGTTGAGACAAGTTAAGTCACCTTAGTGTTCATGGATGGAAAGTGGCCGTGCTGGGATTCAGAGCCAGGCCATCTCATCCCAGAGTCTGCTCTTAACTGATGTCTGCTTTCCCGTCCCAAACACGTTTACTGCCAGTGGGCTGTTGTATATGTTTCTATTCTAGCACTTAAAACCTTATTAAATATCTTGTATGGATTTCTCCCCCTACCCCCCAAAAAAGAAAAAAACCCAAAAACCAGTTGTCGTTGTCCTTCGTTCATTCTTCCTGTCTTAGTACAGGGTATGCCATTGCTTTTTAGTCACCCAGACTTCAAGCCTGAGAGTCATGCTTAATTCCACCTGTTCTTCCTGTACAGAAGATTCTGTTGCGTTTTCCTTGGTAATGTCTTATACCTGCTCCATTATTCTGGTTTCTTTGCCTTCCCCTTACCCAGGGGCCCCAGGTCTGGTCCTGGATGACAGCTGATTTTCCTTGCATTTTATCCATCTCTCTCCAGTTAAAAATCCTACTGTGGTTCCTGTAGCCGGGCCTCCTAAAAGCCAGTTTTCAAATAGTGTCACAATCACGTGGGGAGTTTCTTACATATAGTTAAGTCCTCGCAATAACACTGTGAGGCCGATGATATTGTTTCCAGTTTACAGGTGATAAAACAGGCTCAAAGAGACTGAGTCACCTGGACAAGGTCTCTGTTAGTGAGAACTGGGGAACTGTGTGGTTTTAACCAGCTCTCCAGATTCCGATGCCCCGATGGGTTTAGAAAACACTAGGCCGCCTTCATCCCCTTTGAGAATCCCCTCCAAAGGCTGTCTTTTTCTGCAGTTCCAGTGACCCTCTCCAGCAAATGGACCTGAAATTTCTGTTGATGACGCCCACCTTGCTGGTCTCTGTCTTGATAGCATAATCCCCAGGCTGCTTCTTTCCCTGCCTCTCGGACACTGCAGACCCCTTTCCTCTACTCTCTCATGGTTTGGCCCATCTTTGACGACCGTTCCCCGACTACATGCACTCTGAGCATCTGTCTCTACATTTGAGGCTTCAGCTCTTGAATGTGGCAGGAACACCCAAATCTGCATCTCGGACCCCAATCCATCTTCCAGCTGTTTCTGGCATTTCACCATTCACAACACTATCACCTAACCCGTCGTTCAAGCTGGAAACCTGGGCCATGGATGGAGCCTGGAGTCTGGAATTAGAAGTCTGTTGGAATTGCAGTTGACCACTCTCTAGCTGGGTACATTTGGGGTAGGTCACTTAACCTCTCTAAACCTTATATTCCTTATCTGTGGCGTGGGGATACCATTACTTTCCTCCTGGTATTACTGTGAAGATTCAATGAGAGAATGTGGATCAAACACTTTGGTTAACATTTAAGGAGCCCTTCCTATGTACCGCGTACTGTGAGGATGGTGGGGAGACGGTGGGGAGCCAGGCTCACCACCAGCTGGCTACTGAGGGCTTTCTGGCTTTGCCTCCGTAGCCTCTACTGTTCCCTCTTTCCTTCCTTCTCATTGCCACTCTATAGTTCAGGGTCTCATCACCTTTTGCCATGACTGTTACCATGGCTTCCTACCTAATCTTGCCTCCACACAGCCACCAGACTGTTCTTTTAAAGTTGGGAATTCAGATGATGCCACTTCCTGGCTTTCGATCCATCAGTGACTCCCGTTGGGGTGACATGGACCGTGGGGAGGATTGCATGGACAGAGATATTGGGTCAACTCCTAAGCTCAGCAGAGAAGAGCTCAATGGCATAATAGTTATGGCTGCCAAGCAGACAGGAAAGTGGTGCCAAATGCCACATATTTGCCAATCCTTGTGTAGGACAAAGTTCAGACTCCTCAGCAAGGTCCTCAGGACACTGCTGGATCAAGAGCTGGCCTACTTCTCATCTTGCGGTCTCCCCATTTACTCCCTCCAACCTCTAGTCCCACAGAGATGCACTTCTGTGTGCCATTCCCTCTCTCTGAAAGACATAGTCCCTCTCTTCTTAAGGAAAGCACTGTTTGTCCTTTAACGTTCAGGTCTGTTCCCTCCTCTGGGAAGCCTTTACCGATCTTTCCAGGCAAAATTATTTCCTCTGTCCTGTAGCACCTTAGTTAACTGACTTTCCTTTCTTCCTTCCTTCCTCCCTCCAAAATATAATTCACATACCACAAATTTCACCATTTTAAAGTGTTCAGTGTTTTTTAGTATATTTACAAGGTTATGTAAACATCAGCACTCTCTCATTCCAGAATATTTCATTACTACAAAAAGAGATCTGCACTCATTAAGCACTCGCTCCCTACTCTTCTTTCCTCTTATCCCCTGGTAACCACTAATCTACTTTCTGTTTCGATGGGTTTGCCTGTTCTGGGCCTTTCAGATAAATGGCATCAGGTAATACGTGGCCTTCCGTGACTGGCTCGTTTTACTTAGCATGATGGTTGTAAGGCTGGTCTATGTTGTGGCCTGCATCAGGGTTTCATTCCCTGATTCTGAATGATACATGTTCCATCCTGTGGACACGTGCATTTTGTTTATGCATTCGTCCACTCAGCAGTTGGCAGAAGGACCTCGGTGCTTGGTGCCCTCATCAGAGTACTCGAGGGGTGTTGGCAGACCACTGTCAGTGGGCAGGGTCATCCTTGCAGGGTCCCAGTTGTCACTCTATGACCAGGGCTCTCTCCTCCATATCTTTTCAGTGCCTGCCATTCCTGGTCAGTCATAGATGCTTACTCAGTATTTATAGATAGATCATTTTTCTCCAGAAAACCTGATACTTTCTGCCTTTTCCATGCTCCTCAGACCCAAGCCATGATTGCTGTGTGGGATGTCCTCTCCTCCCCTCCTCACTTGTCTAATTCTGCCCTGCTTCAGGGTTGGTTTTAAGGTCTGCCTCCTCCAGGAAGCCTTCCAACAGCGTCTACGCCTCAGACTCTCTTGCTTCCTTCTCTGGTGACTGTGGGGTTTTATTATTCCTTACGCACTTAAGAAATGTAGTCTTAACTGTGTTTAACCAGGAAGCCCACCAACACTAAGACTTCCTTTATGCACTCTGAGTACAAAGGAACTCTGATTATACAGTGACATTACAGCTTCCATTTTACTTAAATTCAACTATAGGCTTTGCGAAAGGAAAAAAAAGAGAACAGGAATTATTTAAATGGTGAGGTACCATTTTACTCAGTGAATGAATACCCACAGGTAGTAGATACAGGCAATGTCATTAGTTATTATGACTGACAAAACCTGTGAATGTCAAGAGTTCTTGACCATTGGCAGAAGAGAAGTTTAGGTGGCGTGGTGATGGGTTGCTAAGTATTCGACCAATAATAATAATAATAGTCGTGCTAGTAGAAATAGTAATAATCGAGGGCCATAGAGAACTATTGGTAAGCAGGAGAATGAATACAGGAAAAGCCTGCAAGCTGAAGTCTGTGTACAATTGCTGAACTGGTCCACTCACCAAAACACAGGAGGGTTTTAATTTCTGAATATTATACCCCTTTGGAGTTATTTTTGGTGTATATATCTATCGGAATACATACATAAAATGATTTGTACTGATTGCGGGCAGTTGAAAAGGCTTTTCCAGGATGATATTAACTCTTGATGGCCTCTTTTCACAGGCTGACTTTAGGCCCTCATTTGAGCCCGGCTGTAGTGGGCACCCAGTGAGCTTGTGTTGGTGGGATGAGCGCTTGCCCTGGTTGGTCACCGGACGTGGTTGTGGATTGGGCAGTCACAGCCTGAAAAATATGGTGCTGCTAAAGGTGGGGATGAGGCCAAGCAGAATTTGTTCACCGATGGCTTGACTTTACAGAGAGAAAATACATGTAGAAAAATAAAGTGCAGGGGCGGACGAGTGGCTCAGTTGGTTAGAGCACGAGCTCTGGGCAACAGGGCTGCCAGTTCGATTCCCACACGGGCCAGCGAGCTGTGCCCTCTGCAACTAGAATGAAGTCAATGAGCTGCCGCTCAGCTCCCGAATGGCTCAGTTGGTTGGAGCGCGTCCTCTCAACTACAAGGTTGCCGGTTTGACTCCCGCAAGGGATGATGGGCTGCGCCCCCTGCAACTAGCAACGGCAACTGGACCTGGAGCTGAGCTGCGCCCTCCACAACTAAGACTGAAAGGACAACAACTTGACTTTGATGGAGCTGATGAGTCCTGGGAAAAACACACCACTGTTCCCCAATAAAAAGTCCTGGAAATACACTGTTCCCCAATAAAATCCTGTTCCCCTTCCCCAATAAAAAAATAAAATAAAATGCAGATTTTACAATTATAAAATCATATTTATTTATCATAAAACAAAAGAATAAAGAAGAAAATTTTTTTTTGGTAAAATTACCATGCAGAGATAAAAAACAAAATCTTTTGGTGCATTTCCTTGTTGTCTTTTTCCTATGCATATACAGAGGGTGCCAAAAAAATCTATACACATTTTAAGAAAGAAAAAAACTATTAAAATTGTAATAGTCAATATATACCGATAAAAAAAGATGAATAAAAGTCATGTTTGACTTCTGCAATTACAAGAGGTGCTCAAAGTGGTTCCCATCAGCGTCCAGACACTTCTGATTACGGCAACGTTGCTTGAGCAACATGAACCAAAGTGTCCACCTGTATACATTTTTTTTGGCAGCCCCGGTATAAATACTTGTATTTGTATAATTTTAACATTAATAAATTTAAATTAAACATTAATAAATTTAATGTTAAATTTAACATTTAACATTAATAATAATGTTTAACATTTTGATCCAAGTATGACGTTTTTTGTGCTTTTTAAACAATGTTATGTTGTAAAAATGGTCTTGAAAATCTTCTGAAATTTGCTCTACGGTATCCATTTTATGTTCTCAGAAAGGCTCTTCTTCCTCTAAATAGGTCAGAAGGGTCAGAAGCCTCCTTGGCAGAGGCGTCTGTTGTAGATGTTGGTAGATTTGTTCGTGAACCTCACCAGGTCTGTTTTGCAAGCTCTGCGTATGGCACATTATTATTTACCGATTGACCCAACCGGTGCTCTCAGCCAAAATTCCTTCATCAGAGACTTGTCACCTGGTCGCATCTGTTAGTTGGCCCCTGGAGACTTGCTTTTTTCATCTACTGTGACTCTGCGATGGATATTTCGGGTTAAATGTTTTAAAAAACACTCGAGATGTTTAGAGGAAGACTTGTTTTTTTTTTTGTTTGTTTGTTTGTTTGTTTGTACTTTAAATCAAAGCCATGTGCTATGGCAGCATTTTAAAGAACAATTCCACGGCGAGGGCATTTTGGCAAGTTTTTCTCCCTTGAAGATTCACTTCTCTTCCTGTTTCACAAGAGGAGCAAACAATGCCCTGTGCAGCCTTCAGTCAGTACCTTCCTTATGAGAAAGTAAATCTGAAACAGCAGCATCTAAAGTAACCTATTGAAGTGGAAACTGTTACTCTTCCACATTAATGTGTTTAAATTTTGTTTCCACTGGTCTTTTTCCTTCCCGGGGTTATACCTTTCCAGTTGCCTAACCTCTCATAAGGAGCCTTGAATCTTAGTGTGGGTAGAGCTTCTATCCCCCTTATCTCTGGCTTACCAGGGAGCACATCTATGCCCCACAGTTTTCATTTGGTAACTTCGGTGTCTTATACTTGGTTAACTTTTGCTTCCACTGACTGCTTCAGATCTGAACTGATACATTCCAGCATCCTGCTTAGTTCCCTTCTAGTCTTTCAGTGTGGGTTATTCTGACTTTTCTCTGTGTTCTTCCCTTCGCTACTGTTTTATCCACTCATTGTTCATAGACTTGGTTTATCCAGTTTCGTCTGGGAGAAATGCCTGTTTTCTGGGCTCGGGGCCAAGTTTTTACTTAACTTTTGGGTAAAACTATACAGGATCCCACTTGTTGTCTCCAGAGAAGAGCTCCCCAAAACCAGTTTTATTTGTTTAGAAACCAGATAGCACATATTATGGTGGAAGATGTTACACACATACTGGAACTAACAGGCTCTCTCCCTAAATGGAACATCCCTTGCGGCTGAGAACTAACATACGGGTGCGTACTGAGCTGTCTCGGCTCCCGGCCTCCAGATGGGCTGGCGCTGCCATACGGCTGCAGTGTTCTCGCGAGAGACACTGTCAAATAAGTGTCACGTCTGTGTGGGATTCGTTTGTGTTGTGTAAGGTATTGAGTGCTTATTACGTTGCCGGGTCCTATGTTGTGTGAACCCTAACAGCACCTGAAGTGTAGGTGCCACTACCCCGGGTGAGGAGAAAGGAAGTCCTTTGCTCCGGTTAAGTGGGGCCGTTAGCCTGGGTCTCTGACACCAGACGCCCCCTCCCTGATATACCTGCTGCCTCGTCAGCAGTGCTGATAGTAAAAGCTGGGTTATGCATGGCATCTGGTCTCCAGCCTGGGCTCTTGTCTGAGGAGGAGGTGACAGCAGCACCCGAGGCCCTGGTTAGGAAAACCTGGAAGAGAAACTGCCTGTGTCTTCCACTCTTTCATTGGGGTTTGAAGAACAGGACTCCACTTGCCCTGTTCATTTCACCTCCTAAGTAGTTTTCAACCTGGCCCTTCCTCTGGGCTTGTTAACTGCTTCCTACTATTTCCAGCCTCTTATTCCATCTACCACATTTCTTACAGCAAATTTTCTTCTAGACCACGTTTTCAGTACTTACAATTGCTAAATACTGAGCTGTGCATCTTCAGAGTGCAGTTTATATTTGTATTCATTCACCACCTGGCCCTCTTCATACTCTTGGCAGGGAGGGGGTACCTCCTTACAGGTAAGGACACTGGCCTGGAGAAATTAAGTGATTGGCCCAAGTCACGCTGAAGAATAAGCTGGGATTTGTTCTCAGTTTGAGACAGCATCTACCTGTGCTTTTATCCAACATTCTCTGGTGTTGAGTGATCTTTATAAAAGACAGGTCTTATTGTGTCATTCTGTTCTTCCTTGTAGGAGAAAGTCCAAGCTCCTTAGCATGTAGTCAGGGCGCCCCGTGGTCTTGGCCCTGGTACTTCTCCAGGCTTAGTTCCCACTCTTCCCTGGTGCTCCCTTCTTTATGCTCTAGTAATACACACTTTCTGGATTTCCTTAAACACATTCTGCTCTTTCTTGTCTCTGAATCGTTATTCACAAGAGTTCCCTATCTTTGAACTCTTCCCTCCTCTTCCCTAGTCTTCTTCAGTTCATACCCCTAATCTCCTGTCCTCCCCTCTCCACCCCAAAATTACCTAAGTGTCCGGCTCTTTCTTCAAAACTCACTTTGGGCCACATTCCTCTTAACGCTTGGCCTGACCTGATCTGTATTTGCTCTTTATCTTTGTGTCCTCAGTAGAAGGTAGTTGTTTAAGAAGTTTTTGTTGAACTGAACAGAATGTTTGGAGATGTGACTCTCTAGAAAGAGACATTCCAGAGACCCCCAAGCTTCCACAGTGATGAGCTGTTAATGAGTTGCAGTAGGTACGGGTCAATTTCTGACACGAGGGATGTAACCTATTATTAAAAACAGAGCCAGGGTTTTCTGCTTTTTGGTACTTGGATGTGTTGGAACTATTGATGTAGTTGGGCCTTGACTGCTATTCGGTGGTCTTAGTTGGCTGGTCCCCTGGGAGGCCTTATCCTGAGTCATGGTGCTGGTCTCATACCCTGTGTAGAGCTTTCCAAGTATTGGTTCAGTCATCACTTCTTTCTCTGACGCTTCATCGAACAGCCTGATCCAAGGTCTCAGAGCCTCTTTATATCAGGGTACAGAGAATGTTTGGTTAAAGGACCTCTTGGTTTGTTGGAAGTCATGGTCTCTTTCCCCCTAGTGTGTTTATCAAACATCATGAGGCTCAGTAATTAGAATGCAGAAATATCTAGCATTTGCTGGATCATTTTGCTAAGAATGGGTTTACTTCTTTTCAACTCATCTGTGCATAAGCATTTGGTAGTACATTTCATGAGTTTTAACTAAGTCTGCGGGTAAGGAAAGTGTTGCCGCTCCCTGACCCAGGACAAGGCCCAGGTGTGGGAGGATTAGTTACCAGGTGGTAGAGAAGCCGAGTGTCAGCCTGTCCCCCGCAGATCATGGTCCCCTTCCTTTCACTGAAGTTTTTCTCACATAATTCCCTAAACATGCTGTGGTTATTTTCAAATCTTACTTAACAATTGGTTACTTCCTGTCAAGTTCAGAGGCAGCCCAGAGGGAGACAACTTTTGGAAGGCAAAATTCTGTCAGTGATTCAGCTCCTAATGGGCTTTCAGGGCTTTGAGCCTGCTGGCTATAGCGTCTTTACCCTGGTGTTAATGTGTTGGATAGTATGAGCCTTCTGAAGTGTTTGAATCTGCGGCCAGGCCTGGTAAGGACCTGGGAAATCCACAGGCCAGGAGTACCTTCCCCAGAACGATGAAGGAGTTTGTCTCTGCCTCACACAGGGGGACAGCAAACGCCCACTGTGGCCACAATTAGCAAAATGCAGTAGGCTGGGGGTCCTCGCTACAGGTAACCGAAGATGTGAGATTTATTATCTAGGGTACTGAGCCAAATGGAATATAGAGTGAGGAGTGAGAAATAGAGGGGCTAGAAAGGGGGTATAAGAAGGGCTCTTGGAGTGTGCCCTTTGCTTTAACTCTCTAAAGAGGCTAATTAATATGACTAGGATTCAGTAAAGCATAGATACTGGCTTCTTGGCTAAACCAGACATAGGCTGTTGTGATGTTCAATGGAGGACAGGGGAGAGTTAAAAGGAAACAGTCACAGCTTTGAGGGAGCATGTTATTTAAATGTTTATGATAGGAGGCTGCTATGAAGCAGCTTTTCATTTGAGGATCTTGTGTTTGATTTCTTTCTACAAATCCAGGTGAGGGAAGCTTCATTTCGGCCCATTCGGTTGATCAGAGCAGAGGGTATGTGTCTCTGGAAGGCAGTGCCTAGAGATGAGAACAGAGCGGTTCATGAGGGCATGAGCACCACTCAGTTTAGTTGCCAGTCTGAGGTATGTTGGGAAACCCACAGAAGTTTCCAGGATTGAGCTTCTGGAACATGCATAAATACTGAACCTTTTCAGCCTCTCAGTCTTTTCTGATCGAGATCAGGACCTTTTGTCTGTCGAGCTGCCTCGCACCAGTCCGTGGGCCCCACTTCGCTGTGTTTAAGGCAAGGCGGCTTTGAGGCAGCAGCCCCATCAGGAGACGGCCCTGCCCCAGGAGCGGTCAGCCCACCGGTCCTCACGGGCTGCGGCACAGCAGAGACTCTGAGCCTGCTGTCCTGCCTCCTGCGAGAGCGTCCTCCACGATATACTGAGTCCAGCACAGGTCGATTCATGTTACTTTACCAAAAAAATCATCGCGTGTTAATCCAGTTAGAACCAGCGTGAGAATTGTAGGAAGTGATGGGATGTATGAAACGCATTACTGTCGTGCTGTGCTCGGCAGATCAGAATGGCACAGCTAGTGTCCTGAGCCACTGACACGGGCCAATCAAGGTGGGCCACCTGCTGGAATGCTGTGAACCTCCGCTTGTCCATGTTTCCACCAGAGCTCGAACTGATTGGTTTTCAACTAACTGTTAATGCCCACAAAATGGCTTTTTGGGGTGACTGCCTTTCAGAACTTTTATTTACTATTTTGAGTGGAAGTTGTTTATTGTTTATTTTATTTGTTTATTATTTATTTTGGACATACAGAAAAGTATTCGGAATAATATAAAATACATGTTTATGGTCCTTCGGCTTTGTTAAAACTTAACATTGTCCCCTAATTTTCCTTCAGATATTTATATTTAAAAACAAACAAACCAGGTTGAAGATACTTAACTTCCCAGTCCAATTTCCCTCCTTTCCCCTAGAGGTTAACGCTGTTCTGAATTATATGTTATTACCAGGCAGTTTTCCTTCTGTTAATGCATGTATGTTTCCTTACAACATTGAGTGTTGTTTTGTATATCATAAAACTTTATATAAATGGTTATCATCTTGTATTTATGTTTCTGCAACTTTTCTTTTTCACTTAATATTATGTCATTGAAGTTTATCCATGTTGATTTATGTTATACTCTAGTTCTTTATTCTAGGTTGTGTAATAGTCCATTGAATGAGTGGACTATGATATATTTTTGCATTTTCTTATTAATGAATATTTTAGATTGCTTTTTATTTTTCACCGATCCTCACAATGACACAGTTTATTCACTATTACTTTGTATACCTGTTCTAGAATTTCTCTAAGAAAATTTCTGAATCACAGAGCATGGGCATCTTTAACCTCTCGCTAGATAGTCTTAATTATTCAAAGTATCAATTTGTGCTCCCACCACTTGTGTGTAAGAATTCCCCTTGCTCAGCAGCCTCTCCAGCACTTTGTACCATCACACTTTGTTAAAAACTGTATCTAAAATGTGTCTGAAGTGTTGTTTTGATCATTTGGGTTTCCTCTCCTAAGGGTTACTCAGTCACATCCTTTGACTAGTTTTCTACTAGGTTTCTCTTTTTCTCGCTGTTTTTTTAAAGATTTTATTGGGGAAGGGGAACAGGACTTTATTGGGGAACAGTGTGTACTTCTGGGACTTTTCTTTCCAAGTCAAGTTGTTGTCCTTTCAGTCTTAGTTATGGAGGGTACAGCTCAGCTCCAGGTCCAGTTGCATTGCTAGTTGCAGGGGGCACAGCCCACTATCCCTTGAGGGACTCGAGGAATTGAACAGGCAACCTTGTGGTTGAGAGCCCACTGGCCCATGTGGGAATCGAACCGGCAGCCTTCGGAGTTAGGAGCATGGAGCTCCAACTGCCTGAGCCACCGGGCCGGCCCAGCACTGGTTTTTAAGAGTTCCTCGTACATTGTGGATACCAATCCCTTTACTGGTCATATGCTTGCAGATATCTCCTTAACTATGGCTTGTCTTTGCTTTATGGTATTTTCTTGTGCAGACATTTCATTTTTGATGTAGTGAAATGTATTGACCTTTTTCCTTTAGAGTTTGCACATTTTGTGCCTTGAGATTTTGATTAGAAATGCACTGAGTTTATAGGGAAAATTGACATTGTGTAATAGTCTCTTCCCATCCATGAACATAGCACATCTTCCTGATTATTTAGATCTCTTCAGCGTTTTTAATGTCTTTCCGTGAAGTGTTGTACTCTTTTCCCCGCCAAGGTCTTACATATCTTTCTCTAGATTTTTCACTAGGTACCATATGGTTATTGCTGCTATTGTAAATAATGTTTTTAACATTACACTTTCTAAATGGATTTTGACTGCATATCAAAATAAAATTATTTTTCTTTATTGATCTTTTATCCAACCACCTTACTGAGCTTTCATGTATTTCTAATAGTTTGTAGATTTTCTATGTGAAATAATAGAATCCTTGACTGTTGACAATTTTCTTTCTTTGTTCCAATTCTTATACTTTGTGTGTGTGTGTGTGTGTGTGTGTGTTTCTTATTTGTTGGTTAGACTCTAACTCGATGTTGCTAGAAATATTGATATCATGCAACCATGTCTCATTCCTGAATTCAGAGGGCATGCTCCCAGTATCTCATTGTAAATGTGGTTGCTTTTGGTAGACTCCCTTTCTCCAGTGAAAGAAGTTTTCTTCTCATTGCTGTTTGTTTGCTTCCCCCCCCCATTAACTCTTTATTAAAAGGAGTATTTTATATGAAAACAAGGACCCAATTTAGTCAAAGGCTATGGCCCATTAATGGAACCCTTCAGGTAACAGCCCAGGCACCTAATCCTGGCACCCCGTAGTCGTCCTGGACTCTGCCCTCCCTCCTCCCACCCCATCGTTCCCCATCTCAGACTCTGGGCTTCCTACCAGGAGACGCCTCTCCAGCCAGGCCCGACTTCTTAGCTCCCAGCCCCGCAGGATGGTGGCCACAGGGTCATCTCCATCTCTTCACCCCCACGCTGGGCCAAGGTGACTGTTACACATGCAGTGCCACCACTCCCTGAAGTCCAAAGGTCTTCATTGCCTTGTCAGCACCCTAGATACAGTTTGAATGTCCTTAAAGCCTCCTAGTCCATCTACAATAGGGTCACTGTGTACAAGACAGAGGCCGCCTCCCCTGAGCTCTGTGGTGGCGTTCACGGCTCCTCAAATCTGAGACTTAGGGTCCTCCACCTCCCGTCACTCCCCGGGGCATAAGAACTACTACTCATCCCTCAGGCCTCGGCTCGAAGATTTCTTCCCCAAGAAGCCTGCCCGGAAATTGACAGACAGAGCCAGGCACCTTCTGCGGGCCCGGTGTCCCCTCAGTCTGGAGCAGTGATTGTTTGCTTTTTGAATCATGAATGGGTATTGAATTTTATGGAAGCTTTTTCTGCCTCTTGTGAGATAATGTGGTTTATCACCTTTAGTCTGGTAGTTGTATTATCAAGTTTTTAGGAGTCTGACCGTGTTGGCTCTTGTTTTGTTTCCTTAGTCCCTCATGTGTTTGTACTTCTGGATTGTGAGCTTGTCTTCAGAAAGGCTTTATAGATGGGAATCTTACGTGGCCCAGGTTGAGGTATGTTCCAGAGATGTTTTGCATTTGCTTCTTCTAGCCAACTAGGGTGTATGACTTGTCTGGGACCACTTTAGTTTTTGTTAATTTCTTGGACTGAGTAGGTAAGTATATATTTGAACCTTAAATTGGTTGGAGGGCAGACTCATGGTTACAGACTCCCACTGGATACTTTTCCCTCCTCCAACCGAGGCTGACACAAGCTTGTATGTTGTCTTCTGTGTTGGTGGTTAAGTTTTTTTCCTACACCATCTTTCATGAGAGTATAGTTCTTCAAGTTCTGACTCTATGTAGAGGTCTCAGTCCCTACTTTTTAGCTTCATTGAGCCCAAGGCGTTGTCTCTTATCCCGCCACTCCCAGTTGGCACTTTCCTCTTCCCCGAGGACTGCTGCAGTGTTAGCTCTCAAAAGTATTCATCTGTGTTTTCAGTTTACCTTTGGTTCTTGGCCCTTGGGGATTTCTATTACTTTTTTTGTGAAAGCGGCTGTGCATTTAAAATGGATGCTTATCATTCATTTATTCATATTTTCTAGATGTTTTGCAGTGGGAGGGTTTGCAGGGTCTCCCCAGCTGCAAAGTGCCAAGCAGGAAGGCCTTGTCCAACTTGTGAGATGTACTTTCTTCATTTAGGTGCTATCTTGTTGGTTTCCTCTGGACAGTTTCTAGAGCTATTGATCTGGAAAATCTTCTTCTGGTGCTGCGTTGACTTCATGATTCTAGCATACCCAGTATCTAAGCACCCACTGTCAGATAATTTGCAGGCTTTTGCTACAAAAGTGGAATCAGTGGGGACGCCAGAAAGTGACACACTTAATCTTGGTTGTGTTAATTCTGAAATTTGAAATGGAGTGTATCTCATAGGTCTTTATCAAGATAGCAGTGCTAAAAGCATTTGTAAAATTACTTGGGTATTTCCCATTTTATGTAAGTGAGTGGCATTTTTAGGAGCTTGTCCACACTCAAAATATGTAATTATTCTTATAACTTCAATATTTTATTTATTGTAGAGTAAAATATAGTTTGTATAATACTAATATCAAATCGAAAATTTAAGTAGAGGCATGCTTAGTATGTAATTTTCAAGCTAGTACCAAAACAACTTGAGAAACATCATAAAGAGCAAGACTACCTTAAAATGAAGACATTTGCCTGGGAGAGGGCCTCCTGTCAAACTTGTTTGGTACGTTACCAATGTTTTTGTCTTTAGTTAGTGGGAGAGATGATGAGGAGATTGTGGAAATAGCTGTGATGTGGGGTGTTCAGTGGTTTATCGATTCTCGTGGCTGAGTGGCAGACTCTGGCCCTGAGTTTATAATGCTCTGTGGAAGCCACCACTGACATAGCGGCCCTTTTGTTCAGCATCACTGTTACGTAACAGTGAGTTGCACTCCTCATTCTTGTATGCCGTGCTGAGCAGAAGGAGGGGTAGCTCCTGATCCTGTCCTCTGCCTGTCCCTCACTCTCCTCTCTTTTGAGCATTTTTATTTTGGCTGCAGTGTTGGGGCAATGTCCACTTGCGAATAGGCCCCAAGAATGTCTAATAACGACTTGTTGACTGAATGACCAGAAGAGTGGAACTTCGTGACCCTGCTTGCTTGAACGCAGGCCTGGAGTCGCGCTCCTGGAGAGTGGCCGTTGTCTCCAGGTATTCCCCTTTTGTTCTTCACTCTCAGGCCACGAGGTGGTTTTGGACAGTGGTTGCCAACTGTTGTAAATTGGATAGTGAGTGCTGCTGAGGCAGAGGTTTGGGGATTAATTCCAGGGAACAGCCTCACCCTGGTTAGAGAGAAACCATGCAGCCCTAGACTGCACTAGCGGGAATGTATGTCTTGGGCTCCAGGGTCAGTAAGGGAGTAGAGATGTGTTTAGGGCAGATGTATCATTTTTGTATAAAGTACGTCATTGAAAATTATGATTAGATTTGATTTGGTATGCAGTATTTATTCAACTACTACAGCCTTCTTTGTTGCCCCAAAATGACATTTTTTGTTGATTCTTTCTATTTTGGAGTTAGTCTTATGGCTTCTTGCTCTACATCTGGGTTTTCTTCGTTGAGGCGTGTATTTGTGTCACCCCCCCCACCCCCCCACCCATCCTGTGTCTTTACCAAGAAAGTACTTAGGCTTTGTACTCAATAATACTCACTTTTCTGCCTTGCCTTTGACCATCCTTTCCCCAAAATAACTGTCAGCCACTTTTTTTCTTTAAAATCATTTCCTCAAGCTTTTAGTTCATCTCAGCCTTTGCCCCTTCATTCCCTCCACCATGGCAATATCTCCTGGCCATAAGGTCCCTGTGTGAATTATTTTGGTCTCTGTACCTCCCATGTGGTGTAATAGTTTGGCCATGTCTCCATGGAATAGCATCTTTACTTACCTGTGGCACGCACGCAGGCCACGTTCCAGGCTTTGACAGATGGCCCTTCTTCCCAAGGATTAACATCCATTGTTTTCTGTTTACAGAAATGAGATTTTCCTGCACGTCCTCTTCTTACTTGCAAAATGTATAGCCTGAATTTTGTCCAGACTCCGTATGCTTTTCCCCAGAGAAGTTATAGGAGTATCAGTTTGAAAGAAGCAATCTTTTCCTACTTCACTATATTTGCTTTAGGTCAAGTGCACACTTTCTTTCTCACTTATCTCTGCTAATATTCAGATGTCACTGTTTTCTTCAGTATGTACGTTCAGTGTAGACTGCAGAGAGACTTATCGGGCAAGCTTTCTTAAGTAACTCTGATTGGTTCAGTGGTATGAATCTTAAGCTACTTATTTCTACAGTGCTGAAGTGTATGTGTGTAACAGCCTAAGAACTGGGCACAGGTTGAATAACCTTGGCCATAAAGTAACAGTGAAACTTGTAATCTAGGATAGATTACATAAGTCTCCTTAGAAGACTGTTCAGAACTGGGCCAAATCTACACAAAGAAGGGAGGGCAAGCAGGCGAGTCCAATTTCTACATGCCTGTGGGGTGCCGTTTGTTTATGACATTGATCAGACCTAGAATCTTTCAGAGGGAACCCAAGTGAGACTTGCCTCAGAGATGGTTCCAGTTCCTTCAGGGCCCAGGGGAAGAGCAAGGCCTACCCCCTAGCAAGAGGACATCCTGTCTGCGCTTGGGGGTGCTGAGAGGCTTAATTAATTAGTCTTTTTAACCCTAAATGATTGTGTTTTAAAAGAAAGGAAGCTTGTTGCTAATTTGTGACTAATTAACTCTAAAGAATATTTAGGTATTATTTCAAATCTGTACCTTGAAATAAGATATGTACGTGCTCCTTAAGTGTGTAAATCTTTGGAGAACTAGGAACAGACGATTTTATTCTCTTCCTTGTAAACTGTTTTTTAGACGGTTATTTATTTATTTTTACCACTAGATACTTCGTTGTGTATTTCCTAAGGACATTTTCTTACATAACCATAGAACAATTCTCAAAATCAGGAAATGTTGATAAAATCTTACCTAATCCATAGTTCATATTCAGTTGCATCAACTGTTGTCGTCAGTCCTGGCTCTTAGAGCTGTTTTCTTCCCTGGGACCATGGTCTAACCCGGGGTCCCACACTGCCTTCAGTCTCCTCTAACCTGAAACAGTTCCGAGAGAATTTTTTTTCCCCCCGTGGTGGCGTGTACACAGTTAGTCTCAGGAATTCTTACCTTTTAATTCTCATTGTGAGACTGACTTCCTCATGGCATTCCAGAGAACAGTGCTGCCGCCTTGGGAGGAAAGTGATTGTGTTTGAACGGAACTCATTTGTCATTCAATTCTTCCGTATAGCAGCTACTAATAGATTTGGTAGAGTGAGGGAGATATGTGTTAGTATCTCTACTGTAAAAGAAATGATCGTTGAAAATCTAAAGTGATCCACAGCAACTGGGAAAGTCGGTGGTTATTGTATTACAGAAGGATTCCTGGAAGGTCCCTGCTATAGTCTTACTTTCAAAAGCTTCCATTGGTTGAAATGCTGCTTGCACAGAGCTCTTCAGGATTGCATCTGGTGGGTCAGGGGACGAGATGCGGAGAAGTCTTGATGGCAGTTCATGCTTCCTGTTTGCAGGGCTGTGAAGGGCAAACCATTCCCTCTGGGCACAGCTTATGTTTGTCGGGGTTTCAAGGCACCAGACAGCTCCCCGGCTTTGTGATCCGTGGGGCTCAGGAGAGGGAGGAGCTCGGAGGGCTCGAGCTTTGGGAAGAGACTGATGAGGGAGAGTGGAAGTGGTGATGGGGGGTGGGAGCAGGATTTGGCTTTTCTCCCAGCCTCTTCCGTCTCACCATCTCCGAGAGAAACCTGATCTGGACTGGGGGCTGGTTTAGGCTCCGGGAAGCCTAGGACAGTGGGCCATCCAGGTGGGCCCTTTTCTCTGTAATCCCCGTTTGAAGAGGTTTGGACTCTGTGCAAAGAGATACAGGACTTACAAGTTGAATGGCAACATATTTAGCCAGAATTGCTTTTACTCTGGTTTCATCCCCCATATTCAGAGATCTAGGGACCTTATTTATTTTCTTTTTTTACCACCCTCACTCAGATTACACTGATCTGATGTTTTAATGTATGAGGTGTGTGTGTGTATGTGTGTGTAGAATTTTTTAGAGCCCAGATTTCTCTGGGGAGTAGTGGCTGTGTCACACAGGCTGCTCTTAGTCAAAGCTGTCATTCCCGCTTTAGCTCATCTTCCCAACTCAGTTTGTTCTCTCTCTGCCCTGCCTCTCCCTGTCCCTCAACTAACTAGCTAACTAACTAACTATCTCTCCTTCCTTCTTTCCTTCCTTCCTTCCTTCCTTCCTTCCTTCCTTCCTTCCTTCCTTCCTTCCTTCCTTCCTTCCTTCCTTCCTTCCTTCCCTCCTTACTTCCTTTTTTTCCCCTTCAGCAGACTCCACGGAGAATGAAATGAGTCTTTCATTTGCTCCCCTTAGCAGTGGCCTTCTAGAGCTTTACTCCTATGTATTTAAAACTCCTGCGACTCACCCTGCCAGTGACCTCTAGGATGAAGGGCCTGAGTCAGGGGATCTTTGAGGGAGGGGAACACAAGAAACCTCAACCATGGCCATTTTAAAGAGGGTGTGGATAGTAGAGATCGGCTGGTAAAAGTAAACATTTGACTTTGCAAATGGAGTACTAACTTAAGGCATTGAGAAAGTTGGCCATTGATGGTTAATTACATTTATATAACCTGTGTATATCATTTATATATCAGATTAATCTTGTAGTTTTTTATTTGAATATAATATACACTATTCAAATATTTTATGTAACATGGTCCTCTGTTACATTTAAAAAATGCCAATTTTTCTTTCTTTGTTTTACTTGAAAATTTTGGGGAAGAGAACATAGATCTTGTCTTAAAACAGCACTTCTCAAACTTTTTGGTCTTGGGATTTTTTTATATTCTTAAAAATTATTGAAGACCCCAAAGAGCTTTTGTTTATATGGGTTATTATATTATTATATTATCTATATTTGCTGTATTAGAAATTAAAACTGCAAAATGAAAAATATTTATTTAGAAATAAGCTCATTATATATTAACATAAATAACCTTTTAAATGAAAAACAGCTGTATTTTCTAAAACAATTATAAGAGTAGAATTGTTTTACACATTTGAAAATTTGAAAATGTCTGACTGAATAGAGATGGCTGGATTCTCAGGTCTGCTTCTGGATGTAGTCTGCTGTGACTTATTTTTTATTGTTGACTTATTGTATGGTTGAAGTACTTGAAGAATGTAGTTAGAAAAAGGAGGAGTGTTTTAATAGCCTGTTCAGATAACTGTTGGTGCAGTAGTACCCTCTTGTTCGCAGTTTTGCTTGTTGCGATTTCAGGTACCTGTGGTCAACTGTGGTACAGAATATTAAATGGAAAATTCCAGAAATGAACAAATCATAAGTTTTAAATTGTGCACAGTTCTGAGTCGCGTGATGAAATCTCACGCCATCCTGCTCTGTCCTGCTCTGGATGTGAATCATCCCTTTGCCCAGTGTAGCCACATTGTACACCACCCACATATATTAGCGGTATTGGTGGTCGGATTGACTGTCGAGGTGACCCAGGAAGCCCGTGTCACATGCTCATGTCACTCACCTCACTTCATCTCATCATGTGGGCATTGTGTCATCTCACATCATCGCAAGAGGGTGAGTTCAGTACAGTAAGATATTTTGAGAGAGAGAGACCACATTCACACAACTTTTATTATAGTATATTGTTATAATTGTTCTATTCCATTACTAGTCTTTGTCGTTAATCTCTTACTGCGACTAATTTATAAAATAAATTTCATCATAGGTGTGCGTATCAGATTGGTGCAAAAGTAATTGCGGTTTTTGCAATTGTTTTTAACCTGTTGACCGCACCAACCGAATATAAGAAAAAACATAGTATATACAGGCTTCGGTACTATCTGCGGCTTTAGGCATCCACTGGGGGTCTTGGAACGTATACCCCATGGATAAAAGGGAGCTACTGTAGTTTTTGTTACTATACCAAAACTCTGACAAGTGGTAGTTTCTTCAAGGTTAATTGTAATATGGAATTTGAAACCATATCAAGGAAGTTTTTGTATTCTGTTACATTAAAATCCATTGGCCTATCTTGCACTTTGAATGACTCTTTAACCTGTGCATGATTTTGACTTGGGGCTCCTGTAAAAGGGTGCTGAGGACCCCAGGGATCCCTGGATTACCTTTGGAGGACTGCTGTCGTAGAATCTGGAAGATGAGCTCAGGCCCTTCTCTCATGGAGTGGAGTAAGAGGGGTAACGGAAGCTGAGGGAGACTGGCTTTGCCCATGGTCGTGCAGCTAGTTTCCTACAGAGCTGTGGCTAGAATTGAGGTTTCTTGGCTGATTCTGTGGATGTGGTTCCAGTCCCTGACCCACTGCATTGCCTTTTGGAGAGAGTCATCTGCTGTGGCCGTGTTCCTTAGGGCCCCAAATGTGTTTGTTCCCCTTTCGTTCCTTGTTTTAAGTTCCAAATGCCGAAAGTCTCAATAGATTTCCAAATCAAATATTTTGAGCTATGTCAGTTGAGTTCCGTGGCTGCTTTGTGTGTAATTAAATGTGTTTTTAAGTTAACTGACAGATAATGAAAAGGCTTTTGGGCTCATGGAAGTCGGAAGTACACCCCGGATCTTCGTCTTGTCCAACCAGTGGATCTTGGGGACTGGAAGGTCTCTGGGGTACCCAGTGAGCACTGGGTCTGGACTGAACTTGTTTTTGTTTTGGTCTTTGAATTATATCAATTCTTTGGCTAATGGGTTTCTTTGAAGGGGTATTGCGTAAAGTTTTGGACTGAACATTTTCATGCTCTTAAAAGACTTTTTTTCCATTGTAAATTTACATAAATGCATGGTTTTGTTTGTCTTCTTAATGGGACAAAAGTGTGTGTGGCACTCACTGTGGAATTGCTTTGAGATAATTTGAGGAAATTGAATATACTACTCAAGGTGACCAAAGTTAATGAGGACATGGCAGTTTGGAATGGGTTCTTTTACATCAAGGACGGGAACGGGGTGCTGCCGAGGATGGGCTGCCCCACCGTGGTGAGGCCGTGTGCCCGCGGTTTTCTGGTATCAGCAGGGACTCCCAAGCATGGTTTGCTTTGGGAACAAAGGTGCATGTGTGCTCGCGTGCATGCTCGCGTGTGTGGTCTTTGGGGGTTTTGTCCTCCTGTGTACTCTCCCCCCTGGGGTGTGCCAAAGGGCCATGCCGGTGTGATTAACTCCACGCATTCTTGGCCAGGCACCACTCTGTAGACAGGTGTCCTCGTCTTTGAACTTCCAGGGCAGAAAAACCTTTTCCTTCACTCTCAAGATTGCTCTGAGGGGCTAGACTGAGATTCGCTGTTGCTTTATTTCATAATTATAGTCTCCTTTAGCAAACACCATATATTAAACTGTAGATAGTAACACATTACTTGGGGATTGAATATTTGCTCTTCAGAGTGGTTCTCTTTAGAGTTCCTTTAAATAGCCAATTGTCCAGCTTCATTAAAATAGAATTTGATTCCCAGAATTTGTTTTGTGGAATCCAGTCCTGGTTAAGGTGTGGCACACCCACCAGCCTCTCCTAGTTTCTCTGTTTTAGAGGCAGAACTCCTCTTTACTGGGGACGGCAGCAGCGTTCATGTGGAATGGGAAACAAAAAGCGAGGTGCAGTCTTTCTTATCAGCCATTCCTCTCTGTCTGTCCAGCAGTTCTACTGAGAGCTGACTCCTTCAATCAGGCTGCCCTCCCTGAGTTCTGAAAGGCTGTGCCCCCATGGAAGTGTCTGTGCGGGGGTTGTGGGGGACCTTAGAGACAGAATGTAACTGACCCGGCTGCTGCCCCCAAGATCAGCTTTTCCCCTGCTATTTTCCCTTTATTGCTTTTTTGAAGGAGATCAGTAACAATAAAACCTTCCCCTTAAATAGTTGGTATAGTTCCCTGTGTGATCTCTGGAAAGAAATTAAGTGGCTCGTAGAAGGGAAGGAAAGAGAAAAACTAAATTTGGTGGGACTTAAGAAATCCGTCACTTTCTAGTGCTTTCTGTTATGGGCATCAGATGACCTGGGTACTATTTTAAAGTGTCCTCTGTTGTAAAAACATTTTGAGTAGGAGGCTGGAGCAGTGTCTCTCCCCTATTTTAATACTAGTGCATGTGGTTGTTGGACGTTTAATTGATGTTTACTTCCATCAGAAGCTTTGGGCTGAGGTTGTTTTGAAGATATTTGTTAGCCGGGAGCTTACAGGACACTTTTCCTTGTTACTGCTCACCTCTGAGTGACTGTCATTCTTCCAGCACCACACAATTTTTTCTTTAAAATGACAGGCATTTGGATTACCTAAAGGTACTTGCTAATTAAAAACTGTTCTCTAAAAGCCACTCCATAATTAGCCAAGCACCCTGTAAGCAAAACATTTACCTCAAAGCAGCCTAGGAAGAAACGGGTTGTGCTCATTATGAACACTGACTTCCAAACCCAGAGTAATTGCTGATGAATTATCATCATACTCATGTTCAGAAATAAATTTCACTTCCAAAGCGGCGGATACCTAATTGATTTAATACATCCTATCTAAAACCTGATGAACTGAAGACACCAGGTAGTCATTCCCTCAAAAGATTTGGTCTCTGCTTTGTCATTCGATGAATGAATGATAGCTCAGCATTAGTTATATTAATTTGTATTTGTGGATCACCTCTTTTCACTCTGCTTAGTGCCCTTAGTAGATGTTTTTGGAAGTGTGTTATTAGTGCTAAAATTTTAATTTTATTACTGAATTATTTCACAGCTGTTCTTTGCTTTAGTTGTTTTAAGAGGGGAGGTACATGACACACACTCATCATTCCTGTGGCTTTAAACTGAGCAGCAAGCTTAAACTTAAGTTGTAGCTTTCCAAAGCTCTAAAGGATCCAGCTGGCTTCATTTTGTTTCTGTTTCTGTTCAGGAGAACATAGACATTGTTTCAAGTTGTGTCTGCACCTTGATAAGAGATTTCAGTTCTGGAATAGTTTTTGTGTTGAATAACTAGAGACTTGCTTCAGTTTTTACTTTGGGAGATGGCAGGAATTTTAGGACGGCCTGATTGTTGATGTGGTTGTCTGCAGCAGTTTGTCTTGTAAAAGATTATTTATCTTACACGCCTGCCCCACATTTATTATGAAAAATTTGAAAAATAAAGAAAAAGAGGAAAGAACTGGTCAGTGAATCTTTATGTTAAGATTTTGCTATGTTTGCTGTATCACAGAGCACTCCATGTAGCTTTTTTACCTTGGTTCCCCACCCCCACTCCCCCAACCCCCGACCCCGCAAGATGAAATGACATTTGTAGCTGTTAGTAAAGTGGAGAGAGAAGCACACAGACAGACGTGCACAGTACCTGGCACGTACTAAACATAATAGAGCAGGTTGGCAAATGAGCAAGTGAATGTGAATGAAAGAAGGATTTGAATTAGGACATGCTTCTAGCTCCAGGATACAAAGAAACAATTCCCAGCTAAATCGGTGCCCATACAGGTCTCCTGTTGGTCCAGGAGAAGGCACGCAAGCCAAAGAAGGCAAAGCCCTTTGCCAGACCGCCTCTCTGAAGCCTTCGGTGAAGGTCAGCTTGGCTAACGGAGTTCAGAAGAGGGAATATGATCCCAAAAGCCTGGGGCAGTGGACTAGAGGCTTTTTGGAAGAAACGGATCTGGAACTGAGTCCGCAGATAGGACAGAGTCTGAGAGCAGAGGTGGGCACAGGGGCATTCTGAGCCCTCCACATGCTTTGGAGGAGTGAGAGTGTGATGAATAGCCAGCTGGCCACTGGCAGCCCTTCATTCTGGTGATGGGAGAGTGGACTGTCTTCCTTGTACTGCTCCCCGGCGGGACCCTGGCCTGGTCCCGGCAGGCCCACTCCCTGTCCCTGAGCTCACTCTGCTTGGAGCACTCTCCCTCCAGATGTCTGTGGTTCCCTCTCCCTTCTGGCCTCTGCTCAGTGATAACTTCCCCACCCACCCCGCACCCCATATGGAATAGTACGTCCTTGTGGCACACGCCATCCTCCAGTGCTCCCTACCATACTTTGTTCTGCTTCTCACTGTGTCCCCAAAGCCCAGTATAGTGCCTGGGATTATATAGCCACGTGTGCATACGTATATGTAGGTACAGAGAGTTGGTGCTCAGGGAATAGTTGATGCATGAAGGAATGGACACATGGGAATGCTGAGGTCTATAAGTATGTTTATTTGGTCACTTGAAGATGTTGTCTAAGCAACTAAGAGAAGCTTGAGCTGGGCCGAGAGTCACCAGCATGTGAGGCAGGGCCAGGGTACTGGGTACGGTTAGCTGGCCCTGCTTAGAAAACCTCCAGGGAATTCGTCCTTGGCATGTTCCCTTTGGAAGGTTCCCGCTCCCGAGTGGGTGGAGCCCTTGGTGACTCTGATGCCTGTCGTTCCCCCCCTCCCCAGGACCCCGCAGTGGACCATGAGTCGGTAATGCCCACTGAGGACCTCTGGGAGCCATGTCAGACGAATCCGCCTCAGGGAGCGACCCGGACCTGGACCCGGACGTGGACCAGGAGGAGGAGGAGGAGGAGGAGGAGGAGGAGGAGGTGGCCGTGGGGGAGCACGGCCAGGAGGACGGGGAAGACCTGCTGGAAGGTGAGTGCCGGGCAGCCCGGCTGCCTCAGCGTTTTTCTAACAGCCTTTTGCTGGGAGAGCGTGCTGTTTCCAGTCGGATTTCTTAGGTCACCCATCGAGAGAAGACAGACTGCAAACGGCAGCAACGCACTCATGGCCCAGGAAACGGATTGTTGTGCATAAGCCTCGCGTTAGTGTGGCAAGGACCTTCAGCATTTACGTAGCTCGTTCATCTTTGACAGGCATGCAGACTGAGAGGGGAGCACACCCTGTTTCCCCGAAAATAAGACCTAGCCTGACAGCTCTAATGCGTCTTTTGGAGCAAAAATGAATATAGGATCCTGTGTTGTATTATATTATATTAATTATATTATGTGATATTATATTATATTATATTATATTATATTATATTATATTATATTATATCCGGTCGTATATTACATTATATAAGACCTGGTCTTATAGTAAAATAAGACCGGGTCTTACATTAATTTTTGCTCCTAAAGACGCAGTAGAGCTGATTGTCCGGCTAGCTCTTATTTTTGGGGAAACACAGTACTTGCCCAAGTCATGCAGGGGTAATTGGCAGAATCCCTGTGGTCACACTTTGTGGTCTGGGGGTCATGGACCCATGACGTAGCCGCAGGTAGGCGCGGGGGTAACAGTGAGTGGTGTGAGTTTCCTGAAATTACACTCACAGCTCTGCTCATGTGGACATGCGTGGTTGATTTGGGGAGAGATTCTCAGGTAGGGTCCCAACTCCAGAAAGCTGATTGCATCTCCTGCAGTGTCGCTCTGCCTCCAGCTGCTCCAGTGACTGTAAATTGCTCCTGGTGGGAGAGAACTGCACCTCCATAGCTGGTAGTCCCCCTCTGGACGCCGATTTGGTTTGCTCAGCTCTTTCTTCATCCCCAACTTGTTGGAGTAACCCTGGACTTCTTTTTGTCTTTAGTTTTAGACCAGCTGGCCAGCCACAGAGCTGCTTCATTAGTTCCAGCCTTGCATGCATGGAACTTAGTTATCTGTCATTTCCTCTTGACTGAGGAATCAAGTTTGTCTCTTTACAACAGACCATCCTAGAGGAATGGGACATTGCATTGGGGAAGTACACTCGGCCATTCTCTGGATTCCAGGACAATGAACATGGATCCTCTTTCTTTCCTGATATTACTCTCATTCTTCCTAACAGCTGCCTTGGGCGTCAGGGGTCAGTTTTTCCCTCATTTGTACTGTCTCGAAGTCTCAGCCACATTTCCAGTTCATCTCTGGCAGGGAAATTACCATTTCATTCCACTGTTAGCTTCTCCAGTTGGAGTCTCCCCCTCAGCTGGTCCTGTATTTCCTTCCTGTGAAGTAGAATGAGTAGAAATAATGGAGGCTAGTGGTGTGGGGCTGACCGGCAGACTGGGCACTCGCAGTTCCCCAGTTGCTGTTCGAGTCCCCAGGTGTCTGCAGCACTTTTTGATTTTTATCGTTTGGGTCCTGAGACTTATATTGTCAGATACCCCTAGAACTCTTGTCAGGTCTAGATTGAATTTTAGGTGCTGCTGGCGAGTATAAAGGAGGTACACACACACACACACACACACACACACACACACACACTCACACACTCACACACGTGCGTGCGCATCTTCCCTCTTGTTTTTTGGAATCCTTTCTCCTTGTCAGATTCTTAATTACTCAAAATTACATTATATGCTTCCCGGGACTTTATTATTATTTATTTAGAAGTGCGAGAATTCAATTGTGATTTGTCCCAAAATAGTGTAGCTGTGCAGTTGGAGTATTTTCAAAAAAGATTTATACAATTTTCATATGAAATAATTTTTTAAAAATTTGAAATGATGTATTTTCATTGATTATGAAGTTCAGAGTGATAAAAAATGTTCCGCAGATACTGTCTCCTCCTCTTGCCCTGCGAGGGTATCTAACTTCTATGTTTCACTCTAGTGTTAGAGCTATACAATCCCCCCACCCCCGCCAAGGAAAAGTGATACTTCTGTCACTTGTGGCAACTCGACAACTCTGTTTTAGCTCTTGAAGCTTTTCTGGTCCTCTCATTTTGAACACTATGCAGTTTTGCTGAAACCTCTTCAGTCCTGCCCTCGCTGCCTTGGCCTGCTGGTTGTCCCACAGTCCTGATGGGCAGAACAACCAGCTATTCTAAAATTAGGAATAGCTATGAATAATCTAGTCTTAGTTGGCATAGTGTGAGGTGGCCCTGTTGTTTTCTTAGAGCAGTGGTTCTCAGCCTAGAATGATTTTGCCTCCCACGGGACAATTTACAATGTCTGAAGACATTTCGGGTTGTCACGACTCTTAGGGTGGGGGAGGAGCGCTGCTGGTGTCTTGTGGGTAGAGTCCAGGGATGCTGTTAAACATCCTACATTGCAGAGGACAACCCCCTCCTCCACACAATTATCCAGCCCCAAACGTCAGTAGTGCTGAGGTGGAGAAACCTTTTCAAAAAGGAGACTGTTACTTCAGCCCTTTTTATTTGAAGTTTCATTCCTATTGGATAATAATAGCTCGCTTTTATATTGCTTCACCATAGTTTACAGAAACATCTGAACAACCTTAATAACTTTTTCAAAGAGCTGTCTTTTGGCTTTGGTGATCCCCTCTTTTGTGTTTGTTTTCTTTGTAATTTCTACTTTACAATATTCTTCCTTCTATTTCTTTTGGTTTATTTTGCATTACTTTCAAGCTTCTTAGGAATTTGCTTAAGCTCATTTCAGGCTTTCCCCCCCAATATAAGCATTTGGAACTATAAATTTCCCTCTAAGTACTAGCTCTGTCCCCCACAAGCATTTTGACACACTTTCTCCTACTTGATTGTCTTGATAATCCTGTGTGGTGGGTGGGAGGGCAGATACGTTTTACGGATGATGAAACTGAGGTCAGAAAGGCGAGTGGCTCACTCTAGTTTAGCTAGAGAGTGGCCTTCGGTTTCCAAGGCAGTGCTCCTTTTTTAAACCCATGCTGCTTCTGAGAGCACAGATCATATAGTTCCCTTGCTTGTGATGTGTTTGCTTGCTTTCTTAGTTTGTACTCTGAGGGAAGACGGTGATTGGTGACGTTGTGGAGAAGAGATACGCGGATGATTAGAAGTATAACAGGAATAAAGTCAGAGGAGAAGGGAAAGTATGCAGGGCCGGAGCACGGGGAGCTGTCTTATCTGGTGTAGAAGCCGACAGAGGAGGCGGATGACCAGAGCGAGCCTGGAGTGCTGGGTGACCTGCGGTCACATCGCTAAGGAGTTCAGGTAGCGTGGGATCTGCTGCCTTTCACTGAGGAGCATCTGTAGGCCTTTGCTTTTAGGACCGTTGTCCTAGCAGTGGCCAGAGAGATGGTCTGTACACAGGGGAGGCCAGTTGGGTCTGTGGGAGCACTTAAAGAGTTAAGGAGGTTGTGAACTCTTGGCGTCAGTTGACCTGCACAGGAAGAGTAAGTAGTCAGGTTGTTGCAGTGCAATTTACAGGACTTATTGGCTATGTGGGGCCGGTTGAAGAAGGACTAGGTAAAGCCTGGGACGATGATAAAACCTTTACAAAGTGTGAAGATTGGAACAGGGAGTGGATGGGGGCGTTAAAAATATCTTTAGCTTTGCCACATTAAGTTGGGGCATTGTCTCCCCCTTGACCTTTGCATGTTGACTACTAGGATTTTAGTCCAGGAACTGGATGTGATAGAACAGGGAGGCTTTGGCTACTGGAGAATAGCACCATGACTTTGTCTTCAAAAAAATGGGATGGAGGGTGGCCGGGTGGCTCAGTTGGTTAGAGCGCGAGCTCTGAACAGCAGGGTTGCCAGTTCGACTCCCACAAGGGATGGTGGGCTGTGCCCCCTGAACACGGCACCTTGAGCTGAGCTGCCACTGAGGGCCGGATGGCTCAGTTGGAAAAAAAAAAAAAAGGGATGCAGATAGTGCTTTCTCTTTAGAACATGATAGGGGACCCATGGCACGTTATGAGAAATTTTAGCTTTGGTTTTCCTTTTCTTTTTTTTAAATTAAAGTTGAATGGGGTGACAATTGTTTGTAAAGTTACATAGATTTCAGGTGTACAATTCTGTATTACATCATCTATATATCACATTGTGTGTTCACCACGCAGAGTCAGTTCTCTTTTCATCACCACATATTAGACTCCGTTTACCCTCTTCCAGAGCGCCCCTTCCCCCTTCCCCTCTGGTAACCCCTAGACTATTGTCTATGTTTTTGAGGTTTTGTTCCTTCATTTGTTTGTCTTGTTCTTTTGTTGTAGCTTTGGTTTTTCATTCCCCTGTTTTTCCTTTCTCTTGATGTCTGTACTGGGCTTTCTCTGTTCTTCTGGAATGGTGGGGAAAGTTGAGTGTCAGCACCTTTGGGGTCTGTCGTTATTAGAGACAATGACTCAAAACTTGATCCCCCTGGAATTGACTTTCCTTATGCAGTGGTTTTTCTGGCTCTGTATTGGCTTCTATCTCAGCTTTAGGTCCAATCTCTTGTCAGGCACATTTAGGACTCCTCAGGAGAAAAGTTGGGGCAGCTCTGGTTTAAGTACATCAAGATCTGGACGCAGACTGGCTTGATGGGAACATCTTTTCAGAACATATAGACCCTCTTGTTTTCCATATTGTCTACTTTATATGGCCTGTCAGGATAGCAGGACCTAGAATTGCAGATAGATATGTGGCATACTTCGTCCCTTCTGGGACCTGCTTCACAGCCACTTTGTTGACAGAAAGCCTCCTCTATGTCAACTGTGGCCTCAGGCTGGCCTCTTTTACCTTGGACCACTGGGTGAGGGAAGCTGGTTTCCTTCTCAACCCCTGGGTCTCTGATCTCCTGCAGTGAGTTTGCTTTTTGCTTTTTCTCTGACCCCATTCTACTTGTCTTCTTTGCTTGCAATATAAAGAATCAGGGATGAAGTGTTCTAGGCAGAGGGCCAGAGCAAAGGCCCTGAGGTGGGAACAGATTTGCTTGTTTAAGAATCAGGAAGGTAGAGGCCAAGATGGCTGGAGCATAGAGAGCGAAGGGCCGAGTGGTCTGGCATGAGATAGAGGGGCCGAAGCATGTAGCTCCAGTGGTGGTGATTTGAGATATACTTGGGACCCAAGGTTTATTTGTTTGGGTTCTAACAAATGCTATTTCAGACTTTCACTGTGAGTTCTGGACATACCAGTAAATAGTAGTAGTCTGCAGGAAAGTCATGCTCTCTGGGCAGCTGGAAGTGAAAGAAGCATAGGAGAGCCCCCAGGGTTTTTTACTAAGATCAGAATCTGTGGGTTTTGTTTCGAAAGAATTGTACCTGGGAGGAGTAGCTTCGGCACTCTAATGGGAATCCTAGCCAATTTGTTTCTTCCTCCTATGGAAGCCCACAGGGCGCTTCACAAGACAGCCTAGATCATGGGGTTGTAGTTTTCATCATTTATTATATCACCCATAATTCTAGCAGCCAGAGTTAGCAAGAGTGCTGATGTTTTGTTAACATTTTTTCAATCTTTTTTCTATGTAAATGTATATTTTTACAAAACTAATAGTATTGTATAGTCTTTTTTTCCATGCGCCATTTAAAGTTCTTCAAAATCAGAATTATTTTATAATTCCATGGCATTTAATTTATTTTTTACTTCTCTAAAGTTTTTATTTTTAAAAGATAAAAGTAAAAAGATCAGAGGTTGCCAAGGGTTTGGGGCAGGGGGTGAATTGGTAGAGCACAGAGGATTTTTAGGATAGCAGAACTACTTTGTATGACTCTATAATGGTGGATATGTGTCATTATACATTGTCTAAACCATGAAATGTGCAACACCTAGATTGAACCCTAATGTAAACTACGAACTTTGAATGATAATCATGTGTCAGTGTAGGTTCATCAGTCCTAACAAATGTACCGTCTGGTGGGCATGTTGATAATTTTGTGCATCAAAATCGTCAGCTGACTGTGAGAAGCATAGCAGACCAAGTAAACCTCGATAGAGAAACAGTTAGGAAAATCTTAACTGAAAATCTTGGCATGAGAAAGAAAGGTGTGTGCAAAAATGGTCCCGAAGGAGTTCACTGATGAAAAATAGCAAAGGAGAGCTGAAGTTTGCCAAGACCTTTTAGAGAGGCAAGACGATGTTTTGGGCCGTGTTATCACTGGTGATGAAACATGGGTGTACCAATACAACCCTGAAACAAAGTGTCAAAGTACACAATGGAAGTCAGCCAGTTCTCCACCACCAAAAAAGTTCTGTCAGTCCAACTCAAGAGTCAAAACGATGCTGCTAACCTTTTTTGATATCAGAGGGATTATTCATTATGAATTTGTACCCACTGGACAAACAGTTCACCAAGTTTACTATTTGGAAGTTCTGAAAAGGCTGCGTGAAAAAGTTAGACGAAAACAACCTGAACTTTTCGCCAACAATTCATGGCTCTTGCATCACGACAATGCACCAGCTCACAGGGCACTGTCTGTGAGGGAGTTTTTAGCCGGTAAACAAAGAACTGATTGGAACACCCTCCCTACTCACCTGATTGGCCCCCAATGACTTCTTTCTTTACCCGAAGATAAAGGAAATATTGGAAGGAAGACATTTTGATGGCATTCAGGACATCGGGGGTAATACAACTACAGCTCTGATGGCCATTCCAGAAAAAGAGTTCCAAAATTGCTTAGAAGGGTGGACTAGGCTCTGGCGTTCGTGCATAGCTTCCTAAACGGAGTACTTCAGAGGTGACTGTAGTGATATTCAGCCATGAGGTATGTAGCACTTTTTCTAGGATGAGTTCGCGAACTTAATTGTCAGACCGCACATGAACATTCACATACAAGCCTTTGTATGGACGTGTGCCTTCTTTTAGCTTTAGTAATGGATTCTGTCATCTCTAATGGCGATCCAAGTCATGGGGGAAATGGAATTGGATAGAACTAAGAATAGAATGTGGTGACATTTTGCTAGAGACTTTCCTTTAGATGAACCATTAACATTCAGTGAATAAGGTTATCCCTCTGTCCATGAATGCAAGTGACTATTTTCTGGCCCACAGACCACTGTCTATGTTTAAGAGTATCAGACTAGACTTTTTGTTAAATACATTAGTTGAAATCAAGTTCTCATTAGAAAGGTACCTAGTAGTGTCTGTTAGGAGCCAGTTGCTTAAGAAGCTGTGTAGCCCAGTTAGTGTCAGTGTCTAAAAGTGGCAGGTCTCAGAGAGAGCGGGGGCGTCAGAAGAACAACACAATGTGTGAGAGCAGCAGGGCAAGAGGAGGCATTCATTCCATCAGTCAATATTTATTGAGCACCTTCTTTTCGCTAGGGATTGTCATGGATGTTGGGAATATAGCAGGGAATAAAATGTTTCTCACGGGATTTTCATTCTAGCAGATGGAGACAGATGACAAATAAGTACCATAAACCATATGCTAGAAAGTGGTAAGTGCTGTGAAGAAAGGGGAGACTGGGTAAAGTTTGAGGGTGCGTGATGCCATTTTATGTAAAATGGTTAAGAAAGAGCCCACTTGATTAGGTGACTTTTGAGTTGAGCCATGCAGGAAGTAACGGGGCTAGCCTGGTGGCTGTCTAGGGAAAGGACATTCTAGGCAGGTTAGATTCTAGTAAGAGCAAAGAGCCAAAGGCAGGAGCTTTCTTGGTATGGGGAAGGAACAACAAGGAGCCCAGCGTAGCTGAGGCAGGTGTAACAGGATGAGGGAGGTAGAAGCGAAGCCATGGGTTAGACTTGGGGCCGCCTTCTGTGAGGTGAGCGCAATGGGAGGGTTTGAGCAGAGGAGTGACCCGATCTGACTTGGGTTTTAAAAGATCACTCTGGCTGCTATGTAGGGAATAGGCTATACGGAAGCTAAGGGCAAAAACAGGGAGACCTGTTAGGAGTGTAGGCAGGAGGTAATGGCTTGGTAGAGGTGGTAGAAATAGTTGGATTCTGGATGCGTTTGAAGATAGAGTCAATAGGTTGATGAAATGGATGTAGATTGTGTGAGAGAAAGAAGATAAGGATGGATTCCAAGGTTTTTGGACTGAGCAACTTGAAGATGCCATTTTCTGGGTTTGGGAAGATTCTAGGAGAGATTGGGGGCAGACAGGAATTTGTTTTTGGTGACAAGTTAAGTTTAACATGTCTTATGCCTCTGATTTGAGATGTCCAGAAGGCAGTTAGTATTGACTTAAAATTCATAAAAGAACTCTGTTGTAGATTAAAATGTGGGATATATCTCTATATAAACGGTACTTAAATCACAGGTCAGGATGAGGTCATCCAAGGAATTAGAAAAGTTAGAAGTGATCTGAGTGACTAAGCACTACTGTGTTTCCCTGAAAATAAGAGCTAGCCGGACAATCAGCTCTAATGCATCTTTTGGAGCAAAAATTAATATAAGACCCGGTTTTATATTACATTAGATAAGACCCGGTCTTATATTAAAATAAGACCAGATCTTATATTAATTTTTGCTTCAAAAGATATATTAGAGCTGATTGTCCAGCTAGCTCATTTTCGGGGCAACACGGTAGTACTCAGAGACAGGATGAGGATATCTAGGAAGGAAGACTGAGAAGAAATGGCCACTGAGGTTTTAAGTGACCCAAGAGAAAAGTGCTGTGGAAGCTAAATTTAAGGAATCATTTCAAGGAGGGAGCGATCAACTGTGTTAGTTAAAGGCTCCTGATAGCCTTGTTGTATGAAGACTAAGAATTGAGCACTGGATTTAGCAGTGCGGCGGTACTGAGCAGTTTCAGGGCTGTGACAGGGGCTCAAACAAGAACAGGTAACGAGGAATTGGAGATTCCAAGAATAGACAACTCTCATGAGGAGTTTTGCTATATAAGGAAACAAAAGGAAAGTGGCAGTAAGTGAAGCATTTGAGATCAAGGAAAGACTTTTTTAAAAGTTGAGAGGTTTTATCCTGTTAACTTTTCGCCAGTGGGATTGATCAGATAGGGTGGGAGAAATTGATGATGCAGGAGAAATTCGGTACAGTCCATACTGGCTCAAGCCAAGCTGCAACTATGGCCTGGGAAAGCCTTTGCTTCAGCAGTTAGTGTGTGATAGAGAGAAACGCCCCTCAGGGCAAGGCCACCATCTTCACCTCAACTTTTATGATCTTGGGCAAGTCCTTGCTGAACTTTTAGGTTCTTTTTCACAGAATGAGAAGTCTGTAACCTGTTGTACCCTTGTTTAGGATGAAGACAGGGAAAGATGGGCCTGTCGTTAAGAACCAAAAGGAATCACCAAAGCAGAGAAGAGGGCTGTGGGCGGTGGGGAGGTGGAGTGAGTGCTAAGGCAGACAGACAGAGTTAATAGCTCCCTGTTATTACGCATTTCAGCTTTTCATTCTCAACTTAGATGGCCAGCAGCATTCCTTACATTACAGATTCAAGTCAGATCTTTCAATTCTGTATTTGTCCTGTCTTCCTTCTCTCCTTCCCCAGAAAGTTGTATCACCTTCTTCTGACACAATAGGAATATCTGTTGTTGGACTGATTTTTCAGAATAGCCTGTCAGAGTTTAGGGTGACCTCCTTCTTGGAAATGAAGTGGTGCCAATTTTGATACCAATTTCTGTATGCCAGGCTTAGAGACACAAAGGGGCAGAAAGTTTGGGTGTGCTGGGGGCAGAGATTGTAAACCTGTGTCAGTAAAGCGTGTCATGCGTGCACAGTCACTCAGAGTGACTTTGTAGGCCGATAACACTCCTTCCCAGTAATCCACGGAGCGGTGGCTTCTGATCGTGGGGTTCATTTGCATTTCCCTAATTCCCTAAGGTGTTGAGATCTTTTCCATATGCTTTGAGGACCATTTTCACTTTTGTGAAATACCTGAGGACACTTTTTTTGACCATTTTTCTTTTCTTCCACCTATTTATTATTGATCTATAGGAATTCTTTATATTTGGATATGAGCCTTTTGTTAGACACGTATACACGTATACACGTCTTTCCCGTCTAGATTGCTTGATTTTTCACCTTCTTGGTTTTGGGGTATTTGGGTTTTCTTTTCTTTCTTTTCTTTTTTTCTTTTTTCTTTTTTTTTTTTTTTTGCACAGTCTTGTGCTCTTTTTTTAAATTGTGTTTTTTGATGAATAAATGTTTTGATTTTAATGAAATCGAGTTTATCATTTTTTCGCCTTTGTGTTTAGTGCTTTTTGTGCCTTGTTTAAGAAATCTTTGTCTCCCCCAAGGTCATGAAGCTATTCTCCTATTATTTTCTAGGAGCTTTAATGGTTTAACTTTACTTAGGTCTATGATTCATCTGGAATTGGTTTTTGTATGGTATAAGGTAGGGGTTAAGTTTCATCCCCCAATATGATTATCTAATTGACCCAGCACTCTGCATTGCATTGTTGTTGTACCCTTGTTGTAAACCAAGGCAGAGTACATACATGGCTCTGTCTCTGAACTCTGTTTTTTTGCCCACATGACTTTCTGGGAAATGGGAGCATAGGGGAGACTGTGTAGTATGATAGCTAAGAGCACGAACTCTGGAGCCAGGTCAACCACCTGGCTGACAGGGTACAAATTCTATCTTTACCACTTATAGCTTTGTGAGGCAAGTTTCCTCATCTGTAAAATGGGAATAATTACAGGATCATCTACCTCAAAACCGGGCTGTTTCGAAGACTAAATGAGTGAATATTTGTAACACCAGTAAATCCAGCTGAAGCACTGCTGGAGGTCTAGTTCCTGAGGAGCAGAGCTGGTGACCAGAGCAGATGTTGGATGGCCTTGGCTATGACTGGGGATGGGTGGGGTCCATAGCTAGCAAGGCTCACCAGCTATCAACCGGTTGCGAGGCAGGCAGCTGTTCACCAAGTTCTGTGCCTGCCCTGGCTTCAGAGTTACCAGCAACCCTCCTAAAAGAAAGAAAGGTCTTGAAGTATTTTCTGAATCATCTTCTGAAGCCTTCGGGTGGCCTGTGGTCTGATTTAGGATACAGAAGCAGGATGTGCCAGGTTTGAATGAAGTTCCCTCAAACAACATACCAGGAGAGATGGCAACAGCTAGTATTAACTTCTTTCCATAGTTGTATCAACAGGCACTGAAGCTTAGCAGTGTCGGGCACATGCTAAGATAAAAAGGAAAAAAGCTCAAGACGGCTTTCCAGAGGCTGACCGCTACGCCGAAACCTGACAGAGAGCATGAGTTAGAATTAAGTTATTAGAATCTGTCACACAACTGTTAGACGAAGAGATGGGAAAGAGGGGCACAGTAAAGGCCCAGAGACCCCTGAGAGAGTGCTGTGCTTTTGGGGGTGGAGAGCGTGGAGCAGAGGGTGTGTGGGTGGAGGTGGTTGGAGGGAGGTACTTGGGCAGAGAGAACCTGCAAGCTGGGAAACAGAAAAGGCCTGAAGCTTTTTAGATTTTATCCTAAGGGCATAAGGGACAGTTTTAAAGTGTTTTTAAAGATCCTGGGTGGGTGGAGACTGTGACATGATCAGATTCAGAAAGCTCACTCTTTCTGCAGTGTGGATTGGAGGGGGAGACAGGAGGCAGGGCGACCATTTGGAGACTGGCACAGGAATCCGGACCAGGTAATACAGGGCATGGAGAGAAGAAGTAGAGGGGGACATTGAGGTACCTTCTACAGCCACAAAATTTGTGATTGAACGTGAGGAGAGGAGAGAAGGCAAGGATAAGGTTTCTTCCCTTGATGGTGACCTGGTACAGTAGGGGGTCTATAGAATTGCTACACTATGGAGTACAAGGTCCTGGGCGTGCCACCTCCGAGTACTCTGCCAGCTTAGAGACTGTAGCACTGTCAACGGAAGAAATGCCTGGACCTGTAGAAAAGTTGATAGTTTATTAAAGCCACACTGCTGACATGCCAGGAAGCAAGATCTCAAATGCTCCAGAGAATTACAGTTTTGTAGTTTCTTTTATACATTTGGAATTAAGGAGGGAACTAAGGAAGATTGCATGGAGGTGGGAGAAAACAAGGCTGGGAAATCTCTATGATTGGATTACGACATCATTACAAAAGTGTTACCCTATGTAGAACAGTGGACAGCTTGCTTCAGGTGAAGAGAAACCTTTTGTAGGCTTGGGGGCTGACTCCATACCAGGACCGGCTCACTTAGGAATTTATGGTCAGATCGCCCTGTGAGGGTACAGATTTATTACAGAGCCTTTTTCATCCACAGTACGTACTTTCTAGCCACTCTCCTTTTGATCGTTCCTTTCTTTTCACCTATCAGGAAACAAGGCTTCAGTGTGCTTCCAGATATGTACTTATTTCCTTTGAAATTTCTATGGCTCCAAGGAAAAGGTTTGTTGTTTTACTTTTAATATGGCCAGTCACAAAGGGCTTTACTTGTCTTTCTCTACCTGGACTTCATGCTCCAGCTGTTTGCATTCAGAGTTAACATTTAAGGATTCAACTTATGAGACAAGTCAGAAGGTCAACGGCATGCAATAGCTTATTGTTTTGCCAAGACATGACTTTAAATGAAGCTCTTTTTTAAATATTTATTTCTCAATCGGAGATGACACATGGAATGATAGTCTCTTTCAGCTGGGGTGTGGGAACTGGTCATTGAGTCCTGCCTTCCACACCTGCTCCTCAGCCTACCCTTTTCTCTGCTTTTAAGTCAGGAATAATTAACATCATTCAGAGTCTGAGGGATCATTTGAATGTTTCGGGTACCCCTGAGTGCGTCCTGTGGAGGAAATTCTGCGCTGCAGTGTGCTCCATTTCCCAGCGTCATGTCTGCTGCTAAGTCTGAGGTTCGCTTGTGAAGCGCGTCTTGGTTCACAGCCCTTCCTCAACTCTGCACCCTTGTGGGAATTTGTGTGGCTTTATTTTTTTGCTGTTTGTAGCCTCAGTGCTGCAAGGTGTTCATCAGTAGAATGGAAAAGTAAACTGAGTTCTGTTGATCTCGCCCCTCCCCCTGGGTTACTGGCATGCTTTTGCTTGTCCTTAGGACCAGTTTTACTACCTCTAGCCTCTTAGGTTCCCAGACACAACAGTTACAAATTGTGGAGTATTATCACCTTAGTGTGTGTCCCCAAACCCCCTCTCTGAGCTGGTAGTGTTCCTGTGTGCCCTCCTGGGCGCCTCTTGCTTGTTGTGGATGCCCTTCCATGGGCCCCTAGTGGAGTTTGCATGTTATGGAAAGCTGTGTGTGTTAATCTGGGCGTCTGCCCCATTCATAGTGGATTGCAAGAGGGTGTGACTGGAACAGCAGTGTGGGCCTTCACCTGCCTGAGCTCTGGAGGGCGGGGCCACGATCCCCCGAGTCTGTAAACAGACTCCCTCTCTTCATTCTTTTAAAATCTCCACTTTGGGGATGCAGAGGGCCTATTTGCCCCTCTAACTAGCTCTCAGCTCTCAGGCTCACTGGAGGTGCTCAGAGATTGCTTTCTAGCCTCCTTCAAAGTGACTGCCAACTGGTGTCTCTAGGAAGAGCAGGCCCTTGAACCAGCTCCAGTGCTGACACCTCTGGTTATGTAACACCAAGCAGCTGCAACATCCGGGACCACCTTATTCTACTGGCCCTTTAGTGATCCTGAAGTTTCAGGAATAAAGTCTTGAGTCTTTATTTCTGTTTTAATTTCTCCCATGTTTGGGTCACTTGTACTTTGGGAAACAATCAAGAAAACATTCCGTTACCTTTGTTTTCTCATTCAGACCCCTACCCCATTCCTTTTTAAAAATCTGTACTAGAGAGATGAGAGATCCTTGGAGGTAAAATTGGGAGGGGAGCTCCTGAGGAAAGAGTGGCCAGCCTATTGTCACTTGAGGCCTTTGGCAGTCTGCAAGGAAGGGCTCCCCCTCCCCCCCCCCCCCCCCCGGAGTAAAAGGTCTGTAGTTGCCAGTCACCAGATGCCTTGGGTTGCATGTCGCTCTTGGATGAGCTGCAGCTAGTTCCAGCCAGATAAGACTTGGCTCTCTCTCTTCCTCTCTCCCTTTCCCTGGGCAGTGGGGTTTCCCTTCCTTAATGTGTGGTGATGGCTACTGGAATTTGGATGGCTTCTGGAATTTGGAGGATGGAAGGAATGGGAAATCAAGCTGAGTATGTGAGGCAGCATTCATATTTGGCATGAAGACGGACGAGGAGAAACAAAATTAGTAGATGTTTTCTCATGGCTGATGGAATAATAAAGTCAAGTGATGGGAGAAAGTGGGGGAACTCTTCAAGAACCAGCTCAAATTTCTGAAACAGTGAAGTCAGTTTTGGCTATTTGAGGTGACGATGTGTTTTATATTTGTAAATGTTCTTTATTATATTCTGGATATACTAATCCTTCATTATTTATATTGTAAATAGCATCTAGTCTGTGGCTTATCTCTTACCATTGTTTCTAGGTTCTTTGTTGTAAAAATAAACCCAACACCTATTATTTTATTATAGTCAATTTAAGCAATCTTTCCCATTGTTGGATAGACATTGATTTCATGAGTGAAAAAATAAGATGACATGGGAGAGGCATATTTTAAAGATCCCAACATGAGTCTCATCAGTGTCTTTGGCTTTAATTTGGAGTTTTAAATTTTTGATTTTGTGAAATAATTCTAGATATTACCTTGTCTGTAAGATTTTAGTAGAGCCAGGCATTTGCCTTACCTTTTCTCTTGACTTTAAATGTTCAGAAATGAAACTAGAACTCTTCACGGTAGCAGCCTCCATTCATCCTCTTTGTACCTTTCTCTCAGAAGCTCCTGCTTTGCGACTGGTGTGCTGAGAACTCTAATTCTTGCCTGTGGGTGCAGAGATAACTGAGTCTTCCTCGTGAGCCTGAACAGGGTCAGAATTAAATCTGTCTGCAGCACGAGGCTAGCATTTCAGAGGGGTTGAAAAAATGTGTAGTTGTGTTTACAAATGATTGTTTCTTTACTATGTTAGCCTTGATTGTGCTAAAAGCAGTGGTTCTCATGGGAATGATTCTGCCCATGAGGGAACATGTCGCCGTGTATGGAGACATTTTTGGTTGTCTGATTATTTAACTGGGAAGATGCTACTAGAATCAAATAGGTAGACACTGGGGTTGCTGCTAACCATCCTACAGGCTCAGGACAGCCTCATCAGGAGTTAGCTGGTCCAAAATGTCAGCACTGCTGCGGCGGACAAACACCGTGCCATCCTGGGATCTTTAAAAAGTGATTTGCAGTCGTTTCCCTCCCCGGTGAGAGCTGAGTGGGAAGGCTGGCCTTTCTCTCCATGTCTTAGGTTGTTTTACGAGTTAGTCCGAATGATACTGGTCTCCTTGTTCTCAGATCTCATTTGTAAAGATGTATTTCATTTAGAATCCACTAATGCCTTTTTCGTATTAATGCTATGAAGATTTATTTCTTCCCAAGGAGCAACTATGATGAGAATTTTTTTTCCCCTCAAACTGGCTTCCGTGACTGTTTTGAAGGTGACTCACATTTTCGTTTGCATGAGATTTTAACTTTTTTATGCCCATTGGCAAATATATTGGCTTTCCATGACATTTATAGTCAGGGAAAGCGTGGTCCACGGAGAACTTGAATGTGTGCTTGCAGATGAGAAATGAACATATTGAATAAGATCTGATGCATTTCAGTGGAGTTTTTAATTCATATATATTTTTCTCTAGTGACAATTTTATAAAAACTAGCTCATTAAAAAATTCAGCAGACATTTATTGAGCGTCTGTTGCGTGGCAGTCATTTTTGTTAGGCTTTAGAGATACTGTGGTGATGAAGAATCCCTGCCCTCAAGGTGCTACATTCTAGGAGAGACAGATGGGTAACTGTTGAAGCAAACTACTAAAATAACTTCAGATCTTAATAAGAACCATGCAGACAATAAAGGAAAGGAGTGAGTCCCAGGGGTAGGGAGGAAGGCCCTATTTTAGCCCGAGAAGTGGTGGTATTGGGCTCTCTGATATCTATTGTTAGCTATATGAAGCGGTGTGGAAAAGGCTACGTTTATCCTTTGAATTACTTTGGTGCATTTGTAAGGGATTAGTTGACCATAAATGTGGTCTAATTCTGGATTCTATTCCATTAATTGCTATGCCTATCCATATGCAAAAACCATAATTACTGTCGTTTGAATTAGGTAGTGCAAAAATTCCAACTTTGTTGGTCTTTTAAAATATTCTTTTGATTATTCTAGGACCTTTGCAGTTTCATAAAAATTTTAAACTTAGTTTGCCAACTTCTATTGCAGTCAGATAGTGGCCACAGCTGAAATAGCAAACAAAGGTGGAAGCCACATTGCCTTTCATGATCTAGCCTTAGAGGTTACACACGGTCATTTCTATCTTATTCTTTGGGTTGTAAGCAAGTCATAAGCCCACCCAGAGTCAAGAGAGAAAAATTAGAATCTACTCTCAATGGGAGTACGATAGTCATACCATAGAAAACCATGTGGGATAAAAGATACTGTTGCATTCATCTTGGGAAAAAACAGTCTGCCACATTCCACCATCTGGCCACCGTAATTCACATGCTTCCCAAGTGCAAAATACATTGTTCCCTCTCCTGAAGTCCCCCCAAGTCTCATCCCATCGCAGCATCAGCTCAAAGTCCGAGGTCTTGTCATCTAACTCGGATCCTGTGTGGAGGCGGCTTTCAGGTGTGGTTTCTTGAGGCTACTCCTTAAGGACAGTTTCTCTTACCTGAAGCCTTTTATGAACGAAAGAGACAAGATATCTGTCCCTCCACCAACTTAAGTTGTTGGTATAGGAATAAGATAGGGGTTCTCATTCCAAATGCGGGGCAGGGGAGGGTAGGTGGAGGGAAGGGAATGAGAGGCAGTCATTGATCTGTAGCGATTCTGAAATCCTTAACTGAGCACGATTTTGTCAGTTCTTTGAGTAGAACTCAGCATTACACACAGGGAGCTTAAGTGTCTCTCCAGGGCTTTTGGCTTTATCCTCTGGGCCCTTAGTTTTGCCCTCTGAGTAACTGTTCCATTCACAAATAGCCTGGATTACAGCTGGATCTCAGCTTGCCCACCGCCTCTAGAATTTTGAGGTCCAAACCCCTTTTTTCATTTTGTACTGTCTATCCCTTTCAGTTCACACTCATATAGTTCCTTTACAAACTGACGTATTAGTATAAAATCTACTTCATTAGAGAAAGGAAAGGCTACACCCGCAAAAATCTTCGGCCTTCCTGGGAGGCTGCTATGGAGTACTACTCTAAGATTTTTCTAAGCTCTGTTTTTCACGGAGATCTGCTAGGCATGCCTTAAAGATCTTTAGGAGGCCTTGTGTGTGTTTGAAAAAGTCTGAGGCACCACCTTAAATATTTCTGAGGTCATAACAAAGCATCTTACAGGTCTACCTGGATTTGATCTTTATTTTCCATGTTACTGCAGGTGATGGAGTTGCTAAACTTGCCGACACAGTGTCTCCTTTCCTTTAGCTTCCTGTAACATTTTCCTTTAAACCTTTGTCAGTAATCTCCTTCAGGCCCTTTAGGCTTTTACTGCTTTTACTACCAGTCTCCTGATGGCCCTTCCAACTTCCACTCACCACTTGTTCCCAAACACAAAGCCATGGTTTAATTTTTTATTGTGGCAGCCCCTTAGGTACCAGGTTTCTGTTTCAATTACTATTATTGTATCATCAATAAGTCTCCCCCAAATTGATTTAAAACAATAACATTTATTATTTCTCATGGTTACTGTGGGTAAGCTATTCAGGAAGACTTGGCTGGCAGTCTAACAGCTAGGCCATCTAAATTTCTCTTGATTGAATTTTTCTCGATTGTGGATCACATTTTCTTGTTTCTTTGCGTATCTGGTGATTTTTTATTAAATAGTTTTTAAAAATCTGTTATCTTCCCCCGAAGAGTGTTTATTCTAATTTTAGCAGACAGTTCAATTACTAATTGATCACCTTGAACTTGTAAAGCCTTGATTTTATGCTTTTTTTAGTGCCAATCTGTGAAAAGCCCAAGATGTTTCCCAAATCTAATTTGGCAGCACTAAATCTATAAATTCTCTGTCCCTGCTGATCGTGCCAGGGTTTGGTTTTCCACTTTGTTAGGAGGGACCTATTATAGGTCTGGTATAGAAGCACTGTACTCCTGGGGACAGCCTTTCTGTTGTCGCAGCTGGATGGTAGGGGTGTTGATAAAATGTGAATGAGATCTTTCCACTCTGGCTGGTCTGGAACTCCCAAATTCCCCCGGCCCTGCTCTTCCTCTAGCACTGCTAGACTTCTAGTACCTCAGTTCTTTCTCAACCCTGTGACTGCTGTTGTCTGGTAAGCGAGGGTGATCTCACCCTGTGCATGTACAGCCACGTCTGTAGTCGTAGATTCGCAGAGTCCTTCACTTGGACTTCTAGGGCCCCCCTCTTTGCACAACTCCCTTCCTTCTCTCCAAAATGTAAGCCCTGAAACCCGATGCCTACCTCCTGAGCTTAGTGGTGGTGCCTTACTTGGACTCCAGCTGTTCATGCTGCAGTAGGAAGTCGTCTCCAGGCAGAGAGCTGGCTGATCATGGGCTCACCTCACGAATTTCCCCTTTTCAAGCATTTGCAGTTTTGTACAGCCTGTTTAATGCTTCCTGAAAGTGCCTTTCTCAAATATTTTGTCCAATTCTATCACTGTTTACAGAGGGAGAGTGTTCCAGTTCTATTACTGGTTAACAAATTATCCTAAAACTTACTAACTTAAACAGTTGTGTTTTGCTGGTGATTTTTTAAGTCAGGAATTCTGGAAGGCAGTGGCTAGGCAGCTTTCCCTTGGGGTCTCTCATCTGAAGGCTTGACTAGGCTTCACATCCAAAGTGAGTCACGTGGCTGCCAGCTGATGCTGGCTGGTGGTCGAGAGCTCTGCTGACTGCCTGCTGGACTCCCGCGTGCAGCCATGCCATGTGGTGGGTCCCATACAGCGAGGCAGCCTCAGAGGAGTTAGACGGTTTACATGGTGGATGAGTGTTCAAAATGCATTGTCCCAAATCACAAGGTCGATTTGGCATCATCTTTTATGATCTAGTCTCAGAGGTGGCAGTTCTGTTGCAGTGTTTTGGGTTAATTAGTCATGAGTCCACCCAGACTCAAGAGGAGGGGGCCTCAGCTCTTGTCAGGCGAAGAGTCAAAGAATTTGCAACCTTTTTGTTTTTTTTAAATTACCTCAGAGGGCTAGTTCAGGACGACTTACTGTCCTAATGGCCAGAAGTGGAAGTTCAGGCCTCAAGTTTCTAACGTGTTACATCATTATGTTCTTATTTCTATTTATTTTTTTTGACCTATGGATCATTTAGAAGTATATGGATCGTTCAGAAGTGTATAGATATAGCTGGGAATTTGCTAGTTATCTTTTTGTTTTTTATTTCTAGCTTAATTCCACTGTGGTCAAATACATGCCCTGAATTATTTCAGTTGTTTGAAGTTTGTTGAGGTTTGCTTTGTGGTCCAGTATGTGGGCAGTTTTGATGAATGATGCAAGAGCTGTTGAAAAGAATGTGTTTTTTGTCATTGTTGAGTGAAGTGTTCTAAATATGTAAGTTAATTCAGGTTTGTTAATTATTTCATTCAGCTCTTGCTTAGCCTTACTGGTGTTTTGTCTGTCGGCTCTTACAGTATTAGTTATTGAAAGAGGTAAGTTAGTCTATTTAATGTATCACTATGATTGTACAATAGGTTTGTGTATTTCTCCTTTTAGTTTTGTCAGTTTCAATATATTTTGAAGCGAAAGTATTGTGTGCATACCAATTTGCTTTTGATATATCTTCTTTTTATATTGACCCCTTTGTCATTATGAAACGTCCCTTTATATTTCTAGTAATGGTTCTTACCCTATTGTCTCTTTCACCTGTTATTAGTACAGATACCCCGGATTTCGGATAGTCCTTGTTAGTGTTTATTCTTTCACTTTTAACTTCTTTTCTAGTCTTAATTTAAGTTGTGTCATTTGCTCACATCAGATAGTTGGGTTTTGTTTTTTTTATCCAGTCTTTTAATTGGAATGTTTAGTCCATTTATATTTAATGTAATTATTGATCTAGTGTTAAAACTTACCACCTTATTATATATTTTCTATCTCATCTTTGTTCTTTTTCTCCTCTTCTTTTGGACTAATCAAGTTTTATTTTTCTTTTTATGATTCAGTTTTCTCTCTATTGGCTTGTTAGTTTTACAATCTTTCACGATACTTTTAGTGGTTTTTCTAGATTATAGTATGCGTTCTTGTCTAATATAAATTCTTGCTTTTATTACTTCCCTGGCTATGTTAGGACCATAGAACACTCTAAATCTGTTTACTGTTTCCTGCCTTTTATGTTATTGTTTTTATGCATAGTAATTATATATCTTTTAAATGCCATAAAACATGGTTGTTATTTTTCTTTGGTCAATATTTATGTATATTTTCCACACATATTTCCTTTTTGCCATTCTTCATTCATTCCTTCATTTCTCTTTTCTGTCTGAGATCATTATCTTTCTGTCTGAAGAACTTCCTTTGTTATTTATCTTTATGTATATTTCCTGCCAACAAATGTAATTCTGTATTTTTGTTTGACTCAAAATGTCTTTATTTTGCCCTCATTTTTGAATGATATAAAATTTTAGGTTGCTAGTTACATTCTTTCAACACTTTTCAAAGACTTTCCACTCTTTTCTAGTGTCTTTCATGTCTCAAAAATTCATTGTCATACTATTGTTCTTTTGAAACTAATGTACTTGCTCCACCCATGACTGCTTATATGATTTTCTGTTATTGGTTTTCAACAGTTTTGCTATAATCTCCCCAGGGATGGTTTTCTTTGAATTCACCCTATTGGCAATTCCCAGAGATTCTTGATTCCAGTTATTATATATTGCTTCTAGAATTTCTCTTTCTCTTTTTCATATATTCTGATTACCTGGTGACATTCTCCATCTTTTAGTTTTCTCCATTTCTTTCTTTGTTTTGTTGCACACTTATCGGAGTTGGGTTTTTTGGTATGTGGGTCACCAGTGATTCTGCTTCTGTTGTCTGTTTATCCCTTAGTTTTTGATCATTTGATCTTGTCTCCTGGCATGCCTGGTAACTTTTCATTGCATGCTGGGTATTGTATATTTAAAAATTGTAGAGACTATGGATGATATCTCTGAGAGCATTTCCCTTTTCTCTTTTCTCGACAGATATAGTGGGGCTGATCACCTTAATCCAGTGAGACAGAGATGAATAAAGCTGGATCATAGTTCATAAACCTTTATTTATGACATACTCATTCTTCTGAGGTGCAGGCATCCCACAGGTTCTGAGAGCCAAGGTATTCACTGGGCCCAAATGCTCTGGTGGGTCCTAAACTCTAATTCCTGTCTTCTCTGCACCTTGAAATTGCAGAAGTATCCGCTCTGCTTTTCAGTGGTTTTCTGCATAGCTTCTTAGACTCCCATCTCATTCAGCTTCAGAATGAAGCAAATGACTTGAACAGAAAATGAAGTGAGTTTTGGCTCAGTCCCCTCTCACCAGGATCTTGGTTCCTCATGTCTCCAACTTTTGTCTTTTTAGCTCCACAAAATGGTCAAAAGTTCTTCTAGTTCCTTTGTGTCTTACTAAGAGGCCTCTGTTTGGGTGACTTAGATTCTTAGCTTCTTGCCTCAGCACCCAGACTTGGCAAAAAGGAGGGGAGGAGATGGCTATAGAATGCTGGCTCACCTCTTCTGGATTTCTCCTTCTCTGATATCTTCCCTTCAACTTCTGGTTGTCTCGGCAGCTTTTCAATGCTTTCAAAGGTTTTTGTTGTTATTTGGTTTTTTAATTTGAGAATATATTTTTAGCTGTACTTGGTGAAAGCATTGGTTTGCTTCAAGCTATTCCATCTTAGCTGGAAACAGAAGTACCCAGCCAACTTAAAATATAATACAATTATACACACACACACACACACACACACACACACACACATACATATATATCCATATCCAGCCCCAGCCCCAGCCCCTGGCAACCACTATCCTACTTTCTGTCTGTTTTGGGCATTTCTATAAATGGAATCATACAATGTGGCCTTTTGTGTCTGACTTCTTTAACTTAGCATAATGAGTAAGCCAATTGTATGTGTATGTGTGGGGGGGGTGTAAAATGTATATAACATAAAATGTGCCATCTTAGCCATTTTTAAGTGTACAATTCAGTGGCATTAAGTACATTCACATTGTTGTGCAACCATCACCACTGTCCATCACCAGAACCTTTTCACTATCCCACACTGAAACTCTGTACCCATTGAACAATTACTGTCCAGTCTCTCCTCCCTCCAGTCCTTGGGAACCACCATTCTCCTTTCTGCCTCTGTGATTTTAACTTCTCTAAGTACATCATGTAAGTGGAATCAGATACTATTTGTCTTTTTGTGACTAGCTTATTTTACTTAACATAATATCCTCAAGATTCATCCATGGTATAGCATGTGTCAGAATTTCCTTTTTAAGTCTAACTAAAATTCCATTGTATGTAAATATCATTTTTTGCTTATTCTTTTGTCTATTAATGGACACTTGGGTTGCTTCCATGTTTTAGCTATTGCAAATAATGCTGCTATGAACATGGGTATGTAAATCTTTCTTTAAGACCCTGCTTTCAGTTCTTTTGAGTATATACCAGAAGTAGAATGGTTGAATCATATGGTAACTTTGTGTTTAACATTTTGAGGAACTGCCATACTGTTTTCCACAGCTTGCTGTACCATTTTATTTCCCACCAACAATGCACAAAGGTTCCAATTTCTCCATATCCTTGGTAACACCTTTTTTCCTGATAGTAGCCATCCTAATGGGTGTGAGATGGTATTTATTGTAGTTTTCATTTATATGTCCCTTATGATTAATGGTGTTGAGCATCTTTTCATGTGCTTATTGGTCATTTGTATATCTTCTTTGAAGAAATGTCTATTCATGTCCTTTGCCCATTTTGAATCAGTTTTTTTGTTGTTGAGGTTTAGTATCTACATATTCTAGATATTAATCCCTTATCAGGTATATGATTTGTACATATTTTCTCTCATTCTGTGGATTGCCTTTTTATTCTGTTGATAGCACTTTTTGATGCATTTTTTAAAAAGATTTTATTGGGGAAGGGAAACAGGACTTTTTTTATTGGGGAACAGTGTGTACTTCCAGGCCTTTTTTCCAGGTCAAGTTGTTGTCCTTTCAATCTTAGTTGTGGAGGGCGCAGCTCAGCTCCAGGTCCAGTTGCCATTGCTAGTTGCAGGGGGCACAGCCCACCATCCCTTGTGGTTGAGAGGACGCACTCCAACCAACTGAGCCATCCGGGAGGCAGCTCAGCTCAAGGTGCCGTGTTCAATCTTAGTTGCAGGGGGCGGAGCCCACCATCCCTTGCGGGACTCCAACCGGTAACCTTCGGCTCCTGAGCCACCGGGCTGGCCCCTGTTGATAGCACTTTTTGATGCACCAAATTTTTAAATTTTCATGAAGTCTACTTTGTCTTTTTTTTTTTTCTTTTATTGCCTGTGCTTTTGGTGTCATATCCAAGAAATCACTGCCAAATCCAATGTCATAAAGCTTTTCCCCTTTGTTTTCTTGTGAGAGTTTTATAGTTTTAGATTTTACATTTAGGTCTTTGATCTATGTTGAGTTAATTTTTGTATATGGTATAAGGTAAGGGTCCAATTTCATTGTCCTGCCTGTGGATATCCAGTTTTCCCAGCACCATTTGCTGAAAATACAGTGATTTTCCTATTGAATGGTATTGATATTCTTGTTGAAAATTATCTGACCATACAAGGTGTGATCAAACAATATGGTGAATGTTTAAATAAAAAAGAAATTTATTACTGTAAAAGACATGCTTTTATTTGACAGAAATTGCCCTACCAGAAGCGATGTGTGACAAGGAGCCTTTCTGTTGTGATCACAAAATACGGTGACTGCTGCTGCCGAGTGCCACCCAATGGAAAGGCAGGGATCTTCAATATGGCACGTCAGACCTTAGTAACAGTGTGTGACAAGTTTAAACTTGTTCGGTGCAGTCAGTCGGGTGTGAGTTTTGGTTGAGAGAAGGTGTGTTTTATGTGCGCCATAAATCATGGATCACGAACAACACATTAACGTGAAATGAGCAAATGCTTTCATCGTCCATCATGACAGTGTTCCATGTCACACATGCTTCTGGTACAGCAATTTCAAATAAAAACATTATGGTGTGTCCTCATCCACCTTATTCACTGGATCTGGCACTATGCAACTTCTGGCTCGTCCCCAAAGTGAAAATGACCATGAAAGGTAAACGTTTTGAATCGATTCAGGGCATCAGGGCAGCCATGACAGTGCAACTAAAGACACTCACAAAAGAGGACTTCCAGAACTCCTTCATGAAGTGGCAAGAACAAAGGGATAAGTGTGTTTGAAGCGAGGGGGAGTATTTTGAGGTGATTAATGGCAATGTGTCTTACTGTAATTTTTATTGTTTAAATTTAAACATTCGCCTTATTTTTTTATCACACCTCATGTATGTGAGCATTTATTTCTGGGCTCTCAATTTTTTTCTGTTGGTCTCATGTCTCTCTTTATGCTAGTACCACACAGTTTTGATTACTGTAGTTTTATAGTAAGTTTTGAAATCAGGAAGTGTGAATCCTCCAACTTTGTTCTTTTTCAAAATTGTTTTCACTGGTTTTTGTTGATAAAGTTTTACTGGATCACAGCTATACTTGTTCACTCATTTATTGATGTATGGCTGCTTTTTTGCTCCAGTGGCAAAGTTGAGTTGCAACAGAGATTTTATGGCCCACAAAACCTATTTACTATCTGGCCCTTTATGGAAAAAGTTTGCCAGTCCCTGAACAGTAAAACTCTTTGCTCATTTCCCCAGCTGTAGTGGATTGTACCACAAATAAGTCAATCAGAAAGAAAAATAATTTGTACAAAGATACTCATACCACTCTAGATGCAAATGAAAAATGATAAACAGCCCAAACGCTCAGCTGCAGGGGAATAACAAAGCATTCTGTGATACACTGAAAGCCTGCCATTAAAATGACAAGTATGTGGACTGCATCAAAGAAATATTTATATGTAACAAGTTACTGAAAGCACAACACAAAATAGTGTGTATTCATTGACTGCTAGTATGAAATATGTAAATATATTTTAAAAAGTGGAAAAGTTGAGATCTAAATAGTTTCGAGATTAAGATTAGTGCTTGTTACATTTTATTTTCCATTGAAATTTCTAAAATTAAAAAAAGAAATCACGAGGGTTTTTTTATTCTAGAAAATCTGAAACATAATGAAAAAAATAGAAACAGTGCGAAAATGAATCCTGTGTACTTTCTTCAGTAGTTGCAAATACAAGGCTAGTCTGGTTTCATCTGTTCCCCTAACCTTGGATTATTTGGAAGCAGACCCTTAATGTAACATTTTATCTGTAAAACCTTCAGAGTGTATTTACTCTATTCTTTAACATATAAGTCCTAAAAAAAAACCAATACCATATCACACCTACATTTTTTTTTTTTAAGGAGGGCACAGCTCACAGAGGCCCATGTGGGGATCGAACCAGCAACCTCAGTGTTATTAGCACCACACTCTAACCAACTGAGCTAACTAGCCACCCCCCACACCTAACTTTTTAAAACCAATACTTTATTATAAACATCCAGATAATTCCTGATTATATTTAAAACAATTATTTTTACTGTTAATTTATTGAAATCCCTACAAAGTCCACATTGAGTTGATTTGTCTTTAAATCTCTTTAATATATAAGCTTTCCCTACCTCTTTTCCATTTTCTATTTTCCTTTGCAACTTATTTGTAAAGGAAAAGCGTTCTCTTATTCTGTTGTTTTGCACATGTCTAGTTTTTGCTGATTGCATCCCTGGGGTCTCGTTTATCAGGTTTAACGTAGTCCTTTGTCCCCTGTATTTTTGCAAACTTGGAGTGAAATATCAAGCTGTGTTCAGATTCAGGTTCAGTGTTTGTCATACATACGTCATAGATTTTGGTGTATACTCATACATCCTACAGCATCGTGTCAGGGAGCACATAGTAAGACTTGGAATGCACTGCTTTTTGTTTACATAGATAGGAAGGAGGAGGAAGAAGAGATGGAACAGCTGGAGAATGGGCCCTGGAAGTGTTTGTACCTTGTACTCCTAGTGAATGAAATGTAGGGATTTTTCTTCCAAAGCTACTCATTTGCCTAGTCATATTTGTCCTGGTGGTATGCACCACTCATTCCTGAGAAGCGTGTGTAAGTGTTCATTGGTGTTTATACAGCCCTGGTGATCGCTGCTCCTGGCTGGCTCCTGTGAAGGAGGAAGTTCAGGGATATTTACAGCCAGATCTGATTCTGTGATCCTGAACTGAGTGGTAATAGCCATTGACTTTTAAACCATGCTGACATTAATCTCCCTTCGTTGTATAACACGGCACATGTTTCTTTACCTCTGTGTTGAACCTTTTCTTTCTTCCTCAATGGCTTTTAGTGGATTAAATTCTAGAATTTGGGGGAGGGCAATTTTCTGAAAGTTTAATCAGCTTGATTATGTTGTAAATTCACATGGTTCAATATTCAGAAGTCACAAAGGAGCACTTAGTAAAATGTTACATTTTGATTTAAGGAAAAATTAATTATAGAAATTTTGAAATAACAGTTTTATTATTAAGAATAGTTTAAGATGGGCCGGCCTGGCTCAGTTGGCTGGAGTGCCGTTCTCCTAAATCTGAGGGGCGCCTGACTCTGAGGTCGCCAGTTCGATTCCCACATGGGCCAGTGAGCTGCGCCCTCTACAGCTAAGAATGTGAACAACAGCTCTCCCTGGAGCTGGGCCGCCCTGAGGAGCCCGAGGTTGGCGTGAGCTGCCCTGGGCTGCTGAGTGCTGCCGCGGGCTGCTGTGTGCCACCAAGAGCAGCTGGTAGCCAGTGTAAGTGACCGGCAGCCATTATGAGTGGATGGCAGCCGGCAAGAGCTTTCACGAGTGGCTGAACGGTGACAGACGGCCTCAACTAGAGGAGCGCGAGGTGCATACCACCAGCACGGGCCAGGGAGCTGCGTCCTACACAACTAGACTGAGAGACTACGGCTCAGACCGGAGTCCGGCGTGGGGAGGCGGAAGAAGGCAGAAAGAAATAGTTTAAGATGTGGTATAATGTTATATAGAAACCAGACATTTCATAATAAGCATCACGAAGCACTTCAAAACCCTGACTCGTGTGACAACAAACGTTAAGTATTAGCATATCTGTAAACCGAAGCTCTCTAACGAGCACAGCAGCTGTTGAACCCAGAAGCTGAGGACTTACCACAGAGTGCTGGGTGGTAGGGGGCTGGTTCAGACCTGCTCCTCTGTGTAAAGGAAAAGGGGAAGCTGGGTCTGATCTAAGTACGCGTGAGAATTTTATATGCTATATGTAATCATTTTAAAATTGCTAATGCACTTGGCCATATTCAGTCCCACGTTAGAGAGGAATTCTCAGGCAAACCTCACGAGTTAGAATGTTTGACAGTGAATTTGTGCTATGAAAGGCTGTTGGAAGGGTTCTGTTCTTCCTCCTGCCAGGAGCAGCCCACTCTGCAAGGCAGAGACCGGAAGGAAGACATACAGCAGTTGGCACCAAGTTCCCACTGCGCAGCAGATCCAGTTTAAACCCCTTGGCCTAACATTCAAGGCCTGCTCTCTATACTTTGACTCCGTCCTGCCTGCCTACTCTCTAATCTTGCCTCCAACTGTTCCTCCAAGTGGTTACTCAGTAAATTTGCTTGTGAAATAAAAACAAAACAGAAGGCCTTAAGGCCAGGAGAGCATCAAAGGTCATTATCAAAACCAGGGCAGAGGAGCCAGCAAAACACCAGTTTGAAGTGTGCCAAGCCAGCCCCAAGTGGAATTGGTATGTAGGCCAAGGTGCAGTGTTGAGGAAAGTGGTGTTTAGCAATAGATACCCCTCTTAGGGAGTCTGCTGTCCAGACACCTGTTCCTCTGGGAGGAGGAATTGGATGCCCTTGCTTCTTAGGAGGGAAGAATTCCGTGCTGTGAGTTAGGAGGAAGGTGACAGTACTGTCGCATGACAATGCCGAGGCAGTACTAGCTTTGGGAACGGGTGAGGGGCCTGAGGACCCATAGTTCTTAAGGAAACAAGGCTTGTTGCGCTCTCCTCCTGTCATGCTCCAGAGGGAAATGGGAGAGGACTATGGGAGAGGACTGTGTGAGGAGGTGGTGACTTTGGCAGGGCAGTTAGACTTGCAGCTGCACTTTGGCGCTTCCCTTTGAGTCCTCACGCCTGGCCAGGCACACGAGCAGTGGTGTCTTCTTCCTCAGCAGGTGACTTTGCCCCTGCGCCAGGCTCATGGGGCATCCCCAGTGCTTCTTGCCACCCAGACTCCCTGGCTTTGGGAGGCCTTTTGGGGAAGGCCTGCTGTGGATCCAGTGGTAACTGAGAGGGGCTCATGTTCCAACCTCGCGCTCATGTTAACGGCGTTGCCGTGTCTCATCACGAACAATCTCTGTCTGGTGCCTCCCTGGGCTTTTTCCCTCTGCTCTTCCAGAAGCAAAGGTTATCTCCCTGAACCCTCTCAGCGTGAAGCCAAGGAAGATGCTTCCAGTGCTGCTGCAGAGGAGTGACTCGCCCTGGGTGTTCACGTGTGAATGTATGTGCATGCGTGCACACGCGTCCACACCCAGCTGTCGCCCTCCAGCCTCCACTTTTACACTGGCCAATTAGCTTCCCCTCCCCACCCAAACACCAGGCAGTGGGATGGAGATTCTAGGAAGAAGAGGTCCGGGAAGTAGTCCTCCGTGGGAAGGGGTTGACTTCTGTGCCAACATTCGGGAAGGATCCTGGGTCTACACCTAAGTCTGCCTTGGAGAGGGGACCCTAGGCAATGACAGGGAAGTGGTTGTTGGGTTAGAAAGCCCTTCCTGCTGCTGCTTTGCTTACTCATTTTAGCAAATATTGAACTGCGTGTATTTTCCCAACTTTTCCACCTTGTTTAAAGTCTCTGTTCCTTTTGCTTGTGCTCCTCTATCTGCCTCTAATGTTCTTCCTTTCTTCCTTTACTAGCTGTTACCTGCTCATTCTATTAGAGTAAATCCAGATCTCACCTTTCCCAAGGAAGCGCCCCTATACCCAGCCCGAAGCAAGGCTGGGTTAGGGGTCCTTTCCCCAGATGTTGTGCTGTCAGGCTCTCACTTCACTGTATGTGTGTTTCCCCATGGGGACCATTCCATTGTGTCTTTGCACAGGGCTTGGTACATGGCAGATGCTCAAATGTGTGTTAGGCAGAGAGGCAACAGAGGTGTTTTGTGAAGAAGTTTACAATGAAGATGTCTACAACCGGGGTGTGTGTGTGTGTGTAATGACAACAAAATGCAGTTTGTACGTGTCATTTCTTTTTTTATATAATTCATAAGTTTTATTATTTTTAGTTTTTTAAAGATTACAGTTGACATTTAATATTATATTAGTTTCAGGTGTATAACATAGTGGTGAGCCATTTCTGTAACTTACAAAGTGATCCCCCCGAGTAAGTCTAGCACCCACCTGATACTATGCATAGTCATTATATATTATTGACGATATTCCCTGTGCTGTACTTTGTATCCCTGTGACTATTTTGTAGCTGCCAATTTGTACTTCTTAATCCCTTCACCTTTTTCACCCACCCCCTAATCCCCCTCCCATCTGGCAACCATCGGTTTGTTCTCTGCATCTATGAGTTTGTTTCTGTTTTGTTTGTTTATTTTGTTTTTTTAGATTCGACATATCAGTGAAATCATATGGTTTTATCTTTCTCTGTCTGACTTACCTCACTTAGCATAATACTGTCTAGGTCCATCCGTGTGGTCACAAATGGTAGGATTTTATTCTTTTTTATGGCCGATTAACACTCCATTATGTATATGTAGCACATCTTTTTTTATCCATTCGCCTATTGACTGGCAAACAGGCACTTAGGTGGCTTCCATGTCTTGACTATTGTAAATAATACTGCAATAAACAGAGGGGTGCATATATCTTTTCAAATTAGTGCTTTGGGTTTCTTCGGATAAATACCCAGAGGTGGAATTGCTGGATCATAAGGTACTGTTTTCCATAGTGGCTGCACCAATTTGCCATCCCACCAACAGACGTGAGGGTTCCCTTTTCTCCACGTCCTAGCCAACACTTGTGTCTTGATTTATTGATGACAGCCATCCTTTGTGGTTCTAATTTGCGTTACTGATGATTAGTGACGTTGAGCATCTTTTCATATGTTTGTTGGCCTCTTGAAGAACTGTCTATTCACGTCCTCTGCCAATTTTTTAATCTGATTGTCTGGAAAACAAACTCCTTGAAGGGAAGGAGTCTTATAAATATTCCGTGACACATCTAAGACAGTGCTTGCCATGTTGTAAGCCCTCATTAAGTTAAATGTTTGGTGAATTGAATGAGTGAACACTTTAAGACACTGAAAGGAGGAGTTTTCTCCCTGTTGGCAGATGAGTCTTGCTTGGAGTCACACAAGTGAGTGTGAGCTGTGTTTGGAACCCAGCTGTCCCTTTCTGAGCAGTCTGAGGCCATGAAGCTGCCTTACTCTGATCTAAGTGCTAAATGATAGCAAGAGCGATGGCTGTCAGTTTTCATGAGCCCATCCTGGGCCAGGCTAGTGCTAGGCACGTGCGCTGTTCAGTCCTCGCAATAGCTCTGCTGTGGGCATCACTGTCCTTGTTTTATAGGGACGACCACGGAGGCTCAGGAAGACGTACGTCCCTTGCCTTAAATCACCAGCTAATAAGCCGCTGAGCTGGGGTTTGAACCCAGGTGTGTCTGGCATCCAAACCCACTTTCCCCCCCTGTAAAAGTTGGTCCCTGGCACCTCTTTCCCCTTGTCTTTTCAGACCCATCCCTGGAAGACATGTGTGGCACTGAGTGCTCCCAGCTGGGGGAAGATGGGCAGCGGCCACCACGGTGCACTTCAACTACCTCATCTCAGTCTGAGCCTTCAGAGCAGCTTAGGCGCCACCAAGGCAAGAGCCTGGCCTCCGAGGACCCCAAAAAGAAGAGAGCTCAGAAGCCCTCCCACATGAGAAGAAACATACGGTGAGAAGGGAGGGAGTAGAGGTATCACCCTCATTTGAAGGCTGTCGATAGCAGAAGGACTGGTCGGAGCAGGAGAGTCCTCTTCCCATAGGACAGAAGTGTAAGCTGTGTGCCCCCAGTTAATAGTGAAGACAAGCTCAGGACCACTGAGCTGGGCTGACAGAGGATCCAGGGCTGGTGAGGGTGGCGCACCCCGCCTGCTGGGGACTCGCCCACACTCTGGCGGCACCCAGGGATGACAGGGTGTTCTGGTTGGACACTGTTTCTTCTTTATGCCTTAAAACAGGAGATAAAAGACGCTGCGTTCTCATCTTCTTAGAACTCGACTTCAGCTGCCAAGGGGCTATGTGGTCCAAAGCAGGGCTTCTTCCTTGAGCCAGGAAATCGGCAGATGTGAACTTCCTTCACTACCCAAATCCCCAACGCCCTTCCTTCTACCAAAGAACAATTTTGCTATTGAAAGGAGATAAACGATATCTTTTCTCCTCCTATCCTCATTCTTTTTTAAAACAAAAACAAAAACAAAACAACAAAACATAATGACAACTTAAAAATATTACTCTAAGTTTGGGAAATAAGGATGTATAATCATCTATAATCCTACTTTCCCATATACCAACTTTGCGTTTCAATACTGCTTTTCAGCTTTTGTGACCCACACTTTACTCTGTTTCACTCTTGATCTGTTATGTGCAGAGATGTGTCTGTCGGCAGTGGCATCTGTCAAGAAGTTAAGTAATATGAAAACTATATAAGCCCAGAGACACCTGAGCCTGGAAATCCCCCCGCTTTTATTCCCTTGCGCATTGCATGGGTTTAATGGGACTGATGTGGCTTCTCCTGTCACCTCAACTCTCTGAGCTCCGCAGTGGTGATTTCCCTGTTTAGCTTGCCATTACATTGCCCAGATCTCAAGTGAACCCAAGTGCTCGCTCTTTTAATGTTTAGAAAGCTGCTCCGGGAGGACCAGTTGGAGCCAGTTACCAAAGCAGCACAACAGGAAGAGCTGGAAAGAAGGAAACGCCTAGAGCAGCAGAGGAAGGACTACGCAGCCCCCATTCCCACCGTTCCCTTGGAGTTTCTTCCCGGTGAGCAGTGGAGGTGGGAAGAAAGTCTCTGTATGCAGGAGAAGAGGCGCACCGCGTAACAGACCTGGCGTAAGGTCGTGCCTCTCAGGAATCCTTTCGAGTCATTCAGCCTCTTGGGAGCACACGATCAGGGGGATCTCATTTCAAAAGTTAAGATGGATAAAAAAATGTACTCCTCAAATTGATCTTATTTAGATTTTTCCCCCCTTAACTTTGGATCTTAACATACCAAGGGATTGGGACCTTTTCTAGTCGCTGGATGGGTATTAGGAAGTAAGAACCAGTGGAGAAGAGGGGATTTTGAAAGAGAGCTTAGGTTTTTGAGATGACCTCTAACTTCTCTCCTCAGGGGATAGTCCTGGTAAGAGCAGAAAGGAGGCAGGGTGGTGAATGATTTGGGGAAATATGTTTTATATGTGTGGTTTTGACATTGCCTTCCATCTTTCTTTTCCTAGAGGAAATTGTCTTAAGAGCAAGTGATGGTCCCCAACTGCCCCCTCGGGTCTTGGCCCAGGAAGTCATTTGTTTGGATAGTAGCAGTGGCAGTGAGGATGAAAAAAGCAGTCGAGATGGTAAGATCGAGCCAGAGGTGCCCCTTCCTCCTCCTGATCCTGTGCTCAGCCCGATAGATGAGCTGTGCCTTTGCATAGAAAAGCACTCGGTCCTTCCTCATGCACTTTCAGATCCTCCTTTGACAAATTTCCCTGAGTCTTCTTGGCAAATTTAAGATTTTCCCCTTGTCTTAACTTGAAACCAAAAGACAGAAATACTAAGAATCAACATTTTTATAAGTGATGACAAGTTCTACCTTTGTGTCCACACTCTTTTTCTCTAACAATGGGAAGCAAATGACCTGTGCTCCTGGGGTCTGGTTTTGTTTTGTTTTGTTGGCTGTCTCAGAGGTGATCGAACTGAGCTCCGGAGAGGAGGACGCTCTGCACATTGTGGACAGCAGTGAGTCTGTCAGTGAGGATGACGAGGAAGAGGAGAAGGGCGGCACCCATGTGAATGACGTCTTAAACCAGCGCGATGCTCTGGGGCGGGTCCTCGTCAACCTGAACCACCCTCCGGAGGAGGAGAACGTCTTCCTGGCCCCGCAGTTGGCACGGGCAGTGAAACCTCATCAGGTACAGCAAACCTGGACACGTCTTCGTTTCCTTTCAGCTTCCTTGCTGTGGACATGACCTGCTGCTGGTTGTTGGCATCGCAGCCTGTGAAGTACTTGTTTTGTACCACGAGCAGCTATTGGCACAGGCCTGCTCCTTCTTCCTAGCAGCTCATGCTTCAGGATGCCCGATGCAGGGGAAGGGACGAGCCTCCGCTTTGCCTTGTCATGTAAAAGGTGCGGGCTCTCTTGACTTAACGCTCTTGGGCCTCCTTCTGTGAGATCTGCGAGACTGGTTGAGATGCCCTCGGGAGAGCAGTGCTTTCATTAGGAGGGGGCTCCAGAAGACATGTGAGACATGTGAGGGACTTTCTGACAGGAAGGAGCGGAATAGTTTGTGTTGACCCAGAGCTGGGAACCAAGACCAGTGCATGAAAGTTCCAGAAAGGCGGAGGTTGACTCAACATAAGAACTCTAACACTCACAACCACTCCTTGTGGAGTGGTGAGAGCAGCCCGGGGCAGCCAGGCCAAGGCTGAGGGAAAGACCCTGTCAGGAATTTGGTACTGCGGATGCTTGCCTGGGATGGGCCACCGTACCAGGTGAATGTTCTTCTGTTTTCTCCAAGACGACTGTCGCCAGCGTAGACTAGTCAGGGTCTAGGGAAACCTGTGGCTGTCTGGTATAATGCCTGCTCATGTACGTAATTCTGACTAATTCCAAAGTGAGTAAAGCTAGAGCCCTGCTCTTTTCCAGCCCTTCTGACATTTGTCTCTGTGTGTTCCTTGTCAGATTGGCGGGATCCGGTTCTTATATGATAACCTGGTTGAGTCCCTGGAGAGGTTTAAGACCAGTAGCGGCTTTGGCTGTATCCTGGCGCACAGCATGGGTCTCGGGAAAACTTTGCAAGTGATCTCCTTCGTCGACGTCCTCTTCCGCCACACGCCAGCCAAAACCGTCCTTGCCATTGTGCCGGTATGAATTTGGGAAGGCGGCTCCACTTAGTCACCCGCTGAAGAGCTTTGGCTTAATGCCTCACTGGGCACTCAAAAGCTGGGGGAGCTCAGTGCTGAGCTGGTTTCTTAAAACTCTCTTTCTGGACTTGGCTTTCTGACAGGTTAATACTCTTCAGAATTGGCTGGCAGAGTTCAACATGTGGCTCCCCGCTTCTGAAGCCCTCCCAGCTGACAACAAGCCTGAAGAAGTCCAGCCTCGCTTCTTTAAAGTTCACATCTTGAATGATGAGCACAAGTAGGTGGCCTGCCCTCTCCTCTGTGCCCTTTTCCTTTTAGACTTCTTCCCGGGACCCACTGACAAGGCAGTCTGTTTGGGTACATGCTCTGTCCTCTCAGATTCCTTCTGGTTTCTGGATGTGTCCCTGTCTCTCTTCTTGCTACTCGTGTTTTCTCTCCCTAGCTTTTCAGTAAAGTCAGTAAAGTCAGAGTTACGTAGCCTGGGAAACAACTTGTGTTCTGCTTGAAGATGCTTATATCCTGAAAACTACGTGCATGGTCAAATTTTTCCATGTGGACAGTAATAAAATTCAACATGATCGAAACGAAACTTTCCGTCTTCTAACTTTTCACCTTTTACATTTCTCTTTTCAATAGCAGCTAGTTCACCAGTCTCTTCTTTTAAGCACCAATCTACAGTTGAACCTTTAATGGTACAACTTCCAAGCTTTGAAAGGTGCAAAGCTTTTTTTGTTTTAGATTTAAATAAAATTATTTCTATTCCCACTCCTTATCATCAACCTGATTTCCAAACACCTCAAGCTATTTCTTGGTCCGAGCCAACTGTCCACGTTCGCCTTTCCCCTCCTGGCACAGATAATGAGGAGACTGTGAGTGGCCCCACAGGTGGCTGATTCACCTGTGCTTCTTTCTTAGATTTCAGGACTGTTGGTCCACATGCAGTTGAAGAAATGCAGCCAGGGCTCAGTTGTTTAGGCGCGAAGGGACTGTGCTGAGTGCCATCTGGTCCCTGCTGCTTTCTCTTTCCTGCTTGTCCTTGGCTCTTTGTTCATTGGAGGCTGGGCAGGTGAAATGCAGAATGTTGCCCTGACTTTTAGTACCTTGTATTTATTATAGGAATAACTTGAAATTCTCCCCTAAATATAGACTTGTAGTCACGCCTGTACATCCAAGGGGGTTGTCCCTTTTGCTTGCCTGGTGCTATTGAATTTCTGGTTTTCACTATTGAACCATCATCAGCGACCCAGTCCATCCTCAGTGCAGGGACAGGATGCTGGGACAGTCCTTGTGGTGCTGCCGCATGAAGTCTCTGGCCACCAGGAGTTCTGAATGTACGTCAGCACAGCTTTGATTGTGAGGCGCTCTTCCTGGGGAGCCGTGGGAGCCATAATGTTTTCTCTCTGTTCACTTTTGCAGGACAACGGCGGCTCGTGCTAAAGTGATGGCTGATTGGGTGTCAGAGGGTGGGGTGATGCTGATGGGGTACGAAATGTACAGACTCCTCACCCTGAAGAAATCCTTTGCCACAGGGAGACCGAAGAAAACCAAGAAACGCTCCCACCCTGTCATCATTGATCTGGATGAGGAAGACCGACAGCAGGAGTTTCGCAGAGGTGGGCAGCCCGTCCCGAGAATGCTCTTAGCGGTGTTTCAGGAAAAAAGAAGTAGTGTCTGCAATGGCACCTGGGCACATGTGAAGCATTATTACTGTGAGTTGTGTCGTCTTGAGCCAGAAATCTTGGACCCCAAGACAGGCGGGATGACCTTCTGGCTCTCAGAAGGTACTGCTTTCTCGGCACTCAGTGGGCTTCTGGTTAGGCCAAGCCGCAGACTGGCTCCAAGGAGACTCCCTTGCCCACGTGGCCACGTTTCTCTCTGAGTAGTTCGGAGAGAAACTGCTCCCTTTACCACTTCCTAGAGATATTCTGAGGCAGCCTTAAGAAAATATATATGAAGTATTTCAGTCACTGATATACAGAGTAATAATAATAGTGTTTGTGAATTTATAAAATAAAAATTTATCTCAGTATTTTTCATGAAAACCATTCCTCTCATAGTTCCCTTTCCTAAGGGGCCTTTGCCTATTTGGGAAAGAAAGGTTTTTTAGGATTCACAGGTGTTTTTTTTTTTGGTTTTTAATTTTTTTTTTTTTATTAAATTTATTGGGGTGACAATTGTTAGAAAATTTACATAGATTTCAGGTGTACAATTCTGTATTACATCGTCTATAAATCCCATTGTGTGTTCACCACCCAGAGTCAGTTCTCCTTCCATCACCATATATTTGATTAGGATTCACAGGTTTTTTCGGGTTCATTTTATAGGTCTTTTAAACTGGGAGATTATGTTTGTTCTAAGTTTGCTTCTGTTGTAGAGTTGGGGTGGATTTGCCTGTTAGCAATGACTGGTTCGATAACTGCAGGAAGACCTTTTCTTTAGCTCCCACCAGCCAGCCCTCAGATGGCTCCAACTTGCGACACTGATGAGAGCCAACTGAAGTGTCTGGATTATTTCTATCAGTTTCATCCAGACTCACTTTTAATCCTAGGCTGGCCCTCTGTAAAGTCATGCTCTCTGCTGCCCAGTGGCTATAAGCCTTAGGAATGCGAGTCAGTTTTACTGTTAGCCTAACGGGGGCAAAGAAAAGGAAAAGAAAAAGGGAAAAGAGATATTTACGTCAGGAGTCAACAGGCCAGGCTAACGTGTCACCAAATGCGTAGGAGCTGGAGTGGCTGGCTCCCTTTCACCGATGGGGGCTGACTCTTGCTTTCCTGCTTCCTTCATTTCTTCTGTCTCCTCCAGGGTGCACCCCTCCTTCTCATATTGTTGACTAAGCACAGGCCCTGTCACCCTCTGACTCGGGATCCTCTTCCCTCCCTAGAGTTTGAGAAGGCCTTGTGCCGCCCGGGCCCTGATGTGGTGATTTGTGACGAGGGACACCGCATCAAGAACTGCCAGGCCAGCACCTCGCAGGCCCTGAAGAACATCCGCTCGCGTCGCCGGGTGGTGCTCACTGGGTACCCCCTGCAGAACAACCTCATCGAGTACTGGTGCATGGTGGACTTCGTGCGCCCGGACTTCCTCGGCACCCGGCAGGAGTTCAGCAACATGTTTGAACGCCCCATCCTGAACGGGCAGTGTATTGACAGCACGCCTCAGGACGTGCGCCTCATGCGGTACCGGAGCCACGTCCTGCACAGCCTCCTGGAGGGCTTTGTGCAGAGGTGAGCCCTGCTTTCCGAACCCTCCGAGAGCCCCTGGGGTAACGAGCCTGCACAGCTACTGTGCCAGAGGGAGGGCCCCTTCCTGCTCGGGCAGTAGTCAGACTTTGCTGGTACTCTAGCTTTTCCTGAGCAGCCAGCAGATGACGGATAACCACTGTTTGACTCCTCTGAAAGTTTGGCCTAGAAGTGCTTCTCTCCAGAGTTACCCTGGTGACCAGGGATCCCTGCCTTACCTGCTGAGAAGCGAGCGAGAGCTAGCGTTCTGTGACTTGGGTGAAAGCGTGGAAGTGCTGGTTCCAGGGGCATGGCGTCGCCCGTTTCAGCATGTTGTATAGGCTAGTTTAAAGGAGTCCCCTTGTTTTTGCTTAAGATGGCGTGTGTGGAGAAAGCTTAGAGAAACAGCCCTGGATTGGGGTGAGAACCTGCCACCTAGTCAGTGACCTGGGCGAGTCTCTCTGCCTCTTGCTTTAGTTTTCATCCTTAAAATGAGTTTCTTCGTGGTTGCTGGTCCAGTCCTCGTAGCAAGGCTGCTGAGTGTTGAGGGGCCTTGTCAGTTCTGACCTCGACCTTTGTAGGAGAGGCCACACCGTGCTGAAGATTCATCTCCCTGCCAAGGAGGAAAATGTGATCCTGGTGCGGCTCTCCAAGATCCAGCGTGATTTGTACACACAGTTCATGGACCGCTTCCGCGACTGTGGCAGCAGTGGCTGGCTGGGCCTGAACCCGCTCAAGGCTTTCTGTGTGTGCTGTAAGGTGTGTTGAGCCTCAGGGAATAACGCTGAGATAGCGACTAAGGAAGCCCATGGTCCCGAGGGAGTCCTGGAGGAAGGAAGAACAAAGTCACAGGGGCCATCTGGGTTCCCTGCATTGGAGGACTGGGGGCGGCAGGGAGAGCTGACCGACTGCTGCCCAGTTCCTGAGGGTGCCACTCGTAGGCAGTAATTCACATGGGGCCCCTTGTGGTTCTACGCAGCCGCACAACTTGTTATACCAAGCTTGGGAAATCACTTCCTTTCTCACTGATTTCTTTCACTTGGAAAAAGGCAGTGATGGCGGAACATTGTGGGGCAGTGTTTTTGACTGGCAGCATGATCAGGATGCAAGGACTATAGAGCTTAGACAGGTTATGTGGGGTGCCTGACCATTCCATACCTAGTCAGGTGGAGATCTCGTTCATCCCAATAATGCTTCAGGTGGTTTGGGGACAGCGAGGCCCAGCTATCTTTAACACTAAGCCTTATGAACGGGCTGATGGACACTGACTTGCCTTTGATCTGGCCAAGTGCTCCTGGTTGCTTCACAGGGGGCCTGTTTCTTTGACATTTCTCAGCCGATCTGTTGGGCATTATGCCCGACTGACCACTGCTTTAATAAGTCAGCTGAAGGTGTGTGTCTGGGGACAGACGGATTTTCAAAATATTTCTTTTGTAGCCACAGCCCTAGAGACCAGGGCCAGGAATCTAAAGCAGACATGGTCTGTGAGGGTGTGCAGAGCTCACGCATCTTGCTACCCAACTCCTTTCCCCTCCTCAGGAAACCTCAACTCCTGCCAGGAGTAGCCCCCGAAATGACTTATCGTTGGTCATCTAGACGTGAGATACATTTGTCCATGGGGAGAGACTGGTCTTATTTCATGCAGTAGTTGACTGCAGCACACAGTGATACTGGAACATTGTACTGAATCAGACTAACAACCCATGGCTGTGACACAGCCTTTTTGCTTGTGTGCCAACGTACTGGCATGCCCCCTGGTATTAACTCTCCCATTCATGTGTCATGGCGATCAGAGATGGTTAGCGAAAACGGGATGTGCAGATCCTTTGGCCATGAGGGGGTTGGGGCGTGACAGTGCGTGCTGTGGGAGGTGTGTGTGCGTGTGTCTGACCCCCTGGGACACCCTTGCATTGTTCTCTGCCCGGTGCCACCTCTCCTCTAACTGAACCTCAGATCTGGAATCACCCTGATGTGCTGTATGAAGCCCTTCAGAAGGAGAACCTGGCCAACGAGCAGGACCTAGACGTGGAAGAGCTTGGCTCAGCAGGGACGAGTGCCCGCTGCCCGTCACAGGGGACAAAAGGCAAGGGTGAGGACAGCGCCTTGGCCTCCGCGATGGGAGAGGCAACCAATAGCAAGTTCCTCCAAGGGGTCGGCTTCAGCCCTTTCCAGGAGCGAGGCAACAACATTGTCACGTATGAATGGGTGAGTGAAGCGGGTGCTTCTGTGGTCATCCCACTGCTGAGAAGGGGTGTGGAAGGCCTGCGTGGGGAGAGGGTGGCGGTGCACAGTGCACCGTGCTGATGAAGTCTGTGCAGCAAGCTGGAAAGCTGCCCGTGAGCCGCTGTCTTGGAGGGAGAGGATTTGATTTCTAGTGATCTGGCTGTGGGCCTGCTCCAAGCTCCCTCACTTCTCTTGCAGGCCAAGGAACTTTTGACTAATTACCAGACTGGAGTCCTAGAGAATTCTCCCAAGATGGTACTGCTTTTCCACCTGATTGAGGAAAGTGTGAAGCTTGGGGACAAGATCCTCGTGTTCAGGTAGGAAGAGGAATTCCCAAGTGGACGCTGTGTGTCTCTGGTCAGAGTGACACAGCCCCTGCAGTGAGACTGTCTGGGGTCACACCAGCTGCCTTTTCTCTCTCCATGCTTCTGCAGCCCAGTGCTTCTTAGGAAGCTTCTTTCTTGGTCCAGTGTGATTTCTCTGCAGAGAACAATTTAAAACCCTAGGCCCTCATTGCAGATCATAGTTCGATACTTCAAGTTGTGGCCCAGGCCAGATGTGGACTGTGGACTGTTTCGATACAGCCTGAGAGCTAGTGTTTACATTTTATGAGGGTTTTTGAGCAAGAAAAAGGAAAAGAAGATGCAGCAGAGACTGTATGTGGTCTGCAAAGCCAAAAACTATCTACCGTCTGGCCCTTTACAGAAAACATTTGCTGACCCCTGGTCTAATCTGCTTCTTTTCCATCTGACTTTTTTCTTTTCTTTTTTTTTTAATAAGCTTTGTATATAAGGCCAAATAAGTAATGTGATTTGCTCCAAAGCCACATTCTCAGTTTGGCCAGAGCTGTGAGTCCCATCAAGGCCTGACTCCTCAGGGAAACAGACACAGTAGGTTGCTTTTCCTTTGTTCTGACTAGATTATGCTCCAGTCAGAGTTATGGCAGGAGCCCGGCTTGGGAACCTCAGAGTGAGGGTTTCCTCATGTGACACATGAGAGGACAGCAGTGGTTCTAATTTTGAGAGAGCCTGCTGGTTTTGTGGGTCACTTCCGAGGAGGCTGGCTCTGTGTGCATAACATGGAAGCAGCCGAACGCTTCTGTCTCCCTAGTGAGACCCATGGCATTGCCTGTGGCCTATAGTTAGAGCTAACACATGCAGTGTTGGGTTTTTTCTTTTTTTTTATTGGGGAATATTGGGGGACAATGTGTTTCTCCAGGGCCCATCAGCTCCAAGTTGTGTCCTTCAATATAGTTTTCGATCTAGTTGTGGAGGGCTCAGTTCAGCTCCCAGTCCAGTTGCTGTTTTCAATCTTTAGTTGCAGGGGGCTCAGCCCACCATCCCAAGTGGGAATTGAACTGGCAACCTTGTTGTTAAGAGCTCGCAGTCTAACCAACTGAGCCATCTGGCTACCCCTCTGGAAGCTCAGCAGCAGCTCATTGTCTTCAATCTGGTTGTGGACAGCTCACTGGCCCACGCAGGAATCGAACTGGCAACCCTGTTGTTCAGAGCTCGTGCTCTAACCAACTCAGCCATCCAGCCGCCTCCAGTGTTGGTTTTTAATACTGATGTTATTTGTACTAGGCACTGAGCTAAACCCCTGAATTTCCCAGTTGAGGAAGTCATAGGGTAAAGAGTGTTTTAGCGGGTAGTGGTAGTAAGTGTGTAGATAACTCTGCTCCCATTATGAGCTAGAGCGACTATGCATGGTGGTTCTTTGTGGGGTTACCTCTTCGAGGGAATAGGTTGTGGGAGCCCCCAGCATCAGAAGGCTGCACACGACTATGGGCCTGGTGGGGAACAGATCCCTTTGGGTCTGGGAGCTTTTGAACCAAATGTTGTCCCTTTCAGCCAGAGCCTTTCCACCTTGGCTCTCATCGAGGAGTTCCTAGGGAAACGAGAGATGCCCTGTCTACCTGGTGCTGAGGGCCAAGGAGTACAGAAGTGGGTCCGGAACGTCAGCTACTTCCGTGAGTTCTTTGCTGCTCTGTGTCTGGAGCCTTGGCACGGTCTGCTTAAGGTTTTCTTTTCCTTCTCTCTCTTTATCTCTTCTCCTCCATTCTCCCTCAAATGCACAGGAACAGTTGTGATTGGCCAAGGAGCAGGGAGGTACTGAGAGTGAGCTGCTTGGTGTGAGGCACTGAACTGGGGGCTGGGCAGCTTAGGGGAGACCAGAGGAATGCAGAGAAGCGGAAGGCCTAGACCTGGCCTTCATCTGAGACGGGCAGCTCAAGGACAAAGACCAGGGAGCACCACTCAAGTGCCCTGATGGGTTCTACGGAGGACAGAGTCATCATGATGAGGATGGTTGCAGAAGGCTTCCTGGAGGAGGCGGAACTTATACTAGAACTAGACTCTCAAAAATGGAGAGAATTTGAAGATACAGACCTAGTATGACCCAAAGGTCATTCTAGGGGAAGGAATAGAGTGATCACAAGTCTAGATCATGCATTCTCTCTGGGGAGATAGCATCTCTAAAGGAGTGAAAATTGGTTCTTGGGGGGATGAAAAATCTTAACTTTTTGAAGTATAAAGCACAAATATGCATAGAATAAATGAACATATACAATGTATTTGTGGTATTTTACACGAGGGAGCCTGATAATTAGGAAAAAATGTATAAAAAGGTGCTTTAAGGGAATGGTGATAAAAAAAAGTTGAGAAGTATCCACCTCAGGCACTTACTGACCAGATAATGACATTTGGGCCAGATAATTCTTTGTTGTCAGGGACAGACAGGTACGTTGTAGGATGGCATCCACTCAGCTGTAACAACCAACGTTGTGTCCAGGCATTGCCAAATGTCCCCTGTAGGGTAGAGGGTGGAGAAACACCCTTGTTGAGAAGCACTGGCCTACAGGAAGGGTTTAGAGAACTGGGGCTCAGGGGGTCATGAGGAGACCCCCAGCAAAGGGTCTGGCCTGGAGCCTGGTGTTGACGATGTGCTTGCCCAATATGTCAGTACTGAGCTGTACTTGGAAATTATGGGAGCTCAGCTTGGAAAGGTAGATTGGAATGCTGATTGAGAGAGCCTTTAATTCCAGGCAAGTAAACTAATGCTTCCTGCAACTGTAGTAATTCAGTTCTCCAGGTGGTATACCCTGGCTCTGCCCTTTTCTCTGCTTTATCCGAGGTGACAAGTGTAGTACCTTGCTCATTTATCATGCTGCTTCTTAACTGAAAGTTACCTTTTCTCCTTTTGAGCTTTCCCTTTTCATTCACGTGTTCCATCCCACGGCTCCTTATCTGTTCCTTTTATGTCTCCTTATAGCAAGTTCTTAGCCTTAGGAGCTTAACAGTGCAGATTCCAGGTGGAGGAACGTCGTTCATATCAGAACACCAGCCCATGGTCCTTCTGTACTTGTCAGAATTCACAGGACTGAGGCCGAGAGGTTGCCTGAGCCAGTGTCTACCAAGCTTCCATATTCAGGGTGCTTTTATGCGTTCTCAAGTCTGGGAACCTTAGAATGGACCCAAGATACTAAAGGGAGAAACTTAGTGTGTAATCTCTGTTGCACATGAGAATCCCTGGGGGTATTTTTGAATTGCCTGGGTCTCACGTTAGACCCATGGAATGTCCCAGGGGTAGAATCTGAAATGCAGTGAAGCATGTGTGTGTGATTGTTTTGTTTTTAAAAGACATTTGCCCCATGATTTGGCTGTGTACCCCTGCCCTCATCTGTCCATACCTTGTGGTTTTCCTTCTGTCCTAGGGCTAGATGGTAGCACCCCTGCCTTTGAGAGGGAGCGGCTCATTAATCAGTTCAATGATCCCAGCAACCTCACCACCTGGCTGTTCCTTCTCTCCACAAGGTGAGTGCGTCCGGAGAGGGCACGTCAGAGGGCTGTGTTTGGGGCAATTGGCCACATGGGCAGGGTCCCCAAAGGCTCATCCAGCTTCCATCAGAAGAGATCTGCTCAGGTTTATGACTTGTTTTTGAGGTGAGAGAGGGGACACCCAAAGGAAGTTAGTTGTGTTAGAAGAGCAATCATGACATTTGTCATTAAGTTCTGTAAGACCTTTATTAACAAGGGTCATAATTAGCTTTGCTCTCACAAGTGTTCTGAGGCTTAGACGATGTGATGAATGGGGAAGTGTTTTAAATAGAAAGTGCAGAATGGCTATAAAGGCCGATGGCGCTATGTGTCTCACACCGAGTAGCCTGAACCTGTGCTGCCAACCGCCATCAGAATGCCCTGGGTGGGGTAGGAACCCTTGAGCTGTTAGACTAAGCACACCGGGGACACCTAGCCAGGTGATCTCACTCAGGGGCCTCACACAGGACAGGCGGGTGGAGAGTTGTCTTTCTGAGCTGGTACGCACTTCCATGGCGGATATTCAGGATGTACTTTTCAGTGCTTGAGGACATGAACTATTCATCAGCAGGACAGCAGAATCATCCAGAATGTTGTGCCTAGGGTGAAGAGGATGATGTCAGGCGAGGGTAAAACCAATTTGAAAACCGATTCAAAACTAAAGGCTCTCTGAATGTTGGCTTGTGTTTTAAAGGGCCGGGTGCTTGGGCGTGAATCTGATTGGTGCAAATCGAGTGGTGGTGTTTGATGCTTCCTGGAACCCGTGCCATGATGCTCAGGCCGTATGTCGGGTATACCGTTATGGCCAGAGAAAGCCCTGTCACATCTATCGCCTTGTGGCTGATTTCACCCTCGAAAAGAAGATCTACGACCGTCAGATTTCCAAGCAGGGCATGTCAGGTAGGCCATCTTCCAGGCTCAGAAGAGGCACATTTATATAGGCTTCCATCCTTCCTGTATCAAGGGGCAGGATGTGGGAATACAGTAGGCTTTCAATCATAGAAAGCCGGTTCCTCCCATCTTGTTCTAATTCCAATAATTGCTTAAGAGGGGATTGAGTTCAACTTACTGAAGGTGGGTTGAAGCTGAGCTAGTTATGCAGGTTTCTCTTATGACGTCTCCATCTCACGAGGGCCTCAGACCTGGTCTTTCACTCCCAGATATGGAATGGCCTGAGGTGCTTTCAATATTAGTGACAGTTACACCCCCTATGGCCTCTTTTCTTTCTGCTGATCTTTGCAGCTGTGTCTTTGCAGTCTTCTTACCATGTCCTGACTTTCTCCATGTCTTCTCTCTCCTAGATCGGGTGGTAGATGACCTTAATCCCATGCTGAACTTCACCCGGAAGGAGGTGGAGAACCTATTGCACTTCGTTGAGAAGGAGCCAGCTCCCCAAGCATCCTTGAACGTAAAGGGGATCAAGGAGCCAGTCCTGCAACTTGCCTGTCTGAAGTACCCTCACCTCATCACCAAGGTAAGAACCTGGTATGCATGCCATCTCCGGGCCAGCAGTTTCCAGCGAGGGAGGCTTGTCTAGCAAGCTTGTTTTCTTCATCTGAACTTTTGTTTCACGCAAGCGACTTCAACTCAACTGGTTCTTTTCCTTGTCTCATGCGTCCCCCTCCCTGTCCCCTGTCTGGTCCTATGAGTGCTGAGCTCAGCCATGTCCAATAATTTGGCCAGTATGTTTTCCCAGCACAGAGAGATGGAAAGTTCTAAAAATGTGATCTCTGAGTTCTCTGACCTCTTCCACCCTTTTGATATGGAAGGCAGACTTAGGTTGTCTGAAGCTGATGCTAGGTAAGAGCTGCCAATGATCCTCTTAACAGGAAGACAGTAAAGCTGCCTGTGCGTCCATGAGCCGGGCTCTGCTGGTGCTGGAGACAGCGACCTTTTCTCGGTTTCAGAGTAAGGCTCGTCATGTATCAGTCATGTTGGCACAAAGACTGGTAATTAAATCAACATCCTCCTGTGTCCCCAGGAGCCTTTTGAGCATGAGTCACTGCTCCTTAACCGAAAGGATCACAAGCTGACCAAGGCAGAGAAAAAAGCAGCAAAGAAAAGCTATGAGGAAGACAAGCGCACATCAGTGCCCTACACGCGCCCATCGTACGCGCAGTACTACCCTGCCAGCGACCAGAGCCTGACCAGCATCCCCGCCTTCAGTCAGAGGAACTGGTGAGTGGCTGGAGAGGGAGGGAGGTCTGCTGCTGGGCCAGGCCCAGGCCTTTCCCCTGGTTCCTTTTGTGAGCAAAGGGAGAGACCGCAACTTGCTCTTTGGCTGCTGAGAACTGACGGGTTCTGCCCTTGAATGAGGTGCTGGAGCAGTTCAGCCCTGGTATTTTAAGTGGCTCTTTTGGAGGTGTGGCTTCCCAAAGCATGATGGCCCAGTCCTCCCACACAGCCGCCTCCTGTCTGTAGCACTGTGGTCTTAGACCTTGCTTTGCAGTGAAGTTCAAGGGTAAAAGCCAGGTTTGTGAGTCTTGGATTGCAGTCAGTGAGTTCTGCTGTTCCTAATGGGATTGTGTCCTGAGGGCAAAATCTTTTTCTTGAGTACATCTTCTAGAATTGTTCAGAATATGAACAGGATGGAAGCCAATTGCAAAGTGGAGAGAGGGGCTCTTTGTAAGAAATTACAGAGCAGTTTATCTATGTTTAATTTTTTATTTTTTTTTTCCATTTTGAGACAAAGTGCCTCAGAGTCCTTACAGATCAGCAGCTCGATTGGTGGTTTGCATCTTTAAATTGTTCTATTATCTTGATTTAAAGATGATTATTTTATTTGAGTGGGACAGATTTTAAACTTTTTTCTAATGAAGAGTCCATGTAAAAAAAAAAACCAAAAAAATAACTTGACAAATGAGGTGCTAAAGGAACTGAAACCATGTAAGATTTTATATAAGACTCTAATTTTTGATGAGTAAATTTGCTACTTTTTATGTACAAGATGCTTTCAAGTAGAAAGCATCTTTCAAAGCCTTCAGGCTTTATTTCTGTGTCATTTTCCAAGATACTGTTGCCTGGGAATGTTCTCTCTTGTCGTCCGCCCCTTTTTTTCTTTTTTGGACTTTTCCATGTAACAGTAAGAATGAGCTAAGCCTGAACCCAGTGGGAGAAAAGCCATGGGGGGTTAGGGGCTGTGACAAATAGGCTGGGCTGGGAGACTGTGTCGGTGCCTATCCTGGCCCAGAGCCGGCCCTGTGGGGGCAGCAGCCTCTCACAGCATTTGATGAGCCAGACCGTGATCCTGCTGCTTCCTGTCCTGTCTGGGTACATGTGAGGAGGCCTTCCCTCCCAACTTCCTCACCTCAGCCCCTGCAGAGTAGGGGGCTTGAGCCAGCCTCCTGTTACCCTTCTGCCTTAACCCTGGAAAGAGTCCCACTGACACGTGACCAGGGCCTCTGGCTCCTGCAGTGCACCCTGGGCAGACATGGGCCCCAGACCTGGTGAGCTTGCTGTGCTGTCTGGCCTATTTGGGAATGTGGGAGTGCACGGGGCCCAGGGGGCTGCCCAAAGTGTACTTCAGTCATGAGGAAGAGCATAGCCGTCCAAGGAGGTCTCTTTCCTAAGACTGAAGAGCAAAGACGCAGACTTCAGACAGTGTACAAACAGGAACTGAATTTCAAAAATCTTAAATCAGGAGTAGCTTCCTCAAGGCACCAACATCCAGTCGAAGGGAAAGTGAAGCGTGAGGAATGGGTCATTGACCATGGGGTAACCACCATTCTGGCGTGTTGGTGGTAAGAGAGGCGCAGCCGGTGCGCAGGCTGCCCTTGGGCAGGTGCCATTTAGAAGCCTGTGTTCTGTGCACAGCCGTTTGGCTGCTGCAGCATTTTTGGTAGTCGTGATTCGAGGGATACTTTGTAAACTGGCCCGGGGAGGAACCCAATGAAAAGTAATGCAGAGGGGAGAGGAGTGTCTGCATTACTTACTGAAACTTGAAGTTTCAAGGTGTAAATAAAGATGGTGAAAATTGGACAGATGGTCTCCAGATGACCTGGACATATGGCATCACATGGCCCTTTTCCTTGGGTGAGTGGGACAGTTCCACCCATTTGTCTTTAACTTAGCGTGCACTGTGTTCCGAAGAACTTCTCTTCCTTTATTGCATCTTTGCCTCTCTCTAACTTTCTTCCAAGAACTAATTCCTACTGTATGTAGACAGAGTCCAAATTCCAGAAAAGCATATGGCGCCTCCCATCTCCATCAAGGTATTATTCCACTGACATCTGACTCTTCTTAGGCTCTGAGAGACTTCATCCCTCTCTGTTCTGTCTCAGTCCTGCCTCTAGGCCTCTTGAATTGACCACACGCAGGCTGTAAGTTCCTCTGATCTTCCTCTGAGCAGCAACTGAGGCTTTAGACTGGGGAAACCTCTACAGGCTTTGCAGAAAGGGAAGTATGGCTGTTCTGACGAACTCTCTGAGTGTGCTTGTCTTTCTCTCATAGGCAGCCAACACTGAAGAGTGATGAGAAGCCTGTGGCCAGTGTTCGTCCTGTACAGTCCACCCCCATCCCCATGATGCCCCGGCACGTCCCCCTGGGAGGCAGTGTGAGCTCTGCCTCCAGCACAAACCCAGCCGTGAACTTCCCAATCAACTACCTGCAGCGTGCTGGCGTCCTTGTGCAGAAGGTGGTCACCACAACAGGTTGGGAGCTCCCGGGTTCGCTGTCAGGGGTGCTGTCCCTTTTCCCCTGACCTTGTTCAGTTGGGAATCTTGGTATTTATTAAACACCTTGTGTGTCCTGGGCCTTACTACTATGTCCTAGGCACTGTGGGTAAAAATAGAGAAGACAGCAGACCCTGGTCTTGAGGAATTTGCACCCTGATGGAATACCTTCAGAATAACAACATGAAGCTGGGTCTTCTCGAATGTGGTCAGTGGGACAGACTGTGAGCACTGCAGAGATTGCAGAAATGTCACTGGGATAGAGGGTTGGTCCGAGAGTCTTGCGGAAGTGCTGTGTCCTGCCTGACTGTGGGGTCAGCTGGGTCTGAAGGCCAGCTGTCAACCTCCTTGCTTAATTAGAAGACCTGGATGTCACATGCTTCTTTCTTTGTGAGCTTGATGTGGATCGAGCATGGTGGACCAGTGTTAGGAGGTGGGCAGCCCATCCAGCTTTGTGATGGGGCCTGAGATTCAGAGTAATTGGGAAGGGAAGCATTTCATGACGCTATTTTTCATCTTGTTATCTAAAAACATTCATGATGTAAATTTTAATGACAATGCCTTGGTTGATTTTTTTGAGTATGAAAATACATGTCCATTGTAAAAATCAAATTTGAAACGAGTGAAAACAAAAAGAGAGCCTCTTGTGACCTACTTCTCTGCTGATTCTTGAAAATACTCCTCGTTCTTTAGTTAAGTGCTGAGTGATTAGTGCCAGCAGGGAAGAGGATGAGGCCACTTTGGGAGCCTAAAGTGACGTGGAGCAGATACGTGCAAATAGCTGAGGGAGGAGGAAAAAAATACGGAGAAATAACCATTTGAACCACCACTTTTTCTAAACCAAAAACTCCATGAATTTTTAATTAAATAGGGGAAAGAGATAAAAGTTCCTTGTTTTCATAGAATTCTTTGTCTAGACACTTGTGAGAGGTCCTACTTTACCTTCTTCGGTTCTAACTTCTGCTCCACTGAGAGGCTTTAGGGAAAACGCTGAGGAACAGGGTGGATGTGGCCGCTGCCGTTTCCTTCCCTCTTTAGTCAGGCCCCGTGTGACTAAATCGGAGGTCTGTGTCTTCACTAGATATTGTTATTCCTGGACTCAACAGCTCCACAGATGTGCAGGCGAGAATCAGTGCTGGTGAGAGTATCCACATCATCCGTGGGACGAAAGGTGAGAGCCTGACCCAGGGCCTGTCCCCTAGCTTTGGTGGCCAGTGCTGGGCTGGGAAACAGAATAAGTGCACATGGCTTGTGCCATATGCGGGTAGGAACCCTCCTAGGAGAATGTCACATGTGGGGCAAGCATGAGAAAATGGCATTTCTAAGAGCTTGGTAGAGTTGGGGCGGGCCCAAAGGATATCTGTCAGGGAGCGAGGGTCCCTGCATTCCTGTATGTCACCTGTTTTTATGAAGAATCTTGGGCGTGTTTGAATAGACACCGTGTTTTATATTGGTGTCAGCCTGTCGATAGTGATGCCAGGGCTGGGAAAACCTGGCTCACCTGGCCTCGAGCTGCTTGTGGGAGCCCACAGACATTTCCCCAGGGTATTGTGGTTGTAGGACACAGCAACCATCAGGGAATTTTGGAAAGACAAGGTTTATTACTCACAGGTCCTGGAGGGTACATGGCATGCTCGAGGGCCTCCCAGGGAGGTCACGAGAGAGCGCATGGACCTAGGGCTCTGCCTATACCAGCGTCCAAGAGTGGGGTGCCCAGGGTTTTGCGGGTTCTATCTTAAATGGCGAATTTAAAATACAAGAGCGGGAAATACAGCACGGGAAGAAAAAAGTAGGGCCCCTCAAGGGTCAGTTATCTAGGTTACCCTAGACTTTCTAAAAGGGGATTTCATGGGTGGGGGCCACCCGGCTCTTTATCTAGTGTAGCTGGTAGCTGTGTCATACAGCTGGCAATTTGTTTATTTGAGAAGGACGTCTTGGCAATGAATGCTTCGGCCATCAACGCTTAACATCTGGCACTTACCCTACACACAGGGAGATCAAAACTGGAGGGAAAGAGCAGTGGCATGGTGTCTAAACCATTATGTACGTGACTGTGTCGTCTTTCGTACTTACTTGGAGTGGGGGAGAGGTCTCCGACTACGAAATGTATTAGGTGGATAAATTATCATACATGGGTTGCATGACAGAATTTTGAAGTTGTGACAATTTGAAAAGTCCACTGCCTCTGGCCTCCTTCCAGAGGAAGATGAGAAGTCTGGGCTGGGCAGTGTCAGGACGCTCTTAGCCTGTCTTTCATATCAACCTGTACTGTGCGAGGCTTCCTGAGGCTCTTTGTTTAGTAAGGATATTTTGCCCTAGCTTCTATTGGGTCAGAGTACCTTTAGGCTCAGGGAAAAGCTGCCACAAAATACATGACACAGAGAAGATTCTACTCAGACCCTGTACTGGGTTCTCTCTAGCCTTCCGAGCAGGGGTCGGCAAACTCCAGCCAGCCCACAGACCAAATCCAGCCTGCTTCCTATTACTGTACCTATGAGCCAAGAATGCATTTTACATTTTTAATTGCTTGGGGAAAAACTCAAAAAACTAATATTTTGTGGCATGTGAAAATTATATAACATTCACATTTCAGTGTCCATAAATAAAGATTTTTTAAATCAACAGACCAGCTGTTTTCACGCCACAGGGTTGGAGAGAGGTTGGTAAGAGAGATCTAATGGCTCACAAAGCCAAAAATATTTATTAACTGGCCTTTTAAGAAGAAGCTTACCAACCTCTGGCCTAAAGGCAGCCCTGGCCTTCCAGGAGATTGATCAAAACACATACCCAAGACAAGGCAAGGTAGATTAGTGCTGTATGGGAATGGAATGCAGGTCTAAGATTGTTTCTACCGAGGGAGAGAGGGTGTTGAGGCAGTAAGGCTCCTTCGTTCCAGACCTAGAGGAGGACCCAGACCAGAGGACCTTATTCCCTTTCACAGCACCCCCTTTAGTTCCCCCATTACACGGAACCTTTCCTGATATTTTCTGGTATAATTGTCTGTCTCCCCGTCGAGAAGTAAAGTTCCATGAGACAGGGCCCTTTTCGGTCTTGTGTACTTCAGTGTCTAGAACAGTGACCGGTACCTAGTAGTTACGCAATCAGTGTTTGTGGAATAAATACTAATATTGGACTCACAGCACAGTCACCCCACTCTCCTCATTTCAGGGGTCTGGAGAGAGGGTGTGAGCCCACAGTGCCTAGGCCTGGAGTTTCCCACGGCTGGCAGTATTGTATGTCCACTCCTAACAGGCTTCCTCATGTTTCTTCTTAGGGACGTACATCCGCACCAGCGACGGGCGGATCTTTGCCGTCCGGGCAACTGGCAAACCAAAGGCCCCTGAGGATGGTCGGCTGGCTGCCTCAGGTATACTGGCTTTCCCCCTCCCCCCTCCTTCCTCCCTCCCTCCCTTTTTCCCTCGCCTTCTTCCCTTTCTTTCCTATCTATGTATCTATTTATCTATCCATCTATCTATTTTCTGGTTTTGGTTTAGTTTCATTTGTAATTAACTAATTTTTGAATAGATAATGTGTACATGGTCACAATTCAAAAGGTATAAAAAGGGGTAAAGTGAAAAGTAAGGCTTTCTCCCACCATATTTCCAGCCATCCATTGCTCCTTGGAGGTGCTACTCTTGTTTGTTTTTTTATTTTTCCAGAGATATTCTGTACATATACATGGTACAGGTGTGTGTGTGTGTGTGTGTGTGTGTGTGTGTGTGTGTAAAATATATGTATGTAACTTTTCTTCATATTTTTAAAATGAATGCTAACTTAATATAATATGCTGTTTACTCCTTTTCACTCTCTAGTATAGCTCAGGGCTCATTCCTTATGGTTTCTTTAGATGTGCCTCATCGAAGCTTTGCACAGATGCCATTAGATGGGAATAACGCAGTGTTCCCAGGTTCCCTGTCCTGGAACGTTTAGATTGTTTTGCTCCACCATGACAGTACTGGCTCACAGTCATTTGGCTGCATGTACAGGATTCCTTCCTAGAAGTGAGATGGATTGCCAGGTCAAAGAGTGTGTGTGTGGCACGCTCACATGGTAGGAATTCTTGCCAAGTTCCCCTCTATGGGAGTGGTTCTCATTCACCCTCCTTCCATGAGGCATGAGAGCTAGACTGCTCTTGTTCCCAGCTTTTATTATGGAAATGTCCAAATGCACTGACGATTTGAAGGAGCAACCCTGAGCACCCGTGTAGCCTGCACTGAGCTCCAATGGCTGCCATTTTTCTCATAAACTTTCTTTTGTCTCTCTCTCCCTTCCTACTTGAACTGTTTATAAATTGAAGGCAGTCTGTCATTTTACCATTCGACACACATCTAAGGTTAAGACCATGCTCCTCCTGATACAACGCCATTATCACCCTAAAAAGAAGTCAACAATTCCATAGTGTTACCCACTATCAAGGCCGTATTTGGTTTTCCCAGTCGTCCCAATCATATTCTGTGGTATTGGATTTTGTTTCGTTTTTAAACCAGGATGGATTACTTTTTAAACTTCACTTTCTTCTTTTCTCCTATGCTGGTCATGGACTCTTTGCCTCCAGAAAGAGTCTGACTAGTTATAAGAATGAGCACTTAGTGTTTCATGTCCATTATCTCAGAGGCTTCACCTCGGTAGAGTTTTACAGATTGGCGAACTGAGTTGAAGAGAACTTACATGTTTTGTCGCGGATAGACTTATTTCCTACATCAAAGGATTTCTTTCTTTGTGACGGAAAAGTTGACTGGGTAATGTTGTTTAGACATCAAACTATTAGAATTTGGGGGACCACAAGAGCACAGGATGTTTTCTATATCCTCCTTGTCTTCCTTGCCATTCTGCTTCTCAGTTACCTATATTTTGTCCCTAGGTTCCCAGGGGCCTTCTCTGGAGTCCACAAGCAATGGCAGACACAGTGCCTCATCACCCAAAGCCCCCGACCCCGAGGGGCTGGCCAGACCCGTCTCTCCAGACAGCCCGGAGATCATCAGTGAGCTCCAGCAGTACGCAGACGTGGCCGCTGCGCGGGAATCCCGCCAGAGCTCCCCGAGCTCCAATGCCGCCCTGCCCGGCCCCCCAGCCCAGCTTGTGGACAGCACTGTCGTCGTGCCTGGGACCGCTCTCGGGACTGAGCCTCGCCATGGGGGTCATTGCCTCAATAGTTCCCTCTTGGTGGCTGGCCAGCCCTGTGGTGACAGGCACCCAGTGTTGGACTTACGGGGCCACAAGCGCAAGTTGGTCACACCACCTGCTGCCCAGGAGTCAGCCCGCCGGCGGTCCCGGAAGGGCCATCTGCCAGCCCCCATGCAGCCGTATGAACACGGGTATCCAGTTTCTGGCGGGTTTGCCATGCCACCCGTCTCCTTAAACCATAACCTCACCCCCCCCTTCACCTCCCAGGCTGGGGAGAACTCCCTGTTTCTGGGCAGTCCCCCATCCTACTACCAGCTGTCCAATTTGCTGGCAGATGCCCGCCTGGTGTTTCCAGTGACTACTGACCCTCTGGTGCCAGCAGGCCCCGTCAGTTCCTCTTCCACGGCTACCTCAGTCACTGCCAGCAGCCCCTCGTTCATGCTCAACCCTTCTGTCCCAGGGCTCCTACCCAGCTACTCACTCCCGTTCTCACAGCCACTCCTGTCCGAGCCAAGGATGTTTGCGCCTTTTCCCTCCCCTGTCTTGCCCAACAACCTTTCACGGGGCTTGTCTGTCTACCCAGGCTACATGTCCTCACATGCAGGCTACCCAGCTGGCGGCCTCCTCCGGTCCCAGGTGCCTCCATTTGACTCTCATGAGGTTGCTGAGGTGGGGTTCAGCTCCAATGAGGATGAGGATAAGGACGATGACGTGATAGAGGTCACTGGGGAATAGCTGGGGAGCCTCTCTCCACCTCACTCGGGGCCCCAGCCAGTTGCCCACCAAGCTGGAAGGCAGCGATCTGGACTTGCTGAGAAGAGGGCACTTGGCAAGAGGGAAAAGGAAGAGGACAAAGAAGGGTGGCTGACTAGAGGTAGGCTCTGTTGCAGTTTAACAAAAGAGGCAAAAAGAATCCCACAGCGCAGCAATAGCGGGAAATCAGGGACCCAGAACAGGAATGGAGGGGCAGGGCAGCCTGCCTCTCCCGCCTGCCTTGCTTATGCTGTCTGCTCGCCTGCTTGCCCGCCTGAGGGTAGAAGCTCACATCCCGTTTCTGTCTTTGGGAACATTCTCTCCCAAGAGAGCTGCCTTACCGATGACTTCGCTTGGCCTGGAGAGGGGAGGGGAGGGAGGGAGGGCGGGCAAGGGCAGGAGGGTGGGCAGGGAGAGCAGACTGAGATTCCATGTGAAGTGGAGTCTTTTTAGGGGGTGGGAAAGAAGCAGACCAGGTATGTGTGTTTGTGCGTGTGTGTGTTTAGGTATGTATGTACATGTGTGTAACAGCAGGGGTGGAGGTGGGAGGGAAGGGAGGGAGGGAGGGATGGACTAAGGGGGAAACTAAAAAAATGAATTTATCTTTTTAAAAATGGAAATCAGAGTGTGGTGGCTCATGGCAACTATTAATATGAACATCAGGGTGAGCCCGAGAGAAGAGCCATGGAAACCATGAGTTTCCTTCTAGTTGGGTGAGGAGAAGGCCCAGGTAACCTGAGTCCCTGGTTTTCAGAGCCACATTTATTAGAATCGGGGGGAAATTATGAGAGGACATGGGCATTACCAATCTCGGTGTCTTTCCCCAGTGGCTGTCTCTGAGCAGATCTCCCTTCCCAGGGGGTGAGGGAGGGAGGAGCACTGCTGTGTGAGTGAGAGCTCACGGAGTGGGGGCCAGGAAAGACATTCTGCACAAGGATGGACTGAGTCCCCAGCTGCCTATCCTGGTGGTCTTTCCTGTCCTTTGCTTCCCCGTTAGAGAGCTCCGTGTTAATTTATTTCTTATGGGCAATTATTTATTATTTGGACTTTTCATGTGTCTTTTTTTTTTTTTTTTGGTGGCGGATGGGAGAGGAGGCTAGGGGTAGGAATGGGAAGGGCAGTTTTAAGATATCCCAGATCCCATAGCTGCTGGTGAATAAATCCCAGGTGGGTAGTGAATTGACCAAGGAAAGAGAGGTAGGCTTGACCAAGGTTTACACTAAACAACTATGTTTTCAGGAAGATCAGGGCGTCCTGTGACTGAAGAGTTAGTGGGGATGAGAGTCATTCCACAGAGATTGAAACTTGGGGTCATGGAGTTTGGTATTGGGAAGTCAGTGACCCCAAACTTAGAGATATGTCCAAATGATGGCCTTAGAGGCAGACTCTCTGCTGAATAGTGAAGCTGTGTATAGGTGGCTGCTGGGTTGAGAGACCAGACTTGATTTCCTGTTGGGAAATGTCTTGGTTTCCCCAGCATATGAGATGGTCAGTGTGGGCCTGCTGTCTGCTACCTCCATCCTCTTGGAAGGAACGTGGAGGAGCCATTCCTCTCTAGGAGTCTAACGTCTGGCTTTTGTCTTAAAACAACACATCAGTCATTCTGGGTCTCCCCTGTCTTGTTGCCACTGCCAGGGGAGGGGGCATCTAGTCTTTAATGATAAACACTGGCTGTCTTCGTCTTGGCTTTTTTCCCCTGGCTACTGAGAATTGACTAGGCATTTCTTTAGGGTGAACAAACCTTGACTGGCTTTCGCGCTTTACCCCTCCCTGTGGGTCCCTCCTAACTGGGCAGCTGCTGCACCTGCCTCTTCTCAGCCCTGGAGGCAGCTTAGTCGGGTCACCCTTCGTCAGAGCTGCTCTGCAACTCTTCTACCAGCCCATTTCCATTGTTGGAGGGCCTTACACACTCTGGGGCATTGTCCCCAGAGAAGAGACAAGGAGATGTCTGATGGGGGGGTGGGGTATATGTGTGTGCGTGTTTGTGCATTGCCCAGTTACACCAAAAGTGGAACTTAAGGCGCTTTCTTTCTGTTTTCATAAGCGCCCTGTCACACACTTAACTCTCCTTCTCATAGAAGCCTTAGATATACAATTTAGCTATGCAAATTATTTTAATAATTTAAAAGTAGCAGTTCCAACCAGTGCTTTCTCTTTCAGATGCGTCCCAAGATCGATAGTGAAGGGACTCAGTTGGGGTGAGCTTTCAGGTTGAGGCTGGTGCAGTGGGAGTGAGCGCACCTGGACCCCCAGTTTGCAGGCCACACTCACACCCTGGGCTCCAGCTGATGCTCTGAGGCCCCCGAGCACTGGGATCCCAGAGACTGCGTGTGTGCGTGTGTGTGTGTGTGTGTGTGTGTGTGTGTGTGGTCGGGGAAGGAGGGGTATTTCTGTGTTCACCTGTAGAAAACCACAGCAGCAGGCTCTGAGAATCCAGAAACTATCCCAGCAAGGAATTGAAGCCTGTCCCTGGAGGGACGGGCTTTTGGAGGTGCCCGGAAGTGCATGGGGACTCAGAGAGGCAGCACGAGCCTGCTCTCTCCCCAGTGCTTCCAGGGTCTGGGTCTCCCTTCGCCGTGGGGGAGGCCGACCCAGCTAGAGAAGGCTTTCTTTAATATGTGCAGCTTATATTGTGTAGGCAGGTGGAGTGGGATCGTGAGGGAATGGAGTGCTACCAGTTTCATGTTTTTTGGTTTTGTTTTGGTTTCACTTTTTCTCTTTTTTTTTTTTTAATGAACCTGAAAACATTTATCTGACTTTTCTGCTGTCTCTTTATGTGCGCTGGTAGGCAAGTATGCATGCACACCAAACATGGGCTTGTGGGGGGTGGGAGAAGCAGGAAATGCCTCAGGGCCTAAGGGCCATGTTTTACAGCTTCTTTGATCAGAAACACTTGGTGGTGACTTCCACCTGCCATCCAGGCCTGAGTTAGGGAAGGATGGTGACATGAGGGAGGGCAGAAGGTCACTTTCCCTCATTGTTGTCTTCCATAGAATGTTTTCAAGGGCCTCTGAAGCCCTATCCAGCTGGTTTAGCCTAAGCCCTCAGCCTAGGGGAACATAGCATAACTTAATGGTTCAGGATTACCATTTGTAGTGATGTTCGATTTCCTTTCCTGAGTATCTTTGTGGATAAAAATTGAACAGAGACAGAGTAGCCATTTAAGTAAGAATGTAAGTGAACCATATTGGATCAGATCTGTTTCTTCAGATTGGATATCTGCAAAGTCCTCACCTTCTTGAGTTGTGCTTCTTAAATCATCTATCTCACGGTCCTTGCAACTCTCTTCCCTAGGAATTAGTATATGGAATTTCTATATACTTGTGATTCACAACTAAATATGAAATTTCCCACTCCAGGGCACTAAGCAAAGCTAGGGTACAGTTTTGCTGATAGGTTGAAACACTCAACCAAACTTGAGCCATCTGGGTGGGACCGTTGCTCCCAAAGTTATCAGCAGAGCAAGGTGCACTCGTCCAGTCTCTTCAAGCTGGCGTTGCCCTGGCACTAAGTCCTCATCCCACGTGGAAGGTCTTCGGGGCCTTAACATTCCTTGTTCCTAGTGCTCCTGGCCATGACCCTCCTCGTTTTCCAGTTCCCTGTGGTTTCTCAAGACCAGTCTCCCTTCTGAGCCATGGCCTCCTGTGTACCCAGCTACGTGGCTCTTCTCCCACCGAAACCCCTGAGAGAGGAGCTCGTCCCCCAGTGGACCCCCAGGAGACTTTCTGGCCCTCTGCTGACTGTTCCCAAGGAACCCACACCTCAAGGCCTGTCTGAGGATGCTGCGCTCTCCATCTGTCACCCTGAAACTCCATTCCCTTCCTACTGACACTTCTCTCCCTCCTCCCCTTGTATTTCGCTGTCACCCCTTGATGTCTGTCTGTGCCACTAGCTTGGCCCTGGGCCTTTTATGAATACCTGAGTCTTACGATGAACTTACTGAGCAGGCAGTGTCCAACTTCTTTGCTCTTCAGGGACCCGAGTCTGCCCCATTCCTGTCTCGCAGGCCTATTTGATACAGTAATCGTGCGCATTGGGGAGAGCTAGCCAGGTAGGCTGCAGAGTCTGCAGGGCAGAGGGCTAGGAAAGATTTGGGTACTTTCTGTTACCACTACTGGGGTGACATTCAGAAGAGAGGGGACCTCATACTGTGACCTGATCCAGGACCCTGCCCTGGAAGAGCGCTCAGCCCAGGTGTGTGTGTGCACGTGTGTGTCAGAGTGTGTGTGTGTGTGTGCACGTGGGTGTAAACTGACTGTTATCTGGTGGTGTTACTCAGGGTAGGCTGGGGACTCACCGGAAGAATCCCCTTGGCCTGCCCCAGACTGGTTTTTTCCTGTACCCTCTCCACAGGGCTCAGGGGAAGGGGGTCCAGGTGGGTTGAGGGGGTCGCAGTGGATAACCACTAAGGCCACATTGCTGCCAGGAGGAGTGGCAGGAGATGAGGTGGCCCCAGGGCCTGGCACCTGGCTTTGGTTTTCCGTCTTCTTTCCTCAGGACACCCCCTGAGGCCTGGGACCTGCGCCTGGCTTGGAGGAGCCCCTGTGGCTGGTGCTCCAGCTGCTGGCGTGGTCATGGGCTTCCCTCCTCTCGGCAGGGCAGCTGCTCCTGCCCCAGAGACTGGGCAACTGGCTGTTTCTATGACGTATTTATTTTTACTTGTGTTTCATGTCACTTTTTTAAAAAAGCAAACAGAACAATTGTAAGTCAGTATAACTGCCTATCAGTTTTCTTTATTTCTCTTTTTGTAAAATAAAATTTAAACTCAAGAAGACAGTGTTGTTTGATCACAGAATTGTCTGAACAGTTGTTTGGCTGGGTGGCAGAGAAAGGGAGCCTAGTGGGCAGGGAGGGCACTTGTGGGGTGGGTGGAGGGTGGGTGGGAACAGCGGGCAGACTGCTGTGGCTTCACTAGCCTTTTTCTGCCTTTGCTCACCTGAAGAGGACTGCATTTCCAGGCAGTAGAAATGCCTGGAAATGCAGTATCTATCTTCCAGTAGAGCAGAGGTGTCCAAACTTTTTTCAACGTTTCTTACCATATTCGGTAAAATACACAAACAGCCGGGCCACTCACTCGAGGTGAAGTACGTATTGCCTCACCTGGTTTATTTAAGTAAACTAAATATATTTTTGGAATTTGCTGCGAGCCAATAAAAAATGGATTGCGGGCCGCAGTTGGCCCGCGGGGCTGCAGTTTGGACACCCCTGCTCTAGAGGAAACAGTGAAGCTGACTCGGGGTGGCTGGAGGCTAGCTGGTCCTCAGGTGTGGTACGTCCTGCAGGGGCTGTGAATGGCTGGGGACTGGTTGTAGTATATCAGTGCCTTCAGAGGGTGGAAGATGATTGGTGGCAGTGTGTGCAGTGTCTTACAGTGCATGTGTGTTCTCTGTCTGTCCTCTGAGTTGGAGGATCTAACCACCGGCTGAGAGAACTAACCGGGGCTTTGGAACATGAGGAGCTGGGGAAAGCAGGGGACCGTCCACTCTTTGGTTTCCCGAGTTTGTTCTCTTTGAGGGGAGGAGCCCTGGGGGAACATTCTCTGGAAATTTACTAAGGAAGAATTAAAGAGCCTCTGTGGGGATTCCTTGGACAAAGGAAAGCAGGAGGAGACAAAGGCCAAATCCAGACACCTGAGAGAATATGTACTGTTGAGAGAGGATTGGGAGTGGAGTGTGGGTGGGGCGAGGTGAGCCCTCTGCTCTCAGCCTACTAGGGGGAGAGGAAAGTGCCTTGGCTGCTGCCCCCTGGTGGCCCGCGAGGACCTTGCAGGGATCCTCCCGAGGGCGGGCCTTGCTCTGTTGGGAGCACGTGGGAAGTAGCCAGAGCAGCTGATGGCTTGCAGTCCGCGTCACTGACTTCTTCCACAACAGCGGCGCTGAAGCTCCTAAGGCACACCCTAGACTCTGACGTGGGGCCCTGGTGTTCCCCAACCAGGCTAAAGGAAGTGAGCTGAGAGGAGAAGATGGGGAAAGGGCAGCTCCAGACGGTGGTTTTCTGGGAGTTCATCAGCTTCTGAGAAGCAGCACTGACATGCAAACCCTGCAGGCATAGGCTGTCTGTCTCAGCCAGTGCACTGGCCCTTCCTTGCCTCACAGAAAATGCTTCCAAGTGTGTAGCCCACTTGCCTGAGGTACCCAAAGAGTTTGATCAGGGGCCTGACGCTCATAAACAAAATAGAACTGCCAAGACCCTGGCCGCCTAGCCCTGAGTGCCTGTGAGGGGTCAGCTGCCCCTTCTGCCACTTTGCCCAGAGGGCTGGGACAGGCTTGACCCTGTGGCTGAGGTTCAATCTTTCCTGCCTGTGGAGGGAACAGTGTGAAGCACAGGGAAAGGAAGCCAGGATGACGAGTGCCTCTGCCCAGTCGGCCCTTTCCTAGTGCAGCCGTGGGTTCTGCAACAGGACGATTGCCCTCGCAAGCCTCAATCCTCCTTGCCAGGAGCACCAGGTAACTTGGCCCAGCCTGTCTTCTAGGCAAGCTTTTGAGCATTGTCCTCTGGCCCACGTCCTCCACTGCAAGACTGGGCCTCTCAGTGGCGCAAGGTTTTATCTCTGGGACCCTAGAAGTGTGCTTCGTCATTCGTAGGTCCCCAGAAATAGGAACTGAAGATGGAAACATCTTCAAGGAGCTTACCCTTGAGCTGGAAGTTACCTGGTATGCGCTAGCTAGAAGGGCAGACCAGCCATATGCGGAGCACTGAGGGAGGAGCCCAGGAAGGAGGCTTTCCCTTGGTGAGCTCCCAGAGCACGGGGCCTTGGTTTTGTTCACTCAGTATCCCTAGAAGTGTCCTGGCAGGGAGTGGCATCCAACAAATATTGAATGGGTGACCGATCACCCCTGTGCTCTGGTTGGGGGGTGGGGTGAAGTGTTGGAGGCAGAAGGCTGATACTTGTGCTGTCCAGAGGTGGGAGCCACTAGCATCTTCCCTGAGCCCAGACTGGGCTTCCGTTTCCTCGGCTGTGAAACGGAAGCAAGTGGCCCTGCCTTGCTCGGTTCTCAGGTATGTCGCGAAGCCTCAGCGACAGAAAGTGGCAGGACCACGGACGGTACAAATGCCAGAGGCTGATATTGCTGTGCCGCGCTTCCCAAACTTCTTCAAACATTCCGCGCTGGTGGCGGCTTCCTGGAGCCCAGCCTGGTTCTTTCCCGCGACTCACCAGGCGGACTTCCCCCAACGCCTGGGGCCGCGCAGGCGTGCGCTCGCCGACCCAGATGCCAAGGGGTTCCTGCTCCGTCACCCTCGGCAACCCGGTAGTCTGTGGGCGGCAGGAAGGTGCGGGGTAGGCTCCGCCCCTGACAGCTCCGGGGGAGAAACGCGCACTCGTTGCCATGGAGACGGGGCGGGACAGACCTCCGCCCTTCGGGTCCCGAGCGCAGGCGCCCACGGCCACGGCCACGTCCCGCCGCGAGAGGGGGAGGAGCGAACGTGCGCGGCAGGCGCGCGCAGGCTCCGCGATCGGGCCCGGAGCCGCCTGCGCGCAACGGCGATCGCGGCGGGTGGCCGCTGAGGTGAGGGCTGGGCGGGAGGAGACGCATTCCTGCCCGGGCAGCCTCCCGCGCGCCCCGGACCCGGGACCTCCGTCCGCGCGGGCGCGGCCTCAAGGCCCCCCGCGTCCCCTCCGTGACTCCCGCGGCCCAGGCCGCTCTTTGCATCTCGACTCGCACACAGCTGGCCGGGTCCTAGGACCCGAAAGCGACCTTGGACCAGCCCTAGCACCCCGGGCCGCCCCCTGCCGCGGGTCCCGGGCACCTCCCGAGCCAGTGGAGCTGGAGGGGCGTGGGGGGGTTACGGAGGCAGGAGCCGCATTTCAACTCCACCCACGTCTCCCGAGACCGCGCCTCTCCTCCCTGGCTGCAAACTTGAGCGTCCCTGAAGTTGCGGAGGGGCCTGAGGCCCCAGTGAAGTTGTGGCTGAGAAGCAAGGGGCTGGGGAAAGAGGCGAGGTGGAGCTGAGCGCGGGCTGGAAGCCGAGACGGGAGGCGGCGTCGCCCCCTCCCAGCGCAGGCCCCTCGGAGCCCCGCGCTTCCCGCTCCGCGCTGGCGCCCGAGTTTTGCCGGCAGCCGGGCCCTTTAAGGGCCGGCCCGCCGCACGTGAGCGGCTGCAGGAAGCGGGCGTGGCTCAGCCCTCCCGACGCTCGCCGGGACCCGGCCGGCCGCAGGCAACCGTCCCGGGCGGCTCGAGAGGGGCCCTCGCCTGCCCAAGGTCAGCGGCAGCGGCTGTTGCAGCGCCAGGTGGGGTGGCGGGAGCCCCTCTGGAAGAGGGCTCTCCAGGAACGGGGACAAGAAAGGGCCCTAGTGAAGAGCTGACTTGGCGAGGCCGAGCTTGGCTTCTAATTTCCTAGGGAGACAGGACGGGGTAGGGGTGCAGCCTGTGGTGAGGGGGGCAGCTCGTCGAGGCCCCGGTGGGCTTTCCCTGGAAAGGGAGCAGTCAGGGCATGGTGCCCCGCTCAGTGCTTATTTCCTTTCCTCCCCCAGCACCCCAGCGCTGGGAACCCTGCCCCTGCTGCGCTGGATGCCATGAGTTGCTAAAAGTGACCTGGCTTTTCAGGTGAGCCTCCCCAGCCCTTCTCCCTTTCTCTTGAGTATGGGGACGTTCATATTGCCTCTCCTCCTTGCTGGACCCCCAGGTTCATTTCCCCCCTTTTTTGAGAAGTTCAGGAGGTGAGAGGAAGAGAAAGGTGGCAACTGAGTTTCTTGGAGGGGACAGGAAGTGTGCAGCTGAAAGAGTAGGTCGGAGGGAGGGCTGGTCACTCCCAACGCAAATGAGAGACCTAGATGTTGAGAGCGACCAGCTGGAAGCCTTGGGTTCAGCGAAGTCCAACATGGATGGATTAAATGCTTGGACTTTTCTGGAAACCCTGTCACCAGAGAGGAGAGAGGAAATGGAAATTGAGGCCTGGGTTCCCTTTGCCTACATTTTGGTCCAGGTCTGTTTAGTACCTGTGTGACCTTGGGCAAGTCTCTTAACCTCTATACACTCGTTTCCTGATCCGTACCTACTGAGTTTCCCCGAAAATAAGACCTAGCTGGACCATCAGCTCTAATGCATCTTTTGCAGCAAAAATTAATATGAGACCCGGTTTTATATTAAAATAAGACCAGGTCTTATATAGTATAATAATAATATAATATAACATAATATAATACCGGGTATAAGACTGGGTCTTATATTAATTTTTGCTCCAAAAGATGCATTAGAGCTGATGGTCCAGCTAGGTCTTATTTTCGGGGAAACGCCGTACCGTGTCTTGAGGATTAATGAAGTAGCTGTGTTTCCACATTTACACAGTGCCTGGCATAATGTAGGTACTCAGTGAAAGATTTGTCATCATCATTTACGAAAACAGGAATGAAGGCCGGCCCGGTGGCTCAGGTGGTTAGAGCTCCGTGCTCCTAACTCCAAAGGCTGCCGGTTTGATTCCCACACGGGCCAGTGGGCTCTCAACCCCAAGATTGTCGGTTCAACTCCTCAAGTCCCGCAAGGGATGGTGGGCAGCGCCCCCTGCAACTAAGATTGAACATGGCACCTTGAAAAGAAAAAAAAAGAAAGCAGGAATGAAACTAACCGGAGGCAAGTTGAGTAGGACAGCATGTGAATCCAAAAAAACAAAATAGTACAACTGTGGGGCAAGAACACGCGTGAGTGAGAAGACCAGCGCAAGGCACTTCAGTGTCATGGCACCAAAGTTTTAGAAGTTACTTTGCCTCTCTCTGCTCATTGACTCCAAAGACAGTATTTCAGCAAAAAATTGGGGGTGGGGAAGGGACATACAGAACCCACAGGCAACAAATTATTCCATGGAGCTAAGTTTTCCATCGGGCTGAAGTGTTGACTTTCAGCTCCCAAAACTTTTCAATGTTAAGTACTTGGGGTGGGAATGTTCCTTCATTGAGTCACATGCTTCCCTTCCTCTTTAAAACAGTCTTCTCTGTGCTGTGATTTGTTTTCCCCCCTGGGTGACTCAGGTCAAGCCCTCTGTATGAGGGTTAGGCCTCTGACCCCAAACTTTGTAGAGCCTGGAGACCTGCCTTGAGTAGCTGGCAGGTCCCACCTGGGTTGTGCCCCTGGGCCTGCTCTAGCATAGCTTCTTCTCATCTATTTTTCTCTTCCTGACATGGATGTCTTTATTCCTTCTGCTGTACAAATAGGAGGAATGGGGAAAGGCCAGTGAGGAGGAGAGAGAATTGTCAGATAAATGACAGACACACAAAAAGGAAAAAGGACCCACCCCACCCCAGAGTGACTTTCTGTGAACTCCCTAGTACAGGAAGTCGGTTGAGGAGATCAAAACCACAAAAAACCAATTTCTAAACACCCAGAGATGTCGGGGATGGGGAGGGACGGGCAGCAAGTGGACCCCACTGTGGTTCCCTCCCACGTCAGCACCACTCGCCCATGGAATGAAAGGCCCAGGCCAGGAGGAGTAACTGGTACTTCTCCCTGTTGTGTGTCTCCAGTTCGAACAGCCTTTTCCTCCTCCTCGCTGTTTCTAATCTGGGGGCTGGGAAAGTTGATGAAGGTTGTGGGCACTGGTGGCTTGCGTCCGGAGAGCACAGTGGCGGACTTTGTTCCTATTTGGATTTGGCCTCCTCTCGTTCTGGACGGGTGATCTGCTGGACAGCCGGACCCTGCAGGCCACATGTGCTTAGCAAAGGAGAGTTTCCTTTGAGAGCCTCTTCCTATGGCACGTTTCCCTCCTGGGACTGTTCCTTATGGTTTCCCTGAATGTTAGGAAGTGTTTGGGTCCTGGCACTTGCCCGTCCTCCCTCTGACAGTGGTCCATGAGGTTTGGGGAGGCGAGGCAGGCAGTGCAGCTCAGCTGCGGGAAGGAAGAGGCAATGTGGGGGAAAGACAGGCTGGCTGACATCTGGCCCACCTGAGGGGAGGGTGGTCAGGGCTGGGAGTATTTCCCTGGCTGACTCACTCTATGACTCAATTTCCCCAGGTATGACCAAGGCTGCCAGCTCACAGACAGAGCTGCTCCAAGAGCCTCGGCGGTTGTGGTTAAGAAATAAGGAGGCTTGTGGCTTCAGTCATCCTTTGTAGCTCCCTTCTAGGTCACTCTATGTGTAAACACCTCTGGCCACTCCTTCTCCTGGGTCAGCAGCCAAGGCAGGGCTGAGGTTGGACCAGAACTGGCTGGCGGGCAGGTGGGCACAGTGGTCAGAGCAGGCTACCAGCCTCCTCTTCCTTCTGCCTCCTTTGCAGCTGCCTTGGGGTGCGGCCTGGGGGGCACAGAGCCATGTCGGACCTGCTCCTGCTGGGCCTCATCGGAGGCCTGAGTCTGCTGCTGCTGCTGACACTGCTGGCCTTCGCTGGGTACTCAGGGCTGCTGGCCGAGGTGACAGTGAATGCCGGCTCACCCCCCATCCGCAACGTCACGCTGGCCTACAAGTTCCACAGGGGACCCTACAGTGAGACTGGGCGGCTTTTCACTGAGAGCTGCAGTGTCTGCCCCAGGCTTCGCTCCGTGGCCATCTACTATGACAACCCACACCTGGTAAGGAGTCCTCTGCCTTGGCTGGACTTTGCCCCATAAATGGACATGGGGCAGGGCTTATGGACAGAGGGGTGTTTGGGTTTCTAAGGAAGGGGTGGGAAAATCTTCGAGCTGGCCCTGCAAACCACCTCCTGTGTGAGCTCGAAGCTCCCTCCAGATTTTGCCTGGACTTCTGCTCCCTTCTAGGAGTGTGTGCTGGTGTTCTTCTTGCTCGGGTCTGGCTCCCCTGGCTCATGGCTACCTGTGGACTTCTGAGTACGGGGGGCCATACCACTGTGAGTCCTTAACCTGTGTCAGGACTCTGGTCCCCTGCCTGCTCTCCTTGCTGTCCCTCCCAGTTCCATCCCCATTTGAGGCCAGTGCTCTACGGTTGGGCCTTTCAGATTCTGCCTCTCTTTGGGATTGAATTGTGTTGTTTCTGTGCCTTCCCTCAGTCAGCTCTCCTGTGGCTGCAGGTTCTCAAGGGCTGAGAGGGTAGGCCCTGGGTATGGGGCTTAGAATCCCACCTCTCCAGCCATCTTAGTGGCCCCTGGCTCAGGGATATGGCGTTACTTTGGATGTCAAGCAGCCTGGTTTGGAGAGGGCCTCGAGGGTCAAGTGGAGCCAGGTAAACTGCCCAGAATGTCTAAGATGCTGGGTGAGAGACCAGCCCAGCATCACTGGCACCCTGTGGGCGTCCGGCTGCACTTACCGCCTGCAGTGAGTCAGGCCTCACCGATGTGGCCTCCCGCCGTGCCGTGGGTGGTGCTGCGCACAGTGGCATGGGCTGGCAGCTCCACCAGGGCTCCTCAGCCTCCAGCTCTGAGCCTTGGCACACCAGCTCTGGTTCCCTTGCCTGGAGAGCTCACGTGGTCAGGTCTGTAGCCTCCCATCGTCTCCTGACCGGGCCTCACTGGGGCCCTCGGTCAGAACAAGGGGTGCTGACTCCCTTCCTGTGCCAGGTTCTGCTCGGTACCTGCACTCTGGGGATGAACAGTAGCAGCTCCGCAAGTCTGCCCCTCACAAATGAATCTCCACGCAGACACCATGCTCGATGCCCACAGAACTTTGAGCTGTGGGTTCGGGGAGGGTGCCTCAAGTCTGCCGGGGAGGCTCAGAGAGAGGCAGATTTCAGTTGGGCCTTCTCTCCTGAGTAGAATTTTGCTCTGCAGGAAGGGCCTCCTGGCTACGGGAACTGCAGCAGACGTAGGATGACCGGGGAAGTGTTGCCAGTGGACATGTGGTGGGTAGAGCGGTAGAAGGATTCGCTGGGCCAAGCAGTGGGAAGTACAGCAGGTTGGCAGGAAAGGTTTGGCACCGTTTGCCACCCGCGATTTAGGAAGCTAAGTGGATGGCAGGGGGAGGAGGGAAGATGAGGCAGGAGGCCATTGAGGGTATTGGACTGCGTCCTGGTTGAGGATGAGTAGACACTGAGGATTTGAGGTCACGTGGCTGGGAGATGGCACCAAGTGGGAGTGGAGAGCTCGCGGGCCCGAGTGGGATGGGTCAGGCACTGGCCTGTGGGAAGCTCCTGGACCAGACGCCCGGCGTCCTCCCCTGCCAGAGTCTGCTGTGTAAGTGCCTGCCCCTCCTTCCACACCTAGCCAGTTGGGAACCTTCTGCAAGGCCTCAGTGGAAGGGAGGAGGGTCTGTGCCGCTGTCTCTTTCCTCCTCGGCTTGTCTGCTGGTCCCAGGAGCAGCATGTCGCCTCTTGGGTTGGAGGTGCTAACTCCAGAATGGGAAAGGGTCAAGCCAGCAGGATACCTTGAGGTTAGTGCTGGTGGCTGGTCCAGGGAAAACTGAGATAGAAGAACCCTGGCGTGTGTTGTTCTCCATATGGCCTCCTGGTCCAGCCACTGTCTGCAGGCAGCCGCCATGCAGCTCTCCTAGAGGTGTGGTAGACCCTACGGAGTGGGCCTCGGGTGTCCAGGGTTGTCTGGGGACAGCCTGACTTGGTGCCAGTGTGGGGACCATGGCCTGAGAGTACAGCCTTGAGGCCGGCATCCCGGCGCTCTGATTCTGTCTCTTCACTCTCTTGCTGTGTGATCTTGAGCATATTGTACAACTTCTCTGAGCCTTCATTTCCTCATCTGCAGAGTAGTGTTAAAACACCTGTTTCATAGGTAGACTCGCAAGGGTTAAAGGAGGTGACACAGGTGAGGCATTTGCTCCAGCACCTGGAGTGAATAGCTCAATAGATATGTACGAGCAACAACAAAAAAGGGTGGAAAAGACAACTCATGCCAATTAAGTGTGCTGAGGGCTGAGTGCCTTGACCCGTCGCCTGACTGGGCATCTGGCCCACAGAGGCTGAACGGGCCCCTCTGGTCCTGTGCTCCCCAGTCCTGGGTTCCTCTAGACACACCTGTGTCCCCGTTCAGAGGGGTCATGTCCTGACACCTGGATGTGTCACCAGTGCTTGAGCCCTACCCACTCTGGAAGCTGGGCCATGTGTTCTGTGCCCGGTGGAGATCCTAAAAGGTTCAGGAACCCGTGGACCCAGGTGTTCACGGCTGCCTGTAAGGCTCTGAGGCCTCTGCGTCCGCATGGCTCATAGAAAGGAAGAGACTTCGCATCAGATAGCAGGAGTGGAGGCACTTACCACCCACAGTTCACTCGTGCTTTTTTCTGTTCATCCACAAACATCTGAGCACCTGATCTGTGTCACTGTATCCTGGACCCGGGGCACTGTGGGGACCGAGGGGCCCAGCCCTCAGGACCTGTCCGTGTGGGGTGTCAGGGGACCCTGCATGAGAGGCACTGTTCGGTCCTGGGGAAGGCTAAGCACCCAAGCTCTCTGCTCCCCAGGCTGCCTCCCCCTGCATGTGGTTCCCAGGAGGGAGGGACAGGCTGTCGGCTGAGCTGTGACGTGTCCCATCCCCACAGCTCAGCTCAGCACAGCGGGAGCCAGAACCGGCTTCTCTGAGTGTGGGGAGGAAGTGAGGCTATTTCAGGCTCTGAGTGGGGCAGTGAGTGACCAGATAGATGGAGGTGGCCACCTGCTGTGGCTGCTGCCCACCGCCTGTTGGTGTAGACTGACGGCTCCCTTCCTGGCCTCAGCTGGCCACGGGGAAGCTGGTTCCTGAGAAAGGCCTGTCACCTGGTCTGGCTGGGGGCCCAGGAAGTGGCACAGGAAAGAGCACTGCAAGGCAAGAGCATGGCGTTTGCTGTGCACCGTTGTAGCAGATGCTGCTGAGCGCATGCGTCCTAGAGGCAGGCAGGCAGGCAGGTAAATGTTTGTGTGGCAGGCAGTCCTATGTCCTGGAATTCTGTAGGGAGACGGCTGCACGGTCTGGGTCTGGGCGAGTGGTTCTTGTGAGACAGAGGAGGGATTGTCCTCCCTCCCTGAGGGCCTTGGAGGGGTGGGGAGGAAGGAGGGAGCATGCGGCAGGAAGTGGACAGATCCTGGGAGTGGCTGGAGGTGTCCTCTCCTTTCCAGCGTTCCCGGAGTGCAGCCGTTTCCTCTTCCAAGTACTGAGGGAGTAGGGAAAGGTCCAGAGTCAGTCAGTGTCCTGCCATCCCGTCCCCCAGCCAGAGTGCACACGCGTGTGTACACACACTGACCCAGGGCTGCCTCGGCCTCGTGCAGCTGGTAAAGGGCCACAAGTACTCTGCCCTCGGCCCTGCTTCTGAGGGGCCTGAGGGTCTATGGGCCTGGTCCCTCTGGGAGCTGTGGGGGGAAGGGAGAGGGGAGGAGCTGAAGGACCCTGAGCTCCTCACTTGGTCCTGGTCAGCTCTGGCCTGTGGACAGGCCCTAGTGGTTGGGCTGCTGTCACTGTGCCCGTGGGTCCGTCCTGTCCGCCAGAGCGGCCCTCCCCCACCTGCCCCACCCTCCGCCACAACTGCCCTGCTGCTGTGTTTGGGGCTAAGTAACCTGCCTGCCTGCCCTTGCGGGGAACCCGGCTGAGGCAAGTGGGGTGGGGTAGCCGGTTCGGTTCGTGGCTGAGGCCTCGGAGAGGTGGTTGGCCCAGGCATGGAGTGGGCGGGGGAACCGGTGGTGCCTGGTTCTGCCTTTAGTAGCTGGACTGCCATGAAGCTCCTTTGTTCCTCGAGTCACTGAGTCAGCCTGGGGCCACCAAGTGTGTAGGGGCTGAGGCCGGGAAGAGTTCTGACGTAGGCCTTTCAGAACTTCAGTGTGTGAGGGCATGGACGCCCCCCCCCCCGCCCTCCTTGGAGGTACTGAGGTCACATGGAGCCTGGGAAGGTGTGAGGGAGTAGGATTTCCCAGGACCGACCGCTCAACAAGGGTGATGGGCTGATGTGTCCTGAGGGCCCAGGCCAGCCCCTACCCCAGTTACCCTGTGATGAATTTCTTCAGATGGAGGCTAGGCTTTTGCTCCGCAGCTGGTTAAGTGCATGGTGTAGCCCTGGAAAGGCGAGCCTGTCTGCCCAGCAGAGGTGCCTTGAGAAGGGAGGAGAAGGGAAGGGTGGGAGGAGAGGGCTTTGGACTTACCTTTCTGGATGGGAACCAAAGCTTCGCTGCTGACCAGCGTGTACTCCGAGCAAGTTACTCGGTCTCTGAGAATCCCTACTTCAGCTTTTTGTTTTTTGGGGGCTAAATAACAAGGCCCAGAACCCAGCCCCTAATAGGTGCTTAGCACTCTTGGCATGCTCCCTACCTCTGGGGCAGTGATGGAGTGATGGTTCAAATCCAGGCACACCCCCACCTGCACCCTTTACGGCCTCAGTGGGCCAGTCCCCTGGAGGCCAGTCTGGGCTCTTCTGGGAGTCCAGAGAAGCCTGCCCCTGCTGCTAGCCCAGCCTTGCCTTAGGGCCTGTCTCATCGTACTGGTGCCTGGTCCAGGGCTTCGCAGGAGGTGGGAGTGCTGAGTAAGCTCCTAGGCTGCCCCTTCGTCACTGACCAGGGCAGGGCAGCGGCCAGGAAGTCCTCACTTATGGAATTGAGGGGATGCCCAGGCAAGAAGGGAGTACGTGTGCCCCATGCACCTCCAGGATCTCAGGAGCCCCGTCTCCTTATTAGCTGCTTTCCTGCCCCATGACAGGAGTCCCAACTTTTGCAAGATGGAGGGAGAGGATGTTTGCTCGTGGTGCAAGGTCCATGTGTGTGTGTGTGCACATGAATGTGCTGTCACTCAGCACATCCCAAGAACTTTCTGCGCCCATGGGATCCTGGGCCTTCTGCCTCGAGTCCTGGAGTGTGGGGCGAGATGGAGAGGCCATCAGAGTACAGCACTGTGTCCCCACCGTGGACATTTGGGATCAGAGAGGAGGGGCTGCTGGGCGAGGAGCAATAGAAGGCTTTGAGGAGGAGGGTTGAGCTGAGTCTTAAAGGATGGGCAAGAGTTTCCCAGGCAGAAGGACTCTGGAGTAGGGAGAAGAAGGATATTCCAGGCAGAGGAAGTGGCTTACGCAAAGGCAGGAAGCATGGGAGGACATGGCATGTTTGGGGAGCTGCAAATAGTTCCATGTGGGCGTGTGCGGGGGTGTGGTGGGAGTGGGGGCTGGCAAGGTGGGCTGGGCCAGAGCCTGGATTTGTCCCTCCTTCTGCCACTCAGATGCTCAGTGGGCGCCTGCCCACCTGGGCTCTGGCCCCTGCTGGGGCCTGGGAGTGCAGAAGAGGAGTGAGTCCCAGTGCGTGTGCCGGCAGCTTCGGGCGGTGTCGTGTGGGTGGCTTGAGGCAGCACTGCATGCTGGGCAGGAGTTTCATCCTTGAGGCCAGTTGGGAGCCTTTGAGCGCTTCCAAGCAGGATCATCACAGGTGTTGTGCCTTTTGGGCACCAAGGAGGATGTTGAGATGCGGAAGTGGTCCCAGGAAAGACCCTAGGGCCCAAACCCAGGCAGGCCAGGGGCTGGAGGAGAGGTGAAGTGACACGCCACCCATTTCTCCGTGTAACCTATATTGGGTCTTTTCTTTGGTGCGGCGTGGGTTGCTAGGGTCAGGAACGCTAGGGTCAGGAACGAGAAGATGGGCTTTGGGGCAGCACTGACCCTGCCAGGACCTCCTGCCTGCCTGGCCTGCCTCAAGTTTGGGGATGTGAGTGGAGCAATTGCACCATCTAGAGACAGGAGGTGGAACTGCTGTAATCCCCCAGGCCTGCACCTGTGGGTGGGAGGAGCCTCGGGCAGAGAGAAGTGACTGCAAAGCAGACTTGATGTGGGTAAGAGTTTGTAGCAAAACATTGGGGGTGGGGGGTAGGGGGCTGCCACCAAGCCACCCTGAAAGGTTCCCCACGAGGGTGTTTGAACCTGAAGGATGGGCCCGGAGGGGCTTGCCCGTTCAGAGGTTTGGGTGGGTGGGCAGAAGTTCTGCCTAGGCCAAGGTCACTTGTTTGGTCTGTGTCATACCTGCTAATAACCAACAACAATTATGCAGCGTTTGCCGAACGCCACACCCACCTGAGGCCTCATGCAAAGTATCTCATTTAATACAACAGTTCTGTAAGTAGATACCAAGGACGTGGGGCTCCAAGAAACCAAGGGACTTGTCCAGAATCACACGACTCAGGATTCACACCCAGGCCTGCCTCTTTCCAGATGTGTGGTCCTGACCACTGCACCATATTACCTGCCTCTAAAGCCCTGAGCTAGGCTTAATGACCTAGGATTCAAGGGGCAGCAAGGGGACCAGAGCGACGGAGAGCTGGGGGTGACCCCCAGGGACTGCACAGAGGTGAGAGTCTGGAGTGAGTGCCCATGTCCCAGCCCAAGTGAGACTCCAAGGACAGGGCTCGGTTGGTGGGGACAGAGAGGCAGAATGGGGCTGAAACCCCCAGGGGACTGTTGAGAAGGCTGGGAAGGCCAGATGGAGGCAGAGGCGAGGACTGTTAAAACGGTGTCACAGCGCTGGGAAGCTGGGCTGGGGACAGGAGCAAGTGGAGGGAATTTAAATTTAGGAGCTAGAGGGCCCTGGGTCAAGGGGAAAGAGCCCTTTAGATCAAAGAGAACCTGGGATTGAGAGCACGAGGTCTGTGGGAGTCTCTGGGACTCAGGAGCAAGTAACCCTGGGGGCTCAGCCCAGGGCCTGGTACAGACTCGGGGGGCAGGAGCTGAGACACACGGGCCCCTTGATGCCAGAAGGAGAAGTGAGTGTAGGCCTGGGATCAGGCTAGGAAGTGTGGGAGACTCACATAGGTGCCCCACGTGGCTGGGGTTTGTGGGAGCCAGGGGAGGGAGCAGAGTGTAGTGTAGGTCCTAGGGGCCCAGAGAGACGTGGCGGGGAACCAGCGGTCTCTGGCTTAGCCAGGAAGGGGCCTGGGCTGGAGAGGAGTCTGAAGGCCTGGCTGATGGCAGCTGGCCCTGCCCGAGGGACTGGGGACGAGGAGCTCACAGCTTCCTCAGCTGCCCAGAATCCACTGCTGCCTCGCTCCCTGACCAGCACTTCCTGCAGCCCCTGCACAGCAGCAGGGGGCCTGGCACGATTGTTGGAGGGATGGAAGCGTCTTGCAGGAGGACACCGGGCCACGGATGGGTTCCCCAGGAACACAGGCCTCTCCATGCTGGTTTCAGGCTGGCAGCCTGTTGGAGCTGCTGGTTCTGCCAGGCCCCAGCTGGCACAGAACCCAGGAGACAACTTTGCTACCACTGACAGCCCTGCTCTGCCTCCCCAGGTGTCCCCTGAGAAGTGCCGTTGTGCGGTGGGCAGCATTCTGAGTGAAGGCGTGGAGTCACCCTCCCCTGAGCTCATACAGCTCTACCAGAAGTTTGGCTTTAAGGTGTTCTCCTTCCCAGCGCCCAGCCACGTGGTGACGGCCACCTTCCCCTACACCAGTGCCCTGTCCATCTGGCTGGCTACCCGCCGTGTCCATCCTGCCCTGGACGCCTACATCAAGGTGAGACACAGTCCTGAGGGGGGTTTGGGGGGTGGGCAGCCAGAACTTAGGCCGGGAGCCAGGGAGGACTGGTGGTTTGGGGAGGGCAGCACCCTGGGGCCCTGTGGAGCGAGGGACATGGGCAGAGGCTGCTGGCATCGCTTCCAGATGCCCAGACTTCGTGGGCACCGGAGTGGGGCTTGCTCAGAAGCCTGGCCTGGTCATGTCAACTCTGGCTCGAGGACACCCCTAGTGCTCAGTCCCCACTCCAGACTCAGATGGGTGGACAGGCCCCCCCAACCCCTACTGCTGGAGGCCCGCGGCTCCCAGGGCTGGCAGGTTCCAGCTATCCGTGGGTTGCCCCTGGTCCCACATGCGCACGGGCTTCTGTACCTGCTCCCTCCGCCCTGGGCTGGGGCAGCAGTGGCAGGCCCCATTTCCTGCAGTTCCCCGTCTGGTCGTTGGCAGCGCCAGCAGACCAGTCCGCATGGAGGAAGCAAGAGAGCCCGCCACAGGTCTGGTGGCGTCTCTGTGTCCACGGAGATTTTTTAAACACTTTCCCTATTCCTCTAAAACATTTTATAAACGGGTGCTAGGGAAATGACCCCAGTTTGGTCTTGGAAGTGACTGTTTATTCATCTGTTCAACTTGTATTTATTGAATGTGTGTGTGTGAGCTTGGTGCTGTGCTGGGCACGATGTGAGACATTGGTGTGTGAACAGGCATTTATAGTGAGGTGTGGAGATAGGTCATAAATGGCAGACAGGAACGGGGAAAGCCCAGGGTGAGAAGGGCAGGCAGCCAGCATGAACAGCCTCTCGGAGGAGTACCTTAGGCAGAACCCTAGAAGAGCCCTTGGCGGGGGAGAGGGCTCTGTACGGAGCACAGAGAGCATGGGTTTGATGGAAAGGCTGTGGAAAGGCACCACAGTGTTTCTGCACCAAAGGAGTGTGTGATCTGAGCCACCACACCTGTACAGGACAGGGTAGAAGGTTGTCATGAATCCTAGTGTGAGTGGCAGGGCTTGGGCAGGGCCAGTGGCTGTAGAGATGCAGACAGGGCAGAGATTTACAATGTGTTTCGGGGGTGAAGCTGATGGATGTCCCCATGGATTGGAAGTGGGGAGGGGAGAGAGTGGGAAGAGGCACAGCAGGCTTAGGTCCCCTTCGTGTCTAGGTGGGCAAGCGTGTTGTAGTGCTTTTCACTGATACGGAGAGCTGAGGGAGGAGGACTTGGTTTGGGGGGCGGCCAGCATTGTGGGGAGCTGCCCGAGAGATGTGTTGGTAGGGGTGGAGTCTGGAGTTCAGAGAGGGTGGGGCTTGCCCTGTGCTTGGGGACCAGAGCCTATTGACAGTATTTGCCTGCGGGGGAGGGGGGGGTGACAGCACAGGTGGAGCAGAGGGTGAGGTCCGAGGTCCAGAAGAAAGGCAACAGGAATGTGTGAATTTGGCGGGTTTGTAGGAACCTGGCAGCTTTGTTTTCCAGAAGCCTGGGGAGAGGACAGGGTCTTAGTGATGGAAATGGGAGCTCAGACAGGCCCTGGCTAAGAAGGTGTAAGAGTCTGGTGTCAGGGCTGGGAATGAATAAATGGGGCCCTGGTCACCAGCGGTGGCCTTGATGGGCGAGGACAGGAAGAGAAGAAAGGGGAGGTAGCCCTTGCAGGGGCGGGGGGGGGGGGTTCCAGGGAGCACTGAGGTGCTTTTGTGAGCTGGAGGGTGGCAGCCAGAAAGGGTGGGGGGTACTGGATGGAGGCTGAGGGGCAGGGTGAGGTTGGAAGTGGGGGGTGCGGGAAGGGAGACATCAGTGCCCGAGACCCCCCAGCATGCCTCCTGGGGGTGGGGGCTCCCCCAGTTCACCCAGGCAGGGACTGATGTGTGGTATGTCTGGTCCTGTCTGTGCCATCCTCAACCTTAAGAGCCAGTCTGGAAGAGCACCCCAGAAGGAGGCTTTCTGGGTTCCAGACCTCAGAACAGAATGCATGGCATGTGGCACGGTGGCGAGCGACTCTGCCACCAAAGCCTTTTCCTGGCTCCAGGAGTTTATTTTTAGACACCTTTGTCCAAATTTCCCGGCCCCTGACAGCTTCACAAGTTGCCTGGTTTTGACGTCACCTCTTTGATGAAAGCCCTCCCTCCTCCCTCCTCCCTCCTCCCGCCTCCCCCCTCCCCCCTCCCTCTCCCCTCCCCCTTTCCCCCTCCCTCCTCCCCCTCCCCCCTCCTTCCTCCCCCCTTCCTCTCCCCTCCCCTGTGGCAGCCTGTCAGCTGTGCTCCGGGCTTGATCCTCCTGGGATGGGGCTGGACAGGGGGAGAACCATCCTCTTTCCCACCTGGGACGAGGAAGCAGGAGTAGAGGGGGGAGCAGGGGGCTTCTTCAGGGGTGTCTATGAGGCGTGCTGTGGGCCTGGCCACCGGCTGGGAGAGTGAGAGATGCCAGGCTGCCCGCCATAGAGGCAGGTGTCACCTCTGCCCCGCGTTTAACCTGACCGTGCGTCTTGGGGAACGAAGCCCGGAAAGGGGAGGAAGGGGCTGGTTCTGTTTCCTGATGTCAGCCTACAGTGGACAAGGCTGGGCCTGTGCGTCTCTCAGCACCGGGGACAGAGAGAGGAGAATGCGGGGTTCCCTCCCGCACTTGCCCTCTTCCCCACGGCCGTGGGACCAGGGAGACTCTGGGCTCCCTGCCTCTCCCAGCCCTGACAGCTGGCTACCTTGAAGTGTGTGTACATGTCCATGCCCAGGCTCCCCTTCTGGTTTTCCGCCTCCCTGGCTTCTCTCTGGATCTGCGGCTGGGTCTGCTGTGGTGCTTCAGATGGAATGACAGAAGCTGCTGGCATGCTGTTTCAGGCGGGGGAGGGAGGGCCTGGCAGGCGGGGCCGGGCAGGATCAGTGGCCTCAGAGAGCTTTGGGTGAGAGGGGAGAGCATCTCTGTCCTGGCAGGAGAGACGGGCCTGAGCCTCGGCCAGCAAGGGTCCTTGGGGCCACTGTGAGCAACCCAGAGAGAAACATTTGTCAAGGTTCTGGGGATTCAGGAAGGTTGGCTGGATCCCTGCTTAGTGATCTGTGTGGCAGCCCCTGGCCCTCTGGCCAGTTGTCCCCAGCCAGGCAGCCTGGCAAGCTAAGCGAGCGATCAGGGCCGGAACTCTGTCTGTCTTCATGGAAACCACTGGGGGCCCCTGGACTGAGCACTGTGAGACAGCGTGTGTGTGAGGGGTCCCTGGGGATGGTGTGACTGTTGGGCTGTATAGAAGATGTCCCCGCTTTGTGAGGCGGCTCCACCAGAATCCAAGGAAGTGGTCTTCAGGGCAGGAGGAGATCATTCCCTGAGCCCCAAGAATCAGGTCTTCTGGCACCTGTAGGAGGGAACTGAGCTTTTTCAGAATTGCAAGACTGCAGAAGAGATGGGGCCTGGATGTCAGCCCAGAGCAACAGAAAAGGCCCCCAAATTCACTTCAGGGTGGAACCCACCGTAGCAAGTCGTGGGGAGGCTGGGGGAACATGGGGCAGACAGGACTGAGTGAGAGGCCTCATGTATGAGGTCCCTGAGCCCTATACCTGACTCGTGTCTGTCTACCAGTTAGCAGGGGGCTCATTGAGAGTGTTAGACTGGCAGCTAAGCCCCCCGTGCCTGACTTCCTGCCAGCAGGCTCCAAAATCTTTTCCACAAACCCCCTTCCCCAGGGTCTCTGCTTTCTAGGAGTTTTCAGGTTGAGGGTCCTGGTGACATTGGGCATCTTCTCCTGAGTTGCGGGAGACACAGGGCGTTGTCCGAGTGGAGGCGCCTGGCTAGGAAGTGCAGGCAGGCCCTGGAGGTCAGACATTGGTTCTTTCTCCTTAGAATTGGAGAGAAGCTGGGGGAAGGCGGGCAGGAGGGGTGGAACCAGCGGGCAGATCTCATCCTCTCTGTCTTCTCACGCTAGGTATTCAGTTGAGGTAAATGCCCCTTACCCAGCCTGCCACAGCCATTCATATGCCTCATCCTGTTTCATCATGGCACCCAACGAGGTAGTCAATGAGTGTTTGCTAAATAAATAGTTCATATAATAATCTTAGGATTGCTGTACGGTTATTATGTGGGACAGCTGGGCTGATGGACTTTAAAGTGGGCAGAGACCCCAGACCCCAGTTCTCAGACTTCGCTGAGCAGAAGCCTAGGGGCTCTGCCAAGGTGCCCCCTTTGTAGGAAGCCAGGAATGGGGGCCTAGATCTGGCTCTGGGTTTTACAGACCAGGTGACCTCGTGAGCTTTTGTCTGGAGGAGTAAGGGACTGTGTTGAGGTGCTAGAAGGGCCTCCCTTATTGAAAGTAGGCTCAGAGCCTTCCCACATTAGCTCAGCAAAGGTGGCAGACAGGGAAAGAGAGATGACCCCAGATTTCACATCCCGTTAGGGCTTCGTGCCCTGGATTCCCACTGCCACCGCCAAGCTGCTCCGCGCTGGTGCTCTGGCCCTTTGGTCTGGGACACTGCCGGGAGCCCGCTGCCCGTTTGCCCAGCAGGCACTCGGTACGGGAGGCTGGGGCAGCTGTCGCGGTACAGGGAGCAGCTGCTGCAGGTGCCTTATTGGGCCTCATGTCCTCTCCCTCAGTGAGGTGGAGATGGCTCCATTCCAGGCTCCAGGGCCAGCGCCCCTGCTAATTGGCCTGCCCCGGTCAGGGACGAGGGTGCACTCAGCAGCGCCAGGAGCGGGGGCTGAGTGACAAGCCCCCAGAACTCTTTCCTCTCCCATATCCCCCAGCCGCAGGGCTTACCATGCCCAGGGGAATCAGGCAGGGAGGGGAGGGTGGCTTCACTGGGAAAGGCAAAGCAGCCTTGGGGGCGCCCTGAGGAGGGGTAGCATTCTCCAGGGGGGAAGGCAGGCCAGGTAGAGCGCTGACTTGGGCGCGCAGAGGAGGTGCCAGAGTTTGGGCCCAAGAGATGAGGCTGCATCCTGTAGGCCCTGGGGAGCCGCTGATGGGGTCTGAACAGACGAGTGGCATGTCCAGGCTGGGCTTTGGAAGGGACTGGAGCTGGGGTAGATGGGGACGCAGCAGCTGAGGCCACAGCTGAAGTCTGAACGAGGGTAACAAATGAGCTGACGGTGCAGGGACTCTACTCCCAGATACCCCCGAGCTGAGGGAAGACCCCTGCACGCCCTGGATATGGAGACTAGGAAGACCCCCAGGAGACCAGGCCTCTCCCCTCTGCAGGCCTAGGCCCTGGAACCTGCTCCTCAGCCTCTCTGGCTCACCCCTCCCCCCCACTTCCCTACCCAGGACAGAAGCACAAAGCCAGCCTTTGCTGGGGCGGGCGTGGGAGCCACCACTCTCAAAATACCAGCTCAGATACGGTAGCTTGGCAGCCCTGCAGGACCCTGGGGGCTGAGGCTTGTCGGCATGGTGCTGTGGGGTTGGGCTGTCACCAACCCAGAGGGAGCCTTTTTCCCCAGGCAGATGGGACTTACAAGGAAAAATTCTGTTCCTCTTTCCCAGAAAGCTTGGGATTCCGGGAATGAGGAGAAGGGAGGAATTCCAAGGACAGGGCTTGCCCTCCAGAGCAGAACAGCTGTGCCCTTCAGCAGAACCCTCAGATAAGGAGAAGCTAGCTGTCTGGTTATGCAGACGGGAAACCTGAGGTTCCAGAGGGAAGGGCTTCCCTGAGGGCGAGAAGAGGTCAGCAGTGCCCGTCTGAGAATAGACAGCCCAGGCCTTCTCCTCCACCACCTCGCCTCCTCCGCACCTCTCCATCCGCACTCACCCACCTGTCCTTGCCCTCTGTCACTTTCTGGTTCTCTGGCTCTCAGGTGCTTGGCTTCCTGGCTGCCATCTGCACCAAGAAGCCTTCCTGCTGCTGGGTAATCAGTCAGCAACATTTCTTTGGCTTGTCCAGACCGGGTTCCAACTCCTTGACTGCGCAGATGGGTCCTGGAGAGAGGCCTGTGGAGCGTGCCACGGCAGCAGTGTCATCTGGGAAGCTGTGGAAGGGAGAGTGGTGGGTCCCAGGACTGAGTCCCCCAGCTCCCTATGGAGTGATCACCCCCATGCTCCACAGGGCCCAGGAAAGCCAGAGCCGTGCTGAGCTGGGTTGGGTATTGCCTGCTGGGCCCTGGGGAAGGGAAAGGCCGGGCGTGGCTTCAGGGCCAGGCACTTCCTCATCCACCCAGGTACTAGGGTGCTTTTATGGGCTGTGTCCCCTGTGTCTGCTTAATGGGAACCTCCCTCCCCTGCTCCTCAGTGCCCAAGTCTGCCCTGGTCTCAGTCACCACCAAGGCCCTGTCATGGGCTGCCCAGGAAGCCTGGGCCTGGCTGTGCAAGAACATGAGCAGAGGTGTAAATTGCATGGCAAGCTGCGACTCGGAGGTGAAAATGAAAAGCTTTAGGCAGCGGCAGCGGCAGGCTCAGCAGGCTGGGGTGCCAAGCACAGCGCACGCCTCCCCTCCTCACTCTGCCTCACACCTTCCCCTTTCTGCAGTCTTCCCCTGGCTCCTGCCCAGGCCTGACTCCTCTGCCATTCTGGGGGATTGGGGGGTAGTAGGGGAGCTTCTGTATGGGCCCTGGGCTAGACCCAGCCCCAAGACGGCCTTCCTCTCTTGCTTCCATTACATTTGCTAACTGTCTGACTAGTGCACAGAAAAATGGGCTGTGCTTTTGTGAATTTTGTGAACTTAATGTTTGTGAGTTTCTCCACTGATTCTTTTTGGGTTTTTCAAGAATACAGTTGTCTTATCTTTAAGTAATGGTGTTTTTATTCATCTTTTGGAGTTCCTCACTTCTCTTGGGTTCCTCTATTTAATCTCTTTATCTTACAGTTGGGGGAGATTGAGATCCAGAAAGAAGCCACCCAGCTGGCAGTAGCGAGGCCAGGCGCTGGCTCCTGCCTAGCGCTCTCTGCCACTGCCTGCAGGCCCATCTCACTTGTCTCCTTCGCCTGTCATTGTCAGAGCTTTGCGCGCTCCTGCTAGAGAGGGGAGTGTGTACCAGCCCTACTGCAGGCTCTCACTACTGACACTGCGAGGCCCCAGAGCTGTCTCCTGCTGTCGCCTCCGCCCCAACGACCGGTTTAGGATCAGGGCCGGAGGCTGCTGGGAGGCCCAGTGGGGATGAGAGGGAAGTTGACAGAAGTTCTGGGCAGAATAATAACAACGTGCCACCTTCCAGCCACAGCCCCTGCTGTGCCTCCCATCACTGTGCACGTGCGATGCAGACCGACTGCCGCAGGGGCGTCCAGGGTCTGAGCCCCCACTTACAGGGACTGTGCTGTGCAGGCAGGCGGCTGCGTGGCTGCGTGGCTGTGTCTGTGTAATTAAAAATGAGCATGCCTCACTTCACCAGTGGAGATGCCATCACCTCGGGTGGCATGCAACAGCTGTTTGCTGGCTGTGTGGCAGCCCAGCTGTCCAGCCTGGCCTGGAGGGGCGGGTAGGACTGGGCAGCGCAGGGTGAGTAGGGAGGGCCAGACCCCCACCCCAGTGAGGTAGGGGGTAAGGGGCTGTGATGGGGTGGGGTAGATGGAGCAGACCTCATCCCTGTCTGGGCCCAGAGCTCATGTGTGACCCAGCCCTTGCCCCTTGCGAGACGTAGGGTCACGTAGCTCCGAGCAAACCCAGCCTCTTGGTAGCCTAGGAGTGGGAGCCACCCTTAGGGTCCACGTGGGCCTGATCTCTGCTGCCCCCGCCCCAGCAGCCGCAGAACACCAAGTGAGGCAGTGCAGGTCCTCTGCTCCCCTGCCGCGCCCCGTCCCCTACCTCAGTGACAACTACCAGGGGGCCACTGTGTGTCCAGCGTGAGCTGCATGGGCCGAATGCTTGCCCCCACACCCCGTGAGGTGAGGTAGGAGAGTGTGCTGTGTCCCCAAGGTCGCTGAGGCAGTGGCACCGTGATAGCCCTTGTCCACCAGCAGCCCTGGGGGGTGAGCCCATGTGGGTGCTGGGTGGGGAGGTAAGTGCTAGGGACTGAAGTCTCCTGGAAACCCTCATTAGGGGTGGTGTGCCACGTCGCCCTTGTTTCTGCCTGTGGGAGGTCCAGGTGGGAGGGAACCTTGGAGGTATGTCTCAGGGATAAGAAGGCCTGCGTCGTTTCCAGCATCTGGTGGCTCCTGGCCTGATGAGCTGCCTTCTTCCTGGTTTGTGGGGAGGGCTGTGGGTATCTGCGTCTTCCCCCCTTGGAGAGGGACCCGGTACTCCCCTGGAGTCTGTGTGGGAGGGAGTTGCCCTTGGGTTGTGGCCTGATCACATGGCCAGTGGCTTCAGTGGCCAGAGCAGAGTCCCCGGTCCCAGGCATGCTTCCTCAAGCCTCTGGCTGTCTGCTACGGGGAACGGTGTGTCCAGCACCGGGAGGACTCCAGGCCCCTCCACCAGCAGTACCAGCCCGGTGTGGCATTGACCTGCTGTCCTTGGCTCTTGGCAGTCTGCTCTCCAAGGGCTCCCTGGGGCCAACTGAAGGAGAGGCAGCTGGCCTTGCCTTCCTTCAGCAATTTTCCAATATTTACCAGCTCACTGACATGCCACCCAGGCCACAGCGCCTGCTGTGCAGTGAGTACCTGGGAGCTGGCCCGTGGCTACCCTCCCTCCCTCCCCGCAGAGGCTACGCCTGGCTGGGAGGGAAGGCCTTGTCCTTCCTGCTTGCTTCCTTAGGGACAGGGCACATGGCTAGTCTTGCCCCTCGGCCTCCATCCCCAGCTACCACTGGACTCACTGTTGCTCAGTGATCAGAGCATGGAGAGGGGTCTCCCAGGAGAGGTAGCAGCGACATCTGTAAGCCCGTCCCATGCCTCTCGGCCTGGGTTGGAAGTTGGTACCTTTGCTTTTTTTCTGCCCCTTCTCTTCTGTCCCTGAGTCTGAATTTTGACAGGACCCGGCAGGTGTTAAAATGATTTCGGGCTGAGCTGTCAATGAGATTTTAATTAGCTCCATGCCTCCCTCCGACAGGGAGTGCTCGGGGCCTCCAGGTGGTGGGGTAGGACCAGGCTGGGCTTGGGTCTCAGCTGCCCTCCAGGGGCCTGGCGCAGGCTTGGGCAGCTGGCAGTCCCTGTATGGGATGCTGAGGAGAGGGCTGGGAGGGGCTGTGTTGCCAGGCCACACTTTTCTCTCCCTCCGTCTCCCGCTCCTCTGTTCTCCCCGATGGCTTTGAGATGAAGGCGATGGCAAGGATGGAGGATGCAGTTTCCATGGCAACGGGGCTGTCCACAGCGAGGCAACTTCAGAGCCGGCTCTCCGGAGGAGGCAGATGCATGAAGCCGCCGCAGAGCTGCCTCCTGCCTGCCGATGAGGGGGCTGGCAGAGCAGGTGGCAAGGGTGGCTGCCTGGCGCTGCCCACCCTGATGCCCGGCTTACTGGGGAGGGTGGAAAGAGCCCTACTGCCTCTTACCATCCTTGTTACTTCCAGAAGGGAAGCGAGGCAGGTAGCTCGAGTGCTGGCAAGGGTTGGGGTAGGGCCCCACTGTCCCTGGAATTTCTGGGTGAGGACAGGCTCTGGTTCCTGGGGGTGTCCCCCAAAGCCAGCTGCCTACAGCCCTTAGAGATGGGCCATCAGGTAACAGATGGCCACTAAGGAGTTTCCCTTTGGGCCCTTTGAATGCCCAGAGCTTGGGGACGCTGGTGAAGGCCGAGTCCTGTTTGGGTTCGGGGGCCCTTTTCCCCTTTCTTTCCTCCAGCTACCAGGGAAGGACTCGGACCTTATTCAGGGAGCCACCTGGCCTTGGTGACATGGCCCATTTCACTGAGTGGAGCTCAGATTTGGCAGGGGCCCACCCCCAAGTGCTGGCATTAGAAGGGCCCCAAAGGCTGGATGCTCCTGCCTCTGACGTGTTCTTGTTCCGCCTCCTGAGGACCAGGGCTGGGGGGCAGTGTGTGTGGGCAGGTGGAGAAGCAGAGGCAGCCATCGCCATATTCAGAGATGGGCAGAGGTGGGGCACGGACTCCTAAGAGGGTCCAAGGAGTCCCCAGGTTGCCAAACAGGATTGGATTAGAATTGTTCAAAGTGGTGACTTGGCTTCACTGACCCTGAAAGTGTCAGGGCCAGGGTGTCCCACTCTGCGTTTGAGCTCAGGGAGAGGATACAGGCCTGGCCTGGGTCACCCGTGGAGTCAGGCTGAGCTGCAGCTTGACCTTGGGCCAGGCTATCCACCCCGTGTGCGCCCTGGATGCACTCTGCCTCCAGCTGGCTGTTGAGGGCCCTGGCTGGAGAAATCTTTCAGACTCCCTCCTCCTCCTCTCTCCCTGCGGAGCTCATTTTTATCCCCTTTCACTTGGTTTAATTGGTGGGGGTTCCTCCAGCTCAGCTTGGCCAGCTAGGCAGACAAGTGGAGTCCTGGAGTGGCTTCTGCTCCCCGGCTGCTAAGTCTCTCATTACCACTAAGTGGAAGGCTCACTTCAGAGCTGGCGGTGAGAGCCAGGCGGAGGCTATAAATAGCCATGTTGTAAAGGTTGGCCGGTGACCAGCGACAGGGCAGGGGCCTTCAGTTGTCTTAGTGGATAATTGCTCTGTTGCAGGAGGAGGGGGTCGGCTCAGGAGGAGACGCACCTGAACCTGCCCTGCTTGTTCCTGCCTGCCTGGGGCAGTGCCGGCGCGTGTGTGCGCACGTGTGTGCGAGTGCACGTATGAATGCATGTGTATGCGAGTGTGTGTGTGCACACGTGTGCGTATGTGTGTGCACGTGTGTGCGTGTACACGTGTGAATGCACGTGTGTGCGAGTGTGTGCACACACGTGTGCGTGTTTGTGTACATGTGTGCGTGTGCATGCATGTCCCCTTCCACACACTGGAGGACGGGTCCAGGCGGAGGGGAGTGGAGTGCCTGTCTCAGAACTTGGGGCCCTCTCAGCTTGTACTTCATCCCACTGGGGAGTCAGGGAAAGGTCCAGTGTGAGGTCCACTTGTCCTGCCTGGCCCTCCAGCCTATGGCCTGCTGCCTCCCCCTCAGCTGAAACTCTGGACCCAGGTGGGAGAAGGGCTGGGAACCGACCATGCCATAGTCTCCGAGGTTGGCAGAGACCTGGATTTGCAGGGGAATGGGAGAGGAAGAGGGCTTTAGCTGGCCCGGAGCCCCTGCCCAGGATTGGGTGGTAACATGTCTGCGAGGGCAGGGGCTGGAGGCCTACATTTCAGGGCACTGGCGTCTCCTGGTACCTGGGTCTTCACTGTCATTCAGGGTGGAGGGGAAGTCAGGGCCAGGCGGTCCTGGCATGGAAATTGTGGCTGGTCAGACCTTGGCTTGGCTTGGCCACTAGGCCCATCGTTGTGGGGTGCCTGTCCTGGGGTAGTCCGGCGTGCTAAGCCTCACAACTGTGAGACCAGTGCTCTCTGGAACGGCCTTTGGGTCCCATACACACATAGGCTTAGCAGCGCAGACTGCTGGGTTCTGTTAGTGCCTGTCCTAGTGTGTTGTCCCAACAACTCCTGGGTCGTCAGACCACTGCTGGACACTGGAGTGGGGGGCCCTGCTCTTAGGGTGCTCTGTGTGTGCCTCCCTCGGCAGGGGTTTGGAACTTGAGGGAGATTGAGGCAGGAGGCAGAGTCAGTCCCCGGGGAGGGAATAAACAATGGCCATTTCCGGGGGCCACGCAGAGACAAGTGAGTCAAGAGGCCCTGCCGGGCTCATTCCTCCTCTCACCCCTGTCCAACAAGGAGCGGAAGCTGTGTGCCCACCCTCGGCTGGAGATCTACCAGCAGGACCAGATCTATTTCATGTGCCCTCTGGCACGGCAGGGAGATTTCTATGTGCCCGAGGTGAAGGAGACAGAGCGGAAAAGCCGGGGCCCTGCAGAGGCCAGTGACACCCACATGGATGGCACAGGTACGGGAGGTGGGGGAGCGAGGTGGGCCTGCCTGACCCCTCTCTGGGCATGTGCGCTGCGGTCAGGGGACTCCTCCCTGGCTCGGCTGCACTGTGGGAGCTTGACCGAGGTGGAAAAAGGAGAGCTGCTCGCCTCAGGACCCGCAGGCAGTTACCTATTCCCAGACACATGGGTCCATGTAGGTGTGGATTCGTACGTGTTACCCTGGCAGCACAGATGCCAGGATTCTGCCCAGGTGCAACAGTAGTACCCTTGGAAACAGATCACAGACAGCTGGGTGCTCGTGGGAGGGGGCTGAGGCTCCTCAGGAAAGGTGTCACTTGGGTGGGCTGTTAAGATTGGCCCTGGATCTGGAACGTAAGAAGGGGAGCAAGGTGGTCTCCTGTCCCCCGGGATGGCGCCCCATCCCGAGCCAGCCACTGTCTCCCTGCCAGAGGGCGTGCAGAGCAGGGCCAGGAGACCGGTGCCCAGCCCCTCCCACTATAGCCAGCCTTCATACCCCAGGGCCAGGCCGCCCTGTGCCATGACCTCTCACATCTGTGGCTGCCCTCGAGCATGAGGAGGCCGCTGGTAGCGTCCCACGTCCTCCCGGGGGGTCCGACCCTTGGCGATGCCGGAGCTTCCATCAGTCTGGAGGCCGTGAGCTGTGCAGTGCCACAGGCTGGGAGGAGAGCAGCCGCCCCTCTTCACCTCCTCCCCTACGAGACTCCCTCTGTCCATCCAATCTTCACAGCCAAGGTCACCCTAGAGAGGCATGTGTTGGCAGGGGTGGCGGCACTGAGGCAGCTTCCGCTCCCTAGGGGCTGTGTCCAACACAGTTAGCTTCATCTGCCATTTAATTACCTCCGTGGGGCACTGCTCCCACCCGCCTGGTAGTGCCTGGCAGACACTCTTCAGTGCCCCTACTGTGGGCACAGGATGTGGCACAAGATCAGCAAGCCCAAGAAGTCCCCAGGACAGGAAGGGGGAGCACCTTGACCTTCCTTTGACCCCCCCTCTGCTGCCTCGCCCCCCTCTTTGGCCCACCCACCCAGCCTCCCTTCCAAACGCCGTCTGGGGTGGTGGTGGAGGACAGCGTGGCACCCACCACAGCTGACTACAGGCGAAGCTCCCACACCCCCAGCTCCTGGGCCTGCCCTCCCCGCCAGCCTGCCCGCCCACTCCCTGGTGTGGGGTCCGAGCGGCGTGCCTGCCTCTGACAGCATCGGCCCTGACACCGGGGGCGGACCCTGGGTGTCTGCCTGCCAGGTGCATGCCACTTGCACAGCAGTGCCTGGCAGCCTGGCCGCCCAAGGCTTGGCCTGTGCCTGCCTGCCTGCCTGCTTGCCTCCCTGCTGGGGCCCCCTTGGGCTAGGAGGGGAAAGGGGGTGATTAGCTGCCTTGTGCCTGTCATTACATTGATGTATTATTTAGCCCCAGAGAGGCGATGAATTTTTGATCTTGTACTGGCTCTGGGCAGTGGAGGAGGCAGGGACTGGGGTGAAGGTGTCAGCTTCATTCCCTGCCCAGTGGCCCTGTGGATTTAGGTGCCCTGGGACAGAGCCAGGACTCAGGAATCTCCTCCTGTGGGGCTTTGGTGGGGCGAGAGGGACAGCGCTACCCTGCCAGAAGTGTCCACGTGTCCCCAGGGGCTGCCCTCATCCCAGCATGCTGGGCCCTGGCCTGAAGGGACACCCCTGGGCTCCTTCCTCTGACTACTGCTAACCCAGGAGCTGGGAGAGGAAGGAGATTTCCTAACCCGGGTCCCACGAGGGCCTGTGGGTGGATGGGTGGGAAGAGCATGACAGTTTAATGGGGCCAGGGAGAAACTGTCTTTCCCTCCTGTCAGACCTGCAGCCCCTGGGGCACTGATCATCATTTAAGGATCGAATGAGGGTCTGGAGTCCTGACCCAGGGTCAGAGGGAACCAACCCTATCTCGGGGTGTGGCCCAGGCGCACTCTTGAATGCCTGTACCCTAGAAGCCAGGAGTGGGGCACCAGCAAGAAGAGGGCCTTGGGCCAGCAGCCTGGCATTTCCAGGGCTCACTTTACCTCTGCCAGTCGGGCCCAGAGGGGACTGGGGGAGTAGGCCCCACCCCAGCCTAGACCCCAGCTGAGGTTCAGTGAAAGTTCTAGGCCAAGTCCAAATGCCAAGCAGTTCCCAGCTGCGCCGGGCTCATCATCACCATGGAGACAGGATCTGGGGAATCTGGCCCACCCCTCACCTTCTGTGATATGCAACAGCTGCCCCCTCCGTCTCACACACGAAGGAAAGCATCCTCCATACCGTGGGCCTGAGCTCTTCGCCCCTCCGTGCACACACCTGCTGCCCCTCCGCTGCTCTGTGTCTCTGATCTGGGAAGATGAATGGGCAGATGCGGGCTGTCTGCCTGGAGGACATGTTGGGGTGGGAGGAGCAGGCTGGGGGCGACCTGCACCCTCAGCCCAGCTCAGCACTGTCTCCGGGCTGCTTTGTGACTCCGGAACCACCAGTGCTTGGGGGTAGGTAAGGGCTCCTCCGGGGTGACCCACGCATAGGAGAAGAAAGCCCTTGTGCTTCATCCCAGCACCCTCCTTCTCAGGACTGCTCCATCTCACTCTGCTCAACCTCCTCAAATCAGGGCTCAACGTGGGCCAGAGGCAGGGGCCGGCTGACTTCCTGGATATGGCTGCTTCTTGGGGAACCCTGCATGGGGGCAGGGGGCAGGAGAACAGGCTTCCTGGCCCATTCCTGTGGGCAGTGTTCTGGAGCTGGCCTGACAGGGTGGAGGAGGGGACCCTCTTTGTTCTACCCTCAGCTTCTCACCTCGAGGTCCGTAATGGACTGGGGGCGGGGGCGAGATGGGGGGGGGGGTGCTGGCAGCAGGCTTTGGAATGCAGGGAGCTGAGGCTAATTCAGGGTAGGGAGAGGAGTACACAGCAGGCTGCCCTCCCTCCCTCCCTCCCCTCTCCCTCTGCCCTGTCGTTGCAGTTCCAGGAAGGGCAGAGGGCAGAGGGCTGCTGGAATGAGCCTCCTGAGCCAGGGGAGGCTTTATTATTCATGAGGCCATTGTACATGCCCAGTGGAGCCTGTGTCCTCTCCCTGGAGGAGGGGGCTGGGTTCGTTCCTAGCTAACCTGTGCTCCTTCCTGACCCAGGAGCTGACACAATGAGTGACACGAGTTCTGTGAGCCTGGAGGTGGGTCCTGGCAGTCGGGAGACTTCAGCTGCCACACTGTCCCCTGGGGTGAGCAGCGGCCGTGGCTGGGACGATGGTGACAACCGCAGTGAGCACAGCTACAGCGAGTCGGGCGCCAGCGGCTCATCCTTTGAGGAGCTGGACCTGGAGGGCGAAGGACCCCTGGGGGAGCCAAGGCTGAGTCCTGAGGCTGAGCTCATGGGGTCTCCCAAGTGGCCCCGGGAGCTCAGTACCCCTGAGAAGGGTGAGGAGTAATGTGTGCCCCCCCCCCCCGTGGTGCAGTCACTGAGGAACTGAGTAGACTCTTCAGCCCTCTTCTTCCTCCACCTTCCGGGCGGGCTGGGGCCGGACTCCTACCCCAGTCCTCTCGCTAAGCCTTCTCTGCACTGCCCTCTTGGCTCCCAGGACCGAAGGAGCCACTGGCCATTTTCTGCACTTGGCCCCGGGGCTGTTGCCTCTGTTAAATCTTTTCTCAGATTCACATGGGAGCTTCCAGGACTCTGAATAAAGCAAATGATTTTCTTGTTTCACCTGGATTTGGGCTCTGCCTTTGTTTGTTTGTTCCACCTTGAGGAGCCCTGTGCAGATAGGCACCCGCAGCCCAAGGAAAGAAAGGAACGTGGCCAAGTACCCTCGGGTGGGTGGCAGAAAGGGTCTTGGGGGCCCTCCACTCCCTGCTGTGTGGCCCAAAGGCTCCCCCAGGCTGCTGGAGAGCAGGGCAAAGGTGCCGGAGCTGAGCGTGGGCTGCCATCCAGGGCTCAGGAGTGGGGAGCCCACAGCCTGTGTCTGCCCGCCGCCAAGGGATGCGTGTGTCTGGTCCTAGTGTGTGCTCATGCTAGTCCTGCCCGGCCGGTAAGGGCATCCCTGCTCTGCCCGCCAGTGTCTGGACCTGCGTGTGCACACACACACACACGCCTTTGGTTCTGCGTGGAACCTCGGGTAGGTCTGCTGGCGGGGGTCCCACCTGAGGCTGTGCCCACGTGGGCATCAGGATGGGATGGCTGTGTTTGTGTGGGTGGCCATGTGCACGTGTGCCAGGGGTCTGAGGCTGGCTGGCTAGGAATGTCACTGTGGGGGCTTTGTCCGTACATTGTATCTGTGTGTGGCTGTGTGTCTATGTACAGCTGTGTGTGTTGTGCTTTATGTTCATGTGTAGTTACGATATCGTGTCTACAGGTGAAGCTGTAGGTCTGCAGTTGTGTGTCCGTGAGTACAGCTATGTATGTGTGGACTTGTTTGTGACCGGGTGTGTCCATGCGTACAGCTGTGTGCATGTCCCATGTAATGCTGTACATTATGGCTGTGTCTACGTGGACAGCTGTGTTGTGCTTGTGTGTTCAGGTGCACTGCTGTGTGTAGGGCTGTGTCCCCATGTGCAGCTCTGTGTGTAAGGCTGTGGCTGCTTGGCTGGGTGTGGAACACCCTGTCTGCGTGCTCCGGTGGCACTGCAGCCCACTGCTGTGGGCCGTGTAAAGGGCCTCCGGGGCTGGCACTGTTAAAAGCGCTGTGACTTTTGTGGGGCTGCCTTGGTGAGTGGGCTGGGATTGCGGTGTGACCCCTCTTACCTCAGCACCCTGCTGCTGTCAGCCCCTGTTCCAGCGGCCTGGCCCATCACTCACCTGCCCCTGGAGCAATCCGTCTGAGTCAGCCAGAGGGTCAGAGCAGCCCGCACTGGAAGACAGCCTGTCTGTTTTCTGCAGCCTGTCTGACAGCTCCAAACCCTATCCCGCTGCCACACCGCCTCCCGTTAGCTGGAGTTTGTTTGTTTGGGTTTGACGTGTTTGTCTCTCACAGCTGTGCTCTTTCCAGAGCAGTGGGGCATCGGGTTTCTATGTCCAGGGAAAAAGCTTGTCCTTCCCTGCTGACACCACCCCCGCCAACTGCCAAGCACACATGGAGGTGTGTGTGCTGGAGGGGCCCGGCCTTGGCATGTGTTCATTAGCATGTGGCTAAGCTAGCCTGGCCTCCACTGACACCTGTGGGAGACAGGGCGGCGCCAGGGGACATGTGGGGATGCTGTGCTCCTTAGCTCTTGTTAGTGTGTGTGCGGGGGTGTAGGGGGTGGGCAGCACAGGCCCCTTCCCCTACTGCTTCAGCACAGTGGTGCCGCAGCGTATCCACCGCCCCCTGCCCAGGGGCATCCTTCCCCTTTCTGTGGCAGGAGGGAAGAGGAGTCCAGAGGATGTTCTCCGAGCTGTCCTCCTGGGCTCCAGCTCCAGCTCCTGCTGCCTCCTACGCAGCTGCCAGTGTCAGGAGCCTCTTCCCCAGCCCATGGGCAGCACCAGCATGTCCCTCCCGCTTGACCCCTTGCCCGGCCCAGGTTGCTCTTTGACATAATACCCTTTGCACATGAAGGTAGGGATTAGTGGGGGGTGGTCAGGGCTGGGTGGGTGGGTGTGGGGGGCAGAAGGCAGCAGCTTTAAAGGTCATCAGGGAGGAAGAAGAGGCCCCACCCCCCCTGACCCCCCTCCATCTCTTCCTCCTAGTGACTCAGGCCCCAGCTCTCTCACATGGGGTGGAGGACACATGGCGCCGCCCTGGGCCTGGCGTGTGAACTAAGCTGCAGTCCAGGAGTGGAGAGAATGGATGTCTAAGTGCTTCACCCACCCCCACGTGGCCCCTTACCTATCCCCCAGCAGCACCCCATTACCCTAGGGCCAGCCCCGAGCACTGTGCCCACCTCCCGGGGCTCTGACCTCCCCAGCCCCGTGCCCCGTGCCCCGTGCCCGTGCCTGCTGCTCTCCGGGACGTCGTCTGACCCAGGCGGGGATGGCACCGTGAGGCACCGGCTCCAGCGCATAGTGGGAGCGCCCGAGGATTCAGCACCACGCGGCGGACAGCTCCAGGCCGGGGGGCCGTGAAGGAGCAGAGCCCGAGGCCCAGGGCAAGCGGCGGGGCGCGTCTGGAGGGAGGCGGAAGATCGGGAGTGGGGAGGAGCGGGGGCGGGGCCGGGGGCGGGGCCGGGGGCGGGGCGGGCCGGGCCGGGGGCGGGGCGGGCCGGGGGCGGGGCGGGCGGGCGGCGCTGGGAAGCGGCGGGTCCGCGGGCAGGGAGCGCAGAGCCGCGAGCGGCGGGCGAGCGAGCGGAGCTGGAGCCCGCGCCCGGCCCCTTCCGTCTCCGCGCCAGGTAGGGTCAGCCCGTCGTGCCGCGGCCGCCGCCAGCCTGAGCAGGTTCTGAGCCCACGTCCCGAAGCCCCGTGGGCCCTCGAGTGCTGGGGCGCCCGGGCCAGGAGGGGCGCTGGCCGGGAGCTCCGGGAGCGGGAAGACAGCCCCAGGCGTCCCGCCTGTCTACCCCAGGAGGAGCACGCCCTGCCCCGCGCTCCCTCCTCCTCCTGCCCTTCCGTCCTCTGGGTCCGTCGTTCTGTCTGTGCCTCTGTCTTTGTCTCAGCCTCTGGCTGGGTCATTGCCGGCCTGGGTTTTGTGGACCAGGTGCCTGGGCTGCGCGCCTCCGAGGTGCTGCCTCCCCTCCAGGTTCTGCCCTCGTCAGGCAGGGGTCCTGCCACCCCCGAGAGGCTCGTGGTCTTGACCGGTTTGGGCCTCAGCCCCCATCAGGTCCCTGTCCCCATCTGTGTTGGTCTTCAAGCTTGTCTCTCTCTCTCTCTCCCTCTCTCCCTCTCTCTCTCTCTCTCTCTCCCTCTCTCCCTCTCCCTCTCGTTTGCCTGGTGCAGCTGCTGCTTCTGGGCTTACCCACGGGGTCCCAGACCCCTGCCCTGACACCAGCAGTTTAACCTTGGAGAGCTGAGGTGGCAAAGTGAAAGCCTCAGCCTCTAGTACCCAGGAATGGGTCCTTGAATTAGTTCCTGCCCTTCTTCAGACTCGGTGCCCCTCTCCTAGCTTCCCCAGCCTGCATGATTGTGAGAGCCTGTGTGGAGTAGGTGTCCCGGAGGGCAACTGGGGCCCAAGTACTGGGGTGCAGAGTGGAAGACGGAAGGAAGGATCTCTGAGCACCAAGACCCGGGAACAGGGTCCTGAGGCTGAGGATGGGGGGACTGGAGATGAGGTCTCACCTTGAGCACTGTTTTGACTTTGGGACCAGATGAACCGCCCCCCACCCTGGATACACACATATACTCACATCTAATTTCCTTGTTGACTTCAGGCCTGTGGCCGCTTTGCTGTCTCCCCCTGGAGCCAGCCTCTCCACTTTGCTGTCTAACTCCCAGGGCCTAGAGACTCTATTACTTCCTCAGTCAGGGGGCTCTGGAGGTGGCTTTTTAAGAACCTGAGGCTGGGACCCTTGGGTGCTCACCTGGACTCCAGTCTCCCTAGGAGTTGGAGACTAACTCCCCTTTAGAGACTTTTCTTCCCTATTTCCTGTTGGGTTCTCAGCCAGCAATGGCCCCTTTCAGGAACTCCAAGGCTCTGGATAGGCGCTGGACCCCAAGTTTGTAACTCTGACCTGGTCTCTGCTGCAAAGGTGTTGACCTTGGGGTCCTGGGAGATTTGTGCAGGGTCTTGGATACTCTTCAATTCACAGCAGAATTGGTGTTGGCTGGGGTCTCCTGTTTACTCTTGTCTCCCACCCTCCGCTGAGTTTGGGATGGGCGCAGGGCTCATCTCCAGACCCAGATCAGGGCAGGGCTGAGACACAGGAACTTCTCAGCCTAGTTAGTGACCACCTCTCGCTGGCTCCTGGGAGAGGGGCTTGGGGGAGGCAGAGTCAGAACAAGCAGCTGCCCTCAAGTTGCACTTCTCCCTATCTGTCTGTCTGTCTCTCTCTGCAGGAGCTGGGCCCCTTCTCGTCTCTCTTCCTGTCTGTTCTTTCCTGCTCCCTGTTATCTCCTCTCTTTGCCTTTGCTGCTTCTACTCTCAACCCCTGGAGTCTCAGGTCTGCTGGACCCATCCATCCCCTTTGGGGCCATGGGATCACTGCTTGGGCTCCTGGCACTGCTGCTGCTGTGGGGCGCCGGTGCTGAGGGCCCGGCCAAGAAGGTGCTGACCCTGGAGGGGGACCTTGTGCTGGGTGGGCTGTTCCCAGTACACCAGAAAGGCAGCCTGGCAGAGGAGTGCGGTCCCGTCAATGAGCATCGCGGCATCCAGCGCCTGGAGGCCATGCTTTTTGCGTTGGACCGCATCAACCGCGACCCCCGCTTGCTGCCGGGTGTGCGCCTGGGTGCACACATCCTGGACAGCTGCTCCAAGGACACACACGCCCTGGAGCAGGCACTTGACTTTGTGCGTGCCTCGCTCAGCCGAGGTGCCGACGGCTCGCGCCACATCTGCCCCGACGGCTCTTATGCCACCCACGGCGATGCTCCCACTGCCATCACTGGTGTCATTGGCGGCTCCTACAGCGACGTCTCCATCCAAGTATGTGGGGGTTGTTCAGATGGGGGCTGGAGAGGGAGGCCAGAGGCGGGGTCCCAGGTTTCCACTGAGCAGGGTTTCTGGGCTGCCATACACTGGAAGAGGGACTAGAAGCTTCCTGTGGGTAGCTTTTTACAGAAGACTAAGGAAGTGCCCCTGTCATGTCATGGGGGTCGATTTTTAGAGATTGTATAGGGCAAACATCCCACTTCCCACACACACACACACATCTGAGAAGCTTAATCAGGCCTCTCGAGTCAGAACTCCAGGTTTGAATCCTGCCTCACCCACTTACTGTGTGATTCTGGCCATTACTTCTCTTCTGTGCTTTAGTTTCCTCCTCATAAAATGGGACTCCTAACACTTGTCACTCTTAGAGTTGTGTAAATTTAATGAGATAATACATGCAAAGCATGTACCCAGGGGCCTGGCAAGTCATAAGGGCATCATCCATATTAGCTGCTATTATTACTAACCCATTTTATAGATAAGGAAACCGAGACGTGGAAAGAGGCAGGCTGCAAGTCAAGGCCCTCACAAAGTGGAGACGGGAACCTAGGGCTCTCAGCCAAGAGCCTCCGGGTCTCAGATCATCTATCCGTGGATGGGAAAGGGGTAGTAGAAGCCAGAAGCAGCCCAGAGAAGAGTAAGGGGTGGGGGACCCAGAAGGAGGTGGGAGGAGGGTCACCTAGGGTCTCCGGGGTGCATGATTTGAAGGGTGGGAAGGTGAGGGAGCCAGCTCTCCCACAGGGTCAGGAGAGGGTACCGGCCCACCTGGTATCTCTGGGCACACCTGGCTGCTTTAGCCCAGGTGGGGTCCTCCCCCTTCCTGATTGGGTCCCACCTCTTGCCCGGACCCTTACTTGCTTGGTGCCCAGCATAGGCTGCTGGAAAATGAGGCTCTAACTGGGTCAGGGTTTGGGGTTGCAAGGAGGGCCTTGGCTGGGGCCGCAGCTTCCTTTAGGAGGCTGACTTGCTATCAGAGGCAGGGCCAGGATCCCTGACTGCGAATACTTCTCCAGGAGAAATTAAGAAGAAGTCAACAACGTAGGCAGCTTCTGGTGTGGGATGGTGGAAGCCTGCTCATCCTCCTACTGCAATGAATGAATTACTGGTCCTGCCAGTCCCAGCTGCTGGAGACAGCCAGTAGTGGCTTAGACAGGTGTGGCTGTGGCAGCATTTACATTGCAACCCTGGCTGGGGGCCGGGGTGGGGGAGCAGCCTCTCACCTGCTGATGTCTTCAGGAGCCTCTGGGGTGCTTTCCCAGCATGCCCCTCTCCCTAGTTCTCTTCAGGGCCCCATGCATTCATCTCCAGGAGTCCAGTTACCTCCCTCCCACCCCAAGTGGCCTGCCTCCTGCAGCAGGGCCCGCACCGCAGTATCAGTCCGTTTTTCCCTTGTCTGGGTCAAAACAAGGCCCCACCCTTCATCCTTAGGCAGCACCTGCCTACTGACAAGTCCTGCTCATTCCTGCCCCTTCTCTTCTGCAAACCCCCCTCCTCTTCCGTCTGCCAGGCACTGTGGCTTCACATGCACATGCCATGATTTTTATGAAGGCAGGAATGAGAAACTGAGGCTCAGGGAGAGCTGCTGACTTGACCGGGGCACAGAGGTAGAAGGTATGGGAGGAGAAGGCATTGAGACTGTCAGAGCAAGTGCCCCAGTTGCAAATACAGGACCTAGCTCCCACCTGCAGAACCTGAGCCTTGCCTGCTGTCACCTTCCCACCATCCCACCGGGGCCGTGGCTGCACCTCACTTGTAGGGGCAGGTCCCAGCGACTTGAGGGTGGGGGTTGAGCTGCCAGGCAGTCAGTGGTAAGCCAGAAGCCCTGTTCATGGCAGGCTCAGGCATCCACTGGAGACCAAGCCGTGGGCTGTCAGGGCCATGGGGGCCCTCAGCCCTGGGTCTTCCTAACAGGGTCCCTTTTCCTTCTTTCTGCATCATCCCGTCAGGATTGACTCTGGGGACAGGTTACCTGCCCCAAACAGGTGGAGAGAGCCCTGAGCATCCCAGATGCCGTCTGGGGCTTCTCTCTTCCCTGTGCAGCCAAGCACCAACCTCTCTCCAACCCACAGGTTGGGCTTTTCCCCTTGGCTCCCCACTGCTGCTGCTGCCACGTGTCTGCAGCAGGACAGCAGAGAGATTCAGGCATGGCTCAGGACTCTGAGCCTCGGCCCTGGGTCTTCTCTCTCCCAGCCCTTGAGAAGGGGTGGGAAACTCCCTGTCCCCAGGGGGAAGACACATCGAAACAGGACCGAGGTCTTTGGGGAGAGGGGGACCTCAGGGCTGACCACCTGGACACTTGATCCAAGGTCCCGCTGTGTCTCTGACCTTTGCCCTCCGCCCCCCTTCCCCAGGTGGCCAACCTCCTGCGGTTATTTCAGATCCCGCAGATAAGCTATGCGTCCACCAGCGCCAAGCTGAGTGACAAGTCCCGCTATGACTACTTTGCTCGCACAGTGCCCCCCGACTTCTTCCAAGCCAAGGCCATGGCCGAGATTCTCCGCTTCTTCAACTGGACCTATGTGTCCACTGTGGCGTCTGAGGGTGACTACGGCGAGACAGGCATCGAAGCCTTTGAGCTGGAGGCCCGCGCCCGCAACATCTGCGTGGCCACCTCAGAAAAGGTGGGCCGTGCCATGAACCGAGCTGCTTTCGAGGGCGTGGTGCGTGCCCTGCTGCAGAAGCCCAGTGCCCGCGTGGCCGTCCTGTTCACCCGGTCCGAGGACGCCCGCGAGCTCCTGGCTGCCACCCAGCGCCTCAACGCCAGTTTCACCTGGGTGGCCAGCGATGGCTGGGGGGCCCTGGAGAGCGTGGTGGCAGGAAGCGAGGGGGCCGCTGAGGGCGCCATCACCATCGAGCTGGCCTCCTACCCCATCAGCGACTTTGCCTCCTACTTCCGGAGCCTGGACCCCTGGAACAACAGCCGGAACCCCTGGTTCCGGGAGTTCTGGGAGCAGAGGTTCCGCTGCAGTTTCCGGCAGCGAGACTGCGCGGCCCACTCACTGCGGGCTGTGCCCTTCGAGCAGGAGTCCAAGATCATGTTCGTGGTCAACGCAGTGTACGCCATGGCCCATGCTCTGCACAACATGCAGCGCGCCCTCTGCCCCAACACCACCCGCCTCTGTGATGCCATGCGGCCCGTCAACGGGCGCCGCCTCTATAAGGACTTCGTGCTCAACGTCAAGTTCGATGGTAATGGTGCTGGCCAGTGTCCACCAGGCTGCTGGCCGTCAGAGGGTGGAAGGGAGCGGGTCCTCAGGTTCCATTACGCAGCTACGAAAACATAGCCTACAGCAAATCGGGGACTCACCCCAGGGGGTGGTGTCACGAACAGGGCAGGGATGAGTAGGCTGGAGCCAGGACTAAGGTGCCACCTGCTGAGACCCTTCCAGAGAGTAGGCGTCTGGCCTGGTTCTGCACTTTGGGGGTCTCTGGGTCCTGCATGGGCAGTGCCCTCTCTCTCCTGCCTGTTTAACATACAGAGCGAGGGACCACGAGACCTCCAGCCCCTTCTCGCGGGCAGCAAGACACCAGTGAGAGTCAGGATAAGGCTGGGTGAGAGTGAGGAGCAGGATGACATGCTATTTTCGGGGAAAATTTCTGTTCCTAATTTGGATTTTTTCACTCGAGGTGGCCACAGCCTCTTCAACCCAAAAGTTATTTTAATAGAATTTAAAATAAAAGTTCCAGTTTTAAGGAAAATGAATGCCTCAGAGTTATCACTGTGCTTCAGGAAGAATCACTGTGGGAACAGTGGGAGATGGTGCCAGGGATGACAAAGCTTGGAGCGCTGGCCCAGGGTCAAAATGAATAGTCATCCGACAAGATTGATATTCTGAGTTCTGGGAGAATCGGGTCTGGTGGGCTGGCGCTGGAGCAGGGCTCAGCTCAGCGCGCAGGCTTGGTGGGATTTATGGTGGGGCTCGAGCTGGAGGACTTCAAGGCTGGAGGCTGTGGGGGCCCGTATGTAACGCCAGGCAGCACCATTCACCACGGGCCTTACGTATGTCATCTGCTAGCTTTACCCCTGATTTCTCACTGGGACCCGCGATGACAGGGGTCCTGCCTCCTGAGCCTGGTGGGAAGGCGTGGGGTTTACAAGAGCTGGGGGGTGGGAAGTAGAAGTGATTTGGGAGCTGCCTGTGACCCTCGGTGATTTCAGTTGACTGCTGAGATTGGCATTCACTGGGATGGTGCTGGCATTGTCATTGACAGGATTACGTGGAGCCGGACTGGAGCTGAGGCTGAGTCTGGCTTTGGGGGTCTCCTTGTGAAGTTTGGGGCACAGGATGTGGTGTGTGCTGTGATACAGTTGGGGTCTAGGGCTGGGTTGGAAGGTATTGGAGATTAAGTCTAAGGCTGGGTTTGGGGGATTCATGTTTGGAGGTGAGTGTGGCTTTAGGTTTGGGGAGATACCTAGGCTTTGGGGGTTAGGGTCGGGGTTTATTGTAGCCTCTCATTTAGCAAAACGGCCGGGGGTAAAGCCAGCTTTAGTGTGGGGGTGAGGACCAGAAGGACGAGGAGAGGGCTCAGCTCTGGGGTTTGGGGTCCAGGTTCGGGTGAGGGTTGCGGTCACGTCAGGACGGCCCTCCAGTCTAACCCTGTCTTCCTTCCATCCGCCACCCAGCCCCCTTCCGCCCAGCTGACACCCACAGTGAGGTCCGCTTCGACCGCTTTGGTGATGGCATTGGTCGCTACAATATCTTCACCTACCTTCGGGCAGGCAGTGGGCGCTATCGTTACCAGAAGGTGGGCTACTGGGCAGAAGGCCTGAGCCTGGACACCAGCCTCATCCCGTGGGCCTCACCGTCAGCCGGGCCCCTGCCCGCCTCTCGCTGCAGTGAGCCCTGCCTCCAGAATGAGGTGAAGAGTGTGCAGCCGGGCGAGGTCTGCTGCTGGCTCTGCATACCCTGCCAGCCCTACGAGTACCGCCTGGACGAATTCACCTGTGCCGACTGCGGCCTGGGCTACTGGCCCAACGCCAGCCTGACGGGCTGCTTCGAGCTGCCCCAGGAGTACATCCGCTGGGGCGACGCGTGGGCCGTGGGCCCCGTCACCATCGCGTGCCTGGGCGCCATGGCCACCCTCTTCGTGCTGGGCGTCTTCGTGCAGCACAACGCCACGCCAGTGGTCAAGGCCTCGGGCCGGGAGCTCTGCTACATCCTGCTGGGAGGCGTCTTCCTCTGCTACTGCATGACCTTCGTTTTCATTGCCAAGCCATCCACTGCGGTATGCACCTTACGGCGCCTCGGGCTGGGCACCGCCTTTTCCGTCTGCTACTCGGCTCTGCTCACCAAGACCAACCGCATTGCACGCATCTTCGGGGGCGCCCGGGAGGGAGCCCAGCGGCCGCGCTTCATCAGCCCCGCCTCGCAGGTGGCCATCTGCCTGGCGCTGATCTCCGGCCAGCTGCTCATCGTGGTAACCTGGCTGGTGGTGGAGGCGCCCGGCACAGGCAAGGAGACCGCCCCCGAGCGGCGGGAGGTGGTGACATTGCGCTGCAACCACGGTGACACGAGCATGCTGGGCTCGCTGGCCTACAACGTGCTTCTCATCGCGCTCTGCACGCTCTACGCCTTCAAGACCCGCAAGTGCCCCGAAAACTTCAACGAGGCCAAGTTCATCGGCTTCACCATGTACACTACCTGCATCATCTGGCTGGCCTTCCTGCCCATCTTCTATGTCACCTCCAGCGACTACCGGGTGAGCTGCCCATCACAGAGGCGGGGGGTGGCACACCGGGCCTTCTGTTTCCTGGTACCTCGTTTAATCTGGTAACTCGGAGACTCCAACAGGTTAAATGCTCACCCTGGGGTACACAGCTTGTGGTGGCCCAGCTGGGACTGGACCGCAGAGAAAGGCCGGAAGGCTGAGTGGGGCCTGGGGAAATCGAGTGGGAGGGGGAGGAGTTACAGGGAGCTGAGAAGAGACGTCAGGACTCAGATGTCATCCTCTAGTTTGGGAAGGGATGGGGGTGCAAGCTATGTCCAAATGAGCAGAGGCTCTGTTCTGTCCCACTGCGAGGTTGGCTGTAGAAAGGGAGACCTCATCTCTGCTCCAGGAGTTCCTGGGCTACTGGGTGCCCAGGGGATTGACTAAAGAGCCAAGTCAGGAAATGCTAGTGACTGGTTTAGGTTGCCAAAGGCCCCAGTGGGTGTAGAGATGAGAGGGTGTGTTTGTGGTGGTGTGCATGTAGAGAACCAGGAAGGGCTTCTTGGAAGAGGAGCCCTGGAACTGGGCTCTGCAGGACAGGCAGGTTTAAGTACATGGGGGCGGATGACTGGAGCAGAGGGTGTGCATTGAGGAGGGAAGGCAGAAATGGTGGAAACGGAGGAGGAAGTGAAAGTAGACAGCTGGAATGGGAATGGCAGGGTTACAGAGCGATGCAGCTCCAGAAGGTACCATGCTCTGATGTCCCTTGGAGCCATGCAGTGTGGCATGCCCTGGGGCACTGCAACTCTGGGGTTGAGAGATGAAACCACGGAAGGCAGAGAAGGTGAAGCAAAGGGGGAGGAGAGCTGGGGTACAGGGCTGGAAGGGTAAAGCAGGTGAATACTGGACCCCAGTTGGTGGCTTCCAAGCTAAGTTCCAGGTGACACTGAGTGTCACAGTGGGTCTCCTCAGCTTCAAGGAGCAATGGCTGCTCCAGATGGGATGATAGGGAAGGCCTTTCTGAGGAGGTGACAGATGAGCTGGCCTCTGAACGACAAAAGGGTCATCTGGGTGGATCCTCAGGACTCTGGAGTAAATTCCGTGGCTCTCCCCATTTTACAGACGAAGACATGGAGACTCAGAGAGTCTAAGGTCACTCAGCTTGGGAGTGTAGAGCAGGGTCTGAACTGACAATCTTAACAATTAAAGGAACAGGAAAATCAAGGCAAGAGCCCCTGCAAAGGCCCTTTCCCCCAGGACAGAGGTATGGTGGGCAGTGCTGGGGGCCAGGGAGGCTGGGCTTGGCTGCTCTTGCACCTGCTGGGCCACCTGCCGGGGTGGCAGAGGCCAGAGCTGGGGAGGGAATGCTCTGACTCAGCCTGCATTTGCATATGATTTGCATTTGCATGCCAATCACAGGCAGCTAAGGACTCACCTGGGACATCCCCACAGTACCCACACATGCGTCTGCAACACATACACATGCATGAACAAACGCACATACCTGTACACATATGCATGCAGACACATACATGTATTCCTACACTCACATGTGCACACATTGGCACACCTGGCACACACCCACATCTTCCCACCTACATATGCATTCCATACTTGTACACATGTACCTGCACACTCAGCCCCCTACACACACCCACAAGATACACAGTCTGGCAATTAAGTTCACGAACTGATCCTAGAAAAAGTGCTACATACCTCATGCTGAATGTCACTACAGTCACCTTCAAAGTCCTCCCCTGGGGAAGCTATGCACCGACACCAGCGCCTAGTCCACCCTTCAAAGCAATTTTGGAACTCTTTCTGGAACGGCCATCAGAGCTGTCATCGTATTACCCTTGATGTCCTGAATGTCATCAAATGTCTTCTTTCAGTATTTCCTTTATCTCCAGGTAAAGAAAGAAGTCATTGGGGCCAGATCAGGTGAGTAGGGAGGGTGTTCCAATACAGTTATTTGTTTACTGGCTAACAACTCCCTCACAGACAGTGCCTTGTGAGCTGGTGCATTGTCGTGATGCAAGAGCCGTGAATTGTTGGCGAAAAGTTCAGGTCGTCTCACTTTTTCACTTCCAAGTGCAGCCTTTTCAGCACTTCCAAATAGTAAACTTGGTTAACTGCTTGTCCAGTGGGTACAAATTCATAATGAATAATCCCTCTGATATCAGAAAAGGTTAGCGACATCGTTGCAGCAAGTTCACGAACTTAATTGTCAGACCTCGTATACATGCACTTACACACATGCGCCCATACCTGCGTGCCTGTACACACACACACACACCTGCACACACACCCACAGGTACAAGCTCCCCTGCATGTTCACCCCCACAGCTGGAACTTCGGTCTCCCGGGAAGACGCCCCACTGGGGCTGATGCTGGCACTGTGCCCAAGCTTCCTAGACACCCCCGGGGCTTGGCGAATGGACCAAGGCCCCGTGTCGGATGCTTGCTGTCCCCGCTACACCCGACCCCACATCCTGGGTGGGGGTTCCTGGGCCAGGCCCAGGCCTGTGGGCCAGGCTCACTCGTGACCCCCCCGCAGGTACAGACCACCACCATGTGTGTGTCCGTCAGCCTCAGTGGCTCTGTGGTGCTCGGCTGTCTCTTCGCGCCCAAGCTGCACATCATCCTCTTCCAGCCTCAGAAGAACGTGGTGAGCCACCGCGCACCCACCAGCCGCTTCAGTAGCGCCACCACCAGGGCCAGCTCCAGCCTCGGCCAAGGTTAGCGTCTGCCCTAAGCTCTTCCCCACCTGTGCGCCTCCCCACCTGCTCCTCCGCATGGGGGCCGCTGCCTGGGTTGCTGAGATTCCTTGGCTGGGGACAGTGCCCCTAGATGAGGCTGGAGAGGAGAGGCGGGGCTTGGGGAGCCTCCTTCTGCAGCCCTGCAGCCCTGCCGCCCTTGCTTCCTCCCGCCCTCTATGCAGGGCCTTGGGGGCGTGTCCCAACTTCCGGCTTCCTTTTCCTAGGGTCTGGCTCCCAGTTTGTCCCCACTGTTTGCAATGGCCGCGAGGTGGTGGACTCAACAACATCATCACTTTGAGGACCCCAGACCCCTGCCTCGACACGGCTGCTGCACCAAAGCCCGTGCAGGCACATGTCCAGAGCCAGGAGGAAGCTGGCTGGAGCACTGCAATAACGCCAACCCCGCGCCCGCCCCCAAAGCCACTTACCCACCTACTTACTCCAACCTTTCCGAGTCAGAAGGCAGGGTCCTTGGCCAGGGAGCCTCTGCAACGGCCACTAACTGCCCTCGCAGTGTGTCCCCTCCTTGCCAGGCCCAGGACTCAGAAGGGAATAAGCCAAAGTCCACCTGGCCTTGGAACCGGGTGGCCGAGGACCGCAGGCCCCGAACCCCAAGTCAACAAAGGTGCTTCCAGCCCCGTCCCTCCCCCCTCCTTGGGCCTTTCAAATTTTTTATATAAGTTATTCTGGGATGGGGAGGGGGTCGTTATGGGGGCTGTCCCTCCCCCTGCACAGTAGTTTGTCCTGTGGTTTATTTTGTATTATCTGTAAATAAAGTGTCTTTATTTTAAAAAATCACTCCTTGCCTGTGACCCAGGGAGGTCGGTCACAGCAGCCGCAGCCTTGTAACCCCCATGCTGCCAGTTTGTTTTCTCTGCTCTGTGCCTGATATTAGGACCTGGTGGCCACCAGCTCCAGACCCAGCCCTGCCTGGTGGGGACACAGAAATGAATGAGCCATCTTCTTTTAAAGGAGCCACTTCAGACTAGCCAAGGGGCGAAGGCAGGGGGTTTATGTGCTCACAGGCTCATCTGGCAGCCCAGTGGAGGAGCTGGATGGTGTGGGCGGGGGCAGGAGGGGCAGCTGCCTGTGCCCCGGGAACTGTAGGCTTTGCCTCAGCAGGCCTGTCTGGCACTCGGAGGGGCCATTTGTCAGCGTGGAGTCAGGCTGAGCGTTTGGTGTGAGGGAACCCAGAAGAGGCATGGCGAGGACCAGGTGGTGTGTATGAAGCCAGAAAGAGCTTGTGAGAAGGAGATGAGCAGGGAGGGCAGAGACGGGGCAGGGGAGAGGCGATTGGCCCAGGAGAGATGGGAGAGGGCGCCTTGCTCCAGTCCCTGGAGGAGCTGGACCTGGTGGCAGGGTCCTGCAGACCAGTGCCCTTGTGAGGCCTGGGGCTCACCAGCAGAGGGTGCAGAGGTACAGTCTTGGCCATACGGCTCCTCAGGCCACCGCGGCCCTTTCTGTGACCTTTCAGGCAGTGGGCACTGACCCCAAACAGGACCAGAAGGACCTGGCAGCTTTGGAAAGGCCCCAGACTACCATATTTCAGAGGGACAAGGTCCTGCGATGGGAGACGGGCAGGCCAGGGACATTTGTCATTTTTAAGTGAACCCTTTTGCATCAACTTATAGGCAGGCGAAGCTGTGGAAATTTGGGTTAACAATTAAAAACATGAAAACAGAAAACTGAAAAAAGCAAATTGCAGGAGTGGCTCTTCCTCGCCAGCCAATGTTTGGAGTATCAAATAAAATATAGAATGCCCACTGAAATTTGAATATCATAAACTATGAATAATTTTTTAATATAAGTATGTCTCATGCAATACTTAGGACACACTTAGACTGAACAATTTTGTTGTTTATCTAACAGTCAGGTTTAACAGGGCACCCTGTGTTTTCATTTGCTAATTTTGGCAACTTTACTGGGGTGTGTCTATTCCAGATCCTTGGTCCGAATGACCCAGGCCCGGGTGCAGCCCGCAGCAGCCTGCAGCAGCCGGACCTGGGAGCACTCACCCCATGGGATTTGCAGCAGTGCTGTTCCCTGCCCCAGCCTGAGGATAGGCCAAGATGGGGCTCTGATCCCCTCACACCTGAAAAGCCACCCCCCTTCGCATGGTTCAGGGGAATTTTCCTTAAAATGCAATAATAATTTTTTCAACTTTTTTTTTTTAAAGTGTGTTTCTCCAGGACCCATCAGCTAGCTCCAAGTCAAGTAGATGAGGGTGCAGCTCACAGTGTTCCATGAAGGATTGAACCAGCAACCTTGTTGTTAAGAGCACCATGCTCTAACCAACTGAGCTAACAGGCCGCCCCAATAATAATTTTTTAAAGGTAGTGATTAACATGGTTCACAGCCAGAAAGAGAGGAACAAAGGGTATTCAGTGAAGAATCTCTTTCTATCCTTGCTACCCATCTAGGGGGTAGGACCCTGGACCCTGTGGGAAACTTTGCCCGCCAGCTTCTTTCATACCAGAACACTCTCCATTCTTCCCACCCACCCTGGCTGCCCTGCTTCCTCTCCTGGTGTGGGGGTGGCAGGAAATAGAGAGGAAAGGAGGGTTCCCTGAGGGTATCAAAGCCCTCTGAAAATGTCCCCGCCCCCACCTCCTGCAGAAAAAGGAAAGGAGCCTACCACTCCTGCCTGAGCCACTAAAGATGGATGTTCTCAGTCTGGGGGAGAGGGGCTGGGTCTGGAGAAAGCAGAAGAAAGGTGGGGGGTTAGAGGGAAGTAAAAACTGGGAGGGTGCAAAGGGAGGGCAGAGGGAAATGAGATAGAAAGTAAAACATGGAAGATTTAAACCTTAAGGGTTCTCACCAAAAAGTCAGGTTTGGGCTTTGTTTGTTTTTTAAGAAAAATCACTTTATTTTTTTCTGTAATAACAATATATGCTCCCTGTCAACAGTTTAAGCATTGCAGAAAAGTACAAAAAGAAAATAAAAGTATTACCTCCAGTTTCATCATTCAAATATAACCATCATTATCATTTCTGGTATAGCCTCTTAGATTTCTATGGATTTTTACAGATAGAAGGAGAGAGAGAAATACTGCCATAAAAATGGGATCATGCCATCTGTCTATTTTTTCAGTGAAGACAATTTAATTTTACTTGATTCTAATTGAAGAAAATGAATCTGAAATGATACTGAAGAATTCTTGAACTTCACATACGTTTCTTCACCACAAAAGATATTCTCCCTCCCACCCCACCCGCAGAGAGCCCTGTTTAAGAAAAGAGACGGAGTGACATCTGGAGGCAAACATTCCTTTAGTCTCAGGGAATCTGAGGAGAGTTTGAGCCATTGTCAACCTTCTTGCTCCATGAACGGAAGGCAGTGATCCAGGTCTTCCAGCTGCACTCCACATCTGGTCCTGGGAGTAGTTGACTGGCCTGTGAGTTACGCACTGTACCCGACAATGGGAGACAGGCAGACACCCACAGGTGCTAGGTAACCTCTCTGCCCGCTCGGCCTGCGCTCACATCAGTTCACCACCCTCAGGGATGAAGCGTGAGAAGCGCTGAGAAGCGCGTCTGGGTCTCTGAGAGCCCTGGGGCCCGCCCGGGGCTCCCTGCTCTGGCTCCCTTCTCCAAGCAAAGTAACCTGGAGGCTGGGCAGCCTCTTGTTCTGTGAGTTTGATTCACAAAATCTGAGACTCACTCTGGCAGCCTTGCAGCACCATGTTTTTTATTAACCACATTTTCATTGTAGACTGTATCAATTGATTCCTTATGGAGAAATTGAGAAAATAGCATTAGTTAGTGCTCATTCTCGAGTTTTATCATGTTTAAATTAATCTGTAACAGTAAGTAATTATTTAATATTCATTCTATACCTAATGTATTTGCAGGTCGCCGCCATTCCTTAAACTTCAGCTTCCCTGATCCTGGGTTCTAATCTTCCTGTGTGACTGGACCTTTCTCTACCTACCCTGTCCCCTTCCCTCCTCCGCACTCTGAGGCTTACCAATCAGCTGCTAAGACCTCTTGGTTTGCCCCGGTCAGACCTAGTTTGCCTCCCTGTCACCAGGTACAAATCACGTGGGCTGAGTGGGGATGTAGAACCTCTGCTGGGAAGGGCTGACCTCGGAGCTTTCCAAACCGTGAGCACCCATTGAGTTCCAGGGCCCGGGGCGCTCCTCAAACCCAATCAAAGCAGAACCCCTAGCTGGGCCGAGACATCGGCATTTGTTGTGTCAGGGGATTCCACTGTCCAGTGTAGGCTGACAATCAGAGTCAAACCCTTGCCAGACCATGTTTTAAACACCTCTCACTACAAGAGTAGCACCTACCAGGCTGGTCGTGTTCAGCATGCACACCTACCTAACTCATTTCCTACCACTCACTGCTGTGGGGAGGGGGAGGAGAGAGCTGTGTCTGACGGGGGTCCCTTTTCCAAGGTACCTGGCTGCATCACTGCCACCTGCAGCTCCTGGAGGTGATGGGTGTCAGGCTGATCCCCGAATCTGCACATCTGCCACAGCTGTTCTGGAGACACCTCCCGTGAACCCTAACCACATACGTGCATGCACACACACAGGGGCCTGAGGGAGGGAAAGCCTGACCCAGCTGCGAGGCCCTGAAGACCTCTGACACCTGGGCACTTCCACACTGGTCCTCCCACCTCTTGTGCAAGGCTGCCCATCGCAAAACCTTGGGGAGGGTCATGGACCTCAGATTTCTGGGATGCAGGTTCAGAGACAAGCACCTGAGAGACACAGGCTGAGTAAGGGACCTTGGGCATGGACGACAAAGCAGAGGCTGAGAGATCATGGACAAAGCTGGTTGAGCCGTGGATGCCGAGAGATGACAGGAGACTCAGCAGAGCAGACGCCATCAGCACCACTCGAGGCAGGCCAAGCAGAGGGTGTGGCAGCCTGTGGAAGGCTGGAAGGCGGGGACAGCGAGGGCATCTTGGGGGGAGGCCAGCGCAGCTGCTCCTGAGGATGTGGCAGGATTCAGAGGCCGCATCCCCAAACCAGTGACCTCCAAGGGCAGAGGGACAGCCCTTCCCCCTGCCCAGCCCTAGTTCTCCTCTGCTTGTTTCCCCATCCTCTCACCCTGCTCTCTCCCCCCTCCCCGACCCTATGCCCGGTTCTCCCAGGAAGTGACCAGCAGAGGGGAGGGAAGCCTTGTCTCTCAGCCCCCAGGGAGGGAAGCAGCAGGCAGAGCTGCTGCTCCTCAGCTCCCGTCCTGGCCTCCCCCAGGGGCTGGCTCTGGCTGGCTGTCCCCAAGTGAGGCACAGCGCCTGTCCTGCTGTTGCTCAGCTGGGGTGCCCTGTCTTCCTGGCTCCCTGCCAAGAGCTGCAGTGGCCCCGAGGGCCCTGCCAATCACAGCCTGTGGAACCCTGGCCTTCCTAGCTGGCTCTGGCTGCAGCCAGACTCTCTGGGGTCCTACCCTGAATGGAGATGTGTGCACAGGGTCTACAGGAAGTTAAAGCCCAGGGCCTACCCACCCCCACTTGTGGAGGGTGCAGGGATCAGGCTGGCTGAAGTGACTGAGGCTGACCTGGGCCCTGCAGTCTCTTTGGGGTACAAGATTGGTCACATTTGCATTAGGAACGAGGGCCTAGTGTGGATTGCCCTGGGATGGACAATAGGCCATGCAAGGGAACCATTTTGGGGTGGAAAGCAGGAAGGTTAGGGGCCAATCCCTCATCCATGGGGCTAATTTCCAAAGGGTGAGACTGAGTTCAGGGAATGTCTTTATTAGAAGACAGATCCAATCTCCTTGGCCCCCCCCCCCAGCGCCCTAGGCCATGAGGATTTCGATGTCCAGCTCCAGCCTGCTGGCTCTGACCTCATAGCGGCCCTGGATCAGGCCTCGGGTTTGGCTGGCATGCCAGCGCCAGTGAGCCTGGATGGTGCAGGCCGCTTGGCGTGCCTGGAGAAACCATCTGCGGGCCTGCCACATGCGAACATGTGCCTGTACCTTCACCACTGCCCACTCCTGGCAGGTGTAGAGTCTTAGTGCCAAGCGCCGTCTCTGCTCCAGCATCTTGGCCTGCATGGACCTCCACCAGCACTGGATGGCCCAGGCCCTGAGTGCTGCGTGCAGTAACATCTGGCGCACCACCTTGCCACGCCACCATGACTGAATCTTTATGGCTGCCTTTTCTAACTGATCAGGGGATGAAGAACACACAGACGCTCAGTGGAGGACCCTCTTACTCCTACCACCACCTCTGGTGCAGGACGAAAGGGGGCCGAGTTCTGGTGGCCCTGACCTCTCATTTCTAGGCCCCGTCCATCTTATGTTCAACCCTCCACTCACCCTTAAGCACTGCTCATTATCCTCTGGGCAGATCCATCCTGTACTGGCCTTAATCAAATTTTCTGTATCCATGGCCCTGGTCTTCAGAGTCTATTCATGTATCAGTTAGGCCACCCTAGTCTTCAGCCCCACCCTCAACTGTTAGTCACCCCCACCACTAGGCTCCGCCCACCTGCTCACAAGGCTACTCTCATCAGGTCCTGTCTATTTTAGCCACATCTCTCTTTTTCACCTCTTCCCATGCTTGTGTCTCTTCATGGATTAACCAGTCTCCTTATTTATTGATTCCTAGCATTGTGGGGGGCCATGCCATTATCTTTTTTCATCACACTGAATATTTTGTACCAATCGCTTCTGGCCTGCAAAGTGTCTGTTGAGAAATCAGCTGACAATCTTATGGGAGCTCCCTTATAAATCACTAGTTGCCTTTCTCTTGCTGCTTTTAAGATTCTTTATCTTTAACCTTTGCCATTTTAATTATAATGTGTCTTGGTGTGGGACTCTGAGTTCATCTTGTTTGGGACTCTCTGCACTTCCTGGACTTGTATGTCTATTTCCTTTACTGGGTTAGGAACGTTTTCAGTCATTGTTTCGTCAAATAGGTTCTCAATCCTTTTCTTTGTCTCTTCTCTTTCTGGATGTGAATGTTGTTTTCTATGATGTGAATGTTGTTACGCTTGATGTTGTCCCAGAGGCCTCTTAAACTTTCCTCATGTTTTTGGATTCTTTTTTCTTTTTGCTGTTCTGATCGTGTGTTTTCTGATACCTTGTATTCCAAATTGCCCATTCGATCCTCTGCTTCATTAAACTGTTGTTAATTCCTTCTAGTGCCTTCTTCATTTCAGTTATTGTATTCTCCACTTCTGACTGGTTCTTTTTTATGGTTTGTGTGTCCTTTTTCATGCTTGCTATCTCTCTGTTGAAGTTCTCTCTCAGTTCCTTGAGCATTCTTATAACCAGTGTTTTAAACTCTGTCTCTGGTAGGTCGCTTACCTCCATTTTGTGTTTTTCTGGAGTTTTCTCCTGTTCTTTCATTTGGGATGTATTTCTTTGTTTTCCCATTTTGGCTGCCTCTCTGTGTTTGTTTCTATGTATTAGGTAGATCTGCTATGTCTCCCAGTATTGGCCATGTGGCTTTATGTAGTAGGTGCCCTGTGGGGCCCTGGCACAGTCTCCCTGGTCACCTGTTATGGGTGCTCCAGGTGTGTCCCTTGTGTGGGTGTGTGTGTCCCCTGTTATAGTTGGGCCTTGATTGCTATTGGCACATCAGTGAGTGGGATTGGACTTCAGGCTGATTGGCTGTGGCATTTGGCCATGCCCACAGCATACAGGCTGCCTTGGGGGGGCTTACCCCACTGAGTGGGATTCGCCCCAGCAGGCTCTGGTACCTGTTGAATCCACCTTTTGAGTGTGCCATTTGTGGGGCTAATTAGGTGGTGTTCTGCTGTGGTCTGAGGCCAACTCCAAGTATGTTGGTTCTAGGGCCTCTCGGGAAGGGCTCCAGTGCAGGCCCAGGTCACCCACTGCCTGTGACTGGCTGGGGACTACCTGGTAGGAGCTACAAAGGGATCTGTGGTTGTTTGCTTCCTGTGCTAAAGTTGGAAGTACATGGGAGAGGCCACGCTATGAACTGAGATTGGCTGCCCCAAATACTGAGTCTGGGGTAGCTCTGCAAAAAGTCAGGATATACCAAGGCCTGCTGCCACCTGCTGGCTCCTTAAGATTCAACCACTGATAAAGTCGCATGCAGTAGGCGAGTTGAGTGAGGCAGTGTCTCAGGGAGTCACTAGAGTGGGAAGAGTTGTGGTCATCAGGTTAACGTAGATTCTGGTTTGGTACCAGTGCTGAGCCTGGAGCTACTCAACAAAAGTCTCAGAGTACACCAACGTCAGTCACTGCCTGCCTGGGTCCACGGACTCTGATAGTTTTCCAAGAAAGAGTGCAATGCGGGCAGGATGACTGCTCATGAGAAAAGTGCCTCCAGCATTGGCTGGGGTGGAGTCCCAGCAGAACTCACCGGGGTGGAGCAGCGGAGCTCATCACGCCAATCAGATTCAGATTTGGCCTGTGGGGGAGGGCTCAACCCAGGAAAGATGGCGTCTGCCTGCTGGCTGCAAGGAGAAGGCCCCTTCATAGGGAAAATGGCAACTGTCCTCCAGCTCTCGTCTTGAAATGCCTCCAACACCTCCTGAGTCACCGTCCCTCTGCCAGAGCCCAAGGTGAGTGGCTGCGAGCGAGTGACTTTGTGCGGGGCTGTTTAAGAGGACTTCTGGGTTTCCCACAGCCTTCTGTCCCACCTGGATGGTCAGAATTCCCACTGTTTTTCGCAGCCAGGTGTTATGCGGGGCTCTTCTTCCTGGAACCAGTACTCCAGGCTGGGAAAGCTGGTGTGGGGCTGGGGTCCCTCAGTCCTCTTGGGGGAACCTCGATAGCCGAGATATCCCTCCTGATTCTCAGCCGCTACACAGAGGTTTGGGGCCAGCCGGTTTTGCATCTCTGCCCCTCCTACCAGTCTTGACTTGGCTTTTTCTTTATATCCTTAGTTATAAAACTTCTGTTCTGGCAGATTTCAGATGGTTCTCCAGGTTGATTGTTTTGCAATTTAGTTGTAATTTTAATGTGTTCACAGAATGAAGCAGGCACAGTGTTTGTCTTCTCCTCCATCTTGGATCTGTTCCTCTGTTTAACTTTTTGAGGAAACACCAAATTGTTTTCCATGGTAGGGAAACTATTTTGTATTGCCACCAAGCTCCACATCCTTACCAACACTTAGTTTTACTAATAGTAAATACAGATAGTTTTACTTCTTGCTTTCCATTTTTTATGTATTTTTGTTATCTTCTTGCTTAACTTCCCTGGATAAAACTTCCGATAAAATGTTGAATAGCAGTGATGAAAGAAGGTATCTTTGTCTTACTTCTCATCTTAGAGAAAAAAACTTTTGTTGTTTTCCCCTTAAGTATGAAGTTATTTGTGGGTTTTTCATAGCTGCTCTTTAGCAGATTGTTGTTTTAATTTGCATTTCCCTGATGACGTATGATGTGGAACATTTATCATATGCTTATTTTTCACCTGTATATCTTCTTTGATGAGGTTGTTTGCTAATGGTTTTTTTTAAATAAAGAATTTTATTAAATATTTCTTTTTACAGATGCAGAGAGGATTATACGATTTTCCTCTTTAGTCTGTTAATATCATAAATTTCATCACTAGATTTTTTATTTTTATTTTTTTACTATGGAAACCTCACAGTGGTGGGCCTTGGCCATATTTTAGACTACCTAGCACCTGAACCCCTTTCCCATGTTAGGGGACTATCCTTCTTATCTGGCTTGATGGAAGACAACCTGCTTCTAATTATAGAGCTGAAAAATGCCAGTTTCTTGCTTTCTCAGTTTCCCTGGCTGCTGGGCAGACATGTGACCAGGTTTGGCCAATCAAATGTACCCACTCGGGATTTATAATCTACAGCTTGGGATCCAGAGAACCAAGAGAGCATTCCTTGTGACAGTAGTGGAATGTTCTTCCACCTGGTTTTGTGGTGTGGTATTTTCTGTGGTGTGGTATTTTCTGTGGTGTGGTATTTTTTGTGCCTTTGTCTGAGCTTAGTCCCCAAGGCTTCCTGGAAATCTGGTGAACTACTAAATATTCTTTCGGTACTTTTATTTTCTGATTAAATAAATATGGATCAGCTTATGCTGTTTGTAGTTCAGAACAATGACCAATACCTTTGTACTCATGGGATAAATCCTGGTTTGAGTATTATTTGAAATCATCATTGAATTCAGTTTGCTAATATTTATGTGTCAAATTGGCCTATAGTTTTCGCTTCTTGTCCTGACCTAATCTGATTTTGGTGTCAAGTGGGTGTTAAGTTTTGGGAATATTTCGGTAGGAAAACTTTGCAGAGTAGAATTGCTGTATAAGGAGTCTGTGCATTTTTAGTTTTGATGTATATTGTCAAATTGCTACTCAAAGAGGTTCTGCCCGTTTGCATTCTGACCAACAATATATTATACTGCCTATTTACCGTTACCCTTAAAATAGAGGACCTGTCATCATCAATCTTCCTTTGATTTTTTTATGGATAAATTAAGCATTTTTGCATATGTTCAGAATCCTCTTTTCCTTACTGTTTCCTTTTCTATGAAACTGTCTCTTCATGTCCTTGGCCTGGGTGGTTGGTTTTTCTTCTCATTTGAGGGAAATCCTGATTTAACCCTTTGTCCTACAGTGATCTTCTGGTCTGGATTTTAAGCTCAGCACTCTTTGGTATTGATTGTAATGGCTGCTGAAACTGGCAAAGACCTGTGATTTGGAGGCAAATTGGTGGTGTTGGGTCTGCCTCTGACCTCAGGACACTCATTTTCTAATTGTATCCACCAATTATGTAAAGGTTTTTTTAATTGAAATCTAGATAAAATTTGTGATATTCCTAATGACAGTCAGCTATTCTACAAACAAATCAAAAGGTGTTACATTTTGATATTTTTAACAAATAGATTTAAAACCAATACAATTTTTGTGAGGTGGGGGGAGTGAGATAAGTAACTAATAAGTAGGTGAGGAAATTATACTTATAAAGTTTTAAGCATTCAGCTATAAGAGTTTTTATGAGTGAACCACATTCCTTTTGGCAGCAAAATCACATAAAGGAGGAAATGTTTCAAAACATGTTTTCTGAAAGCTTCTTCCACGTTATCTATTTTGGCTGATAAAGAGTTCCCTCTAGAGGCAAGAAATTTATCAGCACCAGGGTTATCTTGGTTGCTTCTGCTTGCAAGTTAGTAACATTTCAGCCTAGGGTTTTTGCAGGAAGCTTTTTAACCCACCTACCCATGGTGGTGAGGGCTGGTGTTAAAACTAGATAGTGCAATCCATAAACACCTTTGTCAGTGCACAGAAACACAAATGGCCACCTATCCCAATTCGTGGAAAGCACATTTATCTGTTGGTTTGTCTCCCTTACTGGAATATGACCTCCATGCATATAGAGACTTTGCCTGTCTTACTCTTTGCTTTAACAAATGCCCATAATGGTAACTGGCACGTAGTAGGGGTTCAACAATTACTGAATGAATGAATGTATGAATGAATGAACCTCTGACCAAAAGTTCGTGTTGCTTAGTATTGCTTGGAATCCACGACCAGGTCCCATGGTCAAGGGAAGGCACTCATCTGTAACCTAGGACTAAGCGGCCTATGCTCAGTGGGATTTATTTAAACGAAATTTATTCACTCATCACTTGTTTACTGAGCACCCACTCAGTGCCACACGAAGTTGTGGGGGCTAAGGGAAAAAGCAGGCAAGATTCCCGCCCTTATGGAACAGTTGTTTAAAAAGTGTTTAGACGGTAATGTTTGTTATGGAGAAAAATCAAGCAAGGAAGACAGAGCATGCTGCGTGGAGAGGAGATCTCACTTTTATATGGGTGATCAGAGAGCGAGTCACTGAGTGTCAAGGTACTCTGAGGTGCCTTCTCAGAGACCATTTCTTTGAAGGAGTCTGATTATGACTATGAGGTGACAACTCTAGGGTGGTTTCGATGTGGCCCACATGCCAGGAGATGCGAGATGGCACATCTAGGGTGACACAAGGTACATAAGGAAGAATTTGCTGGACCAGATTCTTTCTGAATTAGGTTAAGTGGAGGGAAGCAACATTCAAGGCATTGATGAGAGAATTTGCAATCATTAGTGAGAGAATTTATAAAAGATTCTTTAGAAAGAATCACAATTTAAGACAGTCGACCAACTGCACCAAGATGATTTAAAACAGATGTACCCAAAACATGTTGTGACACAATCACAATTGATGAAGATAAATATTTAAAGAGAAAATAAAACTACCAAAAAGTTTACCCACCAGGGCGTAAATCAAATTGACATCAGCTAACTCAGCAGCAGCACTAAGTACAAGAAGAGAACAAAGAAACATCCCCAACTTTCTGAAGAAATAACTTTGTCAGCACAGAATTATGAACTCACTCAAAATGTTATTAAAATGTAATGGCAATATAAGACCATTTCATATATGTAAAGATCCAGAAAGTTTACTATACTGACCAGAAATATTTACGAGCAATAGCTCCATCACAGTGAAAAATGGGAATGGCACCAGCAGCCGACGTGAGCAGAGAAGCCAGGAAAATTCATTCTTAAGTCTAAACAACTTAACTGTAAAAATTTTCACGTCAGTTCAGAAATAATATTCAAGATGATAACACCATGATAGATTGGGAGGGTGAGTGGAGGAACAGCAATTGGGCTAAAGTTCTTGCTTGATTTAGGAGGCAATAGATGATGATTTGCTCCAGAGGTTAATAGCAAATTACAAAAGACAATAAATATTAATATTGAAGTGCATTTGGAAAAAAGAATAAGATATATCACTTTTATGTCAGTTACAAATTGTATTTGATTGCTTCAATAGAAACCTAGACAATGGCGGCTCAAACAAATTAGAGGACTATTTTTATCTCACATAGAAAAAGGCTAGATTTTTATCTCACATATAAAAAGCCGAGATATGGACATTCCCTGGCTGGTATCCAGACTTATTCTATCTCTCTGCTTTCCCATGCTCATGAGTGGATCCTTGTCGTCATACTCTCAATATGGCTACCAGCGTGCCAGCCTTCATGTGTATACTTCAGGAACAAAGAGTAAATACAAAGGGCAAGAAGACCAACCTAGCATGAGGCAGCCTCTTTACAGGCTTTCCCAAAAGACTTACCCAGTGATTTCTGCTGACATCTCATTGGCCAGTGAGTGCCACATGACCATCCCTAGCTGCAAGGGAGGCTGATGAAGGTCATCTTTTTCCCCTCCTCCCTAATCTGGACATACTGCTATCCCAAATTATTATGGTTCTATTAGTTAGGAAAATGAGAAAAATGGATACTGGCTAGGCAACTAGCATTCTCGGTCTCAACTTCTAAAATAGTTAAAGGAATAAAATCCCAAAGAAAATTCAACCAATTCAACAAAGATATGGAAAATGAAAAAAGAAAAAAAAAAGATGCTAGATGGAAACCAAGAAACAATATGGCAATAAGTCTAGGCATATTAGAAATCATAATAAATGTAAATTTGCAGTATTCCTCTATTAAAAATACAGAGACTTTCTTGCTGGATCAAAACAAACACACCTCACCTATATTTTGCTAACAAAAGGAGATGAGAAGTTGAAAATAAAGCAGTGAATAAAAGTATAGCAGGGAAGAGACTCCCACTTCTGATAATGGTATACTAAGTGACTAGGATTAATCCTTCTGCTGAGAATAACTGGAAAAGCTAATCAAAATATGTTTTAAATTTCTACTTGAAGAAACTGGAAAGTAACAATATCATTTAAAAAATTTCTAGGCCATGACATAAACTAAGAAAGAAATCCAGAGATAGAAGCCTGGCATTCGGAGGTGCTTCCCATGCCTTCCTTGTCTGGTGCAACCACCCACCACTTCCCCCATCTTCCAACTTACTGTCTTCCTCCCCACCCCCGTTAACTTCACACTGACACCCCCAGCCTTAAATGGCCTTTCCTCTTCTCTACATCCTCCCAGAGCCCCACACCAGCCTCCCCATACTCACCCTGCACACTCCAAATGTGACCCCTGGGGCTGTGACTCAGGGGGAACCAGGTCCTCTCGATAACCCCCAGTCCTTCCCAGGGGCCTTTCTGCTCAGCATTGACCTTGTGGCTTCAGGTGTGTCTTCAAAGCCCAGGAGCAGGCAGAGATGAGGCCCTGCTGTGCAGTGGCTGCACCTCACCTATATCCTGACTGTGACCTTGAGACCCTCAGAAGAAGAGGAAGACAGGAAAGTAGTTGAGGCCACTTGAGCCTGAGGTGGGGCCCCTGACTGATCCTGGGGGGCTTTAAGTTCTCCCAGGAGGCTGATAACTGGGTACCTGGCAGATGGGCCAGACACAGGGGATAAAACAAGGAAATTTACTCTCTCCACCGAATTCCACTATCCTTATCAAAGATAATTATGGTTAAGATTTTATAATGTGTATCTCTCTGATCCCCTCCTTTTAAAAATAATGCCTTTATAACACGTACATACTTCAATTTGTTTTACTTATACTTTCAATGTCAATGCATAGAGAACAAACTTATTCTTTGTGGTTTTATTAAGTGCTTCTTAATTGATGAGTTTTCACAATTCTATATTCCCCAGTAATCACCACACAAAGCAAGATATAACACATTTCTCTTTATTTCTTTGTGCTGGTTGCAAACAATGCTTCTTATAGCCCTACCCTAAGTATAAATTCTATTCTGAATTATTTTACCTATAATTTAGTTTTACCTGTTTTAGAATTTAATATGAATGGAATCATTCTCTAAGTACTCTTTTGTGTCTGGCTTCTTTTATTTAGCATAAGATTTTTGAGATTCCTCTGTTATTGTGTGTATCTGTAATTTGTTTATTTTTATCACTGCTTATTATTTCATTATATGAATATACCACAATTTTTTGTCTAATCACCTATTGGTGAACACTTGAACTGTTTCCAATTTTGACCTATTTGAATAATGTTGCTATGAGTAATCATACACGAATCTTTTGTGGATGTGAGTTTTCACTTTTCTTGTATAAATCCCGAGGAGTAGAACTGCTGAGTTATACGCTTAACTTTATTAGAAACTGCCAAACCATTTCAAAGTGTTTCTACTGTTTCATATCTTCCCCCCACCCCCAGCAGTGCATAAGAGACCCAATGGTTGTATATCCTTGCCGGTATTTGGTGTTCTCAGCATTTTTTATTTTAGCCATTCTCTATTGTGTTTAGAAGTATCTCATTGTGGTTCTAATTTTCATTGTCCTTGTGACTGATGAGGTTGGACATATTTTCCTGTACTTCTTAGCCCGTTTGTAAATCTCCTTTTAAGAATTTTACTCCAAACTCATTCTTTCTAATCATGTGGTTCCATTATTTGATTGAATTGAAATCCACGTAATTGAATTCCTTATTGATAGTGTTTATTTTATTTTATTTTATTTTTTTATTTTTTTGATATTTTTTTCCATTTTAAAAATTGTAGTTAAACGCACATAATGTAAAATTTACTTTCTTCCACCATTTTTAAGTGTACAGTTTGGTGGCATTAATTACATTCAGGTAATTGTGAAACCATGACCATCATCCATCGATAGTGTTTAAATTGTCTCAAATTTATGTTTTTATCAACCAGGTTGAAATGACTATCTTTATACATATTTGTGCCAATGGGCTAGTATTTCGAGAGTTTGCCTTTTTAGCCAAATTTGGGGCATTTATGGCAGGAAAGAATGGACAGGTGTTCCACATTTTTGCCAAAAAAAGGTTCTACTGTTGGGAGGCAGCCCGGTGCCTGCGTCATAGATGCCCTGATGACATCATGGCTCTTTCCCCTCCTCCTCTTTTCCTGCCAGAGCTATGGCTGGAGGAGATCAGACCTGAGGGGGATGGAACCATCAAGCTCCCAACCATGGGCGATTTAAAGGATCAAAGACCTGAGGAGACCTGAGCCATCTGTTTCCAAGCCATGGGCATTCGATTTTGCGTAAGAGAAAGCCAGTCCACCCAAGGTGCCAACGGGGGAAGGTGATTTCCACAGTTAACTCGGGATGCGAGTCCTGCGTCCAGGGCTTTGGGCAAGGCAGGAAGTTGATTAGATGGTGGACGTGGCACAGTGTTGTACAGAGAACAACCTGCCCATACCTTCCCTTCTGAACTCTGGTTACAGAAGGATGGCCAGTTTTGTGAAATCGTAATATCAGAGTTTGAGACAGATGAACAACAGGGAGAAGAAGAGAAAAAGAACAAAAATGAAGAGCCTCCGACTACCCCCCCACCTCCTCCACCCAAGGTAGGTCTGGGGAGGCCCTCACCTGCACTATCTCTGACCCAAATCACCCAGGAGGGATGGGTGATGTCTGTGGCCCATAGCATTGGATCATCATGGAAATTGTCATCCAAGCCAGGACACATTTGTGTGTGAAAGACAATGCCATGAATTATGACTCAAGAACAACAATCATAAGCCGAGAATGTCCCAGGTCAGCCAGGATGAATGGTTGTCCTAACCAGACCTGGAATGTGTAGGGATTGACTCATCCTTGGCTCTCCTCTTCTCCTAGTTCCTTCTGTCTGAGAAAGGCGGGTGACTGAGATATGGAGAGTTGGTTATAGCGGGGAGTAACCCTGGCAAGTGGGAATCAGACCAAAGTTGGGGAGTGGGGGCTGTGTTTGGGGAAGACATTGCCAAATATAGGGAAACCCAAGTCTAGAATCATGTAGGAGTGTGTGTGGTGTGCACATGAAGATTAATGTGAGAACCAAAAAAAAAAAAAATACCAAGCAAGAGAAATAAATAAGAAAGACAAAACTGCATGGAGCAGGGAAACTTCTGTGACTTCACAGAGAGTCACAGGAGGTTGTGGATTGGAGCTGGAATCATGCGTGAAACGAGAGCAAAGGATGTCACTTTTCCAGCCTAGTGGGGGGGGGTTACTGAAGGGCAGGGGTCTGCATCCCAGGTAGGTGGTCAAGCCCAGGTGGAACATGATAGCCTTTGACCCGGAGATCGTGGTGTTCTCTTTCTGGCTTGCCCACCCAGGTCCACCTAACCCAGTGATTGTAGGGCAGGTGTGCCCCTGTTACAGATGAGAACCCTGAGATTCCGAGAACAAGGGATGTGTCCGCATCCATTAGCCAAGAGTGGCAGAGACAGGATACACCTGTGCGGTCTCTGGCTCCAGACAGGCCACCCCCCTCCCCGTGCTCCTGAACTTCTGAGGGAGGGGCCGTTGCTGATAAGGGATCAGGCCCCTTCCTGGCACACGCTGGGGCGGAGGTGGGTGGGGAACATTTCCTGAGTATCTCTTCTTTTCCCCTGCATCAGCTCCCCTCAAAGGTAAAGAAAACCACTGGTAAAGAGCAGACAGCCATAAAGCTCCAGGCCTGGTGGCGGGGCACGCTGGTGCGCCGGACGCTGCTGCACGCGGCGCTCAGGGCGTCCATCATCCAGCGCTGGTGGAAGCAGGTGCTGCTGCAGCTGCAGGCGGGCCGGCGGCGGGCGGCGCTGGAGGGGTACGCGCGGCAAACCTGGGCGGCGGTGCGGCTGCAGGCCTGGGTCCGCATGTGGCGCACGCGCCAGCGCTACTGCCGGCTGCTCCGCGCCGTGCGCGTCATCCAGCTGTACTGGCGCTGGCACAACTGCCACACCTGTGGCTTTCTCCGAGGCAGGTACGAACTCACAGCAGACAAGCTGGGACTTGAACTTGAAATCTTTCTGGGGTCACAGATTTGTCGGATTACAGACTGCATCCCCTTCCCAATAAAGAACTGATCGGGTCTGCTCCAACTCTGTGTCACCAGATCTCTGTCTGAAAAGCTCCAGGAAGTCCTTGTCTCGGCAAAGGGACAGGGCAAATGATGGCGGACACTGGGCGTCTCGCCGGTCAGCTCTGAGGAAGGGCAGCGGTTGTCTGGGGTGCCGGGTGGAGGAGCATTCTGAGACCCTGGCGCCGGACGAGGCCGGTCTGTGATTGATTAGCAATGTCTGCCCTGGTCGGAGAGTGAGGGTTGCAGGGCCCCGGAGTCAGCCAACTCCAGCCAGGCTCCGTCCCAGTGTGGTCTCTGTGAATGGCGCCCTCTGCCTTTGTGCAGCATGGAGGCTTGTGTCGTCTGACGCTCGTAAGCCTTCCATGTCCGCCCCTTAAATTGAGAACAATTCCAGAAGCCCTCCCTGCAGTCTGCAGAAGCCTGTGCAGTCTAAGCCTGGCCATCTCACCCTCTCAATCCTCCCTGAGTGCTGGGCGGTTGATTATTCACTGTCTCCAGCACAGTCCCATCTCAGCACTTGCTGCTGCCACTGCTTGGGTGGTCTTCTCCCAGATGGAGCTCTTACTTCATCAGGTTGGTCTCTGCTCCATTGCTTCCTCTCAGGGAGGCCTTCTCTGACCACCTTATGAAAACAGCTGCCCCTTCCTCTGCGCATGCTCTAGCTCCTCACTCTGCTTTCCTGTTTGGAAAATCCTCAGCAATACCTGAGGTGATTTTGCTGCGTTTCCTGTTTTCTCTCCCCAGCACTGGAGGGTGAGCTCCAGGACAGCAGAGACTCTGGGTTCAGTGCGGGGTTCCCAGGGCCTGGAACAGTGGGTTCTCTCTCTCAATATATTACCATATACATAGTCAGATAGTTAAGTTCACGAATTCATCATAGAAAAAGGGCTACATACCTCTTTCCTATAGAAGTTCAGAAGTAGGGCCCAGGAATTTCAGGTATGATTGGAGGCAGAAGTAAAGCACTATGCTAAAATGAAGGGATTCATTGAAAGTGTGTAGGCTGAACAGAGAGGCCTCCAGCCCTCCCTGCCAACTCAGCTCCCTGAAAGCTTGCAGTCACAGATCATTCTGTGAGCCTGGAAGAGGCAACCTGGTCCCTGGGGCATTGGTGCCCTTGCGACTTCATTGCTGTTTCCTCCTCTATCACCCTTCCTGCCTCTGCCGGCGCCAATAGAGCAGCAACCAGAAGGGGTGGAAACACCTGAACAACTTCCCCCACGCCATGGGCAACAGATGCTGTGTCAGACTTAGTCAGACACCCCCTCCCCAGGGGCGGGAGGTGCACCATGGCCGAGGGAAGCCCCAGATAACCTCAAAGGACTCAGGGGGAGAATGGAGAGCTGTAGCAGTGGGGACTTTGCACAGAGGCTGGCCCTCACTTGTGCTTTCTCCATCATTCTGATTGCAGAAGTCTGACCTAGATAATAATGAGAGAGAGAGAGGCAAAAGGTAGGTGGGGCCCAGGCGCATGAGAGAACCACAAATCATTGACCCTCTGATCCCAGAGTCCCTGGAAGTGGAGGATCCATCTCTGGAGTCAGTTCAGTGCTGCTCTCCTGTCCCCATAAATTCCGTCCCCATTCTGAGTGAGCTGTGCTAAGTATGGAGAGACAACAGCCGATCAGGTTGCCCACCGCCCACGTGGGAGGTGGGCACAGAGCAGTGGGAACTGGAAAGCTGTAGAAGGGGCAGCATGGGTGCAGAAGGATGTGGGGGTGACTGAGAGGTAGTAGCGGAAATCAAAAGAAGGGAGGTGAGGGGAAGACCCCCCCGGGGGCTGTGGCTTGGTGAGGCATTGGGAGGCAGCTTTACAGGCTGGGACTTGGGCTGAGCTGCAGGCCGTAAATGCTGAGGTTCACACCCACGTCGGGTCTTCTGGGTCAGAAAGTCTTTCCACTGTTTCCACGAAGCTGTGAAGCCACGGGGTAAGCATAGCCCCACTTTATAGACAAGGACACAGTGACTCGGGTGAGCAGATGTGTACTTCACCACAGACAAGACAGAAGTGGAGGTAAAGCCCCACCCAGGTCTCCTAGGCTGACAGCTCAGAGAAAGGATTGAAGGGCCTTCGTGGCAGACACCAGAGCCTCGTCTGATGGCGACAAATTCCCTGGGAGTCCCCTGCTTTGCTTGATAGTGTCTTGCATAACAACACCAGAGAGCAAGAGTGAAGGCGGCTTGCCAGCTCCAGGCCTGGTACGAAGGACCCTGCTGGCAGCCACCCTCAGGGCCTGGATGATTCAGGTCTTGTGGAGAACACTCCTGTGGAGGCGGGTGCAGAAGCAGCAGCTGGCCCTGCTGAAGAGCTAGGTGGCCGTTAGGAGCCGGCAGCCGGCAGACCTGGGTGCGCATGTGTCAGTGCGATCAGCATTACTGCCAAAGGTGCAACATTGCCTGCATCCTCCGGGCCCCAAAGAGCTGCTTCGCCTTCCAGAACCACAAGGTTTTGCAGGCACAGTATGAAGGTGCTGTCAAACACCTGGGGTTCCACATTGAGATCCTATCAATCTAATGGTGCTACAGAGTGGAAAAGTGGCTCCCCTGCCCAGTACAGGTCTGACCAAGTCATGTGTGTCTCAGTGACTCCCACGCCAGAGGGATCCCCCAAATTCAGGCCCTGCTCCTCCTCTTCTACTTGGAGAAAGACTTCAATGCAGATACCTCGCCCCTGCCCCCCACCTCTCAGCGTCTGTGGCCCCAGTTCTGGACAGTGACCATATGCCACTGATTCTATCCAAATCAGAAGCTGCCGCCTAAGGCTGTCCTCCTATAGGTAGAGCCAGGTGTCCCAACCCAGCACCATCCTGTCTCCTGAATTTGCAATTGTGAGGGGCTGGGCTTTGTATACCTGAAGACTCTGGCCACCTCCTCCTATGAGAATTGTCTCCATCAGCCTGCCATCGGGCAAGCGGGGGCTTGCACCCATTAGTTTTCTATTTGACAAGCCCCCAGGCAGAAGATGGGCACTTGGCTCGCTGTCTTGGGAGCAGTGCAGCCCAGAGAAAGCACCGGAGGCTGGCCTTAGTGATGACTCGGCACAGGGCGTTGCAAGCTTCTTGCTAATTTGGACACTATTTGGGAAATAGATTTCGTGTTCTTAAAAAACATCAGCTCTGCCTCCATCCACCATCCTCAGAACCAGCTTCTCCAGCGTGCTGAGCACAAATAGGGCTCCCGCTGATGTTACCTCCACTGTAGATGTGACACCATTCTTAGTGACTTCAGCATCGAATGGGTCATGTCCTCAAGCCCCTTGCCTCTCACCTCCAGCGGCCTTGACCTCCATCCTACTTTAGTCACCGCTCCTACGATTGCAATGTAGACCATGGCTTCTTAAGCTCTCTGTGAGGATGGACCTTTTTTTTAAAAAAAAATGTCCAATCCATCACAGACCAAGTGTTTTATAAAACAACAAAAATGAGTTGTGAGCAAAATAAATGGAAAAGGCATTCAAAATACAAGGCTTGTTTTTATGTGCCATACATAAAATTTCCATTTCAATTTGCTGTAACAGTTTCTGAATGCTTGCTCTCAATCTCTGTTCTTATCTCAGTGGTAACAAAATGCTTACCACTTAGGGTGGCACTGTCATCACTCATAACTGACCACAGTGACAATATTGATTTCAATCATCCCAGTCTCTGACTTTCTATCCTTTAGGGCCTGCAGTTGAATAGCCTTTTCTGGCCTCCATCAAAATGTTCTCTATAAGTCAGTTTCTATTTTGTTTATTTGTTTTGTTCTTCAGATTCCACATATAAGTAAAGTGAAATCACATGGCATTTGTTTTTCTCTGTCTGACTTACTCCACTCAACAAAATATGCTCTAGGTCCATCCATGTTGTTGCAGATGGCAAGATTTCATTTTTTAATGGCTGAGTAATATTCCATTGTGTATATGTACCACTCCTTTATCCATTTATCCATTGATGGACACTGAGGTTGCCTCCACATCTTGGCGATTGTAAATAATGCTGCAATGAACATATGGATGTATATGTCCCTTCAAAATAGTGTTTTGGATTTCTTTGGATAGATACCCAGAAGAGGGATTACTGGGTCCTTCTTTGCCTCTTTTTATAGCCTTTGTTTTAAAGCCTATTTTTCTGGTATAAAAGTGCTGGCAGAAGCCATAATTCCTTTGTTGAGCCCGCCCAGTGTGCAGATGCAGGAGGCCACCACATCTGAGTCTCCATCGACCTGATTAACACTGTTCGCTCTACCCTGGTGATTGCCTTGAATTGTTGGCGAAAAATTCAGGTCATCTAATTTTTTCATGCAGCCTTTTTGGCACTTCCAGATAGTAAAATTGGTTAACTGTTTGTCCAGTTGGTGCAAATTCATAATGAATATCCCTCTGATATCAAAAAAGGTTAGCAACATCATTGCAACAAGTTCACAGACTTAATTGTCAGACCTTGTATATTTAAAATTGTTATATCCTCTTAATGAATTGATCCCATTATCGCTATATAGTGACCTTACTTGTCTCTTGTGATTGATTTTGACTAAATGTGTTTTGTCTGATAAATAGCCAACACTACTTTCTTTTGGCTACTATTTACATGGAATATATATTTTTTATCTCTTCACAGTCAGCCAATGTGTGTTCTTAATACTTAAGTGAATCTTTTGTTATGTATAAATTTTATTGGGGAATATTGGGGAACAGTGTGTTTCTCCAGGGCCCATCAGCTCCAAGTCGTTGTCCTTCAATCTAGTTGTAGAGGGTGCAGCTCAGCTCCGAGTTCAGTCGCCGTTTTCAATCTTTAGTTGCAGGGGGCGCAGCCCACCATCCCATGGGGGAATTGAACCGGCAACTTTATTGTTGAGAGCTCACGCTCTAACCAACTGAGCCATTTGGTTGCCCCTCTGGGAGCTCAGTGGCTGCTGGTTGTCTTCAATCTAGTTTTGGAGGGTGCAGCTCACTGGCCCATGTGGGAATCGAACCAGCAACTCTGTCGTTCAGAGCAAGTGAATTTTTTATAGGCAGCAGAGTTTTGATCTTGCTGTAAAAAAAAAAAACACAACTCATTCTCTGTGCCTTTTGTTTGGAGAATTTAATCCATTTTACATGTAAAGTAATTATTAATAGAGAAGAACTTACTATTGACATTAGTTGATTCTTTTCTGACAGTTTTGTAATTCCTTTGTTCTTTTTATTCTCTCTTGCCATCTTCCTTTACAATTTATTTTTTTTGTAGTGATATACTTTACTTTCTTTCCTTTATCTTTTGTGTATTTACTAGAGGTTTTTTCCTTTGTGGTTACAATGAAGTTCACATAAAGCATTTTATAGTTATAGCAAGCAAGTTTAAGCTATTAACTTACCTTCAACTGCATATAAAAACTCCACACATTTACTTCCCTTCCTTCCACATTTCATGTTACACTTTACGTGTTTTTAATATGTGTATATTATAAATTACAACAAATTATTGTAGTTGTAGTTATTTTTACTCCTATTGTCTTCTTACTTTTATACTAGAGTTAATAGTGATTTATGCACCTCCATTACAGTATTAAGGTAATCTAAATTTGAGTACATGTTTAATTTTACCAGTGAGTTTTATACTTTCATATGTTTTCATGTTGTTTCTTAGCACCCTTTCTTTTTAACTTGAAGAACTCCCATTAGCATTTTTCACAAGGCAGGTCTAGTGGTAATAAACTCCCTTTGCTTTTGTTTGTCTGATCTTTATCTCGCCTTCAATCTGAAGGAGAGCATTGCTGGTATGATATTTTTTGTTGGCAGTTTTTTTGTTTCAGCACTTTGAATATATCATCCCATTCCCTCCTGGCCTACAAAGCTTTTGTTGAGATATTTGCTGATAGCCTGGGGTGGGGTGGATGAGTCTTTTTATGTGACAAGTTGCTTTTCTTATGCTGCTTTTGAAATTTTTCATTTGCCTTTGACTTTTAACAATTTGATTATAATGCATCTCAGAGTAGTCTTCTTTGGGTTGATCTTGCTTGAGGTCCTTTGAGCTTTCTGTACCTGGATGTCCATATCTCTCCCAAAATATAGGGGGTTTTCAGCTGTTATTTCTTTAAATAAGCTTTCTGCCTATTTCTCTCCCTCTCTCTCCTTCTGTGACTTCTATAATGCATATGTTTGTTCACTTAGTGGTATCCCATTATTCAGGTAGGCTTTCTTCATTCTTTCATTCCTTTTTTTTTCTTTTTATTCCTCTAACTGGCTAAGTTCAAATGACCTGTCTTCAATTTCCTTGGTTCTGTCTTCTGCATAATCACGTCTGATGTTGTAGTTTTCTATGAATTTTTGGTCTGTCATTGTATTCTTCAACTCCAGGATTTCTGTTTGGGTCTTTTTTATGGTTTCTATTGCTTAATTTTATTGTTTTTATTCATGAATCCTTTTCTTGATTTTGTTTAGTTGTCTGCGATCTCTTGCATTTCATTCAGCTTCTTTAAGGTGATTACTTTGAATTCTTTGTCAGGCAATTTATAGATCTCCATTACTTTGGGCTCAGTTACTGGAGCTTTATGTTTCCTTTGTTGGTGTCATGTTTGCCTGATTCATCATGATCTAAATAGCCTTTTTTGGTGTCTGTGAATTTAAAGGAGCAAACACCTCTTCCCATCTTTATAGACTGGTTTTGGCAAGTAAAGGCCTTCTACTGTTGATTCCCCAGGATTATGGGGTTACCTTCAGAATCACAGTCAAACTGGGTTGAACTGGGTCATGTGGCCTTTGCTATGTCCACAGTGAGGTTCATGGTTGGTAGGCTTGTTATCAGTGGTTTGGGCATGTGTGGATGTTGTCTGGTCCCTGGGTGGACATGATTTCCTCCAGGATTTTGTTCATAAAGCTGGTGCTGGGACAATTGTCGACTTCAGGTCCACAGTTGGTCTGCACAGCAAACCTGTTACCAAGTGTATGGATGGGCGTAGCTCCCATCAAGTCCCTAGAAAAGCTCCTGCCAGGACACTGGGTGAGCCTTGGGCAGATATAAAAGTTTCAATACAGAAGGATATATAATAATAATAATAATAATAGTAGTAATAATAATAATAATAATAATAAATATTTGCCCACCTAATAACAAACCATCAACTATGTGAAGCAAAATTGACAGACTGAAGGGAGAATTAAATAGTGGTACAATAATAGTTGGAAAATTCAGTACCCCACTCTCAATAATGGATAGAACAAAACAGAAGTAAAGAAATGTAGGAATTGGACAACACAATAAACCAACTAGATATAACAAACTTATACAAAATTCTCTGCCCAACCACAACAGCGTACACATTCTCTAGTGCATATAGGACATTCTCCAGATTAGACTATATATTAGGCCACAAATTTAATCTCAATATATTTAAAAGGAAATCATGGAAAGTATCTTCTTTGACTACAATAGGATGAAGTTAGAAATCAGTAACATAGGAAAAATAAAAAAGTTCACAAATTTGTGGAAGTTAAACACATTCTTAAACCACCAATGGGTCAAAGGAAAATCACTGGGGAAATAAGAAAATACAACATACCAAAACTTGTGGGATGCAGTAAAAGCATTGTTAAGAGGGAAATTTATGGCTATAAATATCTATATTAAAAAAAAGAATAAAAGGGGCAGCAGTTAGCTCAGTTGGTTAGAGCGTGGTGCTCTTAACAAAAAGGTTGCTGGTTTGATCCCTACGTGGGCCACGTGACCTGTGCCCTGCACAACTAGATTGAAACAACTACTTGACTTGGAGCTGATGAGTCCTGGAAAAACCACTTAAAATAAATAAAAGTTTTTTAAAAAGTTAAAAAAAAAGAATAACAATCTCAAATCAAAGACCTAACTTTACAATGAAAGGAACTAGAAAAAGAACAAACTACACCAAAATCTAATAGAAAGAAATAACAAGATTAGAACAGAGATCAAGTAGAGAATAGAAAAACATTAGAGAAAAAAATATCAATGAAACCAAAGGTTGGTTCTTTGAAAAGATCAACTAAATTGACAAACCTCTGGCTAACTGGACTAAGAAAGAAAGACAACACTCAAATTATTAAAATCAGAAATAAAAGTGGAGACATTGCTACCAATTCTACAGAAATTAAAAATTTATGAGAGTACTATAAACAGTTGTATGTCAATGAATTAGATAACCTAGATGAATTCCTGGAAGCACAAAACCTACCAAGACTGAGTTATGAAGAAATAGAAAATCTGAATAGACTCATAACTAGTAAGGAGGTTGAATCAGTAATCAAAAACTTCCTGGAGGGTGGAGGGAGGTTGAAGAGGGTAAAAGAAGTCAACTGTATGGTGAGGGAAGGAGACTAAACTTTGGATGGTGAGCACACAGTGCAATATACAAATGATGTATTATAGAATTGTACACTTAAAATTTATATAATCTTGTTAACTAATGTTACTCACAATAAATTTAATTTAAAAAACATTTTTTTAAAACTCCTGCCAAAGAAAAGCCCTGGACCTGATGGCTTCATTTCTGAATTATACCAAACACTTAAAGAACTAATACTAATCCTTCTCAAACACTTCCAAAATGTTGAAAAGGAGGGAATACTTCCTAATTGACTTTATAAGTCCAGCATTGCCCTGATACCAAAGCCAGACAAGGAAACTATAGGAAAATAAAACTCCAGACCTATATCCTTAATGAATATTGATGCAAAAATCCTCAACAAAATACTAGAAAACAGAATTCTACCGCACACTAAAATGATTCTACACTATGTCCAAGTGAGAAATATTCCTCAAATGCAATGGTTGTTCAACATACAAAAATCAGTCAATGTAACATATCACATTAACTGTAGGGGGAAAAACACATGAGCATCTCAAGTGCTGCAGAAAAAGCATTTGACAGAATTTAACCCCCTTTCTTGATAAAATACTCAACAAATGATGAATAGAGAGAAATCACCTCAACAAAATGAAGGCCACATATGAAAAGTCCGCAGGTAATATCATACTCAATGGGAAAGAATGAAACCTTTTCCTCTAAGATCAGGAACAAGATGAAGAAGCCCACTTTCACCATTTCTATTCAGCATTGTATGGGAAGTCCTACCCAGCGCAATTAGGCAAGAAAAAGAAATGAAGGTCATACAAATTGGAAACAAGTAAAGTTATCTGTTTGCAGACAACATGGTTTTGTATGTAGAAAACCCTAAAAGATTACACACACACACACACACACACACACACACACACACACTACTTAAACTAATACATGAATTCAGCAAAGTAGCAAGATACAAAGTCAACACATAAAAATCAGTTGCACTCCTATACACTAATAATGAACAAACCAAAAAGGATATTAAGAAAACAATCCCATTTGCAATAGTATCAAAAAGAATAAAATACTTAGGAATAAACTTAACCAAGGAGGTAAAAGACTTGTACTTAGAAAGCAAAACATTACTGAAAGAAGTAAAGACATAAATAAACAGAAAGACATCAAAATCCAAATGTCATTTTTTGCAGAAAGAGAAAAATCTAACCTAAAATTCACATGAAATCTCAAGGGACCCTGAATAGCAAAAATAATATTGAAAAAGAAGAACAAAGTTGAAGGTCTCACACTTGCTGCTTTCAAAACTTATTACAAAGCTACAGTAATCAAAAGAGTGTGATACCTACCTAAAGATAAACAGATATATAGATCAATGGACTAGAATAGAGAGCTGAGAATAAACCTTTACATATATACTCAACTGGTCTTCAATAAGAGTGCCAAGACACTCAATAGGGAAAGGATATTCTCTTCAACTAATGGTGCTAAGAAAACTGGATATCCACATATTGAAGGGTCCAGAAGAAGGGCCTTTACCGTAAACCATACAAAAATTGACTGAAAATGGATCAAAGACCTAAACTTAATAGCTAAAACTATAAAACCCTTAGAAGAGAACATTGGGGGAAATCTTCATGACATTGGATTTGGCAATGATTTTTTGTGTATGACACCAAAAGCACAGGCAACAAAAGAAAAAAAAATAGATAAACTGGATTATATCATAATTTAAAACTTCTGTGCATCAAAGGACAAAAACAACAGAGTGAAAAGGTTATCCATAGAATAGAAGAAAATCTTTGAAAATCATATTTCTGATAAGGTGTTAAAATCCAGAATACATTAAGAAAGCCAAAAAAAAAAAAAAAAAGAAAGCCTACAACTCAAAAAATACATACTCGTATATAACGATTCAAAAAATGGGTGAAGGATGTAAAGAGATATTTCTCCAAAGAAGATATACAAATGGTCACAAGCATATGGAAAGATGTTCAATATCACTAATTTTTAGAGAAATTCAAATCAAAACTACAATAAGATACCACAGCACACCCACAGGATGGCTATTATGAAAACAAACCAAAAAGATATTAATAAGTGTTGATGAAAATGTGGAGAAATAGGAACACTTATGCATTGTTGATGGGAATGTAAAACGGTATAGATACCACAGAAAATAGCATAGCAATTTCTCAAAAAATTGAAAAATGGAATTACCATATAATTCAGCCATTCCACTTCTGGGTATACACCCCAAAGAATCTGAAAAACAGAGTCTCAAGATCTTTACCCACCCATGTTCACAGCAGCATTATCCACAACATCCCAAAAGTGGAAGCAACCCAAGTGTCCATCCACAAATGAATAAATAAACAAAACGTGGTCCATCCATACTGTGAAATACTCTTCAGCCACAGAAAGGAAGGAAATTCTGACACTTGCTACAATACGGATGAACCTGAAGCATTATGCAAAGTGCAATAAGTCATTCACAAAAGGACAAATTCTGAATGATTCCACTCAGATGAGGTATTTAGAGTAATCAAATTCATAGAGAAAGTTAGAATGGGGGACAGGAGAGGGAAGATTTTTGCAAGATGAATAAAGTTCTGGAGGTGGACGGTGGTGAGAGTTGTACAACAATGTGAACGTGCTTAATGCCACTGAGCTGTTTAATTAAAAATGGTTAAAATGGTAAATTTTATGTGATGTGTACTTTACCCCAAATTTTTAAATAGTGTGTTTTAAAGGTTGGTTGGGGAGCAAAAGATGACACGGGACTCCATGCTGCAAAACAACCGGAGCGTGCCGTTTACAGTGAAGGTGTTTGCCTGAATTTGGCTGACTCGGTGGCCCTGAAACCCCAACTGTCCCACCAGGGCAGACATTGCTGATCCATCACAGGCCCTGCTCGTCCAGCCCCAGGTTCTCAGGACCCTCTTCCGCTCGGGACCTGCAGCTTCCACGGAGCTGATTTAGGAGATGCACGTGTTTGCCCCCATTAGCTCCATGACCTCCTCGAAACAGACCTGACAGCTGGGGACGCAGAGAGTGCAGACCTGGTCATTCCTTTATTGGAAGGGATATGCATTGTTGCATTCTACAAGCCTGTGAGCCCAAAGAGAATTCGAGTTCAAGGTTCATTTGGTTTTCTTTGACGTCGTAATGGCCCTGAATAAAGCCACGCGTGTGGCAAATATGCCAGCGCCAGTACAGCTGGATGATGCGCGCGGCGCGCAGCAACCGGCAGTAGCGCAGGCGGAAGCGCCACATGCGCACCCAGGCCTGCAGCCGCACCGCCGCCCACTCCTGCCGCACGTAGGATTCTAGGTTTGCCCGCTGCCTCTTCTCCAGCAGCGCGGCCAGCGTTTGCTTCCACCAGCGCTGGATGATCCAGGCTCTGAGCGCCGCGTGCAGCAGCGTCCGGCGCACCAGGGTGCCCCGCCACCAGGCCTGGATGGACACGGCCGCTTGCTGCTGCGTTGTGATGATCTTAACTCTTCTGGAGCCTGGGAAGAGAAAAGGGACACGGGAAACTCAGACATGTCTCCCAGGAAGGGGCTTTGATCCCCGATCATCAATCGCCCCTTTCTCTGCCCCTCAGAAGAGCTGTTAACAACAGTGAGACCCAGGCGACCTAGGAAGCGTTCAGCTTGTGCCACTCTGATAAATGGATACATCATCTTGCCCTTTGAGTCTCAGGGTCTCCATCTATAAAATGGAGGTACACCTGTGCCTGCAATCTCACCCGGTTTTACATGCTCTTGGTTGCCCAGTCTAGAGAAAGATACACCATGACCGAGAGGGGAAACCTGGATCTGCCCACTACCCGACTGACATCCGTGGCTCTTCCTTTCAGGCCCCCCCCATCTGCTGGAAAAACAACATCCTTTGCTCCCCCTGCCCTCTCACCTCTAACTTCAGGTTAAACCCAAGACTTGCTGTCTCCCCTCTCCCTCACCAAAGTATTAAGATTCCTCCACCTCACACGTAAGAGCTTAAACACCAGTTAACACATGCATCAGTACAAAGCACACACACACACACACACACACACACACACACACACACACACACTTCTAGACCCAGTCTTTCTGTGCACTGGACTTTGGAAGATAGGGGCAAACACTGCCCCTCTCTTGTAACTCCCAGGCCTGTGTGGTCTGGGTGCACACTCTTTGCCCCCCACCTGCCCCGACACAATCCACACATGTTGGTAAACGTGTCTCAGCCTAAGGAGGAAATGGGGGAAGTCAATCTTTGTCATTCCAGCTCTGTGTATGGAGATCACTCATCCTAGTTTGCCTGGCACACTTGGATTTACGTCTCTTGTCCTGATATAACGCTAAGTGCCCTGTTCACACATTGCAGCATCTCTAGACAATAAACTACACGGTCATAGACCTTTGGGTCACTCCACTGGACTACGAGGGTCAGAGATGTCACAAGTCAAGCCCCTCCCCAACAGAGCAGAGACTAGACCCAGCCACCTGTGGAGGGGAGGGGACGGAAGTGGCAGTGGTGTGGGTGAAGTCACTGCTTGCTTTTGCTCTTTCAAGCTCTGTTCTATCAGTATAACTTCATCATTCTCTTTTATTAGAATTTGGAAAGTTTGCTATCCTTCTGTTATCAGAGTCTGGAGAGAAAAACATGGGAGAAAGTAAAAGTGCCCTCCCCACCACGAGGTTCCAAGTCAACCACACACTCGGCTTCCTGACCTTTCCTAGGACCTCAGACACAGAGCAGGGATCCCATCCTGAGGTGACTATGGGAAACGCACTGCCCTTCCAGAAAGCTTGAATGGACCTGACTGTCTCTTAGAAAACATTAAATGCCCATGGCTTGGGGTAAATGGTCCAGTCCCCTCAGGTCTGCCCTAAATTACCCATGGTTAGGGGCTAGATGTTCCCATCACCCTCAGGTCTGATCTCCTGCAGCCACAACTCTGGAAGCAGGAGAGGAAGAGGGGAGACAGCCATGATGTCATAAGGGCATCTATGACGCAGGCACCGGGCTGCCTCCCAACAGCGGAGCCCCTTCTAAGGAAAACCTAAGACACCTTCCTTTCCTTCCTGCCAGATGGCCAGGATTCTGGCTACAAAGAACGCCCCAAATACTGACCCTTGACACAAAAGTATATAATGATACTCATTAAAGCCTGGCTGGTATTCATTAAATGAATTTCAATTCATAACAATGGATTACTGGGAAACAATGGGAAAGAAGGAGTGTGCTCTCCGTGTGCTGATAGAAAATGCTGTACGAGATTTAGCACGATTAGTAAGTTCATCAAATCACGGAGAACTCTATATAAACATCTGTTTATACACGTGTTGTAAAGGCATTATTTATTTATTTATTTTTTAAGGAAGGCACAGCTCCCAGTGGCCCATGTGGTGATCAAACCGGCAACCTTGGTGCTACCAGCACCGTGCTCTAACCAATTGAGCTAACCAGCTGCCCTGTAAAGACATTATTTTAGAAGGGGGTGGAGATTAGGAAAATATACACATAAATTAGCAGTGATCATCTGAGATGAGGAATTGGGGGAACAGAGTAAACTCCCTCGCGTGGCTGAACCTCCTACATCTGGCCTATCTGTAGGTGACCTAGTTATCAGGCCCCTGGGAGAGCTGGATCCACACAGGCCAGAAAACCAACGAAGCCCCCCGGGACAAGCCAGGGCCCCCAGTTCAGGCTCAAGTGGCCTCAAGTACTCTCCTGTCCTTCCCTTCCCCTCAAGGTCACAGTCAGGAGATGGGTAAGGGTCAGCCACTGCACATGCAGGGCCCCACCTCTGCCTGCTCCTGGCCTCTGCCCCACCTGGTCGTCATGAGGCGCTGGTCCCCTCCCAGGGGCACAGCCTCAAGGGTCACTGAAGCACACATTTGCAATGTGTAGGGTGAATATGGGAAGGTCAGTGTGGAGCTGTGGCGGGGGTGGGGGATATAGAGAAGAGGAGGAGGTCATTTAAGGCTGGGGTGTCAGTATGAAGTTAAGGGGTGGGGAAGGTAACGGCATATCGAAGTCCAGAATCAACATCTTGGCCGGCCGAGCTCCCTCTGAGAGCTGTGAGGGAAGGGTCTTTCCTTGCTACCTTCTAGCTTCTGGTGGTTTCATCGTTGGCAATCTTTGCAATTCCTTGGCTTATAAATTTGTCACTCCAATCCTCCTCCTTCACACAACATGCCCCTGTCTCTTCTTTCTGTGCACATCTGTGTCTGTTCCCTTTATGGAAGGACAGCAGTCCTGTTGGATTAGGACCCATCCTAATTGCCTCATCTAAACTTGACTACATCTGCAAACACTCCATTTCCAAAAAAGGTCCCATTCTGAGGTACTGGAATTAAGACTTCAATATATATTTTGGGGCGGGGGGGGGTGCGACACAATTTAACCCATAACACATAACACCAATCATAAGTCAGTCACTGGCTGCAGGCTTCCCCTTAGGAGAGGACATATCCTTGATCAAATCTCTTCCCTATGGCCAAAGGCAGTCCCCAGTAAGGGACCCAGAAGCAGCTAATATTCCCATCAGCTGTGCCGAGAGGACCCCCTACATCCACTACAATGCACCCCTTTATGTCACTCAGATCGACTTGCTCCCCATAATAAGTTTGTACGTTTTAAAAATAGCTTCTTTGGGATTCATGTCAGCCTTGTCTCCTGGGAAAACTTAGAGGAGAAGGGTGAGGAGGACAAATGTCAGTCCCCAATGCTACAGTTTATTTCCAGGCCATTACCCATGCTCCTTTTCCCTTCCTCTACCACCCTTTCTAGATTCCCCTCACCTTTGACTGGCATTTCTGCTGGTCTAGGCAGTGTGCCTGTGAGGGGAACAGTGAGCCAGACTCTCGCCCTTGAGGGCAGTGATTCTCTGGTTACCATGTGCTGCCCAGGCCATTACACCTGGGCAGCAAAGCACCAGATCTTTCAGTGGATCACCCAAGCAGCACTCGTGGTCTTCCCTGTCCCCCGCAGTGTGGCAGCAGGCCCCTCCCCTTGCCCTGATGATCAGGGTTCAAGCAGCCACACACATTGCTGTGCTGTAACTGATTTTTTTTTTTTTTTTTAGATTTTATTGGGGAAGGGGAACAGGACTTTATTGGGGACCAGTGTGTACTTCTAGGACTTTTTTTCCAAGTCAAGTTGTTGTCCTTTCAGTCTTAGTTGTGGAGGGCGCAGCTCAGCTCCTGGTCCTGTTGCCGTTGCTAGTTGCAGGGGGCGCAGCCCACCATCCCTTGCGGGAGTCAAGGAACTGAACTGGCAACCTTGTGGTTGAGAGCCCACTGGCCCATGTGGGAATCGAACCGGCAGCCTTCGGAGTTAGGAGCATGGAGCTCTAACCGCCTGAGCCACCGGGCCGGCCCCTGTAACTGATTTTTTATTACCAGTGCATATCCATCATGTCAAAACAAGAAAAGTGGACTTTAAATGTCGCACTTTTAAAACAATGGCAAAGCATTGTGTTCATTATGCAATGACACTGTAGCTGTGCTAAAAGAATATAACAGTAGACATCTACATTACCAGACTAAGCAATCCACAATATTCCTAACTCACAAAAAAGCAATGAACATAACATTTCGGAATTTTTAAACTTTAAATTTCATCGCAGCAGGATTTCTTCACCAAAAAAAATAAGAAAATGAAAATGAGTCTGCCAGCAAAGTAAGTTTCCAAATTGTTAATTTGTTGGCCAAGTGAGAAAAGATGTTTACTAGTGGTGAGTTAATTAAATCATGTTTAATTGCAGCAGCTGAAAAAAAAAATGTGTCCAGAGAAAATAAACTTAACGCTACTAGCCTTTCAATGAGAATAGCTGCTCCAAGAGTTGAAGACGTTTGGAACAAAATCAATAATCAATTGAAAACAAGCCAAATGATTTCAAGTGCATTTCTTTGATTCTTGGTGAGTTGACAGATGTTAACAATCCAGTTCAACTGTTGTTCACTGAAGGGGTGATGGCCAAGTTTGAAGTGACTGAGGAATTTAGTCTCTATGAATAGTCTTCATGACACAAATACAAATATTTGTTGAAGAGGTTGAGAAAACACTAATTCAGTCCACCCTGAAGTGGAATCTGCTAAGATATGATAAAACTGATCGTGGTTGTGGACTGGGAAAAAAAGGCTTGGTTGGATAAATTTACAAAGTTTATGAAAATATAAAGAACTTAAAGCCTATGGTTAATCATCACATTATTCATCAGTGTTTCCAGGAAACTGACCAGTAAGTCTTTCACCAATGCTGAAAAGTATACAGTATGTGCCTCCTATCTCAGGCCACTTCTCTGTCTACACAAAGTGGGTGCGTAGTCTGTAACTGTGCCCATGGAGAGGACTTTCCCTCACCACTGCCTTTCACATCTACCCTTCAATGAGGCTGTAGCTCGGCTGCGGTCTATTTGCGGACGGCATAAACATGCGAAGCCTCACCGTCCATAAACCAGGCTCACACGTTTTCCTCTATGTCAGCTGTCCCAAGAGGTTCCCCATAAGCCCACCTGCGCTGAGAGGGATGGTAGCAAAACAGTAGTGGGGTGCTTGACAGTCGAGGTTACCGCCTATGTCGTTTGCTTCTTCACTTTCCCAACGTCTGTTCCCATTGCTATCAGTGAGCTCAGGGAGGAGTGTCACACTTCTTCAGACTCAAATGGTTCAGGGTGATTTGGGAATTCAAGTTTGGGGGAGCCATCATCTCAAATGATTCCATCCCCTACATCAGAGTTTCATTCATTCTCCTGCCCTGATCTTGGCAAAGCACCCCATCTTGGTGGAGAGCTTAACCCTAAGAGGTTGGGCACTCTGAAGCTTAAGTCCTGGGCCTGCCCCTCCGCTTTCTTTATCCATCCAATGCACATAGGAGCCTCTTTACATGCTATTAGTCAGGCCCTCTGACTTTCACATTTGATTTTAATTGACTATTATTTGCTCTCAGCATTTTGTCTTTTTCTAGAGCTCAAATGGAGCTTAGAAATAGAAACCAGATCCTTTGTAATTAATTGCCCCATACCTTTCAAATACCTGCTGTGTCACACCAGCTGGTGCTTTCCCTGCCTCCTGTATATGACGCCAGTTCACTACCTGTGAAAGAGTTAACATTTAAACCACCACCTTACGTTAGCCTATCTGTGCTGCACTTACCACCAGTGTTGGTGCCAACCAGGCAAAGATGAAGTGAATGACCCTACTTCAAAGCCTCATCTCATAACCTGCTTTCTCAGACAAGCTCTGCATCAGTCATTTCAATTTGGCTTCTCCAGGAAAGGAGACCCTAAGAGTCCCAGAGAGCAGTTTCCAGGCTCTCGGCCTCACGTGGAAAGGTGCTGGCTCGGGTAGTAGATGGCCGTCAGCTGTTACCAGTTAGCCATTAGCCACTGATAGAACTACCATGGCTGAGCTAGTAAGCGCGGATTGCAGTTAGCAAGTTGGTTGGTGGGCAGAGAAAAAGCAAACTGCAGATTGTGGATTGTGGTGCTCCTGTTTCCTGTGTCTCATCCAGCCGCCATGAGACTATAGCGGTAGGACTCCCCCACCTATGGCTCCGCGGGTGTGCCTTTTTGGCCTCACCATGTCCTGCGTTCTTATGCGGGGAGCAGGACCAGAGATCCTGCCTGCCGTGGAGTTCAGTGTTCAGGATGTTTATTACAGAATGTCCTTGGGATCAACATCTGTGGGAGGAAAAGGGAGGACACTAGAATGGGTAGAGGAAGAAGATTCTGTAACGTGGTGGACAAGCCTCAGCAGGCAACACAGAAAGTTCTGATGCTGAAACGGACCATCAGAATTGCCCCACACTGAGTACAAATGGCCCAATCTGTATACAGTCATGTATACAGTCATGTGCCACATAACTTTCTGGTCACTGACACTGCACATATGACAATGGTCCCATAGGATTATAATGAAGCCAGAAAATTCCTATCACCTAGTGACATGGTAGTGATGGTAACATTGTGGGACGACACAGTACGTGTTTGTGTGCTGCCGGTGTAGCTAAACCTACTGCACTGCCGGCTGCTAGTCACACAAAAGTATAGCACATGCAATTATGTACAGTACGCAATACCTGATAATGAGAGTAAACGGCCATGTTACTGGTTTATGCATTTACTACACTTTTTATCATTGCTTTAGCGTGTGCTCTTTCTACTTATTGAAAAACAGTTTGCTGTAAAACAGTGCGCCAGGTTATGCCGGCAGCAGCCTCATCCATCTCCTGCTCGCTGCATCTCTTGATTGCATCCTTTTGCTTGTGTTTGATTTCATCTCATGTTGTTTTTGCACAGTTCTTATAAAGCCCACAGTACTGGACAGTATGTCCTGGGCCTCATATTCACTCACCGACTCACCCAGAACGACTTCCAGTCCTGCAGGCTCCATCCATGATAAGTGCCCTATACGAGTGTACCATTTTTTTCTTTTATACCATATTTTTACTGTACCTTTCCTGTGTTTACATACATTTAGATACACAAGTACATACCGCTGTGTTATCATGCCTACAGTGTTCAGTATAGTAGCAGGCCTAGGAGAGGCAGGCTATTCCCCCATAGCTCAGGTGAGTAGTGGGTCATGTGATTCTATCCAGGTTTGCATTAGTGCACTCTGTGATGTTCACACAACGATGAAATCGCCGAACAACACATTTCTGAGTGTATCCCTGTTGTTAAGCGGCACACCGCTGTACCCCCACCTGAATCAGTCATCGTGGGTGATGACTGAAGGGCTAGACCTAGGGGGAGGCAGACTCTGTATCTGAAGCAACCCCTGAAGTGGCTGCAGCCAGCATTCCTGGGGGCTGAGGCAGCAGGTCCATCCCTGAAGGGGAGTCTGGGTAGAGCATCTCCACATCCATCACAAGCAAGAGCTATTTAAGCCAATATGAGAGTGTTGTTTATCGTGTGTGTGTGTGTGTGTGTTTGTGTGTTTTAGAATTTCTTTTCTTAAAAAATTTTATTGGGGATTATTGGGGAACAGTGTGCCTCTCCAGGGCCCATCCGCTCCAAGTCGTTGTCCTTCAATCTAGTTGTGGAAAGTGCAGCTCACTGGCCGATGGGGGATGGAATCTGCAACCCTGTTGTTCAGAGCATGCGCTCTAACCAACTGAGCCACCCAGCAGCCCCAAGAGTGTTGTTTCTTAATAGGTGGATATTCCCAATTCACATTCATTGATTCCTAATATGTATGGACTCATTGCCATCTTATTTTCTGCTTTAAATCTGTCGTATTTTCTTATGGTCTGTTTTTCTTTGTCTCTTGTTAGATTGAGTTGTCAGTGCATTTTGTGGTTGGAGAGTTTTTTCCTTCTACTGTTTTAGAAATTGTAAGCTGCTTACCCATTTCCACACCTCACTTCTTCTTCACCAAAAAAAAATTATTTTGGGGGGGATCAACATTCCTCAGCTTCCCTTGCAGCTGGAGTGGTCATGTGATACTCACTGACCAATCAGATGTCAATGGGTGGGTCTTTTGGGAAGCTCTTTCAGGACTCAAAGCGGTCCTTTTTGTCATTTTACCTTAACTCTCTTCTTCCCTGAAATGTAGATGTGATGGCCAGCACTCTCCAGTAACCATTTTGAGAACAAGGGTTACCTCCTTAAGAGGGTGGGGAGGAGAGGGTGAGAAAATCGTAGCTTAGTTCCCAGATGCGTCCAGGTTGCCTCACCAAACCTGGACTTCTTTTAGGTGATGTGAAAAACAAATCTCTACCTTTTTGGACTCACTGTATTTTAGATTCTGTTTCAGCTGAATATGATTTCTAATTTATATAGGAGTTATGCATCTTATTCCTTTTCTTCTACTTACGCTTAGATTTTAACACGTTTTATTTTACATTGTGGAGTACTTGGAGCAAATTGGTTTTTATCGCTTCAAATAAGAACGTTAGGTCAATTTTCTTTTCTCTGCCTCCACCAACCTCTCACATTGGTGTCCTCTGAGATAGTATACATATGGTTATACAAACATACATATTTTTAATAGAAAAACCTTGTTTGTAGAAATAAATTTCACTGGCATCTGTACCCATCGCTACTTATTGTGTCATTCTCCTGGATTCATGTTTCTTTGTCATAGAGTTCATGTCCCAGAAATATTTTCAGAGATGTTTGATGTAAATTTTGAATTAATAAAAATGTCTTTGAATTTATAAAAATGTCATTTTGCCCTTACTCTTGAATGACATTTTAGGTGGTATATCATCCAGTGCGTAAATTTCTTTTCTTTCAGAGCATTGAGGATGTCTCTCCACTTTCTCCTTGCTTTTGAGAAAACTGATGTCAATCTGAGACTTATTCCTTAGTGGATAGTTTGTTGAATATTTTTTCCTCTTTAAATATTTAAGTATTTTATCTTTATCAGTTCTGAGATTGTGCTGTGACCTGTTTGGAGCTCCATCTGTTTTCCTTCACCTTTTAAGGTCAACTGAGTCTCTTTAAGCTCTGGGAAACTCATTAATGCTTTGAATGTCCCTGCTCTCCATGTCTGGACTTCCTTTCTTGGGAACACCAATTCAACCATGACCGGAACCTCTGGATCGATGGTTCTTTTATTTACTTTTTTTAACCTTTTTATTTTACTGCCCTTTGTGCTGCGTTCCAGAAGAGCTCCTCGTGTCAAACTTTCCACTCATTAATCTGAACTTTAGTTACATCCGTTCAGCCATTCATCCCATCTATCAAGTTTTAACATTGCTTCTTTCTAAGATCCATAAATGGCTCTTTTTAATAATGGTGTGTTCTTTCATACCTAAGATGTCTCCTCCCACCCACTGAGAATATTAATTTCACATCTTTAAATTGCTTTCTTAGTCTTTCCCTTGGCCATCCTGTTTCTGCTTGTTGAGTTTAGGGGTGCTTTTGCACGCCACTGATTTCCTTCAAAGCTTGGTGATTCATGGTTGGGTGCTCATCTGTTTTGATAGTTCCCCTGCGCCTGTTGATTTGTATCATGTCCCTGATGCCATGGATTGCAGGGGAGATGTGGGCTGTCAGGGGTAGGATGTGAGTGGGTAGTCTCCTGGGCAGGGGTCTTCCTGTTCAAGAGTTTCACATGGTACCCAGCCCTGTCTCTCTTCCCAGGCCAGTCACAGCTCCCTGGAAACAGGCCCTTTCTTGCCAACTGCATAGCTCATCTGGAGAGTCGGCGACTATTCCTATAAGTGTATTCCAACCAGCCCCCAAGGTAGCCCATGACCCCTACCGCTCCCTGGACCCTACCTCTGAGCTTGGAGGGACTGCATGGCCACTCTCCACTTTTGTCTTTTTTAGAATTTTGACTAATTTTGTTTTGTTCTTTTCACATCTGTCTTCTGTCCTTTAATGACTTCTGTCTACTGAAGTCCCTAATTTTTCAGGTACTCTTAAAGATTTTTTTAAAATGTACTCTTTCTGTTATGCGTATGAATTGATATTAAGAGAGAAAGACCTGAGCCTGTGCTCAGACATTTTGACCCATTTTCTCAGTTTCCTTTGTCGTCATGTTGCCTTGAGATTTGGGATGAAAACATGGCAGCAGATTTAGCCAGTGACTGGCGGTTTTCCTCTGCAGGTGGCTTGTCTCTCTGTTTTTTAATTGAAAACTTAGTTTCCTCTTCTTTCCTTCATTTTTAGCCCTTTCCTTCCTGTACAATTCATTCTGAAAGTCATTAGGCTGGACAGTGTGTGTATCGTAGGTGTACCTGTACCTGTTGGGGACAGAGTCACCGTGGCACAGAGTGGGGTGTGGATCCCAAGAGGGTGAGGAGGGGTTCGCATTGGAGGTCTGCCCAGCACAGAACCCTGACCGGGGAGAAGGAGTCCACATAGGGGCCTGCTGGCAGAGTGTCAGAACCCAGGCAGCATGAACAGGGAGTCCAAACACGAGGGCCCAGGGTCATCGTGTTAACAGGTTTTGTCCTGGGGCAGGACGAGGAGGGCATACTTAGTGGTAAGGTCAGAACTTGAGCACAGGGAGGAGGCTATCTGCAGAGGACGCCCTGACATTTCATGTCAGCCCAACTGGATGAGAGCAGCAGTCACACAGGACAGCACCAGTGAGGGAAGTGGGAGCCTGAGCTACACGAAGAGGGTAAGGGCCCAGTGGGCTGTCAGAGCTCTAACAGGGTTGGGGACAAGGTCTGCATGGGAAGGAGGCCAGCGGCAGTCATGGGAGATTAGTTACATACAGGGAAGATCAAATAAGAAAGTTTATTAAGGATAGTGGGAGAAAACTTATTAAGGATAATTTCTTAATCTTGGAGGTAGAAGATAGAAATAAGAAAAGGAGAAGACTAGCATGAACACTAATTTTAGGTTGGGATTGGAGGGATCAGTGTGAACTCGTCTGTTTTAATATAGACAGATGACAGAAATGCGTGTGCTTGTGTGTATGCACACACATATTGTCCTTATTCCTGTTCACTGAGGAGGCCTGGGACCCAGTAATGATGTGCACACCTCCGTGTGTTCAGTGGGCTGCCACTCCACCCCAGAATTTGCTGTTCAGTCTCTGGCTGCCAGTTTGTAAGGTTTGTGGGTGCAACCCCTTTCCTTGTTTTGTTGCTGATGCTGAATTTTTATAGCACTTGACATTCACACTGAAAAGTGAGGCTCATTAGCCCAACTTCACAGCTCAGGAAACTGGGGATGAGAGGAGGGAAAATGACGTGTTCACGGCCATAAGGCAGTGAGTGGGAAAGAGAGGGCTCTGACCTCGGTAGGTCTGGCTCCAAAGTCCTTGCTCTTTATTCAGAGATACTGGACACAAGAGAGAAAGGAGGCAAGGAAAGGAAGCAGAAATCCTTCAGAGCAAGAGAGAGAGACCAGGACCTGAGTGACACAGGGCAGGACATGAAGGGACAAGGTGATAAATACAGATCTCATACCCCCATACAAGACAGAAAGCTGGAGCCTGAGACCTCTGGGCGCTGTCCCAGAACTTTTGTGAGCCGAGGAAGCAGCTCATCAGGGCAGAGAAAGTGGAGCATGGCCAGGCAAAGCGCTTCTGAGTTTGCAACCTTGATGGAGATTAGCCCAAGACCCCAGACCCTGCAGAAAACCATGGGATGGCAGGGCCCAGATGGGCAGAGGGACAGCCTAACCTTGACCTCTTAATTGGCCCTTTATCATCACCTAGGCCCCAATCCCACCCCAAGTGGCAGCTTTTCACAGGAAGGGACTGGCAGAAGTCCCCACTCTGCCTGGACCAGCCCTTGCAGAGACTGGGCCTGGGGAGAGGGACAAAGACATAGCTGATGCCTTCTTAGCTCCGGGTCCTTGATAGCCGGAGGCCTGCCACTCACCAGAGGGCTTGGCTAGCAGTAGAATGAATGCCTTTTCTCCATCCCCACATCTATGGAAACTTCCTTACCCACCAGGTCTGGAGAAGTCTGAATTCCAGCCTCTATCTGGGGCTGGAGGGTGAGGGACAGAGTTTGAACTTGGAATGAGGACTGGGGCTATGTAATCTGACGACTTCCAGTTTGGGTCTCAGATTCTGACTTGAGGGCCAAGTAGGAGGACACGGCCCCCAGTTGAGTAGGGAGCTATTGGAGGAGGTCACTGAGAGGACGTGATTGCTGGTTGGCCTGTGAGCAGGGCGCAGGCAATCGGAGGCTCCTCAGCCCTCCGGCCATAGCACGAGCACTGCCCACCATTCCCACAGTGAGACCACTTTGAAGGATGCAGCCTTGAGACAGTAATGTGGTGTTGAGACCATGTGGACAGTATATGTGACTGGACCCAGTGAAGGCCCCTCTGTAAACTTTGAGATTCTGGTGGGTGGATGCAGAGATCTACTCATCCTGTGGGCCCAAGGCAAGCCTCATACGTACAAGTAAGAGCCCCTGCTGATGAAACCTGCCGCCTACCCGTCGGGAGTGGCCTCCCTCTTTCTTCAGTCTGTCCTTACCCTGCATGTATGGGGGCCAGTTTACAATCCAACGGGAGCCAGGGTCACGGAGCTTGGAGTGGGTGGGCTCCTTTCAATCATGGGGTGGGAGAAGCGCCCTGAGCAAGGAGACCTAGGTGGGTGAATTCCTGGCAAATATGCTGCCATGGCCGTTGGCCACCACCCGCCCCAAGCCTTCCATCATCCGCAGCCTTGGGGAGAGGCACCATTTACACAGACAGACATGGTCAATGCTCTCTGCGTTGGCTAACATGGCAGATCTGTACCCCCAACTGTCCTATCCACGGCAGGCATTGCCAGTCAACCACCTCTCTGCTCAGTCTGGACGAGGGCCCAGAATCCTTCTCCTCAGAGCACCTCGGGCCTCGGACAACGCCTGCCCGCTGCTCAGAGCAGGCACATGGAGGCTAAGTATCTGCCATCACTTGCCCTGACCTCCTAGAGCCTGTCCAGTAGGGAGAGGTGGGGAAAAGACCAATTCACTGCTTTATTGGGAGGGGAATACACTCCGTTACAATGCAAGGCCCCGAGGCCAGCAAGATCTCTATCTCGAGATACAGCTGGCTGGCTGTGACTCGGTAGTGGCCCTTAATGAAACCCCGGGAAGCACAGGAGTGGCACCGCCAGAAGGCCTGGATGATGCGCACGGCGTGGAGCAACCGGCAGTAGCGCAGGCGGATGCGCCACATGCGGACCCAGGACTGCAGCCGCACTGCCGCCCACTCCTCGCGTGTGAAGGTCTCCAGCGCGGCCCGCCGCCTCTTCTCCAGCAACTTCATCAGGATCTGCTTCCACCAGCGCTGAATGACTAAAGCTCCGAGGGTGGCGTGCAGCAGCGTCCGGCGCACCAGGACGCCCCGCCACCAGGCCTGAATCTTTACGACTGCCCGATTACTGGTGGGGAGCTTATGTTGGTTTCCTGGGTTCTTGCAAGGAAAAAGAGAGGACATTCAGAGAATGGTCCCCACCCACTTCAGCCCCAGGTTTTGCCAGGAAGGGACCCTGGCTCCCTATGAACAATCACCCCTTCTTCTAAACCTCAGAGCACTGGGCAGGGCACTGGCTGGAACCAGAAGACCCAGTAGGTGTCCTGTCTCTGTCCTTCCCGGGTTAGTGGACATGGCCCCATCACATAGCATGTTGACAGCTGAATCTTAGAGTCCCCATCTGTAAAACGGGGGCACATCTGCCCTGGCTTGGCCAGCCTAGGGCAAGAACACCAGCATCTATGGGTCAAAGGATTGACATGTTTACCTAACCACAGTCTATGACCCTTCCCTTCAGACCCCACACACCTGCTGGAGAAGTGGCAGCTTTTGCTAATCCGGCACTTTCATTTGTCCACAACATGCTTTCTTCCTCAGCATGTCATAGTATTAAAACTTTCTTCCGCCCCATAAAATTCTGTCCCATCTCTTCCCCATCTTCACTTCTCTTGACTTTCACATTTTAAATCTTAAATTAACAAGCAAACATGCATGCACAAGCTCAAACACACACACACACTGCTGATTAAGCCCAGCTTCCCATATGTTGGCCATTCCATTCTAGAAACATGGCGCCCCACATTCTCAGCCCCAGCCCTGGGTGTCAAGAGGGTCATACTTCTCTGGGTCTCTCATTAGCATCATCTACTCTCTTCATTCCAACCTTATTCACATTGTTAGCCTGAAAAAGACATGGAGAAAGAGGACAGACCAGAATGAGTTGATTCCTGTTCTTAGCTCCAAACCATGCAAAAGACACGAGCCACAGCAGTGGGACACAGGACCAGAGGCATCCAAGCCGGTGCTCCTCCTACCTCTTCCTTCTTCTCTGAGGTCCGTGGTGCTGAGGATGAACCAGTGGGCTCCCCTACCTGCTGAGGCTCATCTTTAGTGTGTTCATTAACGTTTTTAGGCTGGCCTGTCTCCTGCAATCAGCAATTAAGGGAAAGGCAAGAGTTAGACTGCTCTCCCTCTCTCTCCATTCAGTATCCCATACATCCCCAGCTTCCAGGGCCTCCAAGAGTGTTCAGATGTCAGGGAGTCCCCATTCTGAGAGATCTACCAGGACATCGCTAAAAGCCGGGTGTATCTATCTTTTACTCACCATTGGTCCCACATGGATTGGGTATATAGATGGTTCAAATCCCCTCAGGTCTGTGTTCCTCTAGCCATGGCATGGGTAGAAAGAGTGAAGGGGGGAGACCTATGATGTCATAAGGGCAGCTATGACTCAGGCATCAGGATGGCTCCCAACAGTTGAGCCCCCTCCAAGGAAAAGACAAAAATCTGTCAATTCTTTTCTGCTGGAAATGGCCAAAGCCCTGAGTACAAAAGCAAGATACCAGAAATACCCGCCCATTCACATAAAGGTGTATAGTCAGTCATTGGTACTATCTCCAGCTGGTAAAATTGTGGATTGATTTAATGGTTTACAGTCCCTTCATACTATAGAATACTACATAACTGTTAAAGGTAATGAATTTGATCTATACGTACTGATGAGGAAGTGTATACAAGATGCATTTATAAGTGAAAAAGTTGAAGATCATTAAGATACATAATTATACATATATGTTGTAAATGTATATAAAGCGAAAGAAAGGTATATACACCAAAGTGCTACCAATGAGTCCCTTAAGGGATAAAGTTAAATTGCTTGCCTATCCACACAATGCCCAGGGAAATCTGTAAGGCCCCAGGATGAGCTGCCTAACAGAGATTCGCTTCAGCTTTAAGAACACACAGAGGCTGAAAGTGAAGGGAGGATGGGAAAAGATATTCCATGCAAATGGAAACTAAAAGAGAGCAGGGCTAGTACACTTGTATCAGACAAAATAGACGTTAAGTCAAAAACTGTAACAAGAAGCAAAGAAGGTCATTATAAAATGATAAAGAGATCAATTCATCAAAAGGATATAATAATTTAAAGACACACAACCAACATTGGAGCACCCAGATATATTAAGCAACTACTAACATATCTGAAGGGAGATATAAACAACAATACAATAATAGTTGGGGACTTCAACACTCCACTTTCAACAACGGATAGATCATCCAGACAGAAAATCAATAAGGAAAAATTGGACTTGAGCTATACTTCAACCAAATGGACCTAACAGAATACAGAATATTTACTCCACCAGCATGAGAATACACACTCTCCAGAATAGATCATGTTAGGTCACAAAATAGGTCTTAACAAATATAAGATTGAAATCATACCAAGTGTCTGTTCTAATAACAATGATATGAGACTAGAAAATAATAATAAAAGGAAAACTGGAAAAGTCACAAATATGTGGAAACTAAACAACACACTTCTGAACAACAAATGAATTGAAGAAAAATCAAAAGAGAAATTAAATAATATCTTAAAACAAACAAAAATGGAAACTCAATATACCAAAACTCATAGGGTGCAGAACAAGCATTTCTAAGAGAATTATTAGCAATAAATGATACATTAAGGAAAAAGATCTCAAATAAACAACCTAACTTCACACCTCAAAAATTAGAAGAAAAAACAAACAACAACAAAAAAACTAAGCCCAAAGTTAATAAAAGGAAGCAAATAAGAAAGATCAGAGCAAAACTAAATAAAATAGGGACGAGGAAAACAACAGAAAAGATCAACGAAACTAAGATAAACAACACTGACAAAACTTCAGACTAAGAAAAAAAGAGAGAAGACTCAAATAAGTAAAATCAGAAATGCAAGAAGAGACATTAGAACAGAAATACAAAGGATCATAAGAGACTACTATGAACTAAATGCCAACAAGGTGATAACCAGAAAAAATGGATAAATTCCTAGAAACACACAACCTACCAAGACTAAATCATGAAAAAACAGAAAATCTGAACAGACCGATAGTGAGTAAGGAGATTGAAGCAGTAATTTAAAACCTCCCAACAAACACAAGACCAGGACCTGGTGGCTTTACTGGTGAATTCTACTAAACATTTAAAGAAGAATTAATTCCCATCCTTCTCAACTCCCCCCTGCCTCTCCAAATTAAAGAGGTGGGAACACTTTCAAACTCATTGTATAAAACCAGCATTGCCCTGATACTAAAGCCAGACAAGGACATTATAAGAAAAGAAAATTACAGGCAAATATTCCTGAAGAACACAGATATAAACATTCTTAAGAAATACTAGCAAACCAAGTGTGTGTCCTGCCTGGGCCACCTGGGGTGGGCCACAGAAGAATCTGTGGATGGCAGCCACCCGTATCGGGCTTGGAGGTGCGAGTGGCTGGGCGGCCAGCTGAGGCCAGCTGCCGGCCATGTTGGGCTTGGGGCTGCTCAGCAAGAAGATTCTGAGATGTGCAAACACTACCAAGTATTTCCCAGGATGAGTTACCTTAGCCCAAAGAATTTAAATTCTGTCTGTGGTAATGATGGCCAGACATGCAACAACCCCTGCATACTCTCTCAAGAAAACCTAATATGCCAAACTAATACATACACATACATTGAAGGGAGGTGTGAGAATAGCAGCCCAGGAACAACACCTCTCAGCATGCTAGCCTCTGACAAATGCTGCAAGGATTGGTGAAAGCCATGAGGGAAAATGGATGCCTCTATTCTGAATTGCCTACCTTCACCATATGTATATACAAAGAATTCTTCAGAGCTCATCTTATTAGCTATAGAAAACAACAGAGAGCTGTTGGGGGAAGGGGCTCACGGACTTTCAGTCTTCTCCATCTTTCCTTGTATTAATAGATTCTGTGATTGGAAGGCACAGAGGCATCTCCCCCCAATCTGTGCTCTGCTAACCTCCTGATCACACTGCTGTCTGTCCAACTACTTGTTCAATAAAAGTAAACCCAGCAGGAAAAAAAATACTAACAAACCAAATTCAACAGCAAATTATAAGGATCATACACCAAGATCAAATGGGATTTATCTATGGAATGCAAGGATGTTTCAATATATGCAAATTAATAATCATGATATATCACATTAACAGAATGAAGGATAAAAATCATATGGCCATCTCAGCAGATAAAGAAAAAGCATTTGATAAAATTCAAAATCCTTTCATGATAAAAATTCAACAAATTTGGTAGATAAGAAATGAACCTCAACGTAATAAAGGCCATATATGACAAGCCCACAGATAACATCATACTCAATGGTGAAAAAGTGGAAAGCTTTTCCTCTAAGATCAAGAACAAGACAAGGCACCAACTCTCACCACTCCTATTCAACATCATACTAGAAGTCCTGGCCAGAGCAATCAGGTGAGAAAAACAAAAAACAAAACAAAACAAAACAAAAGGCATCCAAATTGGAAAGAAAGAAAATTATTTGCAGATAACATGATCCTAAATCTAGAAAACCCTAAAGACTCCACCAAGAAACTGTGAGAATAAACAAATTCAGTAAAATTTCCAGATACAAAATCAATATACAAAATCAGTTGCATTTCTATATACTAACAACAAACTATTGGAAAGAGAAATTATTAATAAGAAAACAATCCATTTACAATAGTATCAAAAACATTAAATACTTAGGAATAAAATTGACCAAAAAGGTAAAAGATCTTTACACTGAAAACTATTCAGACATTGATAAAAGAAATTGAAGAAGACACAAATAAATGAAAAGATACCCCATGATTCAGAAGTTAATATTGTTAAAATATCCATACCACCCAAATCCATCTATAGGTACAATTCGATCCCTATCAAAATTTCAATGGCATTTCTCACAGAAATAAAAAACAATCCTAAAATTTATGTGGCACCACAAAAGACGCTGAATAGGCAAAGCAAATCTGAAAAAGAACAAAGCTGGAGACATCGTACTCCCTGATTTCAAACTATATTACAAAGCTAGAGTAATTGAAACAGTATGGTACTGGCATAAAAATAGACACATTGATCAATAGAACAGAACTGAGAGCCCGGAAATAAATTCCTACATATATGATCAACTAATATTTGACAAGGAAGCCAAGAATACACAATGAGGAAAGGATAGTCTCCTCAATAAATGGTGCTAGGGACACTGGATATACACACCAAAAGAATGAAATTGGGGCTGGCCTGGTGGCTCAGGTGGTTAGAACTCCATGCTCCTAACTCCGAAGGCTGCCAGTTCAATTCCCACGTGGGCCAGTGGGCTCTCAACCACAAGATTGCCGGTTCAATATCTCAAGTCCCGCAAGGGATGGTGGGCAGTGCCGCCTGCAACTAAAATTGAACACGGCACCTCGAGCTGAGCTGCTGCTGAACTCCCGGATGGCTCAGTTGGTTGGAGCGTGTCCTCTCAACCACAAGGCTGCCGGTTCGACTCCTGCAAGGGATGGTGGGCTGTGCCCCCTGCAACTAGCAACGGCAACTGGACCTGGAGCTGAGCTGTGCCCTCCACAACTAAGATTGAAAGGACAACAACTTGACTTGGAAAAAAGTCCTGGAAGTACACACTGTTCCCCAGTAAAGTCCTGTTCCCCTTCCCCAATAAAATCTTTAAAAAAAAAAAAAAAAGAATGAAATTGGACCCCTATCTTACACCAATCACAAAAATCAACTTGAAATGGACTAAGGATTTAAACATAAGATCTGAAAGCATAAAACTCCTAGGAGATAACAGGGAAAATGCTCCTTGACACTGGTCTTGTCAATGATTTTTGGATATGACACCAAAGCACAAATAACAAAAGCAAAAATCAACAAGTCACCAACCCCCTAATTCCAGTTTCACTTTCTACAGTTTCAGTTATCTGTGGTCACCTGTGGTTCAAAAATATTAAATGGAAAATTCCAGAAATAAACAATTCCACTGACTGTAGTTAATAATACTATATACAAGTATGTACTTGAAATTCACTAAAAGAGTAGATATTAAGCATCCTTACCACACACAAAAAAGGTAACGATGTGAGGTGATGGATGTGTTAATCAAACTGATTGGTAACAATTTCACAAAGTACGCTTATATGAAATCATTTTTGTACACTTTAAATAAATTAAATAAACAAACAAAATATACTTCAATAAAGCCGGAGAGAGAATAAAGAGAAGTATAAATGAATTAAATTCCAGAGTGGGACTATTGCTTTCTAGTTGCACACAGGTTGATGGCTGCTTTCATGCCTGTGGATATTTACCAAGTTTCTGGATACAGGGACATGGAGGGTGGGTCTGCCATATACACAGAAATGCTGCTGGGAAGGGGACAAACCAGCTGAACTCTCAATTGCTGCATATGAGCTGTTAGGTTCGTTGAAATCTGGGAAGGCCCCACACAGAGTGAGTTCTCTGCAAACATCCTTCTCCCTGTGGGACTTCTGCTGGATCGGCAGCAGCACAGAGCCTGCGGCTGAGCTGGATGGCAGAAAGGGATCTCAGGTCTCACTGTGCTGATTCCACAGTTCTTAGGAAGAGAGAGGTCTAATCCCACCCTCAAAACACTTGAAACGAGCTGGATGAGAAGCAACTAAAGTGGCATCCCAAGGCCCAACCCAGTTGAACTCCTAATTAGTTGAAAAATGACCCTTCCTCTGTCTCTTCTGCTTTTATCCACCATGTTCGGCATACAATTTAAAAAGTGAGACACCTGAAGAAGTAGGAAAATGTGACCTGTAATCAAAAGGAAAGATCAACAGAAGCAGAGCATAAACGATTCATGTTGGAATTCGCAGACAAGGACTTAAAATGACTGATATGATATAAATATGAATACAGTGGACAAAGAATTTAGAGGAAAGGCAGAGAAAATGGAGGATTTCAGCAGACAAATGGAAACTCTAAAAAACAGAACAAAAACTAAACAGAAATTCTAAAATTGAAAAATACAATATCCAAAATAAATAATTCACTGGATAGAGTAACAAAAGAAAGCATTATCAAGCTCAAAGTCAAGTCAAAAATTACATAAACATGAAAAAAGCAAATAAAACTACATATAGGCACAACAGTGAAATTACTGAAAAAGCGTTTTAAAAATCTTTAAAAACCAGAGAAAAAGGTCTTATTACATTTGGGGGGAAAAAAATTAAAATGACAGGTAGCGTGTCGTCAGAAACAAATGGAATCCAGAAGAAAATGGAATGACATTGTAAAGTGCTAAAGAAATGGAGGTGGGGTGGGCAGGGTTGCCGAAAGAGTCTACCTAGAATTCTATACTCAGAGAAAATATTAAAAAATAAAGATATGGAAGTAAAACAAAAAGGTCTGCTCTTACCACTACTGCTTAACAATGGACTGAGGTCCTAGCTAGGACAACAAGGCAAGAAAGTGAAATAAAACGCCTAAAATTTTTTTAAGTGACTCACAATGTGATATGTACATTAAAATTTCCAAAGAAATCTACCCAAAAAACTATTAGAGTAAGGGAATCGAGCAACCATGGAAGGTACCCATGGTGTTATTTGCACATATCTGTGAATATTCTAAAATCCATTAAATTATACACTTTAAATAGGTAAATTGTATGAAATATGAATATCCCAATAATGCTGCTTAAAAATAAAAATAAAAAGCACCCCAAAAATCGAAACATACAAGAGCAATATATAAAACTCAACTGTAATAACAAATTGTATTGTATTGATTGATTTCCAATGTGGGAGCAACTTTGCATTTCTACAATAAACTCAACTTGGTGGTTCTTTTAAAAAAAAAAAAAAAAAACTCAACTGTATTTCTATACATCAATGAACAGTTGGAAAATTCTTGATGTAAAAGTGCAAAGATGAAGGATTTACATTATCTGATTTCAAGACAATGGTTTACTGTCCTAAAAAACTATGAAGTTACAGTAATCAAGACAGTGTGGTTTTAATGTAAGAAGAGACAAGCAGATCAATGAAACAGAAGAGAAGCCAGAAATGGACTCACATTTATAATCTATTGATTTTTTAATGAACCAGGATAATTCAATGCAAAAAGGAAATGCATTTTTCAATGGAAAAAGAATCTTGACCCCTAACATCATAGAAAAAAAATTAATTCAAGATCTATCATAGGCCTATAAAAAACTAAAGCTAAAACTATAAAGTTTCTAGAAGAGAACCCATGAGAATTAGTGACCTTGGAGTTGACAAAGATTTCTTAGACAGGACAGATAAAGCACTAAGTATAAGATAGTGGTATATTGGATGCCATCCAAATTAAGACCTTCTGTTCATCAAAAGACAGCATTTTTTAAAGTCACAGGCTTGGGAAAAGGACATTTACAACACATCTACATGACAGGACTCTTCCAGAATATAACTGTAGAATATAACTTCTACAACTCAATAATAAAGATAAGCAACCCAATAAAAATGGTCAAAAGGCTTAAACCTTCATATAAGTATAATTAATATAAGTATATTAAATACTTCATATAAGAAAATAAACAAATGGCCACTGAACGCATGAAAAGCTGCTCAACATCATTACTTATTAGGGAAAGGCAAAATTTAAACCGCAACATACTCGTATCGATTGACTAAAATGAAAGGAAAAAATGAGAACCAAAGGTTGCCAAGATGAAACAACCAATTTGGAAATCAGTGTGGCTATTTCTAATAAAATGAAGCACACACCTACACCTACACCTACTCTATGACTCAGCAATCCCACTCTTAGGTATTTACTCAAGAGAAATGAAAATGTATGTCCATAAAAAGGCTTGTACAGGAATGTTCACAGCATTATAATCATAAGAGCCAAATACTGGAAACAAGTCAAATGACTATAAACAGGAGAATGGATAAATAAATTTTGAGTATACTCATGACATATTATTAAACAATAAAAAACAAAGAACTAATGCTATGTGCAACGACATGGATAAATCCTATAGACGTCATGTTGAGCCAAACAAGCCAAACACACACACAAATAGTATAATTCAACTTACACGAAGTTTTAAAACATGCAAAACTAATATACAGTGAGACCCCAAGTGGAAACCCACATCAGCAGGTAGGAATATCGTTTCCCCAAAATAAGACCCAACTGGAAAACAAGCCCTAGCGTGATTTTTCAGGATAAGGTCCCTTGAACATAAGCCCTAATGCATCTTTGGGAGCAAAATTTAATATAACACCAGGTCTTATTTTTGGAGAAACACAGTATAAGCCCAGAAGTGGTAAATGTGTGGGTAAAGAGAAAAGTTCATATTTTAAATTTTCTTTAAACACTATTGAATCCAGTACTAGGAAGATGGAGCTAAGTGTACTACGTCCGATCCTTCTCAATGATTACAACCAAAAACTTTGAATAGAATACAAAAAGCAACCAGACTCTGAAAAGTAGACAATAACGGATGGATTGGGGAGAAAGTCAAAACTTGAAGAACGATCAGATCCAGTTTCCAGGTAATTTGAGGGCAGCCCAAAATACAGAACTATACAAGTGTGGACAGCACATAATCCAAGAGAAAGCCCCTCTTTTTTAAGAGAATCAAAAAAAAAAAAAAAAAAAGAAAAGAAAGAAAGAACAAAGAGACCTCAAGGCAGAGACTATGGACAGCATCCATTCTTTTTTTTTAACTTTCTTTTTTGTCTGTTTTTCTTTTTTGTCCCCTGGCTCTGGCCCCAGGTTAAGTACCATAGCTGCTCTGCCACTGTGGTGGTGCTAGGAGCTCCTGAAACACCATCTCCTTGATAGAGGAAATGTTCAGGATACAATCCAAAATTACTCAACATATGGAGAGGCAGGAAAATCTGACTCTCAAGAAAAAGACAATGTTAGAAGTATTCCACGAAGACTTTTAAGCGGTTATTATAACCATCATCCAGGAGGTAAAGGCAAACTCTTTCTAAAGGAATGGAAAGAGACATTCTCAGAAGAAACATAAAAAATAAAAAACAAAACAATATGAAAATTTTGTAACTGTAAAGTACAATATCTGAAATAAAGAATTCACTGACAGGCTCACTAACAGAATGGATACGACAGAGAAATTAGTCAGTGAGTTTGAACATAGAGCATAGAAATTAATCTGAACAGACAAAAACTATTGAAAAAATAAATAGAGCCTCAGCAATCTGTGGAACAGTATCAAAAGGTCTAACATTTATGTTATCGGAGTCCCACAAAAGAAGGAGAAATTGTGTAGAAAACTTTTTGAAGAAATAAAGGCTAAAAACTTCTCAAATTTCATATAAGGCATAAATTTATAGATTCAAGAATCTCAGCAAACACCGAAAAGGATATACTCAATCAACCACAAAAAACCTGATTCAGAAAATGGGCAAAGGACTTGAACAGACATTTCTCCAAAGAAGAGATACTAATGGCTAGTAAGCACATGAAAAGACGGTCAGCAACACGAATCAATAGAGAAATGCAAATCAAACCTACAATGAGATACCACCTTACACCCACTGGGTTGCCTAAAAAACGTATATATGGTCGAGAATGTAGAGAAATTGGAATTCTTGTGCACGGTTGGTGTAATTACAAAATGGTGTAACCACTATGGAAAACACTATGGCAGTTCTTCAAAAAATTAAAGTAAAACCACCATTTGATCCAGCAATACCGATTGACTACATATCCGACTCTCTGAAAATCTGAAAGCAGGTTCTCAGACATTTGCACACACACGTTCATAGCAACATTATGCACAAATAACCAAGAGGTGGAAGCAACCCAAATGTCCATTGACCAAAGAATGGATAAACACAGTGTGGTATATCCATACACTGGAATAGTATTCAGCCTTAAAAAAGTAGATAAAACTTGAGGACCTATGCTCAGTAAAATAAGCCAAGTAGGTGAAAACAGATAAATACTGTCTGATCCCTTATATGAGCTGTCTGAAGTCTTCATAAAACAGAAAGTAGAATGGTTACCAGGGACTGGGGCAGGGGGAAATGGGGAGTTAGTATTTAATGCTTATAGTTTCAGAGCACAATGAAAGTTCTGGAGATCCATTGCACAAGGTGAATATACTTAACACTACTGAAATGCACACTCAAAAGGTGGTTAAGATGGGATATTTTGTTTTTCACTGTAACTAAAATAAGAGTCCAGCTAGCACAAGGAAGGCTTAGCTGACCAAGGCTGAGACTAGAAGCCATAGGAGAAATTATTTTATTTCAACTTCAAGGACATTTGTTTTTGAACTTGAGCTTCTTTGTGAGAATGTGCTCATAGGAAAAGGATTCATATATTAAGGGGCCTTTCAGTGTTGCTTGCGTGTTATTCAGGTGGTAAGCTTATGCCATCATGAGCTCAATTTGAGGCAGGACATAGAGAGTGAATTGTATCAGCATCTTCTGATCCGTAAGAGGGTTTTCAGGGGTTCAGTCTGAACCAGACCCTTGTGGCGCCGGGAGAATGTAAGGCAGGGGGAGGCCTCATGAACGAGGGGCTTCCACCCCGAGAGGACCACGCTGCCCCTTGAGAACCACAGGCTTAGCAGGTGGAGGAAAACGTTAGCGCAGAATCCTTACCACCCCAGCTCTTTGCCACTGAGGAGACCTCCGGGCACTTCTGTACCTGCAGTCAGCCACTCTACCTCCCCATTCACTTCACCCCAGGGCAGGAGTCAATTATCCACTGGGTGAAATCAGGAGACAGAACATTCCTTTGACACATTTACCTGCCAGGGCCACTGCTGCGATGGCTCAGGCAGTAGGGCTGTCATTTGGATCAAGGACAGAGCCATTCCCAACCCTGCCCTTGCCCCCAGCAGTAAGCCATACAGTGTCCCACGGCCACCCCAGGGTAGTCTGTCCCCTCAGCTTCCTGAACTGGCCTGAGTGGGGCAGGGCAGCCTGACCTGGAGGCCTGGCTGTCTTCATGTCACTTCTCAGACCCCACAGCCTGCCCTTACACACTTAGACAGTGGGGCTTCTTAGCTTCTCATCCCACCAGCCCAGAGCAGAGGGTGGGGACCTGGTCTAATGAGGCACAGAGGACACACAGGGACCAGGAGTCAGCTGAGGGCTCCATCCTCAAGTTCCCTGGAAAAGGACAAAAAGCCCGCAGGCCAGCAGACGGGCAGCGCAGACTGCTGGAGGCTTGGCCCGCGCCAGGCCTTTTCCAACCCAGTCCCTGCTGGCCCTCCTCCCTCCCTACCCAAGAAACTGCAGGAGACAAGGCCCAAAAAAGCATGCTTTTAATACAAAGAGGGCGGGGCATGGCCTGGGAAGGACTTAAATAAAGGGGATGAGACCATCAGGAGCCTGCCGCCGTGGGCCTGGGGGCCCTCCGGAGTGGGATGATGCAGACGGAGTTCCGAGCCTCTTTGATCCGCCACCATCGGCCTAGCCTGCAGGGGCGAGGGAAGAAGCTGAGGTCTGGGGCAGCCCCACGCAGTCTCCACTGCCATTCCCACCCAGCCAGCAGCCAGTGCCCCCTTGCCCCCCCCTCGCCCCTCTAGGGGTGCCTCATACCTGTGTTCCTGCCCCACCCCGGCCACCAGGAAGTCCCCAGCACTGGAGAACTTGAGGCTATTGATAAAGCCCACCTAAGAACAGGGAGGGACAACGTAATAGGATGTGAGAACAGATTCCCCAACCACAGGCCGAGCATGCCGGTCAAGGGCTTGGCCTACCAGGCCTGGGTTCAGTCCCCGCTCAGCCTCCTGCCACCTGGGCCAGCCCTTCACCCCTCAGGGCCTCGGTCGCCACAGGGCTGAGAAGGGGAAGCAGAGCACCAGCCTCGCAGTAATTTCGAGGATGAAGGAGACAATGTATACCCACCAAGTGGGTCGCTATGGCCCAGGGCCTGGCTCCTGGCTATGAGGCCTGGAGACTCCAAGACCATCCCCACTGACGTAAGTTCTGCACTGTCACCAGATGTCATTGACAGAAGCTGCCACTCTCCCCTAGGTCACCAAAATCCACACACTCTAGCATAGCATCAATCTGGCACCAGCCATGCGGAGCTGATCACATGGCAGGCCCTCCACGCTTTTGCCCACTGTTCACTGCCTTGTACCCAGCACCGAGGACAGGGCCAGCACGTGGAGGGGAGTGGAGGGGAAAAAGGAGAGGGGGGGAGGAAGAGGGAGGGTTCCTGCCAGGCCCCAGTGTTAGGAATTGGGACTAAAGAGAAGTCATAGAATGCCCTGCTGAGGAGGCACCCTGCTGGCAGAAAAAACAGTAAAGGGCCTTGGGAGTGTGGCAAAGACAGGCCGAGCATTCAAGCCCCACTCACCAGGGGGATGTCGCAGAGAAGGTCAAGCCGCCGGAAGCCCTCCCCACACTGCCAGAGCCGCACGCAGGAGCTGTGGGAGCCTGGGGGACAGGGATCCGGTGAGCACCGCTGCCCAGCCCATCCTAGGAGTCCCTCTTAGCCACACAGGACACTCACCTGTGGCCACGAGGTCTGTGTTGAGCAGGGCTGCCACTGACGACACCCAGAAGGGCTGCTCCAGGCCCGGCTCCCCCCGCAGCCCATGGGCGTCACGCTGCAGGGCAAGTGGCCGTTTCTTAGAAAGGCCCCACAAGGCCACAGAGCTAGAAACAGGGAGCAGAGAGCAGTCAGTGAGGGGCCGGGGTCAGGGCAGAAAGGCCACACCATGGGAAGGGATCACGTGGACACCAGCTGTGGGACGCAGACAAGGTCACCAGAGGTCTCTGCCTGTGTCCCCATCTGTGCAAAGAGGTTACGACAGCTCCGCAGCAGGAGCCACCCTACGAGGGGAGTCCGGGAGCAGGGCAGCGGTTGGAGACAGCCGAGAGGCAGCTTACCCATCGTCTGCGCCCGACACCATGTGCTCCTCATTGATGAGCTGGACGCTGTCGATGGAGCCCCTGGAGAAAGGAGCAGTGAGGGGTGAGCCAGCCCCAGGCCGCCCATGGAGCCCCGCCCTGCACGCTGCCACCGCCTTACGCCTTACTGGTGGCCGTAGAAGACAAGCTGGGACTCCTCAGGGATCTTCCACACGCGCACAGTCCCGTCCCGGCCCCCAGCTGTCACGCAGCACTCCCTGCCCAGAGCGTCCAGCGCTGCCACAGCGTCCTGGTGCCCGAAGCTGCAGGGGGCACACAGGGGGGCTGGCGTCAGTAGTGACATCACACACGCACACCCGCAGACCCTCTCCTCACACACACTCACAGTGTCTCCACGTAGGAGTTCTCTGCCACATTCCACACCTTCACAGAGCGGTCGTGGGACGTACTGTAGAGCTGGTGGGTGCCTCTACGGAACGCCAGCCCCTAAGGGACAGGGCAAAGGGGGCCTGGGCTACAGCAGGCGCGGCAAAGGTCAGGCCCAGGGAGGACTTCCCCAAAGACAAGTCACAGGCACTGGGAGCCAGCTCCCCGGGAGCGCTCTGTGGGGCACTTCTGTGTGGCCCTACCGGGAGCCAGGGGACCGCTCTCCTGCCCTCACCTGCCGTGGAGCAGGTGGAGTCCTCTCAGACTTGGTCCCCCCAGCTCTTCCTGTCCCTTTACCCCATTCAGGTCCCTTACAGTGCCGCTCACTACAGCAAAGCACAGGGCCCCTGAAGACAGGGACGCTCTGCCTCATTCATCCCATTCTCCAGGACCCAACACCAAGCCTGGCCCACTTAGGTGCTGGCTAAATGTCCACCCAAGGAAGGCCAGCTCCTCACCGACACGGCATCCCGGTGTCCCGTGAAGGTATACAGGTGCCGGCAGCTCTGAGCCTCCCAAATCAGAATGAGCTTGCTGCGGTCGCCGGAGGCCTGCGGGGATGAGGACAATGGCCACGGGCACCCACTGTGTGCCCAGACCTCTCCCCCACCCCCAGGACGTGCCCTGCCTTACAAGGTACTTGCCGTCAGAGGAGATGGCCATGCAGAGGATGTGGCTGCTGTGGCCGGGGGGCTGACCCTCGGCACCCTTCTTGGCTCGTGGGATCACATGAAGCTTCCGTCCACTCTCCACGCTCCCTGACACCGGGGGAAAAGAGGCTGCTGGGATGGGGGACAGGACTAGCCGGTAACCCCTCAAAGGCAGCATGGGGCCATGGGAGAAGTCCTGGCCTCAGGGAGGAGACGTGGCTCAGGCACTGTGAGCTCCTGGACCAGTCACCTCAATTTCCGTATCTGTTAAATGGGGACAATAAACCTAAAGGGCAGCCATGAAGCCCAGAAGAGAAGGAATGGGAAAGCGCTTTGGGACTGACATGTGAGTTCCTCCTGTGACTACTGTGGGTGGAGGCGGCTGGGAACCCACGAGCACCAGCTCAATCACAGAGCTGATCAGAGCCGAGGGTGCTCTAGTCCAGCTGCCCACGTGTAGTGTCAATTCCCATTAAATCATCATCCTGCCTCTGCTCAATCATCTCCAATGAGAGACAGGGAGCTCATGAGCCCCACTCCTGGACAGAAGCTTCCATGCCACCCAGAAAACACTTCATTAGGAGCAAACCAGCCTCCAGAAGAAGCTTCCCCATCTGGCCTCTTTGCCCTGATTACTCCCTCCTTCCAGACCAGCCCTCTCCGATGAGCCCTGGGGGCTGCACCCCCACCCAGGCACCCACTCACACTTAATAATGGTGCAGTCCTTAGCAGCAGAAAAGATGGCCAAGTCGTCGGGGGTGACAACCAAACATGTGATGGAGAGCTGGTGACCCCGTAAGATTCGAATGTCGGCCGGGGTTGGAATCTGGATCTGGGCAGGCAGAGCTGGGTCACTGCAAATGGGGGCAGGAAGGCACCCTACACACACACATACACTCACGCACACGTATACACACACACTCGCACACGCACATGCCATCCCTTCCCCTCCCTGCCCAGATGGAAACTGGACCCAGGGCTGCAAGGACCAGACCCTGACCTGGCCCCGTCTGTCCAAGTGCCACCGTATTCTCGAGGAAAGACCCCCACAACCTGAATCCCCAGTTGGGTCATCTGCCCACCTACCCAGGTGGGACAACCAATTCCCTCCAATCTCACACCAAAGTGCTCTGCCTACTCACCTCCTTCGCCACCGACTTCTGCAGCCTGCCCCTCTGCTCAAGCTGCAGAGAGAGGGGAAGGATGAGGTCCCAGGGGCCGGGCCAGCCACACCCCTTCCTCCCATCACCCTCCAGCCACACATACCACGTCCTCCTTCAGGCGTCCTGCCACCTGGTCCTCCTCAAACTCACGGGCTTCTGCCTTCTCCTCCTCTGTAGGATAGACCAGACCAAGTAAACCCAGGCCAAGACCCTGCTTTTCCCTTCTCATCCTCCCCTGTCACCTCAGACTTGGCCCAGAACACGGGCTGTGTCCTTCGGGAAGTTCAGGCTTCCTCAGGCAAAGAGGAGGGAGGGCATTTACTTATCAGATCAGTCGAAAGGCCCCCTGAAGGTCTGGCCTGTCCCCAGAAGCCCACTAGAGCTTCTGGCCGCCCTCCCACAGGGCGCCCACTGCGTACCTGTGTCTGTCAGCCATCAGGTGGCTGGGGCCACAGCAGGCAGGCTTAGGGTCAGGCCCTGCCCCTCACCTGCCCAGCCCACATGCTCACCTTGCTGCCTGAGCTGCTCAAGGTAGAGCTTGGCCAGGCGCAGCTTCTTCTCCTGTGCGGTTTCCTCCAGCTCCTCACCCTCCTCTTCCTCCGTCCTCCTGGGAGTTAGGCTGTGGGCAGAAGGGTGTGGGTTTCAGGGGACTCACCCCACTCCTCTGGCCACTAGGACCATGCCTCCTGGCTGCTCCCCCGGCCAGTTCCCCGCTCCCATCCTTACCAGGCCTCATGGCCGATGCTGCCACATACAGAAAACTGAAGACATGACTCACCAACTGAAAGGGCCCACCCAGTGCCCAACTTAAGAGTGAAAACAGACCCAAAACTCAAAGACATCACTGAGAAATCCCTCAACTCTGAAGGGAAAGAGAAGTTTCTATCGGCTTCTTGAGAAAAATCAGGTCATGTACAAAGGGTCAGGTCAGGAATCAAAATGGCTTCAGACGTCTCAACAACAACACTGACAGCAGGAAGACACGCATGTCGCACACGAAAATTCTGATGGAAAATGCTAACCCCCAGAATTTAATGCAGTGAAACCATCAATTATGAGAGAAGATATGGTCACACGTCTGAGGTGCCACAGAACTGGTCCTTTCTCCTTCTTTAAGGATGGAGGATGGGTTCCCAAACAAGAGGGTAGACTAAGAATGAGGACAGCATGAGAGACAGGAAACAGGACACCCAAGCCGGAGAGCAGGGAAGGTAGCTCCCGGAACAACAACCGCCCCCAGACATGGGGAAGCAGCCAGCCCCGATCCGATGCAAGGACCCCAGAGGCAGACAGGTTGGGTCTGTCATCACCCCACCCTCATTACCAAGGCACTATCCTCTGTCCTGAAGCTTCATTCAAGCTTCATGGTCTTGGCTTGAAGTTGTGCTGGTTTCCCCTCTATGCCCCAGACCCCAGACCAGCTGAGACACTCACTTCACTCGAGTCCTCCTCTGACTTGCTCCTGGAGTTGGAGGTAGGTCACAGGAACGCAGAAACAGAAAACCCAGGGCAATCCATTCCCTCTGATCACATGCCTACAGATATCTAGACCCTGTCAGTGACCACCTGGTTCCCAGGACTCATGTATGACCTTGACCTAAACTTTCCCAGAAATGACCTTGGAAACTCTCAACGCCAGACGATGCTCCTGAGACCAGTTAGTACCTGGTGCCCAGTAAGCTTTAACAGGGTTGGTGCTGCCCTTCCCTGCACAGCCAAGGTCAGGAGTTGTACTCAGTTTACCCAAACTAATCATTCTATTGTTTGGGGGTTCACACAGGAGACAGAACTCTAAAGAAAATCGAAACAAGTATACACTGTATGATTCTAATCACATGACATTCTGGAAAAGGCGAAACTCTAGGGACATGGTTACAGGGGGGGAAGGAGAAGAACTGACTACAAAGGAGTGGGGGAATTTTGGAGGGTGATGACACCCTTTATAATCTTGATAGTGGTGGGAGTTACACTATATGCATCTGTCAACACTCACAAAAGGTGAATGTTACTGTATATAACTTATACCTGAATGAGAAAATGGAAAAAAAATAAAGAAGTAGAAAAAGGAAGGAAGGAAGGAAGGAAGGGAGGGAGGGAGGGAGGGAGGGAGGGAGGGAGGGAGGGAGGGAGGGAGGGAGGGAGGGAGGGAGGGAGGAAGGAAGGAAGGAAGGAAACCATAGAAATGATTAACTCAAGTCAGGAATGGCAGTTGGGGCTTCTAAATGTCTAAATGGTCTAGTTCTTAACCAAGGTGGCAGGCGCAGAGGTTCATCATTTCCTCATTACTCTTTGTAGTACAAATACATTTCATTAACTCTTCTGTATCTAATACATTTCACAACACATTTTAAAACACTTTAAAGTGTTTAGCAGAGGGCTTGGCACACACCCACCCACAGTAACGTTGGGAAGAAGAAAAGTATGGTAAGCCTTTCTGTGAGCAGGTTAAGGCCAACCAGTAATGTTTTAGAAGCAGAATTTCTAAAGCCAACTCTTAAGGCAGGCCCAGGATTCTCTAGTCTGAGAGCTTCCATTCCACAGGGTCAGGCCTGACGTTTGCTAACCCCCTGTGAACCCTTGGCATGCCCCACCCCCATCACCTACAGAGTGAGGGGCAGGTATTCAAAGCCCTCCATAATCTGGATGCACTCACCACCTGCCCTTCTGTCCTCTCCGTCTCCCATTCTGGCACATTCACGCCCCAAACTGTCTCTGATCCCTGAATGCCTTCCCTATCTCTCCATGAGGGACTCGTCCTCACCTCTCCAGGCCCCATCCCCAGAATACACAGCTGTAAGACATACCTCCCATTACAACACATTCAGTCTTCACCTGCCCATCTCTGTACTCTCAACAGTAAAGCCAGTGCCTGGCTGATGTTGCGAGTCAGGAGGGAGATCAGTAATTGTAAAATTGTGGGAAAAGAGAATGAAGAACTAGCGACCATTTCTTCCATCCCTCCCTCCTTGCAAGTCAGTCTAACCCGTGCTCAGCTACCTGCCATGAGCCAGGGAGGTAGGTCCTCACTGGTCTCCCATTGGGGCTGAGGGGGTCGTCCCCACACAGACACTGTGCAGGGGAGGAGATGAGACTTCTCAGGGTCAAAACTGGAGGAGGGGCCGGCCGGGTGGCTCAGGCGGTTAAAGCTCCCGAAGGCTGCCGGTTCGATTCCCACATGGGCCAGTGGGCTCTCAACTACAAGGTTGCCGGTTCAACTCCTCGACTCCCGCAAGGGATGGTGGGCTGTGCCCCCTGCAACTAGCAACGGTAACTGGACCTGGAGCTGAGCTGTGTCCTCCACAACTAAGACTGAACAACTTGACAACAACTTGAAGCTGAACGGCACCCTCCACAACTAAGACTGAAAGGACAACAACCTGACTTGGAAAGAAAGGCCTGAAAATACACACTGTTCCCCAATAAAGTCCTATTCTCCTTCCCCAATAAAATCTTTAAAAAAAAAAAAAAAAGAAAGAAACTGGAGGAAAGAGCCAAGACCTGAGAGTCAAGGGCCAGAGTCCTGGGTTCTAGGCCCAGCTCTGCCCCGACTCACTGAGTCTCTTCCACACCCCATGGGCCTCAGTGCTCCCTTCCACTAGGTGGAAAGGAAGAGCTCACCTCTCATTCTCGGAGTCGCTGGAGATCTCCTCATTCATCTTGCCGCCACCCTTGGTCTTGTCCCTGTCCCCAGCAGAGTCGGCCTGGGAATTACATGATCCTCTCTTTGGTCAGGGGTCCCAACCACTCCGGCACTGACCGACCCCTTCCGGTCTCTCCAGAGCCCCGGGACTGGGAAAGGCGGTGGCCCCGGCTCAAATGCAAGGCCTTCCAGGATTCGGCCAGCGGAGAGAGCCACAAGCTGACTCCGGGTGGAGTCCGGGGAGAAGGCTCGGGAGGGGGCAGAGAAAGGGACGGGAGGGGACGGAGGTGGGATAACGGTGGAATGACGGTGGTCCCGGTAGCGGGTCTGATCCAGGCCCGCAGAAGCGCCATGCTCACCTTTCGCCGCCGCTTGCCGGCCCCTGAACCGCCCCGGGCCCCCGTGGCCGGCTTTCCGCGCTTTCGAGCTACCGCTGTGGCCGACATGCTGCCCACCGTGTGCACCGCAGACGCCGGGACAGCACTCACGTGGCGTCCGAACCCCGCGGCCTGGCAAGACTCTGGGCAGGGATAGGCTCCCACCGCCCGCGGTCCCCGCCTCCCACGGCTCCGTTGGACCTTTGGGTAGATTCTGTCACGCCCCCAAGCGCCCATTGGATTAACGCCCGTGACCACGCCTCCTAGAGCTCCCATAGGCTCCCGTGCCAAGCTCTAATAGGAAGCAAGACTCTCCCCCGCCCTTCCGGTCCGAAGCTGTGGCTCGGGCGTGCCTCTACTTAGATGACGTCTACAGAGGGACGGACCAGGGGCCTTCTCTGCGTTTTCGCCCCTTGGACGCTGGGGGGAGCCAGAGATGGGGGGTTCCAAGTCCCGGAATGTGACTCCGCCCCGCCGGGGGCGGTGACAAAAGTGTACCAGTCTAGCACTAGATAATTGCAGGGGGGCGATGACCGAGACAGCCCCCGAGAAAGGAAGGGAGTGCCTGCATCTGGGCCCAGGGTCACTGGGCGACAGGTGGACACGGATTGCCTGCCTCAGGCCAGATAAGCAGCGCCAAGGACGCGTCAGTCCTCTGGGCCCTAGCGGGGTCCGGATCAAGTGTCCACCCGTTGGTGGGACAGGCCTCCCGCACGGCCTGACCCTGCCCTCTGACTCACCGACTAGTAGCCAAATAGCGGGGATCTTTTACCACCACCACTCCCACGCTTCCCAGCCTCTGGCGTTTGTCAGGAAGTCCCTCCCTAGGTCACACCTGAGGCTGACAGGATTGCCAGAGGGCCTCCTAGAACTGGGACTGCTGTGGGAGGTTCTGTACTGGGCCCGGTGCCACCACCTCTCCCAAGTCCCGGCTTCTCTTAGGTGAGTGCCTTATGGCCCTGCCCACAGCCCTTCACAGGGCAGGGCCGGTGGGACTGCCCTTGCCCGCTGGCCGTTCAAGGCCACTGGTCTGGGAGTTTGGCTGGCACCCCAGAACTTTTGAGCCTATTGCAGAGGGTTTTTGTACCACGGGGTCCCAAGCGATGGACAGCCAGATCTGGCCCCGGGGGTGCTGACCCCCAGCAGACACCGCTCACTCTCCTCCATAGCTGGGATGACTCAGCCCAGCAGCCAGGTCTGAGGTAGCTGAGATGGGGCAGAAGTGTGCGGTGCCCCAAGAGTGCTCTGGAGACGGGAGGAGCCCCGAGCAGGGAGGGGAAGATTCTCCTTTCACTTTCTCCACCACCCACCTACACACTGGAGAGCTAAAGAGGAGAAGGAACCACTCTGCCTTGCCTGCAGTGGGCAGACAGGACAAGGTTCTGGCCTGGCCCCGTGACTGGGGACAGAGGTGGCTCTGGGGTGCAGAGAACTGGTTTTGGTCTGGGGCTGAGAAGGGGAAGGAAGGCAGGGTAGACAGTGGGAGGTCACCTGGGATAAGTTGGCACTGTACCAGACAGTGGGTACAGAGGCCATGGTAGCCTGAGGTCCCCTTCGGTGCCCCAGAAAAGCCATGGCTCCCAAGCGCAAGCTCCCTGTGCAGCCTGAGGGCCCTGAGAAGAAGAAGGAGAAGCAGGAGGCGGAGGAGGACAGCTTCCACTCCACTGCTGAGGCCCTCAGGGCTGCACCCCCAGAGAAGCGCATAATCCGCGTGGACCCCGCATGTCCACTCAGCCGCAGCCCTGGGACCCAGGTAGGCTGTAGTCCTGAGAGAGGCCCGGTGCCTGCTCACACCGAGGGACAGATACACTCAGACCACTCCCCTGGGGCTTGGCTCTGGCCACAGTCGCTCAAGGTTCCCAAGTAAGCTGTGTTCTCTCAAGACCGCACAGGTCAGGCACAGCTGTATCCGTCAGATCGGGCAGGTCGTGCTGCTCTTTAGACCACAGGGTGGTCCTGAGCTGCTCACGACTTCCCCTACCACATTTAAGGCAGGGCTCTGACTTCCTCAGCCTCCCCAGGGCTCACCGCTGTCCCCTCAAACCAGCCCCACAGGGAAGGCCATGTCCCCCTGAGAGCCCTCACAGGGCACGGTTGTATCCCTGTCACACCCCCAGCGCAGAACCATGTCTCCCTCCGATTCCCCCACCCCGGGCGCAGAGTGTCCTCCCAGAGCTTCCCCCAGTAGTTCAGCCATGTCCCCTCAGGCTTCATCCCTTAGGGCAGAACCACGACCCCCTCAAGCCTTCTCAGGCAGGGCCCGCCCCCCTCCAGTACAGTCTGCCTCTTGTCCCCATCAGACGCCTGTCAGTGTGCAGCCTTGTACCCTGTCCCACCCAGGGGCAGCCCAAGCCAATCTGACCTCCCCACGCCCCTCCGGCCCCAGGTGCATGAAGACTACGACTGTACCCTGAACCAGACCAACATCGGGAATAACAACAACAAGTTCTACATCATCCAGCTGCTGGAAGAGGGCGGCCGCTTCATCTGCTGGAACCGCTGGGGCCGTGTGGTGGGTGCCCCCGCCTACCCCGCACCTGCCCCCTCTCCACCTCTCCTTGCTCAGCACCTCTGTGCCCTGCTGCCCAGGGTCCTCACAGCTTACTCGGCACAGGGCCCGGCCGAGTGTTTATGGTGGGCACTGTGATGGGCATACCCTGAAGGCTGTTGGTTGCAGGGAGAGGTGGGCCAGTCAAAGCTCAGCTCCTTCACGTCACTGGAGGGTGCAAAGAAGGACTTTGAGAAGAAATTTCGGGACAAGACCAAGAACAGCTGGGCGGAGCGGGACCAGTTTGTGGCCCATCCGGGCAAGTACACACTTATCGAAGTGCACGGAGAGGGCGATGCCCAGGAAGCCGTGGTGCAGGTGAAGAGGCGAGGGAGGGTGGGTGAGCCCTGGGCTGAGAGAGGGGACAGAGAGGCCCAGCCGGCTGGGCTCTGCCACTCCCCGCGGTGCCACCTCAGGCACAGACCACCCCCTCTGGCCTCAGTCTGGCCCACCTGTGTCTACTGCCTGACTCTGCTCCAAGAACAGGTGCCCTGCCTGGCTGCCCCTGCCCTCTACATGTGCCCTCTGCCCTAGGTGGACGGAGGCCCAGTGAAGACCACGGCTCAGCGGGTACGGCCCTGCTCCCTGGACGCAGCCACACAGAAGCTCATTGCCAACATCTTCAGCAAGGACATGTTCCATGACGCCATGGCCCTCATGAACCTGGGTGAGGCGAGATGGGCCAGGCAGGGCGGCCAGGGCCGAGGGGTGGCACGGGCTGTCTCCCCACTCTCCCCATCTCCCCAGATGTAAAGAAGATGCCTCTGGGAAAGCTGAGCAAGCAGCAGATTGCCCGGGGCTTTGAGGCCCTGGAGGCGCTGGAGGTGGCCCTGAAAGCCCCCACTGATGGCGGCCGCAGCCTGGAGGAGCTGTCCTCCCACTTCTACACCGTCATTCCCCACAACTTTGGCCGCAACCGGCCCCCACCCATCAACTCCTCTGAGCTCCTGCAGGCCAAGAAGGACATGCTGCTGGTGAGGGCCGGCAGGGAGGCAGGCGGTGGGGCACCCAACAGACAGACTGGGCAAGGGAGCTGGGGGACAGGGGCCCCGTGAGATGAACTGCGATGGCAGGCCGAAGCATCGGAGGAGAAGGCCTGACAGACAGATGGGGCAAGAGTGATCAGGTGGAGGGGCCATAGTCCCAGGCACGCGGGAAGGAGAGGGGAGCCCGGAAGTCAAGTGCACAGCCAAGCTTTCAGTGCCTGTTGCCTTAGGTGCTGGCTGACATCGAGCTGGCCCAGACCCTGCAGGCAGCCCCCGAGGAGGAGAAGAAGGTGGAGGAGGTGCCACACCCACTGGACCGAAATTACCAGCTCCTCAAGTGCCAGCTCCAGCTGCTGGACCCAGAGGCGCCCGAATACAAGGTAGGCTGGGACCTCTGAGGAGCCGAGCCAGCAGTGAGTACCACCCCTCTGCCCATCTGTTCTCCAGATGCCCAGAGGAGTCCCTCTCCCTTGGCCTTCTCTCCCATGTCTCTCTGGCTTGAGGAGCGCTCTGGGACGGGGGTGAACAAACACGGGCTCATCCACACGTCTCTGGCCCTCGGCACTCAGCTTCTGCTCCCCCTGCAGGTGATACATACCTACTTAGAACAGACTGGCAACAACTACAGGTGCCCTACTCTTCAACATGTTTGGAAAGTAAACAGAGAAGGGGAGGTGAGACAGAGTCCCCCACCTGTCACCTCCCTCCCCTGTCACCACCCTCACTCTTAGGGAGATGACCTTGGCTTATCTGCCCTTTAGTGAATTGTCTTAGCATTGACCAGCTTCCGCCAGCCCCAGGTCGTGTGTGTGTGTGTGTGTGTGTGTGTGTGTGTGTGTGTGTGGCAGTGTGAGTGACCCAAGGGACCCGGGCCTTGGTTGGGTCGTCTGAACAGCAGGGAGAAGCACCTGAGCTGGGATAGCGTCGCCCTCCCATTTGCCACCTCCTCCCTGCTCAGGGAGATAGGTTCCAGGCCCATTCCAAGCTGGGTAATCGGAGGTTACTGTGGCATGGCACCAACGTGGCTGTGGTGGCCGCCATCCTTACCAGTGGACTCCGCATCATGCCACATTCTGGTGGTCGTGTTGGCAAAGGCATCTACTTCGCCTCGGAAAACAGCAAGTCCGCTGGCTATGGTGAGGCGCCCTCGGGCCAAGCCCTGGGACGGTGTGGGGACTGAGGAGGATGGGACACAGTGTTTACCCAGCTCGTGGGGGCTCCTGGAGAGGAACCCTGAAAGGCTACTGACCAGAGTGCCTTGTGCAGCCTCCTGGGGTTTGGGGCACCCAGAGCTACAGCTTCCTAGAGAAGGCCATGCCATGCAAATAGGGTGATCGTGCCAACCAGACCTGGGAAGGAGGTGAAAGAGGAACCTTCTAGGTGAAGTGGCCTGGGGTTGGCACAGAGGCGGGGAGGCTATGCTGTCAGGGCCTCGGAGCATGTCCTGAGAGTAAAGCTTAGAGCAAATGCCTGGTGTGGCAGGGGTTTGGGGGCTTGGGAGCATAAAGGGGGCCTTGTCCAGAGAGCGATGGGGAGCCCATTTGGACGTGTACATAGCAGGGTCTCAGTGGCTGCAGCCATGGGGAGAGTGGCAGAGGCCACAGGCTCCAGGGGGCGGTGCTCTCATCAGGCCAGGGCCGTGGGGGTGGGGAGAGGAGAATCCAAGACAGCAATATGTACAATATGTATGGCAGCACATGGAAAGGGTCAAAAGTGTCTGATGACCCCCAAGATTGGAGTGTCTGGGACGCAGCAGGAAGATCTGGGAGCAAGAAGGGGTGATATGGGGGCACCAGAGATGGGCAGTCTGATGACTCTGTCCAGACTTGTCCTCACTGAGATAACCCCCAGACTGGCTCCTCAGCTCAGCCTGATGCCATCGTTTGAGACCACCAATACCCACCCATCCAAGAGACCAAGGTCCAAGAGCAGATGAGACTGAAGTTCTAGGATGTCTGAGGTTGCCCAAGGCCAAGGGGTCCAACAGGAGGGCACAGAGCCTAAGAAGGAGTGGAGGGTGGCCTCAGGAGAGCCAGTGCAAAGGTGTCCTAGCATAGGAGGTAAAAGACGCTTGTGGCAAAATCAGCAGAGCAGGTCACGGAGAAAAGCCCCGCCCCGGATTTGGTCAGCAGGAGGCCATTGCAGACCTTGGTGAGGGCAGCAGGGGCTGCAGAGGCCTGGCCTCAGGGAGCCTAGGAGTGGGGGAGCAAGGCCAGGACAAGGGGGTGTTTCAAGGATGGGGGAAGAGTGGGCACCTTTCTGAGCTGGGGCAGCAGACTCAAAGGAGATAACAGTGGGGGGGTGAGTTTCCCAGCCTGAGCCTCTGTGTCCCCCAGTTACTGGCATGTCCTGCGGGGGCCACCGCGTTGGCTACATGTTCCTGGGTGAGGTGGCACTGGGCAGAGAGCACCACATCACCACTGACGAGCCCAGCTTGAAGCAGCCACCCCCCGGCTTCGACAGTGTCATCGCCCGAGGCCACACAGAGCCCGGTGAGTCCCAAGAAGCTGGGCAGGCCTGAGGATAGAGGTGGGGCTGAGATAGGGGACCAGGATGCTTTCAGCGGAGAGGTGAGCAGAGAAGGGGCTGTGGAGAGGCACAGAAAGAAACAGGCTTCCTCACTGCAATCATTCACCAAATCATTTCTGGGCATCCAGGAGGGCTTCAAAGAAGAGGTGTCATTGACTAAGCATTGCAAGATGAGTAGGTGTTTCCCAGTCAGAGAAATGGAGCAGGATAGTCCAGGCAGAAGGCCCAGTCTATGCCATGGTTTGGAGGTTGGCAAGTTGGGAATGAGCAGGCATTCCCTGTGGCAGAAGTGGGGAACATAGGAGTAGGACTTACTGGTAAGGCCCAGGCGCAGTGACCCTTGGTGTGCACTGCAGATCCGACCCAGGACACTGAGCTGGAGCTGGACGGCCGGCAAGTGGCGGTGCCCCAGGGCCGGCCTGTGCCCTGCCCAGAGTTCGGCAGCTCCACATTCTCCCAGAGCGAGTACCTCATTTACCAGGAGAGCCAGTGCCGCCTGCGGTACCTGCTGGAGGTGCACCTCTGAGCTGCCTGTCTCCCTCTCCCACCCCCCGGGGCCCTTCGGAAGGGGGGGTGTCAGACTGTTATCCCAAATCCTGCCCACCTCTGGTGCCCCTATGTCACTCCTTCTTGCTCCCAAATCTCCCTGCTGGGTCCCAGACAGTGATCCCCCCAACTCCAATGCTTGCCCAACCTGGCACTGCTCTGCCTCACAATCTCACCCCCTAAGGTGACTGCGTGATGGAATGGCATTATTACTGGGACACAGGTGCAGCGGCCTATTCAAGGCTGTGTAGTGAAAGGGGCACAGGCTGAGCGTGGGCGCCATCCCACATCCCCTCCCCCACCACATCCCCACCCACCCACCCTGGCCCAGACCGTTCATCCAAGGGGTGTGGTCACCAAGGTAGGCTGAACTTGAGGCGTGCACAGGCAAGGTTATTAAACATTTCGTCCACTCACCCCGTCTCTGCTTGTCCGTGCCGTGGCTACACCGTGCCTGGGCCTCGTTTCTCACCACATCACACGGACGCTCCAGCCCCACTCCAGGCTTGATGTGGGGCCCACCCTCACCCCCACCCAGCCTGGTCCCTCTACGTCCATCACTGCAACAAACCGCCTCCTCGGATCGTTGAGCTTCCAAAAGTGACCCTCACTGTCACTTTTGGTCATTTGGGGACCCACCTGGTGATTAGGTTCTTTAGCCCCGACATGGCCAGGCATATCAGACATTCCTCACATCTTGCCATCGAACATTCATGGGTGTCTTACATCTGAACCTGATAAACAAGTTGAGCACATCCCAAGGGTCTCAGATCTGCCATCGTGAAAGGAGGTGCCCGTTATCGCCCCAGGTGACCCTATCCAACACAAGGTACCGGACTAGAGAGGTCGGGACCCAGGTCGGGACTCCATCTGGTTGTCATGTCTCTCAGTCTCCTTTAATCTGAAACCATTTCTCCGCCTTTTTCTTTCTTTTATGATGTTGACATTCTTTTTTGTGGGGGCGGAGGGGAATAGGACTTTATTGGGGAACAGTGTGTACTTCCGGGACTTTTCCAAGTCAAGTTGTTGTCCTTTCAGTCTTAGTTGTGGAGGGCGCAGCTCAGCTCCAGGTCCAGTTGCCATTGTTAGTTGCAGGGGGCGCTGCCCACCATCCCTTGCGGGAGTCGAACCGGCAACCTTGTGGTTGAGAGGACGCACTCCAACCAACTGAGCCATCTGACACTGGCCCATGTGGGAATCGAACCAGCAGTCTTCGGCGTTAGGAGCACGGAGCTCCAACCGCCTAAGCCACTGGGCTGGCCCTGATGTTGACATTCTTGACACTCCCGAAGAGTACAGGCCAGTTATTTTATAGAATCTCTTTCAGTTTGGGTTTGTCTGATGTTTTGTCATGATTACATTCAGGTACTGCAGTTTGGGTGGCAACATAACAAACCTGATGTGTCCTCAGGGCATTCTATCAGGAGGGGCATGTTCCATTGTTGGTGATGTGAACTAATTTTCATGGCTTAATTAAGGTGGTGCCACCAGTTTTCTCCACTGGAAAGTTACCATTTCTCCGATTTTTAATTAATCAGTAATCTGTTGGTAAATATTTTGAAGTGTAAATGTTTCATTCTTTATCATCTGTCACCCACTAGCTTGAACGTCCATTGATGATTTTTACTTAAATCAATAACCTGAATAGATTTTTGCTAATATGGTTGCAAATGGTAGTTATCTAATTCCATTATTTCTTTTCTACTTATTAATTAATATTCCCCTTTATCATCAGTATTGATTTGTGGATTCTTATTTAGGCAATGGGTTATAATCCATTGCTATCATTATTTATTTTGAGCCTCAAATTGTCCCAGATTTGGCTAGAAGAAGGTCCTTCAAGCTGACCCCTGTGTCTCCATCATTTTTTGAGCACTTCCTGACTTCCTGGCATCACAAGATGTTCCAGGCTCATCTTACACAATCCTGGAATCAGCCATTTCTCCAAGGAGCCCTAGTTCCCTAGAGCAGGAAATGGTATTTAGAATCCAAGATTTGGGCAGTAGGTATACTCTTGTATACCTACTTGTGGCAAGAAAGCTAGGAAGTATGTATCTGTAAATACATCTGCATCTATTTCTCCAGCTCCAATCCAACGCCACAGGGATCTTCCATTCTCCCCCAATTCCATATTTCTACTTCCCTTCTCTAACAGTAAGAACCTTGGTTTCCATCAACATCAATCTATTTACTTGTTTGCTCAATCCCACACAAAAAGGATTTTCAGAATTGCTACACCCATGCCATTATAAAAAACAAACTTTCTAAGCAGGGATCAAGATTTATGGAATTTTATTCAAGATTCTCTTTTTTTTTGTCTTTAGACTGAGGTCAATGAATTTGAACGCAATTCAAATGTTACATGGACTAGTTACTTAATTCCCTTTCAGTGTGGTCATGTTATTCATTTGAAATACAGGTGGATTCATTTGTTTCTGCTTATATGCACTTTTAGGGGATTTTCCTCATCTTCACTGATTTATTTTTCAATACACAGGACATTAACATAGTCCCCAAAAGTCCAATCTATACAAAACTGCGTACTCAGGAGTGTTCATGTCTCGCCCTTTCAGTCCATTCCCACCTACTTCTAGGCCCCCTCCAGAGGCACCCCCAACACTTCACAGCACAGCCTCCAGCCTCCAGCTGGCAGCTGCTAGGACCCAGGGGGCTGGTGCCAGGTCCTGCCCCTCCCTTGCCAGCTCTGTGTGTCTGTAAAGGGCAACATCAGAGTGACAGCCAGTACCATCTCCAGCAGGGGCTGAGTTACTGGGACAGAGGAGAGAGCTGCAGTCCCAGCCTTGCACCCTTGCATGGGGCCAGCCAAGCCCCCAAGAGCATGGCCTCCTGGGCAGCGGAGCCAGGGCCTGGGCAGCTTATGAGGTGAGGGGCCAAAGGAGCAAGGAACGGGTGATGGGAACGGGGAAGGGGGGCATTCCATCTCGCTCTCTGCATCCCGGCACAGCGTGAAGCCTGAGCTCTTGGATGGCCAACGCCACCGGGCTGCACGCCACCGAAGTCTCAGGCTCGATGGGGTTGATCCTGGCAGTTATTGTGGAGGCCACAGCGCTGCTGGGCAACGGCGTGCTGCTGGTCGTGGTGCTGCGCACGCCAGGACTGCGCGACGCGCTCTACCTGGTGCACCTGTGCATCGTGGACCTGCTGGCGGCCGCCTCCATCATGCCGCTGGGCCTGCTGGCCGCGCCGCCGCCGGGGCTGGGCCGCGTGCGCCTGGGCCCGGCTCCCTGCCGCGCCGCGCGCTTCCTGTCGGCTGCGCTGCTGCCGGCCTGCACGCTGGGCGTGGCCGCGCTGGGCCTCGCGCGCTGCCGCCTCATTGTGCACCCGCTGCGGCCCGGCGCGCGGCCTCCGCCCGGCCTCGTGCTCACGGCCCTTTGGGCCGCGGCGGCGCTGCTGGGCGCGCTCTCCCTGCTCGGGCCGCCGCCCGCACCGCCCCCAGCCCCAGCGCGCTGCTCTGTCCTGGCCGGGGGCCTCGGGCCCTTCCGACCGCTCTGGGCGATGCTGGCCTTCGCGCTACCGGCCCTCCTGCTGCTCGGCGCCTACGGCAGCATCTTCCTGGTGGCGCGCCGCGCTGCCCTGGGGCCCCTGCCGCCCGCGCGCGGAGCCCGGCCGCGCTCCGACTCTTTGGATAGTCGCCTCTCCATCCTGCCGCCCCTCCGGCCTCGCCTGCCGGGGGGCAAAGCAGCCCTGGCCCCCGCACTGGCCGTGGGCCAATTCGCAGCCTGCTGGCTGCCTTACGGCTGTGCGTGTCTGGCGCCCGCTGCGCAGGCCGCAGCGGCCGAGGCGGCCGTCACCTGGGTGGCCTACTCGGCCTTTGCGGCTCACCCCTTCCTGTATGGACTGCTGCAGCGCCCCGTGCGCCGGGGACTGGGCCGCCTCGCCCGCCAAGTGCTGCGTCGGCCACCGAGAGCCTGCACGCTGCGGGTCTGGCACCCGCGGGCACTCCTGCAGCACCTCCAGGGACCTCCAGAGGGCCCTGCCCTAGGTCCCGCTGAAGCACCAGAACAAGATGCGGATTTGGCAGGAGGGGAGAGCCTCAGCATACCAAAGGCCACCTGAGAGATTTGTCTCATATGCTGAACTGAGACTGGAGAAAAGAGGCTGGTATCAGAAGGGATCTGTCCAGCCTCCTGCACCTGCACAGTTTGTGGCAGGTGTCCTGCTGAGAATTCTGGCTCTGGAACAGGAAGAAAGGGGGCCTGCAGCCTGGAGAGGCCCAGAGGCTTCTGGGAGCTAGGAATCCTGGGTTCTGGGCCTAACTGTACATGGCCTTGTGCACACACCTACCCTTCCCTAGGCTTCAGTTTTCCCTTTGGAGCCTGGATCATCTCTGAGGGCTTCTCCAGTGTCCAGTGGTTTGGACACCCACGGATGATGCCCAGGCCAAGGATGGAGCAGAGATGGGCAGGATCACAAAGAGGGCCGTAAGGGCTCCCAGCCAAAGGGAAGGACAAAGCAGGGCGGGCGCTAGGTTCTAGCCACAGCAGGAAGAACCAGTGGAGACATTCAAAGACTTCCCTGACATCTGAACCAAGGAGAGGTTGGACAAAGCTACTGGAACTCCTCCATCAGCTTCTAAAATGCCCAGAAAACAACCGGATCAATATGGTGCTAGAGGCAGGAGACTGGACACATCCCCCCAAAAGGTCCTGAAGCTCCAGAACTGGCATGTGCAAGGGCCTGAGGCCCAACTGGGCCTGGTGGATTCACAGATGGGTGTCCCTGGGGCCTCGGCTGCACCCACTATCTGGAAGTTTCGCCAATATCCACAGTGTTTCACAGCTTCCTGCTCGCAGAATATTTATTCAAAAACAGGGATTGAAAAAACTGTACAGAGTGTCGGCTGCTGAGAACTCAGCCCTGCCCCCATGCCACTCCCCCAGCTGCTGGGCAGTGCCCCGCTTTGGGTTGTCTCTGCCAAGCCCAGCCAGTCCATTCCAGTCAAAAGGGTATCAGTGGAAGCAGTAGGAATCTGCAGGGAGGTGGGAAGAGAAGCATGGCCCCCAGCCATCCCCAGCCCTGCTCCTTGATCCCCACAAGGGGGCAGTAGGCTGGGAAGCCCTAAGGGATAGGGAGTGACCCCCAAAATAGGGGCACTAAGGATACTCCCTGCATCCAAGCACAGAGCTAGAGGGGTAGAGCCCCCTACCCCGGGGCAACTGCAGCTCCCAGAACCCTGGGCCAGAAACTGCCCCCGCCCTGAGCACAGGAACTTCCACAGACCAGGGCCAGGCAGGGGTGCATCGTGCTTCTGGGCATTAGTGGCGTTTGGGACCCCAGGCCGGAGTCCCCTTGAGCAGGTAGGGTGCAGAGGTAGCCCCTGCCGGCGGTCCTGCCTGCTCCCACGCCTGTGCCTCAGCCGGCCTCAGTAGGGGGAGAATTTCTGCCGCTCAGCTTTCTTGCTCCCATTGGCCGCTGCCATCTTGGCAGTGTAGGCTGCCAAGCCCGGCGGTGGCCCTGGGGAGGCAGGTGGTAGAGCCAAGAAGGGCACAGGCTTGAGGCCGATGAAGTTGGAGAGGGAGATGGCGTAGGGCGTGCCCAGCAGGCCTGGGGGTGCTGCAGGCAGGGCCGTGAGGGGTGGCGAGAATGGGGCAGGCAGGTCTGCAGGGGCCGAGCCGGGTGTCCCCCCAGAGGTAGACTTGGCCGTTTCTAGACTGGAGAGAGGAGATGAAGGAGAAGGTGGCAAGGAGAGAGGGGGCAATGAGGGCAAATACAGGGGGTGAGATTAGATGAAAGATAGGAGAGGAGAATTGAAAACAATGATACGCGGTGGATGTGTTTGGGGAGAAGGGAAAGGTGGAAGAGTGGGCATGCAAGAAAGGACAAGTAGATATAGTATGTGGTGAGGGGAGAAATGGGGGGGCCAAAGACCCAGGGAGAAGAACCAAGGATGGGAAGATGGGACATGAGGGGGGTGATGTCGAGGGGAAATGAGGCAGCATGGAGGGAATGGGGCAGGTTAGCGGTGGCAGAGGAGCTCAGCTCTCCCCACCCTCCCTGTGCGCATGAGCCCCGTGACCTGTGACCCCCACCCCCAACCCTACACTCACCAGGCAGTGATGAGGTACTGAGCAAGGGCGATGGAGACCGGCGAACCTGTGATGGTCACGTGCCGCTCTCCAGCGCCCTCCGCTTGGTTCCCAATCTTGATATGTGCCCCTGACATCTGCCGGATCTCACTGATCTTGCTGCCCTGGCGCCCGATGACGCAGCCAATCAGCTGGAGGGAGGGCGGAATTCAACCCTAGGAAGGCCCAGACCTGGGGCCCCCCACCCACCCTCAAACCAAGCCCTCCCCTGCTCACGTCATTGGGAACCAAGAACTCCTGCGAGCTGGTCTGTGCGCCAGGATCCAGTCCTGGGGGTGAGAAGAGGATTGAGGGCGGCTCTGGGCCTTACCTGCCTCCCCACATCCATCCCAGGAGGGCTGCATGGCCCCTTGGGATCTGCCCCCCCCCCCCCCCCCCCCCGCCTCCTTCTGCAGGGGGCTGCTCACCTGGCACCATGGTGGGTGAGGCAAAGGGGACTGTGTGGCCCGAGAGCTGCTGGAGCTTGGTGACCTGTGGCAAAGAAGAGGGGTTAGAAGTCAGAGGAGGTTTGGTTCGGGAAGGGATATCCGCGTTGGGCTGTGGTCACTCACCTCAGCTGGGGTCACAGCCCCATACTGGCCCTGGACAGAAAAGCCCTGTGGGGACAAAGTGAATGAAAAGGAGTTACAAAGACAGGTCAGGGCCGTTTGGCCAGAGTCACTCCTTGCTGCCTCTCCCCAAACCCCCGATTCCTCCTTCCATCCCCTCCACCATCTCAGTCCCCCTTCTCCAGTAATGCTTCCATCCCTCCTGCTAGTCCCCTCACCTGGTTGGCGGACAGAAGGACAGTACCTAAGGAGAGGCTTGGGTGATACGGAATAGTGGCTCCTTTGGGTGGGGACTGAAAGGGACAAATGGGCAGCTCTATCAGGACCTTCTCAGGCCACCGTGACCTCCCAAGGGCCCTCCCCGTGACCCCCAGGTAAATGCATCCCGCATCCTGCAGCTTCTGATTCATCCCTGCAGCCCCGCCCTGTCCCGACCTGGCGTCACGTCACGTGCACAGGATTCAGGGCCTGACAAGGCAGGCCCAGGCCCCGCCCCTGCCCCCTCCCCCTGCCCCGGGCAGCACCTCCAGGATAACAGCGCAGATCTGGCGCACACACAGGATGATGGCATCAGGCACCCCAGACACCGTGACAGCACGCTCTGTGGAATTGGGGAGCAGGTCCCCTGCGACCTGCACCTGGGCACCTGTTGTCTGCAAGCAGAGAACAGGGCCACGTCTGGCTGCTCTCATAGCCCAGAGAAGGGCGGCCCAGGTTCAGAGCTCCCCAAAGGATAGGAAGCCAGAAGCCCAGGACCTTTCTCACAACTGGACGGTGGGGCTCCCTGGGGGTGGTGTCCCCTTTCCCTCACCTCTCGGATCTCCTTGATCTTGGTGCCAGCCTTCCCAATCAGCGAGCCACACTGGCTGGCGGGGATGACGAGGCGCAGCGTCACTGGAGGCCTTGAAATGTTCCCACCATTGGCAGGAGCTGAGCAGAGGTCCTGAGCAGGAAGACTGTGGGTTGGCTCTTGCACACCCCTGCTGCTTGCCTACCATAAAGGAAGGCCGTCCCCCAGCTCCCGTCCTATGTGACAGCTCTGCCTGTGCTTGGCCTCCCCATTACCACAGCCACTATATGGAGTCGGACCCCTGTTCTCCCGGGGAACCAGCCTTGGCCTCCCCCCCAGCCAGCCACAGACCTCGTCCAGCTTGAAGGCGATCATGGAGACTGCATGGAAGACAGCCGCTGTAGACCCGGTGATGGTGGTGATGCGCTCGGGGCAAGAGCCTTCCGAGATGGTGATGCGGGCGCTGCTCTGAGGGTACAGGACAAGTGCCGGGCAGCGGGGCTTCTCCGCTTTCTCGCCAGCAGCACGTCTGCCTGCCCCACTCACAGGCCCCAGCAAAGCTGTAAACCGCCACTCTCTAGGGGCACTCACTGGCTGTCCCAAACAGTGGGGTCCAGGGAGAAGGTGGGGCAGGAATCACCCCTCCCCTCCAAACCAGGTGCCCTGGGCTCCTCCCCACACCCCAGCCTCACCTGCTCCCGGATCCGCTTTACAGTCTCTCCTTTCTGCAGGAGACAGAAATAGAGCAAAGCTCTTAGCCTGAGTGCCTGCTGCCACGTTTCCTGGACGGAGGCCTCAGGGTGAAGGGGACACACAGCACAGAACTGGGCACCTACCTTCCCGATTATGCTGCCCACCTCCTGCAAATAAGACAAGAGTGGGGTCAGGGAGGGTCCACTGCCCAGGTCCTGTCCCCCCAGCCCAGGAGACAGGATACCTGAGCTCGCCTGGTAGCCAGGCCTGGCCGGGCCTTGCCCTCTGCCGCCCCCACCCCGAAGAAGAGCCTCGTCGTCCACGCACCTTGCCGTGCATTAGCATTCGCAGGGTGAGCGTGATGCTGAGCTCCGGCTCCTCCTCCAGCCCCGCATCTGAGCTGCTCATCCTGTCAGGCGGGGCTGGGGCCGCAGCGGCCTGAGTGTACGTCCACGCTGCGGCCTGGCTGGCTCTGGCAGGGGCAGCAGAAAACGGGTCACGCAGGAGCCCAGCTCTCTTTCAGTTCCCCTGCCCTTCCATGGGGACCCCAGGGCTGGATTAGCCAAACTCCCAGAGGAAGGAGACGGCATGGACACCATGGTTCAAATGTCCCCCTGACCAGTGTGCTTGTGTGCATCTCACTAGCTGTGCAACCCTGGACCTCTCACTGAACCCCGCTGAACCCCAGCTTCCCCATCCGCACGAAGGGGAAACCAAGTCCTACCCAAAGGGCTATGAGAATTAAAATGAGCTAAGGACATGAGAAGAATGAACGAGGCCTCTGAGAGTCCAGAGAAAGGAAGCCTCCTCCGTGACCTCTTGGAAGAGGGGAGCCATGTGGACTGGGCCTGGAAGGGGAGTTGAGGTTGAAAGGTTACTTCACAGCAGAACTGGTGTGCAGGCCAGAGCCCCTGCTCGCTAGAGCATGGAGGAGCAGCTGGAGACGGAGGTGGACCAGCCATGGGGAGCCATGGCAGGCCTGGAAAGGAGGGTGGAAGTGAAGATAGTAATTCTCTAGGAGGGCCCCCTTGCCTGCCTTCCCTCTGCCTGGCAAAGGCTTGGGGGCACAGGCTGGGAGCCCCAGCTCCAGAGGCTGCTCCTGTCCACTAGAGCTCACTGAAACAGAGGCTGCCTGCAGACAGCGCTGAGCAGGGTTCACTCAGCACTGGGGGACACAGAGAAGTGTTTTGGGGACCAGCAGTCTGTACAGCGGTTTCTCAGGCCTTCTCCTATATGCTGAGGCGGTGAGTAGCCAGGCTGACCACATTCCCAGCTGGGAGCACTTTCTGCTATACCAGAAACAAATCACTTGGGCTCTGAATCTCAATTTCCTCACTCATAAAACGGAGGGAATGCTTCTCCTCGGGACTGAGTGATGGGTGAGAAAGGGATTTGGGGGGTGGGGAATGTCAAGGCCCAGTAACTGATGGAGGAAGGAGGAGCCAGAGATTAGCTGCTGGGATTAGCCCAGCAGCCAGCCCTCCCCATCAGACCCCTTTTCAGGCCCTGACTTAATCCTGAACCTTAATCCTGCCTGGAAATCCCTCTCCTCCAGCGGCTGACTCCCGCCAAAGCTCAGCCTTGGTGGGGAGCTCACTGGGGGACCAGAACCAGGGGAGGAACACAGGTTGTGGGACCAACTAGTGCCAAGTCTGAGCCCAAACCAAGCCCTGACACTGTAAATCCCTCCTGCCTGGGGGGGGGGGGGGTGCGGGGGCAAAGGAGGAATGCTGGGCCTGGGGTAGCCCGGACACCTCTGGGCACTTTCCTCCTCAGCGCCCCACCCTGACAGGGAGCTCTGCCCAATACCTTCTTCAGAACTCTCCTGCTAGCCAGGGCGTGGGCATGGAATAGGAAAGGGGGCTCCTAGCTTGGCTCTTTCTCAGGAAGCCTGAGCAAGCCCCTGCATGGCACGAGGCATTTCTTCATCTGTACAATGGTGGTGACAACCCTGTCTCCCCAAGCCCAGTAACTGTAGCCTCCCCAGCATCTGCTCCTTCCTCCATTCCAATTTTGCCCATAGGCTCTCCAGAGGACAGAGGTCAGGGGTGGGCGCAGGGACTGTGCTCTGTTGGCACCCTGGCCAGCCTTGTGCTGGCCGTCCTTGCTGACATCCCCCAGTTGCCTGCACTTTCCCTGCAAAGCGCTTGTGATGACACCCTCGGTTTCTGCCTCCCTGGACAGCCGAGTGCAGGAGCCCCTTAGAGCAGGAGCCAAGAGAGCCACCTTCTCCTGTGTCCCCAGCACTCAGGCCAGAGTCAGACTAGAGAAGGTGCTCAGCACATCCTGGGTAGTGGACAGATGAATGGGCCAAACAGAAAGAGAACCTGATGCCTACAGGGGGTCTGTAACCTGCCCAAGGTCACAGCAGCTGAGGCACGTTGAGATTAGCAGGGTCCAGCCTGCTAGTGAGGGGCTGTCACAGGCCCTGCCTGCCTCCCCTTTCTGGCTGTCCTATCCGAATCTGTCAGTCCTCTTCCTAGAGGGGGACTCTTCAGTGGTAGGGAGCAGGCTTTGGTTTCTGAGACCCCTGCCTGGCTAGCCGACGTGGGTTGTGTTTAGAAAGGACTGACGACTTGTCTAGAGCTATAGCCTGAAGCTCCAGAATTTTCTGGGTCTCAGGGACGCCTTTGGGGTGGTAAGCAGTGGGAGACCTGACATTGTCCTTATACCATTTCCACACCACCTCTTGTGGGTCTAAGTCTCCAGGAAAAACAGGAGGACAAAAGGACTGGAATGTGGCCAAACTGGGGCTGCGCCCCTGAAAAACATAAGGTCTTCAGCAGAGCCCCACTGCCCTACATTCAGTGGGTGACCTTGGCCAGGCCTTTACCTGACCTGGACCTCAGTTTACCCACCTGTGCTGTGTGTGTGTGTGTGTGTGTGTGTGTGCGCATGAGCGAGCACAGGAGGTAGAATAGGGGGAGTTGCTGGTCTATCTGTCCTTCCTGTTCTGAGGGACCCACAAGGTCTTTCCTGTCTTTAGGGGAGAACAAGGTCTGTCAGATTATTCTCATAGGTGCCCTAAAACGAAGCAGCCCTATTAGGCATACTGACTCCCCTTCTGTCCTCACAGGGGCTTAAGGGAGTTATTTGCTGCTCCAGCCCGATGGACCCTGGGTCCCTACTAGGCCACCCACATGGCAGCTACGAGTCATGCCACACTGACCTCCAGCTCACCTCTGGGGGTGCCCAGCCCCCTCTGGTCAGCAGGGCTCCCTGGCAGATCATACCCAGCTCAGACCAGGCCTCTGACCTCGAGCGTTCCCTCCTGTTCCCCAGACCCCTCCCCAGACCCAGTGCCCACTCCTTCTGTCCCTGGCTTCCTGCCACCCAGGCTGGAGGGGGCGGAGGGGGGATGACAGCTGTGTAAGCGATGGTGGCTGCCCCTTCCTGCCCCTCCCCCCCAGCTGCCTCTCTCTCTCTCTCTCTCTCTCTCTCTCTCTCTCTCTCTCTCTCTCTCATGACAGCTGCCCAATCAAAGGGCTGGGGGCTTAGCCAGCTCCCCCCACATGCTGGGATCAAGTGTCCACCCTGGCTTTGTTCTGAAGTACGAACAATCCGGGGGAGGGGAGGGCTCCTGGGGCCAGGCGACTCAAGTGGACTGGCCCGCCCCTTGGGGGATTCCCTCAGCTCTGCTGGCCAGAGGGTCTGGCCCAACCAGGGCCTGGAGACCCACCTGGGCTGGGGAAAGAGGGGTCCAGTCTCCAAGTTCACCCCCCAACACCCCCTTCAACCCCTCCAGCCCCCAACCTAGCAGCCCCCTTCTACTCCTATTCCAAAAGCAGCCATGCTGGCCACACCCAGTGATGCTGGGGAAAGGATCCGGCATCATCGAGGCAGGGCGTGGCAGGGGTGGGCATGGGGCAGGGGGGGTGCACTGAGGGACTCCGACTCCCCTGCTTGTCCCCCTCTCTGGGCATGCTCACCCATCCTGACTGGCCAGGCCTCCACAAGAACTGCCCCAACATCCTTGGACCTGGACCCATTCCCCCAGGCTCTCAACCTTACAGCCTCCAGGGAAAGCCATTCATATCTACCTAATAGGAGAGTCAAGGGAGGAGGGGCCTACAGGGGAGCAGACTGGGGTCCGCCAGCTCTAGCCTCTTGACCCAGGGCTGTCTTGTAGACTCAGTGCTAGGCAAGGAAGGGAAGCGGTAACAAGCTGGCTGGTGCCAGAAATGCGACAGTCTCCTTAGGTCACCATTAGGCATCCCCCCAAGGGTCCTCAGAGTCAAGGGAAAACAAGGCAGACCCAGGCACAGACTGGGTTCCAGGAGAAAGGGCAGTTTTGTACAGCCCCACCCACTGGTACCCATCCCCTCACCTCACCCAAATTGAGAAAGATCTCTAGCTTCCATTCATGAGACTGAGTCACTGCTGCTCAACAGCCATCCTTGGCTCCCCAGTGCCCAAGGAATAAAGCTTGCTCTCCATAGACAGACACTCAAGGGCTTTCATGATCTGGCTTCTGCCAACTTCTCTGGTCTCATCTCTACCCCATCCCCCCCTCACACAAACACCAGGCTGCAAAACACGCCTAGCACCTCCAGGCCTCTGGGCCTTTGCCCAGGCTGATCCCAACTTGAAATGCCCATCCTCTCCACTCTCTGTCAAAATCCTCCTCAAATCCCCGCTCCCCTGTAAAACTCTTCCCAACCTTCCAAGTCAGATATGATCACTCAGGCCTCTGTGCCCCCCAAAGATATACCTGCAACTCAAAGGAGTCCCGATTGGGCATTTACGAGCCTATCTTCCCACAATACGGAGAAGAGGGCAGGAACCAGAACCAGCTTCACTGTGCAGGGAGAAGATAGGGCTCACAGGGCGTGGAGGCATTAGGGACCAGAGATGGGGCTAAGGGTCCCAGAGCAACAGTGAAGATCGGGTAAGAAGACCCAGGGACCGGGGGGCCAACCACATGGGAGAGCCAGGATCTGCCTGGACAGGGTTCCCAGTTCCCATTCCTCAGCACTCAACACCCCTGCTCCTGTTGTTTCTCTGGGTCTTGGGGCTCCCCGGGCATGTCACTGGGGTGAAGGATGTGTGCTGTGCTTTGAGACTTCTAGGGACCCATTATGGGTTTCCCCATGGGAAACGGGGGACTGGAAGAAGAGCTGGGGTGTGGCATAAGTTTCACAAAGCCGACAGCCTGTCACAGCTGGAAGGCCTCACGAGAGAGGAGCCTGAGGACCAGAGAGGAAGGGGCTTGTTTGGAAGGCTACATGAGAGGCAACTGATAGAGCTGGGAGAGCCCAGGGGTTCCACCTGTGCGGCTCACAGCTTTTTCCTCAAGAGGTCTGCGCCACTGGGCAATGGTGATGGAGGCTGGAGGGGGGGCAGTGATAGGAACAAGGAGGGTGGACAGAGCGTGTCTGGGGACACAGGGCGGGGCAAAGCTAGCCTCCCTGTGGCCTGGCCTGCCAGGGTGTGTGGGCCGCCTGCTCCCAGCCCCCCACCCTGAGCATGCAAGAAGAACAATCCCCTTGTGTTTGGGCAGCCTGAGCCTGCATGCTGATGAAGGCTGGGGGTGGGGGGGTGGGGGCTGGGATGGGGGCGCCTTGGAGGTTGAGAGGGTTCCAGGGCCCGGAGGGGGTAGGGGACTTACAGATGGGAAAAGCAGAGGATCCTAGGCACTGGCCCTGAGGTAGGGAGGGTAACTCCAAGAAACAGTGAAGGCCAGAGTTGAGGTTTAAGCTCCCAGGGGTCCAAGAGCTCTTCGTGTGGGTGTGGGACAGAGGGCCCCTGGGGACACATGCCCTGATAGTCCAGCATGAAGGTAATCATCCTGGGCTTGGTGGGGACCACGAGCCCACATTCTGGGAGGAGGGAATGCAACTTACTCCGCTGCATCCCTTGAAGACCACTTCCCAGGATGCTGGGACCAGGTGGGGCACTGGGTGCCACAGGTCTCAAGATGGCGGGCCTGGGATAGGGGAGTGAGGAGACGGGCGCCTCCCTCTCTTGATCAGGAGGGCACCAGGGCCAGGCTGAAGTGAGTAGCCAAAGCCCCCCTCCCCACCCCACTCCAGCTAAGGAGCCAGATCAGAGCTGAGAGGCTGAGAGCCACAGGGCACCAGGGACCACTTGAGCCTCCAACTGTCATCTCCACACACCCCTGGCTTGGAAGTCTGTGTCTGGCCCCACCAAAAACAGTAAAAAATGGGAAGGGGTGTGTGCCCAACAAGGACCTGAAGGGGAATGGCAGATGAGAACAGAGATGGAGCAGAACCAGAACCCAGGCCAGGAGGTCGAAAGAAGAGCAGGTCCAAAGGACAGAAATAGCAGGTGGGATGAAGGCCTCCAATCTGGGGTCTCGGGTCCAGGAAGCTCCTCCCTGGTGCTGGGGGCTCCTCTGGCCGACCAGCGCCCCCCACCTGTGCAGGCCTGGGCCCGTGTGGGACAGGGAGCGTCGTCCTCGCAGTCTCCCAGTCCCCCAAACCCGGGACCCTGGCCTGTGGACACGGGCGCCGGCTTTCCGCCCCCGGCCGAACCCCCAAACTTCGCGGCCCGCGGTGCCCCGCCTGGCCCGCGCCCTACCTCGCTGGGGCTGTCCTGCGGCGGCGGCGCGGCGGCTGGGCCGCTCAGTCCCACATTGTCCCCGGGAGAGGCGGCCGCTCACAACTGCGAGTGACATCAGCTGCGAACAATGAGGGGTTTGACAGGCGCGGAGCCCGGCCGGCCCGGAGCCCGGCTCCGCGCCCCCCCCACCCCCCGGCCCGCCCGGCCCGGCCCCTCCCCGCGCCCTCCCCGGATCCGATTACAGCGCGCCGGGCCCGCCCCAGTCGCCCCAGTGCCGCAGCCGCCCGCCCCGCCCCGCGCGCCGCGGTGCGCCCCGCGCAGCGGCCGCTTCCGGGAGGGCTGGGCGACCCTCCCCTTGCAGCTCCTCCAGCCTCTGGGGGTGGGGGGCGCAGGGTGGATCGGGCCCGAAGCGCGGGGCCCAGCAGCGGTCCTCCCAACGCCGCCGGAGCTGCAGCCGGCCGCGAGTCCTTGCTTCCGGCCGGATCACTGCCCTGCGCTTCCACCGAGCCCCCTGCACCCCCATTCCGGCCTCGGCCGGGTCGCCAGCCCCCGCGCTGCCTGGCTCTGGTTCTGGCCCTTCCGAGCTCGGGCTTTCACCCTCTGCCAGGCTGAGTTCCCGGCTGTGCTGCTCTGTGCCATCCATCCCTGCGCGGGGCTCTCGCCCACCAAGACTCGCACCGCTTAACCACCCTAGGGCTGCGGCGAGGCCCGGCCCTCATCCGCCCAGGCCAGGTTACCCAGCAGCCGGAGGAGGAGCCTGAGAGCGGTGCGACCCGTGCACCCCGCCCGTGACTCCCCCAAAGCTACCCCCAGAATTCCTTTTGGGGCTAGGGTCGCAAGGGAGACGGCGCAGTTGAGTACTGTAGTAGGGACTGGGTAGGGAGAGGCTGGGCTGTTCCAGGCCCTCTCTTCCCCGACTGCACGGCCTGCCGCCGCCCCCTGGGGAGCAAATCTACCTCCCCGTCTTCTTCGTAATCGGCTCAGCCTGGTCCCACTGACCTACTCCCCCCACAGCTGAGTCTCTTGGCACCTGGGGGTGTGGGGGTGGGGAGGGGAATCCAATCTCCCTTCCCCTCCATCTGGCCTGCCGGACAAAGGGCAGGGGGACCATCTGGTCCCGCCAGGGTGGGGGCGGGGCCCACAGTGGCCGTCCCAAGCGTGGGGGAGGGGCGGCGCTCTGGAGACAGAAAGAGCCTGTGGGGTCTAATTGCATCACTTTATTTCACCGACCTCCACTCTCCTCCCCACCCCCCAAACCTCAGAGCAGGAAACAAGCTTAGCTGAGAAAACCCAGGCCTAATAACTTGGGGAGGTGTGGAGCATTCAGAACGAGGAGGAAAAGCAGGGAAATCTGAGGGTCAAAGAGGTAATACTCTCTTTTTGGGAGGCAATTCTGATCTGGGGTCAGCTGCAACCTGTGGGTGAATGGAGTTCAGCATAGCCCATATCCTAAGCTTGGCAAAGGATCTCCTGCAAGGGCTGGCCGATGGGGTCCCCATCTTTCCAGACAGTGGGGTGCTGCATGGTTGGGAGGTCACGCGTGCCTGTGCAAGTGCTTGTGTGGCAGCACAAGTATGCATGTGTATGCAATGCAAAGCTGCACCTGAGCAGGCATGGAGTCAGAGGTGCATGTACCTCTGTTATTGGGTCATATTTGGGAACATATGTAAACATGCATTTGGGCATGTAGGTATCTGTGACCTAGGAGGCGGGGTAGGGGCTGTAGAGCAGCCAAAGGAGGAGGAGGGAGGTAGGAGGGAGAGGCTGAGCAGAACACAGGAAGGAGTAGAGCCTAGCAGGAAAGCCTTATAGCAGAAGCTCATCTAATGGGTTACCCTCCATCAGATCACGTCCCTTGATTCCTGAGTTGTTTTCTCTTGATTTCAGCTCCTCAGTCTATGACTGCAAGAGAAAGAGCAAAAGAAAAAGGCAGATAGACCCCCAAAGACAAGTACCCAGATAGACAAACAGACACACCTGTTGCATGTGCATGATGAACAGGAACCCATGGAGAGAGAGCGCCTCAGGCAGGCAAGCAGCCCACCCCAGCAGCAGGGCTGCGCCTTATGCTAGCCCCTGCAGGAAATTCAGCAGCCCAGTATGCCACTCCTCAGGTTTGTCAAGGTAACAAGGGTGCCCCGCCCCCTCTATGACCAACACCCGGTGGTTGGGCAGCTGCTTCAGGTGCTCAAAGCTGGTCTGACCCATGGGGTCCTGGTCTCCATATACAATAAGAGCCGAGGTCTAGAAAAAGGAGAGGGAGACAGAGTCAATAGGACCAGCCACACCAGCCCCAGCCTCCTAGGGATCAGCTCCAGCCCTCCCCATCACTTTGTCTTTCCCTGGGAATACTCCAAATAAGGGGGAGAGATAAGCTGGCCCAGTGGGGTGGAGGGAGCCAGCTCCCGAGGGCCGGGGGCATGGATTTCTGTCTGTCCTAGCACACCGTTTAGCACAGGGTTTGGCACAGTAATATGCTAAGAAAACCAAAACGGCAGTGTTGAGTGGTTCAGCTCCTCCCAGAAGCCACCCTTTGGCTACCTGGCCCCCACATGAGGAAAGGCCCTGGGAGGGCCCCGTCCTTGGTCCTGGCAGGAGCTCTCAGCCTCGCACACAGGGATACCTTCACACTAGCATAGTCCACAGCATTGATCTTCTCAGTGCAGATGGGGGCCACTGGCACATAGCCCCGGAGCTGGGAGCCAGGGGCCGTGAGGAAGGGCAGGGAGTACATGCCACTCAGCGACGGGCTGATCACAACTGGGGGGCCCAGCTCCAAGGCATCCACCACAGCTGCTAAGAAGCTGCTGGGGACCAGCTCCCCGACAGGGGCAGGGGCTGCTGCTTCCTTGGAGCGCCCCAGACCTGCAGGGATTCAGGTGTGGGAGAGATAAGACAAGGGTGATGAGTGGGAAAACGGGGGAAGAAAGGGTCCTTTCCTCTAGGAAGCCCTCCTAGGTCAGTCTCTGTGCCAGGGTCCTGCAACAAGCAGTACGTCCGAGTTTATTCTTACAACAGCCTAGATTCTGTCATATCTGTGGCAAGCATGAGGCACCTCCCTCATGTCTATGCCCATCTCCCCCAGCAGTGCCCTGGAGAGAATCAGGCTCTGAAGTCAAACACAGCTGAGTTCAAGTCCCAGTTCTCCATCTACTACCTATGTGACCTTGGAAAATCTCCACAGCCCGGCTGCTCAGTTTCCCCGTCTCGAAAGGGAGATAACAAAAGTATCTGCCATTTAAGACTGTTGTGAAAATTAAGTGACTTAATACTTAACAGGCCCCTGTGGCAGGGCTAGCAGGGTGAGTGCCTGGGACAGTAGCTGAGGGGGCTGGCTCTGCACACGTACCTCCCCTCCAATTAGTAGGTCCCTACCTTCCCCTAGAAAGATTAGCTTAAGACATTATCCTTGAAGCTCAGGCCAACTCACTGTCAAAACCAATCCCATCAGGGCCTGGAGGCCCGCCCTTGGGCACTGAAACCATTACAGCTATGGCCAGTGAGGGCAGCAGGTCAGCCATGCCACGCCTTCCACACTTGACACCAGGGGCTGGGATCTGCCAGTTCCAGTCATGGTGGGCAGCCTGGGGCTGCCCCTGCCTCCCTCCAGCTTAGGACTTTCTATCTGGGATCATGACTAGGGGCTTAGCCACCCACCAGGCCCTGCTCTGCCCCCAAAGGTGCCAAGAAACTCAGTCTCACTCCTCAGGGCTCCTAATAGAGCCTATGGTATGGCTCTGTCAAATATTTTCCTTCCAACTGGCAGAGCACCAATTATTTATTGTGTGTCAGGCACTGATCACATACCCATATGGATAATCTCATTGCGTTCTCAGTGGAGCTAACCCTCAAAAGGAGTGTGGTTGTCTTCCATCACAGATGAGACAGAAGCTCAGAGACCTGAGTCACTGCTCCTGGCAACACAGCCAGAAACAACATCCAGGTTGAGACCAGAGAAGCTCAGAGGTCCTTGCAGTGTGCACTGCTCCCTGTTGAGCTCAGGGCCCAGCCTGGCTAGGTCCTTCCCGTTCCACAGCCTGCTGCCATGAATCCCCAACCGCCTTTGTCCAGAAGCCTGCCCCAGAATTACCTGGCAGGTCAATGGCCACAGCCCGGTAGCCAGCCTGGGCCAGCCTGTGCAGCGTGCCCAGATTCTGCCAGGTCTCAGAGGAGAAGCGGATGCCATGCAACAGCAGAACAGAGAAGCGGGCGGCCAGCCCACTGCCAGGCCGAACCTCCCGGAAGAAGAGGCTCTGGCCCTGCACCTGGACGGTGCCCTCCTGCTGCTCCACGCCCGCCATACTGCTGCTGTGCTGGTGCAGTACCTGCGGTTCAAGATCGGGCTGGTGACAGAACAGCCTGCCCAGGTGGAGCAGAAGGGCTGCCAGGGAGAGCACGGGGGTCCCTGGGGAGCAGCAAGGAGGCCTCCGGAGGCTCCCAGAACTGTAGGAACATGCTTTGGGGGCGAGGAAAACGTAGGTGATATTTCTGCCTCTGACCCTCACCTAATAGTATGGCCTTGGGCTTCAGTTTTCTCATCTGAAATATGGGCTAATAAAGACCACGCCAAGAATTAATGAGCTAAAATTAAAAAAAGAATTGTCCCTGGAAAGAACTCAATACATGGGCCTCCCATTACGATCATTGTTCTTACTGTTATCCTTTTCTACAACTGTGGATAGTACTTAGCTCATAGGTGGTCGGTAGGATTAATGAAGCCACTTGTGTAAAACACTCCGAGCGGGCCTAGAACTTAGTCCTAAGCAAGTAAGTGCTCAGTCAATAGTAAGTAGCTATCTTGCGTATCAACCTCTTCCTCTTCAAAGTCCCTGTTACAGGGCGGGAGGCTGGCACCGCAGGTGGGGGTTATGGTTGGAGTAAAACACCCTGGAAGAGGAAACTGGAGTGCTGAGCTGGAAAAGGCTTTGGAGTTCCCGCCCGCAAAGGACGCGCAGTGCTCAGCGCGCTGACGCCGCGGTCAGGGGCACCGTCACCGGCGCCGCCACGGCTCGCGAAGTCCTCTCTGAGGACTTCGGCTCCGGCTCGCTGGGCCCGGTAGGGCGCACGCGGAAGGGGCAGGGGCAAACCCAAGGAAAGGGACCCAAGGAAACGAGATCGCAAGTGGAGAAACTTGGGGTTGGTGGGGGATCTCACTGGAGAGAGGAAGCAGAGGGTCGGGGGCGCAGGGCAAGTACCTGGGGAGTTGCGTGGGCCCGAGCAGATAGGAGGCTGGCGAGTGCTGGCGGCGAATGGGGACTGGGGCGGGGAAACTGGGAAGGGGCTGGGGAGGGGAAGCCGGGATGTGGCCCGGCCTTGAGCGCGGGGCCGGGCCGTGCTCTGGGGCGCCCTCTTGTGGCCACAAACTGCCGCAGGGCCGGTCAGTGCTGTTCTTCTCACAGCGGCCTCAGTTTCCCCAAGCCCCTTGGCATCACGTGCCCCAAGCACCAGACTGGGTGCAGCCCCGAGGCCCTCGGCGACCTACCCTGCATGCATATGGCGTGGCTTGAGGAGTTACTTTGGGGTCGCATCCCTGCTGCTCTCTCCTCCCATCTTTCCTCATCCCCAGCCTGGACTGCCAGGGCCCAGAGTTGTGTGCCGGGCATGCAGTTGAGGCCAGACAGGTTTGAATGCGAGGTTCTGCCAATGTCCAGCCAGGTAGCCTTGATCATTTTCCCAACGCCTCGGAGCCTCTTTCCTTGCCTGTAGAATGGTTGTGACGTTGCCTACCGCGCAGGGTGCCAGTAAAGGAGTGAATTCTGCGCGCTCCCGGCAGCTTCTCCGTGCTGGGCCTGGTGGCACGCAGTGCCTGAATCTGAGGGGCAAAGCAGACGTCGGTCGCATCTCATCAACCAGGAAAGGTGTCATAGAGACGTGAAGGAGCCCAGGGGCCACCACAACTCTGACCGAGTGAACGTGTGTATACTTGTAAGGTCAGGGAAGTCGTTGGGCGGAGACCTGGAGCTGCTGCATAACAATAATATCTGGCACACGAGACCTCGCTGCCAGACACTGTGCTAAGGCTTGACCGATCCTTAAGTGCTTAAGGCAACCCTTATCCTTCACCCCCCTTTACAGACGAGGAAGACTACGCGAAGGTGGAGATGCTCCTGTGGGAAGAAGCTGGGTGGCTCTCCCCTGGCTCTCAGGCCGAAAACTATGCTAAAAACCTGAACGGGGAGACCAGGCCTGCGGACTTCGGGGCATCGCCCCCAGCCCCCCACCCCTACCCCCATCAAGGCTACTAGGCGTGCGGACTGCGCAAGCGCGCCCCGGTGGCCGCGCTCTCGGCCCCCTAGTGCCCGCCGGCGCCTGCAGAGCCGCGGAGGCAGCGCCATGGTCGCTGCGCTGTTTGGCTGTTGGTTCCGCGTGGGCGGGGCCCGCTCCGCGGTGGCAGGCCCGGTCATCTCGGTCCGCCCGGTGAGTGTCCCCGGGGAATGAGGCCTGCAGGGTGCCCGGGGGCTGGCCATCCTTGCTCCGCCCCTTGCCCCGGCGTCCTGGGGCAGAGTCCTGCGGGAGGGGCAGGCGCTGGGCAGCGAGTGTGCGCGAGTTCGTGTGCTGTGTGTGCACGCGCGCGTTGGCCTGCGTGTGTTCTTGGGCGTCTGGGTGTACGTGTGTGTCGGTGTGGTGTGTGTCAGTGTTCCTTGTGCCTATGTTGGATGGTGTGTTGGTCTGTACGCCCGCTTTTTGTGTGTGTATACTATCTACTGTGTGTATTTCTGTGTGTATTTCTGAGGGTCTGAGTGTGTCCGTCTGTCGGCCTGTGCCTGTGTGTTTCTTGTGTGCGTGTGTAATTTTCGGGTTGTGCGTATGACAGTGTGCTTGAAATTTGAGTCTGCACATGATTTTGAAAGTGTGTGTGTGTCTATCCGTCTGTCTTCCTGATTTTGAGGGTATGTATTTCAAGGCATCGGTTGCACACAGGCCAGTGCATGTTCAAAGAAGCTGCGTGTACGTGTAGGGAGGGAATAGCTAATGCAAAACAAAAGTGGGTGGGGACAAGACTATGTTTGCGTATTCGCGTGTACAACTGTGTCATAGTGTATGCGTATGCCAAGGACCTAACGCGGGTACGTCTCCAGCCCCTGGCCCCAGTATCTGTAGCTAGACCAGGTTGCCCAGTATCGCGGGATCAGGTTGTTTAGTGCGCCAGCTGCCTGGGTTGCCAAGGCAACGGCCGATGTCCTGCCCTCCCTTCCGGGAGAGGCGTCCCTGCGCTCCAGGCCCACCACAAGGGGAGGCCCAGCGCGGAGGCTCCCGGCCCGATGGGAACCTAGGCTAACGCCGCGTTGGAGGCGGGCATCCTAAGCTGTTCCCGGTCAGAAGGAAGAATGGAGCGCGCTCTTCCTCCGCTCAGCTCCTGGGTCTCCACCCGACCTGGGAGCCTGGGGGTGGGAGCTCGGGAAACATCCCCAAAGAGGTGGGTGGAGCTGGAGACGGGTCCCCAGTTCCTAGCTCAGGCCAATGCCCAGCTGGCACTCAATAAAGATGTCTTTACTAGAATGTGGGAACAAGCAGGCATGCTCCTCCTAGCTTCCCAAAATGATGACAACACAGCCACAGATTGGAGTCCACCGTACTGTTGAAATCTCACAGGAGGCTTGGGAGGGCAGCCTCAAGGTTATCCTTCTGCCCATTTTACTGACAAACTGAAGACTGACAGCCAGAAAGTGGCAGAGCAGAATCTCAAAGCCAGGGCTAACTGCTGTGTCTGGCTCCGGGCCCTGAGGTCTGTCCTCTGGCCTGGCAAAGGACCCAGACGGAAGGAGTCCATGAGCAGGTCACTTGGCATGAAGCTGGCGGGTGGCATTCATCTCTCCAGGCTCCATGCTGCCCTTTCCATTTCTAAGGGTACCGTTCTCCCTGGTCCCACACCCCCTCAAGCCTCAGCTTTTCCTACTTCGCAGATTCCCCATGAGCCCTCCTCCCACTTACTATCAGCTGGGGTGGAGCATTAAATATTCCCACGAGTTGTAAAACACATTCTGATTTTAGCATTATTATAGGCAATGTGATAAAAAGAACCATTTCCAAACATGCCCTCTACAGGATGTCTCTTTGCACACCGTCTCACCTTTGACAGCACTCACCGCTCTGTCCACCAGCAAGGCTCCAGTTCTTCCATCACTTCCCAGCGCCATGCTTTCTTCCTTGCAAACCGAGTGTGGCCCAGTGGTTAGGAACCCGGCCCTGGGTTGAAATCCCAGTTCCTCTCCTTGCTTATTGCAATTCGGGCAAGAGAATTTACCTCTCTGAGCCTCAGTTCTCTCCTCTGTGAGAGACCTATAATCATATCTGCTCCCCAGTTTTGCTGTGTGAATTCATGAGCCCTTGTATGTGAAGGACCAAGCTCAGGGCCTGGCTGTCAAAGCACCCGATGAACGGAAGTAGTATTAGCTGGCACAGTGACGATACTGGTCACTGAGCATGCTATGTGCTAGGGGACATCTCGGATGCGCCTTCTCACGCTGCGGGGTAACTGAGCCCTTGCCCTGGCATGTGGAGTAGTTGGGTCTGAACGCTCAGACCCTTGCCCAGAACAGGGGAAAGGGCAAGGGCTGAGTTTTTCCTCTGCTTGGGGCTTCTGGGTGGGCTTTGGGGATAGGGTCCAGGGGACCTCATGGAGGCTCAGCCCAGCCTCGTCTTCCTCTCCTCTCCTCCTCCAGACTGTGGTACAGACCTCCATGAGCCGGTCCCAGGTAGCCCTGCTGGGCCTGGGCCTGCTGCTCATGCTGCTACTGTATGTGGGGCTGCCAGGCCTCCCTGAGCAGACTTCCTGGCTCTGGGGAGACCCCAATGTCACAATCCTGGCTGGTCTGACCCCTGGCAACTCCCCCATCTTTTACCGCGAGGTGCTCCCCCTACACCGGGCACGCAGGTGGGTGCTGACCCGAGGGTGTGGTGGGAGGACTAGGCCCAGGGGGAGTCCCTATGTGGGACCCCAGCTCAACTAACGGTGCTCAGGGCCTGGGAGGGTAGGGGATAAGCCTAGGAAGAAAGTGGGCCACTGCCAGACCCTGAGGACCCACACTCCCATGTGCCCACAGGGTGGAGGTGGTGCTGCTCCATGGAAGGGCCTTTAACTCCCACACATGGGAGCAGCTGGGCACACTGCAGCTGCTGGCACAGAGGGGCTACCGGGCCGTGGCCCTTGACCTCCCAGGTGAGAACCCCCACCCCTGGGTCTGGGGAGGAAGCCTGCAGCAGGTACAAGGGGGCAGTTTTCCAGAAGCGGGAATTGGAGGGGTAGGAAAACCCTAAGATGTGACTGGGGGGCATCTGGACCCCAGTGTCTGAACAAATAGTGGCAGGTCACAACACAAGATGGCAACACAGAAAGGTCTGTGTCCTTATTTTCTACCTTGTGAACAGTGTGGATTGTTGCACGTCACAGAACAAATGGAAACGTGACTCACTTCACTGTGACTGCTTGGGGAGATTCACTGTATATTTTATGACAAACTCGGGAGCTTTTTTTAACTGTACAAATGATTTATGCTATCGCTCTTGTCATTAAAAATTCAAGTAAGAGTGATGCTCTCAGAGACCCATGACACATTTCTCTCCCTCTCACCATTCTAAGCAGTTTGGGGGTGCCAGACCCTTTTTGGGCATTTCCATACATAGAGATGCACACAGACAATGTGCATGATTGTGTGGTAGGGCTTATAAACATCACTGGTGTCCTGCCTGCTTAGCAAATCTGTCTGCAACTTGGTTTTCTCCCCATATACCATGTCTCGTGGATCATACCAGTCACTATGAACCTCACTATGTGACATCGGAGGGATGGACAAGTTCTATCTGGCAAATCCTCCCCTGGTGAATATGTAGGTCGATGTAGTTTGCAGTGGTAGTTGAAATGCTCAAGTATTGAAGCCAAAGCATCTTTGGACATGCTTCTTTGAGCATGTGGGCAATAATTCCTGTAGGGTAGCTACCAAGGACAATTGATAGGTCAAGGACAGACATCTTTTAAATTTTGTCAAATATTACCTTACCCTTCCCCCCAAGAAAAACCCTGCTATGTGGCTTTATCCTCCCATCAGTCACACATACCAAAGTGCCCATTTCCCCACATTTTCTCCAACACTGCATATTACCAGTCTTTTTTACTTGTGCTGATATGATGAATGAAAGATGTTTTTCTAGCAGGCCTATCACATTACAAAAAACAGCTTCTGGGATGTTTGGGGCAGCATGTGCCATGTGCCACCACTCCCCATCTCTTTCCCCCACTGAGGTGGGCAGAAATCCCTTCCCAGCCTCCCTCAGCTGGTGCCTCCTGCTGCTCCCAGGTTTTGGGAACTCAGCACCTTCGAAAGAGGTAAGCACAGAGGCAGGACGGGCGGAGCTGCTGGAGCGTGTGCTGCGGGACCTGGAGGTGCAGAATGCCGTGTTGGTGAGCCCCTCGCTGAGCGGCCACTATGCCCTGCCCTTCCTGATGCGAGGCCACCTCCAGCTGCACGGATTTGTGCCCATCGCACCTGCCTCCACCCAGAACTACACCCAGGAACAATTCGGGGCTGTGAAGGTACTGGGAGAAAGGTCTCCAAAGGTCCTGGCTTCCTATCATGGCTTAAGTCACGGGGGGAAGGACTCAGGTCTCACTTGGAGGACACGTGGATCCATCCTTGATCTGGGTGGAAGAGATGGGTTGTTTGGGGAAGAATTCCTAAGGAGGTGGCTTGAGGGCCAGTCCCCATCAGGCCCCAGGATCACAGCCCCTTGCCTTGCCCTGCAGACCCCAACTCTCATCCTGTATGGGGAACTGGACCGCGTCCTGGCTCGGGAGTCACTGAGGCAGCTCCGCCACCTGCCCAACCACTCCGTGGTGAAGCTGCAGGACGCAGGCCATGCCTGCTACCTCCACAAGCCGAAAGACTTCCACCTTGTCCTCCTTGCTTTCCTTGATCACCTGCCTTGAGCTTACCCACTGCCCAGGCCCCAGGCCTGTGCTGAGCTTGGAGGGTCTGGACCAGTCCCCCACCACGGAGGCAGCCCCTAGGATGGGAGGCCAGAGGCCACAAGGCCAGGCCCAGTCAGGACCTCTCATTTAATCTCACAAGTGCAATAAATAAAAGTATTTTTGTCGTGCCTGTGGAGTGACAGGTCCTGTTTCCTGGTGTTGCTGCAGGTGGGGCGGGAGTGGGAGGGAGTGCTCCAGCAGCCTGGGAAGGCTAAGAACATGGGCTACTTTAGGAAGTGGGCTGACTGCCCTCATCACTCTGTGACTCAGTTTCCTCATCTGTAAAATGGGCATGATGGTAACACCTCGCTCAGAAGGTGGCTTTAGGATTGGATGAGTCTGGGTAAGTGAAGCTCTTGGCCACACAATGCTCCTGTGGGGTGGGGGTGGTATTACTACTGCTGCATGACCACTGCGATTGGTGGGAAATCCAGGGCCTGGCAGCTGAGCTGAGAGTAGTCAGCAATACAGGCCAAACGATGTATAGAGGTGGGGGTGGGGAATGTGGTTTAACAATTAACATGGTACTGCTGGTGAACCACAATCCTGCTTGCCCCTGGGTATGTGTGGGTCAGCAGCCCAGATTTAAACCCCAGGAGGGTTGGAGTGGATCCCTCCCCTCCCCTCCCAGTCCACCTCCTCTGGGCCCTGAGGGTAAAGTCTTCAACCCTGCGTTCCCAAGCTGACTCAGTGCCTGGAGCAGAGGGCAAAACTGGCTGAGAGTGCAAAGGGCAGCCCAGCACACAAGTGAGCAGCTCTAACTGTGTGCAGTGTGTGCGTGGCCAGGGGTGTACCTGTGTCTTTATCCACCCTCTCGGGTGGCTGCAGAAGACCCAGGGAGCCTGGCATAGGGTCCGTCAAGAGTGTGCTACCTGTACACTTTCGTGTAGTGTCCCCACCTCTTACACTGGCAACACAGCATCATGATGACATCCTCACTGTGACATCCTGTCGCACTGATGCTGTCACACCCAACCACCACACACACCGCCGTACCCACTGACACACTATTAGATTTGCCCACACAGCAGCTCGTTCACACGATCACACCGCAGTCACACAGGCACTGTCCGTCCATTTATCCTTCATTCTTGGCACGGTGTCCGGGCGCCTGCTCTGCGCTCTGGCAGGGGCAGACTCCCGCGGGTGCATGAACCAGCCTCCTGGAGTTTACAGAGTGGGAGGCAGATATTAACCAATAGCCTCTCCACACGGGACCGAGGAAGTCAGGGAAGCCCTCCCTAGGAGCTGAGACAGGAAAAGGCGGCAGTAGGCCCTCGCGGGAGGGGTAGGGAGAGCGGGCAGGGGCAAGCTCCCGCAGGACTTTGCGCGCTGTAATCTGAGCGCCAGGGCCCGCCCTCCTCTCTTTCGGCCCAATCCGGAGGCTGCAAGAGGTGGAGACCTCTGGGGGCGGGGCCATCCGGAACTCGCTGCCCGGGGCCCTGGAGGGGCGTGTCCTGCTGTGGGGGCGGGGCCAGCCAGGAGCTCGCTTTCCGCCGCTGGGAGGAGCTGGCAGCTGAAGCAGCGGCCCCCGGGATCTGGAATCCGTGCCTCGGATTACCAGGCGGAGGCTGGAACCACGGTGGGCGGAGACGCCACACTCGCAGTCCGCGGTCCCGCCCCCGATCCCGGTCCAGCCACGTGGTGGGCGGGGACTGGTTGTGAGCCTTCGACCTCGCAGGACCCTGAGTCCCGGCCACAGTCCCAGCTGGGCGCTGACCGGGGATCGCCGGCCCAAGACCTGCAGAGAGCGAGGTGTGGGGCCTGGAGAGGGGTAGGGGGGTCTGGGGCTCCCTGGCAAGAAATCTGAACAACTGGGGAGAAATTTTTTTGAGGAGGGCGGGGGAGTCAATGTCTGGTTTCAAACCAAGTTCAGCTACTCTCTAACTGTCCCCGAATCTCTGAGCCTCAGCTTTCTCCTCTGTGTAGTGGGCATTCAGAGGCACGAACTTCGTGGGGCCCTTTGGGGTTAAATAAGGAAATGTGTCGAAAGTGGCCAGCACAGCGCCTGAAAACAGAATGGGGGCTCCGAACGAATCCAGGTGTCCTTCTGGGGAGGGGCTGTGTACAAATGGAGTCCCCTGGGCTCCAGCGGCTGGGAGGGGTAGGTAGCCACTCTCTCTGCCCCCAGCTAACCACGCGCAGCGCCATGGCCAGCCAGGGTCGCGAGGGTGAGCACCCATCCGTGACACTATTCCGTCAGTACCTGCGCATCCGGACCGTCCATCCGAAGCCCGACTACGGTGAGAACGCAGCGGTTCCAGGGTCTGTGGGCTGGGAACAATGCTTTAAACCAGGCTCCAACCCTTGTCACCCATCTGAGCCCCACTCTAGTGCCCCAAATGACGCCTCAACTCCTCTAACATCCCCTAGGTCAACACACTGCTCTGCAGTCCCTCCAGACTGTGCAGGAACCTGTTCTGTAGAGGCTGTGCTCCAAAAGTTACTCCTGGTGGCTAGTAAAGGAACAACTTCACCATACTGCCCAGGGCGTGGGTGGGGAAGACTGGGGCAGCCACGTGGAAAAAGAGGCCTCCAGAAGCCTAGGGGGGCTGAACAAAGGCCCTAGCCCTTAAAGAGTAAAACTTGGTGGCTGGGCATTGTGTACATGGGTCCAAATTCCTGCTGTGATTTTCCAGCTGGGAGATGTTGGGTGACTCTCATGTCTCTGCACCATAGTTTCCCCACCTTTAAGGAAGATAACAATAACACCAGCTTCTAACCCTGAACTTCCCACTTGGCCTTCCACAAAGGGTCACTGGGCAAAAATATCTTCTTCCTTGGGGACAGAAATGCAGGTGTCTCTGAGGAATGTGGAATTGTGTTGAGGAGACAGCAGCCCATGTCTGGGTCTGCTCCCCTCTCTGGATGTACCCCCAAGCTCTTCCTGGCCAGGGGGAGGCCTGGGTAGGCAGAAGCAGCCTCAAGACTCTGTGTCCCCAGGGGCTGCCGTGGCCTTCCTAGAGGAGAGAGCCCACCAGCTGGGCCTGGGCTGTCAGAAAGTGGAGGTGAGCCTGGGGCCCTGTGTGGGGAGGGGAGAGAAGGGGGGCCTGGGGCACCTCCTCATACTGCACTGACCGTCCCGCCTCCTGGCCCTCTCTAGGTGGCACCTGGCCTTGTGGTGACTGTGCTGACCTGGCCAGGCACCAACCCCAAACTCTCCTCCCTTGTGCTCAACTCCCACACGGATGTGGTACCTGTCTTCAAGGTGTGTGTGTGTGTGTATGTGTGTGGAGGGGGGTGATGCAAGGGACAAAGATGAGGCAGAACCCTGACCGACCCCAGGGAGCCTTCCACGGCAGGTCCTGGCACTGACTCGCCACCTCATTCAGCATCACTCCACTCAAGCAGCCCTTGTTCAGCAACATTTTCAGGCCCAGGGTGGGATGGTGGGGGGTAGGCAGAGATGAGGGATGCAATCTGCTGTCCTCCTCAGCCCTCTTCTGACCCCTCACTACTCCCTCTGTCACCTCCACCCTACGGTGGGCTCCTGGGGCAGGGCCACTGTTGAGCACAGTGGATTAATGACTGAGGGTTCCTCTTCCCACCTTTGCCCCCAGGAACACTGGAGTCATGACCCCTTTGAGGCCTTCAAGGACGCTGAGGGCTACATCTATGCCAGGGGTGCCCAGGACATGAAGTGTGTCAGCATCCAGTGAGTGTCCTCCATTCCCAGTCCCCCACAGTTCTGGCCCATTGGAACCACCCAGTGGGCCTGGGCTGTGATTGGAGAACCTCAAGGCCCAGGGACCTCGAGATGTCCCCCTTACATTGTGCAGGCATTACCGCTGTGACCATTGCATGGAGGGGAGGTGGAGGGACAGGGACTTGCCTGAGCCCTCTGCCAGGCTGTCACAGAGCAGGGCGCAGGGCCTACGGCTCCAGCCTGCTCACCTGAGCATCCGGTGGCCCCCTCAGCACCTGGCTTACACCCTCTCACTGCCCTTCAGGTACCTGGAGGCTGTGAGGAGGCTAAAGGCTGAAGGCCGTCATTTCCCCAGAACCATCCACATGACCTTTGTGCCAGGTAGGAGTGGCTCGGGGAGGGGCCCCTTCAGGGAGGGGGCGGGTGTGTTGGGGAATGGCTCCCTCATCTCACATCCCTGATGCTTCTACAGATGAGGAGATTGGGGGTCACCAAGGCATGGAGCTGTTTGTACAGAGGCCTGAGTTCCAGGCCCTGAGGGCTGGCTTCGCCCTGGATGAGGGTGAGCAGGGGGGTAGGCCACTGAGTGGCCAGCAGGGCAGGCTGCTAGTGGGGGCGGGGCCACTCCACCCTCTGAACCCCCTTTCCTCCCTCCTTAGGCCTGGCCAACCCCACTGACGCCTTCACTGTCTTTTACAGTGAGCGGAGCCCCTGGTGTGAGTATGAGCTTGGAGGGAGGGGGGCATTATGCAGGTGGGGGCCAGAAGAGGCAGGGGCCCAGGTAGGCCTGGAACCCTGGGCCTCTGCCTCCCAGCCCCTTCCTTCCTGGGCTTCTCCTTCCTGAGCTTCTGAGGGCAGGCCCTCATTTGGGGCAGATATCAGCTCTACACTGTACCTTCTCCCTGCCAGGAGAGCTTGAAATGAGGGACAAACACGGGCCGCCCCAGGGCTGAGTGATTTCCCAGCCCTTCCCGTGCTGACGGCACCCCTTCCCCTTGCATCTCCCAGGGGTTCGGGTCACAAGCACTGGGCAGCCTGGCCACGGCTCACAGTTCATCAAGGACACAGCCGCAGAGAAGCTGGTGGGTGGCACCCTGGACGGGTGGGTGGCAGTTGGGAATTCCCAAGGCACTCTCCTGGGGCATTCTCACACCTAACCTTACACTCCCCTAGCACAAGGTTGTGAGCTCGATCCTGGCTTTCCGGGAGAAGGAGAGGCAGAGGTGAGGCAGCCTGGGAAAGGGGTGGGTGCAGGAGGGTGTCGGAGGAGGGAAGCCGAGCCTCTTTTATCTGTGGTTCCCTCTTGCTGCCTCTGCCCATGGCCCCCACTGCAGGCTGCAGTCAAACCCCCATTTGAAACAGGGGGCTGTGACCTCCGTGAACCTGACTAAGCTAGAGGGCGGCGTGGCCTATAACGTGGTACCTGCCAGTATGAGCGCCAGCTTTGACATCCGCGTGGCACCGGATGTGGACCTGAAGGTACCATCTCCACCTGGGTTTGGAGGAGGGAGCCCGGGTCTCAATCCTGTCCTAGAGGCTCAGGGAGAGCCTGACAGATAAGCTCATGTCCCCTCTCATAGGCTTTTGAGGAACAGCTGTGGAGCTGGTGCCAGGCAGCTGGCGAGGGGGTCACCTTCGAGTTTGCTCAGGTACCGACTGGGACCCGTGATGGGGGGGCTGTGGGAGCTGGGGAGACTGCGCTGGCAGTGTGTGTCACTGGAGGAGTGTGTGCCTGGTGTGCCGGCACGCATCTGGGCATTGCTTTGGCTCTGAGACATGTTATTGTGGAGGGCACTGTTGGCTGCTGGGAAATAGTGCAGGCAGGAAACTTAGACACGGTTCCTGCCCTCTTAGTCCTTACAGTATGAAGGGGGAATAGACAGGAATCAAATATTTATGTCATATTACTTCTACGTAAGTATGCACACATATGGTCCAGAAGGGGTGGGACCTCATACTCGGAGACCTGTAATTGGACCGCCTGAGGTCTGGAAGAGCCATCTTGGGGAAGGGGCACTTGCCTAGCATCTGAAGGATGGACAGGAAGTAAATGGAGGGCAGGGGAAAGTCCCAGACCTGTGGCCTTTGAAGAACTGGAGGAGGGCCTGTGGCTGGACTGGCCAGCGGGCTATCTGGGTAGGTGGGTGGGGGTGGGGTGTGCCCTGTGCCAGGGCAAGATGCCTAGGTCCTGTCCTGATCCTGCCCTCCTTCCCCTCCCCGCAGAAGTGGACGAAGCCCCGCGTGACATCTATTGATGACTCAGACCCCTGGTGGGCAGCATTTAGCGGGGTCTGCAAGGACATGTGAGCACCGTGTCCTGCCCTCCTCTCCCCCTTCCAGCTCTCTTTACCTTCTTTTTTTTCTTTTTTTCTCTTTACCTTCTTTCCACATTCCTTTGCCCCTTCCCTTGCCCTCTCCTCTCTCTGTCCCCCCATTTACCAGGTTCTTCCCTCTGCAGGAACCTCACTCTGGAGCCTGAGATCTTCCCCGCTGCCACTGACAGCCGCTATCTCCGCGCGGTGAGCTGCGTGTAGTAGGGTGGGCAGTGGGGTGGCCCTGGCCGCTGGCTGCGCTCCTAACGGCTCCTCCTTGTCCTCTGTAGGTGGGGATCCCGGCTCTGGGCTTCTCCCCCATGAACCGCACGCCAGTGCTGCTGCACGACCATGATGAGCGGCTGCACGAGGCTGTGTTCCTCCGTGGGGTCGACATATACACACAGCTGCTGCCTGCCCTGGCCAGTGTGCCCGCCCTGCCCAGTGACAGCTGAGCCACACGCTCCCAGCCTCTACCCCGGAACTTCCACCATGACCAGTGCCAAGGACCCCTCCTCCCCCTGCCTAACAATAAAGCCTGTGTGGACAGGGGACTTCATGGCACATGGATTTCCATTTCTCTGGGGACATGCTGTTACCATCCCATTTCACAGATGAGGACACTGAGCCTGGCTCTGGGCACTTCGCCACCACTCCATGCTGCTGTGTCGTTCCCCACAGCACACCCGTCCTGTACCAACCACCTAGCCACGTCTGTGTCCAACAACGAGGGGCATAGTTCCTGTTCTCAGTGGCCACCATATCTATATGTGACTTGTGATATCAGGTACACCATTTGCATTGAAGGGGACACTGAGACAAAGATCCCAGGGAGTTATTCCTGGCTTTCTGGGAGCACACTCAGAGACAGGCCCAGACCTGTCCTGGTCTGGTATGACTGCTAGCATTTGTCAAACCCTCCGGCAGCAGGAAGGGGGTGTGGCCTCTGCTCTGGCCGAAGAGGGAAAGGAGCCCTGGTCGACCTGGGCAGTTCATCTTAGGGTCCCCAGCTCCCTGGGCAGGGATCATGGGTCACTGTGTACAGAGGGGCCCACAAGTTGGGCTTCAGTCTGTCAGTCTTGCTAGGGCCCCTGGCAGTGCTGAGCCAGCTGTGACCCAGAGAGCTGAGCCTGCTCCTCTGGGTGATCTGATCTAGTCCTGTTCTTACCTTCCTGAGCACAGAGCACAGGTGACAAGGACTGGCTTTTGAAACTCCTCATTGTGGCCAGAAGGGAAGCCCAGAGCCTGGTTCTGTGACCTGCAGCCTTAGTCCGAATAGGAAAAATGGCCCCTGCTCATGCAGTTCTGACAAGGAGCCAGGACTTCCACCAGCTGCATTCACCTTGCTTGAGCCCGCACGGCAGCCCTTTGATGTAGGTTTCACTGCGCCCCACTTTAGAAGTTCTGCTAGAATTGCTCGCCCAAGACTACACAGCTTAGAAGTAATGGAGTCAAGATTTAAGACTCAAGAACTGGGGAACTGCTTCCTACACACGAGGGAGGCTGAGGGCAGCAAGCTGGCTGTGACCTTAAGGTGGCCTAATTGAAGCCCCTGACCTGGGGTCTCCTGAGATTGGGGTCTGGCTTCCCCTTTCAGACTGGAACAAGGTGACTTGGGAAAGGAGCGTCTTCCCACCCCATCCTGGGGACTAGAGGACAGGGCTCACTTTAGAAGCCATCTGACCTGGTGATCTCAGGCTGGGCCAAGCCATCTTGAGGACACAAAACCTGCTCCTGGTCCCTTTCAAGACCGCACCTTCTATCTGACACCAGCTGGGGGCGGGGGGGCAGTGGGCCACCCACAGAGCATGCCAGGATGACAGTCAGAGCTCACTGCCTAGCCCTGGTTGGGCAAACTTCCTGGGGCCCTGCATGGGTTCCATGCTACCTCCATCCCTTCCTAGCTCCGTGGTCTTGAACAAGCTACCCTACCTGTGAAACAAAGATAATAATACCGACTCCGAGATAGGGGGACCATATGCCATGGGTTGCACTGGTTGCCCCAGCACAATTAATAGCAACCATTTTTAAGCCTCCCAAGTACCCAAGGTTGGAGCAGAATACGTGACCACCATTCTCAAAGGCTGGTGTGAGGATGAAGTGTGACCAGAAGCAGTGTGTTTTCTATAGGAGCCAGTCACCTCTGTACTATTATTCCCTTCACTGGCTGTTCAGAAGACTGACTGCAGGTGAAGCAGTTGGCCCGGGGGACACAGCCGAGCGTGGCCCAGTCGTAAGGCAGTGCCACCACTGCCCTGCCTCCTGGTGTGATGACACACAGATCCAGGAAAAAGCCCCAAGACAGAAAAGCTACCCCTGTAAGTAGAGAGCGGGGAAAGACTGAAGACAGGCCAGTCACTCCAGTCTGCCAATTAATAGAGCTGATTGAGGGAACATCTGAGGTGCACCTTGGGTGGCAGCAAAATGACATGGATATCCTCCGTGCAGCATGGCAGGCGTTAAAAGAATTATGTAGAACAGCGCAGGATGGACAGGGGTTCTGGGGTGTGACCTGTTGCAGATAAGGGGCAGGACACTGGGGCGGAGGGGAGACGTTGCTCAGTCTGAGGGCGTTTACGGGCAGCAACATCTGTTAGGGCCCCGGTCTAGTTTACAAGTCTGGCAGTGGAACCGTCTCCCCACACCCCACCTATGACCAGCTCTTAGTCTCACGTGCCTGCCTCTCCCTCAAGGTGCCTGAGCGGTCAGCCAGCGGCTTCAGTAGCAGGAAGGCGGCTCATCTGGTCACCAATGGGCCACATTGGAGAGAGCCCACAGACACATGGAAGAAAAAGGCAGTTTAAGCACCCCATGCATGTAACAATACTTTCCACCATGCCCCCCAGGACCCAAGCTAGGGTGCTAATGGGTCACAGAGGCTTGGATCCCGTAGGGCTTTTACTGGAGATTTCACGAGTTAACAAACAGCTATCAGCAGATTCTCCTGATGTAAGAGACACATTTTAGTTTGGACGATGGCACAAGTGCCTCCCTGTAACTGATGCCATAGGGACAGCACAAGTCCAAGGTCAGAAAGGTTAAAACACAGTTGGGACTTAAATTGGGGGGTCTTCTTTCAATTTAATGACACTCGTCACCTGATTTTTGGATGTGAATGTAGCTGTGGCTTTGGGAATGTGGCCAGGCCGTGGAAAGCATACGAGTTGGCCAGGAGAGGTGATGCTGTCTGTCGTGAGATGAATAAGAGGCAGAATGTGCCAGACCATGACCCCTTTCAATGGTGCAGGGACCGGTCCACATATAGCACGTCCAAGGGTCCTGACAGCATTGGGGTGATGGTCCCACCCCAATGTCCCCTCATCCAGGGACATGAAGTAACTGCTGCAACCAGGCAGAATGTCCCATTGCAGATTCCACTAAGTAGTTCTAGTTCCAGGGACAGTAGGGTTTGGTACCCTTTATCACGGCCCATTGGGCCATGGCAAGTGTCGGAATTATTGCTGTGCCATTTTCCACACCTTTACTGTACTGGGTGCCTCAGTCCGAATTCCTCATCTGGTACGTGGGGCAATAGGCCCCACAGGTCAGCCATTTAAATGTATTTACACCGGAAAGCACCTGTCCACCCGACCAAGGTAGGTCTTCCAATTAGTCGTATCTGTGGCTTAGACACCCTTCTTCCATCCCACCAGCCCAGATGCTTGTGGTTTATAGGGGAGGACGACCCTCCATTCAGTATTGGGTTCTTTTGCCCATTCATGTATGTTGTGTTCTTGAAATGTGACCTCTGGTCACTCTCTTCAATAGGGGTACAGAAACATAGTACCTTTTCCAGAAGCTTTATGGTGATGGCCTGATTAGCCTGCTGATAATGGAAATGCTTCAGTTAAACCAGAGGCAATGTCGACAGACTAGCATATTAGGAGCCCTTGCTCACGGGGAGAGGGTCTGTGTAGTCAATTTGCCAGTCCCTTACTGGTTGGGGGTTTCGGTAAACAGATCACCTGGTGCATGCCCAGTTCTCCAAGAATTTGCTGTTCGTCTAGATAGACTTCCAGGGGCCCACTTGCCCAGGAAGACCTTCATCTGGCCAGGGCTCCCTGCAGGACAGAATGGTGTCATCTCTGTGACCCAGCAGCAGTCATGTCATGAACAGTCCCTCCTCCACACCCAGGACTCCTAGCACTTGCGGGACCAGCACAAGCTGAGCAGTGGATGCTGGCCAGGTACACTAGAAAGAGCCTGGAACACCTCAGGCCAGAAGTGCAGCAGAATTCTCCAGCAGCGTCCCTTCCCTTTCCTATGCCGTTTCAAAGCCTAGCAAGGATGTTTGGGATTTGTCTTTCCTCACCAGCCTGCTCAGTCCAGCAAGCTGTGCCCCAGCTTCCCTAAGGTCTCCAACCATTTCTCATTTATCAGGTCCCCTTCTTGTACTCCAGGGAGCTACTTCCCAATGCCCAAACACACCCTTCCATCCAGAGGAGCCGGACTCTCCTCCCACAAAATGGAGGTACAAATCCCACTTGAACTCCAGCTGCAGCCCTGGGATCACAGACACAAGCTGATTGCCAGATCCTGCCTCAGCTTTATTGGTCCAGATAACACAGGAGGACACCAGCCCCACGCAGACAGCAGCCCAGGGTCCCCCAGTCTCTGTCCTCCATCGGCAGACAGAGGCCTCTACTGTGGAGCCTTCGTGGCAGCCTGGGCACCTTTGGGAGCCGGGGCCTGAGCTGGAGGCGGAGCTGCAGCTGCAGGACCAGCTGGGGCCTTGGTTTGAGCTTTGCCCTTGGCCTTTGGCCGGCAGAGCCTGAGACCCTTGGCGATGCGGGCTCGAGCATGTTTCCCAAGCTTGGGGTGGGCGATGTAGGCAAGTCGACTGAGCTTGCGGCTGCCGCCCTTTGGGATCTTGGGCTTGACCTCCTTGGGCTTTCCGAGGGCCTTGATGGCCTCAGCCCGTGCACTCAAGGCCTTGGCGTTGTTGGCCTGCATCTTCTTCAGGCCCTTCTTGTTGTGCTTCTTGGCAAAGCGCATGTTCCTCAGGAACTTGGGGTCCACCTGGAAGGCAGGTACAAGCAGCTGTAAGTGTGGCATGTGGGACCCCCAAGTCACGTAGGACACTGGGAGGCCCCAGCCAAGGCCTATTGGGGGCTTACACACTGTCAAGCCAACCTTAAATGCTGAAACAAAGTATCGGCAGAGAACGTACCACCCCAGAAGCCAAGACTGCACCTGCTAGTGCTACACGGAGCACATGCTCAGGGCTACATGCCCAGAGCCCAGGAGAAGTGAATGTGAGTGCAGAAGGCCGTGCCCTGTGCCAGGGTTGTAGGGCTATGGCCGAACCCTGACACCCCCTCAGGGCCACCCCACCCGCTTAAAGGAAGGTGTCCGTTAAATACCCAGCCTGGTACAGCAGACTCCCAGCAAACGAGGAGGGAGACACCAAGGGTACAGGGGCGAGCAGACTGAGGACAGGGCTCCGCTGTACTCAGACCCTACAGCCTCAGCCTGCTCAGCTAATGCTCAGAACTCCCTGCACTGCGGGGGCGCGGCTCCCCAGCCCAGCACTGGGTCAGAGCAACGTCCTGTGTGGTCACCGTGGCAGGACGACGCACAGGTGCTGGTACAGAGCCGAGGCCACTCCTCCAGGAGGTGCTCTGCCTGGCGATGGACGTAGCCAGACAAGCTGCCCTAAGAAGGCAGGTTACACCGACCGGGGGTTGCTTCCCGGGCGGAAGCGGCCACGTAAAGCTTACTATGGGTCTGGCCGAGCGTGAGGTCCACGCAGGACGGCGGGCAGCCGACACCGACGCACAGGACATGGTGAAGCCGGAAAAGGCGACACCACAGGCCCCAGCGGAGCGGCTGGAGCCGGACACACACACCTGTACGCGGCTCCGCGCACACTCACCCCCTTCAGAGATTCGTATCTTTGCGACCGGGGTTTCTTGATGCCGTTCCGGTGCCATTTTCGGGCTGTGGGGAAGAAAAGGAGTTGGACCAAAGGAGAGCGCTGCCCGAGTAAGACCGAGACACGCAGCACGGCCCCGCACGCCTACGAGGACACCACGTGCAGAGCGCGTCTTCCGGGGGCGGCGGGCGCAGAGCACTGTGGGAACCGCAGAGGCCCCACGTGCGCGTCTCCAACCCCAAGGGGAACCCCGGCGGAACACAAGCACGAGCGCCCCCCGGAACGCGCCTCCCCGCCCCGCCCGTGTCCCTGACCCTCCGCGGCGCTGGGCGTGCGGGCGAGGACGGCCCGGGGAACTCACACTGGTTGTGCGTGGTGTGGTTCTTGGACTTGGCCATGGCTGCACCTGGAGGAACAGAGCGGACACCAGGGCTGGGGGCGCGCCGGGCGGGGCCAGCGTCCGCCGCCCTGATCCGAGCGACGTGAGCCCAGAGGCCCGGAGGCTGCAGCACATGCCGTCAATCTGCGGCCTCCACCCGCCTCGACTCGCTGCGCGCGACCGGACGCCAGTCCTGGCAAACTCGGACACCCGCGCCGCAAGACTGCGTTCGCATCCCAAATCCGAGCTCTCCCCCTCATCCACTCCTCGAGAGCCCGCGAGCACCACCCCCGCCCCACGGCCTCCGCTCCCTACAGCCAGGGAGCCAGTCTCCCTGTCCTCCCCGGGGCTTGCGCCCACCGCCCTCCGCGCGTGGTGGATGGACTCGGATGCCGCGCGGCCAGCGCTCACCCAAGCCCGCAACTCCCAAACTCCTGGGGCCGGAAGAGAAGAAGGAAGACCGAGGTGCAGCACGGGAAAGAGGGTCATCGAGCCGGAAGGTACTACTGGAAAAGCTTCCGCTGGCGCCGGGAAGAAAGGTTCCTAAGGCCGGGAGGGCACAAAGCAAACGGAAGGCGGTGCTACGAGCCTGGCCCCGCCCCTTCCGATCTGGCCTCCACTCACACCCCTTCTCCACCTGTTCCTTTTGGTTCAGGTTCTTGGGCCCCGGTCTCATGAAAGGCCTGAAGGCGAAGGGAATCCGTGACGGATGTGTTAGGGAGTGACAGATTTGTGTTTTTAAAAAGTGTCCCTGGCTCCTGCGTGGAGAGTGGACCATCGGGGGCAGAAGAGAGGAGGCAGGGCTGTGAAAAGGCTGGTGCAGAGCTCCGTGCGCACGTGATGGCCCCTGGCCCCGGTGGGGGCGGTAGGGAAGGACGGGAGTGGATGAGGAAGAGAGGAGGCTGCACTTGGGATGCAGATGAGAGACGAAGGAGGCCAGGATGGCCCCGAAGTTTTGGGCTTGAACATCTGGGTGAATGGTGGTGCTGTTTAGGGAAATGGGCAAGATTGGGGGAGGGACGGGGGGGAGGGTTGTTGCTTTGTTTTCAGATCCAGATGTTTCTTTTTAGGTGCATTATAGGTGATATACCTGTTGGACATCCAAAACGAGTAAGCATTGCCTCCTAACGACTTTATTGCCGTCTCTCCACACGGCAGTGGGACCTGGGGCACTTTTTAAGATGCAAATCAGATCTTGTCATTTAAAGTCTGCAAGGACTTTCCCTTCAGTTGGAGATCAATTCTTTTTTTTTTTTTTTTTTTTTTTTTATTGGGGAAGGGGAACAGGACTTTATTGGGGAACGGTGTGTACTTCCAGGACTTTTTCCAAGTCAAGTTGTTGTCCTTTCAGTCTTAGTTGCAGGGGGCGCCGCCCACCATCCCTTGTGGGAGTTGAGGAGACAAAGTGGCAACCTTATGGTTGAGAGCCCACTGGCCCACGTGGGAATGGAACCGGCAGCCTTCGCAGTTAGGAGCACGGAGCTCCAACCGCCTGAGCCACCGGGCCGGCCCCCAGGATCAGTTCTTTACTCCCTTAACCCTGGCAACCCTCTCCTTATCACTTCTGTCCAAACCCATGGACTTCTTTCGTTCCTGCCAAGCACAAATGCTTATTCCTGCTTCAGGGCCCTTGAACTTGCCTTTCCCTCCACCTGGAGCACCTCCTCCCTGCTCCTTGGATGGTGTGCTTTCTTGGAGAGGCCTCCCTAGGCTTCCCTACCTAAACTACAGACCCTCCGCCCCATCTCCCCACTTACTCTGTGTCCTCCCAGTCTGTTTGCTTCCTTCATAGAACTTTCCCAGACTCTAGTGATGGTCTTTATTTACTTGTGTGCTTGTCCGTTGGCACAGCACCGTGAGTTTGGGACTGCCTTGGTCCCTTCCATGTCCCTTTGCCCGGCACAGCACTTGATGTAGAACAGGAGCTTCGTAAACATCTGTTGATAGACATTCCTTGGCCAGGCAGGTACACGGAGTGACAGAAGCACATTGCAGAGTTTGGGAGTGAGGGGAAAGGAGGGTGTGGAAGCAGAACGTGCAGGCACTCCTTACTGGAGCATTCCTGAGAAGGGGGACAGAAATCTGGCACATATGAGTGAGGAGAATGAGGGGCGGGCTCAGATGCTGAAGGAGTGACCTTGTGCCAACAGAGAAACAGGTGAGGCCAGAGAGGAAGGTGTCTCTGCAGGAGCAAAGTACTTGAGGGCTGTTGAGAACAGGTGGAGGAGCTGGTGGGCAGCGATGGGGTGCAGGCGGTGCGGGTAGCAGGATGCCTGCGAGCCCAGGGAGTAGGACGGGTGGGGCCAGCGGCTGGGACAGGGAGGAGAAGGTTTGACTGCTGCAGCCTTGAGAAAAAGAAACAAGCAGAGTAGGGGCCAACAGAGGAGGCTGTGAGAACTTTAAGTGTGGCATTAGCTCCCATGGCTGCTAAAGAGGGAGCAGTGACACCAGCTCAGGACTCGGTTTGCCAAGCTGTTATGACAGTGGCAGAGCAAAGCACAGAGCCATACTCTGACGGAGGCAGATTCAGAGACAGCCGTATGTATGCAACAGCTTGCCTCCCTTCCCTTCCTTCCTCCCTTCTTCCCTTTCCTTCCCTTCCCTTCCCTGCCACGCTTTCTCTCTTCATAAATGGAACTTTATTATACAAGTTCTTCGTAACCTGATTGTATTCTCTCAATCATAATTTGTGCACATCTCTTCCTATTCAAGAAAATCCTTTGTAATTTATTTTACACATTTAAAAACATTATTCTGAGGTCAATAAACACCACCAGATGTCAAAGGAGTCCCAGGTAAATGTCTGAGGGATTAAATGTACACATTTCACAAGTCCAGGCAGAAGGCAGAATCAGGAGGCAAGAGGCAAGTCAGTCTGGAAGGATTTCATAGAGAGTCAGCTCCTCTACTGAGCCAGATCTCTGCTCTCCAGGCTTCTGGGGAGGGGGACAGGGCTTAGGGAAAGAATGTGGTAATGGCAAGTGAATGCTAATTCTGAGGACAGGATCCAAGGGAGGGCCAGGATGGAAGGAAGTGACAGTCCTCAGGAGCTGGGTCTCCTCAGTCGAGCTCTAGAGAGACAGGGACCACCGGTGTACCCCGATAAGAGGGACCATGAGTGGGTTACCAGACCAGGATGTTTTGTCTGTGAGAGAGAAGACTGGGGGTGGGGGCAGAAAAGAGGAGGCCCTAAGCACTGGATCTTTAAATCTGCTTAGAAATTCGCAAGTGAGAGGCCACCTGGTTCTGTGTGGCCCCAGAGGGCAGAGCTGTGACCGAGGGAGGCAAACACCAGCACCATGGACGAGGGTCATTTCTGCAATCAGAATTCCCTCCAAACCATGGGCGGCTCCCAGAGACAGTGAGCCCCCTGAGACTGGGGGGGTGCAGTTGAATTAATGAGGATGGAGTTTGAAATATGGAGTGGAGAGTTGGAAAATAAACCCTTAAGTTCACTTCCCTCCAAGAGTGTGGAATTCCGAACTCCTGGGAGGAGGAAAGACAGTGGGCAGCGTTTGAAGCCAGGTTGAGGCTCAGAATCTGTGGGGAAGAGAGGGCAGTTCCGGCAGAGGCCCCGAGGTGCAGCCTTTGGAATGCACCACAACCCAGGTCTCTGATTTTTCCTTCTGGGGGGCAGGGGGAAGAGGAGGGCTGGCCCAGGAATGATGCAGTGTCCCCAGGTCCTCAAATGGGAACGTGAGCCTGTGGCCCACACGGGGGCAGCATGGGACTGTGGACGGAGCTGGGCTGCTGCAGGTGGCAGTTCCCCTCCTGCGGGAAGCCTCTGATCCTCCCAGACCTCTGACTTCCCAATTCCGTGTCCATCCTGCACTGCCCCCCTAAGGATCAAGCCCCTGTTCTCAGCAGTTTCTCCGGGGTAGGTTGGGTCTCCCCTGGCTCCAAGCTCCTGGTAGTGGTGGTGGGGGGGAGTGTCTTCCCCCAGAGTGGGTTCAGGGCAGAGACAGTGGAGCCTGTGGGTACCCCTGCGTAGAGCCCTGCTGGTCCACCTCAAGTTCCTGGAGGTCATGTCGGTTGGGGGTTAGAGAACAGGTTTTGACATCAGAGACTTGGGTTCAAATTCTGATTGCCACTCACCGGTAGAGTGACTCCCCTCTCTGAGCCTCAGTCTCCTCATTTGTAACAGTGGGGAAACAGCGCCCAGTGCTGAGCAGACAGGAAGCCCCTGGAGCCTGGCTGTGACCTGTAGAGACAGCACAGCAACCTCTGGAGATGATGGGGGTCCTATCACCCTGATTCCCGGATGTGGAGATGGAAGCCTTGGTGCTAGAGGTCCCATAACCAAACGGAGAGCTGCAGTGGTCCCGATGCCCGCTGGGAGCCAGAGGAGCACGGGCTGGTGTGTGCCTGGGGAGGCGGAGGGACGGAGCCCTGTGACACCAACCTCCAGGGGACAGGGAGAAACCCTGGCTTCTCTGGCCAACAGATGCCCGAGTGGGGCCATCCTCTGTGATGGCCTCCGCCTCTGAAAGGAGGGATGGAGTAGGGGTGTGTGTGAGGGGGCCTGACGAGGCAGGATTGCACCCCTGAGTGGCTCCCCCACTCCCAGCCCTGCTCTGAGGTGAAAAACACAAAATGGAGCTAAGGAGAGTCCGTTCTCACAAAGAGCATCTGAAAGCAAGAATGAGGGGCTGGGAAGGGAGGAAGCCGTGCGCACAGCATCCCAAGATGCAGAACGGAGAGGGGTCTGTCCAGGCCAGGAGCCTCTGGGCAGGGGAACGGGGACCTGGAGGCCTTCCTGGGAGAGGAGGCATGCCTCAGGCTGTGTAAGATCGGGCAGAGCTGGGGGGGAGGGAGCATACAGGGGGCCAGACAGCCAGAGGCTGCTGTTTTCCCCCGTGGCTTTCTGGCCCTGGACCACAGCTGACTGGGGCCTCCCTGAGCTGTCACTGAACTCTCAAAGGCCCAGAGGCCTGGCCCACAGGGGGTGCCCTTCCCAGCACACAACCTTACGTCCAGGGGTCCAGAGCAGGAAGGTGCATTCTGCTGGGCCCAGGAGGCTAGAGCCTGGAGCTCAGCGTTAGTACCGCCAGTCCGCGCCACACCCTCACAGTGGCTTCTCTTGTTAGTCCCGTGTTGCACATGGGGACACTGAGGCTCAGAAAGGTGCAGTGACTTGCCTGGGGTCAACCAGCTTCTTACCGTCTACCAAAGCCACTCCTGGAAGCTCTTCCGGGCTGGAACTCTGCCTGAGACTCACACTGGTGACAGGAAGAGGAGGGCAATGCATCACCTCAGCGTGACCCTCTGGTGGAGTGTGCTCTGGTGTCCATGGCAGGCAGTGGGGGGCCGACCTCATCCCCAATACAACATTGGTCAGTCTGCCTTTCTATGTCTGCGCCCTTCATTTGTCAGTTGGTAGTCATATTCTCTGGCACTGATGGTCCCTCCAGGTGGAACGGCCGGAGAACAAGACCCAGATCCTGCCGTGACACTTAGCAGCTGGCTTGTGAGCCAGGACCCCACCGCCCTGTGGCTCAGCGCCCTCACCCGTGAGGGGGGAGGAGGGCACTACCTGCTTGGCAGTTCGCGGGAGGCTCCAAGCACTTACTGGGGCCTGGCACAGTCTCTGTCACCACTCGGCAGCCCTCCTGGGACAAGGCTTCAAACAGCCAGAAGGCCAGGCAGGCAATATGGGGCCCTTCCCCACCCCAAAATCTCCTCTGGAAACACGAGGCTGCCCCCCCCAAGGCCCCTTGCCCAGAAGGGAATGGGAGAGTGGGTGGCCCCGGATGCCGTCCTCACTATGGGCAATGGTGGCTGGACAGGACCAGGAGAGGGTGGCCCCGAAGCAGCTGCTGAGTGGTAGTGAGGGCAAGTGGGGACCCGCCACTCCGAACAACCCGCCCTGCCCCAGCGCAGGGAGCCAGCGGGTGAGAGGCCTGGGGCCTGGCCCGGCTGCCTCAGCACTGGCTGCTGCCTGGCACGGGGCCCTGGCAGTGCTGGTTTTAATCGATCCTTTTCCGCAAGCAGCTCCTGGTGGCGTGGGGGCGGCTTCCCCTTGACTTGCAGCTCCTGGAGGATGCGGCTTGGCTAAAAATAACTGGAATTACTGTGCTCCGGCTCTGACTGGGCCAGGGGCTGCGGGGGCTGCGGGGGCTGCGGGGGCGGGACCTGGAGGGAACTTTGCAGCAGCCAAGCGTGTTCCCTGACAGGAGCCGAGAAAAACCAGCGTTGGTGGGTGTGGGGAGAAGGGCTGCAGGACATGGAAGGGGACGTTGCCTTTTCTCACTTCTCTCCAGGCCTGCTCCCCAAGGACAGTGCTTCCGGAGCACAGCTGGGGTGAAGCCTGGCCCAGATCCCAGACTTGCGTCATGGAGGGCTGCGGTGGCAGCAGTGGGCTCCTTCCAGCACAGAGTGTGTTTGCAGGAGACCCCCACAGACACTCAGGGCAGGACTGTTGAATGCAAGCGGTATGGCGGGGGGTCAGATCTGGACTCCTTCTTCCCCTCTCCTTTCCTGCTGTGGGACACAGCCCTGACTCCTTATCTGAAAATTGGGTGTGCCTGCAGAGTTAGGCACTTAACTCCTGGGCACGTTGGAGCCTCCTCCAACCCCACCTCCTCCACCTGCCTGGGGAGGCGTCAGCTCCCTGTCAGCCCCTTGGTGCAGGGCCGAGAGGGTTTATCCTGTGACCTGCCCTCAGAACAGGCTCCAGCAGGCCCTAAGTCAGGTAGGACCTGGGGTCCTCGGCACAAAGTGGGGCTCGTCAGGGAGAGTAGGGGATCTGAGTGGTCATGGGAGGGTGGAAGGTAACCGCTGGGCCCAGGCAGGAGAATGTGGACACGTTGCACCGTGGGCTATTGGCCCTGGTCTCAGGATGGTGATGTCACTGTTGCTGCCCTCACTGCCATCCCTACCTTTATACCTCAGGGTGGACAGAGCCAGAGAGAGAGAGAAAGAGAGAGAGAGAGAGAGAGAGAGAGAGAGAGAGAGAGGAGGGAGGGGAGAGAGTGCACAAGAGGCTCAAGGGCAGGTCCAGAGTCATATGGTGGAGAGGGGACAGCATGGCCTTCCCTCGCACACACAGACCCTGCAGAGGCAATGGGAGATGTACTGCTGGGGGACCAGTCAACTCTTCATGCTTTTGCCTCAGTTTTCTCATCTGTAAAAGGGGTGGGTTGGATGCCCTTGCAAACCCCTGACAGCATTTCGGGCTGGACGGAGAGTAGGAGCTGGAGCCGAGGAGAAACCAGCAATAGGAACAAGGGCAGCTCCCCATGCCTTCACCGAGTGCTCTGTGATGTTCAGTGAGGGTCCTCAGGTTACCCCCACTCTACATACAAGGAATCCGAGGCTCAGAAAGGAGATGTGACTCACCCAAGGTCATACAGCTTGTATGTGATGGACTGAACCTTTGAACCCAGAACTGCTGACTACAGAGTCTGTTCTCCATTTCGTCTTCTGAACAGAGGACCTGGGGGACCAGTACTTATGGGGGTGACTCAAGGTGAGAGGTATGGGTATGGGTCCAGATATGAGCAGTATGGAGTTGCTGCAGCTGGGCCCCGACCTAGACCCCCACCCCATGGTTGGTTCTGGTCATGGGGAAACTCATTCTGCGCAACAGCGTGCCTTAGAGGTGCCTGTGGGTGCAGGCGGTGGGGGAGAGAGGGAGTGTGAACTCACCCCGATGGGAACAGGACAAATGGTAACAATAATGATAACCCCACCCCCCAGGGATGTTTTTAGCAGCACAGTTCCTAAGGAGGAACTGACATCAGCACGAACACCCAGTGACAGGATTGAGAAATCCACTGCAGCCCCCACAGCAGCAGGGGTGGACCCTAAACCATAATGTGGAGCCAAGAAAAGAATTGCAGTTGGCCCTTGGGCAACACGGGTTTGAACCGCACGGTCCACTTACACACAGATTTCTTTCAGTATATGTACAATCGGCCTCCTATCTGTGGGTTTCGCATCCTTGGAGCCAATCAATTGCGGGTCAAAAACAGGATATTTGATCCGTAGTTGGGGATCTGTGGACGTGAAAGGCTGACTGCGTGCACTGTTCTACACCATTTTATACAAGGGACTTGAGCATCCGTGGAATTTGGTGTTCACAAGGGGTGGGAAGGGGGAGTCCTGGAACCGAGTCCTCTGAGGAGATTATCCTGGATTACCTGAGTGGGCTTAATGTAATCACCAGGGTCCTTAAGAGGGGAAGAGGGAATCAAAAGGAAGAATGACGTTGCTGGCTCTGAAGGGGAAGGAATGGGACCACAAGACAAGGAAAGTGGGCAGCCTCAAGAAGCTGGAAATGTGAGGAAGGGTGTCCTCTACAGCCTCCAGAAGGAACACAGCCCTGTCAGCACCTTGATTTTAGCCTAGTGAGACCCACTTCAGATTTCTGACCTGGGGAACTGTAAGTATTAGGTTGGTGCAAAAGTAATTGCAGTTTTTGCAATTATTTTTAACTTCTTAAACTGCAATTACTTTTGCACCAACCTAATACTTATGTTGTTTTAAGCCACTGAGTTTGTGGTAATTTGTTACAGCAGCAATAGGAAACGAATACACCATCTAACCATCCAACCCATCATGCAACAGTCCATCCAGCCATCTTCCATCCATTTATCTAGCTGCCCCTCCATCCAACCATCTATTCATTTAACAAATATTCATTGAGCGTCTCTTTTGTTTCGGCTGCCAAACTGTGAAAGAGAACCGTTGTTGCCTTCCTGGATCTCTCATCACTGGGTTTCAATCCAGGGCCCTTAGTGCTACCACGGTGGGACATGAGTGATTGGGAAGGATTCTAGGGGGCGGAGGGGGCGGGGGGCTCATGGCTTGATGACTCTTGGCAGCAGGAACAAGACGGGAGCACTGCAATACAATTGTGAGTCTCTGCAGCCGGCCCTTCACCTGCAGGCTGCCCTCTAGGGGTCACTGTCCTTTGTTGGCTCTGACCTCAGCCCTAGGGGAACCTGGAGCTCTTGGCCCTGTCCAAAGAGTAGGGAGGGTAAAGGGCCAAGAGCAGCCAGAATGGTGACTTCAATTCCCACTCCCCAGCTCAAGGCCCATGACTGCCATACCCTCTGCATGGCCCTGGCCCTCTGAGGTACACTCTTGCCCCCACCTGAGCCCCCAGCCCATCGGTTAGAAATATCCATGACTCCCACGTTCTTGGTAGCACTGAGAAGCACCTGCTCGAGGATCAGGCTGAGCCTAGTTCAAGGCCTGGTACCTCCACTTAATTAAGGATGTGTGATCTTGGGCCGGCCCGGTGGCTCAGGCGGTTGGAGCTCCGTGCTCCTAACTCCGAAGGCTGCTGTTTCGATTCCCACATGGGCCAGTGGGCTCTCAACCACAAGGTTGCTGGTTCAACTCCCGCAAGGGATGGTGGGCTGCACCCCCTGCAACTAACAACAGCAACTGGACCTGGAGCTGAACGGCGCCCTCCACAACTAAGATTGAAAGGACGACAACTTGACTTGGAAAAAAGTCCTGATAAAACACACTGTTCCCCCAATAAAGTCCTGTTCCCCTTCCCCAATAATAATAAAAATCTTAACAACAACAAAAAAAAGCTGTGTCATCTCAGGCGATGAACTGCCTCGCTGAGTCTTGACACCCTCGTCAATATAATGGCAGCCCCTCCTCCCAGGGCTGCAGTCAAGATGGGGAGAACGAACACTGCAGACCACCCTGCACAGGCCCTGGCATACAGAAAGTCCACCACCGTCACCACCTGGGAGATGCTACCTTGTTATGCTTTACAGACTGTAAAGGAAGGTGCACATGGTCTTCATGACTCTTGGAGCTGGACGGTGGGGTTATGGGCACTTAGCCCCTCCCCCAGGAGAGGACCAGTTTCCAGTTCTGTCCTTCGGGTGCAGGCCTTGCTGTGACCCTGTGGCCCCTAATCAGAGGGGAGCCTGCAGTCCGCTGGATGGAGAGCTGCCTGGACCCTGTGAGCCATGGGCACAGTCCCCATAGGTCCAGTTCCTGTCACGGTCTCCCGGGTCTGGAGGCCCCATACACCACACAGCCAATGAATGTGTTTAGCAGGAAGCACCTGGTTAGCCATGGCAATTAGGGTTATGGAGCAAAAGGCCGTTACGCAGTGATTGTCAGCAAGCCCAGACCAGTGGAAAGGACTGTTGGGACGCAGCGGCTCTGCCCCGCAGACTATGCTTCTGACCTCCAGGCACACCGAGTCTCAGAGTCTAGCACTCGCAGCAAAGGCAGCTCATAAAGCCTTCCTGGCCACTTCTTCATTCCTCCCACTACAGCCTCATGGGGTAGATAGGAAACTGAGGCTCGGGTGAGGGCTGTCTACGGAACAGGTGTGGAAAGGGCACCCCTGAGTCCCAACCCAGGTTTTCCACCAGGTATCCCCCTGGCAGAGCAAGTGCACCCCCATTTCCCTGGCTTGGATGATGGCTTCCCACAAGACTCTGAATTGGGTGTGGGAAAAGGAGCACTGCTCAGGGAGTCAGGGTTCGAGGCTAAGGTGAAGGTAGCAAGTCCCAGCAAAGTCCACACCTAGAATCCCCAGGCCTGGAATCCCAGGCCAGCGCCCCGTCTGTGACCAGACCTGTGACCTGTGAGCTCCTCAGAGCCATCCCCATGCTGTCTCTCGAGGGCGGGGCACCCAGCATGTCACCTGCTGGTGAGCACATTGCTGCAGTGGCTCTGAGGCCCATTCCTGCCAGCTGGCTGGGGGACTTCAGCTCAGCCTCTTGACCTCTCAGGACTAGGTGTGTCCCTCTGAGTAGCGGGCATCTTTTCCAAGGACCCAGGGAGACAAGAGAAGGGACTTTCAATCCCAGCACAGAAACCAGGAAAGGAAATAGGTCAGAGAGGAGTGCCCAGGTACTTTCTACAAGGCAGCTTAGTGCGACTAAGGACATTCGTGGGAGGAGGCCCACACCCCCAGATCAGACTTTCTCCTTCAGGCCTTGTCTGCGGAGGCGGCGGCTGCCAGCACTTTCAGGCAGAGGGACAGTGCATCTGCTCACCCACTGAGCCTCGCTCTAGACCCCACGGTGTCCATCCCAGCTCCCCTGCTTGTCCATCCTAGGGCACAGCTGGCCTAGCTGCCTCCCCCAATTGGCTGGCACATGGCAGGTACTTGCTGAGGGAGTGCCCTGAATCTCTGTCTCTGCTTTCAGAAGAGGAGGATCCACCCCAGACCTTCAATCATGCTGTTTCCTCTGCCTGGTACAGTGTACCACCACCTGCCTCGGCCTAAAGGTCACCACCTCTGGGAGGCCTTCCAGGACTACCCCAGCCAGGCCAGGTGACTCTCTTCACATCTCCCCCAACACCACAGGCTGTACCCAGGGCATGTTTTGTCTAGGTCCATTGTCCCTTCTGAGTGAGGGGATTCCCCAGGGCTAAGCCTGAGACCCCCAGCATTCTCTGGACTGGGCCAGGGAGCATGGGAGAGCTCTTAGCTTCCTCTTCTCGGCCATTTCTACTTACTCCTAAATATGGTCCAGCTTTTTTTTCCCTGGAGGAGCGAGGCAGAGGGGGAGGTCAGCCACTTCATCACCCCCCCACTCCTCTTAGACCCCCTTTCTGGGTCTTTGCCCCTCCCCCAGCAGCCCACCCATCTTCCCTAAGGGCTTCTAAGTGCTCCAGGCATCCAGCTCTTCTCTTCCGGTGCTGCCTTCTGGCAGGGAGGACAGTGAATGAAAAGGGTCTAAGCCTGGGAAGGGCGGCTTTAGGGGAGGATCCCTGAGAGACACATGCACCCCAGCTCTGTGTCCCCAGCCTGTGATGCGTGCAGGGTGGGGGATGGGAGACGGCAGTGGTTGGTCCACCATCCAGATCCAGGTCACTCCCAGCCTGCAGCCGTGGGTAATTAGGGGCCAGCAGGACGTGGGTAGGCAGGTGGCAGGAGGCCTAATTGTCGGAGTTTTCAGGTAATTAACGGAAGGCTGTCTGGCCTGTCCCCACAGGGCCTAGCGTCCGCCACCCCATCCCCAGGGCATCCCCAGCCGCCTAAGGAGGCCAATTACTGAGTGGTGCCCAGGTCCTCATTAGCCACCTGGAAAGGTCGTGTGGGAATGGCACGGGGGTGGTGCTCAGCCAGCCGTGGTGGAGGCTGGGCCGTTCCCCCCTCTATCGGGCTGAGGACGTGCTGGCTGTAGGTCTCTGCTGCTGCCCACTGAGGGCTGGCCCGCCCCACATCTGGGACCTCCCTTCATGCCTCTCCTCTCAAGGCAGCAGCTTTAGGTCAGATCCTACCCCTGCTGCTTCCCAGCTATGCGGCCTTGGGCATGTCCCTCTCCCTGTCTGACCCTCTGTTTCCTGAATCGGAGACGATGAAGACAAAACACCTGGTATACAGTAGGTGCCTAGCTCACGGCTGCTCACCTTCTCCCAATGGTGCCAACTCCTTTACTTCACTTGTGAAGAAAGGAAGGCCCAGAGGGACTGCGGCTCGAGGTCACCAATGTGTCCAGAGCCCCGTCTGTACAGACCTTAGAGGCTGAGGGAGCCGGGATGGACTCCTAGGATTTACCCCAAGGGACCTCAGCAGCTGGGCTGGGGTCCTGGGAGGGGTCAATAGAGGTGGTCAGGTGGGGGAAGGGTGTCCAGGAGCAGCTGGATCTTCCGGACACTTGAGCCTCGTGGAAGTGGGGAAGCAGGGAATGCCAGGAAATAGGGGGCTTTGGAGCTCGTTGTAGAGCTGGAGGGGCCCCCCCTTCCTGGATGCTCTGGGATACCCAGGGCAAAGCCAATGGGCAAGTGCTGGCTCCCCAGTCTGCTGTCTCAGCAGGAATCCATCCTTTCTTGGTAAGTCCACACAACTCTTGGCCCAGGAAGTCGGGGGAGCACTGTGCCTTCAGACATTGAGATTTTTGGCTTCTGGGGCTCCTCTGTTTCGGGAATTCTGTGACCTAATTCCATGCTGACAAATCTCACGCTGTTCTGGCCCCTGTAATCATCAGCTAACGCTACTTTTGGTCCTATTGCCAGCCTAGAATCTAGGTCAAGGGTTTCCAAACTGTGTCCCTGGAGCCCTCCTGTGGGAGCAAAGGGGGAGGCCCCTGACCCTCCAGCGGGAGCAGCTGGACTTTGATCTCTGATAAAATACCGGTAGCTGCTTCTTCGTGAGTCTCACCGGGTGCCAGGCATGCACAGGGACTCTGCTCCATGATTGCATTCTGTCCTCATAGAACCCCAAGAGGTAGGTACCATCACATTCCAGTTTTCTGGTGAGGGTGCTGAGACGACTGGAGGCTGAGGCTGAGCAGCGTAACCCAGGTCTCAAAGCACGCGGGAAGCAGAGCCGGGACTCAGACCCAGTGTCTACTCTGAGCCACCAGGAATGTGGGTTCCGAAGCTAGAAAGAAAACAAGGTGCAGGGTTTGGGGGGAGTGTCACATTAATCATAATTTGTCTCCTCCAGGTTGGGGCGTGTGAGCGTGCCTGCATGTCTGCCCCAGGGGAGTGTGGGCCCAGCCCCAGCGTCCCTGTACCCCACCATGTGGCCTCTGTGTGCACGAGGGTGCATCTGCCTGTTTCCCTTCCCTGTGCCATGGACTCTGCTTCCCCCGCAGCCCAAACCAACAAGATCCAGCCCAGAAATAGCATATGTTTTCAGCCTTTGCTCGTCCAAGTCGTAAATCGCCTGGTGTGATGTGCTCCTTGTGTCCGCTTGCTTCAAATCTCAGGGTGGGGGTGACTGAGTGAGTGTGAGGGGCACATGGTGCCTCCTCCAGGATGACAAACTGGGAGCTGGGAGCCGGGGGGAGCCCAGGACGGAGGCTCAGGCAGGGAAGTGGGGCCTGGGATTGGCTTGGGGGCTCAGCCTGGCGTGGGAGTCAGCATTTAGTGGCCCAGATTCAATCTGAGCCTAAGGCTTGAGCCTTAAACTGGAGCTGAGATCAGAGATGAGAAGGTTGGGCTTCAGTCTTGTCCGCTATTCAGAGGTCCAGATTTGGCTTGGAGTCAGGGGTCTGAGGGCAGGGCCCATTGCTCAGAACCTGATAAGGATGGAGACCCAAGCTCAGTCTGGGGTCAAGGTCAGGACTCAAGATGAGGTAGGGTCAGAGTGCAGAGGGCAGAGGGCAGCCTTCCTATTTCCTAGAAATGAGCTGGGGCAGGACCAGGGACAGAGGGGTCCCTATGATGAGCAAGGAGGGGCTTCCAGGGACTGCACAGACTATGACGGACTGGGAGCCGACCTGGTGTCAAGGCCACGGGAGCAGGTGGGACCTGGCCTCCGGCCCCAGCCCCCACTCTAGGGATGGGAGATTCAGCTGCTCTTCTCTGAAACATGGATGATCACGGCACCCATCTCCATGCTGATCATGCTCCACCAGGAGTCCCTGCTTCTGCTCTCATGACTGTGAACTCCAGGGTGCGGGTACATGACCCAACAGTGAGGACAGATGGCGAGGCAGAAGTGTGAGACCTCTGCCTGGTGTGGCACTCATGTCCCTTCCCTGCCTCCGTGGCATGGTGGGGTGTGGGGGTCAGGAGTAGAACTGCGCCAAGGCTCTAGGTCCCCAGTCACTGTCCTGGGCCCCACCACTTCCCCAGCTACCCCTGTGAGGTGGTCGTGCTCCAGGTCAGGCCCCAGCTGCCCACCTGAGCACTAGGCAGCACTGTCCCAGGCACCTTTCCAGGCCTCTGTTCTGCCAGCTGGGTTTTCCCGCCTCTTCTCCTTTCTGGGCCCAGCGTGGACAGACATTTGGGGACAAGCCCACAGAGCAGCCAGTGGGGGACATGGGGGTGGAGCAGGCCAGCAAGAATGAGAAGCCAGGGCAGGGAGAAGGGAGCCAAGGAAGAAGCCTTCTCACAGGCCTCTCTGTTCTCATCTCCCACGGGGCCTGGTCAAAGACTAGCCTCAGGCCATTCACCCACTACTGGGGCCCTGACCCCAGAGGTCTCCCCCTCCCCGAGGGGACACAGGCAGCTTCCACCAAGTGGGGACGCAGGTGTGTGTGAGGTGGGTTGGGGCTGGAGGGTTATGAGAACTCCTGGAGGACAGGAATGGTGGAGAGCCAGCAGAGGACGTGTGGATAAGAGTCCTGCCCGCCTAGGACGTGAAGCCTCCAGGGTTTGGCTGTGAAAGTCCTGGTCACCTCCTCCAGCTGAGCTATTAATACCCAGCCACGACCCACGCACCCTTGCTGGGAGGACGCCAAGTTCCTCAGGGGCTAAAAAACGATCTGAGGTGGGGGTGGGCCAGGCATTCTCCTCTTCTTGTCCAAGGAGCTGTGGCCAAAGGCCAGGCTGGCCTGAAAAGGGGCAGGAACAAGGGTGGGGGTAGAGGGTCACTGAGCCCTGGCGGGGAGGGGGCTGGGGAGCCCAGGTCAGAGCAATAGACCAGTTCAATCCCCATTGCTGAGACCCAAGGAGGAGGGCTCGCTGGTGGCCCCACCCAGGAGGGGCCCACGACTAGGACTAGGCCGCAGGCTCCTTCCCTCAGACCTCAGCTTGCTCTGCCCTAGGCTACAACAAGGCTGGGGACCGGAGCCTGGGGGCTGCCCGTCTCCTCCTGTCAGGAGGGGCGAAGGGGGCTCCAGGAGAAAGTTCACAGCCTCTGGTGGGAGCTGGGCCGCCTAAAGCATAGCCACCCATGTTTCAGCATTCTCTGGGCTGGGAATTCCTGGCAGCTCATTTTATAGATGAAGAAACTAGGGCTCGCCATCTACCAGAGCCTGCATCCTGTTATGTCATTACAAAAGGAGGTTTCTTGGTTTGTTTTTGGGGATCCGTGAAACAGATGTTTCACTCAAAGTGTCTCAGTCACCACAGTGTCCCAGGCCCACGGGGGCGCCTGGACCAAGAGTGAGGAGCCTGCCCAGGCACCTTTCTCCAGCACCGGTGAAAACCCCTCCCAGGGATCAGCAGCCAATTCTTCCCCTATTCCTGGGGCTCGAGGGCACGTCCTGGGGGCCTGTGCTGGTCTTCTGGGCTCAAAGGCGCCCACGCCACCTGCTCCGTGCTGTATCCCTCCTTTCCCATGACAGATGCTCCAGGACTCAGACACAGACCCCAGAAGAGTGCAGACTAGGTTGAGTGTCAGCCCCAGGGGCCTCTTGCGCCGGAAATCCCGACAGCTGCCTGGCTTACAGGTCCTGGGCACTGGGCCCTGACCCAGGGCAGGCGGCGGCCGTGTCAGGTGTCCAGAGGAGTCGGGGGAGGTGATGGCTGGAACCGGGGGCTGTCTGCCCATGGTTAGCGAGGCTGTCAACACCTCCCAGCCTGCCAAGGCAGAGCAGAGCCAGGGGGCTGGGGCTAGGCCCTGCCTGGCCTAGAGGGGCTGAGGGGAGAGACAGGCCATGCCTTGAGAGTCTGAGGGGGGAGATAGCTCCTGTCCTGAGGGTCTGGGAAAGGACGCGCAGTCTTGTCCTAGGCTGAGAGACCTGCCTAAGAAACCTGAGGAGGGGATGGAGCACTGGCCTTGGGTGCTGGTAAAGTGGATATATTCCCTAATGGCCAGTGGGGAACGGGGTGTGGGGGATTGTCCCAGCCTGACAGCAGAGAAGGCTGCCCAACATCCTGCACTTGAGAGAGAGCTCTGGACCGGCCTCCCCCTCATCCCCACTCAGCCAAGAGGCAGATAGCTCTGCAGCACCAGGCAAAAGCCCTCTGGCCTCAGGCTGACAACACAGACAGCCCCAGGGCTTCACTTCCTCACTCAGGAAAGGAAATGGTCTAGCCCTGGCTGGATTTTCCCCAGCCCTGGGGAGGGCCTTTGCCTCGCACTGATGGAGATGGGGGGGCCAGGCCAGCCTCAAAGAACTGGTTCTAGGGGAGCCTCTCCCAGGATGGGCCCCACCTGCTCACTCGCCCCATGTGCTCTCAGCTCTCCTAATGCCCATGTGCTCATCCACTCTGGGGACACCTCCCCGGGCAGTCTTCCTGGATTGGTAGAGATGAAGAGGAACCACGTTCATGTTCCCAACTCCCACGGAAGGCCTGGAGTGCCCACATGGCCCTAGCTCCTTGGAGGCCCTGCCAACAGAGCCTGACCTTGTGAAGGCTTTGGGCCTCCAATCTCTCTTCTCCCACTTTCTTCTCCCGGCTCTATCCTAGATGCCAGTTCTCTGGTTCTGGCCGGACCAGGCCCTCTGCCACACGAGGTCTGGGGGCTTCTCCCATCTAGCTGTCCCTGCTGCTCAGTCTGCGGCTCTGGCTGCTCAGTCCCCTACCCTGTGTCTCTGTCTCTTCTCCCTGGGTTTGTCTTTGTCCTTTTCTCTCTGGCTCAGACCTGCCTCTCTGTTTCAGTCTCTGTCTCTGCCCCTCTCTATCTCTGTCTGGTCCGGTGTCAGGAATCTCAGCTTCTCTGGGACCCTTCCTGGCAGTGCCTGCTCTCCCCACCTGGCCTGGATGCCTGCTCAGACATCTGCTCCAATGTCCGCTCACTGGCCCCCATGAAGCACGCAGACAACACTTGCAGTCTCAGCTCTGGCCCAGTTCCAGGGGAACTGCTGTGATTCCCAGAAGGCAGGGGAGGGAGACGCAGACCAGAGGGCCATGTGCTTGCCTGCGCCTTGGAAGGTCTAATGGCCCTGGGCCCTCCCTCTGCTCAGGCCTCTGGCCACGGTCCCTCCCCCTGGTCCCAACCCCCAACACCACGGGCTTCATACTTCACCCCACCACTGAGGGCTGGTGGCTGTGTGACCCTGAGCTTCTGGCAAGTTCTGAATTTCAGTTTCCTCTTCTACAAAGTGGGGCCAATAGGGGCTGCTTCTGCCGATGTCAGAGGATGGGGTGTCAGCGCACTGGCTGGGCACTCGGCGCTGTGCCCGGCACACGGTAATGCTCACACAGTCCCCTTACTGTTGCTGTGACTGTTACTCCCCTGGGTGCCCAGAGTCACGACGGGTGCCGTGGGGGATGGGCTGAGCCCCTGTTACTTGAAGGGTGCCACGTCCACCCTGCACCCTGTACCCGTTCCTTCCTGTTGGACAGAAGATATCCCTCCGTACCTGGGACCTTCCTGTCCTCAGCGTCTGTCTGAACTGCACACCGTGAAGCTCACCAATTTAATTACTGCTGGCTTGGGGATATATTTTTTAAGAAGACATTTTTCCAGGGGGAAAAACACGCAGGAGCTATAATTAGTTGGAAGAGGAAAGAATCATGGAGCGTGTGAATCACCAGCCCCAGTGACAGACGCTTGGAGCTGAGCAGAAGTTTGGGGAGAAGCCACTGGGGTGTGGGTGAGTTGGGAGTGGGGTGTGGCCCCCAAGCAGCCTGGGGTCCTCAGACACAAGTAGGTTCAGGGATGGGGACTCTGCCTGTCACCCTGCAGTCTTTATGGCCGCCCTGAGACGCTGTCATCTCTCACCTTGTCAAGGTCCCCGCGTCTCAGCTTCCCTGCACCTCCTGCCTGTTCTCTTCATCCCAAGGTCCAGGCCAGGCCTCGCTGACATGTCCCTCAGCAGACAAGCCTTGCAGTTCAGATGCAGAGGGAGACATGGGGGGGGGGCTGTGAGTCGCCAGGGATTTGGAGAGCATCTAGTCCAACTTCCCGTTCATTCATTCACTCACTTGTTCATCAGATACTGAAGTACTTCTGTGTGCCGGGCCCCCAGACAAGCAAACTGAGGCGCAGAGAAGTTCTGTGCCTGGCCCAAGGCCACATAGCTGGGAGTGAAACAACCTCTCTGCCTGTCCTGTCACACCAACTATGCGGAGGCAGACCCTGGGAAGGGTTCGGGGCCACCAAGGTGACCATGACCAGGTCCCGCTCTCACTGAACCCATATCCCGATGGGGGTGGCAACCAGGCCCCTGTAGGGTGGAATGTTCAGTGCCACAAAACGGGAAGCACAGGGGTGTGGGAACCAGAAGTGGTCACAGAGGGCTTCACAGGGAGGAGGTGAAAGGTGTTCAAAGGCTGGAAACAGCATGATGGCCTGTCATATTGGGGGGGACAGTAAGTAACTGGCTGGGCTCAGGGAGCAGCAGGAGTTGGAGGAGGTGGGTGGGTGCTGGGGAGGCCATTACAGTGCCCGTTCCCCCAGTGTTTCTCCTGAGCAGCTGAAGGGGCACCCTGCTGGCTGGGGCACCCTGGGGAACTGTCTACTATGTGGCCCTGGTTCTTGGGGACCCTCTACTGGTTCTTTTTGATGTCTGGGGCCTACTGACCCAAGGTAGCCCCTGTCTGGGCAGTCCGTGGCCCAGGAGGCTGGACTGCGGGTTTCTCCCTCCCTCGCTACCCGATTCTCTAGGGATCTCAGCCTAGGCCTTAGGGGGTTACACTGGGGCGGTGTGGCCTGTGTCAGAGAGCAGAGACCCCAGGTCCCTAGAAAGAGGATACTTCCTCCCCTGAGAGAGTGTGGCATCATTCAGCACACAGAGAGCTCCTTCCTAACCCCAGACCAAATTAGCCTTCCAAATTACAGACTGCATGTCCTCCAAATTGGGGATTGGGTGGGAGAGCAGAGGCCCAGCTCTCCTCCAGCTTCCTGCTCATGGAGGGCTCTTGGTTGGTCCATCCTCAAACAACAGGACCACGTTAGGAAAGAATTTTGGGTACAAACACTCTCCCGTCCTGGGGTACAGGGATCCCCAGGTCCCAGGCCCGGGATCAGCATCCAGCTTCAAGGATGTGCCTTCCTGGGGTTTTACAATGAGCTTGGAACCAGGATGTCTAGTCAAGGCCAACCCAGAGTTCTGAGGGCATTTGCGGAGTCATTCATTCATTCATTCATTCATTCATTCAACAAACACTTTCTGGACTTATTCTCTGTGCCAGGCATTGTGCTGGGCCCTGGGACACTGAGCAGCAACAGAGGTGACAGACACATGACCAGGCAGGTACAGGACAGAGTGAGCAGGCTTGTGGCAGGGGGTACACAGTGGCTGTCTTGAGGAGGTCAGGGAGCTGCCTGGAGGTAGAAGTATATAAACTGAATCCCAGAGAATGAATGTATCATTAGCCAGGGGAGAGAGGGAAAGACATTTCCAGGAAGAAAGACCATCAGGTGCAAAGGCCAGGAGCAGAGAGCGAGGGGGTGGGCATCAAGAAGTGGGTAGAGGCACTGGTTCCTTCAGATCCGGAAGGCCTTGTCAGCCATGTTGAGGGGACTGGATTTCATCGGGAGTACAAGGGAGGAGGAGGTCGGTGAGCAGGGGAGTGGAGGAGGATGGAGGTGTGTGTACAGAAGCAGAGCTGGGCCCATTGCCTCACACGAGGACTCCTGGTCAGTGAAAAAGGGTGTGGGGGGCAGAGAAAGGGGTCCCCCTTCCAGATGGGCTTGGGCCTTTGGAGAAATAATCCAGTTTACTCAAAGGAAAACATGGGAGCATGACTGTTTCTCTGTGTCCTGAAATTAAGGTGCCTTCCTAGGTGTTTTCTAATTGGTTTGGGACTTTTCATGTTTTTGTTTCAGAAGAAAATTATTATAGATGTTAAGAATAAGTGCAATTAATGTGTGGTGCTGAGTGCAGAGAATGAAAGGAAAACATCTACCTGAGCTCACCCACTCTGTGTCACAGAAGAAGCAAGTGAGGTGAGGGTGGGGGGCAGGACAGCACAGCCCCAGGAGCAAGAAGGGGTGGCTTTTAGGGCTCAGTGGGGAAGGATATATTTGTGGGTGATTCTTACCTTGGAGTGGAGGAGAGGACCTGGGAGTTCCTCCAGCTCCTGTTCTTGCTTGCACACCTCCTAGGACGGAGAGCTCACGGCTTCCCGACTGTCTGTGGTGAATTTGCTCAGCTGCACCTGTTGGGCAGTTCTTCCTGAGGAGGAGGACATGCTGCTCCCCTTCAGCTCCCGTCCAGGGTTCTCTGTCCCATAATCTCTACCCTGCCCTTGACCTCTTAGCTTCACCTCTTTTGCCTGAGGTGAGGCTGAGGCCAGGGAGGATTCTGTGGGCAGGGCCCTGGGCTTCTGCCAGCTGCATGGCACTGAATCTGATCTGTCCCAGGTGGATGGTACTTGCAATTCTGTGCCTAAGGGCTGGGAGGGCTCCCAGGCCAGACATTCCCCAGCTAGCAGCCGGCCAGCGTGGCAGCAGAGCGAGAGGAGAACCACATGTCTGCTTTCAGGATGCCTGGCCTGTTGTCCAGCACATCCTGCGTGGCCCAACTTGGCTGAGGACAGGAGCCAGTGGGCAGGGCCGGACAGACAGGTGCATGGGCATCGATGACAGGTGGGGCACCAGATCAGTGTGCTGCCTCACTCAGCAGGCTTCTGTTCAGCCCCTGCCATGTGTCTGGCCTGGTGACAGTCATTGGGCCCTCAGAAATGAATTAGACACAGACCTGACCCCTGCCCTCAGGAGCCTGCGGTCTGGACAGGCCTGGGGGTGACAACAGAGAACAAAAAACCCTGCATCTCAGCAAAATCATGTCCAGACTTTGGAAGCATAATTCCACATAATCCACCTTCCACTCAGCAGCTAGAGAAAAACCTCTGGAAGTCACCTCTGGCCTCCTGCTCCTGCTGCCCGAGCTGCATGGCTCTCCATTGCTGCCCCCCTCCAGCCTCCCCCTGGACCTCGACTCCCTTCCTCCACTGAACTGCATTAAACACTCTCAGCCTTTGATAGCCTCTCTAGCCTCCTAGCCTTTGCCCAGGTCGTTCTCTCTGCCTGGAAAGTGACCGCTTCCTTTTCACTTGGTAACTCCTTCTCACTCTTCAGGGTCAGCTTTCCCAGCCTCGGGACCATGACGGCCCCCTGCTACCTCCTCGGAGCACTCATGGCACCTGTCATTAGATCTTTAATTGTGTGTTTATTTGATTGACCTCTGCCCCCACTACGGAGAGTGGAGAGTGGGCAGTTCTCTTGGTTGCTTCTGGGTCCCATTGTCTCACCCCCAGATGAGCCCAGAGCAGGTGCGCAATCAATAGATAGTGATGAGTAAACTTAAAAACCACAGTGTTTCTGTTAGTAGAAATTTAAATTCAGGCATGTGCAGCTAGTAAGATTGGAAATGCATGTTCATACCCACATGCCTAGGGTCTTTCAAAGATGGTTACACGGACACCTAAAATGAAACCAACCTGAGCCCGCCCCAGTGTCACTGGCGGTGGCTGGTTTCGGGCAGCCCTGAAGTTAACTGCAATGACACTGGCCATGTGTTGGGAGCGACTTAGGCACCAAATAAATGCAGAACATTTTTTCAATGAAATATATTTGGATCAAAAACCTAGGGTATCAAAGATTCACGTGGAGCCAAGGTTCATTCATTGATGGTTACTCCTTCAGCGCCAGCCCATTGGCCGAGCACTGAGGAACTGGCTGTGGACAGACAGACTGCCTTTGCTAGTATCGGCATCAGGCTGAAACCAGGAGGAAAAAGCAGGATCAATGGACCTGAGCCTCGACCTCTGACTAAAGGGAAGGGGAGACATTTCCTGCTGGGGGATGTGTGACCTCTGAGCACAGCTGCTCTCTGCAAAGAGGCACAGACTGACCCTGTCCTGCAAGGTCCCAAAAAGCCCAGGAAGCCTGGGGCCCTCGAGACTCCTTCTGCTCGGGCCCTGGGCCAGTGCCTGTTGCTCTCTGGGGCAGTCTTCAAGCTACTGTTAGAGCTGGGCCAAAAGGACCCCACAGATACAGGCAGGTCACCTCCTCTGCTTACGCCTACCCCTTCCACAGGACGCCATTCTGCAGCCTATTCCATGAAATCTAGCCCCCAACCAGCTTCTGCCAAGGGTCACATAAGGGTCATGTGCCCATCACAGCTCAAAGCAGCCACTCCCTGCTGCCAGGTCAGGGTTCAGTGTGTCTGGGTGGGGGGTGCGCATGGGATGGGCGGCTCTGGGAGAGAACGATGAGGGATCTGTGAGAACAAAACCTTGTCTTTCCCTCAGGTTCCCCAGACAGGGCCTTGTCTCCTGCTTCAGGCCAGAGACCCCAAGGGGCCTTACCAAGAGGATGACTGGCAGTGAGGCAGCCAGCCTGCCTGGGGCTGGAGCCCCCGTCCCCACCTGGCAAGGCTCTAGGGTCAGTGGCCTGGAGTCTTCAGTGGCCGCTGTGCTGACATGAGAGGCCCCAGTCCTCACCCAGCGGGGCCCTGCCAGCAGGGAGGGCCCTGAAGGACACTGACAGCTCTTCCTCTGTCAGGACACTGGGGCCATTTATCAGGGAGATAAGCAGTAGCCAGAGGGCAGAGTTGGCGGAAGGAACTGTCTGGAGGAGATAATCTGGGGTCACTCAGAGGACGTGGCAGGGCTCATGTCCCCACCCTTGGGCCAATGGGCCCCACCACTGACGCTGCTGAGACACCCTGCCCCTGTACCTGCTGACCTTGGACAGTCCACTGTCTTACCTCACAGGAAAGCCTGGTGCCCTTCGAACAAGGAGCTCGCGCTTTGCTCGGGTGTGGAGCATGCCCTCTCTCATAAGCAGTGCCACAGCTGGGCCCTGTGACTCTGCCTCACCATTACAGATGGGGAAACTGAGGCCCAGCAGAGTGGGCTTTGGGCTGCTCTTGATGGAGGGAGCCAGCACAGGGTCCTGACCCGGCCGCGGCCCTCCCACACAGGGTGGGAGAGCAGTCCACACTGTGCTACATTGCTGGCCACTCACTACGTCCCGGGTACCTGCCTGCACGGCCTCTGTCCTGTTGTCTCCCCTGTGGACCAGGCATTGCCCTGTCCAGATGGAGGCAATGCCCAGAGAGGTGAGGTCACCCACCCAAGGCCAAACCACTGGGAAGTGGCTCAACTAGGGTTTACACTCAGGGCTCTCAGAGCTGTGTCCAGAGCTGACCACTGAACAGCACTCTGCCCAGAATAAACCCACTAGGTGCCCAGCAGAGGCCAGAACAAACCCACTGGGCAGAGAACAGCTCTGGGATCCCTCTGCCCAGTCAAAAGCTGACACCCCAAAACTGTCAGAATGTTCTAGGCTCCTCTGCTTGCCTTAGCTCTCTGCTTGGCACTCAGCAAAGCTCGATAAACGTTTCTGAACAAATTAAAAAGTCAATAATGAGCAAACACATGAACATAAATAATGGCGGCTCCCTTCTATGAGCCCTTTCCTGGGGACTGTGCACACTGATCTTATGTCCCCCTGCCTGGGACACTCCTGTCCACAGCCTGCTTATCCTCACGCTGGTCCCATCAGAGACCGTTCCACTTTGGGGAGCCAAGCAAAGAGCCCAGGCTTTGGACTGCAGAGGTGGTCGGGGGAGGATGAAGGAGTGAGGTGACCCCTCTCCTGGAGTGAGAGCTGGACTCACCATGGCCCCCCAGTGGTGACTTTTGCAGCCCTGCAGCCCTTGCTGTCCGGGTCTCTATGGGGTGGTGTGTTCAGGGTGTTGGAGGGACCAGGGCTGGTTTCAGGAATGAACTCTGGCTCTCCTTTCTCTGCCCCAATGTCCAGGGCAGTGGATTTGACCCAGAACCAGCCAGAGGGTTGGAGGGGGCACGCTGGGAGCCTTGGGATTCATCTGGCAGCAATGGGGGGCCTGGAGGGTTTTGGGGAAGCCTGGTGCCTTTCTGTCCATGACCACCTTCTGGGGTTTCTGGGCCCTCTTTATCCTGGGCTATACTGGGTAGGAAGAGGGGTCAGGAATGTGCAGGAGAGGGTCCCGGGCCTGGGAAGGGAGCCAGTGGACATGCGGTCATGCAGAAAGGAGTCCACAAGGGCTGTGCTGGGGAGGACAGACAGGCACAGCAGGCCAGCCCAGCACCCCAGCCCCCTGGGAGTCCCCACACCCAGAGGGGTCCTTCCTTGAATCTGGCTGAAGGCACCTGCCCAAGGCTGGGCTCATTGGAACCTCAGGTATTGAAGGGTTTTTAACCTTTGACATTGTTATGTCACCTCATGTCAACCCAAGGGGGCACAGGCCTCTAATCCTCAGGAGATAAGTGCCTGGGCAGATTTCCCCAGAAAAATTCCCACCCTTAGGAAGAAGCCCTGGCATTTGTGTGTGTGGGGGAGGGTGCATTGCTGGCAGCGGGACCCCACAATGCGTGGTCCAGCCCCTCGGAGGACATATGATAATAATATCGACAATAAAATAAATGCGAGGAGTAGTTACCACTGAGCTCTTGTGCCCCCAACACGGCTGAGCTTTTGGCTTCCTGGCTGCTTTCCTGTTCCTTTGATTCTCATGACCCTATGAGGTTTGCACAATTATTCATCCCTGTCTTACAGATGAGGAGCCAAGGCCTGGAGGGGTTAAACCCCTGGCCCAGAGGCACAGAGCACCAATAATACTAACGGCACCCATGTACACACTCATAAGGGGGTGCTCACCAGGGCATGTCCCATTGCTCACGAGCACGCTCCTTGGATTAGCGTCTGTGACAGCAGAACCCTTCATGGGGGTCAGTGGGTAACCTGAAATGCCCATCGATCAGATCCACTCAGGACCCCAGTGAGGTGGACGTGGGAGCCAGTGCGGGAAGTGGTCCCAGCCTAGCATGGGAGGAAGGCCGCTGCCACAGGTACAGATCAATACCATTTATGTGAGGCGTGTGTTGTAAACCCAGGTAGCCCTGGGGGCAGATGGACACCCCAGCACACACGTGTCTGGGGGCACCCAGAGAGCCGAGGACCACACTTGTAGGTCTCTCTGCATTTCTGCCCACACAGACCTACTCACAGAGCCCCCCCCAGAGCTTGCTCTCCTCTCTCTCTCTCTGGCTGAAGATGAAGGGGCTCAGGTGGGCTGGGGCAGGTCCAGGGGAGCAGTACTGGCTGGGGCCCTAGCACTCCCCAGACAGGAGGGCAGGGTCATGGCTTTGCCCGCCCCAGCAGTCCACTCCGCCCTCTCTTCTTCTCCACTGTTCTCTTGCTTGCTCCCACCTCCTTCTCACCTCTGAGAGGTTCTGAGTCCTTGGTGGCACCAGCCACACAGGTGACAGGTCACGCTGCCTCAGTCATACACGGTGTCCTCCCTCCTGCCCTGGAGTCCCACGCTGCCCCCAGGGATCCATCTGGGGTCATTGCTGTGGTCTTGGGCCAGTCAGGGCACCATGCCAGGCTCCGTTTCCCTGTCTGGCAAATGGGGCAAGGTATCGGCAGATTGAAGGTACAGGTCCTGGGGAGACAGGACCAGGAAGCTGGGAGACAGCTGCTAACGACTGCGAGCGGCTCCGCAGCCAGGCCCTTCCTGCCCATCGTCGTCTCCAGCACGCAGTCAGCCTTTGCTTAAACACCATTGCTGTCCTTGGCTGACAGATGTGCAATGACTTGCCCAAAGCCACAGCTGGAGAATGCTGGTGCCAGGATCTGAACCTGTTGCCTCTCTCAGGCAACCTGTGGCCTGAGTGGAGAAAGGGGTGGCCAGACACTAGCCCAGGATCATGGCTGCCTGAACCCTGCACTGGCCAGAGGAAGCCCCCGGGTCTGACCCACGTGTCCCCGCAGCCCACCCTGCTCAGAGCTGTCCTGCACATCTTAGCCTGACGGGGTCTGGAGAAAGCATCAACCTCCCGCAGAGCCCTCTGAGAACTGGTTACAAATCTGGCCACCTCACTGTCCCAGTGGAAAACCCCAAAGCCTGAGCCCCAATCCCCAGGCATGGCCCCGTCCTCACCTTTCCTAGGCTATGATGGCTTCCTGCCTCCCTTCCCTAATTGAAGCTGATCACCTCCTTCCAGGCCCTCCTCCTAGAAGCTCTCCCTGACTCTGCAGCTTTCAGCAGGTCTAGACTGTTCCCATGCCTAGCACCCCACCCCCAGGCATACAGGGGCCTCTCAGGTACCTGGTGCCAGGCTTGGTGGGGCTCCAGTCTGAGGACATCCAGACGATGTCACATGGTGAAAAGAGAGAAGGGCTGGAGGCAGGAGACCCAGGTGGGCCTGCTCTGAGTCTTGACTCAGGACATCTGCCCAGCAGGGTTTGGGGAAGAGAAGGTGAGGCTGGCCTTTGGTTTGGGACCTCCAGGCTGGAGTTGGTGCTTGTTCTGTAGGTGGAAGCTGCCAGGTTCATCACAAGGCCGCCCAGGAGGTCCCCAGGGTTGGCTGTTTCTCTGCTTGCTGGGGACTGGGGCAACACGTCCATTCATGTTCTGTGACTTGCCTGGGGGCTTGGCCAGATCCACAGTGCAGGCTGGAGAGAAGTGGTTGGTCCTCCTGGGCTGAGACTCGGAGATGAGGTGGTGCTACGCTGGCGCCCCAGGGGCGGGGGCAGCCTGGGTCTGGAGAAGGCCCCATCCCTGTTTTCCTGGCGCCTGCCTGCCTCCTCCTCAGCTGCAATTGGCCTGTCTTGTGCGTGGCCAGGCTGAGTTGCACTAATGAGCCGTGAGGACCAGGGTCTCCTGGGAGCCCCCACAGCAGATGGTACGGGCTTAGGAGAGGTGTCTGCTAAGAACAGACCTGGGACTTCAGCTCCAGCTCCTCCCTTTCTAGCAGTTTGGGAGGTTGTCCAGGACCAGCCCCACTCTGGGCTCTCAACAAGCTGGCCCAGCTCCTGCCCCTGCTGGGTCGGCCTCGTTCCTGGTCCTGCAGCCTAGACAGGCCCCAGGCCCCGACCCCCACCTCTTTCCTGCCCCTCAGGACAGCATTCCCTCCCATTCCCCACTGCCATCACTCCTTCCAGAGAACAGGGTACATCTCAGCCTTGCTGAGCTGTGTTTCTTTGTCTAAAAGACGAGGAGAATAACATCTATCTCATGAGATTTTTTTGGTGACAGAGAGCAAAGCCACAATAAATGGGGGTGTTATTATCATGCTGACCCTGCACTGCTCATCTAAGCCTTTGAGGCCCTGCTCTGATAGTCCACATTTTCCTGATAGGAATCTGGGGCTTTGCAGAGTTAGCGACGTGCCCAAGGTCACACAGCTGCAGATGTCCTGCCCCTACAGGCACAACTCGACTATGATGGCCTGCTCAGTGCACACACACAGCATCTGGGGCCTCAGCGGAGGGTGGCCAGTTTGCACAGGGTTTTCTGTGCTGCATTTTAGGATGTCTGAGAGGACAGAGCAGCAAGCACATTGGTGTGGCTCTAGGCCCCAGTGGGTGAAGCCCTTGCTCCGAGCCCCACTTTCCCAGGTGGTGCAGGAGAGGGTGGCTACAGCTGAATCCACCTCCCTTCTCTCTGTGTGGGGTCCCTGAGGTTGGAGCCGATGCTGTGGCAGCATGTGCTGAGCGAGGGATGTGCCCAGCCTGGCCTGGAGCCCGGAGACGCTGGGCAAACGGACTCTGCAGCTCCTCTTTGGAATTCCAGGTACATCCTGAGGCTGCAGCAGAGGCCGCGTGGCTGGCAGAGGCCGGAGCAGAGCCTCTCAGCACCTGCGGCAGCACCGTCAGTCGGAAGGCACTGTGTGTGGAGGGGACCCCCCACTCCAGTCTACACCCTGCTCTAAGCCCTCCCACTGCCTACAGTGGGCCCCAGCTGGAGGGCAGAGGGGGTGGGAGTGCTGTCTTAAAGATGGGAGATGCATTCCGGTGACCCTGCCCGTGGGTGAAGGAGCAGGTTCTGGGCCACCACACCCTGGGGCCGGGTCTCAGGGGACAGAGGACAGGGAGAGGGACAGGGGTCAAGCTCTGAAGGAAGGTGGTCTCAGGTGGTGCAGGACTGGTGCAGGACTCTGAACGCTGTAATCCGAGCCTGAACTCTGGACTGGGGGAGTCCTGGGGCCTCAGCCGCGTTTGTCCTTCCAGGAGGATTCTGCCTCCTGGGTATCTGGGGACAGCAGTGACCTTTGCTTAAAGCTGAAGGCTTCACACCAGCTCTCCAAACTCCTCTGCCAGGCTCGCATTTTACTGTCTGAGTGTAGAAATTGAGGCCCAGTGAAGTTCCATAACTTGTAACTTGTGGGGGAGAGGGGCCGCCCAAACCCAGCCCTTGTCTGGGCAGGAGGGATGGAATGGGGTGTGTCGTGTGGGGCGGCCTGCAGGGTCTCTGGTCCCGCTCCCCACATAAGAATGCAGGACATGGTGAGGCCAAACAGGAACACTCACTGAGCCATAGATGGGGGAGTCATATCACTATAGTCTCACTGGCGGCTGGGTTGGAGACACAGGAAGCAGGAGCCACAGAATCCGCAACCCTCACTGCTCCGCTTGCAGGCTCAGCCAGCATCCTCTTGCTAGCCCCCATTTGCTGCTAGTGTACCCACAGCAGTTATATCAGCAGCTGATGGCTCACTGGTTACAGCTGACGGCCAACTAGCCACAGCTGATGGCCATCCAATCCCAGTTGATGGCCATTCACTACCTGAGCCAGCACCCTTCCACCTGAGGCCGAGAGCCTGGACACTGCACTCCTGGCTCCGTCCCCACAGGGTGGTTGGTCCTGGGCTCAGGCCCAGCCTCAGAAGGGCTTAGGGACAAAGCTGCCCCAAGGCCTGGCTGCATTGACTCTCCCTTCTGTCCCCAGCCAACTCTTTCCTACTTGTGCTGGCATTGCCTCTTCCAGGAAGCGGCCCCGGCCCCAGGCTGAGCTCGGTGCCCTGGCTGTGCCCCCGAACCTGCCCAGCAGTGCTGCGATGGCTTGCCTATCTGCAGGGCCCCCATGAGACTCCAGGAGGGCAGGGCTGTGTCCCACACAGGGAAGGGGCGGGTGGGCCTTGACGTCCATGCTGGTGAGTCCTTTTATCACAGGGGAGCCCAGGTGGCTTTGTCCCAGGCCACAGGTGTAACTGAGCTTCCAGAATGGGGATGGGTTGGCTTCCCCCCCTCATAACTGCCCAACAACCCACCAAGGGCTCCAACCCATCAGCACCCTCCAAGCCATCACGTGCTCCTGGGAGCCCAGATGAGGGGTTGCAGGGCAGGCAGGCTCTGGGGAGGGCTGGGCCGGGCATTTCCTACGAACAGTGCCAGCCTCCAGTCCCCTGAAGGGGGTGATTCTTTGGTCTTAGAGGAAATGAGACAGGACAAATGGGCAACATGTGTGCAGTGCCACCGGGCCTGGCGGGGCAGGGTTGGGAGGACAGGCAGCTGCGGGAACCAGGGAGTAGGGCTGGCCCTGCAGGTCCCCCACAACCATACACAACAGGCAGCCTATGGCCAGCACCCAGGTGGCTCATCCAGAGACCACGCCCCAGGGGTGCCGAGCCCCAGTGTCCCGCTCCCTCTCACCAGTGGCTGAATGTCTGCTGGGGGGGCGTCCCCCCACCCCCACTGTGTGGCTTAGACTGACCACCTCACTGCTATGAGCCTCAGGGTTCTCATCTGTGAAGTGGGAAAACTGGAACCTGCATGTCCCTGGCTTTCCCCCACCCCAACATCAGGAGCCCACCCTCCCAGTCTGGCCCACTCTTGGTGTCCGGGGGAAGGAGCCCACCAGGGTAGATCTCTGCCCTCCTTGAGTACGAGGGACAAGCCAGACCCAGAGGGCAGGGCCCTCTCCAGAGCTGGCTGTGTCAACGGTTTATCCATGCAAATGTGTCCAGTGGTGATCCCCTAGCCTTGCCCTTGGCCGAGCTCTCTTGGCCCAGCTGATTGAGCCTCCCTGCCCTCCACTGGGTGGTGATTTATCAACACTCCTGCAGGCCAAGGCTCTGGGCACCTGCCACGAGGCCCCCGCTCTGCCCCACAGCCCCTGTTTCTGAGGGCGCCTTCGGCCCTGATGTCCAGATTCTCAGGCTTTTCCCTGACCCGGCTCTGACCAAGGGGCCAGGAGGTGCAGTTTCTGTCTTGGCCCCCAAACTGGGCATTTTCCCCCCAAGGCCCCACCCTCTCGCTCTTGGGAAGCCCCAGCAAACCCTGGCTGAATGGAGAAGGGAGGAATCATGGGTCTCCCCTAAAAAAAGGAGGCAGGAGGTGGGGCTGCGTCTGGGTAGTGTCCTGGCCCTCTTGGCCTCTGTACAGCCAGGTCCTCATGGAGGGCTGAGGCTAGCCCGAGGACAAGCAAAGGTGGCCTGAGCTCACTCACACCCCGGGAAGTCATGGGGGCAGAGGCTAGGCAGGGGCCCGGCAGGGACTGGACTAAGAGGCCTTCTCTGCTTTTTCCACCCCTTGGGCCAGGGGCCGCTCCACACCTCTGCCGTCATGGGGACCAGCCCTGGCTGGAGGCAGGAGCACAGGTGGGAAGTCTCACTCTTCAGGGTTACAGATGAGGATGGAGTCTGGGAGACCATCTCACCTGGCCTCCTTCCCGCAGGTAGGGAGACCAAGGCTGGGGAGGAGAAGGACCAGGGGCAGAGCCTGGCATCCTCATCGTGGCCCACTCTGACCCAGCTCTGACTGAGCTAGACGGAAAAGTTAGGAAGGTGAGGAGGGTCTCTGGGATGGACGTGGCCAGGCCAGATGGAGAGAAGGTGCCAGGCTCTAGCCAGGCTGAGCAGTCAGCCTCTGTGCCTGGGTCTGGGCTGGCTGGGGCAGCAGGGCTCAGGCGGGCGGGCTGTTGATCCAGCCCAACAATGATGAAACGGCCCCTTTGTCCTGCGGCGCCAAAGTTGCTGTGACTGGAGGAGGCGTGACGTGAAAGGGTCATTGTTCCCACTTGGGCAGCCACTCAGGGAGCTGGAGGACCGGCCCAGAGCAGGCTTTGTGCCAAGGCTGCAGCCCTGCCTGCTGCCTGTGGCAGTCGGTGTCCTGGGCTCTTGGCCTCCTACTCATGGCCAGTTTCCTGCCCCCCGCCCCTGGGGCCAGCCTGAGTGCAGGTGTCCACACACCATGGTGGCCCCCTCCGTCCCCTGAGCTCTCCTGTCTGGCATCATGATATTATAGAGCATGAATGGGTGCCCTAGTGTTGGGGGCTGGGTTCTGCTCTTTACATACGTCTGAACCCTGCAGGCAGGATGCCCACAAGTGCCACGGAGAGCTGGGGGACCCGTAAAGAAGGTGCTTTGTCCTGGGGCAAGGAAACATGCCAGTGACATTCATATCCCGAGGCTGGGCCCTCGGAAACCTCTCCCCTACCTTGCAGATGAGGGGAGAGAGGCCCAGAGAAAGGAATTGCATGACCCCAGGCCACTCAGCACTAGCTGGTCTACTAACACCTAGGCTAGACCTCTCTCCCCACAAGTGCCACACCTGATGGACCTCCATTCTCTCTGGACACCTGAAGCCCCCTCCTTGCCATCTCCCACCCCTCCATTCCACTCTCCGCTAAGCAGCTTCCCCCTGAGCTCTTTCCACCACCCACACCTGATGAGGTCCCTTCTTGGCTTCCAAGCTGCCTGGCCTGCCGCGTCCAGAGTCAGGCCCTCGCTGGGCAGACCCTGGCGTCTCGCTCAGCTCCTGAGTGGGATCGCTGACCAGTGTGGCTTAGACCACAGGAAAGACTTTTATCTGCCCCGGGCTGGCCTCCACTCCTCTGCTCCCACACGTCCTGCCCCCTCCAGTGCCCCCCTCTCCCTCCTCCTCTAAGTCCTCTGGCCTCGGCGGCTCAGGTGAAGAGCCAGAAGGCTGGGCAGAGGTCATCAGGAGGTCCAGGCTGAAGCTGGAACCCCCTTCTCCCCACCCCAGGTGGCCTGGCTGGCTCCAGTGCTTAGAACGACTCTCCTCCTGACTCTCCATGACCCCAGCAGCTGGCATCAGGGTCAGCCTGACCCAAGCCAGTTGAACCCTCCCCAAGCCCAGAGGAGGCTCTGGCTCCAGCTCGAGACTTTTTTCCGCGGAGGGATGGAGCTAATTAAGCGAGAGGGTTTAATTAATCAATTAGCGTGGCCTCCAGCCCTTGCCACTTAGCTGTGGCAGTAGCAGATATTTATAAACAGGAGCTGCCAGACCCTTTTCAGGACCCAAAGCGGGAGGCAGGTGATCACGGTGGGCACAGAGGCAGCAAGAACGGGTTCAGAGGCAAGAGATCCAGCGAGTGGGGCAGAGATGCCAGTCCCTGCTCCTGGGCACCACCAAAGGCCTGGGCAGGTACAGAATCAGCAGCACCCGGACCCCTGAGGATGAACAGTGAGGTGTGTGTTGTGGGACTGACGCATCTCTGTGTGCACAGGTCACGCAGGCCCGACGTGCAGAGCTGGGCAAGTTCCTAGAGGTGTCCCAGACAGTGATTGACGAGGCCCAGCTGGACCCAGCACCCTGGCCAGCACGGCCTCCAGGGCGTGGGGCTGCACAGAGGGCCATGGGAGCCAGAGGAGGCCCCAGAGCCCCAGCGGGGGGAGGAGGCTGGCAAGGCTCTCTGGAGGATGAAGCATTTGAGCTAAGCTCAAGGAAAGAGGAGACAGAGGTAGCCGCTCGAAGCGGGTGGTGGGTGATGCAGAAAATTCCAGGCGGAGGAAATAACGTGTGCCAAGTCCTAGAGGCAGGAACCACAGGGGGCTGTTTACCGAAAGATGTGCCTTCCCTGGGAAGCCTCCCACGCCACCTTACCTGCTGCAATGGGCTGTCTCTGACTCTCTGCCCCTCCAGCCTGCACACCCCAGGACTGCCCTGACTCGACACTCGCTCCCAAGCCTCCCCAGCCAGTCCTCCTTCTCTGCCTCTCTGCTGGGCCCAGGGGACTCCTGCATCCCCCTTCTAAAGGGGGTTACACTACTTCCCTGGAGATGATGCTTTTCTGGGGTTGGCATCTGTAGGAGACCAGGTGGTCTCAGGGTTGGGAGGGGTCAGTGGCTCAAAGGCCCAAAGCCGCCCTCGACCTCTCGGCCTGGGGTAGTTAGCTGAGAGCGTGGAGTCCTGAGGCAGCCAGACCTGTGTCCAGACCCCAGTGCCAACCCTTCCCGGCTGTGCTGCTCTGTCTGGCTCCCTGGCTGCCTGTCGGGGACGATCCAGCACCTCTCTCCTAGGACTGCTGGGAAAACTGAATGTATCGCATCAAACCAGCCGGACACATCGGCCCAGAGCTAAGGCCGTGCGCGTGTGTTGTTATTATGACTCTTACTGAAATTAGCGTTATCAGAGGATGGGATACGTCAGCGAAACTCCCAGGCAGGGCAACCATGAGGGGCATCTCTCCTTCAGCCACCGTGTTTCCCCGAAAATAAAACCGGGTCTTAGATATTTTTTTTTTAAGATTTTTATTGGGGAAGGGGAACAGGACTTTATTGGGGACCAGTGTGTACTTCCAGGACTTTTTTCCAAGTCAAGTTGTTGTCCTTTCAATCTTAATTGTGGAAGGTGCCATTCAGCTTCAAGTTGTTGTCCTTTCAGTCTTAGTTGTGGAGGGCGCAGCTCAGCTCCAGGTCCAGTTGCCGTTGCTAGTTGCAGGGGGCGCAGCCCACCATCCCTTGCAGGAGTTGAACCGGCAACCTTGTGGTTGAGAGCCCGGGCTCCAACCAACAACTGAGCCATCCAGGAGGCAGCTCAGCTCAAGGTGCCGTGTTCAATCTTAGTTACAGGGGCCGGAGCCCACCATCCCTTGCGGGACTTGAATTGAACTGGCAACCTTGTGGTTGAGAGCCCACTGGCCCATGTGAGAATCGAACGGGCAGCCTTCGGAGTTAGGAGCATGGAGCTCCAACCACCTGAGCCACCGGGCCGGCCCAGACGGGTCTTAGATTAATTTTTGCTCCAAAAGACGCTTTAGGGCTTATGTTCAGGGGATGTCCTCTTGAAAAATCATGCTAGGGCTTTCTTTTCCAGTTAGGTCTTATTTTCGGGGAAATATGGTACAATAATAGCCAAACATAAAAGACTAACGATCCTGCTTTCCTTTCGGAAACCAATTGGACAAATAGATCCCAGGTGTTTGCCCTGGAAATGCCACCTCTGGGCACAAGGCCCAGGGAAAGAGCCTGAAATGCACTGCAGTCAGAGTCCCAGCCCAGGGGACGGAAGGTCTGGTGAAGAACCCAGACAACCTGAGTGCCTAGCGACCGGAGGGGCAGCCCTGTGCAGCCTCCCTCTTTCTCAGGGGCAGGGGAGAGGGCTGCAGGGACCTAGGTCCTGGCCGCAGCAGAGCAAGGGGAGCTGAGTGGGAGCACCACCCCCAGCCCCCGTTCTAGGCTCTGTTGGGGAGGGAAGGCGGCAGCCCCTATCAGCCTCGGTTTCAGGTTGAGGCTGGGCAGGACTTGGCGGTTCCGGGGGTGAGTGAGGAGGGTCTTGGGCAAGCAGTGAAGGGAGGCTGAGCAAAAAAATAAGGGGACAGGGAGCAGACTGCGACCTGGGCCCTTGCTGGCAGCGCCAGTAAGATGCCCCAGAGTCCATGATCAAATCATCCCCAGACAGAGGCTGCGGGCAGAGAGGGGCAGACAGTGGGGCTATGACGAAGGGCCAGGGCCCCCTGGGGGGCCCTCTGGCTTGGCAGCACTCTAAATTTCTCTGGGCCTCAGGACTAAAGAACCCTGCAGGGGCGTTCCCTGGGCAGGGAGGAAGGGCATATGGGTACAAGGAGCAAATATCCTGAAGGGCCTGCAGCAAAGGGGTCTGCTGGGGCAGAGAGGGGCCCGGCCTGACCCACCTCTCCCAAGCCAGGCTCCCCGCCCAAGTCCCCAACCCAGCCTTGGCCCATCGAGCTCTGGACTCCAGCCTTCTCCTCAGGCTGGCAGTGGCTCCTAGCCTACTCTTGATGCCAGGCTGTCTAACCCTTGGAAGAGAACCAAGTCCCTTGTGGTCATTATTCTCATTTCTTGCCTGTGCAAACAGGGAACCTGAGGATGGATAGTAGGGGAGGCTGGTTCAATGCCACACAGCAAATCAGCAATGGTTGGCCTGGGGGGGTGCCCTGTGCAGGGCGCGGGCACAGTTAAAGCAGCAGCAGCAGGACTCACATTCCCAAGGCCTCCTCTGAGAGGAAGGCCCTTCACCCTGCTTTTTCCTCTTAGATCCATAATTCTTGTCCCCACTGTTCACATGAGAGTGGCCGCCAGGGCTGTGCTGTCTCAGAAAAGAGGCTCCAGGATGAGGGAGACTGCACAGTGAGGGGTGGGGGCGGGTGAGTAGGGACTCATTCTCCAGTGGCCCGGGTTCCACCAGGGATCCCACATGTCCTGGCTAAGACCCATCCTTCTGCGTGGCATGGTGGCTGGCATTCGGGCCATGGAATCAGACAAGCTGGGACCCTTTGCTCACACCATGGGCCCCACCTCGCAGGAGGCTTGAGTCCTGCTGGTCCTTCTCTCACCTTCTCCTCACATGCCACAGAGGTCCAGCCCCATCACCCACCGTGAATGACTGTGCCAGCCTTCTCACTGTCCCCTGTCCTGCGCCCTGCCTCTCAGGCTATGCTCCACTTAGCAGCGAGGGGATCTTTCTAGTGACAACCAGACTCTGTCAGCGCTGGGCTGAAAGCTCTTGAGGGTCTCCCCTGCCCCCTGAACCACTACCCGGCTCTCCCTGGTCTACCCACCCCTGGAGAAGGGGCTGCAACTTCTCTTCTGCCTGCAGAGGGATGGAAGAGCCCAGGGCCGGAGGAGGCGGGGTGTGTGTGGCGGGGCCGATGGCGAGTGTGCAGACACACAGAGGCTAGAGTAGATGACGGTCCCTGGAGGTGTGTGGGGCAGCTCTGGGAGCTGGCTGTCTGAGCACGGCAGGTTCTAGCAGGGGCTGCAGTCCCGTGTTGCCTGCTGTGGCTCATGTGACCCAGCCAGGGACAATGTGACTCATCGTACTTCTGGAGCGTTGCTAATGATGGTCTTTAATGGCCGTGCCTGGGAAGGGATGACCTCACTCAGGCCGCACCCTGATGAAAGGAGGCTGGAGTCAAAGGCAGGCGACTCCTCAATCACTCTGAGACCTGCTTGGGCTTGTTCTGCCTGAGAAGTGAGGGGGCTGTGTGTGTGTGTGTGTGTGTGTGTGTGTGTGTGTGCGCGCTCCCATGCATGTATGTCCGGTGCTTCACAGGGCCAGCGGGAGAAGGCGCCTAGCCTGAAGGGGGAGGCAGGACCTGGGTGGAAAGACTCAGGGCAGCAGCGGTGAGGCTGAACTTCTACCCTGTCGTACTGTATGCCACCGCATCAGAGCCTCGCTTTCCCTGTCTGTACAGGGTCGGGGCGGGGGAGCAGGATGATTCTGGACCTGCCCTGGGCTCTCAGGTCTGCTGGGTACGAGGAGTCAGCGGGGGCCGATCCCAGGAATGCCTCTGGGAGGAGGTGACAGGGCTGTGCCCAGGTGAGGCCCAGAACGAGCAGGGGAAATGTGGCAAAGACCAGACCAGACAACCCCCCCACCCATGTAACCCAGGCTCCTGGGGCACCCAGAGATTAACTTGTTCACATCCTCCCTCTCCTTCCAGACACCTGGCTCCCCCATCAGGCTCTCTGGCTTCTGTTAAGGGCTAGGTGTGGGGGCTGCTGTTCCCGGCCACACCCACGCTGACGCAGAGCGCAGGCCCAATGCAGACAGCGCCGGGGGCAGGCCTGAGTGTGCCAAGCAGCGGTGGCAGCAGGTGCCACCAGGGGCTTGCTGCCCTATTCATAAGAGATGACTCTGTGTCCCCTGTGGGGAAGGTCCTATGGGGTGGCCGCTCCAGAGCAGACCCCCCCTAGGGAAATATGCGTGTCTCTCTGGTCTCCTTGTCCGACCCCCTGCAGGGAGAGTACTCGGCAGAGCCACAGGTTCTTGCTCAGGTCCAGCCTTAGTCACTCTGCGGTTGCACCTGATTCATTAATGAGAAGACTAGTCAAGGGCCCCACTATCCTGCCACCCGGCCTGATGTCACTGCACTTCCCTGGGGCATGTTCCCACTCCTGGGAAGGCCCATCCCACAGGAAATGGCTGCGCAATGAATGTGCCAGTGAGTGAGTGACGAGTGAGTGAATGGGTCAGACCCTCCTCCCAGGAGAATACCAAGAAGTGGCTAAGAAATGGGTAAGAGTGTCTCTGGGAAACGGGCTGAGGTGGAGGCCGAAACAGGGACCCAAAGGGAGGCACAGGGTTAGAAGGGTCAGAAGGAAAGCGATGGGCCTGAGGGCACAGAGACAAAGCAGACTGTGACCCCAGAGAGCAGGTGTCCAGGAGCTCAGGGGACACAGGCTCCAAGGCCCTCGGCCACAGATGGCTTGAGATGGACAGGCCCCTGGGGCCAGTAAAGCAGAAACAAGGTGGGGTAATGGGAGCTTCGACTGACCACGAGACAGACCAGAGGGACCATGAAGTGAGAGCCTGGGACCCAGGGTGGAAGTGAGTCCACAGTAAGCATAACCTAGCCCAAGGTCACAGAACAAGGACCCAAAGTCAGACAGAGCCATTAGCCATGGCCCGGCCCTTTGTTCTCACCAGAAGGGAACCTCAGCTAGCCACAGTGCTGAGGTGCAAATTTCTCCAGATGAGGACACTAAGGGTAAGAGAGGCCACTTGGCCTGGGAAGGGCCCCGTGGGGGTGGCCTCTTTCCTGAGGGCTGCCTTCCTCCATCCTGTGCTTGGGCACGCTGGCACTGCCAGGCACTTCCTCAGCCTGTCAAGGGCCCAGCCCCCAGCCCAGCACCCACGGGCTTCCCCGGCCCTGGATGAAGGCAGTGACAGGGAACAAAGGCCCCGTCGCTGCCTGCTCGGGCTCCCACCCCCTTGCCCGCCCCTGGCACAGAAGGACCGGGGCCCCGAGGAAGCCCGAGAGCAAAAGTAGCTAGCATCCATCCACTCCTTCGCCGACGCTGCGAGAACCCCCACCCCCTCCCGTAGGCCTGCTGGCTACACAGCAGTGTTCCCCCATTCTAAAGATGGGAAGGCTGAGTGACAGGGGTGAGGAGCTGGCAGCCACACAGCTGGGATTCGAACCCAGAACACTTTGCTTACAGAACCTGCCCGCTATCCCTCGCCATATGCATGAAGGTGTGACTTGTTGGTCAGAGGTCACTCCGGGCAGAGATGGGGCAGGGACAGAGAAGGCAGAGCCTGGACAGCTCAGCTGGGAGAGTCCTTGGAAAGGCGCTAAGTTGCCCGAACCCTTCCAGCCCACCCACTTACCTACCCGGCTGTTCAGGGCCAGTCCAGTGCTGGTCACAGTGGAAGGAATAAAGCCAGGTGAAAGGAAGAGAGGGAGAAACCAAGTCAGCACCCAGGCCTCTAGTCCCCAATGGGGCTGTCAATCCAGCCAGAGGCAAAGGAAACCTCAGCCCTTCCCATCTGTAACACGGGGCTGTGTTGTCCCCTGGGGGCCACTCCCCCAGGCCATGGCCACCTCCCTTCTCTAGGCCCCTTTCCTGCTCCCTGCTCTTGCCCACAGCCTGTCCTTGAGCCCCCAGAAGGGACTCCATGGATGTTGATTTCTCCCTGCAGGTCAAGGCCAGGAAATGATCACAGAAAGCACTGGGTATCTGGGTGTGATCCGCCCTACTTTACAGTGGTGGAAACTGAGGCTCAGGAACCTGTCAGAGGCCACCCAGCTCCAAAGGGGCAAAACAGGGCTGACCCATCCCTGGCCAAGTTTCATGTTCCACTGGTGTCCCAGGGTCTGTGGGGGCAGGGGGACAGGGTGATAAATGGACACCCCACCATCCCAGCCGCAGGAGCAGCTCTATCCCCTGCAGCCCCAGGGCCCCTGGACAGCGTCCAAGCAGACAGCTCAGCGATTCAGGGTGAGCAAGGGCTCAGCTGTGGGACCTTGGGCCATGAAACCTCTCTAAGCTTCCATCTCCTGTCAACCAGTCAGCAAAGGCCAACAGGGAAAGCTGATGCCCCTGTCTGCCAGCACCCCAGGGCTGGGGAAATGCCCACACCCAGCTTCTCCCAGAGGCCTGGCTGCTCCCTCAGCTATGGGCACCTCTGAGGGGTCAAAGCAAGTACCACGCAGACTCTGGCCACTGCCTCTCACAGGGCAGGCGCTGGGATGCCAGCCAGTGTCCCTTCTTGCCTCCCCCAGCCCTTGCCCTTATCAGACACAACTCATTTTAAAGAAAAAATAATATTTATTTGCAATATAAACAAAGTCCCGTTGCTGGTTCGGGATATATATATATATGTGTGTGTGTGTGTGTATATATGTAGGGTCACAAATTTTCCTTCATAAGATCATAAAGCAAAACTGGCCACCCTCTTGGCATACCCTCATTTACACAAATCTGATGCATCTTTCTGGGTTTTTATTTTTAAAAGTAAAAAAGAGAGAAAGAGAACCATGTACAGCATGGAAGCTTTTTGTCAATTTCTCGACTGTGGCAAGATTTTAATCCGCTGCCTTAAAGAATCCCTGAAAACAACCCCTGTGAGGTAAGATGCAGTGGGGGCAGAGGGCTGTGGCCTCGCTCACATGCCGAGCACTGGCTTGCTCGGGGACCGGCCCGCCCGCTCCCCCTGCTCGGCCCCCATGCAGTCCTGACACCTGGTAGAACTGAGGTTGGAGAAGGAACACAACTGGAGGAGGATAACGGAATCCGTGGCATTGTTCTCTGGATGCGGGGGTGGGGGTTGCGGACAGAGCCTTACATCCCTTTCACTTGTCCATGCTTGCCCCCTGTGCCTGCCCCGGGACTGAAATGGGTACGGTTTCCTGGTAGTAGAAGGCATGGGCAAGACGAGCGCTAGGCAGGCTTCCACGGGGACAAGCGGGCTGGGGGTGGCAGCTGAACCAAAGCAACAGCCAGGGTGAGGGACAGAACCAGGAAGCAAGGCTGGGCCCCCACCACCGAAGATTCCCCCAGCCCCTGGGCCTCCACTCTCAGTTATAAACGGAGAGAGAAAAAGAGACAGAAGCAGTGAGTCTGTGTAGAAAAGGGTCAGGGCCCAGGCCCTCCTAGGGGCCGAGCCCAGAGGGCTAACACAACTGCTTGGCAGTCCCCCGTGGCCCCACCTCCAGCAGGGCCTCCTGTCTCCTACCTTGGGAAGTCTGCAGGGACCACCAGAGGGGCAGTTGGGAGGGCAGAGACTGCAAAGGCCACCTGTCCAGCTGACCATGACAACTTGCAGTGGCCATCACAGGCCCATGCAGAGCCATGCTGGGCTGGGCCAAGGTGGGAGATGTGGGCTGATGGGGGCCGACGCTGAGAGCAGCAAACCACTGCTTCAGGAAGGGCCTGCTGCAGAAACGGAGGCTTCACACATGTGCAAAACGCATTTGGTCAAGATCAACATGGGGTTTGTCTTTTCCATTAAAAAAAACAAAGAAAGAAAACAAAAGACCTATAATTGCTTTTGAAATAGGAAGAAAAAGAAAACTGAGAACACCTCTCTCTCTCTCTCTCTCTCTCCCTCTCTCTCTCTCTCAGAATCAAGAAAGGGATGAAATACTGGTTTATACAATCCACTGTTGCGTGTAGCCTGAAAATAACACTTTTCATTTAAAAAAGAACAATCAGAATGTGAACACTGCTCCAGGGAGCTTGGATTTACCTGCCGAAAGTAAAACGTAAACTCAGGTCCGTGGATGTCTTTAAAAAACAGCCAAACTGACTGGGCCTCAGCAGAATGGAGTGTCCTGGGCCAAGGATGAGGTTCCATTGGACCCCCCGCAGCCGTGTCTGAGCGCCGGCGGCCTCTCCAGAAAGTCCTGCAGACGGAGGCCTTGCTGTGGGCTCTGCCCACCCAGGATGGTAAGGGCAGCTTGGCCACTTGTCAGCCTGGATCCAGGCGGTGTCCAGGTCCCTCAGGACAGACACAGCAGCACGGGCTCACCCACGCAGCCCTGTGGAGGGTGGGGGAGGAGCCAGCACCCAGCCCACCGGTGCCCATGGCCTCACGTGGACTCCAGGGTGTTGAGTGGGAACAGGTTGTGGTTGGTGGGCGTGGAGAAGTAGAGCTGCTCGCTGGGGGTGTGGTTGTCGCACGGGCTGCTCAGCCCCAGCGTCCGCTCAAAGTCCAGCAGCTGCCCCATAAAGTTGAAATTGGGTGAGATGTTGGACTTTTTCCTCTTGACAAAGTCATAGGCGTCATTGAGTGACAGGTTCATCTTCTGCATCAGGTAGGCCACGGTCACCGTCACCGAGCGGCTGATGCCGGCCAGGCAGTGCACCAGGACACCACACTTCTTGGAGCGGGCCTCGTCTGAAACACACAGGCACGCGTCAGGGAGGCGCCTCCTCCCAGGAGCCAGCATGCAGGGCTGGCGCACAGAGGGCGGCATGGTCACGGGCTGGCTGGTGCCTGACTCTGGAGGGACCTGGTGCAGTCCCACATGGGTGAGACCGCAACTGGGGGCAGAGGTCAAGAGCATGACTGTGGGGAGGGCTCTGCCACTCGTTACCGCCAAGCCACTGGACATCCCTGTGCCTCAGTTCACTTATCTATAAAATGGGCCCCCGTATTAACAGTGCTCTTGTAAGGACCTGAGCCAAGTGACAGCCCCACAAATGCTACTGACTGACGACATAATCACTGCTAGTGCTGCGACAGTGCTGAGGGTGTCACCTGGACCCTCTCGGGTGCTCGGCACCATGGCTAGTAAGCTAATGTTATAAATGCGGAAACGGGCACAGAGACAAAGTGAACAGCCCAAGGCCACATACAGGTTACTTCTAATTTGTCATCCCCACCGCTGCCAGCCCATGACCTGGGGGTGGGGACTGAGCTCGTTCTCCTGGGCACCCACGGGCACCCCCCCAAGAGCCTCCTGGGAAACAGGCCTTTGGGAGGCCCCTCCACAAGGGAATAGGGGCCCAGCCAGTCCTCATCCTCAGGGCCTTAGCTCTGTTCCTAAATAGCCAGGTACTAGGATGAGGGCCATGCCTGAGGTTTCACAAGTGGGATTTGATTAAGTAGGACCCCCACCCCACTTATTATATGCCACCCCAGCAGGCCCATGTGCCAGTGACATCTCCCACAACCAACCAAGGTCTTTCAACCCTCCCCTCCACCCCTCCCAGCTTCCCCCAGTGCCACTCTCAGACTCCTTTGCCTCGCACACAGTAGGAGCTCAAATACCGGCTGAGCCACTGAACAACTCAGTCCTGTAATCTGTCCTCCCCTGGACCCCAGGGCAGCTGCCTCTTTGTGCCTCAGCTGTGCCAGGGACATAGGTAAACAAGAGGCAGCCCTACGGCCCCCAAGCTCCCCACCTCCCTGACTCCGAGCCCATTGGGAACCAGCGCACAGTTGGCACTCAGTCTACGAACTCCTACAAGACGACCCATAGGGTCACAGACTGTTCCCCAGCCGGTGCTCACCGCATCGGGCCTGGCAGAGCTCCTCCTCCCACCCCTACCCCCTGGGAGGGTACCCAGGGCTAAGCATGCAGTCGGTGCTCAGTCCAGACTTGGGACTGAGTGGGGACAAGACCAGCACGGGAAGAGACAGATGCTGTGGCTTTGTGTCGAACCCTGTGGTCTGACCTTGAGATTTGGGGCAGAAGGAGGTGATGGACACAAGTCTCCAGTGGTGACACACCAGGATATGGGGACCGCCTGGCCCCCAAACCCACTTCCAGGTGATCCAACGTGAAACTGCTCCCGCTGCCTTTATTTTTAGCCCTTTCAGGGTGTGGCTGAGCTGTGGGGGTGCTGGTGCTGGGTCCTGGCCCACTGCAGCCTATGAGATGCTGGGGCCTCAATTCCTTCCCTCGTCAGATGGGGAATATGGTTCCCCGCTACCTTTATACCCCCCCTGTCCCCCTTCCCAGATGTAGAGGGGCCCTCAAGAAGGATAAAGGCGCCCACAAACCAGGCTCAGGCCTGAGGAATCTGGGGTCCCCTCAACTCCCCTCCCTAGTCGAGGGGCAGCACAGAAGCTGAGGCCGCACCACAGCCCCTGGGCCCTGTCCTCCTGGGCAGAGCTGGAAGCCCCGCAGGCCCAGTCACAGCCCCTCCCCCAGGCCCCAGCTTCCTTCCTTCCTCCCAGCCAGGCACCTAGTTTTGGTTCCCAGTAAGCGGATGAGATGGGGGAGCCTCCCACTTCCTGTTATTAAAGCTGGCCCAGCCCAGCGGACACCAAAACGCCCTCCACTGGACACAGCGGCCAGTTGGAGAAGACGGCCCTGGCTACCTCCTCCCTGCCACCGAAAGCTGGGCAAAAACACTGGGTCACCAGGCTCAGGGAACTCAAGGTTTCCATTCACCCTGATCTTGTGTCTCTTTCCAGCACCCTGGGAGAGAGGGGAGGCCACGGAAGATGACCTGTGGTCACCGGCCTCCAGCTGGCCGAGGAGGAAGCAGGAGGGGCGGTCAGAGATAAGGCGACTCACGGAGCCCAAGTCAACGGAGGCTGGGGCCGTCGGGGGCTCAGAGGGCTCTACGACAGCAGAACAGGCCTTCCTCAGTCTCCCCCCCCCACACACATTCTCTCTACAACCCCTGTTCTCCAAGCAAGCCCCCCAGGCTGCCGGGAGCACCTGGGTCCCACATTCCAACAGCTGCTCGTTTTGGGGAGGCCTTTAGCTCCAGACTACCCTTCGGCCCCCTCAGGTACACAGCGAAGCCCAAAAGGCACCATGACAGGCCCACTCTGGAGAGACACATGTGCCGACGTGTGACACGGAGCCGGCGAGACCCGTGGGAGGCCTGAGAGCTGCGATGTTTCAGCTTGCTCAGCCTGAAACAGCAAAGCCAGAGAATCCCAAGCAGCACGGTAGAGGCCATGAGGTGCCGACAGCTGCAGGGAGCCCAGGGCTCAGGGGACTGCTCTGGCCCTGAGGGCTTCGGTGACTCACAGCAGGTATGGGTACACCCATGGGCGCATGCTGGCACTCGCAGGGCACACACAGGCCTTGACAGGCCCAGAGCTACCTAGTCAGGCGCAGGTGACACCCAGAGTGCGGTACACACCTTGACACGCCTGCCTGCCCTCCCTGCCCAGGGCACAGCAACACCTACCGATGAAGCTGATGGCCTCGGGGAAGAACTGGGAGAGGTTCTGGCTCCAGTGGTCGGAGATGGGGATTTGCTTGTAGGTGAACTCGCCGCCGTGCTCGAAGGCGTTGGGCAGGTTGGGCGTGACGTTGAGGATGTACTTGATGCCGTACTTGCCGAGCACGTCCAGGTTGGTGGAGTCCTTGGCACAGCCGAGGTAGAGGTAGGGCAGGATCTGGACAGGGAAGGCCGGTTGGCTCGATGGCACAGGGCTGCCGTCCGACTCGGTGGCACTGCTGGGCAGCTCTCGGTCTGACTCACCGTCCGAGCAGTCCGAGCTGATACGGAGGCCCCCCAGGCCCAGCACTGAGGTGGGTGGCGAGCCGCTGGGTGAGGACGAGCTGTCCACGTTGGTCTCGCAGTGCTCGGAGTACTCTGTCTGGAACTTGTTGAAACCACCTGTGGCCAGGGCGAGATAGGGTCTGGGTCAGAGACTGTTGGTGTCACGGGCCAGTGGCCCCAGGCCAAAGGGTTGCACGAGACCATGATGGCCCCGGCGCCCCACGTCAAGCAGCATAACACCAATAACGGCCAACATAGGCTGTGCCAAATATGGTATACGTGTACCTTCTCCTGTTTTCTCCATATCTACCCTATGACCCACTTCACAGATGAGGAAACTGAGGCCCCAGGAGGTAAAGTAACATGTCTAAGCTCCATACCCTACTCATAAGGCTTCAAGGCTCCAGCCATACCACTAGTTTTAGGGCACTTGAGGACAGGCCCTAGCTCACGCCTCTTCTACAGCTCCCATGTGCACCTAGCACCCATGGGTGCCCAATAATTGCTAAGTGCTAAAGAAAAGCAGACAACACCATCTCAGGCCAGCACCTGTGGGTCTGCAAACCCCTCTTATAGATGAGACTGCAGAAGCCAGAGCTGTGTCTGGGTCAAAGGCAGAGAGGGCTCCGGCCTCCTGACCTGGAGTCCAGAGCCTGCACCCCACCCCCAACCAGTCAGGGAGGATAGTGTGAAGGTACTGGCTGGCCCTTTCCCCCAGCAGGCACAGGTCTATAAAAGGGGTCCTAGCCGCCTCTCCAGAACTCCCCCTTAAAACACAACATCCCCCAGCCTTGGACCCACAGAGGGGGTGAACCGCTGGGGGCTTTACAGGGATTAGAAATGGGGAGCGCCTTGCTGCTAAGCATGGGCCCTGCGCCCGAGGGTGCTGCAGGCCTCCTCTCCCCTCCCCGCCTGCCCGCCCCACTGCCAGCGAGAGGCCATTTTGGAATGTTAATTGGAAACACCGGCTGCAGCCACTCGCGCCCCCCCCCCCCCAGCGCTGCCTCCCCCTTCCACAAGCTCTGAGGCGGCATGCTGGGGACTGGGGGCCCTGGAAAGCCAGGGCTGGGGCAAGGGACACTGCTTACAGCCGCGCCCCAAGCGCCTCCAAGAGGCAGTGATCCCCAAGCAGCACGACCCATGCAATAATGCCTGGAGTCCCCCAACCCCAATGGTCCCTATGCTCTGGGAGCCCGCATGGTGCTGAAAAAGGCTCCTGCCTTGTCCCTGGAAGTCCAGGGACACACATTCCAAGCTGGAGGAGCTAGACTTGGGTGCCCTGTAGCCTTTGGGGGCCCCAGGAGGGGCCCCTCCCTACTTTGAGGGGCTCAGCTGGAACCTGGACGCTGCCATGGCCCCAATAACAGTTAAAAAGGCAAGCCCAAGCAGGGAAGTTTGTTCAGCCCACTCGAATCGTGCCGAGAAAGGGCTGCAAAGGGGCCCCCACGCCAGTCCAAACCCGCACGGCCGGGGCCGGGCTCCCGCGAGGGGCGGATGCGGGCCGGGGGCGACGTGGCGCCAGCGGGGCAGGCTGAGCGCTGGGAGAGAAAGTAGCCTCCGGCGGGGGCGTCAGGGAGTCGCTCTAGAGCCCTAACCCCGGACCGGGTCGCGGTGCTGCCCTCACCTTGGAGGTAGTAGGCCTGGCAGCCGTCGTCGCGCAGCTTTTGCAAGAGCAGGCCAAGCACCGAGGCGGGTGCGCCGGGCTCTGGCTGCCACTCGGCCGTGGCCTCGTCGTAGAGCAGCACGGTGGCCGCTTTGCAACGCGTGGCGAAGCGCTCCTTGTCGGCGTGGTTGGGGATGATGGAGCGGATAGGCAGGTTGCCCTTGCGCAGGCGGCGCAGCATGAGGCCCGGGATGGCCAGGTTGATGGCCGTCTCGATGTGCGACGACTCGAAGAGCTCGTGCGGCCGGCAGTCGAGCAGCAGCAGGGACGCGCCGCCGCGCGCTTCCAACTCCTCCTGTAGCCACTCGGCGCTCTTGCAAGGCATGGCCCCCGCACCCGTCACCGCTCCCGCCCCGGTGCCCGCGCCGGACCCCGCACCGGTCTCCAACCCCGCCCCGGTTCCCGCAGCCGCCGACGCCCCCGAGGCCGACATGGGCGCCCGCACTGGGGGGCCGCGGAGCTGGTTTTTCATGGGGAGCGCGGGTGGCCCGGGGCCGGGGCCGGGCAGCCCTGACCAGGGACCGCGCCCGGGCCGCGCGGGCCCCAGCCGCGTCTCTGGGCGCCCGCCTCCCGCCGAGCTGCGCGCCCGCCGCCCCGGCCTCCCGGCCTCCGTCCCGCCCGGCCCTCCGCGCGCGCCGCGGCCTGACAGCCCCAATTAAACGGCGGCACCCGAGGCCGCGCGCCGAAGCGTCCTCCGGGGGCGGGGCTGCGGGGCCGGCTCCCGGCCTTAAAGGCGCCGCGCCGCCACCGCTCCTCCCCACTGGGTACGCCGACGCGCTCGCGGCCGGGTGCGCCGAGACCTGCGCCTGGGCCCTCGCCCCGCCTCAGCGCCGCGGCTCTTTCCTTGCGCGGATCTGGGTACACCCCACTTAGGGGGCCCGATCAAGACGCCCTCCTGGGTCCGGGAGACCCGCGCTCCCAGTTCTTCACGGACCTATGGTGAAGGGCTGCCCTGGATGCGTCCTGCGCCTGGCATCCCCTCCCCACATTCGCCGAAGCGGAGTTTCCCCGGGGATGGGGCGGTC